>NC_045620.1:67977620-69227620 GCF_009829155.1 Mustela erminea | reverse complement strand
TGTTAAAAAGAAGAAGCTCCTCCCTCACTCACATCCTTCCTCCCTTCCCAATCTTAAAAGCAGGGGTTTTGTGATTGTTTTGAAGATTTTCATTTATTTTCTGACGAAGGCAATTTCACTTCTTAATTTGTAAGTCTAAATGAATTTTACCAGATTTTTCACTTAGAGCACCATGGTCACATTTGACCTTCTGCCATTTCTGAGGTCAGAAGAATTGTATTAAAAAGCCTCTCCTCCCTTCACAGAATGTTAATTTAATGCTAAGTAATGAATATTTAAGGATCCTAATAGATGTGCAAATTAACAATTATGCTGTAGCACCCCGCTGTTCATGCTATCAACCTTTGCATTGCTGCAGAAACTCAATTTGGGCTTCAGTCAGCCTTTTGTTACTAATATTTTCAACACGGAATCTTGAGATGCTCCTGAAGGCTGGATGGCTGCTGGGTAAATGACCCCAGCAGTGGGGTACCCATCAATACTGGGCAACCTGTGGAACATGAGGGGTGATTCACTGCACCCTTTGCTGAAATTATTTGGAGGTGTAAATATTCATTAAGTTCATCTGAATCAGACCCTGAGTTCTTTATGGGCAGGATGCCATAGAACAGATTTAAAAGGAAAGGCAGTAGTTAACCCAGCTGACTTCCTTAGGATCATGGAGCAGCATCCGGTCTAGCCTGCCTCCATATTTGTTCTGAGCATGACTGAAGTCACTCCAGAATGTGCCACACCAGCTGATGGGGAAAGACAGTGGATTTTTTTTTTCTTAATGACACACACAGATTCAGGATCCTACACATCCACAGTGAGTCTGAAACATGTGACATTACAACCATCCAGTTTACAAGCATCAAGTGAAGTTAAGAAGAACAAGAACATTTTAACAGCCAACCTTTGCATCTTTTGTCTTTAAGGTATAATAATGAAGAGCAATAAAATCCACTGATTGATATAGACCATCGTAAGTGTTTGTTTTAATCTGTTCCTGAACAGATTAAAATGAATGTAAATACAACATTAAATAAAACATGTAGCATCGAGTCTGTGCACCAACAAATAAATGCTGTTTGGAAGAACATTATTATATCATCAGCTTTGACTCAAAACAAATCTGGTAAATAAAGAAACATGCCTCCTAATCATATTTAAGATTTAATACAAATTGAAGGTGTAGTAATACCCCAAGGATTACTTTGTTTTTCCAGACTAAAAAATATGTAGACTATAGAATTCATAAATCTAAGCCTTACCTTCCACTGTAAATACTGAAAGAAAATTATAAACAGAATTATAACTGCTAATGCCATTGGCTTTTTATTAGAAACCTGAAGCAAAAAAAAAGAAAAAGAAACCCCAAGCATTTACCTGACTTTGAAGAATAGAAACGTCACCTCTTAAAAATCCAGGTAAAATAATCTAGTGTCTCATTTTCTTTACCTTTTAAAGAGAAATACTCTAAAGTAAGCAGAATTAGCATACATAGCAGAATAGCAGAACCAGCATAAAATAATCATAATGTGATTTAGAATTCTACTCAAGAGAGGCTTGTGTTAATTACAAATAATACTTTTATCAAAAATACATTCTTAGAGTCTGTACTTTTGGGAGACAATATTCATGAACTTTAAAAATTCATCTCTAATATACATAAATATTTTAACTAGTGTCCAATACCATTCCATTCTGAAAGGAATCTCTCCAAGCAAAAGGCAATATGTCTTACTGACTTGTACTAAAATATGTATATCCCCAGAAATAGCTTCTTTTCAACAACACACCAGAATACAAATATATTTTGAGAATCCTAACACTATGGGGGAAAGACAGGTACCAAATACAGTCGATGATTATTCACCAATGTAGTATGGGCACAGGAAGATAAATTACTCAAAATCAAAGATACTTCCACATCACCACTTTAACCTGTGGTTTTGGCATCACCCCACCTCTAGCCACATTCCCAGAGACAAGCAAGAGGAAAGATGGAGTATTTCCACTATGTCTCCTTTGACGGCCTCACCCTCCAGTAGAGGGGCTAACAGAGCAAGAAGAGATGGGGACTAGAAGATGATATATATGGCCCCCAGGTGACCCAAAGTGCAAAACACTTAGACACTGAGTAATTAAAAATCCAAAACCCTTTCGCCAAGATGGCTGTCTGGTAACACACTAAAACTTAGAGTTTTAATGGGAAGCAAAAACATCATACAAATGATAGACATCATACAAATGATAGACATTTTAGATGAAACCCCTGGAACACAAACATTATCAAAAGCATAAAACATTGTTCGATTTCAGGTCTTTACTTCTCAAAACACGGCCACTGGACCTGTCCCAGGCCCACTATTCTGAAATCACTCCCAGTACACAGAAGCAGATCTGCGCGTGGTTTCTGTGAAAGACATATTTGAAAAGTAGGTCATCATTTCCTCTTGCTACTCCTACTGAGTTACGCAGTCATCAGCTCTGTCTGGGTCTTCTCCATCGATTTTAATCCTCTTCTTTTCTATTTCAACCTGTATGCAAAAGCAAAACATGGCGGCAGTAAACAACACAATACTAACCCTGCTGGCTGCTACTTCACGCCTGACATGGGGACTGAAACCACCTCCTCCTCTGGACACAGACGGCGCCCCCACTGTCTCATGCTAGCTCCTAGTGAGCCAGCCTTCTCTCTTCTTGGGCAACAAAGCCCCCCAAACCCTTCCCTCCAGGGTTAAGTTTTGAAGAAGACTGAAACTCTCCTCCCCTTCAAAGTCAGACAGAGGGTTTATAAAATAGACACAGAATACACATATTGATAAGACCTTTAGAATCCTGGCCAGACATGCAATCAATTATACCCCCAAGTATCACATCTGTAGCCTTTGGCCCACTTGAGATTTATAACCCACCCCAAATCCTCTCATTAATATGAACTACTTTACAAGCTAGTAAACCAGCTGGACAGAACCATCTACCTGCCCCTCATCTTCTTCATCTCATCTCAAATGTTACCTCATCACAGAGGCCCTCCTGGACCACATGAAATAAGGATGCTCTCCATCATTCTCTCTCTTAGCCCCCTATTTTATTCTCTTCTTACAATCTGTCCCTCTTGGAAACTCTTTATCTGTTTACAAATAACGTTTTGTTTCCCTGCTAGAAGGTGTGTGTTGCGAGGACAGGGATTTGTCTCTTGCTCACGTTTGTGTCTCTAGCATCCAGAGGTACCTGGCACTTTGAAATTGCTCAATAAATCCTTATGAAATGGAAGGTAGCATTTTGAAACTGTCACCAAGTGACAAGCATTAATAAATGCTGTTAAAGCAGCAGAGACTTTGTTCTGTAGCTTTGGGCTGTCCTCTAAAACAATAGGAAACTGGAACAGCCCATGCATAGGAAAAGAGGTATAAATGAATTCTCCATTGTACTTGACCCATATTTCAGTCACACATAATACTTATGTATCTAGTGTGATCAGTCAGGGTCTCCAAGAAGCAGACTCTGAGATGGAGACTGGTGTGTAGAAAGCATACTGGGGAGTGCTGTCAGGGTTGGCACCTGTGGGGGAAGGAAGGGAACGGAAGGAAGCAGAGAGAAGAAGTTGGGCTGCAATGCAATCACCATAAAGGCTTCAGCCAATCCCCCAGGGTGAGCTGGAGCTAAGAGGGGTGTGGAGTTACCCCAAGCTGAGGCAAGAGGGTCTTGATACACCTGTATCCACAGAAAGAGGGTATGATCTGAGGCAAGGCAGTTTTCTTCAGCAGGGCAATTTCCAGCTGCTGGAAGAGTTAAGTCCTAGGTCCCAAAGGGCTCCATACAAGGGCACTCACCCATCAATAATTTTATCAATAGTTAAAAAAAAAAAAATCACCAGACCCAAACACATAGGCATATAAACAGATGGTCCAAAATAAAAAAAAAAAAGAAATGGGGTTATGGACATTGGGGAGGGTAAGTGCTTTGGTGCGTGCTGTGAAGTGTGTAAACCTGGCGATTCACAGACCTGTACCCCCAGGGATAAAAGTATATGTTAATAAAAAATAAAAAATTAAAACAAACAAACAAACAAAAAAACTGAGGTTAACTGCATGAAATATATAAATTAAGGAAGAACCTGAAAATAAAAACTGTAAAATAAAAGAAAGAAAGAAAGAAAGAAAGAACCCTGACTTACGCTACGGTATTATAAAACTACCAGTTGGTGTTAATGATGTCATACATAATCACACCACTTCAAGATACTCTGGGAAATCTGTGGCAGAGGTTATCTCTGTATCTACTAACTTCAAAGATGAGAAGGAAAAGCAAGTTTAGAAACAGGTGCAAGTGTATGTCACTCTTTAACTCATCTGGCATAAAAATGTAGAAGAGCCAATGGTGAACATTTAAAATTGTTTTAATAGAGTAACTCAGCATTTCCCAAATGGTGCACCACAGAGGACTACTCTGGAAGACACTGATGGGTGTTCTACATATACATGCCCATAAAGACAAGATTCTATGATTAATGAGTTTGGAGAAATTAAGTCTAACAAGTTTCTTTTTTTTTTTTTTTTTTTAGATTTTATTTATTTATTTGACAGACAGAGATCACAAGTAGGCAGAGAGGCAGGCAGAGAGAGAGAGGGAGGGAAGCAGGCTTCCTGCTGAGCAGAGAGCCCGATGCGGGACTCGATCCCAGGACCCTGAGATCATGACCTGAGCCGAAGGCAGCGGCTTAACCCACTGAGCCACCCAGGTGCCCTAACAAGTTTCTTTATTGCAGAACTTTTCAGTCTCTATTTAGCATTAACTTAGTGCATGGGATTCCCCAACTTATTTTTTTCTTGGATCATTATATGTATTCCAAAGAACACATCTTGAGAAATGCTATTCTAACATAAATCTATTACACAAATGCTTTTGAAATGTGAATTTGCTTTTAATGCCCTATTTTTCATTGAGAACATAATTAAGTAGCACCACGTACTGAGGCTCCTGATTTCTAGAACGAGAGAATTTTGGCTCACTGGTTACCATCAAGTTTCCATGACTGGGCTCTTTTCTAGGTCAAATAAACACAAATACATATACACATACATAGTCATTGACAGGGGCAAAACAGACATCTCAAGCCAATAAGGTCATAGCTCCAGAAGCCTCAATTTGAACCAAAGTACAAGGATATACCTGAATGTTGTAGCAAGCTCTCTGATGAACATGCTTCTGTGGCTGGACATCACTCTCCACCCCCAGAGACCTGACCTCTGTCCTCGAGGCACAGGTGTCCAGCATTCCAAATTGAACAGTAGCAAATGGATACCAATCAGAGGGAATTTCTTGGTCTGATCCAAGTTCTAGTTTGTATGACAAGCAATGGGGATGATCAGGACCTTGAAGAAAAAAATCAAATGGTCAAAGTACATCAATGGCCATTGAACATTTCTCTTAAACATAAGAAGCACTCATCCCTCTCTTTAATATATAATTCCATTAGCACTACGGCAGTGTAAGTTCTGTTCAGATAACATACTACCAAAATTCACCAACTAGTGAATTTTTGCACCAACTAGTGGAAATCTATCTGCATTTTTAAAATACCAGCTTTAAAATAAGTACAAGTTCATTACTTTATATACATTAACTCCTAAAGTGTTTTTAATTAAGAGTATGTTAATTTTCTTTAATTAAATGACTAATACTGGTATTAAGCATCATTAATTAGCTATAATATACACAGGATATGTTGGCAAAAAAAAACCTTTTCCCTTAAGTAAATTAAAAAGCTCTTACAATAAGTCTTACCTTATTAATTTCCTTACCACTCTGTTTCTTAATAGGTAATGCAAAAGTAAACTTCAGCCTAAACTGGGTCACATTATTAAAAATTCTAATTTTTTAAGTGAAACTAATTCAAGTTTTATTACATTTTAGAAACTACTCTAGGCCAAGAACTCTTTCTTCAGTAGAATAGATGATTTTTTACTGCTGTGATTCTTGCTCACCACCCCCCAAAAGCTTTGCCTAAAACAAATGCACACTAAGAGATAGGCGTATTGCTTCCAGTGTTTTAATCTAATATTTGCTTCCACTTAATTCAATTTGCCAGGCTTTGAGCATCTACTCTATGCTAGGCCGGGCTCGGTGCCAGACCCAGGGATATTGGATATACCCAAAGGTTTTAAGTAGGGTCTTGTAACCTGTGTGTGCACATGTGCATACGTTACAGTGGAGTAAAAAATGTTTCCAATGCAATCACTGTAGTAAGTCTACATAGTTCCCTGATTCTCTTGTGTTGTCCACAGCATCTACATATCTATCTAATGCAGCTATCTTTATTTAAATAAATGTATGAGATGACAACTATTTGAAAAGCCAGATTAAATTACTTTACCACTGCCACACCTTGAGAAAGAATATTTCCATCAGAATACAGCTTGAGGCACAAAAAGCAAGAGTTTAAAGGATTTCACTTAATTCTTAAAAGATAAATTGCCTTTCACTCCTTACAACCTGTTCCTTGTAGAGAGACTAATAGAATTCTAAGGCTGTAAAAGGCCTTGAGAAGTCATCAATCAATTAACCAACAGATGCTCATTAGACATCTCCACCACTTACAGGGAGGGCAGGATGGCCATGGCCTCTGAGGTGCTCTAAGCTACCCAGATCACTGCAGGCAAGTGATAACTTTATTCACACACACACACACACACACACACACACACACACACACACACACGGGGCAGGGTGGGGGAGGGATGCCAAAATCTATTACCCTTTCTTAGTCTTCTGTCTGCAGCAAGGAGGCAGTAAATTTATTTAAACTAAACTCAGGCACTCTTACATCCTTTATGGCACAGTGGCTAAGAACATAGACACAGGACACATATGGCCCAGAGACCAATCCCAACTCTGCTCCGTAATGACTGTGTGATCCTAGGCAAGCTCCTTGATGTCTCTGAGCCTCTGTTTCCTCTTCTGAAAATGGGAGTGATGATATTGGTGATGCTAACATGAACCTTACAGGATCGTCGTGAGGCCCGAACAAACCAGCTGGCCCACAGAGAGCACTAGACCACGGTATGCTAGACTATATAGGACTACTGGGCAAAGTGCTATTCGATTATAAATCAACTACTATTATTTAATTACAATTTTGATAATGAACTGTGAAATCTACACTTTCAGAGCTGAAAATGGTATCAGAGACGCTCTAAGTTGATATTCCCATTTTAAAGGAAATAATTCTTTTGGAATTTTTGCAACCTAATTTACTCAAGGTAAAGAGGGACTAATACATTAGAAACAAAACTTTTTCTATCTGCTTTTCTAAAAAATTGGTAAAAACCTTCAAGTTTTCTGGCCTGTTTTTCCTGGCTTTTAGAAACCCGAAGTACTCTACAATGTCTAAACACATACTCCCCTTTAGATTTTGACCCCTTGCAAAGAGGTCTTGAATCTGTCCTGAGCACAATACCTGGCACATTTAAGGCTCAATGGGTATTTGTCAATCATGTTATTTAATCTCAGTGGCTTCCAGCAGGGGGCACTCTTGGGCTTTGGTAATTGCCACTCTCATAACTTTCTTGGGACTGGGAAAGCAAGTCACAAATTCTTTGGTGGAGTTGACATCTGGTCCCTCTTGAACCAAAATATTTCACATCTCAAAGTGAACTGTTGAGAGTTGGAGGGAATGAATGGAAGGATGACGACACAAGTGGGGAGAGAGGCACCAATGCACTGATGACAGCAATGGAAAAAAAGCAAGCTTTATCTAAAAATTGTTAACATGGATAGGTAGAGAGAGAGATATTTGTTAATTAGCCCTACACAACTCCCACTCCCCTTTCTAATTCTAGGCTGTGTCTGCACCTCCTGTGGCTAACCAGTGTTCTCATCTGTCCTCCTCCCTACTCTGGCCTGGAGAAAGTTTCCTGTTTCTCTCTTGTCATTCACACTTTAGTGCGAATTTGCTCTCTGAGCTACCCAACCAAGGCCAACCTTTGCTGTAAAATAAAAAACTTGCCCACGCTGTTAAAGGAATATTAAGCATTGGCATGATGGTAAAAGAGACATATAAGGGGGAAACAGCCCTTCCTACTCCCTTCACAATCACATGGAAGTGAAAAAAAAAGTCAATCCTGATCCCAAAAATCCACAGGAGGGGGGCTGCGTGGGTGGCTCAGTCAGCAAAGCAACCAACTCTGGAGCTCAGGTGTTGTTGTCAGGTCACGAGTTAAAAAAAAAAAAAAAAATCCACAGGAGGAAAGGCGTAACATTTTTTTTTAAATGATGTGCATAGTAGAGTATTTCATATATTATCTTTCAGTTTCTATTTTTTTAATATTTTTTTCTAATGGTACTGGTTTTTCAGAAACTTGCATGAAAAGGGTATTTTTTTAAGGTAAAGATTTTATTCATTTATTTATTTGTTTATTTATTTATTTAGAGGGTGGGGTGTAGAAGGAGAGGGAAAAAGAGAATCTCCAGCAGATTCCGCACTGAAGGCAAAGCCCCACTCAGCGCTCAATATCAAGACCCTGAGATCATGACCTGAGCCAAAACCAAGAGTTGCACACTGAGCTGACTGACCCAACCTGGCGCCCCAAAAAAGGGTAATGTCTTCAAGACTTTTAAAAAAAATCCTGTTCTTTACACACCCAATCAATTGAAGAACTGCACAGAAAAACAGAGATGCATTCAAAGAAACTGCTCCACCATGCATGATCTGTGGGACGGCAGCACTGGTAACACCTGAGCAGCATGGGAAGCCGTTTGGTGGGCCTCACCTGCTGAATCAGTCTACATTTTTAAAGGTGGTTCAAGTGCATTCCCAAGTTTCAGAAGCACTGTCTTAGGATAAAGATGTCCTCTCTGCCCTGACCTTACTCTTTCTACATTCTCCCCCAGGGGCAAACTGCTAGGCACCCTCTCCCTCTTTGCATTACTCTCCCCACCCACAATACGGAAACCAGAGGACAGGCCACAGGAACCCAGGTGCCCTAGCCCAGCCCCTCCCTGGCCCCCAGATTCCACCGGACATAGTCCTCTGCCTTCTGCTTCGACCTTTTGGCCCACAGATCTGCTCCAAACAAAGCATCCTGGATCCCAAAGGCATTATTCCATGCAGTATCACCGTATAATTGACTGGACTGCTTGTAAAACATTGTTCTGTGCAGGCCTGGTCCTATGACTGTCTTCCAGAATAATTCCTGAAGGCCAGCCTCTTTGGGAATATCCACTCTTGTAATTGTTCTTGGTGAGCTCAGCTGCTAGTAAATACAGGGGGGAGGTAGTAAGAGCTCTAGGAGACACAGGGTACACAGAGCGGGGAGGAATGACCTGTGCCTAGGGGACAATAACAGGTTTCACAGCACAGCTCCCAGGCCAGCAGTTCTCAACCCAGGCTGCGTGGGAGGGCCTCTTACAAGCACCAATACACAGGCCTCACCCCACAGAGTCTGAATGGTCAGGATGGGCCCTAAACATTGGGATGTTTTTAAAGCTCTAAGGATTCTAAGGACTCCAATGTGCTGCCTAAGCAGAGAAACAGATTTCAAAACCAGTAGTGAGAGGATCCCAAGCTATCTCAGCTTATGACACTGTGGCCCACCAAGTCAGCAAAGCCAGAGCCCCCGACCTCCTGGCATCCCTCCCGTCCCCTGTGCCCACAGATAATCTGTTCTTGTCTGGAGGGCGCCTCCTCTGAGTTTCCTCACCATCCTTCACTCCCTTCTTAGTGCTCCCACTGCCACTGGCCTTGCTTCTCTGTCAAGCTTCCCCATGTCTGCACTCCTGAATCTTTCCACAATGTATGCCTAACTTCCAAAAACAAGGGATAATTCTGTCACAGTGGTGCCTGAAAACACTCCAGAAGCCTGGTGAACTCCAGACCCCAAAGCATGGCTCACATGGTCCTTCATGAGCTGGTTTATTTCCCTTCCACTCCCTCAGTCCCAACACTTAACTAGGATCCCCCAACCCACAGGCCTATTTCTGCTGTTTCTACCCCTGGTAGAATCCTACCAATTCTTCCACATCAAGCTGAACCATCCCCTCTTCCACAAAGACTTCCAAGTGTCCCCCGCGGTTTATCCCCCCTTTCTCTGGAATCCCCGCTCCTCTGGAATCCCCGCTCTGTGTGTTTGTTCCTGACTATAACAGAGCACACTACCACAGCACATTCACGTGCCTGCTGTCAGATCTGCCTCCCCTGCTGGGATGCTAGGTTCCTGAAGGGCGGGAAGCAGGTTTGCATCTGCGTCTCCCATACACCAAGCCCAGAGCCTGTACCTACACGAAATTCAGTGCTGTTTGTGGACCAGCTGTGAACTATTTAGGAGGAATGGAACCTTATTCCTCTTTAGCCCCAGCACCTGATGTGGTACTTGGTTATAGTAAATGCTCAGTAAATGTTTGACTGAATGAGTGACTGCATCAACTCAGATCCCCAGATCTGCCCTCCATAACCCAGTGTTCTACTAGAAATAAATGAACTAAAACAGGGAGCAGCCTTAATTTCAAAATTTCCTTTTTTGCTTTATTATAGACACCCACGACTAAGTTACTATCCTAAAATAAATGTGGTGCCAGGACTGTCTTTTTAAAGTTCTGGACTTCTAGGGCTCAGTCGGTTAAGCGTCAGCCTTCAGCTCAGGTGATGATCCCAGAGTCCTGGGATCGATGCTCCCTGCTCAGTGGGGATGCTGCTTCTCCCTCCCCCTCCGCCTGCCACTCCCCCTTATTATGCTCTCTCTCTCTGTCAAATCAATAAATAAAGTCCTCTAAAAAATTAATAAAAATAAAGTTCTGAACTTCTAGATTCATTGTTTTCTTTGCAAACATTTTGCAAATGAACTGAATTTTTAATACGTGGGTTGTGTCTACTTAATTCTGAAACAGCTAGTCATGATGGCCAAATTAAACCAGCTAAAGAAATCAATTTGGGTAAAAACGAAAGGCAATCTTATTTCAAAGAGCAGGGAGCAAAACCGAAGGAGAACTTGGTACCGGCTGAGAATACAAAAACGTTCAGGTATATTCATGCATGAGAGATCTTTAAAGGTTAATTAGGGAATCAAAGCTCTGTGAGCAAGTTTTAACATTTGAGGTTGGTGGCTAATGTCAAGAAGTCCAGCAAGAAATCCTCCCTCAGTGCCACCATCCACAAGAAAATCTGAGCTCAGAGTATTTTTTTATGGCATTAAAAAAATTTTTTCTTAAGTTAAACTTATCTGCTAGGAATAGGCACAGAGGACACACTAAATCCACTGCCCACTAAATGTTGCACCTCCCAGCAGGGACTGTGAGCATGGCCCCGGGGGACTGAAGTTATCATTTCTCTCAGCCTGGTTTCAACCCAAGGAGGAGGTTGAAAACACTGAAGCTACTTCATGAGAAAGTCAACTTAGGGTGTTGAATATTTACTTGAATTTTTATCAGGAAGCCGGTCTATCTTCCATATGATGGCACGGTAGGCACTCTCATATTTTGCTGACCCCACGGTGACCTGTATAACAGGTTCAGATTCAGGTTCATGTAAATTCCCCAGACATGCCCGGCGATTCATTTTGGCCTTCAGAGACTTCTGCCTCTGAAGGTTCATGGTCCAGAGGGCCTTGATCCACTGTGATGGAACAGGAAAGTGTATCATGATATTGTCACAGGACCTCAAGGCACTGGCACAGGATGGTCTCTGAGCCAATGAGGCCATGTTGACAAAGGCCTGAAGCTCCACATAGGCCCCCTGGACAACCACCATGGACTTGAGGGAAAAGGGAAGATCTTCTCCATTATACAGAGTCTTAAAACGCATCAGCTCAAACCGGCAGGCATCCAGCGGTACAAACTTAATGATTCTTGATTGCTCGAATTCTTGTGCTTTCACACACTTATGAAAATGATGGTCAAGAATATCAATCCCCTTCTTTTCTGGGTCTTTTTCAAAATAGCGTTCATTTCGCTTTTGCAGCTCAAGATCATTCAAGGTCAAAAAGCATTCTGTGTTCCCATTCACAAAGCAGAGGCAACAGATTTGAGTTATGACAGCGCTTTCAACCAATTTTCCTTCTTCTTTAGTGATTTTCCCCCAAAAGTTGTCCACAATTTCCAGGGAAATTTCTTGTTCCTCGTAGTTCTTTTTTGGTTTTGAAACAGGTGGCAGCTTTGTTAGCTCCTCCTCCACGGTAGTCAGGAAGTCGAGGAAATCGTGGTACTCTGTGGACCCTAACTTCAGCATCTGGTCAATGTCTGGTTCATGAACTACTTCTGTCTTAGAGTGATATTTCCTTTTTTCTGTGTAAGACACATGTTCAATCTTCACAGTATGGATTTTTCCTGCTACACTAAAGTTCTCAACTTTGGGTTCAGAAAGCCGGCAATGTGGATCAAGCTGTAACTCCTTAAATGGTTTTTCTAACCCCTTCTCATAATACATTTGCAAAATTCCCCCAGGTAAGACTTTTAGAAAAATTGGTCCCCACTGACGGGAGGACATCATATTCTTCTTCTCGGGAATTCTCAACATGAAAGACCATCCAGGTTTTGGCTGACTCCTGAAAAGTGTGTGGGGGACAAAGGAAGAGGCGGTGTCTTCAGCATATAGACACTGCATAGACAAATTTCCATATGAGTCTTGGTCCCCAGCTGATTGGAGATGTTCAAGTTTCTCACAGATGTAGTTAAATGAACCCTGATTTAAGCTTTTTTGATCAAGATGCATCTCTTTGTCTCTTGATGGGTACATCTTTCTGCTTCCTGAAGGGTCAAAGGCAAACTGGGAAGCACTGCCTTCATCTTTCCAAAATGGACTTGAAAAAGCACAGTCCTCCCGAAAATACTGAAACTGGGGGGCATCATTTTGGAACCCTAGGCTTTCAGCCTGGGGAGGGCCAACTTCATCTGGAAGACCCACTTTGGGAGCTGGATGTGTACATGAGTGGTCACTGGGTAAGGAAGCATGGGATAAACAGGTCGGTTTAGACGACAGTACGGAGGAGCCTGCTCCTGGTGCTGTAAATGGACTGTTTGAGGATGATTCTGGGATAGGATAAAGCATATGAGTCCCTCCTTTGGGGATGCCAGGAAAACCGGGGAAGTCCTTGGTAGGTGTAGAAAGAGGAGAATTACTCGGAGGTCCTGGACTAAAGTAAAAGTCTATGATGGGAGAGGAAAGGGGGGTACTGTTGGCAGAGGAAGGTCCGCTGGGAAATTCCTTAGCACCAGAAAGGTTCAGCTTAAGTCCATTGGGCCTACAGATGCTTTGATTCTCCTGAGGTAAATTCTTTGACTTTTGAGAAGACTGAAAGGCAGAATCATCATCAAATGTGACCCAGTTGCCTGGGTTTGCAGAACACATCTTTGGAACCAGACTGTGGTCTTGTCTATGAATCAGATATGCTGTATCTGTTAAAGGAGAAAGAGACAAGAAGAATATTAAATGAGAATGGGGAGGAAATCCAAGTTACTTTAGTTCCGAGAAATACTTAGATTTAAGAGAAATTGGGGGTGGGGGAGGTGCCTGGTTGGCTCAGCTGGTATAGCATGCAACCCTTGATCTTGGAGTCGTGAGTTCAAGCCCCAGGTTGGGCATAGAGCTTACTTGAAAAAATAAAAATAAAAGAAACTGTTGTCACAAACAGAAGTTCTAAATAAAAAAATAAAAATAAAAGCACCCAGATTTACAGATTAACTGAGTTAAAAGAAATGCTTAAGAATTGTAACACTTCTGATGATTAAATGGATTAACAACAACAACAACAAAACAAGATCTAACCATATGCTGTGTACCAGAGACTCATTTGAGATTTAAGGACACACTTGGGCTGAAAGTGAAAGGATGTAAAAAGATATTCTATGCAAACGGAAACAAGAGCAGGCGGGGTGGCCATACTGTATCAGGCAAAATGGATTTTACGTCAAAAGCTGTCACAAGAGACAAAGCAGGACATTATATAATGATAAAAGGGTCAGCTCAAAGCTTTGCGCAGTGGCGGTATCGTAGCCAATGAGGTTTATCCGAGGCGCGATTATTGCTAATTGAAAAGGGTCAGCTCACCAGGAAGATAAAGTAATTACAAGTATATATAAATAAGCCAACATCAGAGCAATCAAATACATAAAGCAAACATTAAAAAACCGAAGGAAGTAATAGCAACACAATAATATCAGAGTTTCAATACCCCACCTTCAATAATGGATAGAACATCCAGATAGAAGATCAATAAGGAAACAGAGCACTTGAACAACACAATAGACCAAACAGACAACACACCACACACAACAGCAGCAGGATACCTGTTCTTCAAAGCACACACAGAATATCCTCTGGGATAGATCACATGTTAGGTCACAAAATAAGTCTTAACAAATTTAAGAAGATGGGAATTATAGCAAGTGTCTTCTGAACACAACCAAATGAAACTGGAAATCAACAGGAGAAAGAATGAAGAAAACTGGAAAATTCACAAATGTAGAAATTGAACACCATACTCTTGAACAACCAATAGGCCAAAGAGAAATCAAAAGGGAAATGAGAAAATATTTCAAGGTAAGCAAAGTGAAAACACAACATACCCAAACTGATAGATGTAGCAAAAGCAGCAGACACAGTAGAGTATATAGTGGTAAACACCTACATTAAAAAAGAAGAAAGGTCTCAAATAAACAAACTAAGCTTACAGCTTAACAAACTAGAAAAAGAAAAACAAACTAAGCCCAAAGTTAGGAGAAGAAAAGTAAGAATAACATTAGGGCAGAAATAAATGAAAGAGAACATAAAGTAGAAAAAAAGGGAAACTTAGAGTTGGTTTGTTGTAAAAGATTGGCAAAAAAGACAAGCCTTTAGCTAGACTGAGAAAAAAAGAGAAAATACTCAAAACCAGAAATGCAAGATGTGACATTAAACTTATATCACAGAAATAAAATAGTGACTATAAGGGACCACTATGAACAATTACGTGCCAGCAAGTTGGATAACCTAGAAGAAATAGATAAATTCCTAGAAACATACAACTTACCATGACTGAATTATAAAGAAGTAGGAAATCTGAACAGACCTATAATTAGTAAGGAAATTGAATTGGTAGTCAAAACCTCCCAAAAAATAAAAGCTCAGGCCCAGATGGTTTCACTGGAGAATACCAGTGAAAGTGTTCTTTAGGAACACTTAAAGAAAAATTAACACCAATCCTTCGCAAGCTCGTCCAAAAAACTAAAGAGGAGGGAACACTTCCAAACTCATTTTATGAGACCAAATTTACTCTGATACCTAAGCCAAATATAGTACAAGCAAAGAAAAATACTATACAAATGCAAAAATACTCAATAAAATACTAGTACGTCAACTTCAACAGCAGATTAAAAGGATCATACAGGGCGCCTGGGTGGCTCAGTGGGTTAAGCCGCTGCCTTCGGCTCAGGTCATGATCTCAGGGTCCTGGGATCGAGTCCCGCATCGGGCTCTCTGCTCAGCAGGAAGCCTGCTTCCCTCTCTCTCTCTCTCTCTCTGGCTGCCTCTCTGTCTACTTGTGATTTCTCTCTGTCAAATTAATAAATAAAATCTTTAAAAAAAATAAAAAATAAAAAAAATAAAAGGATCATACACTATTATCAAGTGGCATTTATCCCTGGGATGCAAGGACAGTTCAACAGATGAAAATCAAGCAAAGTGATATACCACATCCACAGAACAAGGGATACATATCACATGATCATCTCAATAGGCCCAGATATAGCACCTGACAAAACTCAATAATAAGAAGCCAGCCAACCAACTAGGAAGAAGAAAATTACCTCAAAATAATAACAAAGGCCATCTATGAAAAGCCCATAATTAACATCATACACAATGGTGAAAAACTAAAAGCTTGTCCTCTAATATCAGAAACAAGGTAAGGATGTTCATTCTTACGACTTCTACTCAACACGGTCCTACAAGTCCTAACATGAGCAATTAGGCAAGAAAAAGAAATAAAAGGCATCAAATCAGAAAGGAAGAAGTTATATTTTGTCTATTTACAAGTGATATGATCTTATCTATAGAAAACCCTAAAAATTACACACACACACACACACACACACACACAGAGTTAGAAGTAATACACAAATTCAGCAAAGTCGCAGGATACAAAATAAACAAAAATCAATTACATTTCTATACATAAACAATTAGCAATCCAAAAAGGAAATTAAGAAAACAATCTCATGTACAATAGCATCAAAAAGAATAAAATACTTAGAAATAAATTTAACAAAAGGGGCAAAGACTTTTACACTGCAAAGTAATTGCTGGAAGAAATTTAAAAAGACACAAATAAAAAGATATCCCACATTCACAGACTGGAAGAAATAATATCGTTTAAATGTCCGTACTATCCAAAGCAAACTACAGATTCAATGCAATCCCTACTAAAGTCCCAATGACATTTTTTGCAGAAATGGAAAAAACAATCCAAAAAGTCACATGAAATCTCAAAGGTCTTTGAACAGTCAAAATAATCTTGAGAAAGATAAGCAAAGGTGACTTTAAAACATATTACAAAGCTATGATACTCAAAACAGTATGGTATTGGCATAAAGGCAGACATACAGACCAGAGGAACAGAGTATTAAGCCTAGAAATAAACCCACACACACCATCAAATGATCCTCAACAAGGATGCCGAGACTATACAATAGGAAAAGTACAATGTCTTCAACAAGCTGTGTTGGGAAAGCTGGATATCCATATGCCAAAAAAAAAAAAAAAAAGACAATGGAACCTTATCTTAGACCACACACAAAAATCAACTATAAATGGATTAAAGACTTAAACATAAAACCTGAAACTATAAAACTCCTGTAAGAAAACATAGGGGAAAAGCTCAATGACATTGGTCTTGGCAATGAATTCCTGGATAGGATACCAAAGCACAAGCAGCAAAAGCAAAAGCAGACAAATCGGACTACATCAGACTCAAAATCTACACAGCAAAGGAAATAACAGTGATGGGGCAACCTACCGAATGGGAGAAAATATTTGCAAACCATATATCGGATAAGGGTTTAATATTCAAAATACATAAGGAATGCCTGCTCGATAGCAAAAAAACAGAACCCCCCCCCAAAATTTTTTTAAATGGGCAACAGATTTGAATAGACATTTCTCCAAAGAAGACATATACATGGACAACGGGTATATGAAACGATGTTCAACATCACTAATCAGCAGAGAAAGTGCAAATCAAAACCATAGTATCACCTTATACCTAGGACAGTCATAACAAAAAACAAAAACAAAAACAAAAAAAAACACCCAAACAAAAGAAAAGCAAAAACACAAAATAACAAGTGTCAACAAGGATATGAAGAAATCAGAACCCTTGTGCAATGTAATGTAAAATGAGGTGGGAATGTAAAATGAAAAACAGCACAGAGTTTCCTCAAATTAAATAGAACTACCATGTAGATGATCTAGCAATCCCACTTAAGGAACTGGACCCCTCAAAACTGAAACAGGATCTCAAAGACATATCTGCACTCTCATCTTCCTTTCAGCATTATTCACAGTAGACAAAAGATGGAAACAATCCAAATGTGCATCGTCTGATGAACGGTTGAAGAAAATGTGATATATGGGCATATGGAGAATCTTATTCAGCCTTTAAAAAGGAAGGACATTCTGGCACAGGCTACAACATAAGTGAATCTTAAAAGCATTATGCTAAGTGAAATAAGCCAGTCACCAAAACAAGTATTATATAATTCCATTTACATGAGGTATCTACAGTAGTCAAATGCACAGAAGCAAAAAGGAGAATGATGGAGCTGGGGAGAGGGGGCAGGAGGGAGAGGAGGGGAAAAGGGTGTGACTGTTTTAGAGTTTTAGCTGTGCAAGATGAGAGTTCTAGAAAGCTGTTGTAAAATAGTATGGGCAACAGATTTGAATAGACATTTCTCCAAAGAAGACATATACATGGACAACAGGTATATGAAACGATGTTCAACATCACTAATCAGCAGGGAAGGTGCAAATCAAAACCATAGTATCATATTTTAAAGTGTATTGTACATTTTTAAAATGTGTTGCTGTTTTTTTAAAGATTTTACTTATTTATTTGTCAGAGAGAGAGAGAGACCACAAGCAGGCAAAGTGGCAGGCAGAGGCAGAGAGAGAAGCAGGCTCCCCGCTGAGCAAGGAGCCCGATGCAGGACTCGGTCCCAGGACCCTGGGATCATGACCTGAGCTGAAGGCAGTGGTTTAACTGACTGAGCCACCCAGTTGCCCCTATAACTGAGATTACTTGGGTTTAGAGTCATTGTCCAAAGCTAATAGCAGTCACTCCTCATGTTCCTCACCACCACACCTAAGCCCCTGACAGCTACTGATCTACTTTTTTTTTTAACTTGGCCTGGTCTGGACATTCATTCACTCTATAACATGTATCAGTACTTCATTCCCTTGGGTGGCTGAATAATATTTCATTGTGAAGACAGGCCACATTTTGTTTATCCATCATTTATCAGGCCATGGACATCTGGTTTATTTCTAATTTTTGGTTATTATGAATAATAAGTTTTTATATAAGTTTCTGCGTGATCATTTTTCTCAGATATAGACCTGAGTTTGGAAAGAACCAGAATTTGAGCACAGGTCACTTCATCCTGTAATACTACAACCTGAATTCTTGAGATGATTCTAATGACAGGGGAGGCAATGAGCTGTACAGGCCACAGCACAGAGCTGGGAATTGGGCACCCAGCGGGCGCTGGTCTGTCACCCACTAGCTGTGCGCAAAGCCCCTCCAGACCTGCAGTGATGAGAGGAGAACCATCTAGGGGTCGTTTCCCACTCAGAAATACTTCTGTGGTGGCTGACATCCAACTGACATTTTTTTCAAAAGCAGTAATTATGTTACCCCTGGGATTTTTGACCAAACTCTCAAACTAATAGAGTAAAACTCCATGATACGAAAACTCAAATCCTGCTGGAATAAAGCCCATGAGAAAGGCATATCTGTCTCCCTCCAGCAGGCCTGCTCGTTTCCCCTCGTGAATAATGAGGGCTCAACCAGTGCTATCCTTCAAGCTTGGAAAAGAGCCAGCCTCTATAGAGAGAGCAAGCCTGGGGCTCCACTGGGGACAGGGCACGCTCAGTGTTGTCATTTGCTAAATCCGCACATTCCTGAGGGCACCAAACATAGGGAGCGGCAGTCCAGGCCAGCTGGCTCTCTCTGGAGGGCATTTTACTGTCTCTGCCCTTGGGCCAGATCTGCCACAGAGCACTTTCCCTTCAAAGCAGGCAGAGCCATGTTTCCAGGGGACACGGCCTGCAGGCTCTGAGGCAGGAAATCAGCCGCAGGATTTCTTAACCGTCCTATCCTACCCTCTTCCGAAGGAATCCAGCCAAAATCACTCTTCATATGGGGTGTAAATATTTACATATTAGGCAGCTTTATTTAAAAGAAACCAAGAGAAAGAATCAGCCTGCTTTAGATGGAATCCTATTCTGACCTATACCAAACATTTTCCTTCATCTCTTTTTCACTGGTAGCTTCAGAATTTCGAGCACAGATACTGGCTTCTTCAGAGTTTTTGCTTCTTATGAAAGAACAAAAGTAATTTCCATAAACCAGATAAATCAATTTCATGACTTGTTAAGTGACCCTTGAACTTTAAAAAGCACACCTTGCAAAAAATCCCCTATGTTAAACACAAAATCTAGGCAGAGTGTACTCTGCCCCCTTCTGCAGGGCTCTTCCACTGGAGGCACTCAGCACATGTAATGTGAGTTTAACACAACCAAACCGGATTCTGTATCATGCCCAAGAGGAGCCCAAATCTTTGTCCGTGTCTAGAAGGCAGCTCCTGGAATGAGAGGCTAAGAGTCTGGCTCCCCAAGGTCAAGGGCCGGTGTGTTTCCCTGTATTCTTCTTGCTGCCCTTCCTTATCAATCCTTTTCACACTCATTTCATTTCTCTCTGACCTCTGCTGCCTCTTTCTTCTATATGACCTCATCTTTCTATTCTAATCTCAAAGCCCCCACCATCTTTCCCAAAGTCAACAGCTAGAATCGATTCCATCTAAGGCTTTCCTTCTGCTCCCTTCCCTCCTAATTCACCCCCTCCTTCAGCCGGGAAAGAAGGCCACATCCTTTCCAGAGCCTCTCAGTCCGTCTGAGGCCCCCTGGGTCTCAGGGAGGGTTATGAAAGTCCAGAGTGAGGTCAAGAACGTGTCCTGCCTTGGTCATCTGCAACTTCACCCCACCTCCTTCAAGACATTCGAACCCAAAGTCTTCAAGCAGCATCACCTACTTAGCCTCAGGATTTTTTCGGCAATGCAAATGGGGCGGGATCTCAATATGTGTCTGTGCCTCCCGAGGTCCTGAAGTCCTACCATTTACAGAGCCCTGTCACAGGGAACATCTCATTTTTTTTTTTTTTTTTTGACAGAGAGAGATCACAAGTAGGCAGAGAGGCAGGCAGAGAGAGAGAGAGAGAGAGAGAGAGAGGAGGAAGCAGGCTCCCTGCCGAGCAGAGAGCCCGATGCGGGACTCGATCCCAGGACCCTGAGATCATGACCTGAGCTGAAGGCAGAGGCCCAACCCACTGAGCCACCCAGGTGCCCCGAAACATCTCATTTAAATTCACCACAATCCAGAGTAGACACAGTAGCCAGGCCCCCTGTCCAAAGTCCAGGTTCCACTTAGCGCAGAGCTGGGAATCCAAGGTCCCTGACATGACATCCCCAGGGGCCTTCCCCCAAAGTAGAGGTGCCTCTGGTTGGATTTTGTGGTTCTTTCTCTGCTGTGTATTGCATCCCACCCCACATGCCCTAATGCTTCCAGAGGTCTGTTTTCAGTCAGTCTGCATTATCCTGCTAACTCCTGGAAGACAATGTCAGACAAAATTCAGAGACAGGGCAAGACACGGAGACCCAGTGAGGCACAGACAAAAAAGAAAAATGTATTATGCTGCTAGAAATCAATCTTCAGATTTTGAAGGTTTCTAGAGGAGTGTTTGCTTCTCTTTAAACTATTAGACATCTTTTTGAGCTGTCCATTTTCAAAGTAGCATCAGAGTACACTGAACTCAAGAACAAATTAAAAGGAAGCCCACATACCTACTCACACTGCGAATAAGGGTGATAGAGGTCAACAGTTGTTTTCAACCTTTTACCTCAACACATGTGACAGGTGGCATTCAAGGCCTGGCACATTGTCTTGGATGTACCCAGAGTTTAACAGCCCCCACAATACTGAGGGAAACCCTGAAATAATTAACCCCACTTTTCAAAACGATGGATCAGCAAAGGCAGGCTGCGGGCCACAGCAAACACAAGAAAGTCTGCATTTACACACAATCATGGCATTCCCCCTTTTTCTTTCACTGAAGAGCTCATCCTGGAACTCTTCTGTAAGAATATCATGGAGATTCCGAACTTTTCTAAATTGTTTTAAAAAGTAAATCTTTCAAAAATAGCAACACCTTAAATATTATTAGAAATATTGCAGATTGCTTGCAATAAGCCTTGTGAAAAGGTAGCACTAGATGGAATAATTATCTCACCAAAAAGAACTGGGGATGAAAATCATCAAATTGTGGTAGGAAAAATTCATATATTTTTTGAGAGTCAAAGTGAAGCTTTTTCAGAGAGGGACTATGTCTCATTTGTTAGGGCATTTTCCACATTGTGCACAAATGTCTGACATCACCAGGCAGTTCAATGCATGTTTGATTGAGTAATTTTAAATAGTCTTTTCAGTTTCCCATAAAGGAAATCTCTGTACTGCCCTCCTCAATACAAAGAACCACTGCATTTCAGAGTTAGGCAGAAATTGGAGGTATTCTGCTCAATTAACCACACTAACAAACATCAAATACTTGCTATGTGCTGTCAGTATGCTAACAGCTGTGTGTGCATTTCATCCTCACAACCCCATTAGGTAATAATATCATTTTGTAAAAGAGGAAAATAAGGTTCAGAGAAGTTAAGCTACTTGCCTAAAGTCACCCAGCCTAACAGAGGCAGATCTGTCTGATCCCAGAGCCCATGCTCCATTCCACCCACCACCCAAGAGGTCCAAAGAGATCCAGCGACCTGCTGGTGTTGGTGTCCTAATTCTCATTTCCGAACACTTCCCACTATTCTCCCTTTCACTACGGAGGGCTCCTGGAGCCAGGAACTCTCCAAGATGCAAACGTGCTGTTCTCACCTGAAAGAGGCGAGTTCTTCATAAAGCCCGCAACACATATCGGCCACCGGGACAGGAGGCTGAGGGAAAGACAAACTCGGAGACAGTTTTCCCCATGACTGCTCAAGGACAACAGCTCGGCAGCAATTTGGGTCAATTCTGAGAGTGGCTTTCATAACTCAGCCTGTCCTAGCTCCTGTCCCTTCTCGACTGCATCACCTTGAGCGATGAAGGGTTTTCCAGCCTTGCAGCCCAACACACACCCTCAGCTGCCACCCTCTCTTCCAGTACTAGGGCTGTCTTGGTGTATTCTGCTGAATTCCCCAAACTTCATGCAACGCCCCACATTGTGCTCCTATGCCACCCTACCCGCTCTGCTCTCCAGGGTCTATTCCTGCTGTTCTTTGCAGATCTCCCTCGCTTCTCTTCAGAAACCAGTCAGAGCGTAGATGTGAAGCTCTACCTTTTCCTGCAGATGATCCAAATCAAATTAGATGCATCTGGTGGTCGAATCAGCACTCCTGTTCATCTGCAGCTGAAGACCATCCCCACTTGGGGAGAACAACACTCTCTCAGATGGTCTCAGATGGTCCCAGAGTCAGCTCTGGCTTCTCTGTAACTCCCAGATGCTGCGGGAGGACGGGCGTGGAAGGGGTGTCCTGCTCAGGAAAGCATCATAGGCACCTAGCAGTCACCTCCTGCTGTTAGTTCCACCCAACTCTCACCATCAGGCTGACACCTACTCGAGCCTCATGATCACATCTGGACCCTCAGCAATGCTCCTGCCTTTGCAAAGGGCTGGACTTAGTCCTTTTATGCCTGTGCCTTTTCTGCGCCACACAACAATGCCGCATAATCTAGAGAAAGAATGTCTTCATGCCAGTATCTGTGTGGTTCCATTGGCTGTCCCCCAAAGAAGGAATTCTCTGACTGTCCCAAGGCTGGACTCCTCCACCACAGCACTGGAGCCAGACGGGGGCCGTGTTTGCAAAGCCTCCCTGTGGTTCTTGTTTGGTTGGAGGTCTGAGATCTAGTTACCCTCCTTGCCATTCTGGGACATACGTCCGGGAAACAAAGCCAAAGTCAGGGACGGCCCTGCGTGCAGAATGCATCAGTGAAGGTTTGCTACGTGAGGGTTTAAAATATCTTTCCTATAGAATTTTTCCCTTTAAAGGGGCATCTAAACTTTTGAAACCAAAGGATCCGAAGGCAACAGAAAGCCTTCGGTGTGGCGAAAACCCTTGCAGCATGCACCCTCACCTTAGGTCGCAGAAGCCCCCGCTACGTGGAGTGCCTGCATGGTTACCACAGACGGTCCGCAGCCCGTCCTACTTAATCACAACCATGTGTGCTGTTTAGTTCAGCTCTGTGACAGGAAATACCATTTGTAAAATACTGAACTGCAGCCCAACCTATCCGTGCCTTCAAATGCTATCTGTGCTGGTTCCAGCTCAGCGCCCTTGCGCCACGGCTCCCCTATGGATTTAACCTCCACTTCTCCAGGACAAATTTGGGTCCCGGCTCTTTTGTTAACCTTCTTTTAATAATCTGCTCCATTTTCTAAATGTAGAGAGCTGTATAAACGGACACCAACCCAAACGGACTCGTCCCAGGAATGAACCCAAAGATTTGGGTCTGGGAGGGCCATGCTCATTTCCGAATGTCATACCTCTTACCATAACATGGTTATGGAGTCGGCACACCATGTTCATGTCCATGTTACAAATGCTATGGAAACCTGCTAAGGCGAGGTCTCTGAGCCTAGTTTCTTCATCTGTAAAATGGTAATATTTGCCTCATATATAAATTGCCACATAACGAGTACTCGGTGTATCTACTCTCTTTCTCTCCCTCCTTTGCTTTCCTTTGTCTCCTCATTCCAACCTTCCTCTCTCT
The DNA here is from genome assembly GCF_009829155.1 of Mustela erminea. Taxonomy (NCBI): domain Eukaryota; kingdom Metazoa; phylum Chordata; class Mammalia; order Carnivora; family Mustelidae; genus Mustela; species Mustela erminea. The sequence continues at coordinate 69,203,583 of NC_045620.1, read as the reverse complement.
AGTCAGGAAGAAAGGAAAATGCTCAGACTCTGCAGTTTGCTTTAGCATAGGTAGACCTGCTACAAACCCTTTTCTAGAACTGGGTGTCCATTCTGCCTGGCACATGACCGTGCCTCCACCTACCCTGCTCTCCCACTACAGAGGGTCAGGGAGGACACTGTATGGGGCTACAGGGCGGGGCTCAGCCTCTCATCTGCCACCTTCGCGAATGGCGCTGAATTCTTGGGCTGTTCTCTCAGGGAAGAGTGAGCACCCAGCACATTCCATAGCCGAGTCTTGTCCAAGGTGTGAAGGAAGGAAACCACCAGAATGAGAGTCTTCCAGGTGCCGGACACAGGGCTGGGACTTGGTCTCAACCAGCCGTCTGCCTGGCCTAAACGGCTGCTCTCGGTCCTGAGGACCTGCAGATGGTGTGACAGGGACCTCTTGAGCCACAGTTAAAAGACGCTCCTCCTTCATGGGCTCCTGTCCTTTAGCCACAGCAAAGGCCCAACCCACAAAGGCAGGAGAGCACAGAAGTCTAGCTCATAGCCTCTCAGGTACAAGTCACCTGGCCTCTTAGCTCGCTTCCTCTGCTTATGGGCCCCGAGGCGTGTTACTTAACATCCTCAACGTACTCATCTATAAAGTGAAAATGAATGACACCTACTTCCTAAGGTCCAAATAAGTTAATGCTAAGTTAGTAAGTAAAATGCTACTTCATAGGCACTCAAAAAGATGGTACCACAGTGCTTACAAGTGAGGGGTTCTTGACTCAGCACTGACCGTTGCTAGCAGCCCCCTGCCGAAAAGCAGGCCGTGTCAGGCCTGCAGGGGACACCGGCGAGGGTCCCAGGATTCCTGTCTAACCTGGACAATCTCCCCTTGTCCGGCAAGAGAAAACCAAGGTGCCAAACTGAGCTGTGAAACGAAACGCACTGCTTAAGCAAGTCGACACAGCACCTTGAGATGTTGAAAGTAATCAGAGAAAAGACTGCTCAAAAATGACGTGGTCCTTCTTTACGTGGGGCTGACCACTGTACGGTAGAAACCTGGGACCACGTACGTCACCCACACCCAAGACTCGGCCTGGCTCTGTCTGGCTGGATCCCCACAGGGAATGACTTTACTAACCAGGGGAACACCTGGCAGTGTCCCCAGACACACTGAGTTGTCACACGGTGCAGTAGGAGGTACTCCTGGCACCTAGTGGGGGAGGGGGCGGGGGTGCTGCTAACCACCCCTCCATGTACAGCAGAGCCCCCACAATGAAGAGTGATCCGACCCCAAAGATCAGTCGTACCAGGGTTGAGAAACTCCGCTCCTTGTTGAGAAGGTCGGAGAGGGAGTATGCCACACAAGGCGTCCCACCCTTCTGTGTGTGTCTACTTTGTAGACAATGAATTGGACGCTTAAGTTGGGAAACATGCTTGAGGTGGCACCAGAAAAAGGTGCTATCAGAATCGAACCCTGTTTGGACCCCAAATCTCATGCTCTTTCCACTGCATCACACTGATACCAGGGCAGGAATCACAACAGGAAAGAAGTCTTCTTGAGAGGACTTGGACATGATCTAGAAAACAGAGAAAAAGGGGGGAGTATGGCACTGAGAAACAAGAAGCCACCGGAGAAGCAGGAAGAAGACAGGGCCACACATATCAGTCCAGTCTGAGGGGCATCCAAGTGGAAATATCTAGCAAGGAACTAGAAACACAAGACAGCACTTGGAGAGAAAACCAGGGGCTACCCATGAAGAGCTGGGTGTCTTCCTAGGCTAGATGAGAGCCGAAGGCAGGAGAGAACAGGGGAGGCCACAAGGCGTCCAAAGCTGAGGACTGGTCACTTTCTAGGAGGCATTAAAAAAAAAAGGGAGAAAGTGAGACACATCCAAGAGGCCAAGGCAAAACTAGGAGGTACCGAAACCCCCAAGGCAGGAAAAAATGTGCTCCTGGGGCCTTGAAGAGCAACAGAGGGTAGGGACAGCCAAGATGAGAGGCCTCCGGGTTTAGTGACCAGGTCAGCAGTGACGGGGTGGGTGCAATTTCAGCAGTGCGTGGGGGTGAGGCCAGGCTGACCGTATGGAAGCAAAGGGAACATGGATGCTAGGGCCCACAAGGAGAAGCTGGGCTCAGGGGTCCCTGTCTTGGCCATCCAGACCCCCAGCCCCCAGTTCCTGGGTTTCTGCAGCTATGGGATAGTGTTGTCTCCCAGGTGGACTGGTTCCTGTCAGCCCTAGTAACAGCCCCCCTCTTTGAACCCTATCTCCGCTAAAGGGCCCTAGGACATCCCACTCTCCAAAATATTCAGCCCGCCACGGGCCAGGGGAAGGAGGCAGACAAGCCAGCCTTCGTGCAGTAGAGGGCTGGCAAACAAGGCCTGCTTTCAGGGCTGCCTTCTGGTATTTATATTCCTGTGGGCTCTCCAGTGGGAAGAGCAAGGCACTCAAGAGTAGGAGATGAGAAAGGGCATTATCTCCCGAGGGGCCCCCAGGGCTGGGCGGGGGTGCAGGGCACCGTGGTGACTGCAGGGGGTGGCTCCCAGATTTTGATTCTGCATTCTCAAAGGGAACCATGAAAAAGATGTGGGATAAAGTCAGCAGAGGGGGCCCTGGCTCAGATCACACATCTTAAACATGCAAATCTCCTTCCCCTCTTCTCTGCAGGCCCAGGGGCCCTCCTGAAGATAAGCAGAAAGCAATGGAAGTTTAAAGGACTCTAAAGAGAATCTCTCTCGGACTTAAATATTTAAAGGGAGAGGAGGGACCAACAGCAACCACTCTGCTATGAAAATTGGTCAAGTAATTTCTCTTAATTACCATGTAATTACTTTGAGTGTTTTCAGAAGAAGCTGTAGCTAAATGGCTCAGAAAGGATATTTAATGATTTAGAACGTGAGTCCCTCCCACCTGCCCATCATGCCCCCCAACTGGAATGGTCTGACAAGTTAAGGACCATCACCTGCTGGGAGAGACCCAGGACCTTGATCCTTGGCTGCTGGGCTCTGGGGCCCTTCTGCCAAATGTGTGGGCCCCAGCCCCCTGCACATTCACTCAGCAAATAGTTACCTTGTCTTCTAAGGCCTGGGTCCTGGGTGAAACACCAGGCAGACAGCAGAAACCAGGAAGACCTGACTTGTGTGGTGGGGAAAGAAGGCTCTGGAAGTTAGAGAGATGGTGTGTGACTCCTAGCCCCACCACTGACCAGTGTGTGACAGGGGGCAGGTGGTGTGAATTCCCTGAGCTTCTGTTTCTTCAGGTGTGAATAAAGAAATAATAGGAGTTAACTTCTAGTGTTGGCTTTGGGCTGATACGTGCCCTCCCCCCAATTCAGCCCTAATCCCCCATGGTAGTTAGAGGGAGGGCCTCTGAAGAGTTGATTCTGTGGAAATGAGGCCACCAGGGGAGGCCCTGAGACAGCCTGACCACTGTCCTCGAAAGAAGTCAGGACACAGACACCAGAGAAGCAGACACAGAGAAAAGGCCACGTAAGGACACAGGAAAGGAGGAGACTCGGAAGCAAGCAAACCTGCCAACACCTTGCTCTTGGATTTCCAGCCTCCAGACCTGCGACAAATACATTTCTGCAGCTTAAGCCCGAGAGGCTGGGGTTTCCTGTCATGGCAGCTGGAGCAAACTGAGCCAGGCCTCTAGTGACACTAAATAAAGTCACGTCTGTAGGATGGCAGGTGCCTAAACAGAGGCCGTTATCACTAGATTTCTGCTCCTAAGGTGCTTATAATGGGGTAGTAAAGACCAGAGGAAACAACAAATGAAAGACAAAAGTGCTCATCCTCCTAAGCTAAAGAGCCCTGGGGCTTTGGGAGAGGATAGCCCTGGCTGGGGGGGGGGGGGGGGGGGGGGGGGCGGCAGGGAGACTCCCTGGGGATGGGACATCTGCTAGGACAGAGCCACCAGGCAACAGATGAGGCACAGAGACCAAACCCGCTGCCCATGTTTCTATGCATTCTTGTCATGTGCCAGTTAACACCAGCTAAGGGACAGCCTCCCGCCGGCCTCATCCACCCCACTGAGCAGACAGAAACCCAGTTAGGCACAGGTCTCCCTAAACTGGACCATAAGCCAGGGGTGTGTTAGGCACAGGTATCCCCAAACTGGATCATAAGCCAGGGGTGATGTCAGCAGAGACATCATAAGCCAGAGGTGACGTCAGTGGTGATCCGGGCTGTGTGCGAGTCTCAGATCAAACACATTTTGGTTTATCAATGGTCTGCCCTGGACTGCTGCTGACCAGCAAGCTGACCTGGAAACATCCACATCACTGCAAATACACAGGCAGGAACCATTGACTTACACGGAACCAAAGCACATCTGCTCAACCCTCATACTCCCAGGAATTCCACAAATGTACATGTGTATACATATGTAAAAGTCCAAGCAATTGTTTTTTTTTCCTTCAAGTTTTTATTTATTTGAGAAAGAGAGAACACGACCAAGGGGGAGGGGCAGAGGGAGACGCAGGCTCCCTGCTGAGCAGAAAGCTGGACACCAGACTCATCCTAGGTCCCGGAGATCATGACTTGAGCCAAAGGCAGAGACTTAACTGAGAGAGCCACAGGCGCCCTGGAGCAATTCTAAGATTTTAAAAATCACTTAAAAATTACTTATGTAACAAGTACAGAAGGTCAACATTTACTTGGGCTCTTAGTCTCAAATGCAGACATCTCTCTCAAAAATAATATTTGTGTCTCTCGGTCTGCGGGGAGTGCATGCAAAATATTTGTGAACTTTACTGCATTTCAGAGGTCACTAGATGCTTTCACAAAGAATTCTGCACTTACAGCAAAGTCTAATTAGAAACAAGTAAGTAGATGGGAATGAACAGATCTGTCCACTGACATTCTCAACGAGGGGCGGTAGATTATATTCAAACTTACAGATCATGGGGCACCTGGCTGGCTCACTGAGAAGAGCATGAGACTCTTGATCTCAGGGTTCTGAGTTCAAGCCCTATGTTGGGTGTAGAGATTACTTAATAAATAAACTTAAAAAAAAAAAAACTTAACTACATCTACCTATCAGCCTGGGTGCTTGAGCATGTAGCAGAATGGCCTCCTTCATCTCGACTCTGGGTCTCCATTCAAATGACCACCACCCAGTGTCCTCACAGAGCCCCCCAGGTGCCTCTGTATATTGCTGCCTAGCAAGGAGCACAAGCTCCTGACAGGTCCAGCCCAGCACAGGGGGCTCACCCAGTTCCAAGATGCAGGCAGGCCTCCACTGGATACCCCCTGGGCCTCTCTCGCAATACCATCTCTCCACCAGCCCCTCCTACTACTGCTCACAGCAAGAGACGTCCCTCTGGCTGAGGTCCCTACAGCCATTTGCCCAGCCTGGAAGCCAGGAGGCTGGTGCTTGGGAGGTTTTGTGCCCGTTCCGCTTCATTCTGTCTCGGTAAGTTAAAACAAGTCATTGCTGGCAAGTTTCTAAAAGTTTCTAAAAGTCCTAACCATTTATGAAGATTCAAACTCTAACAATCTAACCAGATGAATTCTCCAACAAAAGAGATCGGCAGAGAAGTATGGGCCTCCCTGAAGACCCCTTCCTATCCAAACTCTTTAGGACTCCTGCAACCATGCTTCAGGATAGAAGCTTTCCAAAGATGGCCACAACAATATCCCCCATCTAATGCTTTTCTGGAATGCCATGGAGCCAGGGAAGCTCTATTTCCCCTTCCCTTGGATCTGAGTGGGCCTGTCACTGCTCAGACCAATACAGTGTGGTAAAAGTGACGCTGTGACAATTCTGGCCATGGCCTGAAATGACCTAGAAACTGCCCTTCCTCCTTTGTGGGAGCCCTGAGCCCCCACAAATGAAGCACAGACTAGGTAGGGGAGCCACACTGAGATGCCACATTGGACAACCAGCCACTTGAGTTTTCAGTGACTCCAGCCTCGGTCGCCATCTGACTACAACTACATGAGACGCTCTAAGCAAGAACCACCCAGCTGAGCCCAGTCAACCCAGAGAACCAGGAGAGAGAATATGAAATTGCAATTCTAAGCCTCTACACTTTTTTGTGTGGTAAAACGAACATTCACATAAAAGCTACCCTTCTAACCAGTTTAAAGAGCACAGTTCTGTGGTATCAAGTACAGTCAACCTCATGATTGTGCAACCATCATGACCATCCATCTCCAGAACATTCCATCTTCCCAGATTGAGAGTCTGTCCCCATTAAACATGACCTGTGCATGCCCCACCCCAGGCCCTGGCAGTCACCTTTCGACCTTCTGTCTCTGTGAATCTGACTACTCTAAGGACCTCATGGAAGGGGAATTGTACACTATTTGTCCTGTTTGTGACTGGTTTATTTTACTTTATACAATGTCTTCAAGGTTCATCCATGTTGAAATATATGCCAGAATTTCCTTCCTCCAAAACTGTATACCCAAGGCTGTGTATCTATGCATCCATCAATGCATGGATCTGAAGTGGTGCTTCAACAGCAATACATACGTGGGGCAGTGGGCAAGCAACCATGGCCCAGCAGAGCAAGCCTCCGAAGGCAGACGTCAGGAGCTGGAAAGTTGGAAACAAACACACGGCACAGGGCACTAACCTCCAGAGTAGGTGACCAGCCAGGAATCCAGGCTGCAATTCCCAGTAGCACTCACCACAGCAGGCTGGGTGTCTCCTGGGGTCTCCATTCTAGGCTGGGCATGCACACCCCCCGCCCCCCCATGCCCCGGCACAGGCTGATAGGCCAATAAACATTTGGTGGATAAGTGAAAAATGTTCTGACACTGAAGCCAGGTTCTGGGCCTTATCAGAGTTTCTGATGGGCTCTCTGCAGGCCAAGAACTGGGCCAGAGAAAATGCAGAAAGGCTGCTTCTGGCTGGAACGGGAAGGGGGAGGTAGCAGCAGCAGGATGATCTGACAGGGAAAATTCCACAGCCAGGGCCTGGCTTCCCAGGAAGTACAGGATCTCTGTCGAAGCCCCACCCTGACCCAGGCAGCCCTGGACTTCCACCTGAGGGAGGCCGGGCCTTTGGGAAGGGCGTGTTGGGTATCAGGCTGAGCCAATAGGACGAGGTATCTCCGGGATCTGCCCTGCTCAGCTCCTCAAGCTCGGTTCCCAGGGCCCAGGGCAGTAGAGCCTCCTGTGCCCATGGTAGGAGCAGGATGGGTTGGAGGGACTCAGATCTATACCCTAACAGGCTGCAGGGGACTGGGAAGGGAGCTGAGTCACAGATCGGAGCCCTGGAAGCTTTAGGATAGCGACCTTCCTTCACTACAGGAGCAGCCAGGCTGGCTTGACCAGGACCCTTTCCCTCTCATCCACAGACACTCTGCCAAGGAAGCCCAATGCTCCCTTCCTGCTGGACTGCTCCACTGGGCCACAGGTCAGGATGCACCAGAGCACGGAAGTTAATTCCAAATCTAGGAAGATGACTTGTTTCTGGTTGACTTAAAAAGTGAATAACAACCATACCCATGCCCCCCGGGATTGAAACCAAATGGGCTCACATTATGGTTCGACTCTGCATTTAGGTTTACCAGCCTTTAAAGATAAAGCAAAACCCCGAGCATTAATTACAAAGGTGTTGTTCTCTATGTCTCTTCAAAGCTTATACCTTGAAGGTCAGAAACTGCTTACCATGGGGAAAGCAGTTATAAGCACCCATAAAAGAGTTCAAGAAACATGGATTTTAAACTTGGCTCAGCTTCTAAGTAATTGTGGGGCTTTAAGCAAACTAATTAACCTCTTCGGGTCTCAGTTTCATAATGATAAATGAAGGGAAATACTTGGTACTCCCATGGTTTGGTTATGCGCTTCACAATAACTTATGTGTGATGATAGAGCTATCGATACGCAGATAATATAAATACACACTTATACAAAGGAAGTCCTCGTAAGAAGAACTAAACTATAAATATGTTAGGAATTTTCTCACGTTCAGTAGGTGCTTGCTGGTACGGGCTGAAGAAATGGCCAAATATCCCCAAGATTATAACAAGACTCACATTTGGTGAGAGCAGTGCCTGTCCGCATGGCAGAATCCCCACTGATGTATCTACCAGATCTGAGAAGGCATCTCTCTCCGCAGCCCGCCTCACCCCTTTCTTACCAAACAACCCTCCCAGCCTGCACTCTCCCTTCCCACCCGGCCTTATATTCCAGTCTGCGGGATTTCCAGAGTCAGCCTGATTGCCAGGGTCAGAGTCTGCCCCACTGCCCCTACCCCAGCCACACGGCCCAGCTCCCACCTCCAGTCATGGCCTGAGGCTGCTTCTTGGGCCAGCCGCCAAGCCCAGAACCCTAGCCCTGCAGCTTAGGTCTCCACTGCCTTTGACACCAGAGGGAAACAACTCATCCCCTTTTCCTGGTTTTCATGGAGCAAGACAACAGGGAAAATTTTTGCACCAGGAACCAGTGTCTACCCAGGGCCTCCTCCCCCTGCCTTAGGCCTGGACTCCACCCAAGACCCTCCCCTGCACAAGGAGGCTCACCCGAGTTCTTCCACCTCAAAGGGCTTTGGGGAGCATCACATAAGGGGAAGGACTCAGAAGTGTCTCTGAAAACTATGAAGCACTCTGTAAATTCTTTTATTCTTTTTACTCTTGTTTGTTGACTTCGGTGTGGTCTCCGATTATGACTCTCTAGAGGCCTGGGATTGTACCCCGGGTAAACTCCTTTGGTACAATGACCACACACAGAGCATAGCATGATGCTCTTTGGGACTCTAATGCCATGAGCAAATGCAGCAGGAGCTCCAGGACGAGGGGGGGTGGGGGTGGGGGGTGGACCATGTTCCTGCCCCTCTGGCCCTGCCAGGAAATTAAGCGCATCACTTAACCTCGCTGGGCATTTGTCTTCATATGCACAATGGAACTGACAAGCCATCCGCATTCCTTTTCACCAGGATGCCAAGAAGGCAAAGAATCTGAAAAGAAAAACACCGCGCAAGTTGAAATGTTGTAGTATTCCGAGGGCATGGAGAGCTGAGAGGGGAGAGATGGGAAAGGAACAGGAAGGGGGACCAGGAACAAAAACAGAGCAAGAAGACATCTGGGGTGAGATGGGAGGCACTTAAGAAGGCCCGGATGGAAGGCCACAGGAATTCCCAGTGCAGAAAGTAACCCCCAAGCCTGAGAGTCTGTGTCCGGATGAGAAGATCCATCACAGAGACATGTGAAGTCCACTCCAGCAGAGAGGAGTGGGCAGAAGGAAGTGAGGTCTGTCTACCACCTGCAGTAGCACGAGACCTACCAGAAGCCGAGGCTCACTGCAGTTTGCTTCCACAGCTCAGCTCCGAGTGAGGAGAGAGTATGCCCACTACCCTCAAAAACTGTGGAATGCCCCAGAGGCGCTGGTCAGGCCACATCCTGGCCCATCACGACCAATCCAGAGTGCTCTGCTTTGAGGGGGACATTCAAAGATTGCAGAGTTCCCAGAGGCTGGTCACCGGGACAGTGGGGTGTGCTGAGACCATGTCACAGCAGGATGGGCTATGAAATCTGAAAGTGTGTCCCCAAACAAGATTCGGGAAGGATATGAGAAGCAAAGCCTCTCTCAGAATGAAAAAATACTCTGAATGTCGTCTGGTCCAACCTTCACAAGTAAAGAATCTCTAACACAACATCTCTGCAGAGGAATTACCCAGCTGCCGCCTGACCTCTTTCAGTAACGGAGACCACATCACTTTCTAAGTGAGTTCATCTCGTTATCATTTGGACAATATTAAACTCTTCTCCCCCCTATTAACCCCAAATTAACCTCCTCGTAGCTTCCATCTTATGCTCTGCAGGGACACAGGCTAAATCTAAAGACTTTTTCGCGGACCCATCCTCAGACAACTGGAGACAGCTGGTCTTAATGACCTGCCCGAGCTCTTCCCACAGGCTTGCCTAAGAGGGGAATGCATTTTCAATACACCCCTGTAAGCATATGCTCAAGCCCCTTCAAGGCTTCATTCCTGGTGATCTCTGGCCAGCTTTGACCTCCGACTACCATGGGATATGACTGCTGCCCCTGCCTTGCTCAGAGCATCTCGTCCTGGCCATGACTCCCTAGCTATGGTTGCTTTCCAACTAGGTCTTGGCCTCCTCCTACCTAATTTGGGGAAACTCTGGTCCAAGAGGGTCTTGGCTCTGCCCCTCTGCCCGCTGCTAAGGGCTTGTCATGAGCATTCTCCACAATGAGAACAAAAAATGAGTCCCAAATTAGACTCTCTACTTCATAGAGAGCAGCTGGTCATTTGACTTTAGACCTTCTAAAAAAGACTGGATCTAGAATGTTCACAGGCATTAAATATTCATTCTAGGGGTGCCTGGGTGGTGCAGTCATTAAGCATTTGCCTTCAGTTCAGGTCGTGGTCCCAGGGTCCTGGGATGGAGCCCTGCATCAGGCTTCCTGCTTAGCGGGAAGGCAGCTTTTCCTTCACCTTCTCCCCCTGCTTGTGTTCCCTCTCTTGCTGTTGTTCTCTGTCAAATAAATAAATAAAATCTTTAAATAAATAAATAAATAAGCATTCCAAAACCTCAGTTGATAGGGGAGGAAACAGAGGACCAAAGGGGTAAAAGGATTCACTCAGGTAACATAGCCAGGAAGAGAAGCTCTAATCTTTGATTGTTCAGTCCCACATTCCTTCCACTGCAGTCAAGAGGAAGTGAAGTTCTCTTGTGGCTCTCTTCTCAGTACATTTTGGGGTAAATTGAATGAATGCGTGTATGTGCATTCATTCTTTCTTTGACTCAACAGACATTCACTAAGCACCTACTATATGCCTTGCAAATGCTCTCAGATTTGGATTAAGCTTCTCTTAGGGACGCACCTCTCGATGTGTGTGAACACTCAGTGTGTGTATGGATTAATTAATCCTTTCATGATCCTCCACAGTGAGCATCCCTAACACCGTGCACCACATCGGTACAAGTGAAAACAGCCACAGTCCCTTACCCCAGCACACCCCCTGTCCAGCACAGATAATTCCCACATCTTGCTAATGCAGGATACTATGGGGACCCACAGCCTGATGCTTACTTAAGACAGGGGAGAGTGATGGTTGTAAGTGCGAGTAATGGCATGCGTACGTCCATGTGGCCAGGGAATGAACCACCAGCCCTGGTAGCTTGAAAAGGCTTCAGGAAGAGCGGGCTTCTCAGTTGAATCCTGAAGGCTGATATGAATTAATCAGGCGGAGCAGACCGGAGAGAGGTGAGTGAGTGTGTGCTCAAAAACAGGGAAGCAGAGAGAGCCTGATCCTGCAGGTGGCCGGGCCTGGCTGGAGGCAGGACTTATCATGGGAGCCGCCGTGAGAGAGGCAAACAGGTGAGGAAGCCACAGGCCTGCTGTATATGCTAAGGGGGTTGATTTTATCCTACAGGCCAGAGGATTCCGTGAAAGACTTTAGAGGAAGGAAAAACGTTTTGATCAGAATTTTAGAAAGCAAGCTCTGACCATGTCTGGAAGACAAGGAGATCCGAGGCAGGGAACCAGACAGGAGGTGATAGTCAGAATGCAGGAAAGAAACCAGGGTTGAACGTGATGGATCCTGCCTGCACACACTTAGTTTTAAAGTCTGAAATATGAGAGGAGAGAAGAGATTGCCTTTCATGTCCGTCTCCCATGGCACGAGGGCCAGTTGCCCAAAGCTTTGTAGAATGACATCATCGTCACCATTCTCCACTGCGGCCTTGCGGAAAAGCGATGTGAGCTGTAGCTCCGTGACCAGTCTTGATGTGCAGGAGCCTCAAACAGTAAGTGGTGGCTGCCGGCATGCCCGTCGTACATCAGCAGGGGGTGGGGGCTCAGAAGCACACATGAGTCAAGTCCAAGCAAGCAACAGGTCAGAAACAGACAAGCAGAAAAGCTCTAAGAGGGATGGTATTAAAAACAACAACAACACTACAGGGGCACCTCCTAGCTCAGTCAGTTAAGGGTCTGACTTCAGCTCAGGTCATGATTCCAGGGTCCTGAGATTGAGCCCTGCATCGGGCTCCCTGCTGGGGCGGGGGAAGGGAGCCTGCTTCTCCCTCTCCCTCTGCAGCTCCCTGTGCTCATGCGCGCTCGCTCTCTCACTCTCTCTCTCTCTCAAATAAAGAAAATCTTTAAAAAAACAAAACAAAACAAAAAAAAACCACACAACAAAAAAAACCCAAACAGGTCTTCGCAAGAATGGAAGGCAAAGAGTTCAGACCAGCTAGGAAGCCCATAAAGGAGCCGGCACCTGTTTCAGGCAGTGAGATTCTCCAGGAGGCTGAAAGCCCTTGGGGTAGCCCCAGCTGTGCTCTCTCCTGGGACTCCAGGAAGGCGCCCCCGCTGGCCAGACGGGCAACACGCAGGCCACACCGGTGCTGTGTACCGCAGGGCGACTGGCCCGAGGCTGGCTGAAGCCCACGTGTGCCTGCCGATGGGCACGTGTGAGCAGTTACGGAGAACATCTGGCAGGAGAAGGGGCTGTGTGGGTGGAAGCAGGCAGATCCTGACAAGCTGGGGCTGTTTAAACCCGGGTAAACCCCATCACGTGCGCTACAGAGCCATTGCCGCTAGGAGTTTAGAGTCAAAAGAATGATAAAGAGGATGAGACTGGAAGCCTAAAATAACAAGTTCTTTCCTTATGGGAGGAAAAACGCTCATCTAGGCAAGTCTGAGCCTTCTTGGAACTGGAGGATTCTGACATTATTGCCCAGTTCCCAGGAATGCCTGAACCCCTATTTTGCTGCTGTTGTTGTTCCTGAAGATAATTTTCTGAAAATCAGGAGCACCTGGGAAGTAGCCCCTGTGCTACTTACAATGACCATGACCAGGCACCTTCCACTGAAGGAACCCACAGCCACCAGGGGTATGTTCACAAAATTTACGAGGCTTTGCTTCAGGCCACAAACAAGCCACAGGCCTGGAGCTGCACAAGGGGTTTTCAGATGGAAAGATGTGAGACTGAAACATTTCTCTGTGTTGGTATTAACGGGAAACTGAGGTCAAGAAAAGCAAGGTTTGTAGCATCAATTACCATCTTCTAGCGCCTCCAAATTGGCCCTGAATATGAGTCACCCTGAGCTAGGGCAAAACACTCTCCAAGGGATGCACAGAGGCCAGTGTGACAGTCCTGAGTTTCTGGGACATGCTGTTTTAAATTAGATGCTCCATGTTGCTTCCATGAAACTCTTGGCTTAGGTCCACAATGGAAAAGTTATTTTTGTGCTCCAAATAGTTCTATGGAAGCACATCCCCATAATTCCAGTTATGTTTTGTTTTCATGATGCTCTTTTCCTGTACTTAAGAACAGTCATTGCTATCATTATTATTCCTGATAAGACACTTGCAGAAAAGCTCTGGGCCAAGTACAGACTCCACAGGGCCCAGATAAATGCCGCTGTAAAACAGGCAGCTTTTAGGTCTTGTGAAACTCTGAAGGGTATTTCTGTTCTTCTGCCCACTATGGATGCCTCTTCCTTATCAATTCCCCCACCCCCAATGACACTTTAATTGCTCAGGAACTTCATGATCCCTCCTGGGAAAACATAGTCCCAGAAGGCATTTTGTTATTTACTTCTTATATACTCTCTCTGGGGTTTCTGCGTTTAAAATGTTATCTTTGGGGCGCCTGGGTGGCTCAGTGGGTGAAGCCTCTGCCTTCACCTCAGGTCATGATCCCAGGGTTTTGGGATGGAGCCCCACATCGGGCTCTCTGCTCAGCAAGGAGCCTGCTTCCCTCCCTCTCTCTCTGTGCCTGCCTCTCTGCCTAATTGTAATCTCTCTGTGTCAAATAAATAAGTAAAAATCTTTAATAAAATAAAATGTTATCTTCAATAAGAAAACAAAGAGTTTTTATCTTCAGAAGGACAGGAACACCAGTAATAAAGCAAAGAGAGATACTTGTGGTTAGGAGGGCATGGCTCAAAAGGAACAACACGGATATTCAATAATAGTAAGTAAGGTCCATCAGCAGGCTGGGAGGACACCTGTTGGTGCAGAAGCAAAATCAAATTGATGATTCAAGGTATTAAGGAATTTACCCAAGAGAAATCTACACTGATTACCAAGAAAACACAAGTTATTAGGAGGTATACGGATGGCCTCTCCCCAGAAGATTTTCCGATTAGTCTGAAGGACAATCCTGATTTGAAAGAAATAGAGCAGCCGATGGGAGATGACAGGAGACCACCACCTGTGAGCTTCAACTTATGGCAGCCACTTGGTCCCTATTATTTCCTGTTATCTCATTTATTTTTCAGAACAACTTTTTAAGGTGGTTCCTGTTATCACTGTTCTATAGAGAAGGAAACAGCCTCAGAGATGTTAAGGAACGTGCCTAAGGCCACTGCTATGGTCTGAAAGTTTGTGTTCCCTCCCAAAATTCAAATGTTGAAATCCTGATCCCAAGGTAATAGGATCAAAAGATGAGGCCTTTGGGAGGTAATGGTTCAAGAGGATAGAGTTCTCTTGAATGGTATCAGTGCCCTCAGAAGAAGAGGTTGCGGAGGGCTCTCTCAGCCCTCCTACCATGTGAGCACATAGTAAGAAGAAGGTTTTCTGCCACCCAGAAAAGGGTCTTCACCAGAACCACATTGGCCTCCTCACCTTGGACTGCAAATCTCCAGAACCGAGAAATCAACTTTTGTTATAGCAGCCCAAACACACTAAGATAGCCACACATCTAGTTAGTGCCAAAGCTTAAACTCAAACCCAGATCTGCCTGACTCCAGAGTCCACTTCTTTTCTACTATCACAAAGGGCTGATGGACCAGGGGGCAAGGCCAGGGATGTTTGTTGATTTAGTTTCTTTAACCCACTGAGCCACCTGGGCGCCCCTGATTTAGCTTCTTTAAATGAACAGGTTTTGTTGGGAGCATATGGGAAAGATATGCTGATATAGATTTCCTTAAACATTTCCTATAAATAGGCTCTGCTGATATCAAACAACATTCCATAGAAAGAATCATTCAGTATAAATCTGTCTGCACTGTTAGAGACACAAGTAAACACACATGCCCAACAGAGGAAGAACACCATCTCCATGATCAAAGGGAACAGAAACCTCTCCACAAAGTCTTTCTTTCAACACGGAAATGAATTAGAATGCTGGCTTGTCAGCTATCAATGTTACTATTGAACATTGTACTGGAGAGTCTACCCAATACAGTAAGATGAGAAGAAGATCATAAGGTATCATAAGGAATGAAAAAGAAAAGACAAATTAGAATGATTTTGTGACTGTCTACCGAGAAAACTCCGTAATATTTAGAAATAGACTCTTAGAACTAATGAGAAGTCAGATGGGATGCTAGATATAAGACCAGAATCCCCAAATCAGAAAGGTTTCTGTGAGCCAGCAAATAGCTAATTTGAAAATATAGTAAGAAAAAAGATACCATTTAAAATATCAACAAAACCTGGGCGCCTGGGTGGCTCAGTGGGTTGAGCCTCTGCCTTCGACTCAGGTCATGATCTCAGGGTCCTGGGATCGAGTCCTGTGTCGGGCTCTCTGCTTAGCAGGGAGCCTGCTTCCCCCTCTCTCTGCCTGCCTCTCTGCCTACTTGTGATCTCTGTCTGTCAAAGAAATAAATAAAATCTTTAAAAATATATATATCAACAAAACCTACAGGAAACAAGTGCAGAAGTTGTTGAAGACATTTATAGGGGAAAATCACAAGTCACCATCCACCTGAATAAAAGGAGAAAATGGGAAGACCTAATACTGTAAAGGTATCAGTTCCCTGGAATATAATGTGAATGCAATTTCAATTTAAAAAATCCCAACATGATTTTGTCTTTGTGTCCAACTAGACAAATTAACGTTTATATGAACTTGGCTTCCAAGGAAGCCAAGAAATTTTTGAAAAAAATATAAAAGTAATTGTCAGCACTAGCAATTACTATGTGATTCCTTGTATGCCAGGCACTATTCTAACATTTTCATACATTATCTCTTCCCAATTATCCTTGAAGTGGATACTGTTATCTACTTAATAGACAAGAAGACTAAGAGAAATTAGGTAACTTGCCCAAGGTTATTTGGTACTTGTAAGAGTAGCAACAGATGCAAGAAGACAATGGTGTAATATCTTCCAAGTACTCAGGGGAAATCATCGTGAGTCTAAAAAATTCTACACTCAAACTCTCCTTTGTAAGAGCAAAATAAAGACATCTTCAGGAATATCAATACTTTCAAGTTTACCAAAGCCCTTTCAAGAAGGAACTTCAAAATTCACATGAAGAAAAACGAACTCAGAAGGAAGTGGGATGTCCAAAATAGAAGTCTCCCAACTGCACTGAATAAATAAAACAAAACAATGCACCAGCGTTCCTCATTTTATTTCACCTTGCAAATACGGCATTTTTACAGATTGAAGGTTGGCAGCAACCCAGCATAAAACAAGTCTGTCGGCACCATTTTTGCTCACATGTCCTTGTGTCACATTTTGGTAATTCTCACAATATTTCAAACTTTTTCATTATTATTTTTTTAAGATTTATTCATTTATTTGACAGACAGCGAGAGTGAGGGGAGGAGCAAAGGGAGAGATTTTTCAAGCAGACTCCCCGCTAAGCAGGGGACTAGATGTGGGACTTAGTCCCACAACCCATGAGATCATGGCCTGACCTAAAACCGAGCTGGATGCTCAACCAACTGAGTCATGCAGGTGCCCCTCAAACTTTTTGTTAAAATTACATTTGTTATGGAGATCTGTGATTAATGATTACTACACATTGAAAGCTCAGATGATGGTTAGCATCTTTTAGCAATAAAGAATTTTCTTAATTAAGGTTTGTACATTGTTTTTTTAGAAGTAATGGTTTGTATCTTAATAAAGTACAGTATAGTGTAAACATAACATTTTTATGCACTGGAAAGCCAAAAAATTCATCTGACTCCCTTTACTGCCATATCCATTTTTTTTTTTAAAGATTATATTTAGGATTTTGAGAGAGAAAGAGAGAGCATGGAGGGAGAGGCAGAGGGAGAAGAGAATCTTAAGCAGACTCCACTCGGAATGCAGAGCCCAATGCAGGGCTCGATCCCAGGATCTGAGCTGGGATCATGACCTGAGCTGAAACCAAAAGTCAGATGCTTAACCAGCTGAGCCACCCAGGAGCCCCTGCAATATTCACTTTGCTGCAGTGGTCCAGGACCAAATCTGCAGTATCTCTGAGGGGTGCCTATAACGTAGATGAAAAAAGTGGAACTGCAGAAAGAGTACAGGCAGAAAATACAAGGTGTCTAATGATACCCTATAGACATGCTAAAAGCAGGCCACTAAGTTGGCTCTGTGCTTCCTATGGGCCAAAAAGAAAGGAGAAGCGGTCTATTAAAGGACTCACAGCATCCACAAGACGAAACAGCCAAGTTGCTCGCAAGAGCCATTCCTGATCCTGAGACCAGAAACACCTTCCCCATGTAGTGAAGCGGATCCAAGATCTGGGACATCGGTCCAAGTATGATAATCTAAGAAAGAAGTCCTTGACTCTTCCATTATTTTTTCCAACAATTATTTAGAAGCATCAGCCTTCTAGAATCTCTTCCATGAAGAAGAGAAGAGATAAAGCCTCCTACTTAAGGTGCGTTCTTTGAATGACCATGTGTTTAAAAAAAAAAAAGGTCCAAGTTTCTGGAGATCTTTAGGTATTTTCCAGGACGAGGATGGATAAGATGACCTCTGGGGGGATGGCTGCTGTGAGGATACATGCTGTTACAGAATGTGGGCATTTTTTCCCAGACTACCCCTAGAATCATTTACACTGAATATTTCCACCTCCACTAAACCAATTCATTTTGCCAATGCATGAGATCACCCACATAGCCAAGCTTCCACAAAGTAGTTTATTGTGGGGCTCATGACCCACCTGCCTTTGGCTCAGGTCTTGATCCCAGGCTCAGTCAGGCTCCCTGCTCAGTGGAGAGCCTGCTTCTCCCTCTCCCTGTGCTGCTCCCCCTGCTCGTGCGCTCGTTCACTCTCTCTCTCTCTCTGTCAAATAAATATATGACATCTTAAAAAAAAAAAAAAGCTTATTGTGCTTTATAAAAATAAGCACCAAGAGGTAATAGTTGTGCTCTTTCTTTCCTGTTCCACGGTAAATCCTCGACCTATCTACCCTGACATTCATGTAACACATAGGCAAACGGGAGCCTGAGAACTTCCCCTGGATCTTCTTACCCATCACACTCCCCTGACAATGCCAAGAACAATGAAAGCCCATACTGGCAGAGCTCTGAAGACATCATTTGCCTGATCTACTTTAAAAATTCTGCCTTCTACCAGGAATGCCCTGAACTCCATGGGGTTCCTAGAACTCCAGGCTGCCTGGGAAGCTTCCAGTGAATTTGGGATAGCTTTTGTGGGTACAGTTGGCTCCCAAGGGCAGTTGAGCTTCTGCTGGCTAAGTCCGGAGCAATTCCCAAGGACTTCCAAAGAGAAGTGATAATGAAGGACAGAAAAAAGGGAAGACAGAGACATTTTACAGTTAACCAAAATATCAGTTTTTACTAAAGCACAAATACTTCGCCTTCCCTTTTCTAAATGTTTTTTTTTTTCCTTATAATTAAAATCCTATGAAGAGTACATGGCTGGGAGACGGTAGACAGTAGTGATTAAAATGTATAGACTTTGGGCACTGATCTGAATTCAAGATCGGATTCTAGCATGTAGTGGCTATATGACCCTGGCGAGTTACATCTCTGATTTTAGTTGCATAAGAATAATTGTTTAATGAGAGTAAGAACAGCATTACCTCACAGAGTTTTAAAATGAAACACCATAGGCAAGTGCTTTATACTCAATAAATGTTAGCTATTCCTACTGCAAAAAATCTGACAAATACTGGCAAGCACAAAAAAAACCCTCAAAAGCACCTCTAATCCTACCATCCACTTGGATGTGTCTAATTCCAGTATTTTCTGGATGTATTTGCAAAGAGTGAGATTACAGTGCTTTCTATATCATAACCTGCTTTCAAAACTTAACACCATACCCAAAGCATGTTCTATGTAATTCAGTATTCTTGTACAATATGATTTTGAAAGGCCACATCGTTTGGGTTATTTTACTTCTTAACAACCCCTGCCCTCCTTCTACTCTGCAGACCTCACACTTCCCGTATTTGCAACCCCTCTACCTCTCCAGATGACAAATGGCTGTTTCCTATTGGCTAACTGGGGATGCAGCTTCTTCTTAGCAGGCAGATGACCTGCTCCTAGGCCTTCCCCTTACTGGCCTTCAACGTAGGCCTCACGCAGATTAGCCTACTGAGCTACACGGCAAACCACCCAGTTCCACAAGATTCCCTGAAGCGGCACAAAAGCTAAACAAGGCTGAAAGGCAATTTTTTTCCCCACAGCATAAGGCCAACTTCTAGAGCATTAAATACTCTATTTTAAAAATCTCAGGAAGAGGAAGAGACAAAAGATGTTTATCTGAGTGCATTGTTTTTCTAAGCAATAGGGCCAAACCAGTTCAAAACATACAGGCTTTCTACTGGAATGAAAGTCAACAACAGTTCCTTATCAATGACGTTTTGAGACCATCACAAAACCTTACTAACAAATCCTAATGGAGAACTGTCAAACTCAATCAATGGAGAAAAATGAATTACCTCCTTTTTAAACTAAACTCCTTTGTTTCCAATTAAAATAAAAAAACAATTTTTTTTAAAGAAAACTTTATTTCTAGGGTTCAGGGTAACTCAGTAAGCAGCTGACTTCAGTTCAGGTCAGGATCTCAGGTCCTGGGATGGACCACCCCACAGTCAGGTTCCATGCTCAGTGGGGAGTCTGCTTGTCCCTTTCACTCTCCTTCTGCTCCCCCCTCCCCTGCCACCCATGCCGGAGTTCTCTCTTTCAAGTAAATAAATAAAAATCTAAAAAAGAAAGAAAGAAAGAAAGAAATCTTTATTTTCAAATAGTTTAATACCTTGCCCTGTTTTGACAGGTTGCTCAGCACCTGATCTAACACATTTGTTACAAGCACATTTAGTGCTCATCCAGGAAACAGGAATGGCTAAAGTTGTTGAAGAGAGCTTTCTCCCTAAAAACAATAAAAGTTCAATACCCCTTGTGATCCTGCTCACACATCTCACTTCTCAGGAAAACTCTTACTTCTTAGTCATATGGACACAAACCTCAACTGGGCTCCCTCCCATGCCCCTCCAGTTCTGAGGGAGTGGGCGGAGGCTGGCCATATCAACTCAGTTCTATTCCTAAAACAGAACCAAACAAAAACCCTCCAGATTCCAGACTTGATCTGTCCAGACCCATCTGAGAATTAACAAGCTCCTTCTAAACACCCAGAGAACTAAGCCTGTCATGGAAACACTGATTCAACCATAATGAGAACCGACCTAAAACCACACAAATGAACCAAACATTCTTCCACCCAATCATAAGCAAGCTAAAGCAACAGCCTCAGGAATGAAATAAGGGAGGTTGTTTTTTTCTTTGTGGTCCTGCTCATTTTAGCCTCTTCCACTGCCTTGACTTTGCAACTGTTTATGAGAAAGTGGGAGTGGGGGAGGTGAGAGAGAAATGGAGAGCCCGCTGGAGAGCGGGAGAGACACGCAGGGCGCCACGCCAGGCTGGGGAATGCCAACAAACACGGTGGTTTCTGTCAGGCAAATTATAACTTCTGGCCTGGGGGAGGCCCACAGTCTGTGTGGGACAGTCTGAAAACAAGCCGAGCTGAACTCCCATCTCCCACAACACTTAAGTGTGGAGTGAAGTCCTTATTTTCTAAAGATCAGGTTCTGCTCACTATTTTTAGCCAGCACTCCTTTTCTAAAAATCTCTTTTAATTTTTTCCTGGGTTTTAATTTTTTTTCGGAATTAGAAAGGCTAAGTACATAAAGTGACATTATTATAGGAAGAAAGGAGAGTTGGAAAGGCTAAAAAGCAAACAAACAATCAAACAAAAAACCCGAAACTGTCCAACCGACAGAAACAGTAAAATCCTAAGGAGGGATATATTTTAATTTCCTCTTGGACCCACAAGGTAGAGTTTCTAAGTCCCGGGGACCCAACACCAAATTCCAGTGAACTTAATTCCTACAGGAAATGTTGGGGCAAGTGTGGGGGGCTCCCGCGGCTGCGGCCCCTCGTCTGGGGTCATCGCCTACTAGAGCTACAGGGGACAGCCGCGATGGAGACACCAGCTGTGGCCGGAGGCTGGGGGACCAGAGCCTCGCAGGGAAGGGACGGGGGAGGGGCAGCAGCGCGAAGAACCAAGCCAGGAACAAGGCAGGTGGGAGTCCCGAGGTGGGGGGGATCCAGAGCCCCCGAGGGAGGGTGACTCCGATCCGGGAGGCCCGGACCGCGCGCGGGTTTGTGCGAGCCCCCGGCCCCCGCCCTCGGAAGCCTGTCTGGGTTCTTTTCTTTGCTGTTTGAGTTTTCTATCTCTTTTTAGAGCTGGACCCAGGTCCCAGCGGCCCCAGGGCAGCGGTGCGGAGAGGAAGCCCGGCCCGGGCCCGTGTGGACACCTCTGGGGGCGACAGGGGCGAAGGGAGGGAGATGGGGCGCCAGCTGAGGGCGCCCAGCGAGCCCGGGAGATGCCCGCGACCCGGGGCCCCTGAGCTTCCCGCCCGCAAACTTTCCCAGCCAAGTCGGGGTGGCCCGACCTTAGAAAGGGGGATCCCCATGCCTCCCCGACTGTCCCCTGGGGCTGGTCACTCACGGGCAGCGCAGCTGGGGCTCCGACTCTGGCCGCCGCCATCCGCACTGGAGGAGGAGAAGGGAGGAGGTGGGAGGAGAGGGAGGAGGTGGGGGGAGAGGAGGAGGGGGAGGAGGAGGAGGGGGAGGAGGAGGAGGAGGGGGGAGGAGGAGGAGGGGGGAGGAAGAGGGGGTGGTGGAGAAGCAGGGAGGAGGGGGCGTGGAGGGCCCGGAGCCAGCAGGAGTGGCCGAGCGGGGAGGGGGCGGCCACTCCGCAAATACTCCGGTCGCTGCCCCACCCCCGCCTCGTTCCCTGCCGGTCCCCCTTCTCTCCTCACTCCCTCTTTCCTGCCCCGGATTCCCCACCAAGTCCTTCTGATGTCTGATTCAACATTCTCTTCTCTCTGGCGCGTCTTCCTTCCCTTGAGTCTCGGGCCCACAGGACAGGGAGAGCATGCTCCCTACCGCAGAAGTTGGTGGGGAGGAATTTATTTGAGCTACATACAGTATATGAGTATAGGACACCCCCCTTGAAGTAGGGACCCTTGGCAGATCTGAAGCCACCTTCTGGGCCTTTGTCATTATCTCTGGGTGGTGGTATGGTGGGATGATTGGAGGGGGGAGGGTCGGCGATAGGGGAATCTCTGGTCATGCTTTCTTCATTGCTTCATTGAGAGGTTTTTTTATTTTGTTCGGTTTTTCTCTTATAATTAGTAGAACCAAAGAATCACTTTTGAAGCCTCTACTGAGTGCCTCCTCTTTTCCCTTCAGGTGTGACCAGCCCTGGTCAAGGTAAGATGAAAGGTACAGACAGAACCTCAGCTTCCTGGGTGAGTCAGTACCTAGGAGGAGGCCACTGGATGGCCTTTGAAGGGCCAGGCTGTGTGGATGCGGCAGGAGGTAACTACTGACAGATGCTTCCTGTGTGCTGCCTGCAGAGTACAGAAGAGGAGAGCTGTCCTCCCAGGAGTGGTTGGAGGGTGCTTCTAGTCCCTACTCCATCACCTGCTAGTTGACTCCAAAGCAAGTCCTTTGGATTCTCAGCCTCTTGCATTAAGTGGGGCTGACTCACTGGGAGCCAGTCAGAATGACAGGAGATCTTCCTGTGCCTTTTATTCTGGAGGGATGTCCAAGCCCAGAATGGGAGGCTTGGACTGGGTTTGAACAGACTCGATGGAGAGAAAAGAGGCCATTCCAGGCCCTGGGCATAGTGCTTAAGAGACTGGCAAGACTGGAAAGCTTAGAGGAGGTGGAAACTGTTCTGATGGGAAGGTGGAACCAGCAGAAAATAGGAAACCTGTGAACATTTTAAAGCAAAGGAATATTTTGATTCAGGTGGTGTCCTATTCACTTTTTTCTTCCCAGAGCCTAGAACAGAGTGGGTAGCAGTAAATCCTGTGATCTCAAAATGGCAACTGAAGCATAGTGACTGAAGTATCTGGGAAGAAAGAACCGGAGGGGAGGAGTTAGAAGGTCCCGGTGAACATGTGAACCTGAAGTGCCACACCTGGGTGGTAGGGACGGAGTGAGGGAACCCTAATGACACCTGCTTTCCTTTGCATAGCAATGGGATTCTCTTGTAAGTGCTCATTTAGGCTTGTTTTTGACCTTGGGTGGAGTTCCTTGGTCAGTGTCCTATTCAACCACCAGCCTGAAGCCACATTCAGACAGGGCACAAGGGTGCCTGAAGTCACACCACTGGGTTCTATTTGGGATACTTTTATCCTCAGATAAAATTTCTAGTTGTGTTTAGGCTTAAAACGAACAGAAAAAGGGACTGGGTCCTCCTCTTTTCCCTAGTTCCTCCAGCTACTGTCTCAGTGATGGTCAAGTGTTGAAGAAGGGCAAGAGAGAGAACAGGAAGTCAACTGATGGGCAGCTTTTCAGAGTCTTCTGTGGAACCAGACAGGTAATGACCCCAAGTCAGCCTTCTGGTAAGGAGCTGAGAGAGGTGCAGAGCAAGAATAAAGGGAGAGGGAAGCAGAGGAAGGGAAGAAAAAGGTGCCTTGACCCTAAGCATTCTGGCTGAGTCTCCACATTGAACCTCCTGTCCTGTGAGCGAGCCAAGAGGCCCTCTGCAGAGGCCAGCCCATCTCAGGAAATGCCCAGGTAACAGCTTGAGAAAGGACTCATACAGAAAACAATACACTAGACAAATGGCAATCGTCACTGCATTTAGAGTTCTGAGTGCACCTTTTTAATTCAACCACCTGTGAATAAGTGTAGTATGGCTTTGATTAGTAGGTTGCCCACGTGGCGAAAGAAATCTCTTTGGAAATTTTGACGTGTTACAAGCCCATGATTTTCTAAAGACCAAATATAGTTTGTTGAAACTGCTTATCTTTTCACAAGGGACTATCCCTCCCCTTTCTGTGTGACTCAGCGGTTGCCCCAAGAGGGGCCACTTTCACACATGTAGATTTCTTTCTCATAACTCCACCACTTGTTTCCAAAGACTCCTTTCTGGCATTACCCCTTTGTATCCAAATCTGGTGGTAAACGGCTCATTCTGGCCTCACTAGCTAAGCCACCACAGCCCTCCATCACCAGCTGTTAGCCCATTTTACTCCACTTCCTGTTCTTTTCCTTGCTCTGTAACAAGTAAATTCTCAGACTAACTCATTCTCCTTTTGTTTTTTAAAGATTTTTTAAAAAACTTATTTATTTGACAGAGAGATCACAAGTAGGCAGAGAGACAGGCAGATAGAGAGGGGAGGAAGCAGGCACCCCACTGAGCAGGGAGCCCAAAGTGATGGGGGGCTGGATCCCAGGACCTCAGGACCATGACCTCATGACCTGAGCAGAAGGCAGAGGCTTTAACTCACTGAGCCACCCAGGCGCCCCCTCTCCCCATTCTCCTTTTTATCAACAGTTTTTCTTTTCCTGGCAGCCTTTTCACAGAAATCATTGAAAAGGCTCCCCAAAGTGTCTGCAGATATGACCTAGTAGATTAACTTGGAATTCCAGAAAACTCAAATCAGCTGAAACAGTCAGGATTCATTAATATAAATTCAAACCAGTTTGCAGAATTGCCGGCAGGGGCATGGTTGGGAAAAGGCAGGATTTCAGATTTAGGACAAGCTAAGCCCTAAAAGCTTGATAAAAACATTCCTCTCTAAAAAACTTTACAAATCTCTTTATATTAGAACATTCATTCAAGAGAGAGGGAGGGCTTTTGGAAAACTGTATTCAAAAAAATATTACTCTGTGGATGGCTTCAACAAAAGTGAAAATGAAATGGTGGGGGTGGGAATCACCATTTTACATACATCATGCATTGTGACCTGATGTTTGAAGAACACAAGATTTTTAAACAACTTTTTCCGTGAGGAAACCCGAATACTCTTTGAATAGAAATTTCCAGAGATAAACACATCTTCACTGAGAATGTCAATCAAAGTCAATGATAGTCACGGGAATAATCACTTACGTCAGAATGAATGCCCCAAAGCTGGGATCCTTCATTCTGGGGATGGGACACTCTTAGCTGTGGCTTGAGCTATAAAGTTGGCCAGTCCCTCAGCCTGCTTCCTGAAATGTATCCAATTAGTATTTATGGGCCACCTGCTACAAAACATGCTGCTAGGCACTGTGGGAAAGTACGGATAAAAGCATGGCTTGTGCCTCACGGCATCTGTAGCTGCTCAAGGAGACCACACGCAGTATGATGACTGCATGAGGTATGTGGAGAGTTTAACAGAACAGGTGTTCTGAAGAAATAAAAGAAAGCTAAAGAGAGGGTGAATCTTCCTTAGCATCTGAGCAAGCCCTGAGTGACATTTTGTTCTTTGTTAATTTACTGAACTGTTTGGTTTCTATTCCTGGACCTACCGTATGTCACCACTCAGCTATTCCACTAGTGTGTAGGGAGCAGTGGGGTTGAGTTCAGGTTAAAGCTTCTGGTAAAACAAAGGTTCAAAGTTGGGGAGGTGCCTTTGAGACCCCTGTGCCCACAAACAAGACAACAGCCCCCAGCCTGTTTCCACCAGGAGTCAATTCTTCTAATCCTCTCCTTAGGAAAACAGTTATTCTGAAGCTCAATAGCCTTTTCTTTCAAAGATCTGGGAGAGCTATAATGGGTTTTCCTGCTCTAATGCTTTCATTGCCAGTTAATTTCCTAATTTGGAGCTAATTACTAAACTGCTTAAAGATTGAAGGCACAGGCAACCATCTACTGACAAGCTTTCCATTTATCACCATGGTGTCCGAGGACATGGCCCTTAGCTGAGGACAGAACAGACACCTTCTCGTCAGGGTGGCTCTGCCAGGTGGTTTTTTAGCCATCACCAACTAAGTTGCTCTCTTCATATGTTAAAATTACAGAGGAGTTTGAAGGCTTATAAAAGCTAGAAGCAACTTCCAGGTTTAATGCTGTTTTTGTTTTGAATTTGGAAAGTGGTCACGTTATTAAAAGTATCTGTTAGTTTAACTTACGGTAGACTTAGTTTCTTAACCAAAAGCACTGGAGAATCCAGTTTTATCAGCCTGAAAGGTGAACAGTATTGCTTGCAATATGACATAATGAGGGATGGTGTTTAAAATGAAAGAACAAGCACAGGCTGTGCTTCAGTTTCCCACGCTGTGCCTGGAGGGTCTTATCCTAGCTAGGGCTGCTTAGGTGGACAGTGCCCCCTTGAGTTGTGCAGCCGGCTAACCAACCACTATCCCCTTTCTATTAAAGAACATTTTTTTCTTCACTTGGAATTTCATATAATCCCAATTTTGATTAAAAACATACATCTTTACACATCCATGAAAAAAGCAGGGATAAACAAATGTTAATAGCTGAATCTCTACTGAAATGTACGCTCTTGATACTTTTCCTCATTTTCCAAATTTTCAACAATGAGCAGGCAGTAGTATAACATCATGAGGAAAAAGTAGGATGTGTCATTTCAGTAAGTTATGGAAACTCCATCTTCCCAAGGAAGCAGTGCATGATTAAAGACTTTTTTTCCTTTTTTGTTTCACTCCTACATGGACTTCAGGCAATATCTAAGTCCCAATTCTGTTCCTAGACTAGAATCACCTCTCACTTTGCACTTTCCATGCCCTAAAAGGCCTAAAGAGAAGAGACATGCCTTTTGAGAGGTGGGCTGCAGTGGCAAGGAGAGGGATAAGGCAGTCACCGGAAGGACTTCTGTGGCCCAAACCCTCCAAAGGAGGCATAGAAACAGACTGGAAATGCCACAAGGACTGTCACAGAACACTGAAGGCCTGGCATGGAGCTGGAAAGCCTAAGTTTATAAGGAGCTAATCAGATGGTCATTTATCTTTTCCTCACAGTGCTTGGGGGCCCAGGCGAAAACAGCCAGTTGAACTGTTAAAGGACTGGAAATGAGCAGGTCACAAGAACAGAAAGGGATAAGGGGCCGAGCGGGGAAAAGCAGAGCAGAATGGGACTGAGTTGATTCACTCAGAGTCCCCAAGGCAGGATCCCAACACTCATTACTATGAGGACTGGGTCTCTCTCAGCAGGCAGCAGAGGTCATGGGGCAGAGTCCAAAAAGTTGGCCTTTGTGCTGAGCACAGAGGGAAGCTGGTGATGAGCTCTCAGAGTGGAATAAAGCATTCTGGAGCGCAACCAGCAACTGGCTAGCGAGGAGGCTCAAAGGAGATGCAGCAGGTAGAGAGGTGGGAAGAAGGGGTTTAGGAACACCTGAGCAAATCTGGGGACTTGAATATGGGGTGAAATGGGCTGGTATAAGCAGCTGAGAAGAAAGGAGCGATATATTTAGGGAATGCTGGGAGAAACGCCCCTGAGGTTGACACTGAAATCATACAATGTCAACAAACTAAACCAAGGGGAGCGTGAAATACGATTGCAGGTACTTGTTAAGGCAATTCTCAAAGCCTTAATAAAGGACTGACCAGATAATTGTGACAATCTGGGGTATTAGGTTATATCTAAGTCCATGGGGATTTTGTAACTTTTATAAAAGATACGTTAATAGGTTTCAGTTTCCCTTATCAAATTTTCATAGCCTGGAAGTTTGATAGAAGTACGAATTTATTGACATCAATTTCTTTAAGCTATTATTCCAACACAGAGAAGGTACGGAAGAGCTGAAGACAATGATAATAAACCTACAAGATCTGAAGTTAAGTCTGCAAGACCCACCCCCTCTGAGAGAGAGAGAGAGAGAAAATCTGAATAAGTCTTCAAAAAGAATCCAGAGACTCCTCCCAATTATAGCAAGAAGTAATGACAGTTGGACAATTTAAGCATTTTATCCAGAAACATAGATCTATTCCATAGATACCAAATCCATTACCATATAATTGAGTTTGAAAATATACAAAATATTTGTTGTTCTTACATACTGAAATTAAAACCTAATTTTAAAAAGTGCACAGTAAAAACAGCGTAAGGAAACCTATAATATCCATGGTACATGTATTGTTCTCCATTTTACTGTCAACATTACATTCTGTATTTGCCTTACTAGTTACAAATATATTTTAAATGTTTCAAGGCCATTTACAACACTGACTAGTTTACTAGGTCCAAAAACACCCCAGCTTCCTGAAGGCGGCCCGCACTGGACACTGGACGAGGGGTCTGGGTCCTGTAGCTCCATGCAACAGTAGCAGCTTTGGAAAGAAGTCGCCAACCATCTATGTGTAAACTATCGACTCTTGTTCTTTTTAGAATTTCCCTGTGCAAAGAAAAAGATCAACAATAAGAACACAGACGTCTAGAAAAATAACTCCTCATTTATGGTCTGGAAGGCCATACTTCACTTTGGAAAACTTTAGCTTCTAAGAACAGCTGATAACCCTGCATTGCTAACTTTTAATCAAAAAGCAATCTGTTACTTTCAACTCCCCCACTCTCTATTTCCATGGACCCTATCCCCCTGAGGCTGAGGATTGGCAACAAAGGAAGAAAACAAACCTCAAATATTCATTTTCTTCCAAAGACAGGGAATTTACTGATTTCAGACTCTGAATAAAAATGTTTAGCCTAAGCAGGTTTCTTTACTGCTTAATAAATACCTTCTAAATAGATCTTAATAGATACTAATTTTGAGTACGTGCCAACTAACACCCAGTGGCAGTGATCTGAAAAAGGAAGCTCAGATCCTGGCTGAAAATGAGCTAAGGGCAGATGTCTTCACTCATTCCCAGGCCCCCACCCAGGTTGAGAGTTGGACTTTCCAGCTTTATATAATAACTCTCTTCTTTCTGGAAAAGCTCATTTTTTAAGAAAACACTGTTAACTCGACTCCTATACTTAACTATTAGGTACAAATACATTTTTGTCATGTGTGTGCTTAATGCTTGCAGAACACAAGCTTTAATAACAAGATGATGGCCAACAAATGGTTCCAAGATACACTTGGCCTCCAACGGAGACCAGGTCAACTCTGCCATAAGATGATGCCCCAACAATCTAAATTACTAACAAACTGGGCAAGGGAGAGCACAAAATACAGCAATCACAGAATGATCATAAAAAAGTTAACAAAATAAATGAGCTCTGTGTTTAATTAATGACAAATATTTTAAGGACTCGATTACAAAGTTCTGAGAGGACTTGAAAATTCCCTAACTTCTAAAGTAGCTGCAATACAAATTCCTTTGGGACAATGAACTTTGCTGGACTCGATACAAAATTTTCTCAATTCAGAACAAAATGGCTTCTGCAGCTCTAGGGTCTGAAAAGCTTCCCCATAAGCACTGTTCCTTCTTTCCAAACATTAGATGCTAAAACAGCCTTTCTCCTAATATTCAAACTAATATAATGTGCTTTCTACCATGACGAGGAATATAACCTGTGAACTAGCTTTCTGGGAACTGCTGGGACATCGAGAAAAAGGCCACAGTGGTTGCAGGAGGCGAGATTCAAGAGGACCGACTTCCCCACTCATCACCTTCAATCTCATTTCCTGAAGCACAAATAACTGAAGAACCATCATCAAAACCACACTGTCTGGCTACAATCACCACAAGATGCCCCAGGAAAGTTATCACACTCTCCTGCTCTCTCCAAAGTAGCGGAAGGCCAATGAAGATCACGAAACTATAGGGAACAAAAGTATCACACAATGTGGATTCCAATGCACTCGCAAGACAGATCTTCCAGGAGACAGCAACTGAGCAGAATGCTGCCCTCACCACCACTAGCCAATGCTAAAATCAAGCTATAGTGTATTTAGCTCTATTTCTGTCCCAGTCCCAGCACCTAGAAGGAACTCAATACGTGGCTGCTAGGTCAATGAAAGGCAACAGCAGAGTTCAAAGAGCACAGGTTAGAGACAATAAATCCCCACTGGCACTGGTACATATTGTCTGAGTTACAAAATGTGCAAAGCATTTGAGATGATGCATGGAACCTAGTCCCTGGCTTCCTGAAGCCCACCTGTCCTGGTAAAAGAGCACATACTACGCTACAACAAGAGACATGGGCTATGCAGACACGCACTTCAACATACAGGTAACTACCATTATCTACTGACCCCAGCCTGGATGAGGTGTGGCTTTATGGGAAATGAAATCAAAAGAAATTTCTGGAAAAGAACAAGACATTCCTAGGTTATATGGATGTATATGAAAATAAATCTGCTAAACAAGATGATTCTTCAACAGCACCATTTTAGACTCCTATATTAAAAAAAAAAAAGAAGAAGAAGAAGAAGAATACCCATCAAAACCTTCCTAAAAGTTGCCCTAGATGATAAAACAGCAGCAGAAATGCCAAAGGTGCCAAAAATCAAAGGACATAGTATTAGGCCTTAGAGGTCAGACCTTCTCTCAACTTATAACCCAGTCAAAGAAACTGAATTTCATGTTTAAATAAGAGGACAAATGATATGAAGAAAAACCATTTAAAAACACTGAGTCTCTTCACCTTTGCTCCTGAAATGCACAGCAATGAAATACCTTATATTAAATACATTACATATTAAATATTATATTACAGAGAGACTCCCCTGCCCCCCGCTCCTCCCCTACCTTACTGGACATCTTCAGTGTGTCAATCTCTTCTCTCTGTTTAGACAATGTCTCGTTCATGCTGCACAGGTGGTCACTCATCATACTTAATTGATCTTCGTAACTCCTCTTGGTAGTTGTCAGCTCGTCCTAAAAGGCAAAGGAGCAGAGAGAAAAAAAGAAAAATCAAAAGCCCACTAGTCACATCACTCTAAAGTTTTTTTAATTTATAGAAGGAATTTGAGAAAAGCAACCTATCAAGATGGCCTGTCTGATCAATTAACATGAAGAACAAGCCACTGGCCTGATACGAACACAAAATTAAAACAAATGGGGGGAAAGGTTTTCTTCTTTTCAGCCTTCAAAATATGCTCTGAATCTCTGTGCAAAAAGACTGTCCTTCTACATCAAGTATAAAACCATCACAAAAAAACCAAAAGGGCTACATTATCTTTCCAAATCCCTTCGGGTTTTCCAGAGCCTTGGGTAAGGTGGGCAAGTCTGTCTTGGGTCACATTCCCACTAGCCCAGTACCTACTAGCTCATGGCCCTCAGCCCTTAGGCCAGGACCCTCCCTGGGAGAAGCACCTGTGTCTGTCTTCCCATCTATCTGCTCTCTCCAGCCCCTTAAAATCTAATCCTGTGCCGCTAGCTAATCGGATAAACTAATCTGAAACTAGGAGGAAGTAGGTGTTACTGTGCTAATGTGTTTTTTCTCCGCCTACATCATGTTTATATTTAATAGAGGCTTTCTGGAAATAAGGCTTTAAAACAAACCAGTGAGTAAGGAAGAATATTTTACAGCCCAAGCTTTGAGTTTGGTCCGTTTTATGAAACAGTAAAGAGAAGGAACAGAGTCACATGAACAGAACAAGAGTACAGCCCGCCATGACAGGGATTAAGGGTGGGAGGGACGCCAGGGATGGGTACATATGTATCATTTTAGGAAATGCTGACTACAAAGCTATTTAAAATAAAATCAAGTTAGAGAAATAAGCAATATACAACTTTTTGCCTGACATAAGTAAGATATTACTTTAAAATGAGTTAGAAATAAAGTAGTTAGAAAAATGTATGTCTAGAGGGTGAACACCACTACTTTGGAAAGGAAATGCTGACTCTGCGGCCCCAGAACTTCCAGTGAAAACGGTATTAACCCCGTGTAGGAAACACTTCTGAACCCACCTGAAGTCTGCTGATGTTCTGACCGGCTACTTTCATGTCTTCTGTCAGTGTGTCTTTAGACTTTTCAGCCAAGGCCAGTCTCTTTGAGAGTGCTCGGCACTATTAAATCAGAAAACACCCTGTTACTTCAGGGGGCATTTCCCCAAACCAAATTCACTTCAGGCCTGTACCACACACTGGAGTACACATAAGATATGGTCCCCCTCTCACCACTTTAATAAGAAAAAATGTCTACTAACTCAAGCTTATCAAGGTTTCTCCTAGCTCTAGCCTGATGACCAGTGGTTACAAAAAACTTAAGTTTGGTTTTTTTTTTTTTTTAAAGGATTTAATTATTAAGTACTCTCTACAACCAACGTGGGGCTTGAACTCACAACCCCAAGATCAAGAGTCGCACATTCTACTGACTGAGCCAGCCAGGCGCCCCTTAAGAAGTTTTTGTTTTGTTTTGTTTGTTTGTTTGTTTGTTTTTTAAAGATTTTTATTTATTTATTTGACAGACAGAGATCAAAAGTAGGCAGAGAGGCAGGCAGAGAGAGAGAGGAGGAAATAGGCTCCCTGCTGAGCAGAGAGCCCGATGTGGGGCTCGATCCCAGGACTCTGGGATCATGACCTGAGCCAAAGGCAGAGGCTTTAACCCACTGAGCCACTCAGGCGCCCCCCCTTAAGAAGTTTTTATACATTTACCCAGAATTCATTTATCCTCACATTGGATGTGAACAGAATTGGTTATTTCAAAAGTTGTGAGTGGCATCTGACCATGCAAGATGAATCCTAACGCACTTTTCTTGTGTTTTAGTCCTCTATTAGAGACAGGGTTACAGAACAATAAAAGCTTTACAGCCCCAGGCTACAGATTAGGCTCTAGGGGAGAACAAAGTGAGGTCAGGAATGCAAAGATCCCAGCTGCTTTCTTTGGGGTTCTACCAAAGCTATGCTCTCCAGAGACAGACCTGATCAAGAAGAAAGAAGAAAAATTCTGTTTCTCACTATTGTTCAAAGACGATGTGCCATTAAAAGGTTCACTAAACTTCTGATAAGGCCAAGCATGCGACTGACAAGGAGGACCTGCTGAGACACATCTGAATGCTGTGTCGACATTCAGACGCTCAGACTAACTGTTCCCATAAAGTCACATGGAGGGGTCACCACTTCCTGTTTATAAACAAGGAAAAACTAGGACAATGTAGAAATTCTTGCAGCACATTTACCAAGATAAGCAAATCTCTTGGAAATAAAAGAGCCTCAGATATTCCCCAACTACTCATTTCATTCCTCATAAGAGAATTTAAGGAAAGTTCTGCCAGTCAAATCAACCACCATCTATTAGCCAAACATCTACAGTGTGCTCAGCACCACACCTGAAAAAGAGGGAGAGAGTTTTGCAAGATATGGGTCTTCACTGCGGTGGCAATCAAGTGTGAGACACTAATTGAGAAGGCAGTTAGGGACCCAGACAAGAACACAATTCCCGGGCTCGGGAGCTCCACACTATGGCGGCTCCACTGTAAGTCAGTCAGCTTGCTGTGCTGCCCATTCTCTATAGCCCAACCAGCTGTTACCAAACAGGTAGGTAATGGCAGCTTGTGAGCAACATGGAGCTAGACACATCATTTATTTCAGGGAAAATGTAGCAAGGCCCCTCTCCACTTCCAAGCAACTGGGCTCTATCAACCTCTCTGCATCTGCAGTGCAGGAGAAAATCACCAAGTTGGACCCAATAAAGGGTGCTGCCTTTTCTTTCTCAATTTCTATAACAATTTAAGGCAATATAATTCTCCATCTGCCATCTGTAACTGATCTTTTAAAGTTTTAAATCAGATACCTTATGGGTATTCTAACATGTTGAGCGACAGCCATTCTGTCTTACCATTTGTCTCATACTCTGAATTCTGTACTTTCTCCTTCATTTTCTCCTTTGTAATTAACAAACTGTGTATGATTTTATTGAGTGTCTTACATAGTGTTTTTCTAATTCTCCTAAGAAAATGAATTATTTGGTTAAGAAGAAAATATAACAAAAAGTAAGATTGGGGCGCCTGGGTGGCTCAGTGGATTAGGCCTCTGCCTTCAGCTTGGGTTGTGGTCTCAAGGTCCTGGGATTGAGCCCCACATCAGGCTCTCTGCTCAGCGGGGAGCCTGCTTCCCCCCCTCTTTCTGCCTGCCTCTCTGTCTCCTTGTGATCTCTCTCTGTCAAATAAATAAATAAAATCTTTAAAAAAAAAAAATTACATAACAAAGGTTTTAAAAGATTACATTTTTTTATTTCATCATTCATAGGAACTCATTTCTACCACTTAGAAATTAAAGAGTATTTAAAAAAGAAGAAGGTGTATTTTGCTTTTTAATTTCTCTGCATGAATTTTCCTTGACCTGTGAATGTGTACCTGCCTATAACTCTCTCAAACAAATAATCACTAATACTAATGCTCCAAGTATCTGTGATGTGACCATAGGAAAGGTGACCTAGAAGTGTCTCAACTATCTTTCAGTAACCTGGAAAGGACAAATCAGTCCTGTATTTGTTGAAATGAAGATTTTTGTTTGGATATAGCCCAATCTATATGAATTCCAACCAAATTCACATGGATGCACAGACACAGACATCTCTCTTCCAGTAAACAGCAGGAGACTTGGGCAGTGCCCTAATTCCTGCCCAGATTGGGAAAAACCACCAAATCTAATCCACTCTCCACTCACCTCAGCGTAAAAGTGCACTGACTTACTGTCAGCCAGCTGCAGTTGAGAAGTCAGTTCCACTATCCTGGCCATGTAGTGATTTTTAATTAAGTCTTCACGAGATTCCACATCTGGAACCTAAACAGAGCACACAGAGCTAAATAAACAAATGCCAGTGAAATGAAGCACTTCTAGAAAAGACGACCATCACTCTAGAAGAAAAAAAAAGGCAACATTTGTACATTTTCATGTTAAATCTGATAGGAAGTCAGTTTCCCTACCCCTCAAAGAAACTTCAGACAAACCAGGTAAATGTATATTCCAAATTTCTTTTATTCAGCATCCTGCTCATATCAGAACAAGGCTATGGCTTCAAAAGAACAGAGCAACAGTGAAGTACTAGGAGGCCCACTACCTCTGTGGCCATGTCCCTCCATCCCACTGTGATGAGCCATAAAGCTGGCTTTCAAAATCTCCATCCTTCTGACATCTATGTCCTCCTCTCAGTGGAAGAAGGCAGGGGAAAGGGAGCATTTACTGGAACCCCTAAAAGCCAAACATTCTTTTCTTCCCCCAAATTATGTTAAGACAGCTCTAATATTCTTAAACACATTAACCAATCAAACTATTTCTATAATGAACAGTTGACGGCCCTTGTCCCAGACCAATGTTTCTTCTAGTTTATTACTCTAGCAATGGTGCACTATGGAGTTTAGTTTAAAAATATATACAGAAGTAAAAATTTAAAAATATATATAGAGAGAGAGAGAGAGAGAGAGTTTCAAGATTACCTAAACTAAAGGGCAATAAGGAAATCAAATAACTTACCAATCTACTGGAACTATATTTATCAGCTTGCCACATTGAGTGGAATGCTGAAGAACTTCAGTGTTCCTTGAGAGTATATTTATAAAGTTACATTTTAAGTTATATTATATTATATATTATAAAATTTTATAATATTTCCAAACTCAAAAGCCAAATCTGACCTGGATTCACTCACTTGACGGCTGGAAAGAACTCGCAAGCACACTGTTGGTCAAGGCCCTGAAAAGCCCTGCTCCCCAGCCTGCCCACTGGGAGGCCTGACGCCTCACACAGGATGCCAGCCAAGCTGATGGCCAGGCTCCCACCACACCTTGTCAAACTGCCAAGCCAAGTCATTCAACGAGGCGATTACAAAAACAGGCTATAATTTGTTGGTGACAGTTAAAATAGAACCAGCAAGAAAAGCAACATGGACCCATGGATGGAGGAGAAAAACACTGACTCCACATTTGCTAGAACTGTCAGAACACAATTTGACAAAGCTGACTTTTAAAGGATTTTGTGAACAAACACACAGCCAAATATTTACAAACAAACGTGATGCCAAGCACACATTACCTCATTGTCAGATGTCCTGGTTAAAATCCCAATCTAGAACATAAGAGGAAAAAAAGCTTTAGAACAGACTGTTTTGACTTCCAACACAATAGCTCCAACACTTGTAATATTTTCTCTTCTCAGTTCACACTGTTTTTAAGTGCACTGGGAGTGCAGACCTAGAAGATGTCCTGTATGGTCTTCTATTACCAGGAGGCTGTACCTATAGAAAGCTAACTGCGTTCCCTATTTCCATCATGAGGCAGTAATGGATAATGATCACTATTTCCTTTTGAAATGCTGTAGTCCTTTTCACTGAAACCCAACAAACTGACTGGGAAGAGAAAGAGGAAGAATAGTTCTGACTCATCTTCTCATTTCTATGCCTATTTCCAAAGCAGCAGCCAAGGAGGAGTAAAGACAGTTTTATGGTGACCATAACAACTGAACATTCCAAAGAGAAAACACAAATAATACTCTGCTGAAAGTTCAAAAGGAGAAAGAAGAAATACACTTTTGATGTAATGTTTTGACATTAGTAAGTATTCATTTCAGATTTAAATTAAGGAAAAAGAAAATGTAATTTCAGACATGTTAGGGTTCTGCCAAGTTTTTTAAAGATTGCTTTTGTGGACTAAGATTTCAATAACAGATAGTCATGAATAATGGTTTCAGGTTATTGTCCAAAGTGGAAAGGCATGTGCTTGGGCACAGTAACTTAAGGAACCACGGAAACTCAGTTTCAGTGGATTCTGATACACTCATAGAGGACACCTGATGAACAGTTTTCACAGATTCTAAATCATCTCCTCAAGACTATTACTCTGAACACTGAACTGTGTATCAAGTGAGTACACGCTAATGAATGTCATGCCCACCTAGCTGTAAAAAGGATCGTTTAT
The DNA here is from genome assembly GCF_009829155.1 of Mustela erminea. Lineage (NCBI taxonomy): Eukaryota > Metazoa > Chordata > Mammalia > Carnivora > Mustelidae > Mustela > Mustela erminea. Next base: position 69,166,938 of record NC_045620.1, on the reverse strand, counting down.
AAGACTTATTTTTTTTTTTAAAGAACCATAATTTTCTACTCACTGAAGCAGAAGTAGCAATTAGTCTTTCTCTTTTAGTTAAAAACTGTTTACGGTAACATGCCAATCATTTAATTTTATATATTCAAATATGACTACATTTGGCAAAAGGAACTCTGAGCACGCATCTATATTCTGCCTCCTCGCCTTATCCCCTGACTCCTGGGTTACGGTTTGAGAATGTGTTACAGCACATGGACCCACTAATGAATGGGATCATATAAATGGAAGGAAAACTTAATGTTCATAATTTCAACATTTTCTCATATGATGTTAATGGGAATGTAAACTAATACAGCCTTTTTAGAAAACAATGTGGCACTAAAAGGTCAAGAAACTCTAAAACATTTGTAAGTTTGAAAAACCTTATAACCTAGTAAGTTCCAACCTTGAGAATACATCTCAAAGACATCACCTAAGATGCAGAAAGCACCTTATGCATCCAAGCAGATGCTATTTAAAACTGTAAAAACTATAAACAATGTCTACTTATAGGTAAACTAAGGTATATTTTATGTAGAATACTATACAATCAACCACTAAGTTTATACAGATTTCTAATAATAGCATAAATGTTTGTGGATTCACATTACCCTAAAAGGTTTGAAATTTTATATACCAAAATATCAACCATGTGTGAAATTTTGTAGGAAAAATGTTAACGGTAGTTGTTTGGGTATTCAGCAGCAAGTCAACTTTTCTCTTCTTTTAACCTTCTGTAGTGTTTAATTATCTACAGTATGCATGTACTCTCTTTATACATAAAACATGTATTTCAAATTCTACTAATGCTTTTTAATTCCAGCAAGAACAAGAAATTTGTATTATTCTGTGCTTTTCCTTTCTTGAGATTACTGCCATATTTTATCATGATAAACTGGCAGGTGGCTGAAAGCTCAAATTATACCATCAGATATTTTAATGACAAATACTATGCATTCAACCATTGCAGTGCCATAGGGTTAGAAATAATGTATCTATCTGATATAACTTTTCAGTCCCAAGATGCTGGAACCAAACTAATTTTCTGGGGGCCTGTAAGATGAGCTTCTTTAGTCAGTTAATTTTAAAATGGGCACAGACTTGTTCCTGACACCCAAAAGGAAAATGAGAGAAAGGAGAGACACAGAGAGCTACATACTTCATTCAGTGAAATTCACTAAGGGTGGGTGAAAACAAGGGCATAAAATAAAAAATAAGAACGAAAAGAAAGGTTGAAAAGGAGCAATATCAAGAAGGTAGAAAACACCATCACTTTTTCATCTCAATGGTCTCAGGCTGTTTTTGGCAGGAATCTGCCTCATACAGGATAGAAGGAGGGTTATGTGGTGATACCTGTCTCCTGGCCTGAAATACTCTTCTCTTGCCTTGAACTCCTATTGACTTTTGAAACCCATTCATGTTACCTCTTTTGTGCCACCCCCTCTCCCCCGAGCCCTCCAGTGGCCTCCTCTGTGACTCCACAGCACTCCACAGATGTCTACCCATGCCTGTGCTCTCTTAGATTGAAAGCAACAAAGACCAACTGTGAAAAAGGAAAGGAGGCTCATTGTGTCTTGGTTCTCTAATCCTGTCCATCATAGGCAACACCCAAAACTGGGGTTCATGGAAACTATGGCACCTCAACTATACTGGAAATCATGGGTAGAATTCTGAATTCAAGAAAATCAAGGAGAAGGAAAGAGGAGTTGGATGACAAAAACACGTGAGTATACAGGTGATACAGGTTTTGGATGAACAGGTATCAAAAGAAACACCTTGAACAAAGACAGGGAAGCAAAAATGCAAAGAATGTTATCATGAAGAGCTCAGTGTGGCATTTTCTACAAGAAAATGTAGAAGACAGGGAAAGAAAGGTAGTCTGGAAAAGGTATCCACAGACCTTGAATGCCAAACAAGTGAGTGGATTATATTTTATAGATAACAGGGAGCTACCAGAAGTCTAGAAACAAGAGAGTACATAATCAGTAATATACTCCAGGAAAATTACTCTGATAGCACCTTATGAGGTGGGTGGGAGGAAACAGACCCTTAAGAGATGCAAACAGAAGAAAAATCAAAGCCATGTACACACATGCTAATTGAACAGACTAGTTAAGATAACAGTGACTTCCAAACTCATCAAACACAAATAACACCATCAACACTCATGGCCCAATACTGCTCCACACTATAGGTTCGCCATGTCTTTGGAAATCCTTCTCACTTACATACCTAAGAATCATGCTTGCCATTGAAGATGTTCAAATAAATACAGTCCTCAACTTTGAACAACTGACATTAAGGACTCAAACATACAATGTTGCCAACTCCCAGCATTTCAAGAAAGGCAACCAGTAAATAAATGAGTTTATGTCAGCTGATATGTTTTCTGACACCAACAGGAACACAAGGCCATGGCTGTGAGGGTGAGGGGGGCTGATATGGCCCCAGATACCTTGGATTCCATCCTAGTTCCATTACTTACCAGATGTGTGACTTCAGGTGAGTTATTTTACCTCTCTGTCCCCCAGTCTCATCTACAAAATAGAGATATGATAGTACCTACAATCTTACAGGATCTGTGTGAGGACTGCCTAAGTTAATGTACTCAAAGTCCACAGCACCATGGATGGCCCACAATCACTACAGTCATCACTGTTGTATGAGCACTCTTCCAGGTCTAGTCAGGTCCAACAGTTACTTACTCCTGGCCACCAGCAACTCTACTGCTAGTACAAGTGAAAGCTGAGGGAAGAAACCAATGCAAGGAAGCAGAAAGAGAGGGGGTAGAAAGAAAAAAATCCAACCAAAGGGAAAAAAGTCTGACTTGAACAATGAGACAGTCTCTGAAGGGAAATCCAAAGATGAGTGGTGGTGGGGTTGCACTTTCCCAAATGGTACCTGAACAGATGTCAACATCCTGCTGTGTGTTGAATGTGCCTCTAGATAGTCTGCTTGCCTTCGCCAGAGGCAACGTGCAGGACCCGTGTCTGGGACTGAGACCTGGGATCAGGAGGTCACCATAGGATCATCCTGTGAGCATAGTGTCTACACCAGTCAAAACCCTGAGAAGTTTGGTTTACGTATTTTTGCTTTTCTAAAAATTTTAATTCCTCCCCCATATTTTATTAAGAAAAGTTTCAAATATACAGAAAGTTGAGGAAAAAGTTTAAGAAACATCAATATATCTACCACCAATACTTAATAACTAACATTTTGCTATATTTGGTTTATCCATCTATATCTATATTTTTTCCCTGAATAGTTGGAAAGTAAATTGCATGTATTAGGATATCTAACCTAAGTACTTTGGCATTTATCTCCCCAAATTAGGATATTCTCCTAAATAATCATAATACCAGTACCACATCCAGGAAAATTATTAGTAAACTGAGTTTCTGACACTATTAAGATGCAATAGGGTCCATATACATCTTGAAATAAAAGCTGGTTTGTATGTTTCATTATTAGGAGTGCCCTGAATAGGATGCAAGGTAAATCTGAAAAGGACCATAACTTGCCCTTTCACTGCATCAGTGAGCTACAACGTGGGTGGGGGGTGGTATTGTCAAAAGCCTTAGGACTTTCAAGAAGTACCATGGGTCACCCCAAGATCTTCAAGAAAGACTTGTATAAATGTACCTAATAAGGCATGTTTCTGATTATGAGGGGTTTTTCCCCTCTGATTTCTTCTTTCCTTGATTTTCTAATTTTTTTTTTTTACTGTAGGCAGAGTACTACAATTAGAAAACTTTTCTTAAAGTAACTTTGAAGTTACTTGAAGTAATTAATAGCTCCAATATTGATGTTTCTTCACCTTCTAAATCACTGCAGTTAAAAATAAGGCAAGAAATATAAGACTGGAGGGGCACCTAGGTGGCTCAGTTGTTTAAGTGTCTGCCTTCGAGGCTCAGGTCATGATCCCAGGGTCCTGAGATTGGCTCCTTGCTCAGCAGGGAGTCTGCTTCTCCCTCTCCTCCCCCTGCTCGTGTGCTAGTGCGCGTGCTCGCGCTCTCTCTCTCTCTGTCAAATAAATTAAAAATAAAATCTTAAGAAAGAGAAAGAAAGAAAGAAAAGGCTGTAAGATAACCTGATGGGTTTATGTATTTTATATATACATTGTAAAGCTTTCTAGGAACTATGTAATTGGTTTAAAATGGTATTTGTGGCCATTTCTATGAAAAGGAAGACATTCAAGACCTTGGTCAGAAACAACCCCATATTACAAATATTTCTATGGAAAACAGAATCACCTTAAAGTTTTACTTGCTAGACCTTTTCCAGGAATACAGTCCTCACCATGGGCAAGTCTCATGCAAAAGCCAATAGCTTTTTGAAGGAGGCATCCTGCTCACCATTTGCTCTTCCTAGGACATGTAGATTATACCTGTTTTATATGGAATGTTATTTATTTATTTATTCATTTACTTATTTATTTAAGGGGTGGAGGTGGTGAGGGACAGACAGAGAGGAGAGAAAGAATCTCAAGCAGGCTCCCCACTAGGCACAGAGCCTGACGTAAGGCTCGATCCCACAACCCTGAGATCATGGCCTGAGTCAAAATCAAGATTTGGATGCTTCACCAACTAAACCACTGAGGGGCCCATCACTGGCATATAATTTAGATGGTTAACATCAAACACTACATTAAGCCCTTACCGGATGGCATTAAAAAAGAAGAAGATACTTACCAGACTGGTGCTGTGAGCAGGCTCCAGCACAGCCTTGGCAGAGGCTTCTTCCCGGCCTGCCGCATTCACCCCAGTGGCATTTTCCTGGGCCAACCCGAGCCCCTGCCCACTGCTCGTACTCCTCAGCTTATCCGCAATCCGCTGGTTTTCTTTCTCCAGCTTGATTTTGGCTAACTGTGCTTCCAACATCCAGTGTTCTTTTTCCTGCTCCAGTTTAGAGATCTTTTCCAAACTCTGCTGAACCTTGAAAAGCAATAGAGTTCTGCACCTTAGAGGACGATGCAGATAAAACTTAGTGGCTCAAGAAAGGCTTCACAAAACTTCAACCCAAAACTACCTCCCAGAAGTAAAAACAAAAAAGCCTGATTGTTAAACAAGGAAAAGGAAATACTGCACAAGACACAAAAAGCACAACCAGAAACTGAGAGAGTGGAGAGTAAAATTAAAAATCTCTGTTCTTCAGAAGATATTAAGAGGGTGAGAAAAGCCATAAGATGGAAGGCATCTGCAAAGCATGTATCTAACAGAGGATTAGTATCTAGAATATATAAAGAACTTCTACAAATTAGTAAGAAAAAGATAGGCAACCCAGTAGAAAAACAGGAAAAAAAAAAAAAAAAAGACTTGGACATTGAACAAGACTAAAAACATTAAAAAGGTACTCAATATCACTATCAAGAAAAAGCAATTTAAAACCACCCACATACTACAATTAAAAAAAGAGAAAATACAAAGGTGGGCATGTTTGTGGAGCAGCTGGAACTGCCATCTAATGCTGGGAGGACTAGAATTTGGGACAGACACTTTGAAAAACTGTTTGGCTGGATCTTTAAAGCTGACAACATCTTATCCTCTGCCCCAGCAAATCTACTTCCAGGTGTATCTGCAATAGAACAGTGTGCATATTTATCAGAAGACACGTGTAAGGATGCTCACAGCAGCACCAGGATAGCCAAACAGCTGAAACTACCCAAATACTCCTAGATTGTAAAAAAGAATAATGCCTATTCACACAGTAGAGTACTGAACAACAGTGAAAATGGACAGATTACAATTATATATAACATGATGAGCATTACAGATATGCTGGACTAAAGAAGCCAGACCTGAAAGAATATATATTATAAAACCTCATTTAACGTAAAGTCCATTTATTGAAACTTTCACTAATCTACTGTATTATAACATAGGATGATGGTTCTCTTTGGGGGCAAGGAGAATAATAACTGGAAAGGGGCATGAGGAAGGCTTCCGGCAATTTTTTTTAAAGGTATACCTTACATAAAGAAATGTTCTTTTTAAGAAATTTTATCTACGTGCTAGTTACATAAGTAACTAGCGAAAATTCATTGGGCTATACAGTTGACCCTTGAACAACCCAGGTTTGAATTACATGGATCCACTTACACAAAGATTTGTTTCAACATATGTAATATAGTACTATTAATCTATATTCTCATCCTTACGATTTTCTTTTTTTTTTTTTAAGACTTTATTTATTTATTTGACAGATAGCACAAGTAGGCAGAGCAGCAGGCAGAGGGAGAGGGAAAAGCAGACTCCCCCCACTACCCCCGCAACAGGGATCCCAATTCGGGGCTCAATCGCAGGACCTTGGGACCATGACCCAAGCCGAAGGCAGCCGCTCAACTGACTGAGCCACCCAGAAGCCCCTTCCTTATGATTTTCTTAATAACACCTTTTCTCTAGCTTACTTTATTTTAAGAATGTGGTATATAATATACATAATATACAAAACATGTGTTAATCAGCTGTTTATGCCCTTAGTAAGGCTTCTAGTCAACAGTAGGCTATTAGTAGTTCAGTTTTTGGAGAGTAAGAAGTTATACACGGATTTTTGACTGCATGGGCATGGGATGTCAATGCCTCTAACCCCCACATTGTTCAAGGATCAACTATACATTAATTATTTGTTTACTTTTTTAAACTATGTTATACTCCATTTAACAAGAAGTTTAAAAAACTAATTCTCAGGACAAATAAAAGCATGAAAATAAAAGCAAGCTTACAGTGAATTCCAAATGCTTTACCAACTATCATGGTTGAGCAATTACCATGTAGCAGACACTGTTCACAGTACTTTCCTGCCATTCTTCTACTGAAGCCTCACAGTCCTTCAATTCTCATTTCTCACAGAGCAGAACTAAAGCTCCCAGCAGCTGAACCACCTGCTAAGCTAGCAAACGGCAGAGCAAGGATTTGGGACTCCATCTGTCTGGCTCATAACTCTGATTCTTTTCACTGTATCACACTGCCTCCCTTTGGCTCAGTTAATCCTTACATGACCCTGAAAGACAGATATTATCCTCACTGCAGAGAGGCAGGAAGTGACGCCCAGAGAGCTTATCAGACTAGCCTGCAGAACGGGAAAAAAAACAGATAGCTCTCCCCACTTACTAGCTATTCTGGGTAAAAGCTGCCTAATTTCTTTGAGCCTTTACTTTCCTTACATAAAATAAGAAGAAAACTGAAAATCAATTTTTAAAGTATTCTCCATTTTATTGTTTATCCCAGAGAGCTTATCAGACTAGCCTGCAGAACGGGAAAAAAAACAGATAGCTCTCCCCACTTACTAGCTATTCTGGGTAAAAGCTGCCTAATTTCTTTGAGCCTTTACTTTCCTTACATAAAATAAGAAGAAAACTGAAAATCAATTTTTAAAGTATTCTCCATTTTATTGTTTATCCCAGGAATTTTGTTTTTCAGGAATTAGTCTCTAAATTAAATTTCCAGTTTCAACATCCTGGCATACTAATGTCGAAAAGACAAGTGATGCGTGTCAGCACAGATAAAATAAAGTCTCAGGTGACTTTATTTGCACTCTCTTTTAAGATAAATACCTCCAAAACTTAAAGCAAGCCTATTGTTGAGGGGAATAAATCTCTGGCAAAAGCTAAACCAGTGTCAGTGTGCACCAACTTCTGGAAAAGTCAGTCCCTCCCACTGCCACCTAGCCCCCAAATTCGACTGACCGACTGACTGAATATGGGAAATTTTTCCTTACTGATCATGCAGGAAATAAAAATAACTCACTGAGTCTCTAGCTCCTCCCCCTTTTTTTGCCTTATTATTCCCGACATTTAAATCTAGTGCCTAGAGAAAAACAATCACCGTATCCCAAGTGTGTTGGTCTTACTTTAGTGGCAATTACACCACCAACTGAATCAAGATGACTTATTTAGAGTATCAAGAAACGTTCTCCAGTGAATTATGTTTATAGTGCTTTTTAGCATGTGTTAAACCATTAATTTTACATATTTACTTATACAGCCTTTTAAATTGTTCTGAAAGCCTTCTCCGGGGGATTCAACATTTATCCTGTTTCAACAAGCAGCATGATTCGCCAGGCACCATACCTGTTGTGCAAGGCCTTCTCGACTTTCTGTAGAGCTAAGTAGGACCCGGCGGTTGGCCAGTGCTTCTTCATAAGGCACAGACTCCAAGAGGGGCTATGGAAAAAGCATAAGAATTCAAGCAAAAGATCGTATTATTCCCTGATCCTACCTACACAAATGAGAATGCTAAATGGGGTTCAGTATATATGCCATTCAGATATATGCCAACATAATTTCCTTTACTAATATGACAAGGAACTTTTTTTTTTTAAAGATTTTATTTATCTGACAGAGATCACAAGTAGGCAGAGAGAGAGGAAGGAAAGCAGGCTCCCCACTGAGCAGAGAGCCCGATGCAGGGCTCGATTCCAGGACCTCAGGATCATGACCTGAGCCAAAGGCAGAGGCTTTAACCCACTAAGCCACCCAGGCGCCCCAACAAGGAACTTTTTTTAAGAAAAATAAAGAAGAGGGGCCTGTCATTCCAGTTATAATCTACACTAACATCGTAAGGACTTGTACTGAATACCATATGATTTCACTCATATGTGAAATCCAAACAACAAAACAAATTAAAAACAAAAACAAAAAACAGAAACAGACTGAGATATAGAGAAAAATCAGATGGTTGCCAGGTAGAAGGGCAGTGGGGGAGGATGGGCAAAATGGGGAAAGGAGATTAAAAGGTACAAACTTTCAGTTATAAAATAAATAAGATACAGGGATACAAACACACAGTAAGGAATATAAATAGTAAGTAACAACATTGTATGGTGACAAACAGTAGCCTGACATATTTTGGTGATCACATTGTAATGTATATAAATGTTGAATAACTATGTTGTACACCTGAAATTATATAATACTGTATTGTCACTTACATCTCAATTTTTTTTTTTTTTTGGAAAGCAGACTGTCAGGAGATGGGGCAGAGAGGCAGTAGTAAAGATTACTAAGGGGAATTGTCTTGACCATGATTTCAAGGGTGGAGACATATGCCAAAACCTATCAAACTATATATTTCAAATATACAGTTTTTGTATGCCAATTAAATCCCCAATAAAACTTTGGAAAACAAACAAAACAGAGAAAGAAAGATGATAAAAAATCTAGAAACAGACAAAAGCATAGACAAAAATACATTGTGTGATAAATGGTGCATTTTTTCTAAGTCAGTGGAGAAAGGACAGACTGGATAAACGCTTTAAGGACAACCAGTCAATAAATTAGAAAAATAACTACTTAGATTCCCCGTTTTACACTTATATCAGAATGAATCCAAGATAGATTAAAGATTTGAATTTAAAAATTTAGGCCATGAAAATAATGAAAGAAAATATAAGTGAACATTTCCGTAATCCTGAAAAGCACCCCTAGGGGCGCCTGGGCGACTCAGTTGTTTTTCTCTCTCTTTTTTTTTTTTTTTAAGATTAGTTTTAGTTGTTGGAGAGAAAGCACATGCAGGAGCCTGAGCAGGGGAGGGGCAGAGGGAGAGGGAGAAGCAGGCTTCCCGCTGAGCAGGGAGCTGATGTGGGACTCGATCCTGAGACTCCTGGATCATGACCTGAGCCAAAGGCAGATGCTTAACCAACTGAGCCACCCAGGTGGGCGACTCAGGTCGGGATCCCAGAGTCATGGAATGGAGCCCCACATAGCATTGAGCTTCCTGCTCAGCGGGAAGCCTGCTTCTCCCTCTCCCACTCCACTTGCTTGTGTTCCCTCTCTCCCTGTCTCTCTCTCTGTCAAATAAATAAATAAATAAAATCTTAAAAAAAAAAAAAAGAAAGAAAGAAAGAAAGAAAAGTACCCCTAGCTGAGAATCACCACCATAAAGAAAAAGACTGGTTCACTGATATAAAAATTAAAACTTCTATTAAAAAGAAATACAACAGGGGCGCCTGGGTGGCTCAGTAGGTTAAGCCGCTGCCTTCGGCTCAGGTCATGATCTCAGGGTCTTGGGATCGAGTCCCGAGTCAGGCTGTCTGCTCAGCAGGGAGCCTGCTTCCCCAGCTTCTCTCTCTGCCTGCCTCTCTGCTACTACTTGTGATCTCTGTCTGTCAAATAAAAAAAAAAAAATACAACAGCAAACTGGGAGGAAAATATTTCCAACAAAGACAAAGGATTAACAATTTAACTATAAAAAATAAAATAAAATTCTTACTATAATAGGGAACTCTTTCAACCCTAATTAGGAACACCTATCTAAAAATAGGTCAACAATGAACAGAGAACTGAATTGAATACAAACAATAACTTTATGAAAGGACGTTCCACTTCAATAAGCAAAGAAATGCAAATTAAAATAACAGTAAGAAAGCTCTTGTCTCTGAGATGGATAAATATTAAATTCATGGTTTAAATTTATACTTCTACTGCTGGTAAACTATAAATAGGTAACCTTCTTAAGTATAGTCTGGAAGAAATGTGCCAAAATTTGAAAGATTCACAGACTTTGACTAAGCAATTCCATTTTGGAAAATTAATCTTTTTTTTATTTTTTTTTTTAAAGATTTTATTTATTTATTTGAGAGAGAGAGATCACAGTAGACAGAGAGGCAGGCAGAGAGAGAGAGGGGAAGCAGGCTCCCTGCTGAGCAGAGAGCCCCATGCGGGACTCCATCCCAAGACCCTGAGATCATGACCTGAGTGGAAGGCAGTGGCTTAACCCACTGAGCCACCCAGGGGCCCCTGGAAAATTAATCTTAAAGATATAAGTAAGTAGACAAATATAGGGAGATAGGTAGCCTTATACATTGCTAGAAATATAAAACAGTACAGCTACTCTCAAGGGAAATTTGCAATAAATATTAAAATCCAAAATGTGCAAACCACATGATCTAGAACATTCTACTACTCAATATTCCATACATATGCCCGAGGCATTTACAAAGTTACCCACTGCAGTATTATCATAACAGTAAAAAACTGGAATGAACCTAAATGCCCACCAACAGGGAATACCTAAATCAGCCACAGAACAACCATATTATAGACTTCTCTGCTGTATTTAAAAGGAATATAGCAGTCACCATATGTAATGATATACATCTCTAAAACATATTTTTTTTCCTTTTTTTTCATTTCTTTTAAAGTATAACTGATGAACAATCTTACATTAGTTCCAGGTGTACAACATAGTGATCTACCAATTCTATATATCTAAAACATTTTAATTTTTTAAAAAGATTTTATTTATTTATTCGACAGAGAGATCACAAGTAGGCAGAGAGGCAGGCAGAAGAGGGGCAGGGTAGCAGGCTCCCTGCTGAGCAGAGAGCCCCAGGCGGGGCTCCATCCCACGACTCTGAGATCATGACCTGAGCTGAAGACAGAGGCTTAACCCACTGAGTCACCAAGGTGCCCCTTAATTTTTTTTAAGTTTATTTTTTTAGTAATCTCTACACTCAAACTCATGCTCAAACCCATGACCCTGTGATTTAGAATTGAATGCTCTTCCAGCTGAGCCAGCCAAGCACCCCTAAAATATTTTAAATGAAAAAATCAAGTTGCACAATTGCACAATGAAACATGCATTTAGGTTTAAAAAAGAAAGAAAACTCTATTTATTGTATAGTGTCTTTAAGTTTATATAGATGTATGTAAATGCTCCAAGATTTTGGAAGGTTATACACCAAACTAAATACTACAGTCACCTCTGGAGAGAAAGTAAAATTAGGGACTGTACTTAATCTGTAATGTTCTAATATAATATAAGAATGTGTTTATTATGCATTATGTGTAACTAAAAAAACAAGGGAAAAAGGTAAAAACCAAATGCACAAAGTTGCAGGAGCAAGAATATCTACTGTAACTCCACATGTAATGGTGAAAAATAGAAAACAACCTAAATATCCACAAGCAATGCACTGGCTAATTAAATTATGACACATTTACAGAATGAAATACTATAACAATTTATAGTTATAGACATATATTATTTAATATATAAAAATCACAATTTATAAAATCACAATATATAAAAATCCAATTCACTATGAGGAAAAAAACAGATTCTAAAACAGTGTATATGGGGCACCCATGTGGCTTAGTAGGTTAAGTGTGTGGCTCTGGCTCAGATCATGATTTCAGGGTCCTGGGATTGAGCCTGGGGTTGGGCTCCCTGCCCAGCAGGGAGTCTGCTTCTCCCCTTCCCTCTCCCCCTCTGGCTCTCCCCCATGCTCATGCACTCTCTCTTCCCACTCAAATAAATAAATAAATAAAACTGTATATATTCAGATACACTTTGCTTTCTATAGCATATACATGTGTGTTTCCTGTGTGTTTGCACACATGCACTAAAATTTTTTTGGATATGGAGATACTCTAACAAAGTTAATGGTAGCTACATCTGGGTGGTGGGATTTGATGCAACTATAATTTTCTTCTTCATGTACTACTGTATCATCTGATTTCTTTTTTTTCTTAAGTTATTTATTTTTAAAAAAAATTTTTTTAAATTAACATATAACGTATTATTTGCCCCAGGGGTACAGGTCTGTGAATAGTCAGGCTTACACACTTCACAGCACTCACCATAGCACATACCCTCCCCAATGTTCTTAAGTTATTTAAATTCAATTAGCCAACACATAGTATATCATTAGTTTCAGGTGTAGTGTTCAATAATTTATCAGCTCCATATAACATGCAGTGTTCATCACATCAGGTGCCTTCTGATTTCTTTTTTGCAGTGACCCTGTATTTTTATATTCAGGAAACAATTATAAATGTGCTTCCATTTTTTTATGTCTCTATAAGTTTTGAGATTTCTGAGGTTGGATACTTACTAGCTGCCTGGCTGCCTCATTCTAGATACTCCTAGCAGGCACCTGGAGACATGTGTCCAACATGGGCTATGCAGAGATCACATGTTAATTGAAGTTTGGGTCTCTGTCACCTTCTCCTTCCCAAAGACCTCCCCCAGTACCCACCAACCACCTGTGCCCCCACTTGTGTAAAATCTAAACAACATAAACTGTGCAGACTCTTGCCATTCTCTAGAATGATTCCTGATTTTTCCTCTGATGCAAATTCAACAGCAGCTCACAAACCTTTCTCAGAGCCTTCATGTAGGCCGCAGCTTTTCTCTTGTACTGCAGCATGCATTCAGCTGAAAGAGGACTAATGAAGCCACTCGCTGCCTTGGGCCCGTAGCTCAGAGATGCAATGAAGCAGTCCACATTGTTGCTGAAGAAAGATGCAATCTAAATCAAGAGTGACGAGAAGACAGATTTTGTTTTCCAATAATATATCTAACATATATATCTCATAGTGTTTAGAGCAGAGTTAAAGGTGCTGAGAATGGAAATGAAATTTCAACACCTGCCCCAAGACCCACATTTACTTATTTGAGGAGAATACCTAGGGCGATGACTTGTAATAAAAAGACAATATAGGTAAAAAGATTGAGACCAGACTACTGACAGGTCTTAATGTAAACAACTTCTATTCTTCCTGAAAACCAAGACTAAGTCTGGTTTACTCTGTACATGTCTATGAGCTATTTAACTCATTAATTTCTGCTACTATTTTCAAAATATCCATGTTTGGATTTATACATGCTATTCATATTTTAACTTTGAATTTTTCAAATTCCAACAAGAGACATGACACAGCATCTTGGAATATATTCACTTTACTTAAACTTAATTCTGTAAATCTCAATTTGTGATTTACACATATAATAAAGACTAGCAATTTAGTAGCCCCTGTTATTAATAGATTTAACTTGTATTAAATCTGTGTAAGCAGCCATGAAGATCCATGACTGAGCCATGACTTTGAATCTACAGTGCTGTATGAAATGGTGATATAATTAAAAATGTCTGAGAAGGTTATTAGCCAGAAAAATTAAAGTCATGGTTACATTAAAGCATATCCTATTTTGATAAATAAGAAGTGACTTATAGAACAAAACATCCTAAGCCTCGGCAGAAACTGACCAAAAAGTAAGCAGTGAATCACTAATGGTCTGAAAGGTTTTATTTTTCATCATTTTACTGTATCAAATGAAATTCTGTTCTAGGTAGTATTCAAGAAAATAAAGGATTCTAAAGGTCTTAAGACTTATATCACCTGTAAAGGACATGGAAAATCACATACCCAGGGTTTGCATTTTAGGTCATTGCAGTATATGGTGAGGTTTATTTTCTTTCCTCTTTCTAATACTTCTATACTTTCTAAATGTTCTTCAATATGCATATATCATTACATTTTCTTACTGGGCTTTTAAAAATTATAAACTATAAATTTTAGTTTAATCGAATCACATTAGCTAAGTATTAAGCTCTCACCAACTAACATTAGTTCAGATACTTATTTCAGTTAAGAACCATTTACAAAAATCTCAGAATGAAGATTGTAGACCTGTCCTTGAGACATTTTAATGTTTCAGGTAAAGCCAATCTAATATTAGCTGTGAAGGACCCAGGTATTAAATATTTCAGAGTTTTCATAAAAGTTGAAAAATGTGGAGACTCCTCTAAAATGCCAAAGTTTTTTTTTCCAAAATCTTCCATACTTAAATCAAAGCTAGAATTATCTTCAGAAGCTATGGCATGCCTGTAGATTCAAGTGTTCAAGAAGTGGCCGCAGGGATGGTCTTCTGGCTGAGGAACTCTGTAGGCACAGATCCGTGAGCTGACAGAACCTAAATGTTTTAATGACAGAACCTAAATGTTTTAAACCTTTTAATGATGGCCCCAAGCTCTAACAAAGTGTCACAAAGACCAGTCTGAGTCTGGAAAAGATGACACTGAATATATAATCTGATCTGTGATCATTCTGATTCACTTAATTACCTAAAAAAAAAATGTTTCTATAAAACTCAACCAGTCAGAAGTATGTAAGCCTGACGATGCACAGACCTGTACCCCTGGGGCTAATAACACATTACATGTGAATTTAAAAAAAAAAAATTAAAAAAAAAAACCCACAACCAGTCAGAAAAATATTGCCATATAAACACAGAGAAATTTCCTTGAGAAATTAGGATGCATCCACTGAAATAAATGGGCTAAGATAGGTCTGAATACAGTCCTTCCAGTTATACATATATGGGTAGTTCTCAAGGAAATCTGAATCAGTAAAGCAGTATTGAGAATATAACAACTGCTGAAATCAGAACATCCAAGATAGAATTTTTAGAAAAAATGCATTTTGGTCAGTTTATGATAATAATTAAGTGTTTAATGATCCAAATAATCATTATCTAATATTAATGGTTCTATAAAAAGACACGTGTTAAAGTCACCTTAAAAGTACTTGTTAAGAAATCAAATCACAGGAGCGCCTGGGTGGCTCAGTGGGTTAAAGTCTCTGCCTTTGGCTCAGGTCATGATCCCAGGATCCTGGGATCGAGCCCCACATCGGGCTGTCTGCTCAGGAGGGAGCCTGCTTCCTCCTCTCTGTCTCTCTGCCTGCCTCTCTGCCTACATGTGATCTCTATCTGTCAAATAAATAAATAAAATCTTAAAAAAAAAAATCCACAGAAGTAGCAATGTGACAAAAAACTAGAAGCGAAAAAGTCTTAACAAAGGTTTTACTGGTTCTTTTTTCTTTTTATATATGCTCCCAATTTCTGTAAAGGAGACATTTGATATACACAAAGATGTATAATGATCATCAATATCTCCCTAAAAAAAAAACTGTGAGTGATCTACTTACTCATCACAAAGGCTGAACAGTCACTCCCACATTGTTTAAAATATTGGGTAGGGAGAAGGAGAAGGAAGACAACTTTATTTTACAAAAAAGTCTGATATTCCAAAATCCTTTTATACAGATTAATTTTCCTATGTCATTCAAGGAAAAAAAAAAAAAAAAAGAGCTTACACAAGATTTAAATTAAAATTAATGACACTATAAACCAGATAAGCTATAAATTATAAACTTACCTTTCCTGCTCCATTTGTTAATGCTACTAATGATGACAGAATACAGTCATTAGTTGTAATAAGCTTCTGTGTTGCTGTTGGAAGTTCATGCTCTATTGTAGCTTTCTGACTGTAATGTTTAGAAATATCTATAAAAGCAATCAAATGAAAACTCTTACTATCCATAAACAAGTTGCACACAACCAGCCTGTTAACTTTTCATATCTACTCTTAGAGACTTATGCAGTAAATCTGAATAATAACAACAAAAAAAAAATAGTCCCAACTCTATCAGGATTGTCCTGAATATTACTTAGGTCACAAAATCACGTGGAAAGAATAGTGACAAGTGAGAGTCTCTTAATACCATCCTGGGGTCTCTATTCCCACCACCAGCTTGTGGCTGATGATCCCTCCTCATTGGAGAGTTTGCCCTTCTTCTAGTGCTCAGTAAATGACCCTAACCAGTACTTACCAGTTAAAAATGCTGTTTTGATAGTCTAGGCAGGCACAGATGAGAATTTATCTCGCACTCTTATAGGCTAACCATGAGGTTGGAACAGAATGACCAACAGAGGCACGATGTCCCACAATCCTTACTGGACCATAGCTAGTTTGTTAGTACATACCCTAACTGACACGGACAAGGGTCTACACAGCCAAACCAGGATTGAACACTCCCATGTCTGACTTCACAGGCCACTGCTCCCAGTCCCAGAATATTACAACAAAGCCTATAGTCAGGAAAGCACAGGAGAGAGACTTAGATATAAAAAAAAGTTAAAAGAAATTGCAGTAGGTGAAACTGGCCAAACTACTAAGCTTAGGGTTTTCTGGGTCTCTGAGAAAAAAATGATTTTGTCCCGGAAATAAGGGATAATGGGAGAATTCTTAAGACAACACTGATTTATGGAGGAAAGGTAATGATCTTTTTAAATAATAAATTGTTCACAATTCATTCTCCTCCGCCTTTTTTAGAATACTTCAGGTACAACAGCATGAACTATCATTACCAACAAAGCCAAAAATAAATCACAAAATACGAAAATTAATTTTTATAACAAGTGTGTATGCAGAGAATTGCACTTATTCAGAATCAAGAAAACTAGTTGATTTTAGACTATGGATAACTTAAAAGAAATAAGACTAGTTAGAAAGAAATGGCATTTCAGATTTAACCTGATATGATCATAATATTTTAACACAAAATCACTATCTTATGAATAAAAATATTTTTATTAAAATTTTAAAACTGGCAAATTGTTTTATTTAATATAGATATATACATATATATGTAAACTGTAATTTAAGACAGTTTTAGATTCACAGAAAGGTTACAGAGACTTTCTGTATACCCTTTAGCCAGTTTTCCCTACTAGTAACACCTTACATTACTATGGTACAGTTCTCACAGCACAGAAACCAATATTGGCACATTACTATTATGTTTATATTTTTTCAAAATAAATGATTATCCTCTATATAAAAATTCTATATAAAAATATAAAAAAGTGAATAAAAATTCAAGTGGAACACAACTTTTTAATTATTTACTTTAGAGAGAGAGCGGGAGTGCACAGAAGAGGGACAAAGAGACTACTCAAACAGACTCCCCACTGAGCACAGAGCCCGACAAAGGGCTTGATCCCAGGACCCTGAGATCATGTCCTGAGTCGAAATCAAGAGTCATCTGCTTAACCGAGACACCCAGGCAACCCACTGAACATTTTTATATACTGAATTTACTAGCCTCTAACACAGACATTCTCTTGCTACACACTACAGAAAGTTGTAGTCACTATTTTACTGGAAGTACACAAAGCTTAATACGACTCGGCTAGCAGGTACCTTTAGGTGATTGGTAGATGACTGAGATACTTATAAAAGTCATATAGTACTATGAACACTGATGTGGTTTCCACTGGAACAGGGCCACTGTAGTTTGACAGCAATAATTCTCCTGAACCAATTCTTTACTGAGTCCAAATATTTCAATTATTTAGGGTGTTCCTTAGCATTAATTTTTAAATCCAAAAGAACAAAGAAACCATGTGTCCTAGGCCAGATTTTTTCCCCTTTTTTTAAGATTTAAGATTATTTATTCATTTGACAGAGAGAGCAAAAGCAAGGGGAGCAGCAGGCAGAGGGAGAAGCAGGCTCCCCACTGAGCAAGAAGCCTGATGTGGGACTCCATCCCATCATGACCTGAGTTGAAGGCTGACACTTAACCAATTGAGCCACCCAGGCACCCTGGGGTTTCTTTTTATGATTCCTATGAGTCTACTTGCTTTAGACCTGACACTAAAAATCAACAGTTCTCACTTAGAATTCCCTTGTTAAAAGATTAATTCATACCTATTTTAAATCCATGTAGGATCGGCACGTTTATAAATCTCTAGCTCTCTTTTTACACTGACACTTGCCTGCCTGCCTCCTACCTCAGATCAAGCAATTATTCAGGGCAAAGCAGGAAGGGAAGAGGTTTGAGAGTTCTTGAAATCACAAAGCTTCTTCTGTTAATGCCAGTTGATGTTCACTCTGATGTTCTCCCTGAGAGATACACAGCTGTCTTCCAAGCTAGGTAAGAAGACAAATTTGAACTGTAAACCTAGCAACTGGACCCCATAATCTTGCCAACCACCCTTCCTATTGCCCAGTATTCTCTCTTTACATTATGTCTGCAAGGACAGAAACAAGCAGAGGCACTAAGAGGGTGGTGAAATTCACCTTACTGAATGGTAAGGTGGTGCTAGGTGAGACTGTTGGCACTAAGAATGAATGATTCCCAGTGCCAGAGGTTACATGCCAATCTACAGAAGGGCCTGAATATACCCAACTTGTACATGCTTTCCAACACTCGTAAGTTTTTAAAATTATTTTCTGTGAAACTAGTAACAGGCCCGCAATCGTTACCTCCACACCACAATGAATAATCGAGGCTATTATTAATCTGGGCTATTTCTGATAACTGCTTCTGTCCTTTCCTCCTTCCCCTGCACCAACTGTCTTCAAAAGGAAAAGAAAGAAAAAACCGAGAAGCCACGCAGACCTATAGATTAAAAAGGCAACTCAGAATCAGTTAGCTAAGAAGCATATGAAATATGGGCGCCTGGGTGGCTCAGTTGGTTGGACAACTGCCTTCGGCTCAGGTCATGATCCTGGAGTCCCGGGATCGAGTCCCGCATCGGGCTCCCAGCTCCATGGGGAGAAGCTCTCACTGTCTATCAAATAAATAAATAAAATCTTAAAAAAAAAAGCATATGAAATGTCCTTCAGCCAACTTTTTCTTAGTCTACAGCAATTAAACACCAGCCAAAGCTTAAAAGCAAACCTTCACTTCTCAAGGTTCCCCTGAGCAAAACAGGGCTTAAAATGGGCACTTTAAACATAAAAATGCAAAGGATGGTGCAAAGTTAGTACATTCTTTCTTGGAACTTTAAACCCCGATTTCCTCAATTCCTTCATGCTTGGGCTCTAACACATGCAAAGTATTTTGCTAAATGCTTTTCAATAAGCATGTCTGGCTTGATAAAATTCATATACCTGCCTGCAATCAGTGCAATGCATTTTTGGCTAAAGCACTGTGCACAAGGGTTTCTCTTCAGCGCTTTGTTTACCTTCAGAAATGAAGCAGATGGAAAAAGCAGACGGCAGTGAGCTGTGCACTTCAACAGAAGCCAAATGCTACTAAGCCTTTTTCTGGGGTCTATTAGCCTTGGCAGTATTTGTTTAAATCTCACTTGGTCAGAGCTGAGAAAATAAGATGCAGGTTTTTAGCTCACTGATGTACTTTTCAAGCCTCACCTTTCACAACATCATGAAATCCATGCAGAGCAGCACCAACGTTTGTTAAGACAGAACCGTAGTTTGTCCGAAGGAGTCCGTCTGGCTCTGTACCTAGGAAACCAAAATCACAAGCCTAAGCATTTCCCTAGAAGACTTCCTCGCCTGCAAAACTGACAACCCACCCTCTTCCACTTTTGGGAACAGAGAGAATAAAGACTGCCTGTGATGTGCTGGAAATAATGGGTCCTGAAATCCTTGCAGACACAGTCAGATATAATGGTGATAAATACAGCCACAACTGACTGATTTGCATTATCCACATCCACAAATATTTTTAATAGTTAAGAATCAAAATTAAATTGTTAAGTAGGATTACATATTTTATGATCCTTTTTGAAATAAAAGTTTGTGAGGTGCCTGGGTGGCTCAGTGGGTTAAGCCTCTGCCTTTAGCTCAGGTCATGATCTCAGGGTCCTGGGATTGAGCCCCATATCAGGCTCTCTGCTCAGCAGGGAGCCTGCTTCCCCCTCTCTCTCTATCTGCCTCTCTGCCTATTTGTGATCTCTCTCTCTCGCTGTCAAATAAATAAATAAATAATCTTAAAAAAAAAAAAAGGTTAGTGAATTTCAACCTTATTACTACAGAGCACATTTCTCGACGTCTTCTTTCCCTACATGTTATTTGTTGAACCTCACTAAAAACATCATTATTCAGACTTCTACTTCTGATATGACCACATGAGCAGCTCCACACACCAATGCTCCCCCCAAAACTGGTGAAAATTATATTATTTTATTTTAAAAGATTTTATTTATTTATTTATTTGAGAGCGAGAAAGAGAGCAGGAGAGGGGTGGAGGAGTGGGGGAGGTGGGTAGGGAGAAGAAGACTCCCTGCTGAGCAGAGAACCCTACGTGGGGCTCAATCCCAGCCTGAGATCATGACCTGAGTAGAAGGCAGATGCTTATTAACTGACTGGGCCACCAGGCACCCCTGAAAATTATTCTAAAAACAACTATTTAAGACTCTGGAAATAACCCTAAGTAGATACAGTAAATGAAGAAACATTTATCAAGCGAATCTTTTAAAAACAAAGGAAAAAAAAGAAAAAATCTTTAACAACTCTAAGAACAGCCAGAATCTGTGGTATTTGAACAAAGACCCATTCCCCCAATCCCCTCATCAGCTCAGTGAGCTGGAAATCCCACTCCAGAATGGTGAGGCCAAGAATATAACTCTCCTATAACTGGAGGACTGCATTTCTCCTCTTGTCCCCACCTACCTGTTAAAGCTAAGTTCAGGCTGAGTATGACAGAGAGGTGGTAGTTCTTCCACGCAGCCCCAACTTGTGGGATGGAGGCTCTACCATGAGCCCAGCACTGCTGAGAAACTGGGGTTCTCCATACCCTTGCCTAGCTCATTTTATCCGCACAGAAAGGGCAAGCCAGGGAGACTGGAGGCTGTGGCCCTACCTCAGCTCCACCAGCGCTCAGCCACTAAATCAAGAGTGTTACTCAGAAGTACAGCATTGTCCCCATCTCCAGCACCACAACCATGGCTCAGAGATTTAGCCCAAGGGAGGCACAGGCCTTAAAACAGAAAATTCTGAATCTGTTCCCAAAGGAATTGATTTCACTCTCAATAGAGTATGGAGAAGTTCAAGTCTAAACGTTTTCTCAAAAAATCGGAGCTTGTGGGAAAGCAGTTAACAGGAAACTAGTAGATGCATTAAAGATGTGAGTTAAACATCTGGCTGGTTTACCAGAGGGGAAGAAAACAGCTAAGAAGAGCCCTCCTGAGGTCATAACAAACCTCAAACACTGATCTCAAAAAACATAGACATAAAGAAGCCCAAATTCAACTGGATCAACAGTGGAGCAATTTATGCCCCCAAGGCATTGTTAAAAACAAGATATCAGTCAGCCAGCAATCAGTGGAGCTTATCCCTGGTGAGATCAAAAAACAAAACAGGGAAAGGTCCCTGGCAAAACCACTGTCACCCCAGGGCAACTACGTGCATGCTGAATGCTGAACAGCCCTGAGAAACAACATCAGCATGCTTAATCTGAAAAACTACAAAATAAAATCAAAGAAGGTCTACCTAGATGGAAAAATATACCATGTTCATGAACTAGAAATTTAACATCGTTAAGATGGCAATGCTCCCACATTGCCAGGGCTGCTACAACGTAAGACCACAAAGGTGGTGGTTTAAACCAACAGAAGATACTTTTCTTACAGTTCTGGAAGCCAAAAGTCTGAAATCAAAGTGCTGACAGGGCCACACTTCCTCCAAAGACTCCAGAGGAGAATAATAATAAGGAGTAACAATAATAATAATAATAATTAATAAGGAAAATAATAATAAGGAGAATTTCTTGCCTCTCCCAGGTTCCCTGGCCTGTGGCAGAATTATTCTAATTCTTGCCTCTATCTTCATATGGCCTCCCCGAGTCTCTCCTGTGACTCCGTATGTCTCCAAATCTCTCCTTACAATGATGGAAGGATAGCAGTCACTGGATTAATAAGGCTCTCCCTAAACTAGTAGAACCCCACCTTATTTTGATTTCATCTGCAGAGATCCTATTTCCAAATAAAGTTACAAATAGAGATACTGGGGTGGAATTTCATGTATCTTTTAGGGAGACACAGAAACTCCCCAAACTGATCTACAGATTCAATAAAGTATCAGAATCCCAGCTGATTTTTTCATAGAAACTAACTAGCTGATTCCAAAATTCATATGGAATTGTTAAGAGAACAGTAACAGCCAAATAATCTTGAAAAGGAAGAACAAAGTAGAAGAACTTTCACTTCTTGATCTCAAAACTAACTACAGAGCAAAAGTCATCAAGACAGTATAGTATTGGCAGAGGATACATAGATCACTGGAATAAATCTGAGAGTCTAGAAATAAATCCATACATCTATGATCAACTGATTCTTAACAAGTGTGCCAAGGCCATTCAATAGGGAAAAAGTAGTCTTTTCAATAAATGGTGTTGAGAAAACTGGATAAACACATGCAAAAGATACCTCACACCAGATACAAAAATTAACTCAGAATGGATCAAAGGCCTAAACATAGGGTTAAAACTATACACTCTTAGAAGAAAACATAGGGGATAGTTTTTATGACCCCAAATTTGACAACATATTCCTAGATATGATACCAAAAGCATGAGCAATAAAATAAAGACAAATTGGACTTCACCAAAATAACAAACTTTCATTATGGAATGGACACCATCAAAAAAGTGAAAAGATAATCCACAAAATGGAAGAAAATACTGTCAATCATGTACCCAAAAAGGGATTTGATCTAGAATGTATAAAACTCAATAATAAAGAGATAACCCAACTGAGAAATAGAGAAAGGATATGAATAAACCTATTTCCAAAGAAGATATATAAAAAGCCAATAAAGACATGAAAAGATGCTTGACATCATTAGACATCAGGGAAATACAAATCAAAACTGTAATGAGAAACCACTTCAGAAAGTCAGGTAACACTAGGATGGGTAAAACCAAAAAGTGAGATAATAATAAATGCTGGTGAGGATGTGGAGAATCAGAACACTCATACTTTGCTAGTTGGAAAACAGTATGGCAGTTCTACCAATAGTTAAACATAGTTGTCATATAATCCAGCAATTCCACCCCTAGGTATATACCCAAGAGAAATGAAGGCTATGCTCACTCAAACACTTGTTCACAATTATCTACAGCATCATTATTCATAACAGCCAAAAGGCTGAAACTACACAAACTATCCATCAACTGACGGGTAAATAAAATGTGGTGGGATATATAATGGAGTATTATTCTGCAATAAAAAGAAATGGATGAATTTTGAGAACATTGGGCTGAGTGAAAAAAAGCAGTCATAAAAGACCACATATTATATGATTCCATTTATACAAAATGTTCAGATTAGGCAAATCTATAGACAGAAAGTACATCAGAAGTTGCTTCGTGCCAGGGAGAGACAGAATAGGGGAATGAGGTAATAGCTAAACTATATAGGATTTCTTCTTAAAGTGATGAAAATATTTTAAAATTAACATTGGTGTGTGATGGTGCACATATCTGTGAATATACTAAAAACCATTGAACATTATACTTTAAATGTAGATTAAATGGTATATAAATTATACCACATTAAATCTGTTACAGGAAAACAAATGACAGTACCAGAAAAATCACAGCATTCTTAAAATCAAGATCCATTCTATTACCTGAAAATACTCTTTCCAAGTTACAGCAAAACAAAACAAAAGACATTTTTACTTCCAAACCTCCTTACCCCATGCTACTTGTTGGAAAGTTGCTACAATTCTTATGCTTTGCCCCTCTCCATTTAAAAAAAAAAGATGGAGAGAAAGGGAATTAATATTTAATGCATGTCTTCAATGCCTAATATTGTATATTCTTAATTTAACTTAATAATTATTTTACCTCCATTTTAAAAATGGGGGAAAACAGGTACAGAGAAGTAAAGTGATTTGCTAAAGATCATAAATGTGAAAGGGGCTGGAAGATTTGAATTCAAGTTTTTCTGACTCCAGATCCTATACTCTTCTATTCAAAGAAACTAAACAACTCCCTTCTCCAGCTTCTTCTACTCTAAGCTCTTCAAGTTGAACCATGAACAACCAAAAACTTACTTGGCAAGGCAAGAAGATGGATATAAGTCTCCAGCTTCTCAAACACAGCTGTCATCTTTTTCATGTCCTGAGACAGCTCTAGGTTCCTGGCTCTCAATGCAGATGTGCAAAGAGAAGATTCACATTCTTCTTCTAAACTAGGAATGAACAGATTTTTCAAAAGTGAGCATCCGAATGATTTTCAAACAGCTGTACTAAATCACCTGAATTCTCAAACAACTATATCCAAAGAGAAACTTTCCAAGAAAAAAATAAAACTGATCTCATTTATAAGATTCTATTTTCTAGACCACAATACATACACCTGTTTGCTGCAAATGACTAACAGAGATCCAAACAGAAAAAAAGCAAACAAACAAAGGCAGATGGCCATTGTCTTTCCATCCTTAGAGCAGCACAAAACTATTTCCCTTAAAAATACTTTGAGGGAAATAAATTTCTTTTTGAGGAACGGTGCCTAGGTGGCTCAGTAAATAGAGCATGGGACTCTTGATCTCAGGATCATAAGCTCAAACCCCACACTAGACACAGAACTTACTTTATTAAAAAAGAAAGAAAGAAAAAGGGACGCCTGGGTGGCTCAGTGGGTTAGGCCTCTGCCTTCAGCTCAGGTCATGATCTCAGGGTCCTGGGATCGAGCCCCACATCGGGCTCTCTGCTCAGTGGGGAGTCTGCTTCCCCTTCTCCCTCTGCCTGCCTCTCTGCCTACTTGTGCTCTCTCTCTCTCAAATAAATAAATAAAATCTTTAAAAAAAAAAAGAAAGAAGAAAAAACTTGCCAAGAAAAATATTTCATACATTGAATTCCTAAAGAAACCTTGTTAGTATATATATTTGTAAAAGCCAAACAGATGGAAAAAAACCAATCTATACACTCAAATCTAAAAATCAATGGCTAGGGATGCTAGGGTGGCTCAGCGGGTTAAAGCCTCTGCCTTCGATTCAGGTCATGATCCCACAGTCCTGGGATAGAGCCCCACATTGGGCTCTCTGCTCAGTGGGGAGCCTGCTTCCTCCTCTCTCTCTGCCTGCTTCTCTGCCTACTTGTGATCTCCACCTGTCAAATAAATAAATAAAATCCTTAAAAAAAAAATCAATGGCTAATAATATAATACATTATTTCATTTTCTATTTTAAAGGGTTACTTGGGGAAATAATTATAAGGCCAAAAAAACACGTGGACTCTTAACAGTGTTTATTAAAAATATGCCGGAAATCAAGCAAAAAGCTAGGCACGTTATTAGCACAGGAATGGTAATCATATCCTCTTCCTTCTCCTTCTCTACTTTAGAGCAGACAGCTATTCATTCAATACTAAGCCCACTTACTACTAAAAAGAACATGTCACCTTGTCACCTTGTCAATTGAAGTGGTTTTTAAACCAATGATGAAAAGTTGTCTAAAAACATAAATACGTGATGAGGCAGAGGACAAAACATCCCAAGAATAGGAATATAAAATTAAGAAAGGACTTATCCAATGTTTCTAAAAATGTAACAGTGAAAAAAATAAAGGTAAAATAAAAATGCATAACTGTTTCAAGTAGCAAAAACTACCTTTGCAATGGTTCTCAAATAGATTCTTCTTAAACATAAGCCAAATCAGTAAGATATATTCAATTTAGTGGTTAAACTTCTAAAGTCAATTTTCAAAAACTTTACATTGAACTATAAACTCTATTAATCTGAATGAAATTGTAATTCATAATTATTAGTTTAAGTCCTAATTCTCTGATTCCTAAAATTCTGTCATATCCACAAATCATAAAATTTGGTTAGCAAAATACCTTGTCAGGTTAGAATTAGGAAATAAAATGGCTTTTAACACATAATAAATTTTTTAAATAATGAAAGTTTACATTTTTGAAAAGGTAAAACCTATTTCTTTAGCTTTATCAAGATTTATGAACCATAATTACTTGCACATTTTCAATATCTATGTTACTCATCTATATATTTTCTAAATCTTATCTTACAATATATTATAATACACATATGTTCTGACTTCTCTTACATTCCAGTTGTATTATTTTTAAATTTTTTTTAAAGGCTAAATCTTAGGATGAAAAGATTCAGATGAATTAAGGGTCTTGATAATTTTAGACCAAAAGTATCAAAACATACAAGCAATATTATCAAATTTCCAGTTATATGGATTATTTTCTCTTTTCCTTCCAGAAATACTTAACAAAGAATATTTAAGGTTATCAAATGATATCTTCTATGAGGGCTGGCGCAGATAAAGTTTTTAGCTTATAACTTATTTAAATAAATCACCAATAATAAAGACAAGAAAATATCACTTCAAAGAAACCTAATGATTATTGATCCACTTGTAGAAGCTAATTACTATAACCCCCATCTAGGTGTTTACGGCAAAAAGGATAAAATTGAAAGATTTCTTTCAGTAAATGTGTTATTGACAATCACTGAAAATACCGATTCACAGCATTATATAGTTAGAGCAGTAACCACATTATAGAACTACTCAAAAAATCCTAACTGGTGCACTACAATTCCATTTTCTTAAATTTAAGTTTATGCCGCTCAAGCCATTAAATGACCCTTTCTCACAGAAGTCCAAATTGGCTGGGGTACAGAACGATCAGGCAGCTCACAAGGGGCACACATCGCTTTTAACGCCAGCACAGGTCAGGGGACACCCCACAACTCCCGGACCTTCCTGGCCTCAAGGGTAAGTACCTTTTCAACTGATAAGGAAGAATCTTCTTAAGAAAACATATATAAGAGGTTAGATGCTCTGAAAAAGTTTTCAATTTCACAGTTGTCTCCTGGAAAAGAAAAATAATTTCATGGTTAATAGTGTTATTTGACAAAGAGGAGCTTCCACTTCCAGAAGTAAAACAGAAGAAAATTACCAGGACAGTCACAGTATCCTCAGTAATACTTTCAAATAAATGAAGCATTCCTTCCTCAAGAGGGCGGACATAGGACGCATTTTCATGAAGGTATTGCGAGAACTACACAGAAGGGAAAGAACTGTGAGTTACATCACTAAAAAACAACAAGTATCCACAGATTTATAAATGGAGTTATAAACATAAATTCTCTTGGAAACTTTTTCCTAAAAAGTTTTTCTAGGAAAAGGTTTGGCCTTTACAAAATAGAGATGCTCACCTCTAACAGTCCCAAATACAATTCCCCAAGTCCCCATCTCATTCCAAAAGAAGTAACTTGAAGAGGGATGACATCATTAACAACCAAATGTGGGAGGACACACCAAGGAGACACTGCATTACAACCCACACCAACAGGCCTTTCCCCAAACACCTGCTTCTCTAGAGAGGTCTCAGAAAAGAAAAGAAGAGAAAAGAAAAGAAAGGTCAAAACTGTATGAAAGATTTTTATGTTATGTGCCTCATTTAAAAAAAAACACAACAAATCTATTGAGGATAGCTTCTTATTTTTACTGTGTACAAGGTTCAAGGTTCACAAATTCTAGGAATATAATTACCACCAACATGAGGATTAAAAAACTTTTATAACTATCACCAATACCTTAGTATTTATAAAGAACTAATTCAGTATGAAGAATAAATTCAGAAAAAAAAATCCTATAGGGATTTAGACAATTTAAAAGCAAAAAGTTATTTTCCACTTGTGAAATATCTCAGTTATCAAAGTACTGTATAATGGCTCAAATTTTGATTTCTCAGTATAGAAATATAAGATCTCATTATGCAGAAATGTGATTCCACTGGCCATACTACAAACTATAGGTATCTGGCCCTACGCAACTCACTTGATCTCTCCGGCCTTCAATCATAGATGTCTACTTTGTGATTCTATGAACAAGTCTAAATGCTCTGGTCATCTTTTAACAAGTGGTTTCTGAATTTCGGAATAATAGAGACCTATTCAATAATAAGACTTATTAGAAAAACCACACAGAACCTTTCATAGGCCAAAGGTAAAGTATTGAGAAATACATGAATTTTTCAAAGTGATGAAGTGTTTCAGGCAAAATTAACATATTCTCACTGTGTGGGCATAATGAGGCAACAAACTAAAATAAAACTCCAGAAAGGGATAAAGAACCAGTATTGGGTAAAATATATTTTTTGATATTATAGGAAGTATAAAAGAAAATAGAACTTTTATATTAAAACACTGCAGTATTTTTTTCCCTACCCAAGTCAGCTGAAAACTTTTCCCCACAGTGAAATTAAAAAGCATTTCAAAGGCCCAAAGTTTGTTTATTAATTTCAATAGAGGCAGAGAGTCCAATCAAAACTGATGAAAACCAAGCACTTCTTGAAGGTTTCCTATGGGTAAGGTATAATGATAATAAGAACTAACCTTTATTGAGTGCTTACTATGTGCCAGGCACTAATCTTAGTACTTCACATGTATTATCTACTTAATCCTCAAATACACATACCTGTGAGATATGTACTCTATCCTCCATTCTAAATATCAGGAAACTGAAGCACAGAAAGGTTAAATAAATTGCCCAAGGGGACACAGAAAGTGGCTGGACCCCAGTCGTCTGACTCCAGAGCATAGCTTTTGCTCTACTACTAGGTACTTACTGGATACATGGACATAAACACTATTCAAACCTTGAAAACACTGCAATAATAATGCAAAAACAAGCGATCAGCTAAGTAGGAAAAGTGGCATATTCATTTCAGAATGCCACATTATGGGACACTTAGAGCATAAATCGATGGCAAGATCCCTCAATTTCTTCCCTGTGGGACCCAGCCTTCAAGATGGCCCCAGTGATCCCTGCCTTGGCTATTCCTGACTTTGTGTAGTACCCTTGCACACTCTTTCAGGGCTGGTCTCTGTGACCAAGACAACATGGTAGCAGGGATAGTATTCAGTACTAAGTCATAACAGGCATTGTGGCTTTACTCTCTTAGATCACTTATTCTAGGGGAAATTAACCTCTGCCTTGAGAAACTCCAGTAGTCCTATGGAGAAGTGTACTCAATGAGAAACCAAGGCTCCCAGCCAACAACCAATACTAACTCACCAGCTGTGTAAGTGAGCCACCTGGGAAGCAAATGCCCCACCCTAGTCAAGTCTTGAGATGAATACAACAGCCTCAGTCAGGTTGACTGAAAGCTTATGAAAGATCATGAGCCAGAAGTCCCCCAGATATGCAGATACTTTTCTCCTTAATTCTTGATCCACAGAAACTATGTGCGATAATAAATGTCTGTTGTTTTAAATGACTAAGTTTTAGTGTAATCTATTACACAGCAAAACAGAACTAATACGCTATTTATTTTTGCCTTTTCAGTTAAACGTGATCTTGCAAGGTACTTGAAATCCTTTTGTAGAACTAGCTGGAGAGAAAAAAGGAAAGAAAGGAGCAAAATTTGCCAGGCCCCAAAAAAGCACATGGACTAAAGGGAATGACAGTCAACCCTCTTCTTATTCCTTATTTAAACTTCACAAACCCTGAAAATGCCCCAAAGCTCAACCAGAGAAGTAGTTTCACTCCCACTCCATACCCCAGCAGGAAAGGTCAACTATACCATATATCCATATATATATATATATATATATATATATATATATATATATATATATATATATTTTTTTTTGGTTTTAAACATACCCAGTGACAAAAGTTATACAGTGAGTACAAACAGGGAGGGAGAAAATGCCAGCAAATTAGGTTTTCCAACAATAAAATGGCACTTCCCATTATGTCACACCCTGGTCAAAAAACTGCAATAGTCCCTCATCCTACATACAAAGCGAGTCTGTGCCTTGGACCGACCTTAGGGGGCTTCCAGAGTCTGCAGCCATGTTTTTTCCTTTGCAACTTGACCTCTCGCTGCACTTCAAAGACTTCACACTCTTGCCAGAACAGTTTGCTTTCCACTCCCTCCCCACCCCAACCCACTTTGTTACACCTTCCTTCTCTGTGACTTTGCTCATGTCTTGCCCTCTTCTGAAGGAAAAAAACACCTATCCTATTTCTCTCCTCTTCAA
Organism: Mustela erminea; assembly: GCF_009829155.1. Taxonomy (NCBI): domain Eukaryota; kingdom Metazoa; phylum Chordata; class Mammalia; order Carnivora; family Mustelidae; genus Mustela; species Mustela erminea. The sequence goes on along the minus strand of NC_045620.1, from coordinate 69,136,571 downwards.
ATCTTGCTCATTTGTCAAAGCCCATTCAAATCCCCAGAGACTTTTTGGCGGACACTACCACCAACAGCAATCTCCCCTCCTTGACAACTTTATATTCCTACTGGCCTTACCAACCACACTTCCCCAGTATTTAATTTCTTAAAAATTTCCATGTTTGCCACATTTTATCTTAAGGTCAAAGACTCGTGAATTCTGGTTTTCTTCCATGTCCCCCACAAAACTTGGCTGATGCACAGCAGTGGTCTGAAAAGAAAGAACGTGTCTTCCTACTTGTTCAGGGCAGATAACAGGTATACGGAGTTAAATTTACCTTCTGATTCAAAGGAGATATAGGCTCAATGGCAGAATCAATAGGAAAAATCTGAATCCTCTGTTCTGTATAGGTGTGAAAGTTCAGAAGAGCCGTCACCAGATCTTGAACAAAAGCCAGGGCCTGCCCAGCAATGTCCCGCATCTTCAGCTTTAAAGTGAAAAGTATATCAAGTCAACTATCCAATTACTCTTCTCAAGCAACTTTCTTAAGTCTGGTTTTAGAGAAAACATTTAAATTCTAGTATAATTAATCCTGACTTTAAATTCATTTGCTCCCACTTGGATTTTAATATTCCCATCTAAGGAAATCAGAAAACCATCAGTTTGGGCAAGCAGACTTCCTCCACTTAACCTAGACCATATAAGTGCAAGGCCCACCAACCTATAAGAAAGATATGGCTCACAAAGTAAGTGCATCCTGTAATTCAGTTCTAATGGTATCAGACGAAAGCAAAAAACTGTATTACTTATCAATTCAATAAATAGCAAGTTACATAATTTTTAAAAAAATGTATAAGAAAGTAAAGCCAAAGTTAAACACAATGGTTTAGTGCACTAAACACAAGCCCAAACAATAAATTCTTGTATCTGAGAAATCTGACATACACATCACTGAAAATAAAAACATCATCATTACCTGATGTCTCCTATTGTGGAGTGGAACATTCAGAGCGTTATACTGACTATATTCTACAAAACAAAATTGGATCCACATTAAGTCATTTACGTTTAAAGGAAAATAGCGTAACTGAAAAATAATGAATGCCCTGAAGCAAAATCAGCTTTACATAAGAATTTGAAATGATTAAAGCTACAATCATAGCGTGAGAGAATAATGGAATTTATATAGAACCAGTTGTTTCTCAGATAAAGTAATACTTACAATTTTTTTTCAGTAGGCTCCATGCCCAGCGTGGGGCTTGAGCTCACGACGCAGAGAGCAAATCACATGCTCTACACAATGAGCTAGCCAGGGGCCCCCAAATTTTTAGGATAAACAAACAAACCCTGAGTTTCTAAGAAATCACTTTGAAAACTTGAGGCCTATCAGGATTACTTGGAAAGGCCCATGACGTTCTTACCATGTTCAGTCATGCTCCCTTCTAAAATATCCCTGCACACAGCTGCCATAACAATCGTCGAAAAATACCACGGTTTTCATGACACTACCATATTCAACAGTCTACCACGGCTTGCTACTGCTGATCCCAATGACTCAATTCTAACTCTTCTGGGTTGGCTTCCTTGTTTTATCACAGTCCTCCTCTCTATCCGACTCTGCCCCCAACCTCTGATAGCTTCCCAACACCTGGCCTCAAACTTCAGTCCCCTCCTCCATCTCTACCAATGTCTACACACCACTTCAACCCCTCAAACCTCCCCTCCTCTGCCTGGTCCTAAGTCAGAAAGAAACTGGTGCCAAAATCCAACTCTGAAAGTCCCTATGCTGCTCTCAGCTAGTTCTCTCTTACGGCCCCATTTCTACCAAGGGCTTGGTCTTCCATTCACAGTCAGTCTACTTGCCTATCAGTCTTCTCTGGGCTTTACTTGTTATCGTTCCCAGACGGGTCCATCTTTTCCAAGAATGCTCTTGCTAACATAAAAGGAGAGGAAGGTGCATGACATCCTAATTTACCAAACGTAAGGGGGCTTCAAGGCTACTCCACAATCCATGACTTCATTGCTGTGTCCCTTTCCAAGGCATCAGCTCCAAACCTTCTCCATTTTAAGCCCCTGATACCATTCTTCCTCTCCTCCCCTGCCCCACGGTTAGGGCGGCATCATCCTACAATGCCAGGAAGACCAGAGTCAAAGTACAAGGGCTTCTTAAATTTCCTACCCTCCACCTCAGAGTCCATGGTTTCCCATATCCTGTCCTCAACTAACCTTCCCCCTGGGTCCCCAGCAATAGCTCCTTCTGGTCTCTCAGGCCCTAATCCATCAACCACCCCTCCTTCTCCCTATACCTTCAAAATTAATTTCAAAAAAAGCATTTGTTACAGCTTTTAAAATTCTATGTCCACAGTAACTTCTTCTCCTTTTCATACTGAATCCTCCACTGGGCTCCCATCCTTTCCCACCTGCTCAAAGACCAGCATGTCTCTGCCTATTTCTCAGCACCCATCCATCTCTAACCCTCATGCTAGCCATCTGCCATCCACCTCTACCATGCACGGAGTCACCAAAGCAGCTGCCTTTACTGCCACCTCACCCTCTATGAGCTCCCCACAGCACTGCTAGAACTGCCCAGCCCCACCCAGGCTGAACACTCCCTTCCCCAGCTTCCACGTCACCTCACTTCCCCAGCTCCTCACCACCCCCACCACCTCAGTCCCTCTCCTTCCTGACGCCTGTGAGGGAGAACTCCCCAAGGACGCTGTGCGGGCCTCTCTGCAATTTGTACCTCATTCCCACCACTCTCAACGCCCATCCATCCCAGCAGGGTCAACTCCAATCTCTTTCCGCGGTCTAGGCTTTTACTTAGAAATGTGTACCCCAATAGAAAGACAGATGTACACTGATGTATCTGTCAGAATATTAAACAACAAAGTTAACCTCATCACCTTTCCCATAAACCTGCCCCTCGTCTGCCTCTCTGATTTCTGTCAATGGCACCACATCTTCCCCCACCAACAATGCCTCCTCGGCTCCCTTGCCTGCTTACATCCATCTCCTTGAGAGCTCAGTCTCCAGCTTTTGTAACAGCACACCAGGACTAGCATCACAACAGTCTTGGTCCCCTTTCCCCATTCTAGCCTAGTCTACACTCTTGTCAGGCTAATTCTGTGAGTGCACAGATCTCATCGTGACATTCCCTGGATCAAAGGCTTCAATCCCTCCACCATCTTGTGAACTGAGTCCCAACTCCTTGGCCCACAACTCTAGGGTCTAGCCCCACTCACCTTTTGAGAACTTGCCTACCTCCACCCATTCTAGCCTCCTGTAACACTTAGCTAATTACTGCTCTTCAGACCACAAAAGTACCTTGTGTCCCATGTACCGCACTCCACTTAATTCCCTGGTTTGTTTTCCTGAATCTCTACCCAATAAAACCTACTTACACATACAGGCCCTGCTCAAAGCACACTTCCAAAAAGACTGCCCCAGACAACCCCTCCAGCAGTAAACTGTCCTTCCTCTGAAACCTAAACAGTCTCTTTATTGAACAGGTTAGCTGACATTTTAGACATGTCTATACATTATCTCTCCACTCCTGGACTAGAAATTCCTTTAGGGTAGAGCTTTTTGTCTTAGAAATTTCTGTATCCCTTGTGCTCCCTATCCATCTAGGCACTCAGCACATGATCTCTAAATTTTGCAGAACTAAAAGTAACCCACGCTGATATGATAAGGATCTAAGGCAGGGTGACAACTAGTACTAGAAAAGGAAAGATAAATCCAAAAGAGATCCAGAAGGAAATTATTAGAACCTGATGATTAATTGATAAAAGGATTAAAGGGAAAATGAAATGCCAAGATTTCAAGTCTAGTGAATCAAAGTATGGTAGCTCTATTTACATTAATCTAGAAACTTGATTACATTAATCTAGGTATTATTTTTCAGAGGAATTTAAGCTTTGATATAACAATGACATATGCTGATTTCAGTGTTAGATCAAACTGTTTCTCTTTGGTGTCTTTTCTTTCCTCTTTTCTTAGGTCTTCCGGAAGAAAAATTTAGAGGAAGTAAAAAATTTTAATCATCTGAATGTAAAAAAGGAAATCTGTACTTATCTGAATATAAGCTTCGAAATTCCAACCAATAAAATAAAACATATTCTTTGTTTTTAACGTTCAAGATTTATTTTTCTCTAAATTTACAAAACTGGCATCTATTACACATGTAAGTTGATTTTTTTTTTAAGTTCTTTTTCTTGCTCTTGGGTACAGAGATTACCAGACTGTTCTCAGGATGAACAGGAAGCCGGACTTACCCAAGTCAGCTCCCTAACTATCAGTCGGGACCACCAACCATGCGGGAGATACCAGGCTTAGAAGATCCATCTCCCACCACCCTTTTCCCACTCTCCCCACCATGAACAGATTTTTCTTATACAAATTTTCAGGTACTATACGTGCAGGTTGGTTTTTAACCTAGGGATATGCTCAATATGTGCAATAAAAAAAAAATGTGGATTTGAGCTTTTTCTAAGAAGGCTGACTTTGGACTCAGCTTCCCTATGATATAGGAGGGCCATAGCCAATCAAAAAAAAACAAAAAGAAAGCAACCTTCTGTTGAGCCAATGAAGTTTTTTGCCAAACAGATTAAAAACTTCTTTAATTAGTTCATTACCACAGAGAGAGGTTCAAAGTTGCAAATAATGGAATACCTACTTGTATCATTAAAAGGTACTTTTTCCGTGATGATTGATAAGGATTCCTCTAATCTACCTGACAAATCGTCATGAAGATTCTTTAACTGTAATTGACTGAAAGAAAAAAAAACAAAACACAAACCACATGATCACCAGTCAGACAGGGGATCCTCACTTCCTTGTTACCACAACGGCTGGTATTAAGCTTCCAGAGACTCATGCCTGACCCCGGGATACTCTTGGTGGTGGATAGTTATTAAAAGATGAAGATAAGGAAAATAGTAATCCTCAATTCTGAAGCCCCTGAGACTTCTGTTAAGACTTTCAGAATTTATCACAGTCCCAGTATCTAATACAATCCTGTCAGTTTATTTCCCCAAGTACAAAGTAATCTTAAAGCCATTTCAAAATCACAAATTTTATCTTTCTTATGTGCCTGACATAAGTGTTTGCTCAAGTATCATAGCAAAGTTCTTTTATATGAGATGAAATCTGGTAATTTTTGTTTTAATTCAATTATGAGCATGGGTATACATTTAAACCATGCCATGTAATTCTACCAATTCTACTAAACTGAAGAAATTCACGTGACTGATTCTACTGAAACCTAAAATATTATGTCATTTATCAACTAAATGCTGGAGTATGCTTTTACCACCCATCAATTCATCATATTCGAATTTTAAGATTTAGGTATCTCCAAATTAGATCCCATAGCCTCCATTTTATTCAAAATATACCACTAAAAGTCTGGCACAGTAAAAAGGAGTCAATTTTCCTGCCTGGAACTCTCAGAAAGCTCTCTTCAGGGTAGCCTGAAACAGAAAGCACCCAGTCCTCCGTATTGGAGCCCTAGGACACCATCTGCAGGCTGAGGACTCACACACAAGCCACCTGACCAAGAGTGTGTCAGGCCTTAGAGATAACAGAACTGAGGAGGACCCTGGAGATGACATGCTCCTTGCTCACTTCAAGTGTGCGATTCAGAGGGAGAAGCCGCCAGACCAAAACTCAGGTCTTCCGATTCTTACTTTGGGGCCCCTTGGAATTCATGTTTCCACATACCATTCTTCTGTTCGAAGCCGACATTCCTTGGCCTCCTTTTCTAGAGTCTGAGATTTTACCTGAATTTTAGAAGAAAAAGAAAAGCAGATGGCTCAGGCGATAGATAAGGGCACACTTAGGAGACACCACAGGCAACAGCCTCCCCCTGTGCATTCCATAAAGTACACAGAAGATTCACAAGAACCCTATCTCCTAACGTGCTCTCCCCAGCAGTGGGGCTTACTTCTAGTTTGGCCTTGTCATTCTGCAGTTTCTCAATAGTTTCCATGTACTTCCGCGTCAGGCCATCGACCACAGCTTGGTGCTGGGCCGCCTCCATCTCCAGGGTGGCCAGCCGACTCCTCAGTTCTGCTTCCACATGCTTGTGCTGCTCGTCAGCTTCAAAAAACTGTAAAGAAAATATCATCTCCTCTGCTCACAATATCCAAATATACAAAATGGAGAGAAAAACAACAGCAGTAACTGCTCATTGAGCAATTTTGACATGGTTCCATATGTTCACTACGCAACACCCACTGCACAGGCATGATCTCACAGAATCCTCACAGAATGTCAGAGGCGGTGTTATTGTTATCCTCCTTTCCACATGGGAAACCAAAGCTTCAACCTGCCTATTGTAGAAATGAGATATGAACACAGGAGATCGATGCCGAAGCCTACACTTCTTCCTCTCAGGCTCAAGGATTTCTTTCAAACAACTTCTGGCATACAGAGAATTCAACTGACCAGGGCATAACTCTTCTGATATGCTAACTTAAATAATCAAAATTCAAATAGATGTTATCCCTAAACAGGTAAAACTCTTTTCCTTAATAAGAATCCAGTGCTGGGGCACCTGGGTGGTTCAGTGGGTTAAAGCCTCTGCCTTTAGCTCAGGTCATGATCTCAGGGTCCTGGGATCAAGCTCGCGTCTTCTGGCTCTCTGCTCAGCGGGGAACCTGCTTCCATTCCTCTCTCTCTGCCTGCCTCTCTGCCTACTTGTGATCTCTGTCTGTCAAATAAATAAATAAAATATTTAAAAAAAATAAATAAATAAGAATCCAGTGCTAATTAAGAATTATGAATGCTTGGGGCACCTGGGTGGCTCAGTGGGTTAAGCCTCTGCCTTCAGCACAGGTCATGATCCCAGGATCCTGGGATCGAGCCCCATACTGGGCTCTCTGCTCAGGGGGGAGTCTGTTCCCCGCCCCCCGCCTCCCTGCCTCCCTGTGATCTCTGTCTCTGACAAATAAGTAAATAAAATCTAAAAAAAAAAAAAAAAAAAAGAATTATGAATACTTAACAGAAAATGCAGTTCAAAAGGTTTTTTTTTTTCATTTTTTTAACATTTGTAATATGTTAAACTGAGAATTAATGTGTATTTATATTCTACCAGTTGACTATGCTCACCATTTCACAAAAAATTTAGGAGGCACAGTCCAAGATATTACACTATGACTCTTAAATATGCTAGATGTTGGGAGGCAAACACTGATTATTCAACATTTCATAAATATTTGAGCTCCCGCCATGAGTAAGAACCTGTCCTGGGGGAAGGCATACAAACCAACACGGTGTGCACCCGAACACACATGTGAACAAATATAAACCAATTAAACAGTAAGAATTTTAAAAACAAACACTACTTATTGATAAGCCCCTATCTAAATGATCCAACTAATCATTTTCTAGATAAAATGAACAGTGCCTACTATATTTATATACTGTTAGCTAAGTTATTCTATAGTCCTCTAAACAAATGCATACTTCAAAATACACATCCAGATTCAGATAGGAATGAGATTTAAGAAATGAATCAATGACATATATACCTAACAACCGCAGGAGACACCTCAACACATACACAATCTAGATCATACAACACATTTTTAATTTATGGGGGAAAACAGAAAGATGTTCTCACTTGTATATGCAACCGCTCATTCTCTTCTATCTTCTTTTGCAGATCTTCATCAAAGACACTCTTCTGCTCTTGACTCAACTGAGAAGAAGATTCTCCACTTTTCTGATGGAAAGAATAAGTTATGTCCACATAACTTTCATCCTTTAGAGAAACATCTTAAGGTACACAGATTCTCTATCACCTTAGTAGCTTGTCTCTTCTACGTGTGCACATTCTCAAACAATCCTGCAAAAGGTATACAATCCATCATTTAACTTCTCCTATTCAAAACAAGTAAGAACTGCAAATATTGGAATGGGCAGAAAAGCTTAAAAAAGAAAGAGAATAAACTGATAAGGCTCATTAATCTTTGCAGATGAATTCAGGAGGAGTTCTATTGGAAGACACAGCAGGCTCAGAAAGCTAGCCATAAAAATATGCTAAAAAATATCATTTCAATCAGAGAGGGAGACAAACCATAAGACACTCTTAATCACAGGGAACACACTGAGGGTTGCTGAAGAGGAGGGGGCTGGGAGATGGAAATTAAGAAGGACATGTGATATAATGAGCACTGGGTATTAAATAATACTGATAAATTACTGACCTCTACCTCTGAAACTAATAATACATTATATGTTACATTGGGAGATGGAGAGGAGAAGTGAGTTGGGGAAAATCAGAGGGGGAGACAAACTATGAGAGACTGTGGACTCTGAGAAACAAACTGAGGGTTTTGGAGGTGAGGGGTGTAGGGGGTTGGGTGAGCCTGGTGGTGTGTAATAAGAAGGGCATGGATTGCATGGAACACTGGGTGTGGTGCATAAACAATGAATTTTGGAACAATGAAAAAAATTTTAATTTAATTAAAAAATATAAAAATACATTATATGTAATCAATTGAATTTAAATTTAGAAAAATAAAAAAAATATACTGTTTCAAGTTGATCTTTTGGTTTGGGAAATAAGTTTTAGCAATTCCATGAGTCTGAGTTGTTAAACTCCTTTAAGAAATTGTAACAAATTAATTAGAATTCACAATGATAAATTCATACAAAAGTTGACATAAATTTCTAATTTTTTAAAAAAAGTAACCATATTAAAAAAAGATACTATAAACAGAAGGAAAAAGCTCAAAAATAATAAAAAGAACCTTCCTTTTACTTTTTTACCAATATTAATTTTTTTCTAGACAGAAGAATAGCACTATTTAAGAGAGAAAATAATGAACATTTGTTTTCATAGAATACAAGAGCTGAGACTATTCCAAGGATAGACTAACAATGAAACTGTGTTCAGACATCAGTCACCACCCTTCTCTGCCTTTCTTGTGCCCTCACTCCTCACTTAAAATGAAGTTACTTACTGATACAGTATGAACCAATGATTACAAAACCCTCTGAAAATGGAGTAGCTATATTAAAAATGAAACAAAACAGGGGTGCCTGGGTGGCTCAATCAGTTAAGCAGCCGACTCTTGACTTCAGTTCAGGCCATGATATCAGGTTATGAGATCAAAGCCGATGTCGGGTACTGTGCTCAGCACAGAGTCTGCTTAAGATTCTCTCTCACCCTCTCCCTTTGCCCCTTCCCCTTCCCTGGGTTGTATGAGTGTTTTCTCTCTCAAATAAATCTTTAAAAAAAAAAAAATAGGGGCACCTGGTGACTCAGTGGGTAGGGCCTCTGCCTTCAGCTCAGGTCATGGTCTCAGGGTACTGGGAGCGAGCCCCGCATAGGGCTCTCTGCTCAGCAGGGAGCCTACTTCCCCCCCACCCTGCCTGCTGCTCTGCCTACTTGTGATCTATCAAATAAATAAATATTTAAAATAAGTAAATAAATACATAATAAATAAGTAATTAAGTAAATAAATAAATAAAAACATTAAATCTCCAACATGTTCGGGACAAGAGAGCTGCACAAGGAAGACAGCCGAACAGCATATTTTGGGCATTTTGGGTCATTAGAGCTCCCAAATTCGGAAAACTTTAATTAGCATTAATTCAGAAGTGATATATCCAAGCCTCTGTGAAAACAGCAGTGGGGGAGGATCTCACTAACCTGGGGAGCATGTTTGAAGTACGTATGGCTATTCATTCCTCAGGTTCTCGGAATTTCCAGAGCACATGTATTTTGACAAAATTCCCCAACTGATTCTAATACATACCTGTTTTTGCCCTCTCTGTTCCCCACTTCTTTGAAAATTACCACTCTAGAAAGAACTCTTTCATATAGGGGACATGTATATGAAAAGGTGCTAACACAGAATAACACTGATTGCCTATTATATGGCAAATATTGTCCTAGCCACCTTTACAGGATCCCATTTAATACTCGACAGAGTATCATCCCCATGTTGCTGATGAAGAACCTGAGGTTGCAGGCTAAAATGGCAGACAAGGAACTCAAGCCTGGGCTTAAACCCCCCTGGAAGAGCACAGGAAGGCCTGTGCTCTTCCCTCCATACCGTGCTACTTCAGAGTTACTACGTGCCTTCTTCTTCCCTCCTACCTTCTACTTTTACTGCTTCAATCCACACATTTGCCGGGTGCTGCTCTATATACACACGAGACTTAAAGTTTCAATCACTACCCCCACACTTAAAAAAAAGCACAACTTCTTAATCACAGAATGTTCTAAAGTACCAAACCATCCGTCTTATGGAGTGAGAATCATGTCTCTCTATATCTACCATAATGGGAAAAGTTATTTTTACATGACCTGATAAGAATACTAAATCAGCCTCATAGAAATAAATACTAAGAAATATTTGCAGCAAACTTACAAAGTCTAAGGAATGAGTATTTCAATTGCTATTTTCACATGAGCTGTTACACTTCAAAACTGTTTCTCATTTTATTTGCCCTACCTTGAGTTAAGGGCAACTGAAGGGCAACTCAGTATAACTGAAAGATACCAGTAATTTTGATAGTCCTTCCACTTTTCTCAGACACGAAATCTAATACTTGCAGGTTTGCTCTTAAAGAAATTATTCAAAAGTCACTCACATATAAAAATGCCCTAATATTACTACATATGATAATAGTGTCTTCTTCCTTAACCCAATATCCAGGCATAGTTATGGAACAGTAGGAAATGTGCAGGGGAAGTGTTCTGTTAAAACGCAGATGGCTTGTAGATGTCTGCTCCTAGCAGACAAGGCCTCCCTAACTTGCCTTTATTCGACCTACCTTGTTTTTCTTGCCTCGGGGTTCACTTAGAGCCAATTCATCTTGAAGTAGTTCTACCCTCTTGGCAAGCTGCAGGTTTCGAAATGTCAAACTGTCCATTTCCTGCTGCAGTTTTCTCAATGATTGATCTTTCATTTTCAGTTGTTCCTACATCAAAGTGAAAACAGACCACTCCTTATAATTTAGCCTTAAGGTTTCAAAAAATATAAAGAAATTATTTTTGTTTCACTAAAATATGATAAAACCTCTTGCTTTAGGGAATTCACATTGTATGTTTATCATGCCGTTCCCATGTTTTTAGCTCTGTTTTGTGACAAAAGCATTTTTTTTTTTGGCCAAACCAAGTAATATTAAAAATAAAACTTAAAAACCATATACAGGGGTGTCTGGGTGGCTCAGTGGGTTAAAGCTTCTGCCTTTGGCTCAGGTCATGATCCCAGGGTCCTGGGATCGAGCCCCACATGGGGCTCTCTGCTCAGCAGGGAGCTGCTCCCCACCTCCCACCCCGCCTGCCTTTCTGCCTACTTGTGATCTCTGTCAAATAAATAAATAAAATCTTTTAAAAATAAATAAATAAATAAATAAAAACCATATACATTGAAGCAACAGACAGTCACCAACTTAAAGTAAAATATCTATAACTCTGTGTTGTCCCATAATGTTGTTATATAGATGTCGGCAGTGAGGAGGCACAATGCCTGAGGCGATAATTTTATAAACTTCAATTATGAAAGAGAAACTCCTACTTATTGATGATGCCCTTCACTAAGAATGGGAAACAATTTATTTGCATTCATTTTTTTCAATAAATCCTCCCTCGATTTAAGTCAGTCAAATGAAATCCTTGCACCACACTTAATTTTACTTTAAACTATTCTGATTTATCAAAGATAAAAATCAGTATTATCCTAACAAATATTTTTAGATGTTACATCAATTCACCTAAAAGTTTTAAGTAAAAATAGAAACAAGATCTAAAATCTAAACAATTTGGGCGCCTGGGTGGCTCAGTGGGTTAAGCCGCTGCCTTCGGCTCAGGTCATGATCTCAGGGTCCTGGGATCAAGTCCCGCGTCGGGCTCTCTGCTCAGCAGGGAGCCTGCTTCCTCCTCTCTCTCTGCCTGCCCCTCTCCCTACTTGTGATCTCTCTCTGTCAAATAAATAAATAAAATCTTTAAAAAATAAATAAATAAAATAAAATAAAATCTAAACAATGTATCTTCTATTGCCCATTTTGTACCGTTTACACTATAATGAAGTAAGAAAGTGGAAAACTAGTAGCATTAAGTAGACAAAGTTTTCTTTTCTATTGTTTTTTAGAAGCCCTTAATTTTTGCTTGGAGCTGAACAGTAAATATAAACCCAGCCTATATCCAAATCATCATGTATTTCAAATTAAAGAAATCCAAATCAATGAATGCTTACTATGTCCAAAACTCACTGAAGAGACAAACCCAATCTATCAAAAGCCTGTTGTAACAGAGGATATCCCAACCTTCCCATTGAACAAACCAGCTAATTGCCACTCTTACTAGAACTGTAATGACCACTTCAACTAATAATAAAACAAAGAGTAATTTCTTTACATCCTTTTAATTCATCCCAGCTGACTAATGCTCCAAGTCCATTAACCAATCACCATTTTCGGAAGACAGCTATCTCAACCTCTCTGTAAAACCTAGTTTCTGCAGTAGGGACAATGATAATGTTATCTGCCCTCACAAATTGACTGTGAAGGCAGAATGACTGAATGTGAAGACCAACTGACAAGAGTGGATATAATTGTGCTTGGCACAATACCTGACAAAGTGAGAGCTCAATAAATAGAACCTGCCGTCACCAATGTTACCACCATTGCCACCATCGCAGAGTTAATAAAACACAACCAGCAAATGGTAATAACATGTCCAGAGTGAGCTACTAAGACAAACTAGGAAATACTTTTCCTATATAGCTATAACATGCCCAGAGTGGGCTACTAAGACACACTAGGAAATACTTTTCCCAGTCATAGGTTTTAAACATCGTTAAAAGATAATGATTATTTCTTCAATGATTTAGGCTAAATAATAACTTGACTAACAAATCCTGACTCTAAATAAGCTTATTTTTAATAATCTTGGTTTGGGCACTAGGAGGTTTGGAAGTATGGGCACGGTGTTCTGAGCTGCCTCAGCCCCAAGTCTGTGCAACAGCACCGGAGTTGGGGGCACTTTCAAGACACAGTTCTCTGGGGGTGGGGGTGCAACACTGGCTAAGTAAAAGGACATATTTCTGGGTTACCTGAGTGGGATCACCCTGGATAGGTCACTGGTGAGGGGCTATTCCAGAAAGAGATATGATTAAAGGGAATCCTAATCCCTTTTGTCTCAACAGGGAGCAAGGCAGAGGGTGAAGAATGACATAAACAGTGTATTTAATGGAAACAGGCCAAGACGAAATGTATATCCTAGAGTTAATTTTAAAATACCACAAGCAGTATTTATGACATGCCTACCGTATAAGGTAGAAACAAATTTCTTCAATTCCCACCGTATTTCTCCTCTCAGTTAGTAAATGTTGATGATAAAATGTATCACTCAAACAGAGTAACCTGATTTACACAGGTTATTACTATTAAATAGCTCAATCCAAAAGCAAGATTAATGCACTAAATGATTCCCACTTTCAAATTCATTCATTAGGGGACAACCATCTGCTGAATGCTGAGCATATAAATATGAATATGACATGGGCCCCCTCAGAGTGCTGTCTAGTGATGAAGACAGATAAGAAACTCCATTAATCCCCATGAATTTAGCTAAAGAAAGGCTGTGAGGAAACACAGGAGATAAAGTCATATAATTCTTTTTTGTGATATTTAGCTAAGGAAATCAAAGTGTACCACATTCATACCTAAGGAAGTAAAAAAAGTTAAACACAAAAAACTTTATTACCTTCTCCTAACCCTAGTGAATCAGTGTCATGGTTGGGACTTTTTAACACAGAAAACTAGCTGACTTCCTTGCTTTGAATATCACCAAACACTAACTTAACCCTCACAATACAAATATCCTGCTTCATACCTTTAAAGCAGCTGAATTCGCTTGTTCATCCACAACACCTTTTTTCAGGACCTGATTCTGAGCCCGAAGCTGAAAAAAGAAGAAGCAATAGTTAATTTTAATATAAAGCAATCACCTGTAGCAAGGAAATCACTTATCGTTACTTCACAGGAATGATTACACTGAGTAACTATGTTCTCACATATGTATGAGAATAAAAATATTAGCAGGGAAGAGGACAGTAGATATCATCATTCCGCCATTTTTCAGATTAGCACAGAGGCTGAGCTGCCCAATGACATAATAATAATCAGTGGCCAAATCAATACTGAAATACAGATCTCTTGACTTCCAACAAGAATATGGTTCTTTCTGTAAAACCAAGTCTCCTCCTTAAATAAAAACTAGTACAAAAAACTAATACTGAGTATTAATACAATAAACTAATAAAACTAATATAATAAATAATATGGTATGTATAAATAATACACATTTATTTGTAAAATACATACAATCAGACTAATTATAAAATAAGAACTCTATAGGGAATCAAAGTGTAGGGCATTAAACATACCCAGCAGGACACTGCCCCTAATATTAGTCATGTAAGTATCATCCCCCACAATAGCCTCAGAAATGGTAGACTTGTAATGAAGCATCAGCGAAGGCAGTGTATGTATGAAAGCAATGAAGAAGACTCAATCCAGAAGTTGGTAACAGCAGTTAACATTTGAAAGCTCATCATATACCAGATACTGTCCTAAGTGCTTTCCATGTATTATGTCATTAATTTTCACAACGCTAGGAAGTAGGTACTGTAATTGTGTCCACTTTACAGAAGAACAAACTGAGGTACAGAGAAGTTAAGTGGCAATGCTGAGATTCAGACCCCAGCAGATTTGACTCCAAAGTCATAATGCCATTAGACAATATTGGTTACTATTTTCTAAAGCTATGTATAAATGAGAAAAGAAATAGGCTGGAGAGGTTGGGAAAGTCTTTGAAGAGGTAGAATGTGGGCTTTTTTTTTTTTTTTTAATCAAGGTATAACTTTATTTTAAATAAAGCAAATAAATAAAACAAATTCTTGATTTATTTTAAATCAAGAATTTTACAGCTAAATGAAATGTATGTATGTATATATGTATCCAACTACCACTTGCAGGATTTCAAAAGATAACATCCACTTCTGTAGGAAGAGGAAAGTTCTCTGCAAGGATAACACTGAGCACGCAAGTAGAAATATCCAAGTCCTACGTAGCCAAAGCAATACTACAGACTTATATTCTGAAGGTTCAGGATAGAGACCATGAAAGACCAGGTTCTGGGGAGTGCCTGGGTGGCTCAATGGGTTAAGCCTCTGCCTTCGGCTCAGGTCATGGTCTCAGGGTCCTGGGAGGGAGCCCCGCATTGGGCTCTCTGCTCAACAAGGAGCCTGCCTCCCCCGCTCTCTCTGTCTGCTGCTCTGTCTACTTGTGATGTCTCTCTCTTTCTGTCATACAAATAAATAAAATCTTAAAAAAGAAAGAAAGAAAGAAAGAAAGAAAGAAAGAAAGAAAGAAAGAAAGAAAGACCGACCGACCAGGTTCTGCTCTTAGAAACTGAACAAAGGGAATGACTTTATCTGTGAGCTTAAAAAAAAAAAAATTTGCTACTAATTCTAACTCAGATCTGTCTCCTGAGAACAGAAATGACCCTCCTCTGTGCCAAAAGAATAGGAATACTTAAATACTAAACCTTAAACTGAGTATGTGTAACTCTCAACAGAAAATTTAGCTAAGAATCTAAGAAAAGGAGAAATACTGCAGAATATTCAACAGCTTGAGCGAAAGACAGATTAAAAAAGTGAGCTTCTCCTATTTTTAGAAAGTTAAAGATACAGTTCACTACCACAGAAGAAAGAAGACCCAAATCTTGCTCTGCCATTTAGTAGACAATTTAAACTTGAAAAATTCACTAACCATTCTGAGCCTCAGTTATATGGTCTATAACACGGGTGAATACATCTATCCTATCTTCCTTCTTCTGACATTGTTGTGAGAACCAGATAAGAAAGCTATGTCCAAGCACTTTCTAAATCTTAAAGTGCCCCAGGAATGGAAACAACTTTTATTACTAGACTAGAATCAAAGGGATAACAGACAACATTATAACTTGCCTGGGGTAAGGCATTGTACTAAAGGATATGGAGGAGAGAAAGAAGTGAAAGAAGTGATTTGCCAAGAGATTAAATTTAAAAGGGACAATACAAGATAACTAGCAGTACTTACTACTATTTAAATTCCCTGCGGGCCCATGGCCCATACTGGCCTGCTACCTAATTTTAAAAACATTTTTTAAAAGATTTCTTTATTTGAGAGGAAGCACGCAGGGGTCAGGGCGGTGGGAGGGTGTGGCAGGGAGAGAGGGATAGAGTCTCAAACAGACTCTGGGCTGGGCATGGAGCCTGGCGCAGGGTTTGATCTCACAACCCTGAGATCATAACTTGACCTGAGCAAAAACCAAGAGTCAGTCGCCTGACTGTGCCATCCAGGAACCCCTACCTAATTTCAAGTTTTACTGGAACAAAACCACAC
The DNA here is from genome assembly GCF_009829155.1 of Mustela erminea. Lineage (NCBI taxonomy): Eukaryota > Metazoa > Chordata > Mammalia > Carnivora > Mustelidae > Mustela > Mustela erminea. Next base: position 69,120,188 of record NC_045620.1, on the reverse strand, counting down.
TCATTTCCATATTGTCTATGGCTGCTTTTAAGCTACAATGACAGAGACAAGGAATTGCAACAGAAAATGTACGGCTAAGCCTTGAGTATTTACTAACAGTCTCTTTACAGAAAAGGTTGGAGCACCTCTGTTCTACAGGTTCAGAAAAAAAGTAAATTTTACATTTACTAATTTATGTTTGACTTCGGTGCTCATTTCCCATCTACCAATAAAACTGGAGCTCACGATAGAGACTACAGCTCACTTCCCTGTATTTCCTGCCCACAGATAAAGATCAAAGCCACAGACAGAGAAGATACTCGATAAATGCTTCATTAACTAATCAAATTAAATACTGTATATAACGGGCTTGTGAAGGTAATGCATCACACAACTATAAAGCTTCATTACTCTAACAGTGCCTCTCTGACCGTTCCCCAAAGTTTGTTTCCTGCATCAGTGACAGGGTAACTCCAGCCACTAATCCCTGGTACCGCAGAGCTTATAGGTCGTTTTCCCCCATCCGGGGGGAGGTACAAGCAAGTAGGTAGAAAGGCCAAGCAGTATTCCCAGCACTTCGGAATACTGAAAATGGTAGAACCGGTGGGCGTTTCATGTCAGAGACTCTGAAACGGAGATCTGTAGATGATTTCACTATTTTGAAGCTTCGAATTGGGCTTTGGGTGAGGTTTAGAATGGGCTTAGGGATGTGTAATGCACAAATTACTTTGTAATGAAGAAAAGCTTCTATGTTTAATAGTTTGTTTTATAGGGTTGTAAAACCTGTAAAATGTCAAAATGTCCATTGTAGGAAACAGTCATGTAAAACTGGTTCTAACACAGAAGACTGTTGGGGATTAGATGAGAAAATATGTATATGTGATTCATCTCTCTTTCCCTACAAACTCTTCCAACAGTCTGTGACTGAAGGTAATAAATCTCTAATCTTGGACCCGTTATTCCATCACAGATTGTCAAAGCGGCAGGAGAGATCCTAGGTGACTCGCCCCCACTCTCTGTCCCTAGAGCAATAGCTTTGTGATAAGCCTGACTGTTCTGGAACCAGACTTATGTAGAGTAGTCTATAGAGTGGTCTTCAGCGATTTAGGCTCAGGTTTTTTGAGGATTCTTGGTGTCCAGTAGGACCACATGGTTCCAATCATTTGGAGAAATACCTGTAGGCTCTCAGTTGTGGCTGGAGTTATTCCATCAGGGAGTCAGGAAGCAAACCTGCTTCTCTCAGACCTGCCCTCAAATGGAACCCTTTCTCCTGTTCCTGCTCCCATGCAGGGCAATTCATTAGGACAACACCCCACCCCAACCCCTGCAGTCTATGTGCCTCACCAGTATCTGGATGACTTAAGAGAAGAGTAGGACGGACACCCTAGCTTTTCTAAGGCCTGACTATTCAAAGTGTGGTCTGCAGACAGCTTCAACAGCATCACCTGGGAGCAGACTCTCAGGCCCCACCCCAGACCTACTGAACCAGAGTCTGCCGTTCAACAAGGTCTTCAGGCGAGTCACAGAGACACTTTGTGTCTGTGATGCACTGATCTAGGGGCTAAGCTAGCACTTTCTAACCAGGAGCCAAAAGCCACATGTGCCTATTTAAATTTAAATTTAAATAAAATCTAACATTCTGTCCACTAGTTGCACTAGCCACATTGGAAATGCTCAAAAGTACTGCACAGCCAGTGGTTTGTTGATACAGAACATTTTCATTCTCATGGGAAATTCCACTGAATAACATTGAACACAATACTGTTTTCCAATCAAACTTTAGTAGTTAAACTCTACAAATTATGGGTCGGGGGGGGAGGCTGATACTAGATTTTAATCCAAATGATACTCTTTTTTAATCCAGCTCCTGAGTCAATTTTTCTTACAGGAAGGGACAATTAACCAGGTTCCACCAAGCTCCACTATCTAGAAAGCAAACACACCAAGTCAAAACCAACCCTTCACCAATATGAATAGCTATTTCCTAAGAGTGTAGACCCAAAAAGCTCCCAAAGTCAATCTCCATCATCACCAAAAGAAGAATCAATTGCAAAGTAAACTGTTCAGAGAAACACTGGATGTATGACTTTCCCACTTGTTTTTACTGCCTCCGAAAGAGCTTTGAAAAGATTAACTGAACAAAAGCTAATGTACTGATACCATGCCTTCAGCAACAGTTCTCAAACTCTGGTGTGCATCCAAATCACTGCAGAGGTTTGTGACACACAGACTGCTGGGTTTGACCACCAGCTTCAGATTTAGTGATTCCCAGGTTGGCATGAGAATGTATACTTCTAACTAGTTCCCAGATACTGATGATGCTGATCCAGGGGCCACACTTTGAGAACCAGTGGCCCAGAGTAACACAAACACTAAGAAAAAAGAACCTGAAACCTGCTTACACACATAACATGATGCCAGGCAGGGGTGCAGGAGCTACTGCAAAGAAAGCAGGCTGAAATCAAATAGAGCCAGGACTCAGAGCTCTTAGCTTCTCCACCCTATGAAATATATGAAAGCATCAGAAGCGGACCAGACCATGAAACAGACAGCATGTAAGAAGCAATCTTTGATTCTTAATCTACAGTGTAGTAACTGAGGTCTTGATTAGCTTGCCTTCGCATCACAAAGAAGCAGCTTGCATTGCTTACCAATTACCTTCATAAACCTCTGAAAACCAACTACATACACCTTTATTAACTTTATTAAACCTGAAGTTTCAAAAGCCTCCAATGACCTCCAAATTGCCCAAACTACTAGGGTCTTAATCTCTGTTTTACTGGCTTTTCCATAATGCTTTACATTTTACCAGTATGTATGCCTCAGAAATTCTCATCTGCTCTGGACTCCCATGACCCATCTTTTATCTAACTAAACTTTCAGTCTCTTAAATGGGAGCTCCTCAGGCCATTTCTTTCCTTCTGGGGAGGAAAGAATATTATGACCATAGTTCTTTTTTTTTTTTTTTAAGATTTTATTTATTTATTTGACAGACAGAGATCACAAGTAGGCAGAGAGGCAGACAGAGAGAGAGAAAGGAAGGGAAGCAGGCTTCCTGCTGAGCAGAGAGCCCGATGCGGGGCTCAATCCCAGGACCCTGAGACCATGACCTGAGCCCTTCGAAGGTAGGGGGCTTAACCCACTGAGCCACCCAGGCGCCCCTATGACCATAGTTCTTTTTTTTTTTTTTTAAGATTTTATTTATTTATTTATTTGACAGAGAGAGATCACAAGTAGGCAGAGAGGCAGGCAGAGAGAGAGGAGGAAGCAGGCTCCCCGCTGAGCAGAGAGCCCGATGTGGGACTCGATCCCAAGACCCTGAGATCATGACCTGAGCCGAAGGCAGTGGCTTAACCCACTGAGCCACCCAGGCGCCCCATGACCATAGTTCTTAAGCAAGATATGAGCTCCTTCCTGGAAAACAGACTGAGATCTGCATTAAATCAGAACAACGGAAGTCTGCAAATGTCCTTTGTTTAGGGATCACGCTTGCTACTGTCTAGATATGTAGCTTCCTTTTACTGTTTAGGAGGAACTCTTCTGTCTTTGTATCTTAAATAAGGAAAATTTCAATATTACCCCACAATTTCTGCACCAGGGAAGGTAATGCAAAGCTAGTGTGTCCCTTCCACAGGCTCAGGGCTGAAGGTAGCACAGATCTTAACTAGAAATTGCTCAGCACTAGAACTGACAGAGAATAAGAAGCACATGAAATTTTTGACCAATCTCTGTTCTCTTATGTTCTGAAATTTCCATCCCATTGCAATTAAAAGGATGAAAAATGATCTAGCCCAATCTGACAGATAAGTAACTTCAAGCCTGGCAGACCTCCTACAGTCTCCTTAGCATCTCCTCCTTCCTTCACACCTTTCCATAGGTGTTCCACAAAGAGTCTACCTAAAGGGTTCCACTCTGATTAACTCCTGTAGTTCAACTACTTGTTGTCACAGTTAGTATTCCAAAAGCTCTGGCCTTTGGCCTGACTTTTAGCCAGTTCATCTTCACTAGAAATGTTCAGCAGTTACCCCAACACCACCTCAAGGTAATTTTAATGTGCCTTGCAATACTTAAAATTCTTTAATTCTGTAATTGCATCTAACCTTTAATACATCCCTTTGCTCTACACTGGCTCGCATTCCTGTCAGTGGCAGTCCTGTTCCTTCATCTCAGAACTGCAGGGTCAACCCTTCCGTCTCCCTTCACTCACCACATCCCAGAGAATGAATAAGACACAAGGATGAGACCCTCATACACTATATTCTTCATAAGTTTAGTGCTATGTACAAAGCAGGCACTCAAAACAGAGGTAATTAGGGGCACCTTGGTGGCCCTGTTGGCTGAGCAACCAACTCTTGGTTTCTGCCCAGGTCGTCATCTCGTGGTCATGGGATCAAACTGCCTGGGGCCCTGGATTCAGTGAGGGCCTGCTTCAGATTCTTTCTCCCATCCTCTGGGCCCCTCCCAATTCTCCACACACTCTAGCTCTCAAAAATAAATAAATTCTTTACAAATGAATTTTTTTCAAAAAGAGGTAACTAAAAAGGTACTTTTACCCTAGGTAATAAATCTAGGCCCCCTCTCCATCTTAACAGTCACTAATTTTATTTAGTCCTGTATTACACTCCCCAAAACTATTCCAACAGCCTATGGTCTGGTCTTCTTTTCACCCATCTTTCCCTATTTCAATCCATCCTGCAAGTAGTTAGCAGTTCCCCTCCTACAAGTAATGTCATTATCCTGATTAAAAACTTCTGACATCGGGGCACCTGGATGGCTCAGTGGGTTAAGTCTCTGCCTTCGGCTCAGGTCATGATCCCAGGGTCCTGGGACTGAGCCCAGCATTGGGCTCTCTGCTCAGCAGGGAGCCTGCTTTCCCCCCTCTCTCTGCCTGCCTCTCTGCCTAGTTGTGATCTCTGTCTGTCAAATAAATAAATCTTTAAAAAACAAAACAAAACTTCTGACATCTATTATTCAAAAGATAAAGTTCAAACTTATTTGACATCCACAACCCTTTATGATGATCAGGTTGAAATGAACTCTCCAATCATACTTCACCTCTCTCGCCGTGTACCTTATTATGCTTTCATGACTGGAAACAGGGCCTGTTCCCCTTGCCTGGAATGCTACCAACCCTCTCTCTTCCCTATTTCCCAACCTGAGTAACTTTTACTCTTAACCTCCATCTCTTCCATGTTCCCACTGAACTAACACTTGTCGTACTGTATCATATTTACGCACAATATCTGAACATTCTATGAAAGGATTCTCCTTAACCTGGAACTCTGCCTCACTCAACAGACCCTGGCCGACTATTCACAGGAGGCACATAATAAATGTCTATTGAACGAAAAAGCACATATACCCAAAAAAGAAATAAATAAAATCTTTCAAAGTTTTTAATACTTTTGGAAGGCTATACAATTATTCCAGCACTGCAGTCATGCTTAAAACATTTTTAGAACTTTCTTTTGCCATTTGGAATTGCCTTCTGAGACTGTTCTCTGGAGAAGAAAATCAATCCCCTTACTCTATACTCATAAAACATTTTCACCCAGAACAGTGGAGCCACCTTTGAGTACTGCCATTCTCCATCCACTCTCCTTCATCATGTGGATTTGTTCTGAACAATTCTGACCCTTTCAAACAAAATATTTCTTCAAAGGCTGAAAACTTGCCATCATGGACACTGTGCTACAGGCTGTTAAGACAATTCCAAATGTAAACAGAAGAAGTTTTGCCAATGGTCACAGCGTGCGAATAAGTATAGTTATCTCAAAAGGCTCCCAGTTGATGGTGAAAAGACGTAAGTGTATATGCTTAGGCAAAGGTTTTATTTTTCAAACAACAGTTCATTTTATCTTGCTGAATATGTGTTAAAGGAAAAAAAAAAAAAATGTGTCCGAATTGTTTTTCCAAATGGTCAAAAGGGGGCTAGGTCTTCCCAGCACTACCATGATACCAGATCGCTGAAAACTAAGCTTACTGACTACTGAATCAATTTACCAGGCTGTGAGATTCTTTTATAACTTCATCAGAATATTAAGGCAGCAACACTTTAGAAGCAGCGCCGCCCTTTTCCAAGAAAAGGGTTCCAAAAGACGATGCCATGAATACGACAAAGGGGCAGGTCCCTATTTGCTTAATTCAACATGTATTGAGCACCTGGGTGTTCTTACCCAGCACCCTGGAGGACACAGCCCTAGCACTCAAGCTTTCAAAATCATCTCCAGACAACATCTTGCCAACGCACTAAATACATTCCTAACCACCCATCCCCAGTGAAACAGTTTACACGAATGGCTTTCTCTACCCTCCCGAAGTGACAGACTGGGGACACACAGATCTCTTCATCCTCACCTCGTCCCTGTGAGAAGAAAGCAAGCTTGATCTTTCCCATCACTGGGCTAGGAAAATTGAGGGAGCAGCAGTAGAGGGGTTGGTCCTTACCCCTCCCTTCCCCTCCCGACCAGCACCAGAGGCAGAAGCCAGCATTCGGACATCCCAGTACCAAGCCCGCTAGTTTAGTGAGAAGGAGGAATCAAACTCCTGCTCCTTCCCGCAGACACGCACAGGGACCCAGACACGGCCGGGCCCCATCTCCTGGGAGCTGCAGGTGGAGGCATGGTAATGGTGGACAGAGAAGGCAAAAAGGAGGGGCACGCTCGCGTGCCCCCTTCGCCGTTCCCCTCCATCCCGACGAGTAGCTGCCAAGGCAACCCGAGGCCGCAGGGCCGGGGACCCCCTACTCCCCGCCCACGATGGATACCTTCGAGTACTCCTGAGCCAGCTTCTGGTACTTCCCCTGCAACTCTGCGGAGGCCATGGCCTCCCCTGCCCAGTCCGGGCCTGGCTGCCCAGGGCGCTCAGCCCCGCCCCCCACCCCCAACCCCAGACACGCTCCCGGGTTGGGCTCCGCCAGCGCCTGCCCGCTCGGCCACCGCCGCCGCCGCCGCGCCTCCTCCTCCACTTCCGGGTTCGCCCGGTGGGAGGAAGGCGGAGTGGGACCAGGGGCGGGGAGACTACCGGGGGCGGAGCAGCGTCTGGACGTCACCGCTCCACCCTCCCGTGAGCACGTGCGTGCGCAGCCTCGGTGGAGCTCCAGGGCTCTTCCTTGGGACCAGGGACGCCATCTTGACGCATGGCTCAAGATGGCGACCTAGAATGGGAAGGGAGAGAATCAAGAAAGGAAGAGAATGATGAGAGCCCACAGAATGGGGCGGGGAGCGGGAACCGAGGAGAGAGGCGGTGGTTGCGAAGAGCAGAGGACCGGAAGAAGAAACATTCTAAGCGCATCAAGAATTCTGGCGGATATTCTCTCCCCCTCCCCCTGCTGGTTCCCATGGCAACCGTCTGGCGTTTGATGGTTATAGCTTTCGGAAACGTACACGGGAAGAAAGACCTTTATATTCCTCTGTCTCGTTATTCGGATACGGTAGCACCGGACATGCCCTGCATTGTAAAGTCTCAGACCTGCCCCAGATTTATAATGCTTGCTACTGCCCCCCTCCCTTACTCCAGACCATAAAAACCACTGTGTTATTTTTTGACATTGAAGTTTCTTTGTGTCCATTCTCTACCCACTCTATCCACACACCCCAGCCCCCATACGCATACCACATCGGAGCCTTTTTCAGTGGATTGAGTAAAAAGCCGTTAGAAATTTTCAGGAAGTGTCTCCTGCCATGCATGCCGATAGGGTGTATAATGACAACAAATAACTGGAGAACTGAAGCAGGAAACAGTCAGCCTGATATATTTTATACGCTTTTCTTGAATTAAAAGCTTGCCTCCATTCAACAAATATTTGTTGGGTTTCTGTTGTATATTCGATGTTGTCCTAGGTATTATTGCCTGTATTGTAACATTAAAATGTTCATTGATAGAGGAATGAATAAATAAAATTAAAGTGTATGTTTACCGTGAATTATAACGTAGCAGTTAAAACAAATGACCTAGATCTGTATGTCTGTGTATATTTGTATCAACATACATACGAGCAATTGCTTAGCAAATTGCAGCACACAATAGAATGAAAAGATACATTTAAAAATAGGAAACAATATTTGCATTGTTCATGAACACGTGAACATGTAGGAAAAACAGAAAAACCAGAACTGGACAGGAAAACATCAAATTCTGGATAGTGGTCACCTCTAGTGCGAAAAACAAAGGGAAAGAAAGGGCAAAACAAAGGACCTTAAACGAGTTAATTTTTTAAAGTAAATGTGACGGGATGTTAACATTACTTACCTAGTAGGTACAGGGATCTTAGTTATATTGGCATTTTAGGATAGTTGAAATTTTCCATGATTAAAAAAATCGTGCCATCCTTGTTTCTTGTTTGGCTATGAGTGAGCCTGGGATTTTAATAGTGAAAAGCTGAACTTGTATGCATTTTTCAGCGATTGTAATGTATAATAGGATTATAAACTTTAAAAAATGTTTATTTTTTTTAATTTGCTAATAGCCAAGCCCTACAGTCCAGCCAACTTTCAGAACAATACTTTTAAATTATTATTATTAGTTTTCCATGACACCACCAAGCAGCGGAATTAAATATTGTAAGTGCATTTTCTGGTTTGTAAGGTAATGGAATTTTCAACCATTTAAAAATAAAATGTCACCTCAGAAACAATATTACAAAGAAAGAATGTGCAACTTTGGCTAGAGAGCCTGTGTGAGTTCATTTTACTGAATTGAGAAATTTACTTTGCACTGCTTGGTCTAGTTACTCTCTCAGAAGCACTGTTTCCAAATTCCGGTTGATAAGTCTGAATACATTAAAGATTCTCTCCCTCAGCACCATTAAGTGAGTGAAAAGGCAACACCATTGAGTGGAAGAAGATGCTTACAACATTTATATCCAACAAGTTCTCTTAGTCTTTTATTCAAATATATAAAGAGCTCTTAGAAATCAACAGAGAAATGCAATCAAAAAGAAAAATAGGCAAGAGACTTCAACAGACATTTCAAAAAAGAAGATGTACAAACATCCATTAAACATGAAAAAGGGTGTTCAGTTTCATTAGCAATTAGGAGGAAGTGAAATTAAAACCACAGTGAGATAACATGCACACCCACACAAGTAGCTAAAGTTAAAGAGACTGTGAAGTGTTAGTGAGGATATGGAACAGGAGAAACTCTTAGAAAATGCTGGTAGACATATAAACTGTAAAAATCACTTAGGAAAAGATTTTGGTATTATTTACTCACCTGAAAACGTACATATTTATGACCTAGCAATTCTACTCTGAGGTATACACTCAAAAAAAAAAAAAAAAAGACAGTGTACATGTATTCACCAAGAATATTCATACCACTATTATTCATAAGAGCCAAAAAAATCTGTCAACAGATTAGATAAATGGTTGTACATTTATATTATAGAATATTAAACAGCAATTTAAAAAGCTGAACTATAGCTACAGCTAACTACTGGATGAACATTAAGATATAATCCAGAATGAAAGCCAGAACCCCCCAAAATTATATTGTATTACTTCATTTACATAATGTTCAAAAAATGGCAGATTCAATTATATGGTTCCGGGATGTGTGCTGGGGTAATGTAACTAGAAAGAAAAATAAGGAAGTGATAACTACAAAAGTGAGAAACCTGATTAGAAGGGGACATAAGATGGGGATTGGGGGTGATGGCAGAGTTGTTTCTGTGTTAACTTGATGATAACTAACCCCTTACCAGGTACATTTTTGTTTTGTGGACTTTTTCTATGAGTGTTCCATTTCACAATAGCAAATTTTTCTTTTTTAACTCAATTATCTCATACGCTTACCAGCAATAGTTCCCAGCCTGTAAAGATAACATACTTATGAGAAATAGTGTAAATGAAGGTTGCTTCGAATTACTGTAAATATGCAAGTGTTATGATGATCATTAAATCATTTAAAAATGTAAGCGTTTTAAGATTTTTTTTTTTTCAGTTGCAAGTATGACAAATTGAACTCAAACTAACTTAGGCCTGGGGGGAATTTGCTAGAAAGGTATGTGAATAGTTCACAGAACAAAAGGAAAAAGAGGAGCACAGGCCCTTAAGTATAACTTAGGGCAGGGATCTGTTGTTGGGTTTTTTTTCCCCCCAGGATCTGTTTTTGCAACTCTCACACTCTCAGCATGTGCTCCTTCCCCTTATCTTACTTTACTCCTGTGAGGTAGCAAAACCACGAAGCACACTGGTCCTGAGGCTCCCATCTCACAAATCTGCCTTCCAAGAGAAACTAGGATGCTTAGCTCCAGTTTTGAAAAATCCTAGGGAAGGTCTCTGACAGCTTGGGTGAGATGCCCACCTTTGGGTCTATAAGTTCTGACCTAAACAGACAGGTCAAGTGGAAAACCCCCTAGGCCCTGACCAAACCTAGAGACTAGATCACTCTTTCCCCACATGAAGACTTCTATGGCAGATGTCACCAGGATAAGCAAGGGACACAGGACTACACAGACCAGTAAAGGCCAAAAAGCAACACTGAGGACCTCCTGATGCAGATCCACAGTCCTCTGCCCCAATCTTAATGGCATAGTGTGCTCTCAGCACACCCAGTAGCCATCTTGGGAGGTGAGAGAGAGGGGCCAAAACTTAGAATAAATGATTATTTCCTGAAAGGAGGGACTATTGTAGGAGGGACTATTGTAAACCAAAATAAATAAATGAATAAAACAAAACAAGACAGCCGTTTTGACTGAAGAGACTGGGAAATTACTGATGAAATAGTCTTTACCCTTCCAGTGGAGAAGAGATTGTGAGAAGACCAGATCTGCCATAGAGAAAGGAAAGGTTCCATTTTCTCTGCACCTCTAAACATACCATGAGTCAGTTATGATCACATAGCATAAGCAAGAAAAAGTTTTGGTTTGTGCTATTCAAACTCCATCCTGAACAATAAAAGATCTGGCTTAAAACAAGACTTGGGACTTCCTTAAACATCATGAAAGGATAATAATGGAGAACAGAGATGTTGGCCCTTAGTTCAATGTGGATGATAAAAAATTCTATATTTAAACAGTGGTCTTTAAAGAAACACACCTAAAATAAAGTTATTGATTCATTGATGAAAATGTTGTGACAGAGGCTTGCAGAAACCTAACCCTGTATTTCCATTAATTGCTAATTCATTGTTTATGGCAATTGAGAATATAACTATTGCCAAATAAGGGGAATCAAATGTAATGTATATAGATTGAGAACAATGTGGAACTTCCCTTGGTCATACAGTGGCCAATTATGACATGGGGTTACTTAGAAGATATTGTCAGTCTCTGGGTGTGCATTATTTCTTGGTGCAATAGAGTCGTATGTTTCCCATCTTAGTGTATATCTGAAAATCAAGAACTTCTTTCAATCTTCAAAGCTCCATCTTTTGAAATCATACATTTTACTTCATAATAACCTGCTGCAGGTAGCAGCTCCTACAGTGGCATTGGAAGACCAGCTAGCCCCACCTGCATCTCCCCACACAGGCATTAAGATAACGAAGTAACAATTTTCTCTGGTCTAGTTTCACAATACCCATGGCTGGTCAGAAGAATGCCTGACTACTGAGATAATGGACAAGAAAGAACATTTGTGTGGGTGGATATAAGGAAAGGACTAAAGAAGGCAACCTTTGGGTCTTTTGTTAATGGTATATTGTCCTTGTGTTATTTATATTTTTAATCTAGTGGGAAAATGCATCTCACTCTACAGTAAAATTAAAGAAGGGGTGGGGGAAGGTGGAGAAAGAAAAGAACTTTCCTCTACTTGATTTTCTTTTGAGCAATTAGCTCCAAAGTTCAGGTTTTGTAATGAGTGCTCAGTGAGGCAGAATCTGATGATTTGCTCCACTAAAAATAGGAATTCTGGACTTTGAAGTTTTGCAACTCCTTTCTTTGGCTGTGCTCTAATGCTTCGCCTCCCTCAGCCACAACAAGACAGAAGAATGACAGAATAAACACAGAGCCCTGACATAGCTAGTCCAAAGTCACGTGGTAAACACTGGCAGAATCATAACTAGAACCCAAGACCTTCATCTCTACCATAGGCTGTATTTTCTGTAAGTCAGGCTAAGTGCCCACATATAAGAAAACCTTTGCTATAGCTTAAAGAATCAGAAGGGTGAACAATAAGATACCACTTCACACTAGTCAGAATGGCTAAAATTAACAAGTCAGGAAACAACAGATGTTGGTGAGGATGTGGAAAGGGGAACCCTCCTACACTCTTGGTGGGAATGCAAGCTGGTGCAGCCACTCTGGAAAACAGCACCAAGGTTCCTCAAAAAGTTGAAAATAGAACTACCCTACAACCCAGCAATTGCACTACTGGGCATTTACCCCAAAGATACAAATGCAGTGATCGGAAGGGCACCTGCATCCCAATGTTTATAGCAGCAATGTCCACAATAGCCAACCTATGGAAAGAACCCAAATGTCCATTAACAAATGAATGAAAGAAGATGTGATACACACACACACACACACACACACACACACACGCACACACACACACAATGGAATATTACTCAGCAATCAAAAGAAATGAAATCTTGCCATTTGCAATAACATGAATGGAATTAGAGGGTATTATGCTAAGCAAAAATAAGCCAATTAGAGAAAGACCATTATATAATCTCACTCATACGTGGAATTTAAGAAACAAAACAGAGGATCATTGGGGAAGAGAGGAAAACATAAAACAAGACAAAATCAGAGAGGGAGACAAACCATAAGAGGTTCTTAATCTTAGAAAACAAACTGAGGGCTGCTGGAGGGGAAGAGGGTGAGGCGGATGGGATGAACTGGGTAGACATTAAGGATAGATTAAGATAGACATTTAAAGAGGACAGGTGATGTAATGACCACTGTAATTATGAAAGACTGATGAATCACTGACCTCTACCTATGAAACCAATAATACATTATATATTAGTCAACTGAATTTAAATTAAAAATTTTTTAACTAATTAAAAAAATAAAAAGAATCAGAAGGTGAATGAGTCCTAGATTAGGGGCGAGGATGTCAAAGGGTGCATTATACAACTTGGTATTTGTTTGGACTTGTGACTTCATGAAATAGATACCACTCGAGTTGTGTAAAGGAAAGAGGCAGGGGCTGGGCTAAGAATTCAGGGTTTTTTTTACATAATCCAAGGGCAAAGTCTGGGGTCAAGGAGGTACAAGGGGGAAGCAGGAACAGAAATATTTTACTGCTCATGCTTTACTTTACCTCTGCTCCCCTGTGTCTTGACGTCATTATTGTTTTTTTCCCTTAAGACTGGTTTTCTCTGCCTCCCTATCTTATAGGAGGAAATAGTCATAAACAGCACCAGATTTCTATAAATTAACCTAGTACATACTTTTTAAGTTTGTAGTTTGTTATTATGGACAATTCTTAAAACACATACAAAAGAAGAGAGAATAATATAATGAGCCCCCATGTACCCATAACCTAGTTTTGGCAATGATACACTCTGGCCTACAGCCCCATCCATGTTCTCCCACTTGATTAATTTGAAACAAATCCCATATGTCATATTATTATTTTTTAAATATATATTTATTTACTTGAGAGAGAGAGAGAGTGCACAAGCAGGAAGGGCAGAGGGAAAGGGACATTCTTAGGCAGACTCCATGCTGAGCACAGAGCCGAAGCAGGGCTCTATCTCAAGACCCTGAAATAGGAACTGAGCTGAAATCGAAAGGAGAGGGGGAAGCAGGGAACCCAACACCGGGCTGAATCCCTCAATTCCAGGACCCAGAGATCTTGACCTGAGCTGAAGGCAAAGAGTTAACAGACTAACCCCCCTAGTGACCCTCATATTATAACTTTTTATTTACTCTTTTAGCAAGATAGTTTTCAAATTCAGATACATACCTTTTTTATTTTTTTTAATATTTTATTTATTTATTTGACAGAGAGAGATAGCAAGAGGGAACACAAGCACAGAGGACCTGAAGAGGGAGAAGCAGGCTCCCCGCTAAGCAGAGAGCCCAATGTGGAGCTTGATCCCCAGACTCTGGGATCATAACCTGAGCTGAAGGCAGAAGCCCTATGAGCCACCCAGGCACCCTTCAAATGAGTATCTTTTTAAAATTGAAGTCTAGCTGACACAATGTTACATTAGTTTCAGGTGTAGGACATTGTAATTCAGCAAGTCTATCCATCATGCTCTGTTCTCCACAACTGTAGCTGATGTCCTCTCCTCTCCTGATGTCCTTTTTCTGGTCCTCTTGACTGTAACAGTTTCTCTGAGTTTCCTTATTCTTGATGACCTGGATAGTCTTGAGGAGTATTGGTCAATTGTTTTGTTGAGTGTGCCTCCATTAGGATTTGTCTAATGTTTTCTTACGATTAGGCTGGGATTAGATTTTTGGAAAGCAGACCAAAGAGGTAAAGTGCTATTCTTAACATATCATATATCACATCAAGGGCAATGTGAGCAACATGTTAATCTTGATCATCTTGTTAATCTACTAGATGTTGATAATCTATTAGTCTTTGGTGTTGAGTTGTATTTGCTTAAACATGGAGCCTTTTCTTACTCCACTCTTCTGCTTTGATATTCTGATTTTGCTCTTTCTCTGGAGCATTCACCCATACAATGGCTATAAAACAAAAGATGTATACGAAGGGACAGTGGGTGATAAGACCAGAAATGGGAGGACACGATGTACTGGATGTACTGAGTTTTTTGTTTTGTTTTTTAAGTTTATGCCCAACATGGGGCTTGAACTCTTGCCCCTGAAATCATAAGTCACATGCTCTACCAACTGAGCCAGCCAGGCATCCCATGTACTAGCTTTTAAGTTTGGCCTTTTGAGCAAGGGATGAGGTGAGGTAGAAGAGGTGGAGAGTAAAGATTTAACTTTCACATTTTTGTAAGTCCACTCCTGAATTGTGCAGTATGGGCATCCTCAGTGTGTGTGTGTGTGTGTGTGTAATAGTAGTAGTAGTAGTAGTAGTAGAACACGCATGACGCAAAATTTAACATTTTAACCATTTTTCAGATGCACATTCAGTGGCGTTAAGTACACTCATATTTTTCTGCAACCATCATCACCACGCAGCTCCAGAACTTCAGCATCTTTCCAAACTGAAACTCTGTATTGTTAAACCCTAACTGCACATTCCCCACTCCCCCCAGCCCCTGGCAACCACCAGTCTATTTTCTTTTTCTCTGAATTTGACTACTCTAGTATCTCATGTAAGTGTAATTCTACAGTCTTTGTCCTTTTGTGTCTGGCTTACTTTACTTAGCATATGATCTTCATGTTTCATCCATGTGGTAGCATGTGTCAGAATTTCATTCTATTTTAAGGCTGAATAATATACCACATCTTACTTATCCATTCATGCATAAATAAATAGTTTTAAAATAATAGCCACCCTAACGGGTATGAAGTATATGTCATGTGGTTTTGATTTGCATTTTCCTAATGATGGTGATGTTGAACATCCTTTCATGTGCTTACTGGAATCCTTCATTTTTAAAGATGCTTTACCCTTGCCCATTGTTTATTTGCATACTCTACAGCAAATTTCACCCTCTTATTCCTTGCCAGTGTCACACAGAAGGATAGAGAGTAAGGGCACAAGCTTCTCTGACTCTATAAGTGGCTGTATTGGGACATGTTTGGACTGCCTTTCTCTGTAGCTCTACAAATCAGCAGGTCTCAGTTAAAACAACTAGTCTACCTAAAAATGGCCTCCAAGTGTCCTCCCTGACTCTAGGTGACCCTCTCTGTTGCCACAGATTGCTAGCTTCATAGATTAGGTGGAAATAGGAAAACACCTGAATCCTTGGGTTCCACCCTCCTTTCCCACACTCTGCTTCACTGCTTCTGATTTTCAATCCCCCCCTCTCAACATTCTCCCATGTGTGTGTGCACCTCTTCTCTTACTCTAAATGGCTTCCCTGCTCCCCACCATCTGGACAAATACTTCACAACACTAACTCTTTTTTCTCTTCCTCAGTTATCTTTTTTAAGACCATTAGCATTTTAAAAATCTGGACCACTATTGGTATTTATTTTCTTTATCTTTTAAGTGGGCATTTTATTTATTTGTACTTAAGCCTATAAACCAACAGGCCAAACTGGTACTATTATCATGATAAATTAAAATACAAAACATCTTCCTACAAATACTAGAATATTGAACAAATTAGCAATTGTAGTAAAACAACACAAAGGACAGAGGAAATCGACAAAGCACAGTATAACTTAACTCTTCATGGTAACAACTGAGGTTATTAACAAGTAAAGCCTTACAATCTCAGAAAATGCAAATCATCCTTCAGCACACATCTTTGTATTTTTACTTCCTATTCTTGAGGTTAGATTTTAGAGCCTAGAGATATCCAAATTAGTATTATATCTAGTTATCTATAGCCAGAAACATCTTTTGTCATGCTGCCCACAGCAGCCAACGCTACTGAAACTCCTTTTATCAGACTCCAATAATACCCCCTCTTTCGACACAATCAGTACAATGAGAAACAATATCAAAGCAGAGATATAGGACCCTACAAAACAAAGCTTAGGAGAACTAATACAGCCACTCCCCAAACTGAGATTGAATAATATACTCATCATCACATATCTTCATGCTGTGTGTTCATAGAGTAATTTGGGAATAAATGCATTATTTGCTGGATACTTCAGTTAGTGGTTTGCAGCATTACACTGTGGCTTTCCCCAGCAGTTTCTGAGATGGACTCCAAACCATTGACAGGATTTTGCTGGAACTGGATCCAGGGCTACACAGATTCCTCTCCACAACTGTGGAGCTGATTGTTCCAGGCTTGGTTATTCCAGGTGTGGGGACACCAGGTCTCACTGTTCCAGGAACGGTTGCTCCAATTGGGGTTATACCAGGTCTGATCCTCCATATTGGATGGTTTCCAGAAGGGTTCATCAGCTATCTCTGGTGACAGGAAGAGAAGCCTGGATGTTGGGTAGCTGTTGAGTTGCTCTGAGTCACACTGTTGCTATTCTCTGGCCAGTTGCTGTTCTTACACTTCATTCTCTGGTTCTGGAACCAGGTCTTAACCTGCTTATAGTTAAGGTTCAGAATGTTGGAATGTTCTTGCATCTGTAGGAGACTGAGGTATTTCTGTCCGTGAAATCTCTCACTGAGTACATGTAGCTGGGTCTGAGGGAGGGCAGTTCTGATCTTCTGTTTCTTTGCTGGTCTGTATCTTCCTTCTTCACTGTGCTCTCCTCTACAGAAGTGGATCTTAGTTTTACTCTGGGACTGGTTGAAGAATCAGGGCTGTCCTGAAAAGCAGATCCATAGAAGAAGAAAGAGGAGAGATGGTCTCCATGTAGGGTGTCTCAGCAGAAGACATTTGCAAAGATGCATAATGTTCTTCAGGTCCATAAATCTCAGGCACTGGACAAGAATCCCTAGAATTGGATGCTCTGGGACCAGGTGGGCATTGGAGCTGAGCTGGACCCACACTCATGATACTGAATTGTAGTGGGGGTGGGGAGCAAAATTGTAAGAAAGGTTCATCTATGTGGAAGAGCTTAGAGAAATATGAAAATCTCCAGATGTATATTTGCTGCTGAATTGAGCACTGAAGATCTCCAGATATAAGAGTATCAGAAAGATAGGTGGGGGTTGCCTGGGTGGCTCAGTCAGTTAAGTGTCTAACTCTTTTTTTTTTTTTTTTAAGATTTTATTTATTTATTTGAGAGACAGAGAGAATGAGAGAGAATGAGCATGAGAGGGGGAAGGTCAGAGCAGGAAGCCCACTGTGGGACTGGATCATGGGACTCCAGGATCATTATATGAGCTGAAGGCAGTCACTCAGCCAACGAGACATCCAGGCACCTGAGTGTCTGACTCTTGATCTCAGATCAGGTCTTGATCTCAAGGTCATGAGTTTACGCCCCACTTGGGCTCCATGCTAGGCATGGAGCCTACTTAAAAAAAAAAAAAAAAAAGAATATCAAAAAGATGGGATAGCAAGAGCCAACCAGCCCAATCCAGCAAAAGGTAAGCATTTATTTTCTTTGTATTGTTATTACACCATATTTGAAGACATGTGCCCTCAACTAAACGGCAAAATTTAAAGACAAGAACCATATCTCATTCAGCCGTTCACATTCAGTGATGGCTGGGAATACACATACATCCGGCTAAGCTCCAGATGCGCTTGCAGCACCTGGAGGGGGCTTGGGAAGCAGTCCATCACCAGAAGGAAAGTAGTCTCACCACACTCCTGCATACACAGAGCATTTCTTTACTTTTCTCATTGCATTTCTCCCAGTTAGACTTTGTCTTGGATGGGTTTCCAGTTTTGCCCTCCCCCCCACCTGGGTGTCTTCCTCTCCTCTCCTTCCTCTACTGCCTTCCCCAGGTTCCCACACTTTCCCCTCCACACCACTCTTGGTTCTATTACAGAGGTTCATCTTCCTGGGGCCAGCACTCCATTCCATGAGCTCAGGGGAGTCTTGGGCTTGTCAGATTCTTCAGAGCAGAGCACATACAGGGCAATCTATTTTTTTCTTTTATTTAAGAAAAAATTTGCTAACGTTGACTGCATCCCAAAACATAACTTCAGTGCTTGTCAGGCTACCAAGTCTCTGTCTCTTTACTTTTGCTTGCCAAGAACTCCCCCTCTCCACCAATGGGACAGAAAAAAAAAAAAAAATCCTGACTTGCCATATACATAGTACATATATTTATGTAACCCTGCATTTCAAGAAAGAAGATTGTTATTCACTATTTCCTTTCCAAGCCAATCCATTAGCAGGACCCAAATTTCTCCACTTATTTTTCGTCTCTTGTCTGGATGCCCAGAAAAGCCTCCCAGCTCATCTCCCTACTTCCGTTCTTACCCAACTACAATCTTTTCTCCACACAGCACCAGAATGATTTTTTTTTTAAGTAGTCTCAATGCAGGGCTTGAACTCCTGACCCTGAGATCAAGACCCAAGCTAAGATCAAGAGTGGGACACTTAGGGATGCCTGAGTGGCTCAGTTGGTTAAGCATCTGCCTTTGGCTCAGGTCATGACCCCAGGGCCCTGGGATTGGGCCCCATGTCAGGCTCCCTGCTCATCAGGAAACCTGCTTCTCCTTTTCCCCTGTGCTCCTGCTATCTCTCTCTCTCTCTCTCGAACAATTAAATAAAAATCTTAAAAAAAACAAAGGAGTTGGACGCCTAATTGTCTTAACTGAATCACCCAGGCACCTCCAGAGTGATCTTTTAAAACATACCACTCTTCTTAAAACCCTCATGATTCCCCAGAGCACATAGAACAAAACTCAGACTCTTTACCATGTTAGTAAGCCTTTACATGATCTTGTTCCTGTGACCTCTCCACTTCATGTAACAGTTATCCATTGCTGCATAACAAAAGACCCCCAAACTTGGTGACTTAAAACAGTAATGCTTTATTATTTCTCACAATTCTGTAGGTTTCTCTGCTGGTCTCTCCTAAGACCACTCTTACAGCTGCAGTCATCTTGACAGAGCAATGTTGGACAGAGGGTCCAAATGTCTCATTTGCTTAACAGGCAGTTGGCGTTGGCTGTTGACTGGGCTCCTCAGTTCTTTTCCTTGTGGCCTCTTGGTGAGCTAGTAAGCTTGTGAGCTTCTCTGCAGCACAGAGAGGTTCCAAGAGAGTGATGGCAAAATCTCAAGGTTCCTTAAGGTCCCCACTCTGGAATTTGTATATTATATCTGTCATATACTATTGATCAAAGCAAATCGGGGCGCCTGGGTGACTCAGACATTTGAGCATCCACCTTGTGATTTTGCTCAGGCCATGATCTCATGGGTTGTAGGATCAAGCCCCACATCAGTCTCCACATTCTGCAGGGAGTCTGGTTGAGATTCTCTCTCCCTCTCGTTCTGCCCATATGTGCGCTTGCACTCTCTCTCAAACAAATAAATCAATCTTAAAAAAAAAAAGAAAAAAAGTTAAACATAACCAGAATAAGGCCCTTTGGGTTACATAATGACTAGGACTCTTATTTTCTCTGTTACTAATTATTATGAAAATGAGTTAAATTTCATTAGCAGTTCACTAAATCAGTAGGAAATGTTCCATAAATGTTAGTAACTATTATCATTATAATTATTACTCTTTTTTTAAAAAGCCGTATTTACTTACTTTAGAAAGAGAGCATGCACACATGTAAGTGGTAGCGGATAGAGAGAGAGAAACGGAGAGAGACAGAGAATCCTCTGGCAGACTCCGAGCTCAGCAGGAAGCCCAATGCAGGGCTTGATCTCAGAAGCCTGAGATCATGACCTGACTGGAAACCAAGAGTTGGCCGCTTAACACACCTAGCAGCCCTGGTGACCTAACAAATATTACTCTTTAGCTCACAAGATCTCTAGGTCCATTGACATGTCAGTGTTCCTCTATATTATGTGTCTTTTACTTCAAGCAAAGTGAGGGAATTCTTACATTTGAGTAATCCTTGATTGGGATAGCTTTTCTTGTTGGAGTCTTTTTAAAAGTTTCTAACAATCAATAAGCCAAACTAAAAATTTTCACAAGCAAACTGAAGACATATAGTTAAGTGTTTTTCCTGCCTGTCCTCTACAACCATGAGAGAAAGTTGCGGAAGAAAGGCTCCTTTTTGCAGAATCCCATGTGCTATATGTGAAAGGTTGATAGAATTTTTTAAAAATCAACATTTTGCAATTCCTGACAAAAATTCAAGGCAAAGATCATTTGATACTATTAGATGAAGGGTTGCTGGGGGTAAGTATACACAGGGGGGTTCAGGGGGTCCCCACCGCCGGATTTACTGATCCATCTCAGTGTCTGAATGAAGAGAGAGCTAACTGTGTCATGCAGGTACTCCCAGTGAGAGGTGGGATGGAGTACACAACATCACTTCTGAAGCATCCTTGCCCACAGATTTAAACTGAATCACACTTGGGTTTTAAATCAGACTTCTAGTTTATAGGCAACCCAGAGGTAACAGGGACAAGTTAGGGGACACCTCAGGGAAGCTGTTGGCCATATGTAGAATGCCGACCACCTGGCAACTGGAAAGTGATAAAGAGGGTGTGCTCAGGAGAAGACATGTAGGGTTTTCTTACAAAGTTAAACATACACATTCATTGTGACAAGTTATTCTACTCTGGGGTATTTACCCAAGAGAAATGAAAACACATGTCTACAAAAAGACTCATACAAAAATATTCTTAGCAGCTTTTTCCCCAGGAGCCCAGATTGGAAACTCTCCCAATGTCCAGTGACAAGAATGTGCACAAGCAGATTGTGGTACATGCAGATGATGGAATATAACTCACAGTAAAAAAAAACATGCAACAGCAGGGATGAACCCCCAAAATATGCTGAGGACAAGTAGCTGCATACAACAAGGAACAGGCAAAACCCATCCACAGTGAGAGAAGTCAGAGCAGTGGCTGGGGGTGAAGGGAGAGTTGTCTGTGAAGGTACAGGAGGAAAGTTTCTAAGGTGAGGGAAACATTCTCTTTCATGATAAGGATGTAGGCTGCCAGGTGTATGCATTTATCCAAACTCTTTGAACTATGTGCTTAATACTTGTATATTTCCTTCTCATAAGGAGAAATTAAGTAGGAGGGGACGAGGGAAGGAAATTGAGAGAGAGAAAGAAGAGAGGGACAAAGAGAGAGAGAACCAAACAACAAACGTGATGTGTGGACTTCTTAGATTCACAAACAACTGCAAAAAGTTTTATATTTATGGAAAGTTGAATGTGGACTACATGAGCATGTCGGTGACTCCAAGGGATTATGAATTTTTAGATGTAAAAATGGCAAGTGGTCATGTAAGAAAATGCCCAGTTTTAAGAAACGCATACTGAGGGAACGCCTGGGTGACTCTGTCAGATGGCTGCCTTCAGCTCAGGTCATGATCCCAAGGTCCTCAGATCGAGCACCGCATCAGGCTCCCTGCTCAGTGGGGAGCCTGCTACTCCCCCTGCTTCTCCTCTCTCTCTTTCTCTCTGACAAATAAATAAAATCTTAGGGGAAAAAAAAGAAATGCATACTGAAATATTTATGGTAATGTAACATGATGTCGGGGCTATATTATCTAAGGGTGAAAAGCAACTAAAAACATTTAATGGGTCATAAAAAGTGAGCATGACAAAATCATGACAGCTCTGGAAACTGGGTAGTGACTATATGGGGATTTACTGTTCTATTTTTTGGTATATTTGAATTTTTTTGTAATAAAAAAATGGAATTGTTCTAAGTCAATAGAGAATATAATACCCACAATATAAAAGCCAGAAAGTATATGGAAGTTTTCAAAATTATATCCTCTTTCCTTATCAGACCAGAGATCAATTTTCCCTGTTTTCTGCCTTGGCAGATTTTTTGCTTTGATTAAAATTCACACCTTCCGAGATCACAATTATGAATGGATTATATTAATCACATTTATTTCATATTTCAATCAATAAATAGTTACTGAGAAATAACAGTAATGTTCTTTACAGAGAACGTTCCAAATGCAGCACCTACGCCCAGTTGTTCTCCTATCCAGGGAAGGAATCACTTTGGGGAAGGAGTCTTCCTGCCTGGCAGAATCGCATCTTACCACCAGGAGGCGCATCCTCACCGAATTTGCTTTAGAAAAGATAACATCAGACCAACATTGTCTGAGGAGCTGGTTACCAGTCTCTTGGCGCGCCCACGACCAGAGTTTGTAATTGTTTAGGCATGTCTCTGGTGACCTCATCCCACTACACTTGAGTCTTTTTGAGGAAACAATTAGCCTGTT
Source organism: Mustela erminea (assembly GCF_009829155.1). NCBI lineage: Eukaryota > Metazoa > Chordata > Mammalia > Carnivora > Mustelidae > Mustela > Mustela erminea. The sequence goes on along the minus strand of NC_045620.1, from coordinate 69,097,473 downwards.
TGAACAGAACAGGTAAGGCAAATTAGTAACTGGAAAATTACTAAGTCGTTCTACAGGACGTGTTAGGACATCCTGTACTCCCTTGAGGCTGAGAGTTAGGGTGTGGACCCTGCTTCCTCATTTGATGGCTGGGAAAGGAGACAAGTCACCCTTCTCCCCACAGCGCAGCCCCTTCATTGTCCTTGGGAGGCTGGGCAGTGAGAACAGAAGTGGAGCTGGCCTTGGTGGACGGGGCTTCACTGGGACAGACAAGCCTTCCTCCCCACCCCTCCCTGTCCCTGGCTCCTTTCCTCTCAGCTCTGAGGCCACCGAAATGCAGCCTTCAGAAACTCTGGGTGGGGAAGACCCCAGGCTGGCAGCTGCCTGAAACTGCCGTGTGCTCTAGAAACCCTGGGAGCCGATTCTCCTGGACCTTGGTTCTGTGTAGCCATTTGCTGAGACACCAGTAGGTTCTAGGTTCTAGGCCTCTTCACTTACATCTGGAATTTTAAAAAGAGACAAAAGTGAAACCCCAAACTCAGAGAAAAAGAGATGAGATTTGTGGTTAACCCAGGAAGGAGGGGTGGGGGTGGTCTTTGAAGAAGGTGGTCGAAAGACACAAACTTGCAGTCATAAGATCAATAAGTACCAGGGATATAATGTGTGACTCCATGATTTTGGCAAACACTGTTGTGTATGATGGATAGTTGATAAAAATATAAATCCTAAAAGTTCTCAGCACTAGAAAAAACATTCAAACCTTTTTTTTTTTTTTGCCTCTATATGAGATGATAAATTTTAACTAATTGTGGTGATCATTTCATAATATATGTAAGTCAACTCATTATGCTGTACATCTTTAACTTACTGCTGTGTCTTAAGTGTATCTCAATAAAATGGAAAGAAAAGGAAGACCCAAGGAAGGGCACCAGAGTGAAGAAACTTCCTGAAGCCCCCAGATCACACCACAGAGGCAGCTGTCTTCTCTCCCTGTACCTGAAGCTCACCCTGGCCTGGGATCAAAGTTCAGAGGTCTGAAAGGTGAAAGAAACAGCCAAGAAGAGGGAGGGTGTGAGGAGTGTAATAGAAAGAAATAATAACCAGTTTGCTCAGAGCTCAGAATAGAGAAGACTCCCTTCTGGCCCCCACACTCAGGGCTGCTTCCCTCCCCACCCCCACCCCCACCTCACCAAGGATCACTCCCCATCCTTCCCTGCCTCAGGCTTTCCCAGCAGCGCCATCATGAGGGGGCCTCCAGAGGAGAAGACTAACCTGTGTGAGAATCATATTCTACTTACCATTCACATGTACATTCATGCATTCACTTAACAGCTAGCAATGGGGGTCATGCGAGGTGGAGGTGTTGGGGGTGTCTTTGAAGAGCCCAGACAGCTGTCCGGTGGGGGAGCCATCATAAGAAAATCATCACGATGCCGCAGAAGAACTTCAGGAGCTGCAAGCATAACATAGAGGACAAGAATCAGGACCTTTTGTGGATGGAAAGGAGGAAAGTGCCAAGTTTCAGGAAGGTTTATTGCAGAGGAGGTAAGCATTTGGAGATTCAGTCAGCCAGTCGTCCGCCAGTCCGCCAGGAAATTCTTTCTGAGTGCCTTCTGGGTGCCAGGCATGGGATCCCATCAGTGAAGAAAACAGTCCAAAATCCCTGCCCTCATGGGGATGGCATTCTATTGGTGGGGAGGGTGCAGCAGATGTACAGACTGTAAACATAAGAACTAGTAAATTCTAGAACAGTTAGAATGCTGTGGGGGAAATAGGACAGCTCATGTGGGGGTTAAAAGTCATGTTGAAGAAGTCAGGGAAGCCTCATTGAGGAGGTGACATTTGAGCAAGGACTTCTAGAAAGAGAAGGCATACACAGCCACTAGGGTGCTGGCCTGTGTGAGGGAGGGCAGGGAGGCCAGTGAGGCTGGAGCGAAGCAGGAGGCAAGGTCAGACTGCAGAGGCTTTGCAGGCAATCATGACAACTATGGCTCTTAACCCTGAGAGAAATGGGTGACCATCAGAACAGTGGTGTGCTGGCAGATTGGGTCAAAAAAAAAAAAAAAAAAAAAAGCCCTGTTCTTTAAGCATTTGCCAGTTCCTGTGGTATAAATACTCCCACCGTGGCCGATTCCAAGCTACGAACACAACACAACTGAGCAGGGAGGGAGGGCATGTGCGGGAATGCCTCTTGGTGACTGGGACACGCCATTGCACCCACTCTTGCTTTGGGCAGTTTGAAGCAAAGGTGTGACATGATCTGACATGCATTTTAAGAAGGTCACTCTAGCTGCTGTGTTGAGAGGAGGCAATGGGTGGATGGGAGGGCAAGGACAGAAGCCAAGGGGACATTCAGGGAGCTAGCGACCTGAGCATAGTGACGGCTGGTCTCAGAGATTAGCGGTGGTCGAGATAGCAAGTCCTACACAGATTCTGGCAGTATTCAGAAGTCCATTGAAATCCACCTGGATTTCATGGCAGAATGGATAGGGGGTATGAGAGAAAGAAAGTAAGACAGGATGGCTCTGAGGTTATGTGGAAGACTTGGGGGAGAATGTGAGGAAAGGCATTCCAGGCAGAGGGAATAGCATGTGAAAGGCATGTATTTGGGAAAGAGAAGCAAGGTCATGTGGCTATGAGGGCAGAGGCAGCAAACAGGGCTGGAAAAGAGGTTCCTGACCAGGAGTACCACAGAGAGGAGCCAGGACCCACTGGCTCCTGGTGGAGCCATTAGTGGAGATCCACTAATAGGGTTTTAGCAGAGAAGTACATGAATAGGTTCATAAATTAAAAAACAACTAGAGAAGCTGGAGGCAGTGAGACCAGTTAGGAAGCCATATCACTGGTCTAGGAGAGACAGAGAGAGTCTCATCAGGACAGTTGCAGTGAAGCTAAAGAGAAGAAGAGGGGAGTCTGAGGGTCATAGAACTGGTTCCAAAGCCAACCTTGAATGTACATGGATCACAGAACACAGTGCGCACTCTGTCCATGTTTGCTCAATAACTAATCAGGGGACTGATGTGAGTCTTATCCTTATAATCTCCTCCCCTCCCCCCACTTATTTCCCAAGTTAAATGTCTTTTCCAAAGGACAAATACATTCGTTATATAAGAATATGGTTCAAATGTTCATGCCCCTGTGAAAGATCTGGAAGTGTTCTCACTCTCAGTCTGGGGGTGTTTACACGGCTGTACCCATAGAAAGGTTCTTCAAGCTGTATAATGAACATTTGTGCACCTCCCCGGAAGCCTGAATATACCTATTGATGAGCCATATTGATTCACTTTACCATGTAAATGACAGAGCTTGGAGCCCTCCCTTAGACCAAGCCCTCATTTCCAGGCAGGAGAAGAAGCCAATAGTATTCCACTAGGATAGACAGAGGAAAGGGGAGTAGACAGAACACAACAACCGATAAACTTGACCCACTACTTTGCTGTTGAAAATCCATGTGGTTATCTGTTACATCTGAACCTTTCAAATGAAGTAACGCCTTGAAGTGTATGTGATGGAAGCAGAAGGAACCCAGTACTAGTGACTGGCCCACAACACATGACTCAAGGAGCCCAAATTGGTCTCTTACCAAAGTGATGCAGGACCATCCCAAGACACCATTTTTTTTTTTTTTTTTACCATATCCATTATTTTTAATGTCCAGCGTTTATAATACGAGGGCCAGAGCTCTTTCCCCACCTCAAGTTTATAAGTTTTCGATTGGCTTGTGAGGCCAATAGGGATACTTCTTCTTGTCTAATTTGGTTTCTGGGAAGGCTTCATTCAGGTCCTCAATGGTCATCTGATCAAACGGAATTATGTTCCTTAGCTTCTCCAGCTGTTTTTTGTATTCCACAATCCTGGCCTTTGAGAGAGACAAAAACTCAGCACAACTTTTCACATCTTCTTTTTCCTCAGCGTCCACCTGAACAGTGTATTTATCCTCTGGCACAGGAATCTTCAGGGCATTGAACTTCTTCTCAAAGTCATCTACCAAGCCAGCCTTCGCCACATTGGCCTTGTAGTAAGCCCAGTCGATAGCAGGGGGTTTCTCAGGGAGAGTAGCCAACTTGGAGGTAAGTATCTCATTCCAAGATTTCAGGGAGTTAGCAATGGCCTTCTGGTTTCGGGGTATGATCTCCCCAAAAGCTACCCAGTCAATGGTTTTTAGAGCAAGTTTTCGCCCAGCCATCTTGAGATCCTTCACCGACCCCGGCTGCCCAGCCCAAGACACCATTTTTATAACACCAGAAACCTCTGTCATTGGCCTCATAGTCCACCTCAGCCAGAGAAAGCAGATTTCTTTTGCCCTTCACATTGGTTCCCACCCCACAAGTGGCTTCTCTTCTCCCCCAAGGCCAAAGAATACATGTACCTCTTCCACAAAGCCTTTGTGCATAGGACTTGTAGCCACAGAACCATAAACTGTTCTAGACAGATCGTGAAGTCTGAACGCCACCTACGCTGCAAAATCTAGCTGTTACTTATTCAAGTGCCATCTTGGATTGTTTTTCCTATTTATAAGGGTCGTGTCCCCAGTTAGCCTGGAAGTGTGAGTTCAGGAGCTAACCTAGCCAGGGCTGGATTCTCAGGGACACTAAGGAATATTTACTCATCTCTGATAATGGCCCACACCCCAAAAAGCAAAAAAATAAATGACTACCTCTTGTGCTCACACTCTGAAGAGAATATCCATCCATCTCCACTAATTGGACTGTCTATAAAAGAACCAGAAGAGAGAACATGTGTGCGTGCACACACGCTCGTGTGCCTATGTGTAGCTGTGTCTGTTTTGAGGGTAGAAACATATTAATAACTATCACTTATTAGATACCTGTTGGGCACCAGTAACTTGATATTCTCATTGAATCCTCATAACAGTCCGGTGAGGAAAACGTTATTTTGGATTCTCTGATTAATAAATCTGTTACAGGTTAGTTGTGGGAATGACATGAGACTTTCTAATTCATTTTCTCTTTGTAGATGTTGAGTGATTTTTATAGGTAGGCCATATTTTTTTACACTTCACCAGTTTTTTTTTAAATTTTATTTATTAAATCTCTATACCCAGTGTAGGGTTGGCACTCACAAGCCCAAGATCAAGAATCACATGCTCTTCCAAATGAGCCAGCGAGGCACTCCTATACTTTATCCCTTTTATGAGATTATTCTGTCTGTAATTCAGACTCAGTTACGTGTGATGACCAAGGTTAATAAGAAAAATACTGACACATTTCTGCATTTAAACACTTGTAATGAATGGTAATATTATTCAAGAATAACTTAAGACCACATGATTTTACCAAAATGTTATGATTTTATAAAATCATTTGGTCACTTGTATAATTGTTAGACCTTGAAAAATAAAATTTAAGCAAAAAGCAAAACAGTAAATATAATAATGTCTGTTACAAAGGGGTATTCAGCATGCTTCAGTAACTTGCCCTCAACTTTCCCCCAAGAATAGAAGTTATTAAATGCCTCAGTTGCTGCGCTGATATCCAGGGAAGTAAAGAGACTCACCCAGGGTCACACAAGCACAGCCTCTTGACTCCCTTTGTCTTCCACTGTGGGACAGAAGTTGTCATGCAAGCAATACAGCCATCTCTGTCCTCAGGGTGGGTGTCCTCTGTCCTTGGGCCTGGGCTGATGACTGCTCAGGTTGGAAATCCCCAGGAAACACAGTCATCACACACCAGCACGAAGCCAGGAGCAAAATGAGGATGAATCTTTCAAAAGGAAATGCTATTCCAGAGTTCACACTGAGGGTATTGCTGACTGAACCTCGTTTCCTTTCCAGTCCTGAGCATATTTCATAACAAAGGATTTTCTAAGAATGAAGATTCCAAAAAGTAGCTAGAAAACAAGCCTGACAGTCATGGGATGGTCATCAGGTGAATACCTCACTTACCACATCCTCAGAAACATCCACCAGTGTTTGGTTTCTGTTGTCCTGGCAACAACCCCCTTAAGTCCATGCCCATTAGGGCATATCTGAGAGAAGAGCCCACCAAGGGCTGGGTCAGGAGGTTAGACCAAGATATCTCCCAGCCTGAAGTAAAAGTAGGTTGAGATTTATCTGGGGAGAAGGTAAAGATTTAATCCCCCACAGACACACAAGGATTGTTCATATTTGTTTGTTTCACACCCTCCGTACTGCTGTGGGCAGGTGTGGGGAAGGAAATAAGGGGGGAGTGCCCGGGTGTCAAGGAAGCAGGCATAGCCCCCTGCACAGTTGGCACAGTTCTACCCACAGAGAAGACATTCAAGCCACATCTGGGGATCAGATGGAATGGAGTGACGGGATTTTAAGGGGGATTTTCATTTCCTCAATTGTTTTACAGCTGAGGAAACAGACACAGAGAGGTTAAGTCACTTTCCCAAGGTCACAAAGCAGCCTAATCACAGCTTAATCACCAGTCCTAGAGCTCCTGACTGTCATCTGCTCTAGCAATCTTCCCAGGAAGACCCTATTCACCCACCAGTTTGCACAGGGCTCTCTGTCCCCCGGCTTTGTCCGGGCCAAGCTCCATAGGAGACACTGCCGCTTTGTGTCGCCCTCCTTGGCACAAGATGAAATCAGGTGGTCCCCATTCTTCCTGTCCCACTCTGCCAAATCTAACTGCACACACTTCCTGTGCACAAAGCCAGCTCGCCAATTATCTGCTCCAATTAAGGAGTGTGAGATGTGGTTAATTCAGTCGCTCTGGAGGGGTGACTGAGGCGAACGATGGGCTGGCCATGCTGGCTTCAGGTCCCCTCAGCGGTCCTGGCCGTGCTGTTTCCCCTGGCACCCTTCCCCTACCCCCAGATGGCCGCTGTCGTTTCTTTACCTCCCCTCTCTCTCCTTTCTCAATCCCTGGAGTTCCAGAACTGTGTCTTCCTCTCCCTCCCCCTCTGTCAACACAGAGTTCTGTCCTAATTCTGTGTCCTCTGAAAAACTAATGTGTACAGAGTTGTCAGTGGTGGATCATGAATTAACACTCTGCTCTCCCAGAGATGATTAGCTCTCAAACGGCATTGCTCATGATGTGTCTTCTGCTCTTATGCCTAAAGCCAGGCTTGCCACAGATAAATGTAAAAGAGCAGAACAACAACAACAAAAACACCTTTTTTGCTTGACGGGCAGACCCCAAAAACTCACTCTACTGCCAGTTCTTTCTGCCTCTTCGCACTAAAGCAAAGAAGGCAGATAGAGGCTAACCAATGAGTCCCATTGGTTAGGACAACAGGCACTGTCAAGACCAATGCCTTCCTCCCTGCTTAATGGGACACATTTTATGATCCTGATGTGGAATATACATAATATAACCTACCTGTACATACTTTCTCAAAAATAAAATCAGCATAATGCCTTGACAGGAAGGATTCAAAGAAGAAATAAAAGGGTGGTGATTTGTAATAAAGTAATATGTATTTCGACATGGAACTGCTCGGGCCCAACTACAACAGAAGATAAAACAAAGGAGCCGGTGCTGTAATTATTCATAAACTTAAATCAATATAGCGTGTTGCACTGCATACAACTAGTGTTGTCATTGGTGACATAATTTTTCAGACCAGGGAGAAGCAGACTCCCTGCTGAGCAGGGAGCCTGATGTGGGGCTCGGTCCCAGGAAAGTGAGAACATGACATGAGCTGAAGGCAGAAGCTTAACCAACTGAGCAACCCAGGAGCCCCCCAAATTTTTGTTTTACATGGCAGTCACCTTCCTGGAAAATTAGGTGTGTCTGAAGCCATGCAAAAAATACATTCAATTTATTCGTAAAATATAATTATGCTGAAGGCACAGGTATTTATAAACATTTCACTGTTGTTTTAAATCTACATGAATATCTGGGACAGGACATCTCAGACTCCTGTCAACTAAACACAAGCAGTGCCATATACTGTGGCAACAAAAAATATACCTCCCCTCGCCAAAATTTGCAAAATGCTCCTGTGGGTGCTACTGGGCCCTTCACCCCATAGGTCATCATTCCCTTAGCAATTACCTTCAGCCTCTAGTAACAGGGTCCTTAAGTGACAGTAGTTAAACAAATAGGGGTTTGTTTCTCTCTCAAGTAAACTAAAGCTGAAAGCAGGCAATGTTGGGCTGCTTTGTTCAAGTCTCCTATTCTTTCTGCTTTACATCCCTAGTATTGATTTTCAATCTCAAGTTCATGGCTGCAAAGTGGCTGCTGGAGCTCCAGCTATTTGTGTCTATGATCTGGGTATGAAGAAGAAAGAAGAGAGGAAGTCAGGAAGATGGATAAATCTCCTTTAGGAATGTTTCTGGAAGTCCCATCCAACAACTACCTTTTTATCCATGCTCAAAGCAGGCCTGGAAATAAAATTTTTTAGTTAGATGCTTTGCTGTCTCTAATAATAATATTGGGTTCTATAGTAAAGAAGCCGGAGTGAACAGACATTGGGTAGACAGTCAACAACACCTGGCATACTGTTTCTCTCACCCACCGACAAGATCCAGGGAACCTGCCAAAACCCCAAAGGCAGATTCAACACACAGATCCTACGAGAGGCTTTCAACGTTTTGAGTTCTTTGGCTCAAGGTCTCAAGCTTCTGATGGCTTCCATTCTCATCTGCCATTTCACCCAAGGGAGCACAGTGAAGACTCATTACAATGAGCAGTTCTTTTTTTTTTTTTTTAATTTTTATTTATTTGACAGAGATCACAAGTAGGCAGATAGAGAAAGGAGGAAGCAGGCTCTCCTCGGAGCAGAGAGCCCAATGCGGGGCTCGATCCCAGGACCCTGGGACAATGACCTGAGATGAAGGCCAAGGCTTTAACCCATTGAGCTACCCAGGCTCTCCACAATGATCAGTTCTGACTAGATGCTTGTGCTGAACAAATTTGGCGACAGCGGACCAATCTGAGAAGGGGCTCAAGACCCCAAATCTGCCAGAGCTTCCAGTGTGAGAGCTCAAGATGACAGCGGTTTGGTTTCTCACATTTGATATTCATCATTCGAATGTATGTATGTGTGTTTGTTTTCCAGAGTTTGTGCTAAACCCCCTGGAATTTTCCTAGAAGAGTTTTGTTCCATCTTACAAACATGTATTATTACATCTACAGCCTTTCTCCTGCTGTATGCCAGGGATGCAAGGTGAAGCCAACAACGGCTCTTCCCTGGAGAGCTGACAGCCTGGACATGGGGAGCAGTGGGAGGATGGCAGCCACAGGCCACTACACTCCAAAGTGGTTAGTGCAGTGCCACACTTAGGTGCTCAATAAATAGTGACATTTTGACCTGTTATCTTCTTTGTGATGCTTGGAGATGAATCCATGCTCTTCCAAGCTGACTGGGCTCAGGAGTTACTCACCACACTTCTATTACCAAATGTTCTATTTTTCCTTCCATTTCACTCAGTCAACTATGCCCTAGAATAAGTTCTTGAAATATGTTTTTATTTTCAACCTTGCAGAAAACCTTCTTGCGTTGAAGCCATGTCAAAACTCTTGGAACTGGGAAATATCTAGAGATATGCAAAGATAAAAAAAAAAATCATCATCATCTCTGTACTTGGAAATTCCTAGTTCTTCCTTAGCCTCAAAATCCCTCCAGAGGGCAATTTGGCAGGAATTTTCAGTTTTGATGAAACGTTTATACCCTTTGACCCTGCAATTCTTCTTCTAAGAAATTATACCAAGAAAATTATTAAGGACATACACAAAGGTACAAAACAAGGGTATTTTTAGAGGCTGATTTATAACCATGAAAGCACCTAGATGTGGCTGTTTGCAATGTTTTCTAACCAATAATAAAAGATCAGTGACTACAGTACATTCCACACAACAACACGGCATCCATTTGAAATTATTCATTTAACAATTATGTATCAATTACTTACTATATGCCAGGCCCTGTTGTAAATAGGAGGATACATTACTGCATAAACAGACAGTGTGGATCTCACATTCTGACTGTGCACTTTAATTGTATTTATTGACATGAAAATACATTTAGGATAGATCATTAAATGAAAAAAGGTTGGTTACAAAAGCATTAATAATGATGATGATAATAGTCGATAACACACTAAGGCACTTAGTAGATAACAAACTAAGGCACTTAGGAGCTTTACATACATTAGTCATTTTATTGATATAAGAACCTAATATGACCCAATGCTTGTTTAAAAATAATTTTTATATTCATTACCATTTTGTTGACCAACACAGGCACAAGTGCAATAATAAAGCAACTGTTTTCTTCTCCCACATTTCCGTGAAACCCGATCTGCAGATTTGTCCTTCTGAGGACCGTGGATGAAATCTCAGGCAGTTCTCAGTATTTCCGGTCTCTTGCAGTCAGGTAGGCAGTCTTACTTTGAGAATTAAAACATCTAGTCCAATCTGAACTTCTCTCTACTCGAAGGGGAGTCTTCTCCTTCAGGCTGAACTGCTATGAGCTCAGAATCATGGAAGGGTTTCTTCTCAGAGCTGCTCCTCTTCCCTTTGCCTTTGACCCCTCCATGGTGGGGGGTGGGGTAGGGAGGTGGAGCCTGAGGTGAGATTGAGGAAGGGCAGCCTTCAATAGCAGGCAGAGTCCTAGACCATCATAGGCTCCTGTGGTTGGCCATACAGACCTTTGCAGCCTCTTTTATCGGACAGGTGCTTTTGCAGGCTGCTCCCAAGATTTTCTGTGGACAATGTTGTCCCTCTCATAGCTGGAAGCTTCCCATTCTTTTCTCAGCCCATGTGGTCTCCAGCATTCTTCCTTATGCTGACTTTCTCCTTTGGGCCCTTTGTCCTCCCACTCAGGAGTCCCGTAGTGTGGTTCCCCTTTCCAGCAACCCAGGCCGGCTCCCTCCTCAGAGTCCCATGGCCTCTGGTAAAGATTATACATCTTTGCCCTCCACTGAGGAGGGAAGTCCTTCTTTCTCCTTGTTGTTGGGCAGACTGAGGCACAGCTACAGTCTCTCACCTGTGGGCATCTCTTGGCAAAAGGCAGGCACCAGTCCCCAAACTCTAGGAGGCACACATTCTCACTGTTCTCTGACCCTCAAAGGTCCCTCACTTGCCTTGGGGTTAGGGACCGCCCTCCTCTCCCACTGGGAGGTGGCATGGGATCCAGCCCATCAACAATGTTCTTGGCAGAATTTTCTCTCACTGCTCTTCAGACCTCACTGTGAGATTAGAGGGGGGATTGCTCCAAGCTGGCAGAGCCTGTTTCATAATCTCTCAGTTTCCCCTGTGTCCGTTGAATAGAAGTCATAACACCTTAATTAGGATATTTGGGACATGGGGTCCTTGGCTACTTATTGTAGTGTAATCGACTTTTAGGGCTTCAGGCAGAAGTGTGCACAAGGAGCCCCATTTTAACCTCCTATGACATTCCTGCAGACGTGCACATGTCTGAAGATTTCACAGCAAAACCGTATCCGTTATCTTCAGGTCATAGGGTTAGTTTCTTCTTTTGTGCTTATCAGTGCTTTGTCTGTACCAGCACTGAACACATTTTAAAAGAAAAACTCTTCTTAAAAGGAAAATATTCTTCCATGTGTGAAACAAAACAAAACAATCTAGACACAGATACCACACCCTTCACAAAAAATAAACTCAAAATGGGTCACAGGTCTAAATGTGAAACACAAAACTGTAAAACTCCTAGAAGAAAACACAGGAGAGGATGTGGGTGGCCTTGGGGACCGTGATGACTTTTGGATACAACCCCAAAGCCGTGATCAGTGAAAGAAATAACTGACAAGCTGGACTTCACTAAAATGAACACCGTCTGCTCTGCAAAAAGACGACTTCAAGAGAATGAGAAGACCAGCCACAGAGAGAGAGAAAACAATGGCAAAAGACACCCCTGATAAAGGACTATTATCCAAAATACACAGAAAATTTTTAAGACTCAGTAAGAAAACAACTGATTAAAAAATGGGCCAAAGACCTTAAGAGATACCTCATCTAAGAAGGTAGCAAAGAAGCATATGAAAAGATGCTCAACATCCATAGGTCATCAGGAAATGCAAATTATTATTTTTTAAAGAGAATAGCAATTCATTTTTTAAAAAAAATTTATTTATTTATTTGAGAACGAGAGAGAGAGCACGAGCAGGGGAGAGGAGAAGCAAGTTCCCTGCAGAGCAGGGAGCCCCACATGGGGCTCAATCCCAGGACCCAGGGATCATGACCTGCGCCTAAGGCAACTGCTTAACCGACTGAGCCACCCAGGCACCCCAGAAAATGCATATTAAATCACCGTAATACCAGCAGTCTTGGAGGGATGCCAGTGTGGATCTAGGGGCACCACCTTCTTCCATGGTGGAGGCGGCTGCAGCCACTCTGACCCACGTGGCCATGCAGTGGCTGCTGGCTTGTGCCAGGGCACCATTCCTGTGAGCACCGCTGTCTGATCTGAGGGCAGCCCTGCCTACCAGCACTGGCCTAATGCTGCTGCTCCTGCTGCCAATTTTTGAGGATGCTTCCATTCCTCAAAAGCCCATGCTTAGATTTTTTGAAAGGACACCACCATGCCAAAAGGAAGACGAGAACCTCAATACTTGAGTGCCATTGGCGACCTTCTACTAAAGCTCCTGAGTTCACAGAAGGCAGTTTTGCCATCTTGGCATTGGGTGGTGGTTACCTCCACAGGTTACCTCTACCTCCAAAGGCTGCACCTGACAGTCCACTGCTCTCTGGACAACGAGAACATGTTTTCCTGATAGAAAGTACCAGTACCTTTCAAGTTCACCACCTGCAAGGGTGTGGGGCAGCCCATGGTAGGGAGGCCAAGGTGCCATTGGTCACTGCATGGCTCCCATGAAGGAAGGCTGGCAGTTTTACAGTAGAGATGGGTGGGGATGGTGAACTCAGAGATAACAATGTTTCCTCATCAAGCTTGTTGGCCTGCCTGGCAAGGGCCATGAACCATGAGACTCTAAAGAAGCTGCAAAAAGATCAAGAGAAATAAAAACAGAACAACCAAACCCCTGGAACTTTGTTTGAGTGGAGAGCCACTGCCAATACGCTGGGGATACATAAATTCCCGAGCCCGTATGACTTGACCCAGAAGAGGCAGGACAGGGGCAAGCCCTGGATGTCTATCTACACTTGGGTAGTGAGAACGTGAGAAATACAAGTAAAGAGGCTACTGAGAAAGAATCTACCTTTTTCTTCCCCTTGCCCTACCCTTAAAGTCTGTGGGTAGCTCTAAAAATCTAATCAAGGGGACGCCTGGTGGTTTAATGGGTTAAAGCCTCTGCCTTCAGCTCGGGTCATGATCCCAGGGTCCTGGGATGGAAACCCCATTGGGTTCTACACTCAAAAGGGAGTCTGCTTGAGGATTCTCTCCCTCTCTCTCTCTGCTTCTCCTCCAGCTCTCTCTCTCTCAAATAAATAAATTGAAAAAAAAAAATCAATGTTACTGGGGGTCAGTGTGGAATAAAGGGATTATTAAGCAGACCACAGAGGATTTGGGGACAGTGAAGATACTCTGCATGATAGTATCATGATGGATACATATCGCTATAAATTTGTCCAACCCTAGAGAATGTACAACTCCAAGACTGATAACATAAACTACATATTTTGGGTGATTATGACATGTTAGTGTAAGCTCATCAGTTCTCACAAATGTCCCACTCTGGGGGAATGTCGATGGTAGGGGAAGCATGTGTAGGGACAAAGGGTATGTGGGAAGTCTCTGGCCCCTCCTCTCTATTTTGCTGTTAACCTAAAACTGCTCTAAAAAATATTCTTCCAGAAAAAAAATGTTAATGTACACACATTTATTTTCTATATTCTTCTCCTTTTTAAAAAAGATTGTATTTATTCATTTGCCAGAGGGAGAGAGAGAGAACATACAAATAGGCAGAGTAGGAGGAAGAAGGAGAGGAAAAATCAGACTTCTGGCTGAGCAGGGAGCCCGATGAGGGGCTTGATCCCAGGACACTGGGGTCATGACCTGAGCCAAAAGCAGATGCTTAACCATCTGAGCCACCCAGGGACCCCTTTCTGTTTTCTTCTTGAGTGAGTTTCAATAATTCATGTCTCTCTAGGGAAGTTTCCATTTCATCTGGGTTAACTAATTTATTGGCATACTGTTGTTCAAGTATTTCCTTATAATTCTTTTCATTTCTGTAAAGTTGGTAACAATGTTCCTATTTTATTCCTGATTTCAATAATTTGGGTCTTTTCTCTTTTTTTCCCAGTCTTGGCCAGTCAAGCTATAAGTCTGTCTATTTTCTTGATCTTTTCAAAAAAAAGCAGTGTTTCATTTGTTACATTTTTCTATTGGATTTCTACTTTATTTCCACTCATATCTTTATGATTTTATCTTCTGCTTCTGTTGGGCTTAGTTCCTTTTTCCTTTCTTACTTTCTTAAAGTGAAAGTTTAGGTAATTGATTTGAGATCTTCCTTCTTAACTAATATAGGCATTTAGCTATAAATTTCCCCTTTGGGGGTGCCTGGGTGGCTCAGTTGTGAAGTGTCTGTCTTTGCCTCAGGTCATGATCCCAGGGTCCAGGGATCAAGCCCTGCATGGGACTCCCTGATCAGTGGGAAGCCTGCTTCTCCCTCCCCCACTCCCCCTGCTTCTGTTCCCTCTCTCACTGTGTCTCTCTATGTCCACAAAATAAATAAAACCTTAAAAAAAAACCAAAAACGTAGCTTTGGGCACCTGGGTGGCTCAGTGTAAAGATTAAGCCTCTGCCTTCAGCTCAGGTCATGATCTCAGGGTCCTGGGATCGAGTCTCACATCGGGCTCTGCTCAGCAGGAAGCCTGCTTCATGCCCTCTCTTTGCCTGCCTCTCTGCCTAGTTGTGATCTCTCTCTCTCTCTGTGTCAAATAAATAAATATAATCTTTAAAATAAATAAATAAATAAATTTCTCCTTTGGCAGTCCTATCCTGTCACGGTGTTTGGGTTGTCCAGGTTCCCCTTGGGATTGGTTTGAACATTGAGTGTTGCTTCACACCAAATCAAGTTAGACAATTTGTCAGTTGTTTTCCACATAATACTTTCTTTGGCTACCCAAGGGTGAAAAGTTTCATTAGGTATTTTATAAGTAATCTCAACACCATACAGCTATACAAAGAACATCACATTCAGACCCATTGGGTACACCAATTCACAACAGTTAAATGCAACCAGGGGGGCACGCGGACCAGGAAATGGGCCACTACATCACACTGTGATAATGCCGTGTCCACAGGCTAAGGAAGCACATGCCAGGGACATGTAGGTAGAGTTCTGGGGTCAGAGAGGAAATAAAATCTCCTGAGATCTGAATGTTACTTGGAAGTCAGCCCCTGGAAGAGGCCAGAGCTGTGCAGCACCCTCCCATGTGCCACAAAAAGCATCATCCAGAGAACAAAGCTCCGTTCAGCAACTGGACTTGTCTAAGAAATATACAGGCCATTTGAGGAGGAGCAGGATGTCAGAGGAGTAGATCTAAATATCATCTGGTCCCAGGAGTTCAGCTAGATAGTTATCAAACCATTCTGAACACTTACAAACTCAAAAGGAGACAGAAGAGAAGAACAGCAATTCTAGGAACAGAAAAATCAACCAGTTTCTAGAAGGTAGGACATGCAAAGTAGTGAATCTGAAGCAATATATGGGAAGAGAGATCCCGGGGGAAGTCTCCTTCCTACGACTGAGGGATGTCACTCCAGAGGCTGGGGGCGGGGAGTAGAGCCCTCATGGCAACAGTGTGCCCTCAGAACCCATGGGGTCCCAGAAAGACCAGGGTTGTTGAGTGTGACAGAGCTCCCAGGTATTGGAAGAGGAAAGCCACCTGCAGAGACAGAGCAGAGCAGTGGGCTCTCAGCTCAGGGTTACCTTAAACTGTGATATAAGGCACAGTCGGGACACTGCACTTTGAGCAGGGTCCCCACAAGTAGCAGATCTGAGGAGACTCACCTTACTCCTTGGGGAGGAATGGTGCAGGAGTACATGGTAGGAATCTGCTGGGCTTGGAGACTCCAAACGGGCCATGCCGCAGGGATAGAAATGCTCAGTCACAGGCTGGGTAGGCACAAAGTGCGGCTGGAGGCGAGGAAGACAGGAGGGATTAACTGCTTTTCTCTGAGGGCTCTCTGAACAGTAGGGAACGCTCCATTCCTATGGAGCCGGAGATGGGGAGGCCTCCATTTTCACTTCCATCCACAAAGCTGTACAGAAAGCGTTCCGGGAACAAAACTCCCGAGACCGAAACTGTGCAGATGAGTTAGACTTGCCCCAGGCAAAGGCAGGGCAATTCTGCCTTGGGCAAAGACAACTGAGAATCTCACAAACAGGCCCCTCCCCCAGAAGATCAGCTAGAACACCCAGCCAAGACCAAGTTTACTGATCAGTGAGAACGGTAGAACTCCAAAGCTAGGGGAAAGCAACACAGAGAATTCATGGCTTTTTTCCCATAATCCTTCAGTCTTTCAAAGTTAAATTTTTTTAATTTTATTTTTTTCTCATTCCATTTTTAAAATTTTTTCTTTCCTATTTTGACATTTTAAAACTATTTCATCTTATCAATACCTTTTTAAAAAATCTTTTAAAATTTCCATTTTTATAGTCATATTTAACCTTACTTTTTTGTATACATATAGGGTTTTTTTTCTTTAAAATTTTGGGATACAGGGATGCCTGAGTGTCTCAGTCCTTAAGTGTCTGCCTTTGGCTCAGGTCACGATCCTGGGGTCCTGGGATTGAACCCCGCATCAGACTTCCTGCTCCACGGGAAGTCTGCTTCTCCTTCTCCCACTCCCACTGCTTGTGCTCCCTCTCTCACTGTGTCTCTTTCTGTCAAATAAATAAATAAAATCTTTTAAAAAATAAATGAATAAATACAAAATAAAACTATTTTTTAAAAAATTTTGGGATACAATTTCTTCCAAAAAGATAAAAATATACCCTAAATCTAGCACATGGCTTTGTTCTAGTCTCCACCCTGATCACATTCTTTCCTCTCTTTTTTTTTTTCAACCAACTTCTTATCAATTCCTTTTTAAGAATCTTTTTAAGTTTCATCTTTACAGTCATACTTCATCCCTTCATCGTGTTTACCCTTATTTTTGTATATATGTAAGTTTCTCTTTCTTTAAAATTTTGGGAGGTAGTTTCTTCTAACAGACAAAAATACATCCAAAATCAAGTGTGTGGCTCTGTTCTAGTCACCAATCTAATAGATATATATTTTTTTCTTTCCTTTTTTTCCCCTATCTTCTCCCCCTGGTTTTGGGTCTCTTCTGGCTTGGGTAGTGTATATTTTTCTGGGATCATTGCTACCCTTTTAGTATTTTGTTCTCTCATTCATCTACTTTTATCTGGATAAAATGACAAAGTAGAAAAACTCATCACAAAAAAAAGAAGAAGAAGAAGAAGAAAGAAAGAAAAAAGAACAAGAGGCAGTATCAACAGGTAGGGACCTAATCAATATGGACATTAGTAATATGCCAGAACTAGAGTTCAGAATGACAAATATTGGGGTGCCTAGGTGGCTCAGAGGGTTAAAGCCTCTGCTTTCAGCTTGGGTCATGATCCCAGGGTCCTGGGATCGAGCCCTGCATAGGGCTCTCTGCTCAGCGGGGAGCCTACTTCCCTTCCTTTCTCTCTGCCTGCCTCTCTGCCTACTTGTGATCTCTGTCAAATAAATAAATGAAATCTTAAAAAAAAAAAAAAACAAAAAACAAATTCAGAGTGATGATTATCAAGGTTCTAGCTGGGTTTGAAAAAAGCATGGAAGATATTAGAGAATCCCTTTCTGGAGAAATAAAATCCTTTTCTGGAGAACTAAAAGAACTAAAATCTAACCTCGTTGAAATTTTTATTTTCTATTTATTTATTTATTTTAGGATTTTATTTATTTACTTGTCAGAGAGAGAGAGAGATAGTGCGAGCAAGGACAGGCAGACAGAGCGGCAGGCAGAGACAGAGGGAGAAGCAGGCTTCCTGCCAAGCTAAGAGCCCAATGTGGGACTCGATCCCAGGACACTGGGATCATGACCTGAGCCGAAGGCAGCTGCTTAACCAAATGAGCCACCCAGGTGTCCCTCGTTGAAATTTTTTAAATAAGCTATTAATGAGGTTCAATTAAAAAATGGAGGCTCTTGGGGCGCCTGGGTGGCTCAGTGGGTTAAGCCGCTGCCTTCGGCTCAGGTCATGATCTCAGGGTCCTGGGATCGAGTCCCGCATCGGGCTCTCTGCTCAGCAGGGAGCCTGCTTCCCTTCCTCTCTCTCTGCCTGCCTCTCTGCCTACTTGTGATCTCTCTTTGTCAAATAAATAAATAAAATCTTTAAAAAAAAATGGAGGCTCTTATATTAGGATAAATGAGGCAGAAGAGAGAATTAATGATATAGAAGACCAAATGATGGAGAATAAAGAAGCTGAGAAAAAGAGGGACAACTATTGGACCATGAGGGGAGAATTGAAGAGATAAGTGATACCATAAGAAGAAACAATATTACAATAATTGGAATCCCAGAAGAAGAAGAAAGAGAGAGGGGGCAGAAGATATATTGGAGCAATTTATAGCAGAGAATTTCCTTAATTTGGCAAAGGGAACAAGCATCAAAGTCCAGGAGGCACAGAGAACCCCCCTCAAAAATCAGTAAAAATAGGTCCACACCCCATCATCTAATAGTAAAACTTACAAGTCTCAGTGACTCAGAGAAAATCCTGAAAGCAGCTTGGAACAAGAGGTTTATAACATACAAGAGGTCTGTAACATATACTTCTATCCACAGAGACCTGGCTGGCCATAGACTGGCATGATATATTCAAAGTGCCAAATGAGAAAAATATGCAGCCAAGAATACTATATCCAGGTAGGCTGTCATTGAAAATAGAAGGAGGGATAAAAACCTTCCAGGACAAACAAAAATTAAAAGAATTTCCAAACACCAAATCAGCCCTACAGGAAATGTCGAAAGGGGTCCTCTAAGCAAAGAGAGAGCCTCAAAGTAACAGACCTGAAAGGAACAGAGACAATATATGGTAACAGTCACTTTACAGGCAATAAAATGGCAGCAAATTCGTATCTTTCAATAGTTACCCTGAATGTAAATGGGCTAAAAAGCCCCAATCAGAAGACACGCGGTATCAGAATGGATTAAAAAAACAAACAAACAAAAAACAAAAACAAGACCCATTGATATGCTGTCTGCAAGAAACTCATTTTAGACCCAAAGATACCTTCAAATTTAACATGGGGGGGGTGGAAAACAATTTCCCATGCTAATGGACATCAAAAGAAAGCTGGGATGGCAATCCTTATATCAGATAAATTAGATTTTAAGCCAAAGACCATTGTAAGAGATGAGGAAGGACACTACATCATACTTAAAGGGTCTGTCCAACAAGAAGATCTAACAATTTTAAATATCTATGCCCATAACATGGGAGCAGCCAATATATAAACCAATCTATAGCAAAATGAAAGAAACACATCAACTATAATATAATAGTAGGGGACTTTAGCACACCCCCCCCAAAATGGACAGATCATGTAAGCAAAAAATCAATAAGGGAATAAAGGCTTTAAATGACTGGACCAGATGGACATCACAGATATATTTAGAACATTCCATCCCAAAGCAACAAAATACACATTCTTCTCTAGTGCACATAGAACATTTTCCAGAATAGATTACATCCTCAGTCACAAATTAGGTCTCAACTGGTACCAAAGATTGGGATCATTCTGTACATATTTTCAGACCACAGTGGTCTGAAGTTAGAACTCAATCACAAGAGGAAAGTTGGAAAGAACTTAAATACATGGAGACTAAAGAGCATCCTGTTAAAGAATGGATGGGTCAGCCAGGAAATTAAAGAACTAAAAAAATTCATGGAAACAAATGCAAATGAAAGCACAACTGTTCAAAATCTTTGGGACACAGCAAAGACAGTCCTGAGAGAAAAGCATATAGCAATACAAGACTTTCAAAAGAAACAAGACAGGTCTCAAGTACACAACCTAACCCTACACCTAAAGGAGCTGGAAAAAGAACAGCAAAAAAAGACTAAACCTAGCAGGAGAAGAGAAATAATTAAGATGAGAGCAGAAATCAATGAAATAGAAACCAAAAGAACAGTAGAGGAAAACCAATGAAACTAGGAGCTGGTTCTTAGAAAGAATTAATAAAGACTTATCAAAAAGAAAAGAGAAAAGAACCAAATTAATAAAAATCATGAATCAAAGAGGAGAGATCACAAACAACACCACCAAAGAAATACAAACAATGATAATAACATATTATGAGCAACCATACACTAGCAAATTTGACAATCCTGAAGAAATGGATGCATTCTAGAGACATATAAACTACCAAAACTGAACCAGGACAAAATAGAAAACCTGAACAGACCAATAACCAGTAAGGAGATTGAAGCAGTCGGCACTGGGTGTGGTGCAAAAACAATGAATACTGTTACACTGAAAATAAATTTTAAAAAATTTAAAAATAAATAAATAAATATACAGACACACACACACATACACACACACACACACACACACACACACACACACACACAAATCTCCCAACAAACAAGAGCCCAGGGCCAGATGGCTTCCCAGGGAAAATCTACCTAACAGTTAAAGAATTAATACCTATTCTCCTGAAACCATTCCAAAAATTAGAAATGGAAAGGAAACTTCCAAACTCATTTCATGAGGCCAGCATTACCTGAACCCCAAAACCAGACAAAGACCCCATCAAAAAGGAGAATTGCGATGAACATGGATACAAAAATTCTCGCCAAAATGCTAGCCAATAATATCCAACAGTCCATTAAAAGGATTATTCACCACAACCAAGTGGCATTTATCCCTGGGCTGCAAGGTTGGTTCAACATCTGCAAATCAATCAATGTGATAAAATACATTAATAAAAGAAAGAACAAGAAACATATGATACTCTCAATAGATGTTGAAAAAGCATTTGACAAAATACAGCATCCTTCCTTGATCAAAACTCTTCAAAAGTGTAGGAATAGAGGATACATACCTCAATAGCATCAAAGCCATCAAACCCCACGCAAATATCATTCTCAATGGGAAAAAACAGAGCTTTCCCCCTAAGGTCAGGAAATGGCGGGGATGTCCACTATCACCAATGCTTTTCAACATAGTACTAGAAGTCCTAGTCTCAGCAATCAGATAACAAAAAGAAATAAAAGGCATCTGAATCAGCAAAGAAGAAGTCAAACTCTCTCTCTTTGCAGATGATATGATACTTTATGTGGAAAACCCAAAAGACTCCACTCCAAAACTGCTAGAACTCAGACAGGAATTCAGTAAAGTGTCAGGATGTAAAATCAATGCACAGAAATCAGTTGCATACCTATATACCAGCAACAAGACAGAAGAAAGAGAAATTAAGGAGTTTATCCCATTTACAATTGCACCCAGAACCAGAAGATATCTAGGAATAAACCTAACCAAAGAGGCAAAGAATTTATACTCAGAAAACTATAAGGTACCCATGAAAGAAATTGAGGAAGACACAAAGAAATGGAAAAACGTTCCATGCTCATGGATTGGAAGAACAAATACTGTGAAAATGTCTATGTTACCTAAAGCAATGTACACATTTAATGCAATCCCTATCAAAATACCATCAGTTGTTTTCAGAGAAATGGAACAAATAATCCCAAAATTTATGTGGAACCAGAAAAGACCCCAAATAGCCAGAAGAATGTTGAAAAAGAAAACCAAAGTTGGCAGCATCACAACTCTAGACTTTAAGCTCTATCACAAAGCTGTCATCATCAAGACAGTATGGTACTGGCACAAAACAGACACATAGATCAATGGAACAGAATAGAACACAGGAATGGACCCTCAACTCTATGGTCAACTAATCTTCAACAAAGTAGGAAAGACTGTCCAATGGAAAAAAGATGGTCTCTTCAACAAATGGTGTTGGGAAAATTGGACAGCCCCATGCAGAAGAATGAAACTGGACCATTTCCTTACACCATACACACAAATAGACCCAAAATGGATAACAGATCTCAGTGTGAGACAGGAATCCATCAAAATCCTTGAGAACACAAGCAGCAACCTATTTGACCTCAGCCGCAGCAACTTTTTCCTAGAAATATCACCAAAAGTGAGGGAAGCAAGGGCAAAAATGAACAATTGGGACTTCATCAAGAGCTTTTGCACAGCAAAGGAAACAGTCAACAAAAACAAAAGACAACTGACAGAATGGGAGAAGGTATTCACAAATGACATCAGATAAAGGAATAGTATCCAAAATATGTAAAGAGCTTAGCAAACTCAACACCAAAGGACAAATAATCCAATCCAGAAATGGGCAGAAGATAGGAACAGACATTTCTGCAAAGGAGACATCCAAATGGCCAACAGACACATGAAAAAGTGCTCAACATCACTGGGCATCAGAGAAATACAAATCAAAACCACATTAAGATACCACCTCACACTAGTCAGAATAACTAAAATTAACCAGTCAGGAAATGACAGATGTTGGCGAGGATGCGGAGAGAGGGGGACCCTCTTATACTGTTGGTTGGAATGCAAGCTGATGCAGCCATTCTGGAAAGCAGTATGGAGGTTTCTCAAAAAATTGAAAATAGAGCTACCCTACGACCCAGCAATCACACTACTGGGTATTTACCCTAAAGATACAAATGTAGTGATCTGAAGGGTCACATGCACCTGAATATTTTAGCAGCAATGTACACAATAGCCAACTATGGAAAGAACCATCCATCAACAGATGAATGGATAAAGAAGATGTTGTGTATATATATGCAATGGAATACTATGTAGCCATCAAAAGAAACGAAATCTTGGGGTGCCTGGGTGGCTCAGTGGGTTAAACCCTCTGCCTTCAGCTCAGGTCATGATCCCAGGGTCCTGGGATCGAGCCCCACATGGGGCTTTCTGCTCAACAGGGAGCCTGTTTCCCTTCCTCTCTCTGCCTACTGGTGATCTGTCTGTCAAATAAATAAAATCTTGAAAAAAAAAAAAAAGAAATGAAATCTTGCCATTTGCAACAACATGGCTGGAACTAGAGGGTATTATGCTGAGCGAAATAAGTCAATCAGAGAAAGACAGTTATCATATAATCTCTCTAAGGAATTTGAGAGGCAGTGCAGGGGGTCATGGGGAGTAGGGAGGGGGGGGGAAAATGAAACAAGATGGGATCAGGAGGGAGATAAACCATAGGAGACTCTTAATCTCATTAAACAAATTGAGGGTTGCTGGGAGGGGGTAGGGATAGGGTGGTTGGGGTATGGACATTGGGGAGGGTATGTGCTATGGTGAGTGCTGTGAAATGTGTAAGCCTAATGATTCACAGACCTGTACCCCTGGGGAAAATAATACATTATAGGTTTTAAAATAAAGAAAGAAACATACAGGCCATTTGAGAACTCACATCATTTGATGCACTGAAATTCCTGACCTTGCAGGACTTCTACCTTCATCCTATAACTTCTGGAACTCCTGCCTACAGGTTCATTCCCACCATCTCCACTCTACGCTCCACATCCAAGCATCAAAGGCCAAAGCATGACAACCAGGAGCCCTGGTCTGAGGCTGACTGATTCAGTGTGGAGCAGGCCTGGAAGCTTTCTCTTTTTTCATTTTGTACTCCATGTTTTCTTGTGACCTAGTCCTTGTCTGATGAAGGCACAGCTCTTCAGCCACAGCTCTGCCATAATCCCTTGTAAGTCAAGCTTCTGATTCACCTTGGTGTTTTCCTCCTGATATTTTTAGTGGCAGATTGCTTGCCTGTTGATCCCCTACCAACCAACTACTGCTCCTGATTCAGCGAGGGTAGACTCTCAGTCCTCATCTGGACCTGCACCTCTTTGTGAGGATGAGTAAAGGGGGAGCACAGCCTTCAACAAAGTTAGTCCTCAGAGGACAATTTGGATGATCCTTGTAGCTTATTAATTCTGCCTGTAAGTTAACTAATTACCAATCTCATTTGGGTGAATTGGCAGACACACTACCATACATCTGTTCATCTCTCCACTAACTACCTGTGTGTGTCTGTCTTAGAATCCCAGTCTTCACCTTGCCTAATCTGACCCACCTTCCCAAACCCCGAACCCTGATCCTGACAGGTCCGGGGGCTTCCCACAAGAGCCCATTTCACCACAGGTTAAAGTACATAATGCAAGTACAGGTTGTGCGGCTTTATGTTCCAGGATTCTGACCACAGGGATCTGGTTGCAGGTTCAGCCAAAGCAGGGTACATTTTAAAAATAAGCAGACTTTGTCATTGGATCTTTTGGGTCATCCTCTTAGCATCTCTATCTCACCTCTAAGGGCCTCGCCCCAAAGAGCTGGAGCCCAGAGCACCCCCATGCCCAGCTCCCCGGGCCTGCCCAATTCAAGTTGCCCACCCTTGTTACCACCTCTCACACCTCCACCCCAGCCCCCAATTCCTCCAGTGCACGGGATCCCTGCCCCGTTGCAGGAGGGCATTGGTCTGCCTTTGGAGCCTCTCCACCTTCTCAAGGGTCTGCTGTGTGCTATTGTTGGGCTAGTCAGGACAGGCACAGCGTTAACGTGACAGTGTCTGCCTCCCAGGAGCTCCCAGCAAACAGTAGGTGTGTTCCACTCAGCAGGGCTGCTTCGACTTCCCGTGTGCTGCATCTGGCCAGTTTTGTAGGAGATAAAGTAGCCTCAACCTGGTGGCCAGCCTTCTCTGAAGACAGCTGGTTCCATTGGCCATCTTTGCACAGCTTTTTGCCTCCTAAAGGCACAGATTTTCTAAGAGTTCAAAGTTCTTTCCCTGCTGTTGAGTGACAGATGGCCCAAGCCAGAAGGTCTTGTATATGATTAAGTTGTTCATTGGTTAGTTGCTTGTAAGGATGAGCCTGCTTATGGAGCAAACCAAAAATGCCATTCAACTAGCCTGGAGAACAGAACACCATTCTAGAGATGTCTTACTTCAGAAATAAGAAAAAACCTAAAAACGAAAAGAAAACCAAAGCTGGACTAGTCTTGAAACAATCTTTCTTTTTTTTTTTTTTTAACATTTTATTTATTTATTTGTCAGAGAGAGCACAAGCAGGGGGAGCAGCAGGCAGAGCAGACAGAAGCAGGCTTCCTGCTGAGCAAGGAGCCCAATTCAGGACTCGATTCCAGGACTCTGGGATCATGATCTGAGCCGAAGGCAGTCACCCAACCGACTGAACCACCCAGGCGTCCTTCTTTTTTTTTTTTTTTTTAAGATTTTATTTATTTGAGAGAGAGAGAGAACAAGCACTGGGGAGGGCCAGAGGGAGAGGGAGACAGAAGTAGACTCCCCGGTGAGCAGAGAGCTCAACCGTTGGACCCAGATCACAACTTGAGTGGAAGGCAGACGCTTAACCACTGAGCCACCCAGGTGCCCAGAAACAGTATGTCCTTTTCCTTACCAAGTGGCAAGTACTCTCATGCAAGCACTTGAGAGGTACATGCATTTGTGGATTGTAACAGGGACAAGGTTTGGACCCAGCGCTTCTCAACTGTAAAAAGGCTTCTGTGAGGCGCCTGGGGACATTTGAACACTGTCTTGATAATTGTCCTTATCTTTTAGATACACATAATGACATTATTTATGGATAGAATAGGATGTATGCAATTCATTCAAAAATAATCCAGTGTGGGAGGGGGTGGTATAGCTGAGAATGATGGGGGTATATCCGAGACCAGATTAGCATATGATGAGGGGCACCAGTTAAATGTCTGACTTGGCTCACGTCATGATCTCAGGGTTCAGGGACTGAGCCCCACATGAAGCTCCTTGCTCAGCGGCGAGTCTGCTTCTTCCTGTTCCTCCCCTTGCTTGTGCTCTCTCTAATAAATAAAATCTTTTAAAATAAAGATTTGCCATATGTTGATAATTATTGAAGCTGGGTTATAAATATATGAAAATTCATTATCCTCTTTTTTTGTGCCTTACTTTTGTGTTTGCTTGAAAATTTTTATTATGAAAAAAGTGAAGTAGAAGACCAGTGCTTCTTAAACTTTCACGTGTGTACCTCAGAACGCAAAGGAAAGCAA
This sequence comes from Mustela erminea, assembly GCF_009829155.1. Lineage (NCBI taxonomy): Eukaryota > Metazoa > Chordata > Mammalia > Carnivora > Mustelidae > Mustela > Mustela erminea. The sequence continues at coordinate 69,071,511 of NC_045620.1, read as the reverse complement.
CAGTACTTGTGCCCCAGGAGAATGTGGAGGATATGGTGCAAAGGACCTCCAATACAATAAAGATATTTGAGTTTACTGTTTTACTTCAAACATTCAGATGGATTTTATAGTTGGCTAAATTGACATTTATTTTAAATGAGAAAGTTGTAAATTACTTGGACGGGAGAGAAAACAAGTGTTGCAGCAAGCTGACAAAAGAGTTCCTCTCAGCCAGAGAGATCGGTCTTATCCTGGCATGCCCCTTCCTGGCACAGTATGGTTAAAAAGACAAGGCTCTTCTAGGGTAGCTACATGGCCCCACAGGGGCAGAGACATAGGAAAACCACTCTTCAGGAAAACTGGGCAGTAGGTTTGGGTCTTGGGAGCTTTTGAATTAAAGAGGAAAAAGAGAAGCACCTGGGTGGCTCAATCGGGTAAGCATCCAACTCTTGATTTGGGCTCAGGTCATAATCTCAGGGTTGTGAGATCGAGCCCCATGTCGGGCTCTGAGCAGGGTGTGGAGCCCATCCCCACCAGTGCACTCTCTTAAATAAGTAAAGCTTTAAAAATAAAGAGGAAAAAGAGGATCAAGGAAGAAGAGAGGAAACCCTGAATCACAGAAGGACAAGCAAAAGTGAGGAGATGTTCCACAGTCTTGAAAACGGGCCAATATGCATTTAAAGATCAGGAATTCTAATATTCAGCATTAAGTGGTTGTCTGTGCAACCCCCCCTTTGCTCGAAACTATTAAAAAAGACTGCTCTGGCCATTGCCTTGAGTCATGATAATATTTGGGAGAATGAAGGGGTTGGAAAGAAAATATCTAGCTCGGTCCCATGGTATATAAAATAGGGGACGGCTGTGGGAGGTAAAATGCAAAGTGGAGATTAAGAAAGGTCAGTAGAAATTTGGAGATGGGTATTTCTAGCAATGAGAGCATTCCTTTACAACATACGGTGGATTCGGCATCTCTGGAAGTCTTTGCAAGGATGTTGATTTCCCATCAGGTATTTCAGTAGAAGTGAGCCCAATTCTACTTCAGCACTAACAACTTTACCAAAATAAGATGATCTCAGAAAAACTGAGTGACTGAAGGACATCCAGACAGCCAGCACTGGGGTTACATTTACCACCTGGCAAGGGGAGGGGATCTGCACCCTGCCATTGGTTAATGGGCAAGATGCTGATGCAGGAGTTATTCATTTCAGAAATTCAGGAAAAACTGAGGAAGTTCAACATGCAAGTAATTTTCCTTGATGCTGTAATATGTTTTAAAGGCCAGACTCACAGAAATAGATTATTACAGATGAGATGCAATTTAGTCTTTGCTGGGGAAATGCTTAGAGTATCACTAAGGAAGTCATCCTGTCCCAAACTTTCAGACTACTCTTGAGGTCTGTCTTAGAAAATGCATTTTTAGGGGCACCTGGTTGGCTCAGTGGGTTAAGCCTCTGCCTTTAGCTCAGGTCATGATCTCAGGGTCCTGGGATCAAGCCCCGCATCGGGCTCTCTGCTCAGCAGGGAGCCTGTTTCCTCTACTCTCTCTGCCTACTTGTGATCTCTGTCTGTCAAAAAAAAAAGTGCATTTAAAAAAAAAGAAAAAGTATTTATTTATTTATTTGACAGAGAGAGAGAGAGATCACAAGTAGCAGAGAGGCAGGCAGAGAGAGGGGGAAGCAGTTTCCTGCTGAACAGAGAGCCCAATATGGGGCTCCATCCCAGAACCCTGAGACCATGAACTGAGCCAAAGGCAGACGCTTTACCTACTGAGCCACAGAAAAATGCATTTTTGGGGCCTCTGTGTGGTTCATTTGGGTAAGGGTCTGCCTTGGGCTCAGGTCATGAATCCGTGGGTCCTGGGATTGAGCCCCATATCAAGCTCCTTGCTCTGAGAGGAGTCTGCTTCTCCCTCACACCTCTGCTGCTTACCCTACTTGTGCTCTTTCTCAAATAAATAAAATCTTCAAAAAGGAAAAAAGAAAGAAAATGGTGTTTTCTTACCGATAGATCAAATGATCTATTATTATTCATTTCCATCACTGTTACAACAAATTACCACAAACTTAATAACTTCACACTAATTTATTATCTGGTGATTCATAAATTTAAAAGAGGTCTCCCGGGCACCTGGGTGGCTCAGTGGGTTAAAGCCTCTGCATTCGGCTCAAGTCATGATCTCAGGGTCCTGGGATCAAGCCCCACATTGGGGGGGGGGGTGTCTCTGCTCAGCAGGGAGCCTGTTTCCTCCCTCTCTCTCTGCCTGCCTCTTTGCCTACTTGTGATCTCTGTCAAAAAAAAAAAAAAAAAAAAAAAATGGTCTCCCTGGGCTAAAATCAAAGTATCCACAGACAGAGCTGTTTACCTGCTGGAGGCTCTGGAGAGAGTCCCTTACCTTGCCCTTTCCACCTTGGACAGACTGCTGCATTCCTTGGCTCACTGGCCCCCATCCTTCTGCAAAGCCAACAACCAGCAAGCCCTTCTCCCATCTCACCATTCTGACGCAGATTCTTCTGTCTTCCTCTTACGTATAAAGACCTGGTAATTACATTCGGCCCACCTGGATAACCCAGGATAATCATAGTTTGATGTCAGCTGATAAGCAAACTTAATTACTTTTCCTCATCTGATGGTAACAACAGGTTCCAGGGATCAGAACAGAGACATCTTTGGGAAGGCATTTTTTGCCTCATACACCTATGTTTCATGACAGACCCAAAGAGTTCCTGAATCCTTGGTTGGACTCTTTCATGTCTCTAGGAACAACTAACTGATCCGTGAATTTTCTCCACAAGGAAAGACTGCTAACATTATTTTTTAAACTACTGTTTTCATAATTTCCATGGATACACATACTCTACAAATCTCATAATTCAATCCCAACAAGCAACCATGTTCATCCAGCTCTGAAAATTCATTGTTAGTGTAGCAAATTTCACATAGTGTAAAATAAGTCAATTTTGTTTTTTCGGTTATTGTTTGTGGTGATGCAACTGTGAACATACCTACAAAAGAAGTCCAGCTTGCGAACCATTATTTTTGTTGTGTGTGTTAATAACCCTCAGCATTGTTCAGGGTTTTGTTGTAAGAAATAGAATTCATTCTAATGGCTGAAACAAAAAGTATGTATTACAGGGTATTAAATGACTTTAAAATAATTGGAAAACTGAAGAAACAGAAAGAAATTCCAGGAAGAACTTTGAGGATCACGTCTCAGAATTGAGCCAGCAGATGAGCTATTTCTTCTTCCTTTCTGTTCCTAAGAAGAAGAATCAAGAAAGGGAAGAGAAAAAGCAAGGATACTGGTATAATGATAATAGTGGAAATTATAAAGTCAAAAGTTATATTTGATCTCAAGGGGTAAGAGCAAGAAAGATAGAAACACTTTATCTAATACCTTTATTTATCTATTTATATATTCTTTTTTTTTTTTTTTTTTACCTACTTGCCTACCTATCTACTTATCTGTTTACAAAAGTGGTGATCTTATGTTTACTTCTTTATACTCAGAGCAAAGTTCAAACAATACATAACTACATAAAGTAGCTTCTTGTCAATTAAACTCACACTCAAGAGATAACCTCTCAAATTTTTTTTAGGAATCCTTTAGACTTCTTTGAATGTATTTATGCACACATATATAAACATAGTGGTTTAATTTACATTAAAAAAAATAAGTGCTACACATTCTGTTCTATAATCTCCTTTTTGCGCTTAACAATACACCACGGATGTTTTTCCAAGACAATGCATATCTTTGATCCCAATTGAAAATCTCATAGTATTTTATTGTAATCAATATAATTGATCTTAACATTCCCAGTTGATGGCCATTAGAGTTATTTCCAAATTTCCTCAATTGTAAACTATGTCGTAATGAACTTTTAAAAATACTTATACATCTTTGTACACTTATCCTATTATTTTCTTGGAATAAATTCCTTAAAATTCAATTTCCAGATTAAATAGGAACATTGAGTTGTAATGAGAGCTCTCCATAAAGGTTATGCCTATGTTTGTACCTATTAACACCAAGCCAATCTCGAGTTACATCAGCCTTGTAAATTTTTACCAGTTTTATTACTATTCTGAAGATTGATCTATGGCAGTTTCGTGACATTTTGCTGGTTTTGGTTTCAGGGCTTTATAACTTTGTAAAATAATTAAGACAGTTTCCTTCCCTCCTTTCCCTATTGTTTGAAACAGCTGAAATAAGAAATTATCTGCTTCTTGAAAGACTGGTAAAATTCATCTGGTAAACCATCAGACTGGTACTCTTTTGAAGAATGGAGGTGGGGAGGTGTTCAATAAACTTTTCTATTAATTTCTGGTGAATTGGTCTTTTTGGATTTTCAATTTTCCTGTTAAATTTTCTTCATTTTATCTAAATATTCAGATTTTTTTTTCTTTAAGTAGGCTCCATGCCCATTGTGGGGCTTGAACTCACTACCCCAAGAACAAGAGTCATATGCTCTATTGACTGAATCAGCCAGGTGCCCCTCTAAATGTCCAGATTAACTGGTATAAAACTGCATGTATTCTTATAAAAAAATTTGTTGTGCCTCTAGTTGTCTCCCTTTTATACTTCTAGTGTTTTATATTTGTGGTTTCACTTATTTCTATAATCAGACTTGCAAGAAGTTTCTGTTTTATTGACCTTCAAAGTAATCTCTTGTTTTTATATATTAAACCTATTTTTTATTTTTTCTAATAAATTAGATTCTGCTTTTATTTTTTTATTAATTCTTGCTTTTGCCTTCATATTATTTTGTTGTTCTTTCTACTTTCTTTATTTCAACATTTCATGTTTATTAATAAAAGCATTTAATCTTATGACTTTCCCCTGAATACATCTTTTACTGTGTATTTTCACATATTAATGTCTCAATTATCTATAATTTCAGTTTTGATTTCCTCTTTGATTTAAATTTGCATGAATAATTCTGAATAATTTAATTTGATGTGAAGAAAGTTTTTTCTTAATAATTCTCGTTTTATTTCATTGTGGTCAGAAAATGACCGTATAATTCTTACCTTTCAAATACCTACTTAATAAGGAAAAAGATTTTTGTTGCATATGAAGTCCTACATGTATCTATTAATTCAAGCTTTCTAACTATATATTAGCCAAACTTTATCTCAATTTTGTTCTTTCTATTGTATAAATCCAGAGTGATATTTATTAAAATTTTCATTATAGCTGTGATTTTGTCAAATTATATATTTCCACCAATTTTTACTTTATTTTGTCCATAAATACTTGCAACTATTGCAATTATAACTGTATGTGTAACTATGCATTTGTAAATATAAAATATTCCCCTTTATCTTACCTTTTTGCCTCAAACTCTATCTTATCTGATACTAATTTTGCCACTTTTTTCTTTCTTGTTTCATATGTTCATCCAGCTCTTTATTTTTATTTATTTTTAAGATTTTATTTATTTATTTGACGGAGAGAGACACAGCAAGAGAGTGAACACACGCAGGGGAGCAGCAGGAGAGGGAGAAGCAGGCTCTCCCCACCTCAAGCAGAAAGCCCAAAGTGGAGCTCGATCCCAGAACCCTGGTATCATGACCTGAGCAGAAGGCAGACGCTTAACAACTGAGCCACCCAGGCACCCCCAGCTCTTTATTTTTAGTTTGTGTGGTGTTTGTTTTTCAATATGGAGCTTGAACTCATGATCCTGAAATAAAGACCTGAGCTGAAACCAAGAGTTGGATGCTCAACTGACTGAGCCACACAGAAACCCCAGTGTTTTTGTTTTTAGGGATGTTTTATTGGGACACCTGGTTGGTTCAGTCAGTACAGCATATGACTCTCAAACTCAGGGTTGTGAGTTCAAGCCCCACACTGGGCATGGAGCTTATATTAAAAAAAAATAATAAAATAAAATTCAGGGGTGCCTGGGTGGCTCTGTGGGTTAAAGCCTCTGCCTTCAGCTCAGGTCATGATCTCAGGGTTCTGGGATCGAGCCCCGCATTGGGCTCTCTGCTCATCGGGGAGCCTGCTTCCTCCTCTCTCTCTGCCTCTCTCTCTGCCTGCCTCTCTGCCTGCTTGTGATCTCTGTTTGTCAAGTAAATAAATAAAATCTTTAAAAAAAATCAAATTAAGGATGTCTCATTAACATACATAATTTTGCCCTTTTAAAAAAAATCATTTGAAAGTCTCCAATAAGGAATTTAATATGTTCACATTTACTGTGGTCACTGTTTCCATTACATTATATAGATCTCCCTGTATGCAGAGCTCTTCTAACTGGAGGGAGTAATAAGGAATGCAGATGATTTTAGCTCATAGAATGCTGGCCTTCTGAGTTCATCTAATCCAATCTGCTCTAGGACAGATGAGGTTATAGACCAGTACAAGGTACACCATTTAGGAGCAAGGCTCAAACCAGTAGCTAAATTTGAACACAAGACTGTAATATCTAATATAATTACATGAAGGGTTTGTTAGAATCAGTTTAAATCAGCTGCAGTCAGCCCTGACTATTCCCCTTTTGGGCAATCCACAGCATTGTTTAGAGTTTCATTGTATTTAATGTCATTGCTCATCTAAAAACATGTAATATTTTCCAAAGAGTGCTACAATTATCTCTGAAACCTTAATACAATTTTAGGTGGCACACAGATCAACATTTTTGTATTTTAATAGATGTGTATTTATTTTATTCTTTTAATTATTTATTTAACATCTAAATTAGTCTCCTCATTGACCTAATTAAAGGGAAATGGAAACCTGCCCATGATTTTGACTAGATATATTGACTAGTTACTTATTTGAGTCTCGGTGTACTGAACTTCAAAATAAGTGTTGTACTAGATAACGTGGAACGTATCTGATGATTTTTTTTAAAAAGATTTTTACTGGGACGCCTGGGTGGCTCAGTTGGTTAAGCAGCTGCCTTCGGCTCAGGTCATGATCCCAGCGTCCTGGGATTGAGTCCCACATCGGGCTCCTTGCTCCGCAGGGAGCCTGCTTCTCCCTCTGACTCTGCCTTCCACTCTGTCTGCCTGTGCTCACTCTCGCTCACTCTCTCTGACAAATAAAATCTTTAAAAAAAAAAAAAAAAGATTTTTACTTATTCATTTGACAGAGAAAGAGAGCACGACAAGGGGAGAGAGGAAGAAAAGAAAGCAGACTCTCCGCTGAGCAGGGAGCTGGATGCGGGGCTCGATTCCAGGAACCTGGGATTATGACCCGAGCCGAAGGCAGATGCCCAACCATCTGAGCCATTCAGGCGCCCCAGATGTCTGACAATTTAAACATATATAATTCTCCTGTTGGATTCCCCCAGAAGTGAATACCATTAGCTAATCAATTAATTAAACAATTAACTCATTCATGGGAAGATATGTGTGCACTTACTACGTGCCAAGCACTGTTAGAGAAAACATGGTACCCGATGTCCTTAAGAAGCTCTCTCAAAGTGTCTGCTGTAGCTTTTATTCCACTGACTTCTTCCTTCTAAAACTGGGAGACTGTGTATCCCACTCCCCTTCACCCATCTGGCCCATCGGTCCACCTCTGCCCCTCTGGCACAGGAATGAAAGGTAAGCATAGGGAGTATAGTCAACAGTATTGTAATAGCGTTGTATGGTGACAGAAGTTAGCTATTCTTGTGGGGAGCACGGCACGACATATAGAGATGTTGAATCGCTATGTTGTACACCTGAAACGAATGCAGCATTGTGCGTCGACTGTCCTCAAACGAAACCAAAAACAAAACACAAAAAGTTAAATAATAAACTATACTGCATCCCCTCAAACCAACCCAAAAACTGTGTACTAAGTCATTTATTATCTGGCTAAAGAAATAATTAAAAGGATTTCTCTTCCTGAGGAAATCATTATACTACATAACTATTGGGGTACAAAAAAATGTTAAACTATTAGATCTTTCAAATCAATAAAAAATTAGCTTTATGAGAAAAACTCTAATTTTTTTCTCAAAACAAACCAAAAGCATCTGAAGGAAATGATAGAAATCCAGTGTAGAAACAATACAACTGGGCCACACCTGGGTCTGTCCACACCTGTGCTAAGTTTTCTAACAGACTCAAGTGAAAGAGGACGGACAATCTTGCAGAACTTTCTGACTAGTTGGAAAAATAAGAGGTACTTGTAGCCGCACCCCCACCCAAGAGCTCATCAGCAACCTTGTGCAAACTGGGAAAAGCAACCCCTCCCAGCAGACAAATTACAACATGGAGCCTCATCAAGTCAACACATTTGATAAAGGACCTTTCTGAAGATTGCCTGAACGAGGGTGCATCTTGACGAATGGAGCACAGGCTGATTTCGGCTCCACTCACTCCCCTGGGATAGGACTTTGCACAGGGCACAGACTACATGCCTGTGTGACAGCCCAGCTTGCAGGGAACAATTGACTAACAGGTCCCAACTTACTGAGGAGATCATCATGTAGGTCTTAAACTGTAACCTTGTGAAAAGGAGATTGTAAACATATCTACCTATACCAATCTTGTCAAACTGAATAATGTCCTTGGTCTAAGTAGGAAGTGTCCTCAAATTGCCTTAGGAGCACAGCTTTAGAAAAAAGTGGTAGTATTCGTATTAGGCCTTTTGTCCACAGATTATTGCCACGCCAGCAACAGAAAGCCCTGACAGCGTGAGGGTTAAATGTTTTAGAATTCTCTTCCACCGAAGGCTGGATCTTGTTGCCTAGTGACTGCTACATTGCCTGCTGCTGTCACTCACCTTGTCTCCAGAGAGTTCTCCCCCCTTCTCATAAGGAAGGTTATGATTGGACAAAGGTGACATCATAGCACATAGAGGAACGGCATCCCTTTGTCAAGACAGCACCAATAAGATGACTCCAGAGTTGGTAGCAAAGTGTTGTGGTTCCTTTGTTTTGTTTCTTTAATATAGAGCTAACACATTTAGGGAAACATTGTCTTCATTTCTTGCAGAGCCCCTTTTGCAAGGGTTAGTTGTGGATTTTTTTGCCCATAAAAATATTCCTTGGTAATATGGATTATCCCCAAGTCCATTTAATCAACGGCCAGCCCAGCCAAAGCCTTTTCCCTTCTAGCACTTGGTGAGCACTTGAGAAGCTGAATAGATTACAGACAGAAAAAGACTATCCCTCAGCTCATTATCACACTGTGGGTTGCAGAGTGGAATTTCACACAGGGCAGGTTCTTCTGGGTGCTTATCTGAGAATTACCTAGAGTGGTTCCAAAGCATCGGTTTTAAGGACAGTCCTCAGAGATTTCAGGGCACCTACATAAGGCATCAAAAGAGTTAAAAAAATTTTTTTGATTAAAGTTGAATGCACATCTGCTTTTAAAATCGAGCAGTTGGAGAGATCTCACGCATTGTAGATAATAAACATAAGTTCTTTGATTACTTTTGAAATTCACATCTCACACATTTGCACGGTTTTGAAAATCAAGCCTGATAGTCTTTATTTTATTTTTTTGCACTGACTTGAGCTACTTGTGCTCTCTTGACTATCTTAGCCACTGACAACATTAGCTATGGGTTTGAAGTGTCAGTTGCAGATTCATTATGTCAGGCTGCTATATTAAATCATCTGTTAAATGCGTTCTTTTCCTGGTAAATATTCAGTATACAGCATAGTCACAGCTGGTATAATTGGATAATTGCTTTCAATTAATGCTCTATTTTGAAAGCTACAACTCCATATAAAGCTTATAGTTGAGCTGTAACAAAGGCAATCCCCCCGGGGAAACAGGAGAGAGCGAATTCCTTCCTGCAATTCTACTGGAAAGCAATTAGAGAGAGAGAGAGAGTACTAATAAATTATATATGGCCCTGCTTTTACCTCCACTGATAAGGAACCTGTAGTATGTCAGCTGAAATGTGTAAGTACACCACTGCCTCTCCCAAGAGCTGGCGGCAAATTTATATTGTAATTTCTCATTCAAATAACCAACATTGTTCTTAAAGTGAATTAAAGCTGACCAAACATTTCCTGGGGAAAATTCATCTAAAAAAAAGGAAAGATAGTATTGACACAGAAATGAGTTACAAGGAAACATTCTCAGAATAATCATCAAACACACTTAGGAAAAATCAATTTCATAAATAATTTCGTTTAAGAATTGAGATTGGTGTGCAAACGAAAGCAGAAAGTGCGTGTGAGTTCTTTTAAATGAAATCTTGATACACGTGAAGGAAAGTTCTGCTGCTGGCTTGGTTCTTGCTCATTTGAAAAGAAAGCAAACATCTGTCTTCTTCAAGTGTTTGCTTCATAGCAGTAAATTACGGTGATATAGAACTGACTACTATAATTTGATCAAGATTCAGTTTTATATTTTCTTTTAAGATTTTATTTATTTATTCAAGAGAGAGAGCTCGAGTGAGAGAGAGGGTGAGTGGAGGTGGGGGAAGCAGAGAAAGAAACAGACTCCCCACTGAGCGGGGAGCCCAACACGTGGGGCTCCATCCTAGGACCCCTGGGATCATGACCTGAGCCAAGGCAGACGCTTACCTGACTGAGCCAGCTAGGTGCCCTCAGTGTTATCCTTTCTTTTACTCTACATATTAAGAGATTTAATACTATAAACAAGATCTTAAAGGGAATGCTTGAATTACTTAATGAAACCTGTCAGAGGGCTAATTATAAAATTATTCTTCTCTATTCCCTTAATGCCCTAAAAAACTTGGAAGGCTTAGATCCAATTACATTTTAAAAAGTAACAAATATTTATTTTAGTAGACTTTTCAATAATGTATGCTTTTTATTAGTGTAAAGCAGTAAGGTTTTTATCCTCTGAAACACCTTGCTCGTGTATATATACCAGGTTAGAGAAAACGATCCCTTCTCTCTTAACTTCCTGGATTATCCACTTCTTGGGTTTGGAAGATTTTGGCTTGAAGGGTAACAGTATCTGGTTACAGGGGACAGTATTTTGTCTGAAGGTATTTGATTAAGAATGTGTATTTAAGATTTGCAGTGAACAATCTCCAAATCTCGAGGTGTAATGGTGATTCTTGGAATATGCACATATGATTCGATTACCCCCAGCCTTAGAAACTCATTTCCTACCTTGGCATTCACAGAGCTCTGTCTGGCAAGGCCCCTGCTCAGGTCATCTCCTCCAGCCTTTCCTTTGGGGACAATAGTCCAGACACCTATCTATGCCTCTTGCTGAGGCTGCAAAAACATCCCAAGGCTGCAGCCTCTTCCTATTCCACAGCCGTCCCTGTTCCCAACCTGCACGGCCCTTCCCCAGGGTGTTGGTGTGTCTCCCTTCTGCACATCACTCTAACTCTAACCCCTGCTCAAAGCTACCTAGTTGAGTGATCTTTCCCGTCCACCCTTTCTAAAATAGCAGCTGTCACCCTTCTCCCTCCCATTCCTCGCCTTGGTTCTTTTCATAGCACTTACCACTTCTGAAATTTAATTTCAAATTTTTGTCTTGTCAGTCTCCTCCCACAAGAATGTAAGGTCCATGAGGGCAGAGACTTCCATCTGTTTTGTCCACTGCCAAACCACCGGGGCCTAGCCCAGTGATGGGCATCTCACAAGTGCTCAGTGAAGATTTGTGGGATCAAAGAATAAAAGATCAAGCATTCTTGTGCCTGGATATTCCTGTAAACCAGAGCCAGTAAGAACTGGTGACGTAGGCAGACATTTAAGAATCAGACTTGGTTTTTTAACCATTTACTGGTGCATGTAAACAGTGGCACTTTAAGCTCCTTAAAGTGGAGGATTTTTTAAAGTGTGGATTTTTTCATCTACAAATTTACCTCATTAAGTTCAGAGAGTTCATGTGAAGATTAAATGAGGTAACAAGCAAAATCCAAATGCTTGGCTTAGTGCTCACCATGCAGTTGAGCAGAAAACACTCAGTAAGTAGTTGTTAGAATATTCCAGATCAGACCCATCACAGATTGCTAAATCAGCTTCAGGTAGGTCTACATTTAATTTTATAAAAAGAACCATTGAACTTCTAGCAGCTGGTCCCCACACCTCCCCAAACCTCCCCAAAAACTCTTTAAGATTTCTCTCTCCCCAGTGTGTCTCAGAGTCTATGTGGCAGCCATTGGTCTGACTTCAAGATTTTCATTCATTTGCTTGTTTTTGTTTTCCAAAGGTTTATTTGTTTATTTTTAGAGAGAGAGAGAGAGCACAAGTGGGAGGGGCAAAGGGAGAGAGAATCCCAAACAGACTACACACTCAGTGTGGAGCCTGACGCGGAGCTTTATCCCAGGACCCTGAAATCACGACCTGAGCCAACACCAAAGTTTTTTATTCAGCTCTGAGCTCTGACAGTAACAGAGCTGTCAAATGTATTTCACCTTCTCATCTGTTGCTTACTAACACATTTTTATTATCTTCCTGATTCTGTAGTTCAAAACAGGACACGTTATTTTTGTTTTGTAAAAAAGCAATTTGAATCCCAAGGAGCTTTACTCTTCTCTGTAGGTGGACAGTTCTTGGCCCTCACCTCCCTCCACACTCATACACCCCAGCCCTGGGCGGTGGATTGATCTGCTTTCTGTCTCTATAGATTCCATTTTTCTATTCTAAATGGAGTCCCGTGGTGGGTATTCTTTTAAGACTGATTTTATTTACATTGTTACTAGCATCAGCAGTTTGTTTCTTTTTACTTCTGAATAGGGCTCTCTTCTCAGAATTCACCATAATGTATTTATTCCCCTGGAGATAGAAGTTGTATTGTTTCCATTTTGGAGTCATCTTGAATATGGCTGCTGTGAACATTAAAGCACAAATCTTTCATTTCTCCCAGGCAAATACCTGAGAGTGGAATTGCTGGGTGTTCTGGACTGATCTGTCTAGCCCCTCCCCCAAATTTGGATCTTGAAGGCATAACCCCCAGGATCTCAAAATGTGACTGTTCTGAGATAGGGCCTTTAAAGAGGAACTGAGATCAAAATGAGGCCATTAAGAGTGGATCTTAACTCAATCTGACTGGTTGTCCTTATGAGAAGAAAGAACTTGGACAGAAAAGAGGCACAAAAGAGATGCTACGGGTGCACAATCACAAAGGAAAGGTCACGTGAGGGCAGAGCTAGACAGCCTTCTTGAAGCCAAGAAACAAAGTCTCAGGAGAAACCCAAACCTGCCAGACACCTTGATCTTGGGCATCTAGCCTCTACAACTCTGAGAAAATAGATTCCTGGTTTTTAAGTCACTGGGTCAGTGGTATTTCATCATAGTAGCCCCAGCAAACTAATATATTGGGCTCTATGACAACTGCATGCTTAACTTCCTAAGAAACTGCCAAACCATTTTCCAAAGTAATTGTGCCATTTTCCATTCTCACCAGCAATATATGAGATTCATGATTGCTCCACATTAAAAAAAAATTGGTATTGACTTTTAATTGTCTTTTAACACTTAATTTCAGACTTACCCTTGGATGTGTAGAAGCTACTCATTGGGGTTTCAGTATACTCTTCCCTGATGACTAATGGTGTTGAGCATCTTTCCATGCTCTTATTAGCCACTCATATAACTTCTTTGGTCAATGGTCTGTCTCAATCTTACTGTTTCTGTACTGGGTTTGTGTCTCTTTGATATTGAGTTGTAGAAGCTCTTTATATGTTTCTATATACAACTGCTTATCAGAGATATGGGTTGTGAAGATTTTTTCCCCAGTGTGTTGTCTGCCTTTTCATTTTCTTAATGGTGTCTTTTAGAGAGTAGGAGTTTTTAATTTTGATGAAGATCACTTTGTAATTTTTTTCTTTTATGGATTATGCTTTGTGTATTAAATCTTTGCTTACTCTGAGGTCAAAAAGATTTTCTTCAGTTTTCTTCTAAAAGTCTTCCAATGTTAATTTTAACATTTAGGTCCTTAATTGATTTCCAGTATATTTTTATGTATTCTGAGAGGTTAAAGTCAAGGTCTGTCATTCCCCACATGTATATCCAGCAGTTCCAACACCATTTGTTAAAAAAAAAAAATTACCCTTAAATCCTTGAGTTAATGTGGGACATTTGGCAAAAATCAATTGCTCATGCATGTGTAGATTTTATTTCCAGACTATGCTGTTTCATCCATCTTTATATTTAATCTTATGTCAAATACCATACTGGTTAATTAGTATAGCTGTATAATAAATTTTGAAATCAGGTAGCACAAGACATTCAACCTTTTTTTTTGGCAATTATTTAAACTATTCTAAGCCATTTGCATTTCCATATAAATTTTAAGCCTGCCAATTTCCTCAAAGAAGCCGTTTACATTTTGGTTGGGACTGAACTGAATGTATGGATCAATCAGGAGAGAAGTGACATCTTAAAAATATTTAAGTCTTTGAATCCTCATACACAGTGTACCTGTTCATTTATTTAAATCTTCTTATATTCTTCAGCAATGTTTTATAGTTTTCATTGCACAGGTCTGGCACATATTTTGCAACAATTGGATTTTTAAATTTGGTCCTCTGTTTTTCATTTTTTGTATACTTCTGCAAATAGTATTCTTTTTTTAATTTCATGTTCCAAGTTTATTGTTAATATATTGAAGTACAAGTGATTTTGAAAATACTGACTTAGTACCCTGAGGTCTTGATAAATTTATTTATTAGTTCTAGTTGCCTTTTGTAGATTCTTAAGGGTTGTTTTTTTTTTTTATCGACACAGTCATGTTGTCTATAAATAAAAGTGATTTCTTCCTTTCCAAGGAGTATGCCCTTTTGTTATCCCCCTTCTTCTCCTTCTTCTATTTTATTATTATTATTATTATTATTATTATTATTATTATTATTTTGGCCTTACTGAACTGGTTAGATAATACTAAATAGAAGTGGTGAGAGGGGATACCCTTCGTTTATTCATAATGGAGGTGGGGGGGAGCAGTCAACCCCTCACCATTCAGTATGGCATTAGCTGTAGGGTTTTCATAGACACCTTTTTTTTTTTTTAAAGATTTATTTATTTATTTGTCAGAGAGAGAGAGAGAGATCACAAGTAGGCAGAGAGGCAGAGAGAGGAGCAGGCTCCCGCGGAGAAAGGAGCCCAATGCGGAACTCAATCCCAGGACCCTGGGAGCATGACCGGAGCCAAAGGCAGACGCATAACGACTGAACCACCTGGGCGACCCCATAGATACCATGTATCAGACAGAAGAATGTCAAGAACTGTGAAGGATGTGAGCTTTTAAAAGTATTTTTAATAAGTTAGTCTGCTACAGCTTCATGGATGCTTGCAGCAAACAAGAGACTCCTGGGTCAGAGACAAAGGAATTGATTGCTTACAGCACATCAAGCAACATGAGCTTCACAGTCGCATGAGTTCTCATTATGTCTGGGAGCTCTGCAGAACAGCCCAGGTGGATGCTTCATGAGAAACCAAAATATTTTATAAAAGGTGTAGGCAAATATGTCTGACCCTTGCCAAAGCGAGCCATTTTCTTTATTATACCAGACAGCAACCAAACCAGTTCTCTGCTCTTGAAGGAGACACACTCCCTATTCATCCATGGCTGTTCACCATACAATCATCCTTAAAAATGTAGTCAAGAAGAAAAGACTGTCAGTGTGCCTGTTTGCAAGACATGAAAAAATGTGAGACACCCTACTTCACCTCCATTAGGATTTTACTGTTATTATAAAAAGAAAAAAAGGAAAAAAAAGAACAAATGTTGGAGAGGATTATGGAAAATTTGGAACATTTGTGTGTTGCTGGTGGGAATGCAAAATGTTCAGCCACTGTAAAAATAGTATGATGGTTATTTTAAATAAATAAATGAACGAATAAATAAATAAATATTAAAGCTATGATTATCATCTGATCCAACAATTCTACTTCTAAGTATATACCCAAAAGAATTGACCACAGAGATTTAAAGAGATAGCTGTACACCAATGTTCATAACATTGTCATTCCCAAGAACCCAAAGATAGAAAAAACCCAAATGTTCATCAACAGGTGAATGAGTAAACAAAATACGGTATATAAATCATTGTATGGATATATACATATATACACAATGCATATTATTCAAGCTTAAAAAGAAATGGAATTCTGATACATGCTACCACATGTGAGAACCTAGAAAACATTACTCCAAGTTAAAATAAGTCAGATAAAAGAAGATAAGTACTGTATGATTCCACTTTTAGGAGGCACCTAGAGTAGGCAAATTTGTGGAGACCGATTTTTGACAGTTGACGTTGACCAAGGCCACTGCGCTAAAGTAGTGATTGTCAGGCTTCTCCACTGCAAAGTTACCCACCTCCTCCCCCACTTCCAGTACGGACCATACTTGGACTTTGGAAGGAAGTATTGTATGAAGCCCCCACTTAGGAAAAGGAAAAGTTAAGTTCCCCCTCCTTATAAGTGGAGTATCTGCACCATTTATTGGGAATCCTTCTGTATGGGACATTTGTCTCTTTTCCCTCATTTCTTAATTTATTCAATCATTATTTGTAACAATGTGTACTCATGGATATTTATTTTATATTTTGGGCTATAAACCAACACTATTTTGTGTATTTTGTTGCTTAAATGGTTCCAGTTTTGACCATTGGGAGCTCTTGCAGCTGGCAGTTAGCTGGGGAGGGGGGTTGTTTTGTTTTTCTTTCACTCTGTTTTAAATTAATAGACTTTACTTTTTAGAGCAGTTTTAGGTTACAGAGAAATACAGTAGAAAGTACAGAGAGTTCTGATATACTTGCTTCCAGCCCTATTTTTCCCTACCCCAAGTTTCTCCTACTATGAACCTCTTACATTAGTGTGGTGTATTTGTGACAATTGTCAATATCAATATGTTATTATTAACTGAAATGCATAGTTCACACTAGGGGGTCGCTCTTTATCTCGTACATTCTGTGGGTTTCAGCACATGTATAATGACATGGATCCACTGTTACGGTAACAGTAGTTTAGTGTAGTTTCAATAAAATCCTAAAAAATCTCTGTGCTCCACCTATTCCTCTCTCTCTCCCTCTGAAGTCCCTGGAAACCACAGATCTTTTTGCTGTCTCCATAATTTTGCTTTTCATGGGATATCATAGAGCTAGAATCACAGTATGTAGCTTTTTCAGATTGGCTTCTTTCGCTTAGCAATGTGCATTTAATATTCTTCCATGTCTTTTTATGGCTTGGTAGCTCATTTCTTTTTCTTCTTTGTTTCTAGTTGGGTTGAGTACAACTGATTGTGCAACTAATCTCTAGAACGTTTTTCATTTTGCAAAACTCAAACTCCATGCTCATTAAAAAACAGCTCCCCGTTTCCCTTTTCCCACAGCCCCTGGCAACCACCCTCTCACTCTGTATCAATTAAATAACTCCAGGTACCTCCCTGAGTGGAATCATATAGTGTCTTTTTGTGACTTGTTTATTTCACTTAAAATAATACCCTCAAGTTTCTTCTGTGTTACCTATCAAAATTTCCTTCCTTTTAAAGGCTGAATAATATTTCATTGTATGTATAATACCACATTTTGTTTAGCCATTCATCTGTCAGTGGACACCCGAGGTGCTTCCTTTATGTTATTGTAATGGTGCTATGAAGATGGTATACATATATTTCTTTGAGACCTTGCTTTTACTTCTTTTGGGTATAGCCCTGCTTGTGCTCTCTGTCTCTGCCTTTCTCTCAAATGAAAAATAAAAAAGAATCTTAAAAAAAACCAACAACATTAAGATATCACTATACACCTACTAAAATGACTAAAATGCAAAATACTGACAACACCAAATGCTGACAAGAATGTGGAACAATAGGAACTCATTCATTTCTTCTGGGAATGCAAGACACTTGCCACTTTGGAAGAAAGGTCAGTGGCTTCCCACAAAATAATCATTTGTACTGTATGATCCAGCAATTAATTTCCATTTTATTTCCCCAAATGAGTTGAAAATATGTCCACAGAAAATCCTGCACACAATTTTTTTTTTAAGATTTTATTTATTTATCTGAGCAAGAGAGAGAGCACACAAGCAGGGGTAGAGGGAGAAGCAGATTCCCCCACTGAGCTGGGAGCCCAACATGGGGCCCAATCCCAGGACCTGGAGATCATGAACTGAGCCAAAGGCAGATGCTTAACTGACTGAGCCACCAGGTGCCCCTTAATTTTATTTTCATTTCCCTCATGACATGATGTTGAACAGTCTTTGCATATATTTATTTGCCACCTGTTTATCTTCTCTAAGTGTCCAGATATTTTGCTTATTTTAAAAATTTATTTATTTATTTATTTATTTGATAGGCAGAGAGGAAGACAGAGAGAGAGGGAGAAGCAGGCTCCCCACTGAGTAGAAAGCCTGATGCAGGGCTCCATCCCAGGACCCTGAGATCATGACTTGAACCGAAGGCAGAGGCTTTAACCCACTGAGCCGTTCAGGCACCTCTATTTTGCTCATTTTTGAATTGTTTTCTTATTGTTGATTTTTAAGAGCATTTTATGTATTTTTGATACCAGTTCTTTATTATAAATGTTTTACAAATACTTTCTTCCAGGCTGTTGCTTGTGTTTCCATTTTCCTTCTTTCTTCTTTTTTTTTTTTTTTAAGATTTATTTATTTATTTGACACCAAGATATATATATAGAGAGAGAACACAACCAGGCGGAGTGGGAGAGGGAGAAGCTGGCTTCCTGCAGAACAGGGAGCCCAATGTGGGGCTTGATCCTAGGACCCCGGGATCATGACCTGAGCCGAAGGCAGACCCTCAATGGCTGAGCCACCCAGGTACCCCGTCTTTCCATTTTCTTAACAGTAACTTTCACAGAACCTAAGTTTTTAATTTTAGTTAAGTCCAACTTACCAATTTTTTCTTTCATTGCTTGTGCTTTTGCTGTTGCATCTTGTTGTAAGGTTTTAATTACTAATAACTATTAATTTAATTACAGGTAGGTATAAGATTATTTAGATTTCTATTTCTTCTCGATTTAAGTTTGGTCATTTATGTCTTTTAAGAAATTTGTTAATTTCATCTAAATTGTTGAATTTATTGGCATAAAGTTCTTAATGTTTTGTTGTACTTTTAATATCTATAGGATCTGTCCTTATGTCTCCTTTCATCCCTGATTTTGCTAATTTGGGTCCTCATTTTTTCCCATTAATTAATCTGGCTAGAGTTATATCACTCTTACTGATCTTGTCAGAAAATGTTTCATACTCCCCCCCCACCCCCCCGCCATATACTGTCTAATTTTCTGGTTGTTTACAGAGGAGCTTAAGTCTGGTCCTGTCAATTATGGATGCAAGTCAAAGTATGAGGATGATTTCTTAAACTGCCTATCTCCTCAATGGTTTCCCTAAGGTTCTTATAACAGAAGCCCAAATCTTGGACTCACATGGCTTTGGAAGACCTGGCCCCAGCTGTTTTGTTGTGTGGCCACACTGTTGGCCTTTTAATTCACCCCAAATCTCCTGTTTTCTCTTATCCCAGGATCTCAGTGATTGCTGTTGTCCTTGCCCCAACAATAAGCTATGCTTTTAGTTCCAATACCTGTTTCTTCCAGATCTCAGCTTAAATCACATTCTTCATGGTAGCCTCTCTTAAAACCCCAGATAAAATATTATGTTTTCATAGCTCCCTATACTTTTCTTTCATGACAATCATCACAATTCATAATTGCCTTTACATTTTTTGGGGAGAGGGATGTCTATTTTTACCTCTTAGTGCACATTGGATATCCAACAATTAAAGCTCAATGCTTGGGATTAGGCATTGAAATACCTCATTGAAAAACTGCTCAGTTAACTGTTTCAAAAAATTGAAGTGGAAAGCAAACTTACAGACTCTTTTTATGAAGCCAGCATTACCCTCATCGCCAAGCCAGGAAAAGACCCCACCAAAAAGGAGAATTTCAGACCAATATCCCTGATGAATATGGATGCTAAGATTCTCAACAAGATCCTAGCAAATAGGATCCAACAGCACATTAAAAAGATTATCCACCATGACCAGGTGGGATTCATCCCTGGGTTTCAAGGATGATTCAACATTCGCAAATTAATCAATGTAATAGAACAAATCAGTAAGAGAGAAGAATCATATGGTCATCTCAATTGATGCATAAAAAGCATTTGACAAAATCCAGCATCTGTTCCTGATTAAAACGCTTCAAGTATAGGGATAGAGGGAACATTCCTCAACTTCATCAAATCTATCTATGAAAAACCCACAGCAAATATCATCCTCAATGGGAAAAACCTCACAGCCTTCCTGTTGAGATCAGGAACAAGACAAGGATGCTCACTCTCACCACTCTTGTTCAACATAGTATTAGAAGTCCTAGCAACAGCAATCAGACAACAAAGAGAATAAAAGGTATGCAAATTGGCAATGAAGAAGTCAAACTCTCTCTTTGCAGATGACATGATACTTTATATGGAAAACCCGAAAGACTCCACCCCTAAACTGCTAGCACTCATACCCCAATTCAGTAATGTGGCAGGATACTAAGTCAATGCACAGAAGAAAAAAAAAAAAAAGAAAGAAAGAAAGAAAAAGTGCTCAGTTTACCAAGGGTGTGGAATTTTTTCCCAACTCCTTTCCTGATATACAAGATTATCATATAAATTTAGTTATAATGCAGAGTACTTTATGCTGGCTGCAGTTTCCACTTAAAAATTCTCAACAATTGGGGCATCTGTATGCCTTAGTTAGCTAACTGTTGGACGCTTGGTTTGGGCTCAGGCTGTGGGATGGAGTCTTGGACTGTACTGTTCTCAGCATGGATTCTCTCCCTCCGCCCAGCACCCCCTCACCCTGCACTCTCTCAAATAAATAAGTAAATAAAAACTTACAAAAATTTTTTCAACCACTAGGGGCACCTGGGTGGCTCAATTGGAAGGCAGCTATGCTCACCCCTATACCACCAATGCCTGGGTGGCCCAGTTGGTTGAGCCAATCAACTTTTGGTTTTGGCTCAGGTCCATGGTCTTGGGGTCCTGGGATCAAGCCCTGCCTGGAGCACCATGCCTCTGCCCCTTCTACAGTAAATAAATCTTAAAAAAAAAAAAATCCATAACCATTAGATAATTGTGTTTCAGGTTCTGAAATCTCCCATACATTACTATTCTTTGCAGGGTCTCCTTTCTGTCCAATTCCTAGTTTCTGCTTTTATTACACTGTCCCCACAAGATATTTATAAGTATTTACTTGAACCAAAATCTCAAGGTTGAGGAAAGTTCTATAAGGAAGTAAATCCACTTCTACAAAAATTTTGTATAAGAATCACTTTAGTTAAAAAAGGATTGTTTTTATCCACTACATTCTGAGGTAAATAAGGCTTCACGACTTGCCTTGAGTTCACTGAAAAATGCCTCCTCCAAGAATATATTTGTAAACAAACTTTTGGAACACAAACTATCAAACACATGTGTAGCACATGGCTATTTCAATTTTTAGTTGACAGCTTTTAACAGTTCTCTATAATTTCATGATACATAATAACAGTTACTAAGATTAATAATTGTTTTCATTCTTAAAGATTTTCAACAGTTTCACATCTAAATTTTTGCACAGTTTTTGAGATCTTTATTTCTAGTTTTTGTTTGTTTTTTTAACCTGTCAAATCAGCATGTCCCAAAATTCTTGACGGAAAGACTAGATGTTTTAACCCATTTTTAAGTAAAAAGTCATTTTTCTAAAAATGGCATATATTTCTTTCCCCTTCAGAACTAGTACGAGCTAGAAGAATGCAATAGTGAGAATACTTTTTTTTTTTTTTTTTTAAGAATTAATTTATTTGACAGACAGAGACACAGTGAGAGAGGAACATAAGCAGGGGGAGTGGAAGAAGGAGAAGCAGGCTTCCCATGGAGGAGGAGGCCCCCCCACTTCCGGGGCTTGATCCCAAGACCCTGGGACCATGACCTGAGCCGAAGGCAGACACTTAACAACTGAGCCACCCAGGTGCCCCAAGAATAACATTTTTTTAAAATTTATTTTTTATTTATTTTCAGCATAACAAAATTCGTTATTTTTGCACCACACCCAGTGCTCCATGAAATCTGTGCCCTCTATAATACCCACCACCTGGTACCCCAACCTCCCACCCCCTGCCCCTTCGAAACCCTCAGATTGTTTTTCAGAGTCCATAGTCTCTCATGGTTCACCTCCCCTTCCAATTTCCCCCAACTTCCTTCTCCTAACTCCCCATGTCCTCCATGCTATTTGTTATGCTCCACAAATAAATGAAACCATATGTAATTGACTCTCTCTGCTTGACTTATTTCACTCAGCATAATCTCTTCCAGTCCCATCCATGTTGCTACAAAAGTTGGGTATTCATCCTTTCTGATGGAGGCATAATACTTCATAGTGTATATGGACCACATCTTCCTTATCCATTCGTCCGTTGAAGGGCATCTTGGTTCTTTCCACAGTTTGGTAACCGTGGCCATTGCTGCTATAAACATTGGGATACAGATGGCCCTTCTTTTCACTACATCTGTATCTTTGGGGTAAATACCCAGTAGTGCAATTGCAGGGTCATAGGGAAGTTCTATTTTTATGAATGAAAAGGGAGCGATCACAACTAACACCAAGGAAGTAGAAACAATCAGCAGAAGTTATTATCAACAGTTATATGCCAATAAGCTAAGCAACCTAGATGAAATGGATGCATTCCTGGAAAACTATAAACTCCCAAAATTGAACCAGGAAGAAATTGACAACCTGAATAGACCGGTATCTAGTAACGAGATTGAAGCAGTGATCAAAAACCTCCCAAAAAACAAGAGCCCAGGACCTGATGGATTCCCTGGGGAATTCTACCAAACTTTCAAAGAAGAAATAACACCTATTCTCCTGAAGCTGTTTCAAAAAATTGAAGCAGAAGGAAAACTTCCAGATTCTTTCTATGAAGCCAGCATTACCCTGATCCCCAAACCAGGCAAAGACCCTACCAAAAACGAGAATAACATTCTTAAGGAATAAATACATGAGTCCCGAATGCCTATGTTTGGTAAATAATTTTGTATATCAAAAAGATGCTTTGGAAGGAGGGCTTAGAGAGCGTGGTAGTTTTGAATCAATACAGCTGTTTCATTTGACTCATTTTAAATAAACAACTCCACGTAGCTAATACCACTTAAATTTCCAGCACAGAATTTCAAAGGGAAGTAGGGGGTGGGGGGATTAACATTAAGATGTTGGTTGTCCATTATTTCATTTTATAATCTATGCCCCAATTTTTAAACACACAGTAGTACTGGATATTGTTGAAGTAACAACACTACTATATTTAGAAATAATCTTAATTTCATTATCTGCACAATTTTTCTTATATTTCAAAATATCTCATATGCATATGAAAAAATATATATGAAAAGTTCATCTTCAGGAAGAGAATAATTAACACTATTTTAGGTTTCAAAATTACTAAAATGGCCTGTAAAAACCAGGAAAAACAACACTTTAAAAAAAGACAAACATTCTGAAATTAAAACTTTATTTTTCATTTGTGTGACTTCAACTTTGTACCACCAAAATGGAAATGGCATGTGTATGTATAAGTAGGAGCCACTTATATCTACACTACCCACCCCAAAAGAACAGAGAAAGTACAACAATGTTATAAAACAAGGTTTATTCTGCAATACTTTATCATAATGAATTGCATCTCTTTGGTAAAAATAAACTTTATAAACATTTTAATAATCAGAGATTAGATACAAAAACTAAATATCTGTTAGGTTGCTTTTAATATGAGTGAAGACTGGCAACTGAGAAGTGGTTCACTTGTGACTGGTCATCTACTGGCAGTTATAACTCAAACTCAGGGCAATTTTTATGCTACATTAGAAAAGAGGATAAGGAAACCAGTTTAACAACTCAAATTTCTTGAATCAGAAAGCATTACACTTCATTTAAAAATAAATAATAGTTACAGTGAATTGGCAATTATACATTTTTATACACTATATGATGGCAACATAATACTTGAAGCACTTAGTTTAATAAGAAATGTACAACAATTTTAAAAACAAGTTTTGAAAATGGCACTGGCAGTTAGATGCAAAAAAATGTGCTTTAAGAAAAAATGGCAGGTATAACATTAAAATACTCTACTTTGTCTTTCAATAAATATTTTGAGTACATCATTAACATAGTGAAGTAAACTTTGTTTAAATCAAAGCTTACACATTTCAAACTAACAACAACAACAACAAAAAACCTGTAAAGTATATGTAAACCAGAAAGCCTTTAATTAAATGCTATGGTCTTCAAAATGGTTGTTAAGTTACTGTAGTATTTAAGACAGAAGTCTTTATAGCTTTGTGAAGTATTCACATCTGTTGGTTAAATTGCTAGGAAAGGCCTCCTGGTCTATGAAGACACACACATTCCCTCAACGCTTTCTCTACCTTTGAATTCGTGCTTACATATATTTAACTAACCACCTAGTATGACCCCTTTACATAATGCCACAGAAAGTAGCAAAAGAAAAAAATATATATATTCTAAACCTTATTATATACAGGGGTATCTACATTAAGAGAAGTCATGCTGGCTCTAGGGAGGAAAGGAAAGGCTCAAAGGTGGAAAAAAGGAGGCAATCCACCAATAATTAGCTTTTCCATGAATACAAGTAATGTTTTCTTTCTCTGAATTTGATAGGTAAAATAAAATATCAATTTAGTAATAATATTGCACAAACAAATTTCAAAAATCTATATTCAAGGAACACTGATTCTATTTGGGATGTGAAAGATAAAGATTAATTGTGCTGACTCAAAACTTTCACTAGATATCTATTATAAACTGGAATTGGCTATAACAATTTGTATTGATGTAAGGCAAATTACGTTAGCTTAAATCACAGTCTTAAAATATGCTGGAACATATATAACCTCTCTGGGACTGCCAAACTGTTTCTATTACAGTATAATTTCTTGTTAATATATTATTAGAAATACAATTTCCAGTCCATAGGACTTGAAATGACTTTCCTTAATTGGGTGGTTATTAGCCATGTTTTTATCTCAACACACCTGAGGAATGGGATCATATCTATGGAAGTAATAATGAGGGAATCATAATTAAAAAGCTACTTCCCCTTGAAAATAACTGCTTTGATAAATCAGCAAATGGAAAGTGATGCACTGAATTCTGTATAAGAATTGTGTAGAATATTATTGTTATTTATATTAAATGAAAATAATTTTGAAGATCCCTCTTAAAGAGGGAACAACTCTCCCCCTCCTTAGAACATTTTCCTCTGCTTACGAAGAGTAATTATCTAATGGACAGGAACCAGAGAGAACATCTGTGGTACAGAATTTCAGTTGAACAAAATACACTGGAACCAGATCACTGAAACACACTTTTACTAATTTCTATCAAAAGGGCCACTGTGAACAGCTTTAAGATATTGTTATTAAAGTGATTTTTATAATCTGTGTGCTGTTTATACTGTGGTATAAGCATTTTTTTGTGTGTGTTACAGTCACTGTCTACAGCAAAAGGTACCAACTTGGATTAGCCATTTTCTGTAGTAGATGTGACATGTATGAAGAAGGAAAAAAAAAAAAAACCCAAATACCTCATCCTGCATACTTAAGAACTATTTTTCATTATCAACAAATTTAAAAATTACTGTATTTCAACAGCACCGATACTATTAACATGCCTATTCAAGTTCATTTACAATGAACATGGAAACAGGACAGGTAATATTAATGTTGTTATCCCTGGCTTAAATTTTTGCCAATTGAAAAAGATGTTTTCCATTATGCTTCTCATTCAACAGTTTTGCCCAAATAAAATTTACAAGTTAAAATAAAAGTATCTCTTAAAAAAATAAATCCAAGAAAACGTTTTAGTCATAGAAACAGCTCAGAACCAACCCAAATCATGAGCCTATGTATCTATGTGTGTATGTATGTATGGATATACGAAATTATCAGGAAAATGAAAACAAGTTCATTGTTATAAAACAGAATGTACCATGAGACAAGACTAAACTTTTGGAAAGTTGCTTCCACCACTGTAAAAATATATACATAATGAGTAAGTTTAGTTTTATTAGTATCCTGTGTTCTTTCTAAATAATAAAGTCAAACCATAAAAATGATATGGAAAAATGTCTCACAGAAGCAGATTTGTTCAAATACTTAAAAGCCTTAGCGCACCTTTGGAACAGCAATATAAAATCTTTTAGCATGGAATAAATGGCACATATATTATAACTGCCTCCCCCAAAGGGTATACTGTATAAGATTTAATTGTATATGAATTTTGAAACTCATGAAGGTACTTTGTCTCTATAGTTTTGTTAAATCCTTTTAAATTTAACTAGGAATACATATAGACTTAATTCATACAAACCTTGGACGGAAGTTTTTTCCTAAATGATCTATCTTTATTTAAAAGGACATAAGTAGTAACTATTCAAAATATTTCTATTAGATTACACTCCATTCCTACTACAAAAATCCCAGAATGCAGTCCATTTAACAACACATGAAAGATTCTCTTATTGCAAAAAGTGTGTCAAAATGGGTGTTAACCCCGTAACACACTTTATGGCTATATCCTCTCATTGGATTGTTTCTACTCAACAAAGACAGCTAGTGGCTAAAATTCAAACAATGGTTGCAAAGCACTTTGGGAACAAACAAAAGGCCCCAGTAAATGTTATGCAACATCTGGGAAGAAAAAAAAAATCAAAGATAATATTGTAATAGGAATTGGAGTATTCTTAGACGAAATTTTACCACAAAACTGACTTTTCTAAATTTTAAGAACTCTTTGCTGTACTTCCTGCCTATGTAACCAAAAGGAGCTTTTGAGACATCTAGGACCTTTTCCAATTTATATTCAAGTTTTTCCATGCTTCAACAAAAAATAATTAAAAACAAAAATTAAGACAAAATAAAAAATCAAAATCTCATTCTACTGGGTTGCATGTGTCCAGAGAGAAGTATGTGAGAAAGACATCAGCAACATTTTTGGCTGGATCAGCAACTATAGCTAATTACAAATGATTGGAAAGGAAAATGAGAAAAAGTTACAGAGTTGCCAATTCTTACACTTTAACATATTAACAGAATAAAAGATACTTCCTACAAGTTTTAAGACACAGGCTGTGGATTTTCCTATAAAAAATTTCCAAATTTTAAAGACACTTATCACAAAAATTAGCTTTTAGGACTTGGCATCGTATCTATGGTTGGACATGGTCCTAACAGCAATTATTTAATAAAGATTAAAACAAATGTTTCGAAATAAACAGGTAATTAGCACCCCTCCCCCACCCCAAACCAAAAGAAGTCCATTATGGCTTTGATATCCCTTGTAAAGAGTTAAGTAGAAGAGTATTGCCACACTTGAAAATAATTTCACACTAATAAGTATTTCTATTTTTTCCGCTGCTTTTGATTTTGTGTCTTTGCAGTACTTATTAGGGAACCCAGACACGTACGGATTCCAGCAAGGTGGAGCAGAGATCCAGCTGCCTCTTTGAGCTCCTCATCAATTTCTTGACATAACTGTTTGCGCATCTTTTTGCCTGGCTGTCCTTTTTCAGAGGTATCTGCACAAGCCTGTGATGCATAGCCACTGTCTCCAAGAGGATCATCTTCATAATCAACATCTGTATCTTCTTCACTGCGAAATCCTTCACTGCCATCACTTCCCACATGGCTACTCTTTGGGATAAAATCATATGCCTCATCCACAGAGGACAGAGAAGACACGCTAGACCTGGATGCACAGCGCTGTGCTGCCATGCTACTTGCACTGTAATTGTGGTCTTCTTTTGGATCAATGCTCGTGGCCAAAGAATCACTCTCTTGCAATCGCACAGTACTGGGATGATTAAATGCATTGCTGTAACTCCTCTTTTTTTGCATTGCTGTTTTAAGAGGAAGAGGCTTCTCACCTGTGGAAAAAAACACTTCCATCAGTAGGTCAAATGCATCTGATTGCCAAGAACAGACCATTTAAACGAGTAGTGAGAGTTTTAGGGTTAGTAAAGTTCTGTAGGTTTTTGTTCACTTGTTTCTTTTTTTACTTAGACATTATATGCCATCCTTTGGTTAACTTGGAACATTTTAAAATCACTTAATGATATGACTTGACCTTTCCAGGAAAATTATAATTATTTTGAGCTGTTTGTAGAGAATGCCTCAATAAGAATGTACCACTGTTGAGCTAACCATTTTCTTATTGATATTTAGGTTTTCCCAATTTTTCACTATGAATAATATTGCAATGTGAATCCTTCTAGATGCCTCTTCTTACACATATGCAAATATTCTTCTAGAATAGCAAGAAACAGATTTAAGTAAAAGGATATATACATTTTAAATTGTAATTGGTTTTTTTTTTTTTTAACAGAAGTATAGTTGACATACAATCTTACATTTGTTTTAGGAGTACAATATAGGGATTTGACAATTCTAAACATTATGTAAGTAAAGTCAACATATAAAGTTTTACAATATTATTGACTCTATTCCCTATACTGTACTTTTCATCCCCCTGTGATTTATAACTGGAATTTTGTAACCTCTTAACTGCCTTCACTTATTTCACTTATCCCTCCACCTTCCTTGCCCCTGGCAAGCACCAGTTTGTTCTCTTGTAAGTCTGTTTCTGTTCTTTCTTTCTTTCCTTCTTCCTTTCCTTCTTTCCTTCTTTCTTGATTTTGCTTATTTGACAGAGCACGCACACACACACAAGTGTACAAACAGGAGTGGCAGGTTCCCCGCTGTGCAAAGAGCGTGACATGGGGCTTGATCCCAGGACTCTGGTATCATGCCCTGAGCCAAAGGCAGATGCTTAGCTGACTGAGTCACCCAGGTGCCTGTTTTTTTGTTCTCAGGATTTTTATTAATTTGAGAGACAGAGAGGAGTGAGGGGAAGGGTGGAAGGGGAGGGAAAGGGACAAGCACACTCCACATGAGCATGGAGCCTACTCAGGGCTCAATCTAGGACCCCAAGATCATGACATCAGCTGAAACCAAGAGTCAGGCACGTAATGGACTGAGCCACCCAGGCATCTGCTTTTGTTTTCTGTTTGTTCATTTGTTTTGTTTTTTAGATTCCATATATGAGTGAAATCATATGCAGTTTGTCTTTCCCTGGCTTTCTTTCACTTGGCATAAAACTCTCTAGGTCCATTTATGTTGTCAAGAGTGGCAAAATTTCATTCCTTTTTTATGGTGGAGTAATATTCCATTGTGTATATATATCACATTTTATCCATTCATCTACTGATGATGGACAGAAGATGTTTGCTTCCATACCTTGGCTATGCAAATAACGCTGCAATAAACACAGGGGTGCAGGTATCCTTTCAAATTAAGTGTTTGTTTTTTCAGGTAAATACCCAGATGTGAAATTACAGGATGGTATGGTACTTCTATTTTCAGTTTTTTGACGAATCTCCATACTGTTTTTCATAGTGGCTGCACCTATTTGCATTCCCACCAATAGCAGGTTCCCTTTTTCTCTACATTCTCATCAACACTTGTTATTTCTTACCTTTTTGATACTAGACATTCTAATTAGTAGGAGATTTCACTGTGGTTTGATTTGTATTTGTGGCTGGTATTTTCAAATTGTGCTCCAAAATGGTTGTACTAACTTACATCCTACAGTGTTCAACAATATTCAGTTCTCACAATTAAAACCTAATATTATCATTTTAATTTTTCATAATCTCATGGGCAAAAAAAGTAGTATCGCAGTATTGTTTCATTTGGCATTTCCCTGTCTTCTAGAGAAGCTGCATATCTTTTCAAATGTGTGTTTCCACTTTATTTCCTTCCCTGAGACCTGCCTAATTCATATATTGGCTTTTCTGAATATCTTTCTTATTTCTTACTTGTAGAGTCCTTTTACATATACTCAATATTAACCTTTTGTTTATTATATACATAGTAAAAAAAAATGTTCTCTCAAGTGTTTTCCTTGTGTGACTTTTCTTACAAATACCTTTTGTTGTGAGAACTACAGAATTTTGATGTTTAAATTTACCTATGTTTTCTTTTATGGATTTTGCACTTAGTATCTAAAGGGTTTTTCAATTCCAAGGTTATAAATTTCTTATATTTTTCTTATATTTATATATATTTATATTTCTTATATTTATATATAAATTTCTTATATTTTGTTATTTATGACTTTCATTTTTACTTTTAAATTCTCAACTTTAATTTCTACACATGCTATTTATTTCCTTGTTTCCTGGTCCATGTAAAAATATCACAGTATTAACTTCAATCTCATAATTGCTCACATATATTAATGAAAATACAATAAAATGGAAACTAAGTAATTCAAATGAAAACACAATTTAGTTAGAAAAAACAATTCTGCCTATAATATTTAAATATTTTATATTCTAAATTACATTTGAAAAAGCACTCACAAAAATGTATTTTAGGAAGAATGGCATGATTGCTTACATTCTAAAATTCCTTGTTCTATAGAAGTATTTAAAAGCATCATTGCAGTGGCAGCATCAATATCAGATTCTGAAAAAGGAAGAGAGTAACAATATTAATGTTCTTTATAAAAGAGAAGCTATTATAAGTATTTGTAAAGGTAACCAGTGTTAAGATTTGGTATATATTCTTTTACTTAAATACATACACACACACACAAAACAAAATGAGACATATTTGTTCACTTAAAATTATGAACAGTTTATGGGGTGCCTGGGTGGCTCAGTGCATTAAGCCTCTGCCTTTGGCTCAGGTCATGATCTCAGGGTCCTGGGATCGAGCCCTGCATTGGGCTCTCTGCTCTGCAGGGAGACTACTTCCCCCACCCCCGCCACTGCCTGTCTTTCTGCCTACTTGTGATCTCTCTCTCTCTGTGAAATAAATAAATAAAAATCTTTAATTAAAAAATTATGAACAGTTTTGTGGATAGTATCGAGTAAAGGAGAATTGAGAAGTACAAGATAATAAAATTTCTTACGATTTTCTTAGTAACATTTTTTCTCTAGCTTACTTTAGTGTAAGCAAACAGTATGTTATTCATAAAACATACAAAATATGTGTTCACAACTGTGTATGTCATCACTAAGGCTTCCAGTCAACAGTAGACTATTAGTAGTTAAGTTTTGGGGGAATCAAGTTATACATGGATTTTCAACTGTATAGGGGAAGGAGGCAGGGGGTCAGCACTCCTAACCCCTGCATTGTTCAGGGGTCAACTGTACTTGACTAAAAATGTACATTAAGGCACTATTACTTTTTAGAATTTTTACCTTTTAAGAAAAAGATTATTTGAGAGAGAATGAGACAGAAAAAGAGAGGAAAAGAGGGAGGGTGCAAGCAGGTGGAGGGCCAGAGGGAGAGAATATTGAAGCAGACTCCCACTGGCAGGGCTCAATCCCACGGCCCATGAGACCAGGACCTGAGCCGAAACCAAAGGTCAGACATCCAACCAACTGAGCCACTGAGGTTCCCCTACACTTTATAGCATGTAAAAAATATCTTTATCTGTGTGTATCTGCAGTTATGAAGTACTGCATTAATTACATACTGATTACAGGAGTTAGAAATATGTATATTTGGTCAGTCTAGATCATGTGAGTTTACAAATGCTAAATAAATAATTACTGCTGGTACAAAAGTATTAGTCATGTTTTTAATCATAATTATCTATGAGCCCACAAGTACTAGAGACTTCGTAAGAGGTCAAACATAATTATGGATATTCCATAAGAAAAATGAACTTTAAAAGGCTGGTAAAATCAGCAGGTTCTACTCCAGATAAAGTTATTATGCTCTCATATCACTTTTCTGATAGAAGTTCCTCTCCATCTTGGTGATCTATTATTCTGAATAACTGTAATTAAATAAAAGTAATATGGTATAACCGAATGTGAAGGAAAAGTTAGAAAATACTGAGAAATCTTAGATCATAAAGATGTTTAAAATAAGATTCAGATTATGAAACCTCCCATTTCTATCTCAAAGCTAGAAAATTTTTATTATCCTAATGTTCTCCATTTTATTTGTAATACCTAATTATAAAGTTATTTTAGATAGTAAAGCCATAAAAATATTGACTTCTCCTCTCCCCAACTTGACCATAAACTCTGTGAAGACAGAAAAAGTTACTGTTACTGACTTTACCGAACAGACTTAAGTAAATCAGAAGATGGTTGTTATGAAGAAGTACATAATATCACTACTCTTTCCCCTTCAATAAACTGTGACCTCATGAAGCAAGAATCTCTATGAATGCCTTCCCAATTAAGGTAGGAACCTGTCTTATCTATGTTCCACAATCCTTGGAACAACAGTGGGTCCTTGAAAAATGTGTAAATAATAAAGTATATGACCTCTTTGCCCTCCTTTCCTTAGATTAAACTAATTAGCACCAAATTACTGATGTTGGGTATCAATGGGCTTGGCATGTTCTGAGTATTACTAACTCATCTAATCCTCACAGCTTTATGATGTGGGTACTATTAGTATTTCCATCTGAAAAATGAAAAAAAACAGACATGGACAGGTCTTTAGGGGAGGTGGGGCTTGAACCTCTCTATAGCCTACTTCTAGAACCTAGGCCTTCAATTTGTACTCTATCAATTATCAATCATTAATACTTGTATCCATGTATCCATGATTAGAGCAGGAAATTCTGTGCGATTTACAGAATATACTGGAAATTCTGTATTCTGTTATTCATTCAATAAAATGAGTATACTATTATGAGCTAGACATCATTCCAGGCTGTGGGAATACAGCAAAAAACTAAACAGGAAAACCCCTAACCTCTCAGAATACAAAGGAATAATTAAAACACAGTATGTTACAAGGTGACAAATATAAGGGAGAGAAACTAAGCGGAAAGGGGGATAGAGAGTGTTAGGAAGGGTGACTGCACTTTAAATACAGAGGTTAGAGAAGGCTTCAAGAAGCAAGTGTTGAGCACAGATTCAGGGAGATGAGAAAAAGAAGTCATGTAGCTATCTGAAGGAAAAGTATTTCAAGGCAGGAAGAACAGTTAAGTAAAAAGATTATGAACAACTGTTTCTCATGTCATGGCCATGAAAAGATCTCTTTTAGAGATCTTTTCTTTTAGAATGAGACCTGACTATAATTTGATAGAGTTCAGTATTCCAGTCTTTGAAGAAGAAAAGGTGCAGACTCCAGGCCATATTGTAGCTCTGTGTGAACTGGAAAAAAACAAGTCTGCCTCCAGGTGAATGCTTCCCTGTGTGAAGGCACACAGCTTGAAGACTGGAGCGTGGGCTGAATTTCAGACCCCACTCATTGCCTCAGCCAAGTGGCCTTGCACAGGGGACATCTTGCATGGCGTTATATAAAAGCCCTGACAGAGAGTTTCCTGTTCCAGGAAATAATTTGTCTTTTAATAAAAAAAAGGGCTACCTTGTCACCAATTTCATTAAGTAAAAAAAAAAAAAAAGGAAGTGATGCTGAGGGAGAATCTAACTCAGAAAAGCATTATAATGAGGAAACAATTTCAGAAAATTTATAATCTTACAAATGAAGTACCTATAAAATCTTAACAAAAAGATTAGTGTATCTCTAGCTTAACTTCCTATAGAAACTTCCATTAGAATTCAAGGAGTCATGTTTCTTAAAAATAATATCTAAAACTAAAGAAAATTGGTGAGCCTTATCTGGACAACATTAAAAAGCTGCATGAACACCACTTCTCTTCTTAGTTTCCAAATATTTAATGATAACACAATTAGATACTATTTTTGTAATAGTAGGAGGACAGGAAAAGTGTACCTTAAATGCATTTATTTCTTGTAATAGATTTATTATAACCAAATTAATTTGAACTCTCCCACATGAAATTAACTTTATGAAACCAAAAACTTCCCTGCAAAACGATTTTATCTATGTGTAATTTGTTTGGTTTCAAGCATTTTAAGGATGCTTCCCATAATGACTTGCCAATTAACTCTAGAAAAATGTCTTCACTCCAAGAAAAATGGCCCCAAACACTCGGTAATCAAGCATACCTGATTACCAATTATTTGTCCAAGGTACAATCTTGAACTTTTTAGAACAAGAAAACCAAAAACTCTCTGTATAGATTTTACAATTTTTATTTAGAGTACTCAATCTGTTTTGGTATTAAACTGAATACTTAGTTGTTTATTGTCACAACTGAAAACGCTTCATGCTATTTTTTTCACTGATAATACTTTAAGCTATTTAAAATGTAGCTCTGTTTTAAAAGACATACTATTACCTAGCATATCCAGTTCATAATGAATAAAAATTTGGTTCTTTTATAAGTTTTTTATAAACATTTTCTCTGACGCTATTTAGAGTAAATAAATAATTCATTTCTAGTTGAAAGTCATTTGTCATTAAGATTCATGAGAGCCATCCAAATAGTGATTAAAAAAGCCAACTTAGTTCAAAGTCATATTATTTTTCTTTTTTCCTTCATAGTTCTGACTGGAGTTGAAAACATGCTACTGATTTAATATCTGATTCCAACAAATTTCTGTCCTAAGTGTTAATTTGTATGTCCTGGTTTATAGTTTCTTAGCCTTGATGCTGGGAAATTACTAATAATAACTGAGAAAAAAATTCTAAGACACTAGGTTCACCTATGTGAAACTAAGGGCTATTACACAAACTGACAGGTCTCTGTCACCTGATTCTCAATCCATTTGCTTAAGGAATGATATGAGAACCATAGAGGCAGAATTTAAATGATTATAAGCTCAGTAATAACTATAAGGACTTCCTAGCTCTATCAAAGCTAACATATACATTTATAAAGCATTCAAACAGAGAAGCTGTCTCTTGTGATTCTTTAATAGAGGAAAGCAATTTTGATAAACTGCCAATACTGTAAGCTCCTTGGACCACTGGTTTAGTTTCATTTCTATTAAGATAATAATTATGTTGGGGTGCCTGGGTGTCTCAGTGGGTTAAGTATCTGCCTTTGGCTCAGGTCATGGTCTCAGGGTCCTGGGATCAAGCCTGCTTCCCCCTCTCTCTGCCTGCCTCTCTGCCTACTTGTCTTCTCTCTCTATCAAATAAATAAAAAAAAATAAAAATAGATTAAAATTATGCTAATTTAGAATCTTAAAATTTGAATCTAGATTTGTACTTAGCCCCTAACATCATCATTAACCATCTAAAGTTTATATTTATATATATAAATATGTATATTTTTATATATGTAAATATGTATATATTTATATATGTAGATATATATTTATATTTGCAGTATACTATGACTTCAGTATAAATACTACAATTCAGTAAAGTTCCATTTTTGTCATCTTTGCTAACTGATGTATCCTTGTGCCTAGCCCACAGGTATGCTCCATGAATATTTCTTAAGCAGATGAATTTATTCTAAATCCACAACAAACCAAAATATTGACAAAAAAGATTTTGTTTTGCTATCTCAGTAAGAGATCCCTGTGCCTCCCGCCCTCTGTTATAAACTACTGTAACATATACATTGGCATATAAAATTTGTCATTGGTGAGCAAGAAAGACAACTAGACTTTAAACAAACTGCTATACCTACTTTGGGTGATAGTAACTATTTCTGGAGTTTCTACACCTAAACAAGTTCTCCTGTTGCTCTTATGTGTTTAAACGTAGCTTTATTATAATGATTAGTAAAGACGAGTCTGTGAAGTGAGAGATAAATCTAATACTGGATTCTAATACTGGAACTCAATGACACCTAAGTGACCTTTATAAAACACAAAACTGACAATGTTGCGTCCTTCTTTAATGTGCTTCAGTAGCTCCCCCAGTGCCTCATACCTAGTAGGAGTACAGGTTCTGGTATCAGAGTTTCTGCATTCCTTCTATGCCTTTTACTAGTGATGTGGCCTTGAGAAAGTTACTTAATCACTCCAATCTTCTCCAAACTTTACTTGTAAAAGTAGGTAACAATACCTCAAAGAATTATAAGGACTAAATGAGATAATGCATTCAAAGTACCATAGTAAGGAACTCAATGCTAACTAATGTTGTAATTATATAGAAGGAGTTCAACACATAATGCTAAGTAAGTTCTCCGTGACTTGACTAATGCTCGCTTAAACTTCTTCATTTGGCTTGCACATGCTAAATGATCACATCTACAGTCAGTGGGCCAACGCTGCCAAATTGTCTTTTATAATCCTAGGGTTCAACCACACTCACTGGCCTGCAGTTCCTAGCAGATACCCTCCAACAAGGTCAAGTATTTCCCCAACTTCTGAGGTCCAGCTCAAGCACCACTTTCTTTTCTAAGGGGCCTTTCCTGATCTACCTCTAAGCTTACTTTGCCAACTTACTTCCTTTTTTTTTTTTTTTTTAAAGATTTTTATTTATTTATTTGACAGACAGAGATCACAAGTAGGCAGAGAGAGAGGAAGGGAAGCAGGCTCCCTGCTGAGCAGAGAGCCCAACTCGGGGCTCGATCCTAGGACTCTGGGATCATGACCTGAACCAAAGGCAGAGGTTTTAACCCATTGAGCCACCCAGGCGCCCCACCAACTTACTTTCTTTTTCCCCAAAGTACTCTGCATAACCTTGCCAACCTTTTTCAACTAAACTGTATGGTTTTTGAGAATAGGGTCCGGGTCACTTTTATCTCTGCATATCCCAAAGTACTCACACATTGTTTCGGCACTATGTGGGAAGTCAACAATTACTTGTAGAATAAACAGTTGAATGTTTAGTCCATTTAGCATTGTTTTTTCCCCAAACTTTTCTCTAGAAATAACACTGAGAGAAGAAAAAGCAAATTTCCTCTTAAGTCTAGGCCCTAAAGCAACCTGATTTAAATATATAATTTTCTTAAGTTTTTGTGTGGTTTTGTATTTTCTGCTAAAACTCATGAGAACTGTATATTCTATTCCACAACAGGCCTGCATTTGTTTTAACCTGGAACTCCAAGCCCCCATGTCCCCAAGCTTAAGACTCACCAGTATAGAGATGGAGGGAAGTAAGCTATTAGCAGCACTGGAGAGGTGACGCACCATATGTCTAAGTCATTAGATGAAGGAGAGGGCTACTATGCTCTAGTTATAAAAAACTGAGGCTAAAACTAGCAGGAGAGGGGTGCCTGGGTGGCTCAGTCAGTTAAGCAGCTGCCTTTAACTCAGATCTTGATCCTGATCCTGGAGTCTCAGGATCGAGCCCCGTTTCAGGGTCCCTGCTTGGTGGGGAGTCTGCTTGTCCCTCTCCCTCTACCCTACCCCCCAGCTCTCTCTCTCCCAAATAAATAAATAAAATCTTTTTTTAAAAATTAAAAAAATAAAACTAGCAGGAGAAAAAACTGTAGAAGTGTCTGCTCACCAAAAGCAGCAGCAGAATCAGGACAGAATGAAGTAAGAGCAAGAAGAGATTCTAAATAAACCCAGAATTCACAAAGAAAATGTTCTCAAAATCTGTATATGAATGGAGCCGGAAAGACTAAAGGTCAGAACTTATTGAGATAATAAAAATATGTAGTTTTTGCATGCCTAAATGTAGAGAAACCACATCTACCCATGCAGGAAGGAGAAAATGGATATTTGCATTATGTTAAGCCAGAACATAATCTGAACATACGCTCAATACACTTAACTTCTTTGCAGAATTCTCTTCAGCTTTTTCACACCACTTCTCTCCCTCATTTTTACAGACCATCATCACACAGCTTCTTAGGCTTGGCTTAGTGTAGTTCCAAAGAGCCAAAATGTATCTGATATGCAGAAAAGACCTCTGGTCTGAGGATTTCTGTTTTTAAAGGTCACAGAAATGTTTCTAGGCCCAAAAGCAACAATGCTAGAAAACCTTATGTTACTACATCACTAACTTAAAATATTAATTATGAGTAGGGGGAAAAAACTACTAATTCAGAATTTTTATATACTTCAGAAAAGTCACCTATGAAATTCTGAAAGTTAACTTGCTCCCTCCTTAAAGTTCTTTACACTTAACCTATAAAAGAAATACTCTAAACTATATTCTGATCCAAACTTCTTCTGTAAAGGGTCAGTAAGTATTTTAGGTTTTGTCAGAGAAGAGGCAAAAACAAGGATACCATACAGAGATCTCTGTTGCAACTACTCAACTCTGTTCTTATAGTAAATTTTCACATCCCTTGAGATATTATTTTTCAACTATTTATAAATATAAACTCACAGACCACATAAAAACACATGGCGGGCCAGATATGGCCCACGGCATATTTTGCCAATCTCTATTCTAGACTAAGACAGGCTTGAAAAGACAGCTCTATATGACAGTATTACTAAGAAGTATTTTCCTATTTTCAAGGAGAAATACACAAAAGGAAATTAAAAAACGGAATATACAACAGTATACACAGTTTGAGCCTAGCATTTGGAAAAAAATGTGTGTGTGTGTGTATGTGTGTGCATGCAGGCAGACACATCTACTCATGTATAAGGTATAAGAAGAATCAAAGTAACTAAAACAAAATGTGGACGATAATAAAGAGTAATAAGTTTGTTTCTTTTTTGTGGGAGTTATTTAAATTCAAGTTAGTTAACATATGGTCTATCATTAATTTGGGGGTAGAATTTAGTGATTCATCACTTAACATTTAACACTCAGTGCTCATAGCATCAAGTGCCCTCCTTAATACCCATCAACTCCACTCCCCAACCGTCCACCTACCCTGTTTGTTTTCTAGATCTAAGAGTATCTTAAGGTTTGTCTCTCTGTTTTTATCCTTTTTATTTTTCCTTCCCTTCTCCTATGTTCATCAGTTTTGTTTCTTAAAATTTAAATTCTTTTCTATAAATGCTTTTATTTTCCAAATCTTCTACAATGAACATGTAATACTTTTGTAATTAGAAAAGTATTAAATAAACCCCAAATCCTGATTTTTGACCTGAGCTGTTACAATTTAAAATAAAGTTTTTATACACATACCTTTGAGGGTTCGCACCTGGTTCTGCTTGAGTACAGAGTTTAAGAAGTGAGGTGATAAAGAACCACTGAAAAATAAAGATAAATATGCTTATACAAATCTTTGTTTCACTTTTTATAGAACTTAGTCACAAATATGACCAATTTATACAATAAAAAACACAAACTATTTTTATCTTGTTTGCTTTGCTAATACTATTCAGTTTAGGAAGAGTCTGCCAAAGCAGAAAGAGCATTAGATCCAAGATTAAATCACAACTATTTGGACATTCTTAGGCAAATAATTAATTTCTTAGTTTCTTCATCTGTAAAATAGGAATAATTAAACCTCCCACATAAGGGCTGCTGTAATGAATAATAATAATGCATTTAAAATGCCTGCAACAATAGACGATACATAATAGCTACTATTTGGTTTTGTATTGGATGTTTTTAAGTTTGATATGATATCATATAGGTGTTACCACAGAAATGAAAGCGCTTATCAAAACAAATGTATGAAGAGAATGTATGGTAATAAGGCAAAACAGATAAAGTTCCTGATTTTATTAAGAAATATCAGTATCAGATTAAACTTGCTATAGTCATAAGAGATCAGGACTTTAGGCTTTTTTTAAGTTTTAAGCAATTTCTACACCCAGCATGGGGCTTGAACTCAAAACCCTGAGATCAAGAGTCATATGCTCTTCTGACTGAGCTAGCCAGGTGTCCCATTTTGGCTTTTTTAATTTTTTTTCATTCCAAAAATTAAATCATTTTTGGGACACACTACTTCTGTTCTTTGAAATCTGTGAAAGCATAAAAAATCTGTTTTGC
This sequence comes from Mustela erminea, assembly GCF_009829155.1. Taxonomy (NCBI): domain Eukaryota; kingdom Metazoa; phylum Chordata; class Mammalia; order Carnivora; family Mustelidae; genus Mustela; species Mustela erminea. The sequence continues at coordinate 69,031,927 of NC_045620.1, read as the reverse complement.
TAACTAAATTATAAGTCTATTTTGCATTAATAGTTTTACATATACTACATTTCATTCTTTTTCTCAACTTACCAATTATGACATGAAAGTGCTACACAAAGGTGTGTTGGATGGAACTATCATTTTGCCAAACAATGAAAAAGAGAAAATGTTTCCAGAAATATTAAGGTAATGTCTTCAAGTCAAAAATTATCTTTATGCTGTCATTTATCTGTTTTTAAACCACAAAATCATTTTTATTTAACATATGATAAAGCTAAAAGATATAATCATGAAAATGCAACCTATGAAAGGCACAGTGAAGTGCATATTTGATGGTATACAAGAGTGTCAATTCCCTCATTTAATCTTTAAAAAAATATATAGCTAAATAAAACACATAAATGACAATAAGCAGAACTTACCATTAGTTTCTAAATTTTAATTGTTTTTTTAAACTACGACATCTCACAAGCACCAACATTAACTGATAAAGAAGATACCAAGTTTCAAACAATGAAGATACAAACTCTGATAAGTTTTCTAGGTTTCATTTCATAAAGATAAACCACTCAATCATTCTTGTGACAATAATCCTTCTAATCTACCAGTAAACAAGCTTAAGATCTCACTGAGTAGATATATATTACTAATTTCAACTTTAGCCTAATTTATTGTATTTCAGCTTACAGCCACTCCACTTAAAGTTATTTAATAGTAACTTTATTATTATTATTAACTAAGTTATTTAATAATTGTTTAAGAAATTAAACACTGTATGGAAATATTGATAATTATTGCAGTTGAAGAGTTCGTTATAGTTTTCTCCCTCCTTTTATGTATGTTTGAAATTCTCCATCTAGTATTCTATTAAAAAGCTTTTTAACCATTATAAGACCACCCTCAAAAGTATCTCAACAAAATCTGGCATTTTCAAATGAATTTACATAAGAGGATTAAAAAAAAAAGATTCTGAAGGCTTTTTAGGAAATGGAAAGAAAACCAGATTTGAAGTATCATTTTCAGCTTTCACTTAAAATGGGAAAGTTGTAAGATCAATAGGAGTCACTGAGTTTAAAAACAAGAGCTAAGGAAATACAACATTTACCAGCAGAAACAAAACAAATAAAAAAGTCAAAGTATTATTTTACTTGTCAGACATTTAAAAATTTGAGACTGTGAACATAATTTTCAAATATTAAATGTGCTGTGGAAGAAAACCAACTTAAAAAAGAAAAAGGAGGGTGCCTGGGTGGCTCAGTGGCTTAAGCCTCTGCCTTCAGCTCAGGTCATGATCTCAGAGTCCTGGGATCGAGGCCCGCATTGGGCTCTCTGCTCAGCAGGGAGCCTGCTTCCCCTCTCTGTCTCTGTCTCCCTACTTGTGACCTCTCTCTCTGTCAAATAAATAAATAAAATCTTTAAAAAAAAAATGAAAAAGGAATAAACATATACATAAAAATGTTATAACGACAAACTTAATTATCTTATTTTAAAAAGTTCAAATATACTTTAAATTTTCCATTTCATTAGTCCGCATTAGTATTATAGGCAATTAAAATGATTTAAACCTTTTGTACCTGAAATCATTATTACAACTTTCTTTAGGGTTTACTTATAATATACTCAGGAGTGACTATATTTTCCAAAATTTATGTTCTCACCTATCAAATATCCTAATTTGATATTTGCTCCCCCCAGACCATAAAACTCCTCCCCCCAGACCATAAAACTTTGTTAGGTTTTTTTCATGTCATACAATGAAATCTTATAAGTCACCACTGACACTTATATGGAAGATCCTGTACCTTTGTGGAGATGCAGGAGGGGTATAAAATGTCAATGCTGAGGAAAAAGGTTGCTTCTTCAGTGCCTGCATAAGGTTGGGTTTATATTCTGGATCAACACACCATAAGGAACCTTTCCCATTAACCTAAAATAAAATACATAAGAATTATTAACCCGCAACTTTAAGACATACACAACCAGTGCTTGAATGTTTTTACTAAATGTATGTGGGGAAAAAAGAACCCTATAGGACCCTTTTGAGTACAATGCAAAGGTTGAATTAAGACTGCTGTAGGGGCGCCTGGGTGGCTCAGTGGGTTAAAGCCTCTGCCTTCAGCTCAGGTCATGATCTCAGGGTCCTGGGATCAAGCCCTGCTTGGGGCTCCCTGCTCAGCAGGGAGCCTGCCCCCGCCCCCACCGTCTACTTGTGATCTCTGTCAAATAACTAAGTAAAAATCTTTTTTAAAAAAGGGGGTGGGTGGGTGCCTGGGTTCAGTCAGTTAAGCAGTTGCCTTCAGCTCAGATCATGATCCCGGAGTCCTGGGATCCTGGGATCCTGGGCTCGAGCCCCACATCGGGATCCCTGTTCAGTGCACAGCCTGCTTCTCCCTCTCTCTCTGCCTGCTGCTCTGCCTACCCGTGCTCTGTGTCAAATAAATAAATAAAATCTTTAAAAAAAAAAAAAAAAAAAAGACAGACGCCTGTAAATACATTGTAGTTCAAAGGCCCGGGAAGCAGCTACCTGGGTTCTTATTTCCAGCTCTGTTATTTACCTATTGTGTGATCTTAAAAGTTAATCAACCTCTATTTCTCCAGGCTATTACTCCTTCTTCTGGGAAGTAGGGATGAGAACACTACCTATCTCACAGGGCTGTCCTGCGGATTAAATTATGCCTAAAGCACTCTGCATGGTGTCTGGCACATAGGGCCACAGAACATGCCAACCACTTCATAGTCTGTGAGAATGGTACAACCCCAAGATGTACAGTGAACAGCATGGAGAGCTGTACAATATGGTCTTCCACATACTAAGATGTAACAAATACAAGCTATTACGTTACTGTTATAGAAAAACCAGAAAGAAAAGGAAAAATTAAGCTTTCTGTGCAGCATCATTTCCCCCAAAGTGATAAGCAGTATGAGATCAAGTGATATAGCAAAAAACAATTTTTTTTAATGGCATTAACAGTACTGCTTAAGTTCTCATTTAAGGTAAGTTTAATTTTCAAAAGCAAATGATTTCAAGGGTTCCTGGGTGGCTCAGTAAGTTCAACAACCAACTCTTGATTTCAGCTTGGGTGTGGAACTCAGGGTTGTGGGACCAAGTCCAGCATCCAGCTCTGCACTAGGTGCAAGTCTGCTAGAGATTCTCTCCCTTTCCCCTCTGCCCCTCCCTGTGCTCAGTCGCTTGTGCACTCACTCTCTAAACGAATAAATAAACTCTTAAAAAAAAAAAGGCAAATGGTTTCATGAAAAGCATAGCAAACGTCTCAAAGAGGGGTAAATCAACAACTGAGGTATGGAAAAGACTCCTGTAAAAGATAACAAAGAGGAAGGAAGAATCTTTGTGTAAGGTGATTAAGTTACAACATTTGAGGAACTTTTAGATAATGTGGCAATGAGCATACAAACCCAGATTCCACTGAAATAATCAAGAGAATCTAAAAATTATGGAATTTTTATGATTACTAGAAACTAGAGAAACCGTTAACAAAAGAGTGCCTGCTTGGGGTGTCTGGGTGGCTCAGGTGGTTGAGCATCTGCCTTCGGCTCGGGTCCTGATCCTGTGGTCCTGGGATCCAGGCCCATGTCTGGCTCCCTGCCCAGTGGGGAGCCCGCTTCTCCCTCTCCTCCCAGCTCCTGGTCTCTCTTGCTATCTCTGTCTCTCCCCCTCTCTCAACTAAATAAATAAAATCTTAAATTAAAAAAAAAATGCCTGCTAAATTTCAAATGGAAGGGGCCTGAAAGACTCGCTTGTGTGATCCACAGTTTCCTCACTATTGAAGGAACAGCAAGTGGACAAGATACATGGAAAACCTCAGTAGTATTATGTAACACGCAGGAGAGAAGGCCAGGCTATGAGCTACTAACTCCCTCAAATAGGTTTGAAAAATGCTGCACATTTTACTTCCCCTTCTTCTTAGAAGGTCACACCATATACCCGCAGGTTAAGGGATCTAATAGTCTTGCTATCATTATACCTGTTTTATATGGTTTCCTAAAGTTATCTGATCAGAACCTCCTTCTCCCAGGTAGTATTTGAGGAAGCTAGTGTTCTGTGGAACACTTATGAGAAAAACTGATGTAATTAATCAATTCTGGTAGAATATTCTTTCCCAATATTAATGGAAAAAGCTACAAACATTGATTAGGTCATAAAGAAAAATAAATTCCCTCTTAAAGTTCACAATTTTAAGAGTCCAGCACACACACACACACAAAAAAATCCCCAAAACAAAATTCTATGACCACTTGGAAATTTATAATTCTCTCAGATTAAAAAGATACCCAAACTGGTAAATAAAGGGTATAAACAGTTACATGAAAACTAAGAGAATGTAGCCAAAGGCAAATTTATATCCACTTTCATTCATTTTTCAAAAGACTTATTTATTTATGAGAGAGAGAGAGAGAGAGAGTGCACATGTGTGCACGAGGGGAAGAGGGAGAGAGAATCTCAAGCAGACTCCCCACTGGGTGTGGGGCTCTCCTGGCGGCTCCATCTTATGACCCTGAGACTTTGACCTCAGCTGAAACCAAGAGTCAAGACACTTGCCAACTGAGCCACCCAGGTGTCTATTTTCATTCTTAAACAACTGAAATATCTGAAATATTTAGATACTTTTAGCATATCTGGAAAAGGGGAGAGAGAAAATTAGGTGGGGACAGAAAATTATATAATTTATATAATGTAAATATATCATATGAAATATGATAAATTGTTAAACTGGAAATCAGGTGGGGTGCCTGGGTGGTTCAGTGGGTTAAAGCTTCTCAGGCCTTGATGGGTCCTGGGATCCAGCCCTGCATCAGGCTCTCTGCTCAGCAGGGAGCCCGTTTCCCCCCCTCCCCGCCTGCCTCTCTGCCTACTTGTGATCCCTCTCTGTCAAATAAATAAATAAAATCTTAATAAAATAAAAAAATAAACTGGAAATCAGGAAAAGAATGGAACTGATAAATCAAGAGAGTATTCTTAAAAAAAACCATCAATATGCTACACACCCTAGTTGAGGTAGTCAAAGGAAATGACTGAAGAACTTTAGGAGCTGTGATACCTATCACCTGCTAACTCTTTCTTCCTTCAGGATAAACCTTTTCTACTTCCTTAGCTGAACATCCCTAACTGCACATCCTGAAAAGAACCTGGATTGTAAGTATATCCGAGCACATGTACCATATCCATACACAGCCTACATACAGAACTCCACAGCCATGCAAGGAAATCCAAACTCAATCTCTTCTCACTTCTCCAGAGCTAAACACTACTTGTACAGTGGTTAAGAGTATGAACCTAAAAGCAATTTTGCCTCCTTGGGAATCCTGGCTATCACTTAAGAGCTGTGTAATCTTCAGAAAAATGTGTTTGTTTCCTATGTATTAATATACTCAAAATAGAACTATATTAAAAATAGTACCTACTTCACTTTAAGAATTACTGTATTATAAGAGTTAATTCACATAAAGTGCTTAGAGCACTGACAGACAATAAACACTCAATAAACACTGGCTGCTGCTGTTGATATATGTCATTTTCTTTGTAGTTCAAAAACAATTCCTTGTTTCCTCCAGTCTAATAGCATGCAAGTTTGTTTTTCTGTTTCTATTCCACCAGATATTGGCATTACATTTTAACAAATATTTCTGAAGTTTTTTTTCTTTTTCTCTACAAATACTAAAAACCAACTATAAGGTATAACTTTCCTCCTCTCCTAGCATGTGATGTACAAAACTTCCTCAGAACTCATAAGATTAGTGAGATCCAAACTGTTAATTTTTGTTTTATATTATACTTTTTCTACTTCAAAAATCCTTTCTTAAAATTTTAATTACACTTCACAATTCATTAAGAATTACTTGGACAACAATAAATTTTATGTGTGTTCTATTTCCCTGGTTCCTTTTTGTTCATATAAAATTCTATACGATGTAAGCTATTACGATTGCTTAAGATTTAACGTGATGAATTTGAGTGCTTCCATTTCCCAAACTCTTTTTCAAGGCAATATTATTCTATTATTGAGGCTCTTTTATCTTCTGAACATCATATCATAGTTATTACAGCGCAATAGCATAATATAAGAATATTTCCACTGGTATAAAAACAGGTCCTAATCATCGCTTATGTGATACTGGACAAATCCTGTAATCTGTAAGAGTCAGCGTTCTTATTCATATTTTATTCATAAAATTAAAAAAGAAACCAGTCCACTTCACTAAGGTTTTTTTGTTTATTTTTCAATTAATATATTTTTAATTTATATTTTATTTTATTTATATTATATAATATTTATTTATATAATATTTTATATTATATAAATATATTTATATATATATTTATTATATTTTATTTTATTTATATTATATAATAAATATTATATAATATAAATAAAATATAATATAATATAATATAAAATAAATAAAATAAAACAAAAATAAAATAATATAATATAAATAATATATTATATATTTATATATTTAAATATTTATATATATATTTATATTTATTTATTTATTACTTTGTCAGAGAGAGAGAGAGAGAGAGAGCGAGCACAGGCAGACAGAGTGGCAGGCAGAGTCAGAGGGAGAAGCAGGCTCCCTGCCAAGCAAGGAGCCCGATGTGGGACTCCATCCCATGACGCTGGGATCATGACCTGAACTGAAGGCAGCTGCTTAACCAACTGAGCCATCCAGGCATCCCACTTCACTAAGTTTTGATTAGATTCAAATAAGGTAATTCTGGACACCTGGGTGGCTTAGTCAGTTAAGTGCATGCCTTTGGTTCAGGTCATAATCCCAGGGATTCCAGGACCCTAGGATCAGGGGATAGAGCCAAGCATTAGGCTTCTTGCTCAGCAGGGAACCTGCTTCTTTCTCTCCTCCCTGCCACTCCCCCTGCTTGTGCACACTCTCTCTGTCAAATAAATAAATAAAATCTTTAAACAAGAACAACAAAAACAAGGTAATTTATGTGTAAGTGATATAGAGCTGCAAAATAAATGGATACTTACCTATTTCTGGGGGTTATTCTGAAATTGGCATAAGGTTAGAGTTTATATGTTTGTTTATTTTTTTAAGATTTTTATTTATTTGACAGAGAGAGAGAGTGAACAAGAGATAGAACACGAGCACAGAGACAGAGAAGCAGTCTCCTGGATGAACAGGCAGCCTGACATGTGGATCAATCCCAGGACCCTGGGATCATGACCTGAGCCGAAGGCAGACACAACTGACTGAGCCACCCAGGTCTCTGTTGTCGGTTTTTTGTTGTTGTTGTTTTGTAGTTTTTTGTTTTGTTTTGCTTTTTTAAAAGATTTATTCAGGGAAAGCTCAAGTGAGTAAGTGGGGAGGGACCAGAGGAGAGAGAATCCTGAACATAACTTTCCACTGAGTGCCAAGGAACCTGAGCCAAAAATCAAGAGTCGGCTGTTTAATGGACTGAGCCACCAATGTGCTCCAAGTTTATATGGTTCAATAACAGCATATTCCTACTCCTTTACCTCTAAGATGGAGCTTTGAAAAAATGAAAAATATGAACAAAATCAATTAATTCTGAGTAAGAGATAAAAGGTAATAAAGAACAAGAAATAAACTAAATTTAGAAAGGAAAACCGCTCTTGTTTTAGAAAAAGTATGCTATCAGTGTAAGCAGTTTTTAACATCCTAGCAACCTAAATATATCATAAAAGAAAAACCATAGCTGTCATATTATGCTGTAATATAAAAAGAAACATACCATACTATTAGGTGAAACTTTTTTCTGGCCTTCAGCAGCAAAATATCTATCATATGAACTATATACTAAGTAAGTATTTGAAATTTTGATTTGTTTTTTAAAGGAAGTTAAATTTTACAAATGTATTTTTGGATGAAATTACTTAAATTAGGTGTGTTTTCTGTCAGTTGGCTTAGGGAAATAAAACTTCAAAACATTACCAGCCACAACATCCTTTGCCCAACCCACTTCAGTTTCATATAGAAAAGATATGTATATTATTTTTCATATAATGACTAAGATAATTATTTTAACAATTCTAGCCATGTTCTATCTTAGTATTCCTGAATGACACTCCTAGAAACTGGTTCAAGAGTGTACTTTTTAAATTCTATCGTGAGAATTACAAATTGTTTTGATCATAGTAGAATTGCTATTTCCTTGAAATAGTAAATTGGAAGAACTAGTACCGAAAACCTGCTGTTCAGGGCAGTTAAGTATCTTGAGTAAGGTCTCCAAATAACAGTCTGGTTATGTTACCATGGCAGCATTTCCTTCCACTTGGGTCTGTTCACAAACTATCAGTAACAAGAGATAAAATTATGTATTTGCTAACACTATGTTTTAGAGTCTTCAGCAAAGAGGAATTTATTTTAAACTAACTCTCACTTAAAAACCTTGCCCCTTTATTATTGTGCTTAGATGACAGAACACAAATAATGAAGAGTTTTAGACATTAGGTATTGTTTTAAACTAAATGTGCCTAAAACAAAATAAATCTGTGCAATGGAAACAGGAAATTTGCATTCTCTCATTCACTATTTTGCATTTTGGAATTACAAGGCTTCTGGACTTACTTGGTAGAGAACCACTGAAGGTTTTTAAGAAACAAGGAATATACTAAGAAATGAACTTTAAAAAGATCTTAAGATTGGTTGTAAAGAACAGTTTAGGAGAAAACTCAAATAATATTCACTATTCCCGAAATGTTTTTATGTATTTGCCTTGTATATTTTAACAGTTTCTCCCCAACTATCTTTTCTGTGGTTTTTAGAATGACTGAATTAAAAAGAATTAACTGATTAAAAAGGGCATTCATAAGTCCAGTTTGAGCTTAAAGCATGAACTTTTATAGTGGTTGGCATGACTTCTTTTCCTGGAATTCAGCTATTGAAGCGAGTCATCACTATGCAAATGTACAGACTAAAACTGTACTAACCCAAGCAAAATTTCTAATTTTATGTTTCCCAGCTCAAGTCTCACAGTTATAGTGTCTTGGTTTGGCTTTATAAAAATTAAGAGAAGTAGACATAAGACCTGGATGCTTAAATATTTAAAACATGAAACCCAAAGCAAAACAAACAAAAAAAGACAATGTCTAACTACTATAATTTTAAAATACTGAGATAGATAAATACCAAGCCAAGATTTTTAGATCTGTCTATTCAGAGTAATAACTATGGTATGGATGATAGGGGAGAAAATCTAATCAGCAGCTATCCAACTGGCTGCGTATCATTACCACTTTGTAGTTTGACCCAGACCTTGCCATCTTGCCATTTTTTTAAGATTATCACCTATAGATAAGAGATATTCATCATAAAAGGCTGGCAAGGTTGCCAAATTCAATTCCAACATTTATTCAAAGTATAACTTACTTGCCTTCTGCAGATTACAAGAGAAGTACTATTATTCTGAAACACTGATTCTAGAAGTATTTCATAAACTAAAAAAAAACAACAACAAAAAAAACTCACAACAAACCCACAAGCAACCCCAGTTCTACCTGAATGTATCATTTTCTGTCCAAACTTCAGACATTTAAGCAGAGTGGCTATTGATTCTGCCAGTTTCTTTCCTCCTACCCTGACCTGTTGTAATTGCTGACTAATTTTTATCCCAATATATTACAATTTCTATATTTATCCTCATATTTTTTATTATCTCCTAAGATAATTTCTTTCTCTTTATCACACTCTCCCTGTACTCTGGACTGTATGCTTTCTTGTTCGCTAACTCTCACTTCTTTAATTTCTTTCTTTCTCTGAGCATTTAAAAATGCTCAGGTTAATTATGTAAATAATGCACACATTTAAAAATTAAGGATAAAAACAAATCCCTTTTGATCACTACCACAAATTAAACTACACTGGACATATTATTTGCAATTTTTATTACAAACAATACCACAGTGGATATATACCTCCTTGTATGCAACTATGAATGTTACTCTAGGGGAGAAATCAGAATCTAATCCACTAGATCAAAAGATATGCACATTTCTAATTTTAATAACTGTAGCCAAGGTACCCCGAAAAATGGTCATACTAATTTACACTCTTATTAGTGGTATGAAAATGCTGGTATAATTTCTCCCATTCTTATCTAAATTGATATTATCAAGCACTTAAAATTTTTGCATTCTCATGGGGTACAACTATTTTTGTGGGTTCTTTTAATTTGTATGTCCTTGATTACTAGTGAGGATGAACATCTCTGCATGCTTATTGGCCATTTGTATTTCCTCCTCTAACTGCCTGTTCATATTCTTATCCATTTTTAAATTAATTTTCTTTCTCTTATTGAATTAGATGAATTCTTTATACACAGTGTGTACTGCTCATTGTAAACATCTCTAATCAACTTCACATTTAATGACGGAATGCTAATAGTTTGAAACTGGCCATGATGGAAATATTTATACTGTGAAAATCTATAAAAGCTATATCCTCACCCCTACTCAATCCCTACCCCACATATACCAGCACACCATATTTTGAATCCTAATCTGTTGGCAGCTAGTTGTCTCAATCACTTCTTAACCAATCATTTCAAGATTTCTGCAACATTTAATGCTGTTGCTCATTCACACTTAAACTTACCCTCCTACAACTGAATTTTTCAGTTGTTTCAGTTGTTTAGTTCAGTTTCAGATTTTTCAGCTGAAAAATCAGTGCTGATGACTTCCAAATTTAGGACTTTAATCTAATATTACCACTATTCCTGTACCATATTTCTAAGTACCTAGTAGACAGTTCCAGTTCTAGGTCCCAACATAAGCATAAACACAACAGGTCTAAAACTAGAAAATAAAGAAGTGATATAATTCAAAATAAGATCTAATAATACATGTTGGAGAGAACATGTCCAACATTCCAAAACTTTTAGTCATCTGAAAGGCTGGGGGAATCTGCTTCCAAGACGGCTTATTCACATGACTGTTGGCAGAAGGCCATATTTCCTTGACACATAAGCCTCTCCATAAGGCTGCTTAAATGTCCTTATGATATGGCATCTGGCTTCCCCTACAGCTAGTTATCCAAGAGCCCAAGATGGAAGCTGTAGTGCTTTTTATGACCTAGCCTCAAAAGGCATGATGCATCATTTCCACAATATCCTCGTGGTTATATAGGTCCACCCTATTCATTAGTGAAGGGAATTCTACAAGGGCAGGAATAGCGGAAGGTAGGGCTCATCTGGAGGCCTCTTGGATGCTATGACAGAGATTGATCCTTTGACATTACTGAGGCTTTTTTAATGGCCTAACACTTAGTTGGTCTTCATAAATATCCCATGTGCAGTAGACAATGTGTTAGATAGCAATATGTTATGAAAGATAACTAATGCAACCTCCTTTAAGTTAGCTGTAAGATGATGATGGATGATGATATATCCTAATGTCTTGCTACTCATGGACTAATGGCACCAGGATCAATGGGGCACCTGTTAGAAAAGAAAGCCTCATCTCCACTCTAGATTTGCTGAGTCAAAATCTGCATTTTAACAAAAGCCCCAGATATCAGTGTATACACTTAAACTTGAACAGCACTACCTTAGAAAAATCCTTCAGTCACTTAAAAACATAACTAACTACTTGCTCATAATTTTTATTCAAAACAAGAATAGGAGAGTTCTGCTACCACTTGGGGGACAGAAAGCCATTAGAGAACATTGTTCCAGCCTAACAAGAAAAAAACAAAATAATCCATAAAATCGTAGTATTTTATGAGCTCATCTGAGAGCTAAGGCCACAGACAACAGAAAGAACTAAATTCTAAAGTGTGACAGGCCTCTGTTAGGAGAGATGGAATACACGAACTGTTTTACCTTTGGGAGAGCACAGAAATAGTGGCTGTCATAAAGTAAGGTTAAAAACAAAAACAAAAACCATGGGGCACCTGAGTGGCTCAGTTGTTAAGCGTCTGCCTTCAGCTCAGGTCATGATCCCAGGATCCTGGGATCAAGCCCCACATTGGGCTTCGGGCTCTCTGCTTGGCAGGAAGCCTGCTTCTCCCTCTCCCATTCACCCCACTTGTGTTCTCTCTGCCAAATAAATAAATAAAATTCAAAAAAAAAAAAAAAAGACTTAAATTTTAACTTTTTTTTTTTTTTTTTTAATTTTAACAAATTCTTAAAAGCAGGGCACCTGGGTGGCTCAGTCAGGTAAGTGTCTGTCTTCAGCTCAGGTCATGGTCCCAGGGTTCCAGGATCAACCCCTGAGCTGGCTCCCTGCTCCTCCTGTTAGTGCTCTCTCTCACTATCTCTGCCATGATCTCTCTCTCTCAAGAATAAATAAATAAATAAAATGTTCAAACAACAACAAATTTTTAAAACCCAAGTGTGAGCTAGCAAGATAATTTAGCATCCTTGCCATTCCCATATAAAAAGGTCTGCATCTATTAGCCAGCACTTTTCTATAGGCCTCCATCCAGTGCTCCATAGGAAGACTTTAGACAGGACAAGAGACCTAACAGTGACACCCACGGAGATGGTGATAGATGTGCAGAATATACTAAGATTTAAGGCTGAACAAGGATATCAGGCAAACTTCATCCATATTCTGGGCTTTACATGCCCATAAGATGAGATCAGATGTCACTGTGGGAGAGGAACACAATCTGCCTTACATACTGGACAAAGCTCCGCTATGAAGCAAAAGCTGTCTGCCACTCAGAGAGAGGCAAAACACCCTCCTCACCCCAGTTCTAGATAAGGGATGGTTATTGCTGGAGAAAAATACAACACTCGACTATCCTCACACTTTAGTGACACTAGGCAATGGCCATGTGTCATTAGGTAAGGGGCAGGAAATCCGCTCATGCCCAGATGATACAAAGCAGAGATCTGCTGCCCTGAGAAAGGGAATGGTAACTTACTTGTACCAGGACCTCTCATTGATACTAGGCAGAGTTTATTTACCTTGAAATGAATGAGCAGGAAACTGGCCCGAGCTCTGGAGCAGTGCTGTCCAATAAGACTTTCTACAATGACAGGAATATCATGTATCTATACTGTCCAATATGCCAACCACTAGCCACAAGAAGAAGCTACCACTAGACTTCACTCTGAGTAGATGGGAGAGGCTGTCTGCTCCAAGGGAAGGAAAGGAAAGTCCTACTTTTGAGACACAGGCATACAAAGCCTGCTTAATACTAAAACTAGAGCAAAAAAGTCAAGAAACTCATGTTCCTACCCCAAGAGCCTCATACCAAGTAACAGCAATTGCTGTGGGAGGGGCAAGAGCACAGAGCAAAATATGTAATTCCCTTCTTGCCCCCAAATGTATCACAAGCTGAAAGATCAAGGTAGAGCAGAAATGCTAAGAAAAATCATCTGACACTCCAGGACTCACATTAAGCCCAAGTATTAGCAGTCCATCTCTGCATGAATTTGAAGCCTTTGGTACTCAGAAGATAACTACGACAACCACAAAAGCTAAATCCAGCCCAGTTATTACCTAAATTGACCTATACCTGTTTCACGATAACAACCTGACAAAAGTAGAGGCATGTTTATTTCTGGACAGAAATATTATCTACCGAAGTCTCTACCATTCTTTTACAATGTTTGACATTTAATCCAAAATTATGAAACACACAGAGAACAGGATAAAACAGTCAACAAAATCAGACCCAGAGATGGAGGAGATATTAAAATTATTAGACAGAAACCCTACTTATAATTAATATATTTATGGGTCTGGTGGGAAATTTTAGCAGAAAGATGGAGACTACTTTTAAAAAGGCAAATGAAGGGCAACCTCTTGAGTTCCCTCCCTCCCTCTTTGGGACCTTTGTATTATCACTTTATTATCACTCAATAAACCCTGCTTTGCTGCCAAACAAAAAAAAGGCAAATGAACAAGCTACAGATGATAAATATGCAGAAGTCCTTTATCAGGTTTATCAACAGAATAAACAGATGAGAGGGAAGACTAAACCAAAAAAGATTGAAAGAAATGATCCAAACTGAAACAAAAAGACAAAAGACTAGAAACTAGGGCAGAGCAACTAAGAGGTGAGACAATAGCAAAGGTCTAACATATTTTTACTTGGAGTCCCAGAAGTGGGAAGTGAGCCACAGAAATATCTGAATAGCTAATGAGCAAAACTTTTCTAAATTAAATAAATGACAAAAAATCACAGATCCAAGAACCTCCAAAAAAACCAAAGCAGGATAAAAATAAACACACACCTTGGTGCACCACAGCCAACCTGCTGAAATAATGACATAAAGAGAAAAGTCTTGGAAGTCAGACAGAAAAAGAAAAAGAAGAAACATCACAGAGGAACATAGATAAGAATGGCTGCAGACTTCTTATCAGACACTGTATATGCCAGAACACAAGACAGTACCATCTTTAAAATACTTCAAGAAAAAAAAATTTCTTAACATCCACAAAAAGATTCTTATAAATTCATTGCTAGATTTCAACTATAAGAAATATTACATATACTTATCCACGAAAAAGGAATTGATCCTGATAACATAACATCAGGATTAGTCAACTTTTTTTGTGTAAAGCCATATAATAAGTGGTATAATAGTATAATGATGAGGGGTGCCTGGGTGGCTCAGTGTGTTAAAGCCTCTGCCTTCGGCTCAGGTCATGATCCCGGGGTCCTGGGATCGAGCCCTGCATCGGGCTCTCTGCTTGGCAGGGAGCCTGCTTCCCTTCCTCTCTCTCTGCCTGCCTCTCTGCCTACTTGTGATCTCTGTCAAAAAAACAAAACAAAACAAAACAACTATAAAAAATAGTATAATGATATTTTTTGAAGATAAATGTGATAAATTAAAGATAAATACTGAAAAGTATAGAGCAACCACCACCATCACCAGCAGCCCCCCAAAAGGGAATAGCTGATAAGCCAATTGTAGAGATAAGAGTGAATCACAAAAAAAATACTCAATCCTTAAAAAGATGGGAAAAGTGGGAGAAAAGAATAGAACAAACAAAAAATAGCACAATGACAGATTTATAGCCAACCATATCCATTACATTAATGTAAATGGTCTACATTCCAATTATAAGTCTGAGACTGTCATACTGAATAAATAACATACTGAGAGTGGCAGAACACTATAGAAACTAAGCATAGAAAATTAGAACATTAGAAAACTAATTTATGTCCTATAGTAGACTGAAATTGTTAGATTTATATCAATATTTAAGAAATTTAAAAACATCTCAATGAAAGCAAGTGATGAATATAATTAGGCTCAAACTGAAGTAATTATGAGTTGACAAATTTTTTGTCTTCCTTTAGTTTCCCCATATTTTAAGGTCTCGAAGTTAATTCTCCCCCACCCTCCCTAAATACAGCAATGTTCATAAACACTGACCTTGCCATGGCTTCTTTCCACTTTCTGAAAACATTTATTCAGGGACAGATTATGTCGGACAGAATTCTTCCAGCCTGTTGGTGCAGTAGCAAAATATGGGAAGCGGTCCAAAATCCAGCTATAAATTTCTTTGACAGGCAAACATTTATTTGGAGAGTGTTCAATAGCCATGTAAATGAGAAGACTAAAGGAGTATGGGGGCTTTGCAGTTGCTGATTTTTTTTCTGGGTTCTGATAGCAAGATGGTCCTAAGGATGGCACATCATCTCCCTCTATGTCATACAATGGACTAACGATTGGAAGACCCTCACTTCCAAAGCTGAAGTTTGTTAGAAGATTAGTACTTTCATGAAGCCAGTTCAAGTTTGTGAGTTCATCATCTGCTGACTCACTGTCCACTACAGTGGCCTTTGGCCTGGCAGCATCAACAGCTTCAGGCAAGCTTCCCATTTTGTAAATCTGGCTTAATCCTGCAACCTTTTCAGCTCCTGGAGTTTCAGCTCTCTTTTCTGGAGTCATTCCAATTACTGGACCCATTTACTCTTACAGTTCTGCAATAAAGAAAACAATTGTCAATCAATATAATACTTAAGACTCTTAAGCTCATGGAAAATGAAAATACATATTTAAATATCACAAATCAGAAATTTTGCAATTAGCCCACATAATATTGAAGCACAATATTTGTACAACAAAGACATTAAAGGTTACAATCCAAGGAAGAGAACTTATTTCATATTATTTGAAATGGCTGTAAATAAAATACAGCATTGTAACACCATATGTGAGTGATATTAATACAAGTAAATAATCTATTTTGAATACTTATTAAAGTCCCCAGCCTACAGTAACAGCCTCGTAATGGTTATTGTTATTAAAAATGAGCAGACTTTCTGGGACGCCTGGGTGGCTCAGTGGGTTAAGCAGCTGCCTTTGGCTCAGGTCATGATCCCAGTGTCCTGGGATCGAGTCCCACATCGGGCTCCTTGCTTGGAAGGGAGCCTGCTTCTCCCTCTGCCTCTGCCTGCTGCTCTGTCTGCCTGTGCTTGCATTCTCTCTATCTCTAACAAATAAATAAATAAAATCTTAAAAAAAAAATGAGCAGACTTTCTTTGAATTATAAGACTAGATAATCCATGCATTTTAAGGATATATGACCTTACTCGATATAGAAAATAACCAAATTTAAATTTAATACATTGAAATTCAAATAAATATTTATTTAATAAATTTAAATTCAGTATTAAGCCAAATTTAAAATATTGCTTAAACAATAATTCCAAACAAACCCTTTCCTCAAATCGAAATATTTACTACAAAGAGATAAATAACTTCTAATATTTTTATAGATTATACTAAAAAGATAACATTTCTTACTAAATCCACTATCAGCAAAATTATTATTTACTATAAATTTATTACATTCAATGGGCGCCTGGGTGGCTCAGTGGGTTAAGCCGCTGCCTTCGGCTCGGGTCATGATCTCAGGGACCTGGGATCGAGTCCCGCATCGGGTTCTCTGCTCAGCGGGGAGCCTGCTTCCCTCTCTCTCTGCCTGCCTTTCCGTCTACTTGTGATTTCTCTCTGTCAAATAAATAAAATCTTTAAAAAAAAAAAAAAATTTATTACATTCAATATTTTAACTGAATTCTATATCATCTCATCAAATATTGACAATGAAATGCTGGCATTCTCTAAGTAAAATCTGAATTATCACTGTAATTTTCCAGGAGAAGGGGAAAAAAGCTATTTCTAAACTATCCTTTTTCATTTCTATTTTCTTAAATGTCTTTTGTTTTGCCTTTGAAACATACTTCAAGGCAAAAAACATATCATGGGAAAATAAGTGACCAAAAAGAAAAGTGATACAAGTAATGTACTATTAAATTCATTTTTAGTGGTTCATAAAAGTACCTCATTTATGAATTCAGTGAAAAACTTTCTATCTTCCATTATCCTATTCAATCTACTTATGCTTATATAACTGAAATAAGAGAAATACCCCCACAGTTTTATTTCACTTAGAACAAAGCTGGCAGGTTACTCCAAGAACTATGAAACCAGTCAATTTTACATGTGTAACAGTCTATCTGGATTCTGGTAGCTATTAATAGATGTAGTCTCAAAGCTCTTATTACCAAGAGCATCAGCTAATATTTTGGGGGCCAGGTATTGTGCTGAACATTACAAATTATATCTCAATTAACCATCAATTAAACCCTATAAAGTAGGCACTATTATTAACCCAATTTTATAAATGAGGAAAATAACTCAGAGGTTAGCATCGTGTTTTAGCTTACCTGGTTAATAATGGGAAACAAAAGAATTTAAACCTGGGCAGACTGACTTCGGAACCACAACTACTACATTATCCGGGTAAGAATGCAAACTCATCATTGTTGAATACCAATGACCCAGTCCCATCTATTTTAAATCTTACTACTATTCTCTCCACATCCAGTTCCTATTTTTCTTACTTAGACCTGTACTTATAACTTAACATACCAAGATACTTTAAGAAGGAAAAGATCAAACTGTAAAAATTTGGTTTGTATTTCAGGTATGGAAGCCACATATTCATAAACATGCACACGTGTGCATGCATATGCGCAAGTAATATATGTCCGGGATGACTTTCTATCCTATGTAGAGGACCAAATTATTCACTTTACCACCAAAGTCTCTCTACCCATAGAGAATTTAAAAAAAAAAATGTGTCAATGAGAATTCACTTGAATTCTTAAGTAGCTGATATTTTTAGCAATACTAATTCAGACAGACATTGTTGACAGATATGAGAATAACATATATTCTCCTCAGGAACTAATTCAGATGGTTGCAAATATATATTATTTCTCTGAATTACAAGTTCAGAGAATATCTTGCTTCCTTTAAAAAAAAAACAAAACCCAAACACACATAGCAGTCAGTGTTCAAAGACGGGAATGACTAATTTCCAATTTCTACTTTTGCCTTTCACCTATATCTCCACTGATCTTCAATCACATACAGAAATCAGAGAGTACCAAATATCAGTAGCTAACACTTACTGAGATTTTACTATATTACAGATACTATGCTATGGGCTTTAAAATCTCTACTTACTCTGTGCTACTACTTAGTTCTGTGTATGGTCCTTTATTCAAAGCCATGGATTCCATAATGTTTAAGTATTTTATTTTTGTATTCCTGATGAATCTTAATATGTTGGGCACATGAGTAGGCATCCAAGTTATAATCATTTCAAACTAAAATGAACTTAAAATCAACATATATGTTTACTCTGTACCAAGTGCTGTGTCACCTGCCTTTAAGAATTACTTTATTTTAGAAGAAAATCCTTAATGCTAGAAAACATCCTAACTGGTAACAATCAGAAAATTGAAATTCCCTGTTATTAATAAGGCAGTTGACGCAAAAAAAAAAAGCCATTTGCCTAAAGTTATAAAACTAATTAACAGTAGAGCCAAAATTATAAATTGGACTGAGTTCAATATGCAAGTTCTTTGTCCATTAGAGTACACTCAATCTCTTAAGTAGCTGATATTTTTAGCAATACTAATTCAGACAGACATTGTTGACAGATATGAGAATAACATATATTCTCCTCAGAAACTAATTCAGATGGTTGCAAATATATATTATTTCTCTGAATTACAAGTTTAGAATAAAATCCATTACTTTAAGATATAAGGCAGTATTACGGCAGCATAGATGCCAAAGATTACACAAAGTGTACAGCCAAGCACAGTTAAAAAAAAAAAAAAAAAAAAAACAAGTACTGACGCTGAAAGGGTGACATTCTCTTAGGAAGGTTTGAACTGTGACTGTATTTTCAAGGAGAGAAAAAGAGCTGTTTCTAAACTATCCTTTTAGTATACTTTAGGACATCATCCACTTAGAATACTAAGTCCACCACAATAAACAGGCAAATCATCTTTTCTCACAAATGAAGTAAGTATGTAAAAAGCAAACATACAATAGAAAATACCCAACTTCACTGATAATCAAAGAAACTCAAAGCAAAACACAAATGTGGTATTAAACATGACAATGTATTTGGCACAATGCCTGGTATGCAGTAAGCACAAATATTAGTAATAAAAATATTATCTACTTTTGCCCAAATTAACAATGGTTTAAAAAATATTATATTTAATACAAAATTTTGGGCAAGGAGCTAGTGCCATTTTGGAATACTAACTGGCAATGTGCACCAAGAATCATTAAAAATGTCATATTCTTTGACTCAATAATTCACAGATCAATGGAACAGAATTGAGAACCCAGAAATAAACCCATACACATATGGTCAATTAAGGTACAATGAAGGAGACAAGAATATAAAATGGGGAAAAGAGAGCCTCTTTGATAAATGGTGTTGGGAAAACTGGACAGCTACATTCCTAAGAATGAAACTGGACCACTTAAACCATATACAAAAATAAACTAAAAATAAATTAAAGACCTGGGGCTTGGGTGGCTCAGTTGTTAAGCGTCTGCCTTCAGCTCAGGTCATGATCCCAGGGTCCTGGGATTGAGTCCCACATCGGGCTCCCTGATCACCGGGAAGCCTGCTTCTTCCTTTCTCATTCCCCTTGCTTGTGTTCCCTCTCTCACATAAATAAATAAAATCTTTAAAAATAATAGTAATACATTAAAAAATAGATAAAAGATCTAAATATAAGACCTGAAACCAGGAGCACCTGGGTGCCTCAGTGGGTTAAGGCCTCTGCCTTCGGCTCAGGTAGTGATCTCTGGGTCCCGCAATCAAGTCCCCCCCACACCCGCCTGCCTCTCTGCCTGCTTGTGATCTTTGTCTGTCAAATAAATAAATAAAAATCTTTTAAAAAAATTTTAAAAAGAAAGAAAAGAAAAGACCTGAAACCAGAAAACTCCTAAAAGAAAACAGTCACTAATCTCTTAGACATCAACTATAGCAATATTTTTCTGGATCTGTCTTCTCAGGCAAAGGGAACAAAAGCAAAAATAAACAATAGGGCTATATCAAACTAGAAAGTTTTTGCTGAGCAAAGGAAACCATAAACGAGACAAAAGGTTTTCTCCACTGAATGGGACAAGAGTTTTGTAAATGATATATATGTTAAGGGTTTAAATATCCAAAATATATAAAGAACTCATAGAACACCACCAACCCCCCCCCTAAATAATCCAATTAAAAATGAGCAGAGGACCTAAATAGACATTTTCCCAAAGACACACCAGATGGACAACAGACACATGAAAAGATGCCCAACATCACTAACCATGTGGGAAATGCAAAAGCAGAACCAGAATGAGATGTCACCTTATACCAGGCAGAATGGCTACTATGAGAATTATAAGAAATAACAAGTATTGGTGAGGCCACGGAAAAAAGGGAACTCCCACAAACCACTAGGTGAGATAGAAATTGGTACAGCCACTGTGGAAAACAGTATGGAGGTCCCTTGAAAAATTAAAAATAGGTACCATAGGATCTTGTAATTCCACTTATGAGTATTTATCCAAAGAAAACAAAAACACTAATTCAGAAAGATAGGAGCACCCCTATGTTTACAGCAGCCAAGGTACAGACCCAACTTAAGTGTCCACTGTTAAATGAATGGATAAATAAGATATGGTATATATAAGCAATGCAATATTACTCAGTCATAAAAAGGAATGAAATCTTGTCACTTGTGACAACATGGATGGACCTAGAGAATATTACGCTAAGTGAAATAAGTCAGACAGAAAGACAAAAACCATATGATTTCACTTACCTATGGAATCTAAAAAACAAAACAAAACCAATAATATCAATAAAGAAATAAACTCATAGGGGCACCTGGGTGGCTCAGTCATTTGTTAAGTGTCTGCCTTCAGCTCGGGTCATGATCCCGGGGTCCTGGGATGAAGCCCCACATCGGGCTCCCTGTTCAGCAGGAAGCCTGCTTCTCCCTCTTCCATTCCCCCTACTCGTATTCCTGCTCTCGCTATCTCTCTCTGTCAAATAAATGAATAAAATCTTAAAAAAAAAAAAAAAGGAAATAGACTCATAAATATGAAAAACAGGTGGTTACTAGAAGGAAGAGTATGGAGGGATGGGTGAAATGGGTGAAAGGGAATAAGAAATACAAACTTCCAGCTGTAATATAAGTAAGTCACGGGGATGAAAAGTTTAGGACAGGGAAAGTAGTCAATAATATTGTAATGTACTGGGGTGCCTGGGTGGTTCAGGCAGTTAAGCGTCTGTTGATTTCAGCTCAGGTCAAGATCTTGGGGGGAGTCCGCACTCAGTGGGGAGTCTACTTGAGGATGTTCCCCCTCTTCCTCCACCCTCCTCATCTAAAATAAATATATACATCTTCAAAGGAATAACAGTAATATTGTAATGCACTTATTGTGATGAGGATTTTGTAATGTATACAGCTGTTGAATCACTATGTTGTACACCCAAAACTAGTTTAATATGCGATGTCAACTATACTTCAAATTAAAAAAGTCATATTCTTTGACCCAATAATTTCATTTATGAATCACTTTGCGAAATAATACTACACAGGAAAAATAGATTGTCTCTGTCTCCCTCGTCTTTTATACACACACACACACACACACTCATCCAAGAATTATTACAGTAGAAAAGTATAAATATCTTATACATTATAGAGAAACAGCTAATTTAACTGAAGTACATCAATTCAATCTAATATTTAGTCACTAAAAATAACTTTCTTGGGGCTCCTGGGTGACTCAGTGGGTTAAAACCTCTGCCTTCGGCTAGGGTCATGATCCCATGGTCCTGGGACTGAGCCCTGCTTGGGGCTCTCTGCTCAGCAGGGAGCCTTCTTCCCTTCCTCTCTCTCTGGCTGCCTCTCTGCCTACCTGTGATCTCTTCCGTCAAATAAATAAATAAAACTAAAAAAATAATGATAACTTTCTTGAAGACTGTCAAGTAAACAAAAAAGATTATAAATTAGTGAAAAAGTAAAAATACCTAACACTAAAAGTAGTTTTTATTAACTTGATAATTTTTTCTTTGATCTCTTTACCACTTTTTCTTTAATGTGTTTATTATTTTTAGAATAAAAAATTAAAATACATTCAAGGGGAAGAGCTGTGCTGGATTATTTTTTAGTGTTTCCACTTAACAAAGAATCAAATCACAAAAAGATCAAGGACTTATCAAAGATCATAAGTTAAAAACAGAAGCCACCTCAGAAAAAAACACACACACAGAAAAAAAACAAAAGGAAAAAAAAACCTGAACAAAAGTCACCTCTTAAATTCAGTACAGTCTATTTTGCTACCAAGCTTTTCTGTAACACAAATTAGCTCACTGGTAAATAGGGGAAAGATTTTAGTACAATGTGATAATCACATTGGTTTGTAAGTGATTTTTACCAGCTTATGTTTTTGCAATACTAAGTAATAACAGCTGAACCCAAAATAGGCTAACGTAGTGGAAAGCTGCAAGCTGCTGAAAATACAGTATTGTACACATTTCTCATTCAACCCATGTTCTTCCTCTTGGCACAGCTTGGCCACATGCATTTTCTTGGAAGTGTTAATGAGCTCTTCTCTCCACAAATTTTTATGCATTTTATCCTGCCCTCCATAACCTTGCAGCTTCAACCCTTCCTTGCATACCCTTCCATCAGGCTATTTTCACTTTTTACAAAAAAAATTCCTAAATTGTATTTCTTTATTTGTAATAAATTTAATATATCTTTTAAAATATTCTAGTATTCTTAAAATTTATTTTTGTTAGTGTTCTGGTTACAAAGCTTCATACTTTTAGGCAAGCTTACCTATCAGCTAGCACAATATTTTAATGTTTTCAGAAATATATAATATGTAATATTACATAAGAAAGACCTGTATATTTCACACCAAAAATTTTTTTAAAAAGCTTTTACTTTTGTTTGGAAAATTCTAGTTTTATACCAAAACAAAAATCTAGTTTTATAAGAAACTGCTTCTTAAAATGAACTGAAACCACTCAATAACAGGTCATTAATAATGTGCATGGAAGTTTGCTTCAAAGCAGAAAAAGTAAAGAAATAAAAGGAAATCTGAGCTAGTGATGTAACATTTCCTTTTATTAATCTTTTAAGAACAATACCTCAACAAATCACACGTAATTGTTACACATAATAAATGTCACTCAAAATAAGCATTAGGGTCAAGAGACTATGATGTGGGGTTTGAAAACTGTACTCTAATTTCCTAGGAGCATAACTAGCATAACCTAAGTAATGAATACATCCACTAATAAACCAATTCCTAAAACCAAGATAATGCTACAAAAAAAGTAGGTAAATGTACAAGACAATTTTGCAAAGTACACATTGGTGTTAAGACTCCCAAGTCTTCTACATTTCAGAAAAAATTGAATTTCTTTAGACAAGAATAATTTAACAGTGGAGAGTTCAAACAAGCCCAGTATAATCATTCTGTAACCCCTGCCTAGAGCTTCACTGTGTAAGGCCAGAGCAGTATCTTGAGAAGAGGGCTCAGGATTAAAATGTAACATTTTTTCACATCTGTGCAGCCCATTCATCTCTCAAAAATATTTAATAGAGATCTGCATATTTCCATACTATGTTCAATATTACAATGATAGTCTACTCTAGGACACGAGAAACAAAATTCCATATTGGAATTCTTGGATCATTTCCCAAAAGGTTAGAGAAGAGCAATTTTGCTTAGGTCAGTATTAATAATGTTCTGAGAGGAAATGCTTGACAGAGCTCAGAGAAGGGAAACTAAGGTATAGAATTTACAATATTACCCTGATATTAGAGGTATTGTAAGAGCTATTACTGATAGCTCTTTGGCCCAAAATAACTAAGAAACCTTCTAAACATAAAATGTTGGTTACTGACACACAGAGTTTATTTATTTATTTATCCATATTTTTAATTGACTGTATCAAAGACTAGGCAAAAAAAAGATTTTTTCTTTATACTTCTATCATGTTAGGACCCCTAACCATTATTTTAGCTCCCTCTCCCCCTTCTTTTTTTTTGAAGTTTATTTATTTATTTGACAGAGAGAGACACAGCAAGAGAGGAAACACAAGCAGGGGGAGTCAGAGAGGGAGAAGCAGGCCTCCCGCGGAGTAAGGAGCCTGATGTGGGGGCTCGGTCCCAGAACCCTGGGATCATGACCTGAGCTGAAGGCAGACGCTTAAGGACTGAGCCACCCAGGTGCCCCACCCGCTTTGTTTTTTAAACATCATAAAAAGGGCGCCTGGGTGGCTCAGTGGGTTAAGCCGCTGCCTTTGGCTCAGGTCGTGATCTCAGGGTCCTGGGATCGAGTCCGGCGTCGGGCTCTCTGCTCAGCAGGGAGCCTGCTTCCTCCTCTCTCTCTCTCTGCCTGCCTCTCTGCCTACTTGTGATGTCTCTCTGTCAAATAAATAAAATAAAAAATCTTTTTAAAAAAAATAAATAAACATCATATAAAATAGAATTGGACTGAAACTTACTTTTCCCCCCACCAAATTCATTAACATTATTGCAGCAATAATTCACTTCTAAAGATGACAACTATTCTTTCTACTTTATGAATATACCAAAATTTATTATAGTCTTGTGGACAATTATTTATTTATGTTTGAGGCTATTACAAGTAGCATTGTTATGGATATCCTTGTTCCTATCTCTTGGAATACAACTGCCAAGAACTTTAGTGGGGTACACAACTAAAAGCAGGATATATTGGGTAGAATTATTGGGTCACAGAGCATTCTTCTCTTCCACTTTAACTGGTCATGACAAATTGCTACCAGGAATATATGTGTATTCTATTTACTCCATGTACTCCTCAAAAACATTTTTTTGCCAACCTGATGACTATGAAATTTCATCTCATTGTGTTTTACTTGGCATTTCCCAGATTAGTAATGGGGTTGAACATGCAGGTATTCCCCGCTTTTTGAAATTATACTACTTTGCTTCTACAAAAGTCCTACATTAGTACCTGTTGAAGATGATTTTCACTTTTAGGAAAAGGCACAAAGTGAAAATAGGATTTAGGGTCTGTTCTGAAGCATGTGTGAACCCTGAGCAGGGAGTGGCACTGCCAAGCTCCTTCCCCAAAGGGTCTATACTCAGCCCCTTAGCGTCAAGTTGCCATAGCTTTGAATGGTACCTGTGGAATTCTGGGCTTTATTTTGATTTATTTTGTGTATCCCTTGGTAAGATGTGTCCTAAGGTACCAGAAAAGCCTATGGGAGGTTTTTTTTTTTTTTGGCTTTGGGAATGTTCATATATATTTCCATATAAATTAATGGTAATTTCTTCTTCACTTTACACCACTTGGGCTTCCTAAGGTTTTGTAGGAAGATTCTACTTTTGGATAGCAGGAGAAACCTGTACATTAGAATTATCTTCTGGGACACCTGGGTGGCTCAGTTGGTTAAGCACCTGACCTCAGGTCAGGTCATGATCCCAGAGTTGTGGGATGGAGTCCCATATCGGGCTCCTTGCTCAGTGGGGAGCTTGCTTCTCCCTCTATTGCTCTCCCTGCTTGTGCTCTCTGGCTCTCTGACAAACAAACAAACAACAAATAAACAAATGAATAAGTGAATAAATAAATATTTTTTAAAAATCTTCTATTAATTGTCTATTTAAGTCACTTGTATTGTTTGTATACTAATCTTTACATGTAATGCAAATATCTTTTCCTAGTAGGTGCTTTGTCTTTTTAGTCTATTAGTTGTCTATGAATGAAAAAGTTAACTTTAATATGATGGAATTTATTAACCCTTTGCTTTATAGTTACTGTAGTTTATTTCTCATTTAAGAATTCCTTCCCAGGGTGCCTGGGTGGCTCAACTGGTTAAGCATCCAACTCGATTTCAGCTCAGGTCATGATCTCAGGGTCCTGGGATCGAGTCCTACATGGGCCTCCCCAACAGCTGGTAGTCTGCTTGGAGATTCTCTCTCTCCCTGTCTCTCTGTCCCTATGCCAGGTCCTGCTCTCTGTCTCTTTGTCTAAAATAAAATAAATCTTAAAAAAACTTGTATCCTTTCTGTTGCGGGAACCAATCTTGAGCATTGGCATCCTTGAACATTCTTGCTATATATGCCAAGAATGAAAAGCCTTCACTTGGGCTTTTTTCTCAGGGTTTTGTTTGCTACAAGCAAACTTGAGGGATGACCTAACATCTCCTCCCAAAGAGCAGGTCAAGCTCTGTTAACATTTTTTCTTTCATTCATGAGTTATTTATTTATTTATTTATTTATTTAAAGATTTTATTTACTTGAGAGAGAGACAGTGAGAGAGAGCATGAACGAGGAAAAGGTCAGAGAGAGAAGCAGACTCCCCATGGAGCTGGGAGCCTGATGCGGGACTCAATCCCGGGACTCCAGGATCATGACCTGAGCCGAAGGCAGTTGTCCAACCAACTGAGCCACCCAGGCGTCCCATTCATGAGTTATTTAGAAGAATGCTTCTTAATTGCCATGTGATCTTTTTTTCTAACTGATTTCTAATTTAAATGGTCCATAGGATACTAATTCTTTGAAATGTATTAAAACTTGTTTGGTCCTAGTGTGTCGTTGATTTTCCTGATTCAGCTGATGGATGAATACATCCATCCAGTGATTGGATGAAATAGATGTCCACTGAGTTAAGCTTGTTAACTACATAGTTTAAATTTTCTATATTTGTACCAATTTGGGGGTCTGTTTTATTAAATACTGAGGAAGATATATTACAATCTCCTACTATGCTGGTGAAATTAGATTTTCCTGGTGGTTCTGTTAATTTTTGCTTTTTTTTGTAGTTACAGTTATTAGTTGTATACAAATTTAAAGCTTCTAGTATTCCTGGCAAAAATGATGCATTTACCATTTTGTATCAATTCTTTTTTCTGTAGTAATTCTACTAGTTTTTTTTTTTTTTTAAATATTTTATTTATTTGTCAGAGAGAGAGCACAGGCAGGCAGAGGCAGAAGCAGGCTCCCTGTCGAGAAAGGCGCCCTATGTGGGACTCGATCCCAGGACACTAGGATCATGACCTGAGCTGAAGGCAGCCACTTAACTCACTGAGCCACTCAGGCATCCCTAATTCTACTAGTTTTAACATCTATTTCAAATGATATGCCAGATTTCTTTTCCACCAATATTTGCCTTATATATTTTTTTCCATCATTTTACTTCCAACATTTTTTCCTCTTGTTTCCTTCCAGTCTCTGCTTTAAACCCCATTTTAAATATAAGGTATAGATATGTTTATTTCTAACACTTTATTTGATATTCTACTCCATATTTCTTTCTCTTTTTTGGCCTTCTTTAGAATTCTTTTTCCCCTGCTTTCATTTTTTATCATTTATTAGTTTGGAACTTAGATATTTATTTCTATTACTAAAGTGTTACCTTAAAATTTTTATCATGCATTTTTATCAAAATCTAAAGTTATCTTTAATCTGAGTAATAAAAAGATCTTTTGAGGGACACCTTGGTGGCTCAGTGGGTTAAAGCCTCTGCCTTCGGCTCAGGTTATGATCCCAGGGTCCTGGGATCGAGCCACACATTGGGCTCTCTGCTTAGCAGGAAGCCTGCTTCCTCCTCTCTCTGCCTGCTTCTCTGCCTACTTGTGTTCTCTCTCTATCTAATAAACAAATAAAATCTTAAAGAAAAAAGACCTTTGAATACTAGCTCCAATCACCTCCTCCTGGTTTATAAAATAATGGGTATTTAGTAAACAACTATAATAATTGTTAATTTAGTTCTAGCTTTTACTATTTATGGTTAATAATAGTATTACTTATAGTTAATTTTAATTTACCCATATACTTACCACTCTGATTATTCCTTCTTGAATCTCATACTAGCTATGACCATTTTCTTTCTATATAAAACATGGACTGCTTTTGAACTTCCAGATTTTATTTACTTGAGCACATCTTTATTTAATCCTTTGTTTAGGAAAGACATTTCTGCTAGCTATAGAATTCTAGGTTGAACTAGAATAGGTCATAGTTGTTAAATTTCTTTCTACTGAGTATATAATTTCATGGTCTTCTACTTCCATTATTGTTACTGAGACCTGATATTTTTCTAAAGGTGTTCTGTTTTCTCTTACAATTTTCCCCTTTATTAGCCTCTTTTATATTTTCCATTTTCTTCTTTGTGTTG
This sequence comes from Mustela erminea, assembly GCF_009829155.1. Classification (NCBI taxonomy): domain Eukaryota; kingdom Metazoa; phylum Chordata; class Mammalia; order Carnivora; family Mustelidae; genus Mustela; species Mustela erminea. The sequence goes on along the minus strand of NC_045620.1, from coordinate 69,003,474 downwards.
CATTCTGGATTTCTTCAGAGGACTATCTTTCATTGTATCAATTTTTCTTCAGTGGGGTCTATTTACTTTTATCTATCTTTTGAATTTTAATTTTAATTTACTATATATTTTTATTTCTAGAACCTCTGATTCTTTATGAAATATCTGCTCTTTTCCTTATTTTAAGTTGTCACTGAACATATTAAATGTATAATTTTTATATTTTATATCTAATAATTCCAAGATGTGAACTATTGGCAAGTCTGATTCTGCTGATTCTCTTATATTATGCCTTGTTTCCCTAGACTGTTTGTAATTTTTATTACAAATTACTCATTTTCTTTTCTTTTTTTTAAGATTTTATTTATTTCAGAGAAGGAGCACGCAAGCACAAGCGGGGAGAGGAGCAGAAGGAAAAGCAGACTTCCTGCAGAATAGGGAGCCTAATGTAAGGCTCAATCCTAGGACTCTGGGATCATGACCTGAGCTGAAGGCAGATGCTTAACCAACTGAGCCACCCAGGCGCCCCTAAGCTACTCATTTCATTAGAACTTTACTAAAAGCAACGCTTTGATGGTGACGATTTGTGTTGCTTCTGTCAAGTCCCCAGGAGTAGTAACAATGAAGAATCATTTTGAATTCTTAGTGTGAATTCAAGTAAACCTGTGTGAAAGGCTAGTTTGTGGTTAAAAAATTTTTTCAATATTTTTTTTTTTATTCTTCCTGTTAGCAGCAATATTCTTATAACTTTCTTTGTCTTCTCTAAGGACATGAAGAGAAAGAGTATCTAGATTACACATCTAGAAGTTATAGCCCTTTGGGGCTCCACAGTAATGGGGAAGACTATTTCCTGCTAGGTGTTTTACCTTGGCTGGGTCTGGGCTTTGCTTCCTGTTCCTGAGCCCCACAAGGCTAAGAAAACAGAAACTCCCTTGATTTGGTAAATACCCTCAAGGCAAGAGCCAGCTTCAGTACTCAGCTTACTGCACTAGGTTCTCTCTGGGTTTGCAATTAGTCTTTGGTCTAAATATTCTTTACTTTTGTGCCAGAGCACTGATGCATTATTTTATTGTTTAAGTTTCTCCTGCTTCAACACACTTGAGAGATTTGACTCACTCCTCTATCAGTAAGAGTTGCTCATTGTGATAGTGATTCCCAAATGGAAGTAGGTACTGGACACTTCCCTGGAGGTGGAAGGTACCTATCAAAAATTGTGCACATTTTTCTAAATAGAGGTGGTTCTTCTCACCCCTTTAAAAAAAAAAAAAATCGGGACGCCTGGGAGGCTCAGTTGGTTAGGCGGCTGCCTTAGGCTCAGGTCATGATCCCGGCGTCCTGGGATTGAGTCCCGCATCGGGCTCCTTGCTTGGCGGGGAGCCTGCTTCTCCCTCTGCCTCTGCCTGCCACTCTGTCTGCCTGCGCTCACTCTCGCTCCTCTCTCTCTGACAAATAAATAAATGAAATCTTAAAAAAAAAAAAATCATATTCATTAAAGACGTAAAGACATTTTAGCCCCTTTAACTATGATTCAGGCTTATCATTATAAACAGACTTGTAATGTCTATTTATATGGAATCCTTAAGCATATAGGACTATTTGCCACTTTATAAGTGTTTCTCAAGTGAGGATGTCCCATAGATATACTCTGGGGGCCAAGAGTTTTGCAAACTTTCATTCTGTGCTTTTATTTCAGTAACAGCATAAAAATGCATTTTACTATTTTCAAAGAGAATAATGAAAGACTTATTAAAATCTTCAGGAACTAAAGTCAGTGATCCTTAAAATGGCACTTACAATTTTTTTTCTTTAAAAGGGATCCATGTATCATGATCTCACGGTCCTGGGAAGGAGCCCCATGCTGGGCTCTTCACTCGGCAGTGAGTCTGCCTCGCCCTCTCCAACTGTGATCTCTCTCTCTCAAATAAATAAATCTTTTAAAAAAAATAAATAGATAAAAGAGATCCATGTATCATTCAAGTTGAGAAATATTGCTCCACGCTAAAAGACTTCACCTTGCTATGCTTGAGTTACTAGATTAATCTTCTTAGTTCATTATATACTAGTTTTCATTTGTACTGCACTCACTGTACCTGATTACACAGGTGTGTCGTCCCTTATCTAAAATCCTTGAGGGCAGATATATTTGAGAATTCAGAATATTTTAGAGTTTGGAAAGGAACTACAATGCAAATATGATATGTTGTACAATATGTTGGTAAGGTTTGAGGCAGTATTCTCTAATAAACATGTTAATATTTCTGTAGCAAAATGTAGTTTCACACTAAGAAGAGAGTAAACAAAGACCATTAATAATAGTCTTACATCAGCTCAGATCCTGTTTTGCTACTAAATATGCTAAGAAAAAACTGGTTTTCAGAGCATTTTAGATTTCTAAATCATTAACATCATATTATACTACCATTATCTGCTATAACTAGAAAGCCAAAAAATTTTTATTAAATTTTATATTTGGGGGCGCCTGGGTGGCTCAGTCATTAAGTGTCTGCCTTCAGCTCAGCTTACGATCCCAGGGTCCTGGGATCGAGTCCACATCAGGCTCCCTGCTCAGCGGGAAGCCTGCTTCTCCCTCTCCTACTCTCCCTGTTTGTGTTTCCTCTCTTGCTGTGTCTCTCCCTGTCAAATAAATAAAATCTTAAAAAAAAAAAAAAAGAATTTCATAAAAGATCACAATAAGATCAATAGGTATAAAGAACTCACCTTTATACTTAGTTCTAAGTATTTTTACTTAGTATAATATTTAGTATAATACTAAGTATTTATACTTATATTCTAATTCTTTATACTTACTGATCTTTATACTTCCTGATCTGTGATTTTATATGAAAGTATATGATGAAGTATAGTATTGTGCTGATATATAGTCATACTGGTATTGATATATAGTATAGTATTGATCTATACTTAGGGTCCATAAGTTTAATGCATAAACTTTATAATTTTTCCCCCAACTATTTAGGAGTCCCTTTTTGTCCATTTGTGGTTTAATAGTTGAGGATACAGAATAAGTAACTTCCTGAACAAAGGAAATAGATACTATGAATTCTAAAAATGTCATAAGTACCTAAAGGTATACAGAAATTTAAAATACATCCCAAAGCTAATGTATTAGCTATACTGGATTATGATTATAGTATCTATACGTCTGTATATATGTACAGATACATCTATACATCTCTTTATAGATACAGATTTATAGATATAGATTTATGTATACATACATCTATACAACTCTTTACATCTGTTAATAGAAGTATAACATATATAAGATTTAGAATAACCTTTCTTGGCCCTATTCAAAGAAGCTCCCCCCGCCCCCCAAAAAAATCCACCCCACCAAAAAAACCCTTTTACTCCTACTACATTCATGGCTCTATTGCCGTAATTGTATACTATTTTACCATAGAATCTAACAACTATGTGTGTATGTATGTATGCACACTGTGAAATGAAAGGCTTCGTCCTTGAGAAAGGAATTAATACATGTAATACTAGGAGATACTTGACAGAAACTTGAGGGGACAGTGTACCTGAAGTTAAAATTGTGAAGGATAAGCAATTTCATATTACAAAAAGATAGTAAAATCTAAATCACTATTCTTGATACTATAATCACATCTGGTGGCAGTAAAGCAGAGAGTTAAGAGCATGAGCTGTGAAGAGATACTGCCTAGGTTCAAATCCCAGCTCTGCCACTCAACAGATTATAAAACCTAATTTAGAATTTATCAGTACTGACTTTCAAAAGACTTAATCCAAATTAACATGAGAATATAAAGCACTTAGAAAAGTGGTAGAGAGTAATGGTACAATGAATACTAGCTAGAGATATGGTAATTATTGTTAGTTGTTAATTTTTTTTTTTTTTAAAGATTTTATTTATTTATTTGACAGACAAAGATCACAAGCAGGCAGAGAAGCAGGCAGAGAGAGAGGAGGAAGCAGGCTCCCTGCTGAGCAGAGAGCCCGATGTGGGGCTCGATCCCAGGACTCTGGGATCATGACCTGAGCCGAAGGCAGAGGCTTTAACCCACTGAGCCACCCAGGCGCCCCATGTTAGTTGTTAATTTTTTAAATCATTTTTAGTTTCCTTCTTAAGGTAGATTTATAAATGATGTATCTTTCGAATACAAAAATTAGGGTACAAAATCAGTAATAACACTTCATGTTTTGAAGTTTGGAAATTTAAAAAAATCCTAACATTAAGGATAGGTCTCCTTTATGACCAATGACTGGCAAGGCAGCCACCTGAAATTAGGACTTCTCAGAAGAACGCTGCAATAAAAACTTCATCATTTTCTTTATGATGCGACTTTCACTTCCTCATTCTATTTGTTTCTATGCACTTTATATACCAGTATTTTACCAATCACACTACGTGACAGAACTCTTCAAATTTTCTAGTTTAAATAACTAAAAGAAATCAAATCATATAAACTTTTAGAACTTTTTAAATTTTGTTATTAAGGGCCTCTGGAAACTCTTTTTTAAGTTCCTTTATTCATAGCTCTGCCTGGTGTTAACATTCTCATACAGACACACAAAAGTAATTTATAAAAAAATAAAGAAAATACATTACCTCTCAAGTTAAAAAAAAAAATGTTGAGTTTTCACTAGTAATGACATTCTCAATAACAAAAAGAAAAAATATAGTGGCAAATATGAAGCTATAACCAAACAGAACAGGAATATAAATATCTACATATTATATAGTACATTCATTTATATCCAACAAATTCAGAATCTACTATCCTGTTACAGAATTCCTATCAAGTTAGAATATTCAAGATCATAATCTCTTCTTTGAAGGTATTACTCATAGTTTTGTGATTTAAACATAATATCTATAGTACTTTAAAAATATGGGTTCAGGGTGCCTGAGTGGCTCAGTGGGTTAAGCCTCTGCCTTCAGCTCAGATCATGGTCTCAGGGTCTGGGATCGAGCCCCACATCAGGCTCTCCGCTCAGAGGGAAGCCTGCTTCCCCCTCTCTCTCTGCCTAACTCTCTGCCTACATGTGATCTCTCTCTCTCTCAATCTCTGTTAAATAAATAAATAAAATCTTTAAAAAAAAAAATGGGTTCATAAAAAAAATGCATTAATGAATATAAAATTTACTTAAACACCCCCAAATCAGGCTCTGTCCAGCAAGTCTCATGTATATGAGACTTTTTTAGTGTATATTTTAGTAATATAGCTCCACAGCAAATAAGGAATAATTGCAATTAACTCAGTTCTATTAATGATGCGTTTAATATTTCTAAGAAGTGCTTTTCAATATAACTGAATCTCCTGATGTTACATTTTTCAATTTTAATTAAGTTTTTACTTTACCTATATTATAGCTCTTTAAGCCCTAACTCTAAGATACTATTTGTGAAATAATTTTTTAATCGTTAAAAATTTATTTTTAATTATCTAGGAATTCTCATTAAGAAATATTTTTAAAAGCACCAAAAAATACTCAGATCAAAATAAAATATGGCAATCAATTCTTGATATCCCAAAGCAAATTTATTTCAATTTTTTCCTGGCATTCCCTTGCCAGCTAATCACTGAATATTTCTTTTCATACCATATTTCCTAGATTAAAGCAACAGCATATAAGATTATGATAAGCTCAACATAAACTATTTCAGCAGTTTACAAATACTAATTATTTTCTAAATCTAGAGAGTTCCTCATTTTAAAAATAAATAAATAAATAAAAAGAGGAATACCCCAAAAGGGTAATAAGGAAAATCAATTTTGCTGTTAAAAGCTTTTATTACACTAGAGTGAAAAGGAACCATGCCATCTGTTATGTTTTACTAGAACTGGGAAGCAGATGAAACCAACACTTGAGCAATTGTACGGAGAAACCCTGAAGAAGACTGCTGTCAGTCCTATGGTTAAAGCAAGGGATGGTTAACCTTCAACAACATGGCAGCATCTAACCCACAGATAAAGCTATTTCTCACCATTTCACTCTTCTAGTCTAGCTTTCTACTTAGTATCAGTCTCATTATAAATACTTTCAACACGTAAATTCATGAAGCATGTGGCAAATGAGTATTATTTTTTGGTTATATTTAACTAAATGCATTTATAATTTCTATCTTTTTACACGGCTTTAAGACATTTGGAAACTTTATTTTAATTGACTTTCCGTCTTCCTTCCTACCAATAACTTAATGTCATGAGTAAATCAAACAATCCTGCAAATATAAAAGAGCAACCAAAGGGTAGGCCCCATCTTAGATTTATGGCTTACTCATCCAATCACTTTAAAGTAACCAATATAAAAAACTATTTGACTTGGGCTAAGACAACCCTAGCAAAGGGAAATAGTCTTTCACTTAGTTCAGATCACTAAACAATGTTTGACATAGAAAAAAACAAATCTACATGGCATAATACAAAATTCCAAAAATGTTTGTGATTTTAATAGCACAGCCTGGCAACTGTCTCAATTCTTTACCATAATTTAAAGCTTTCTCTGATGAAGATAAATATATAAAAGAAATTTCCACTCAATTTTCCTCTCATTCCCTCACCTCCATTATCCTTGGGAGTGAACTATTTTCATTGATTAATTATAATAAAATACCTTTTCTCAACCCTGGAAGCCACAGCACTATATTCCCAGAATTTATTCAACAGTATAAGAAACTTATCATAAGGTCAATATAAAATTATTTTAGCAGTTTACAGATACTAATTATTTTTTAAAATCCTAAGAGTTCTTCATTTTTTAAAAAAGAAAACAATTTTATTCCTATTAATTTACCACACTGAGAGAAAAACAATGTGTAACATTTATTGAGCACATACTATTTGCAAGGCACTATGTAACAAACCTAACACATACTGGAACTTTTATGATATTCCATTAACTCAAAATATCTGATAATGTTGGTAACCCTCAGGTAAGAAAAAATTTACTCAATCTTTTCTACTGAATAACAATAAAACTTTCATTTTGATTAAGATTCTCTATTATAAATACTGTCCATCCCATAAAATCCAATACTGAGATTAGAGGGTAGAATCAAATACCAAATGTACTGCAAAAAGACGTGTGTTTGATTATAATGCTACATGATGTCATGTATCCAGGACAACTGAAGCATTATGGTCTCTTAGGGATAAAACTGCCTCTTGGTCATAGATTTAGGTGACACAGCATGTGATCCATTGTCTCTACACAAAAAATGTGTGCAGCTGCATTTTCCAGTCAAGAAAGGGCGGGAAAGTGGGCAGGGGGGCAGAATACAAAAGGGTCAAAGATTTATCTCATAGGGAAACTGTTTTTCAAATAGAGGTAAAAAAAGAAATAAAACTGAGTGAAGGAAAATACCTTTCTCCAACTCATGCTGAAAGCACCAAACACTAAAATCCGGGGAAAAATTCTGTTGTAACCTTCCATTGAATCCATTTTTCTCCACCCTAACTTGCCCAGGTACTTAGTATAAACCATGATTTAAATGCCATTTCTATCTAAATAGTCTTGTGTTACCTGAACATTGTATATAGACTTCCCCTACACATTGTTGCAGCATTTGTCTTTTAAAAAAAAGTCTCATTTTTTCATCAGTTTCCTGGGGAAGTTAAAATGAAGCAGAAGCTTTATAAGTAGAAAAAATGAAACACATTTGCTTCTAACCAGTCAACAAACCTGGTATTTTCTTTATAAAGACCAAATACTTTTCCTCAAAATGAATGCTAGCAAATAACCCCACCTTTCACACACAGAAATACTTATTTAAAAGAACAGTACCACAAAAGATCTAAATGCAGTGAAAACTGTTTTCTCTGATAAGGAAAATTACTAGTTCTAATAAATGTTTAAAAAAAGTTGATGACAAAATAACTTGAAAACTTCTATTACCATCTAAAACATAGCATTAATTTACTTTACCTGTTATTAAATATGATAGGGAAAAAAAGCACTATTAGCTCTTAGAGTAAATCTAGCTTAGAAAAACCATCTTTCTCAACCTTTAGGACTGCAATCAATGTTGTATACAAAGGAAAATATGTTAAAGGGTGGAAAACTCTGACAACACAGAAATAAAAAAAAATAATAATAATTGCTAATGGAAGGAACTAACCATGCCATCTAGTATTAGAAGTAGTATCACCATGCCACAAACCATATAGTGACCAGTTAACCAACCAGCCTTTTGGTTTTTTGACAGTCCTATGCCAAACTGGAAAAATGCTGAAAGGAGCAAAGTTACAGAAACCTGAAAGTCAAGAGATCTTATGTCCTAAACTACAGAGGTAAATTTAGTTGGCATTTGAATACAAATAGTAAGTATTCCTTGTCATCAAAATTTACTTATATAGAAATTATTTTTAATCCTTTGAAATAAGCCATAATCCGTCAGCCATGCAGTAAATCCCCTACAGCCAATTAAATTTTTCCACTGAAAAAAAGCATCTTTTAAAAGAACATTCAAGATTGGAAATTACATTTAATAAAGGCAGAAAATGGTATCTTACCTTACTAATAGCTTTCTATATTAACTTTGGAAAGCAAAAGTAAAACTTAGGACTCTAAACCAGTTGATATATACCACAAACACAAAATATGATTAATTAAAAGTACGATTAAAAGTAAGTACATTTAAAATAGACTCAACTAACTCTGAGTAATTACTGAAGTAAAATACATTTATGCTAAAAACTATTAAAGATACTTATGTTATTAAATAGACTATCTCCAGGGCATTGTAGAAAGTAAAACTTAACCTAATAACTAAGTTTCTAAATAAACATACTCAGAATATAACCTAAATCCTAAACAGCCAAATCAACTGTAGCTATATGTAGCTAGGAGGTCTAGTTGTCACTATCAGTAGATAGGATCAGCCACCCAAATGGATGTTGAGTTCCATTTGATAATACAGAGAATATTGATAGGAAAATGGCTGCTTTTCTTCTTGGAGGTAGATATTGCTCATCTAGACCCCTATAATAGTAGTCTACATGAATGGTACCCATTATAATTGCTGCACAAACATATACAGGGGCTCTGACAAGAGCTTTTTAATTAGTCTCCCTGCATCTATGTCTGATCTTCCCTTAATTTGTTCTCTACAACATAATCTCATAAAATGCAAATCTGACAAGGTCCCTTTCTTTCTTAATCTAGCAAGGGGACCTTGAGGTCCAAATGTATAGTCCTTTACATGGTACATGAGACCTGGCATGACTTAGCTCCTAACTTCTTTAGGTCACATCTTTTGCCACTCTTTTCCTGATTCTCCCCACTTTAGACGTCTGAATAGGCCATGCTTTCTCCTCCTCCAGGGCCTTTACAAATGTTGCATCTTTTGCCTGACACACTCTTGATTTCACCTAGCCCTGGCTGTTATTTATCACTCACATCACAGTTGTAAAATCTTAAAGGAAATCTTCTCTACACCCCAGACTAGACAGGACCCTAAGTTCTGTCCTTCCATAATATCCTAGACTTTTTTTTTTTAAGATTTTATTTATTTATTTGACAGAGAGAGAGATCACAAGCAGGCAGAGAGAGAGGGGGAAGCAGGCTCCCTGTTGAGCAGAGATCCTGATGTGGAGCTCGATCCCAGGACCCTGGGATCATGACCTGAGCCGAAGGCAGAGGCTTAACCCACTGAGCCACCCAGGCACCCAATATCCTATACTTTTTAATAACATTTAGCACACCTGAGATGGCTTAAGACCTACCTTTCCTAACTGACTGAAAGCTACACAATGACAGAGCTGGTTTTCTGTTTTGTTTACAGCTCAAATAATTTTTGTCGGTCAGATCTTGGTTCTAGCTCTGCTGCCACATAACTTGGACATCTATAAAATGAGATGGTTGGATTTTCATTCTATACTAAATCTAAATGCCATCAAAAACTGAAATTAAAATATCACCAGCTTTCCTATAGATACATGGTAAAACCTATATATTCTACCCATATGTATATTTCTTATGTGTGTGTGTATAAATCATGTACACATGGATTTATGTAAATGAGAGCTAGTAGTTTCTTATATAAAAAAATTCACTAAATGCTTACTGATACCAGGAATTGTTTTTAGTGACTTACCAGTATTAACTCTTTTAATCTTCACAACTCTGCCAGGCAGTTGCTATTATTAGTGTCCATTTTATATTTGGAAACAGATACAGAAAGATTAAATGGCATGCTCATTACCACAAACTCTAAAGTAGCACAAAGGAGATATAAGCTGAGGGAGTATGGCTCTAGAGCTCACACTCCTTACCACTACACTAGTTGCTACCCTGCTTAGATTGCTCCACAAGTACAAAAGACTGGGAAAAAAAGTAAATGCAAACATAAATATATCTGACTAAAAATCTATAGCATCAAGCTAATGCTCCTCTACTTGAAGTTAGTCCAAACCTGACTAATTTTGTCCAAAAATTTCTTGTGCATTTCTCTATTTATATTCTTGTTCCTGCTTTTCTAACATCTGGATTGTCTACCTTCCCTACCACCATTCAGCCAAAACTCTAAGGAGGACTCCTCCATGCAATTACCACCTGAACATCTTTTAGAAATGTTTCTCTCTCCTACTATGTTCCAATTGTATTTATATTGTCCTCTTTTTTTTTTTTAAACTGTGGTTATTTGTGTCAATAGCTCAAAACAAACAACAGAAATGAAACCACTTTATAAACACTAAAGTTCTATACCTTAAAAAAAGACTTACTCCAGAATGAAAAATAAAAACAAAAAGAAAACAATGGACATAACAACCCTAAGCAGAGTACTTAAGCATGGAGTATTTGGAAAATAGTATCAGAAAAGTTTTTAAGCATTAATTATTTTAATTCCATTTGAAAATCTGCTATTTGGAAGTAGTAATTAAAGGAAGAATACAGTAAAACCATTTGTATGAAGCACTATAATGGAAAAAGTTTACAAAAACGAAGAGAAGGGGCGCCTGGGTGGTTCAGTGGGTTAAAGCCTCTGCCTTTGGTTCAGGTCATGATCTCAGGGTCCTGGAATCGAGCCCCGCATCAGGCTCTCAGCTCAGCAAGGAGCCTGCTTCCCCCGCTCTCTCTGCCTGCCTCCCTGCCTGTGATCTCTGTCAAATAAATCAAATAAAATCTTTAAAAACAAAATAAAACAAAAACACAAAGAGAAAACGAATTTATTAAAGGTAATGATACACCATTAGTAAACCTCTTTTATAACTAAAAAATTGACCCTCCCCACTCCTTGGGGAAAGCTGGTTCCTACACTACTCTTGAATCTGTGTCTAGAAGGGTATATATCATACGGCAATTATTTACTTACATGCAGCATTTGCTATTTGTAAATAAGTACCTTTAAAAAAAAAAAGATTTTATTTATTTATTTGACAGAGAGAGAGAGAGATCACAAGGCAGAGAGAGAGGGGGAAGCAGGCTCCCCACTGAGCAGAGAGCCTGATATGGGGCTCAATGCCAGGACCCTGAGATCACGACCGGAGCTGAAGGCAGAGGCTTAACCCACTGAGCCATCCAGCCGCCCCTGTAAATAAGTATCTTTACCTTGAACAAATAATTTAAATCTTTGTTTTTCTAAACATCAAGAAACTACCCCATTAAGTCTTCCAATTATTTCATATTTCTGAATTTAATTACTATCTTCTATAAAGTAAAATCAACAAGTTCTCAAAACTAACCAATTCTTTCTCCATAATTTAAGAATAGCCCTAGGTGCAAATAATGTAGGATAGCTTTTAAATATTGGAAAGAGCTAAAGCATTAAATGTCAAAGCACTAACATTTGTGTATTTGCAACTGAAAGATAATCCCATGACCCTTTCAAAATTTCCCAAAGGATTTTTAATAGACTTTTAAATGCTTGCTCAACTAAGAAGAAATAATCAGGGCCAAATAACAGGTTCAGAGTGCTATGACATATAAAATCAATGGACAGCATTAAGTGGCAATAATTTTAGAAGAAATTAGTTTTTTTGCCAAGATTTTAGGGGGGGAAAGAGATATAACCACTCCCCAAATTAAAATTATCAGGAAGAGAATTATGGAAAATGGCAGCTGTGGTGGCAGCAAATTTTTGATTCCCTGTGAATCTTTACATAAAACAGAGCAATTAGGGAGCAAACCCAAAACCCATGGGTAACTTTTACAACAAAACTATTTGACAGTCTCACCACAAACCCCATAATACAAAGGACTGAAACAAACCACAAACAGCCAACCATTTTTCCCCTCACTCCTCCCCCAACCTGTTTTCTATTGGTGTCTAAGTGAGAGAAAGCAGGGGGGAAACAATGAGATGTATGAAGAATTTGAGAACAGACGTACAAAACAGCCAAAAGGTATTCAGTGGAAAGCAGTGAGAGACAATTTGTGAGAAGCTAAAATCACTCCTGTACTAAGTGCAAGCAGTTCACAATAAGGCATACAGGCCTGGAGCAGTCTGGTCCTCTTAGGTCACTTGAATCTGGCACTTGGGGCTGTCTTCCAGGATAGAGTCTACACTTAAGAGTAAGTGCTGGGAATGAAAATAAAATTGAGCAGGTTATGGACAAACAAGATACAGGAAAGAGAAGGTCCAAATAGAAGTGTCAGAGTAGAACAGAGCCAGGAAATATCAGAAAGCCATCTACCGTTTTTTTAATGGTGCACAAAAACAACAGAAGAGAAATCTGTGCAGTCAGAAGAGCTATCTGAACTAAGTCTCCTCCTACAAGTTCAAGAAAACTATTTCTTTATAAAAAACAAGTCCAAGTATTGGGGCTGAATATCATACAAAGTTACAGTAAGAAAAAAGAAACAGGAAGAGAGTCAAACTCATAGAAGCAAGAGAGAGGGGGAAATGGGAGTTGTTCAATAGGTATAAAGTTTCCATTATGCCAGATGAGTAAATTCTAGAGATCTGCTGTACAATACTGTGCCTACAGTTAACAATATTATACTGTACACTTAAACATTTTTTTAACAGGGTAGGTCTCATGTTAAATGTAATCAACACACACACACACACACACACACACACACAGAGTAATAATTTTTTTTAAAAGGGGGTGGTGGGATACAATAACATCCTACAGATAACTAAAGCATGCCATTAAGGGATACGCATAGGAGAAATAAAAATGAGCTTCTATTTCAAAAAGAACTTAAAAGAATTATACAAGACCTGAAAGAAAAACATTTATCAAAATAAAAAACTAAGAAATAAATTGACAAGAGTTCAGGAAAGAATCTGGATTTATAAAAAAGAGAAAATCAGGGACGCCTGGGTGGCTCAGTTGGTTGAGCGGCTGCCTTCGGCTCAGGTCATGATCCCAGTGTCCTGGGATCGAGTCCCGCATTGGGCTCCTTGCTTGGCGGGGAGCCTGCTTCTCCTTCTGCCTCTGCCTGCCACTCTGTCTGCCTGTGCTTGCTCTCGCTTCTCTCTCTATGACAAATAAATAAATAAAATCTTAAAAAAAAAAAAAAAAGAGAGAGAAAATCATTTCAGAAATGAAATGATTCTTCTACTTAAAATGATTTTTCTACTTAAAAAGTAGAAGAAAAAATAAACATACAAGATAAAGCCTTAAAAACAGAAGGTGCAAAGAAAAGAGTCAAGAAGAAATGAAGAGGAAGGAAGTGTGCAAGCTTAATTCTAGTGTCTGGGGATATATACTTGGTAATAAAACAAAAAAGAAAATTAAGAGACTTTCAAAAAAAGTCAGGAATAGCAGTTATTTCTTGAGGGAAGGAAGTTATGTTTGGGAAAGAAGCAGATATGGAAGGGCTTCTAAGGTAGCTGGCAAAATTCCATCCCTTAACCTGGAAGATGGTTGCATGGGTGTTGGTCTTATGATAATTCACCAAGCTACACATTTGTTTTCTACATCTACATTTTATTTTACAGTGAAAAGGATAAAAAAGGAATTTAGGAAAATCAAAAACTACAGATAAATTAATTTAAAACTACTAGGTATCAAAGGAAAACAGGTGCAAAAAAACCTTTTGGAATAATCTTCAAACCAACTTCATAAAATGACGTGGCAAACCAAGGGACAAATTTTCTCACAATGTTTTGTCCTTATGTTTGGCAAACAGGATGGTGAATTAAAAGTCTACTATCTCAATACAGAGTACCTACCTGTTCTGTTTCTCACATGTAACACATACTTTAAAAAGTATCTGACACTGACTAATTCTTAGAATTAACTGCATACATAAAAAATACATAAAAGGGTCTTTTTTAAGAGATACTCTAAAACTGCCTGGAGAACTCATCTTTGCAACAAATATGATGGTCTTCCAAATAAATAAAATTAAATTCAACAAACATTTATCCAGGATATATTATGTATGAGGTATTTACACTTCACTTGAAGAAATAAATAACACCTATAATAGAAAGCTATATATAGTGTGTGTTTTGAGAAAAGGTACAAAGTACTGCAGGTACAGAAGAAAGGGCTTTTCACCTGTCCTATTGCATTAATATTCTAACCAGACCCTTCTCATATTCCTCCAATCTATCCTTTCCAGTAATGGCAGAATGATCTTTCAAACACCAAAAGCCCCTTTTAAAAACTCTTCACAATGTACAGTACACAGGCAATTTAAATGCCTTACAAAGACAAGGTAGGCAACAAATGAATGAAGTTGATCTGGTGTTAAGACAATAGAGAATGATGGAAATCAAAAAGAAGGCAACTCCTTATTATAAGGGTTAGCCAGTTACCACCACGTAGGAACAGGAAACCATTGTTGCTACAATGTTCAATTTTTCCAGAGATGACAGAACTCTAGTCATTGCATATGAAATGTACCAATATTTAAATGTTGGCAAATAATGCAAAATTTGAAGGAAAAACAAACAAACAAGTAACAAAAGTAACCCAAACAAAAAACAGCTGTAGGCAAAATTTGTGAACACTGCCTTCAGAAATGGGTCTGACATTAATATCCCAATGGCTGGCCCAAGTGTCCTCAAAACTGCAAAAATGACTGTCTTTCTAATTCAAAGGAATAGTGAACAATTACAAAGTTTCTCTTAAAAAGTTAGCACCTGCTACCACTGGTCGGTAGCAATGGCTAACAGAAAACAAAACACAAGGAAAAGTAAAAGAGGAACATTTACCTGATAGCCACCTCAAAATTGCTTAACCAGTTTTTGGTTTTGATTGTTTTCATCAACAGTTATATTCATGGGCACCATTTTATACCGCATACATGTTATATGGTCAAATTTTCTTTTCTTTTCAAGATTTTATTTATTTCTTTCTGAGAAAGAGCAAGAGAAAGCATGAGCTGGAGGAGGAGCAGGAGAGAGAGAAGCGGACACTGCATTGAGTAGGGAGCCTAATATGGGATTTGATTCCAGGTTCCTGGGATCACAACCTCAGCCAAAGGCAGACGTTTAATGAACTCAGCCACTCAGGCACCGCAGGTTAAATTGTCTTTTGCTAAAACTGCTTCTGGATTATATGATACAATCAAATATATACATGTATTTGTTCTTTAACAAAAGAACACCATGAGACTCTAGAAAATCATGGGGCTAGTAAAATCTAAAATTTTTGGTACAGTAACCTATAAGCTCCTAGAAAAATCTGGCTCCTGTATGCCAGTATTTCACACCACTTCAAGTTCCTGAATATACTACGTTCTTTTATTCCTTCAGGCTTTTAGATGTATTTAAGGCTCTCTACCCCATTTGTTACAACTGCTTAAAGTCATCTTCCAGCCCTCCTTGAATTATTTGCTTTTCCACCGTGCTTCCTTAGCATCCCATACAGAACCCTATTATGGAACTTATTTGCTGTTTATGACATACCTAGAAAACCATGATATATATATATAACTGATACAAAATGAAACTACACTTTTACACTTACCAGATACAATACGTTGAAATTTTCTATTTGATTTTTTTTTTTTTTTTTAAGAAATGCTGATTACAGTTTACTACAATGGTTCTATCAACCACTTAGGAAATACTGCACTAGACTATAAATCCTTGCAGGTAGAACTCAGTAAATTCATTTTTATGCTCTCATACAGACCATTTAGTAAGCAAATGTTTAAATAAATGAATAAATATAGCAGCATCCTGTACCAGAAAAGTCAAAGAGCAAGGCTTTGAGATCAAACAGACCCATCAGCCAATAAGCTTATACAATCTGAGAAGTGACTTAACCTCCCTGAGTCCCAAGGAGTTAACACCAGTTACTTAACTCATTATAACAATAAAGTAGTAGCACTCCTAGATGAGGCATTCTATAAATTAGGCATCAAATGAGTGAAAATGTCCTGGAAATTAGTATTAGCTTCCTCTCCCTACCCTGTATTTTTACCTACTCCTTCCTGGAGACCGATCAAGATGTTTCTCATCCTGGCAAATAACTCTTTTTTAAAAGACTTCACGTCACAGTATCTAGAATATGCATTTTTTTCCCCAAAGATTTATTTATCTAAGAAAAAGAGAGAGAGAGTGAGAAGGGAAAGGGAGGCAGAGGGAGAGAATCTTCAAGTTGATGCCCCATGGAGAATGGAGCCCATGTGGCTAGACCTCAGGACCCCTGAGATCATGACCTAAGTCAAAATCATGAGCCCAAAGCTCAACCAACTGAGCCACTCAGGTACCCCAGAATATGCATTTTTAAAGTCTGACAGACTTGAATTCAAATACCCAGCAGTGCATTTATATAACTTTTCATTATCTTTTTCTTTATCAAGAAGAAAAAAATATTTCCTGTAGGGTTTTTATAGGGAATCAATAAACTCTATATACTATATACTATGTATATAGTATAATTCCATAAGACTACAGTAGGTGCTCAAGAAAAGGTATTGATTGCTGCTATGATTATTAATAAATGTTGTTCAATAACTATATAAGAGGTAGCATTCAAACTGAACTTTTGAGGATGGAGGAGCTGGACAAAGGCAGGGGGCAAACAAAAGGAATAGAAAAATATTTTCAAGAAATCACTTCTTGGGCGCCTGGGTGGCTCAGTGGGTTAAGCCGCTGCCTTCGGCTCAGGTCATGATCTCAGGGTCCTGGGATCGAGTCCCGCATCGGGCTCCCTGCTCAGCAGAGAGCCTGCTTCCCTCTCTCTCTCTCTGCCTGCCTCTCTGCCTACTTGTGATCTCTCTCTGTCAAATAAATAAATAAAATCTTAAAAAAAAAAGAAAAAAATTAGAAATCACTTCTTTTTCTGTATTTCCTCTTTTAAGATAAACAAACCACAAGGATATGAGTTTATCAATTTTCTCAATTCACTATCTCCAAGGTTACAAATAAAACTCAAAAGTACTATATTAGCTCTGTGTCAAAATTCTAACTTAAATAATAAATTATGCTCAGTGGGCTGTACAAATAGTGTGAAAGGTATAATGTATTAAAAACATTTTAGAAAGAACTTCAGTAAGAATTCAAAGTAAAAAAAAATTAACTGAAATTCTCATTCAACATGCCTTTAATCAAATTTTTGTCCAATAAAACCAGCACTGTTTTATTGATAATACTCTCAATAACACATTATTATAACACTACATTTATAACTGACAGTGAAATCAACACCTATGTAAGGTGTGGGGATAAATTCTATGTTTTTTTTTCAGGCAAACTCCAGAAAAGTAGAAATGACATCTCCTGCTCACCACTATATTCTTAGCACTGAAATGCAGTAGATGCTCAAAAAATATCTATCCAAGTTTAAAATGTTTATTTATGGAAAAGAAAATTAGGTTGAGGGGGGAAAATATATGAATCAAAATTAGGTTAAGGCCTTGAGGATGGGATATGCTTAGCATCTTGCTTCTAAAACAGTAAAATATGGAAGGTGGGGGTGAAATGTGGCAAAGACCTCAAAGAGTGATCAAGATTATCATCAATTTTATCATATTGTTAGTATGTACTCTTGGAGTAATGTGATGAGAATGGCACTTCACCTCTGTTGTTTTCCTCCCTAAAACCCATGACCCCAGCCCAATCACAAAGAAAACAGTGGACAAATCTCAATTGAGGGGCATTCTCTAATATTTCTGACTAGTACTCCCCAAAACTGTCAGTCATAAAAACAAGAAAAGCCTGAGAATTTGGAATTCTGGAACAGAATAAGCATACTAGGAAAAACCTAGTGAAATCTGAATAAAGTATATGGTTTAGTTATTAGAAATGCACCAATTTTGTTTCCTTAGTTATAACAAATGTACCATGGTAATATAAGTAATATAAGTAATCTTATATTCAGTAATATAAGAAGTTAACAACGAAAATGAGATGGAAACTGAGTAAGGTATACTCATGTGTACTGTCCTGCAACTTTTCTGTAAATGTAAAACTAATCTAAAAAAGTTTTATTTAAATAAAAACAGAGTAAGGAAAATAAGGAATGAATCAAAATCCCTTGGAAGTAAATGATGATAAACATTCTTTTAGTCTCTTTATGTTTGGTGGTAAGACAAAGATAGCATTCTCCTGTAGTGGAAATAAAGTTATTAATAAAACACCCTGTAGGCATCGTATAAGTCTATAGTATTAATTACGAAGTGACAATATGGCCAAAGCAAAAGCCCTCTGAATTTTAGTTTCCCAAAGTATCATTCTTGGTCCTCAACATTTCATTTCACTCTGTGACAAAAATTCATAACATTAGCTGTCATTCTGTATTGCATGGACTATCCCACATCTCTAATCTTTAGTCACTTTAAGGTCATTTTCCCCTTGTTATCTCCCACTCACCTTACACTCAACTAACTAAACTCCTCATCTTCTTGATAAAGCTCCTCTTCCAAACTTCCCTCTCAAAGTTATGCCTCTCCACCCCACAGTTTATTATCAGTAGTACACACTACTATCAAATGAATCTTCCTCAAATAAGGATTTTATCATAAACGCAGTCTCAAACACTTTCTTTCAACTAAACCATATTTAAATTCAGAAGTGATACTTTCAAGGCCATCCATAATTGCTTATGCTTTTTTGTACCTTCACTTGTAGAGATCCTTCCATCCATCTCTCTACGTCATACCATAAGCCTTTCCTTTATTCAGGAAATAATTCAATACTCACTAAGCATATCACATATACACAAGAAAACAAGATTCTTCTGGGTGGTCAAAGACTTTATAATCTCCTTGGGGGTGATAAAACCTAAAAAAAAAAAAAAGACTAACAAAGAACACAGGAATATTTCTCATTCAAAGCTGTAACTTCAGTTCCTATAACAGTGCCTGCCACATGAAAGGGCTCAAAAAGTATTCATTAAGTGAAAACAAGGCAGTATAGAATGCTATAGCCAAAAGAATTATATGCAATTTGAGAAGGTAAGGAATTTTCAGTTGGAGAAGTGAAAGCAGGTCTGTATTTCTGTGATTCTAAGGCTCTAAGGACAGCCAAGACTCAAGATCAAGTATTTCTTGCGTGGTTAAGAGGATGTGTGCAGGTACATTTCCAACAGAAAAATGTTACACCAGCAAAGGTAAGAAGAAGTAAAATTCTTTTACAACACTGAAATAGTAATTAAAGAACAGTTCCTGAAGGTTACTGAAAAATAAGATAGAAGAAGACAGGGACCAAAGTTGGGAAAGTCCTGAGAAGAAATTTGGTATTCATGTTTGACATAAGGGTGGAATAACATAGGTTAGACTTTAGAAAGCAAGAGCCTTATTTCTTGAAGAAGCCTCCCCAATCAAAACCCTGTAGGTTCCTTCTCCTTTTAAGCTTTATAGTACTTGCCTGCATTATAAAATTTAACTCCTAACTGTATTCTCTCACAATATAAATTCTTATTTTCATTGGTGTTAGTCTGTTCTCTTCAACTGAAGAATAGGGATCATATCATAGACCTCTGTTTTTTCCCTAACAAATGAGAAAAGCACTGGGCCTCTGAAGCTTTATTTCGGGAGGACTTTTTGCATTTGTGCAAAACCCAGTTACCAAAATGACAACAATCTAAAAGCAACACACAACATACATACTATGAGTAGCTAAGCTACCATACGAACAGGAGTTAAGTCCTGTTTGGACAGCACTTTTTAAAAGTTTCATTCGATAGTTGAAGCCCATAACTAATAATGTGTCAGAGAGCATATGTTTTCAGTGCTTCCTGCTTTATATAAGTATTTCATCACCTCATTTACTTTTCTTTCTCAACTAAGCATTCCTCTCAGTGGTCAACACATATACTAATTTCTCAATAACATTATCTTCTCTGCACTGAAGCCTCTCTAACCTTTTTATTTATTAACTTCATTGATTAAGAACCATTGTTATGGCATAAATTCTAATAAAGGGTGCTGCTGTAACTTCTGTACATAATTCTTTTACACATTCTAAATGTTTCCTGTGGCTTAGCACCCTTCAAGTAAAACTGATTCAAATAACATATGTTACAGAAATAATTCAAATCCACCAAAGCTTTTACAAAATGAAACATGATGCATTAGTGTCCAGGGATTACATCTAAATTCTAAAATTCTCCAACTCTCCAAAAGTTTGGATTTTTTTCATCTTCAACCCTTTGACCTTCTATTTTAAAATTAAATGTCATTCCTTAATATAAAATCTGTTCATGTTAACATTCATATTAACTATTAAAACTTTCCCCAAAAAAGCTTAAAGTGCGCACACACAAATCAAACGGTATTTACCTCATCCCTAAACAAGTATTTTCACTAATAATATATTTTTCCAGGTCAGAATTTTTATGTAAGGAAAAAAAAATAAGACTTTTATAAAACTCAAAAAGAAATATTCCACAACATGATTATTTCTTATTGCACAGAACCTCTCACTAACGCTTTTGAAATACAAACGACTTTTTTTTTCCACAGAGTTGGGGAACTCCATAATGTTCTACTCTATTGCCCCACAACCTCTTAACGGTACCTAATACTGCTGAGCTTTTAGAGCTGAATCATCAAAACAGCACAAGAAGGCAAAAACCACGTCAATATATACCCTTAGAAGGACTGCAAGGTAACAGGTAAGTCTTACAATTCGGACGGAACAGAGATGGACATGAACAGTTCAGCTTTTTCCACTTCCTCATCTCCGAAAACACCAAAATAAATGTGGATTTGAGGCTACAGCACGATTGCAAAGCCCCGGGTACCAGTGAAGCCTCACATCTAGTGGCGCTAGGGCACTCTATTACACTCAGCCGGCCACGTGGCTGTCACAATCAGAAGGAAGACAGGAGAAACAGCACAAACTAACCTGGAAACAAATAACCTTCCTCCTCCCTCCACCGCGGAGTTGGGGTAGAAAAAAGACCATGCCGTTTCTTTGCATGATAAGACTTTTTTTCCTGTAAGGTGAAAACGAAGTACAGGGGCTGCTTTAAAGAGACTTCAAATCAAAAATCGGGTCCAAGAAGATCCCGAGTGTGCACCCCACTGAATTCGCTAAGCTCACTCCTGCGAGCTAAGATGTGAACAGAGGCATTTTGCGAAGGGGTAAAAGAGGTGGAGTTGAGTAACAGTAGAGGATGGAGGGTTATGCACTGGGGCCCGCTTTCTCCTGACTCCCCCCGTCCTCCCGGGTTTCAGACTCGCTGCTGCGCTGCTGCTGCGGCTGCGGTGGGGCGAACCCAGCACGCGGAGGGCCTCGCCTACGACCTCTCACCCTCCCAGACACAAGACAGAAGGGCAGAAGTAACCACGGGCCCAAGAGAGTTGGCGAACAGGAAGTGTCCATATTGCAGCGCAGAAAAACCCTAACTCGCACCCCACTAAGACAGCTACCCGGCGAGGCCCCCCGGGCGCCCGCTGGAGGAGGGGCCAGAGGGTGCCGGGGTCGGCCACCCCCACATCCGGGACCCGCCCCTGTACCCCCAACGCCCGGCAGCTCCGGGGCTTAACAAGTTCACTCCAAGCAGCGGCTGGCGCCTCCCCGGGCACTACTTGGCCCGGCCCAGCCAGGCCGCCTGGGGCCGGACCAGGACTTCACGCCCGGCACGTCTCGCTCCACTTGGAGGCGGGGGAGGGGGTGCTGCACACACTCCCGAGGGGCTTGAGGCACTTCCTCTAACAGCAGATTCGCCCCGAGTGGAGCCCTAAGCGTCCTCAGGGCCACCCCCGAGCCTTGCCGGAGAGCCGGCACCCCTAGCCACGGATCCCGCCGCGCGGCACCCGCTCCGGGGCAGTCATTACCTCTCACGAAAAACTCCTAACTCCTCACGGGGCCGCGCTCCCCTTAGTTTGACACCCCCCGGGAACCCACGCAGGACCCAAGCCAAGCGCAGGGGAGACCCCCATGCCGGCGCCAATTCCTCACAGGACAAAAATGTCCGGGGGCGTCACGGGACAGCCGCGGGCGCGTCACGGGACAGCCGCCTCCGCGCCCCACGCCGGGCGCCGACCGCACGCGCTGCCTCCGCGCCCGGGAACTGCGCGGCGGGCCGGGGCTAGGAGCGCGGCCGCCCGGCGGCGCCCGCCCAGAAGGGCGCCACTCGCACGGGACTCACCGTCTGCTCGACCGCCGCAGCGGGGAGGCGAGGGACGGGCAGGGGAAGACACAATATGGCAGAGCAGCGCAGCTGCTCCCGACGGCTCCCAGCAGCCGCCTCCGGGAAGACGCGGCAAAGAGCAGGCAGCGGCAGCTGCGGTGGCGGCCGCGGCAGCACCACATCCCCCTCCCGCTCGCTTCCTCCCCCTCCCTGCACCCTCCCCCGATACCATGGCAACGCGGCGCCAAGGAGATTAGCCCCGCCCCTCCCTCTGGTCCCCGCCTCTTGCGACCACTCCGGAGGGGGCTCGGCCCGCCCCTCGGTGTCCCCTCCCACCTCCTACCTAAGGGTCGGCCCGGGACCTCGCCGGCTGCTCTGAACTGCTAATGGGAAGGAAGGGTGATGCAGTGTCCGGAAGGGCGGGGTTCGCACGGAAGGCAGGGAGGAGACGCTGTGGGCCAGTGCTGCTTTCGGGCTGAGGAGGGGCTGGGAAGGCGGGAAAAATGGAAAGGCCTCGCCTGTCCGGAAGGACCTATAGGAGGGCGGCGGGGCGCGGCACGGCCCCTGAGTGGCCGAAATGGTGCGGAGGCGGGGCTAGGGTGGCCTCCCCAGTCGGTCGGCCGGGGAAGCCTGGTGCTGGGACTGCCCTGTAGACCTCCAACAGCAGGAGCTTCTGGGGGCTTCCCCAAGAGCTTTCCGCCATTGGCCAGACTTTGAAAGCGCTGTAGGAACGGTAAAACATTAATATGAACTAAAAGTCGTTATTACACTCGCTTTACTGAAATTTTAAGTGAAAAGTGAGCTCAGCGTGTTTGTGATGAAAAAAAAAAAAGGGTTGGAATCAGATCCAAAATTTAGTAAGCATTGCATTTATTGAGCCCTCACCAAGTGCTAGGGACTGAGCTAAATTTTTGACATGCGTTGTAATAATCATAATGCTAAGATAGCATTGCTGGATAAAACACAGGAGTGTCCCATTAAATCAGAATTTCAGATAAATACAGAATCATATTTTTTAAACAAGAGAATGTTCCATTTGGGGATACACTTCTGGTGGTTTGTGTGGTTTTTTTTTTTTTTTTTGCTAAATCTGCAAACCCTATCCTAACTCTTACAAATTCCCACTTTACAGATAAGGAAGCCGAGGCTTAGAAAAATAACCTGACAAATATAAGGTAAGTGGCAGAACTAAGGCTCCATCTTACTAAGATTATGATTCTGATTACTAGATTTCTGAATATCTATATCCACATCTTCAAAAACAAGAGTAGTCATACCTATCTCACAAATGTGTTGAATGGATTGAAAGAAAAGGTGAAGAGACCTGCATAGTGACTGATGCATGGGAGGTTCACATTCTTCCTGAGCAATGAATGTTAACTGAATATTCACTATGTGCCAGGCTGTGAGTATAAAGTGAGCTGATTATGAAACAAGCTTCCTACTGATAATAAAACAAGTCAAACTGTGGGGATGACAGAGACACAGAAGAATTACAGGCATCAGAATGTATAAAATAAAAAATGGAAGTGTTCAGTCCTCATTCCACAGAGGAGAATGCTGTGTCTGTATGATTTGTCCAAAATCACCTGCCAGTTCCATTTGGTTCTCATTGCACTGTCCTGAAAGGCCTCATAACTGTATTTAGAGTAAGAGGCCACAAGGTAAATATACAGTCAGCTTCAGTTAAAGCAAGAGTTGCTTCATCTTTTCCCTTTAGAGCAATCACTGTTGCCTCCTCATGTGGACAAACTGAAGGTTTGTCTCCCGGAGGGAGAAGGTAGTAGAAAGGGAGCAGAGGAACGAAGGGAAGAGTAAGAGGAGGTAGCTTCTGGTGAGCTATGGCCTTCTCATACCTTAGTCCTTTGTTTTATCTCTGCTGCCCATGGTGATCCCTAATATAATATAGGTCTTCATCTCCTTACAGATTATTGTAATAGCATCTTATTTGATATATTGAACTTTAGTTTCTATTTTTCCTTCTAATCAATTATTTATTTATTTATTTATTTGACAGACAGAGATCACAAGTAGGCAGAGAGGCAGGCAGGGAGAGAGGAAGGGAAGCAGGCTCCCTGCCAAGCAGAGAGCCTGATGCAGGGCTCCATCCCAGGACCCCGGGATCATGACCCAAGCTGAAAGCAGAGGTTTTAACCCACCGAGCCACCCAGTTGCCCCTCTAATCAATTTTAAACTCAGGTGACCAAACAGTCTTCCTCAACTCTAGAAGAATCACAGAATTTGAGATCTGGAATTAATATATACTTTAAAGATGTCTTCTAGGAGCCCAGTTTATCATGGATGCAAAAACAAATCCAGAACAGTTAAGTAACTTGTTCAAGGTCAAATAATAAATGTACTGCATGGGCATCCACTAAGAGCTCTCTGCTGGTCCTCTCTACTAATTCAGTAGAGAGGCTGGGAACATTTAAATAATCTCTGTGGGTAAAGCTCAGGTCCCTTAGGAAATCTGTCACACTTTAAGTTTAGAGTCCAGGGACACTTGTATACTTAAAGGCTATTTTAGAGGACTTTGGACACCTATCAGGGAAAAGCTCTGATTAAAACTAATGATGATTCAGAGTGAGTAGCTTTTCCCAGGAGTTTACAAGAGTAAAAAGGCTATGAAGGCATAGTTTAACTCTTTTGGAAAAAGAGGATCCTGGCATTTAAGATATCTTTCAAAGTTTGTATTCTTCGTTCTCCAAAATACTTTAAAGGAACATATTCAGTAATAAACCTCCCTGGAAGACAAATGCATTAGAAAATATATTGTTTGAAATGTCCTCATATTTAGGCTAAAATATGATATAAACTTGAATATATGTGTTTATACTTTAAATATATTTATCATTGTATTACATATATTTACCAAAGACTCTTTAATCATGACTTGGTGATTCTAAAAATAACCAGTTTACCGATAACAATTGTAGGCTTCAATCCCCTTGAAGTCAATGACCATATCTTTTTCATTCTTATAGTCTAATTTCTTGGAACAGTTTTTGGGACAGAGGTGATATATAATATATTATGTGTATAATATATAATATATAACAATGATATTTGTTGATAAAAGTAGTAACTTTTCTCAAATTACGAGCTGCCAGAACTAGGATACAACAGTTCTAAGTACTGGTCTGCCACTTGGGCTAAAAAGATGGAATTGTTAATGAAGGTCTTCTTTTTTTTTTCCTTTGAGGATCTTTTTCAGTGTACTTCCTAAGTGCAACTGCCTGTATTTGATAGTACATACATTTCTCTTTTTTAAAATCTTATTTATTTATAAAGATTTAGTTTATTTATTTGAGAGAGAGTGAGCGAGAGAGAGCACAAGCCAGGAGAAGAGACAGAGGGAAAGGGAGAAGCAGACTCCCTGCTAAGCAGGGAGCCTGACTCAGGGCTCAACCCCAGGACTTTGGGATCGTAAACCTGAGCTGAAGGCAGACACTTAACCAACTGAACCACCCAGGTACCCAAGAACCTACATTTCTATAGACCCTGTTATTGGCAGTAATTTGGACCAAATTACTTAGGACTTAGTGTCTCACTAGTTTCTTACTAAGGACACTTACTAGGACTAGTGTCTTACTAAGGACACTGGAAAAACTTAGCAAAATATAAAAATATCAGCTTGAATGTGTTAGATAGAAATTATAGTCCATGACCTGAGGGTTGATGGAGGCCCAGTGAATCCACTTATATATTCCATAGAAGGTTGCTGAGAGTATGAACAGGAATGGGGGATAGTGATTAGAGTTTAAGATATGCAAAGGGGGAAGGAGCATGACTGGGTTGAAGCCCCCTTTCTTTGGACAAAGAATCCAAGTGGTTATATCCTAGAAGTAAAGGGGAGACATCTCCATTTCAAATCATCTCACCCCTGAGATTGGATTAGATTAATTCCTTTAAGCTAATGCCCTGAAGCCCTTGGCAGAAGCAAACTGAAATTTTCTCTGGAGTAAAGTAATATCATTTTAGGCCTCAAATCCTTTGTACAATTTTACAAAAACTATATCTAGTACACAGTGAAAAATAATCAGTCATACAAAGAAACAAACAAACAAAAAACAATAGAAACAACAACAAAAACTGAACAAAAGGGATTCAGATAGTGAAATTATCAGACACAGATTTTAAAATAACAATGCTTTCTATGTATAAGTAAATAAAACATAAGAATAAAAATTTAGAC
The DNA here is from genome assembly GCF_009829155.1 of Mustela erminea. Classification (NCBI taxonomy): domain Eukaryota; kingdom Metazoa; phylum Chordata; class Mammalia; order Carnivora; family Mustelidae; genus Mustela; species Mustela erminea. The sequence goes on along the minus strand of NC_045620.1, from coordinate 68,976,876 downwards.
AGATAACTAGAAACCTGAAAAAAAGAAGCAGATGAAAATTTTAGAACCAAAAAATTCACTAGCTGAAGATAAGAACTCAGTGCTGGGTATAACAGCATATTAGACACAGATAAAGATAGAGTTTGTGAACTAGAAGATAGTTGAGAAGAAACTATGCAGAATGAGGTGTAAGAAAAAGGATGGAAAATACACAACACAGGGAAAGCACATAGAAGATATAGTTATAAAGCTTAATATGCATGTAGTTGGAATTCTGGAAGGAAAGGAAAAATAGTATTGGGCAGAAATAATATTTGAATTAATGAATCACCAGCAGGATATAGTTGGCATGTAGATACATCATGGAAAAAAAAAATGCTAAAATTCAAAGACAAAGAGAAAAATCTAAAGAGGAACTAAGGAAAATAAGAGCTTATCTTTAAAGAAATAATAGATTTAGAACTGACTTTTTAATAGAATAGTCTGAAGCTGGAAAATGATGGCACAAAAACTTTACAAAACTGAAAGCAAATGTAAAAAAATCAACAATTTTAGCATGAGATGTTAACATATTCTGCTATTGATAAAATAGACAAAATATTCAGTGAGAACATAGGTTTGAACAACAATTAGCAAAGTCGATTATAAAGACATATTGACTACTTTTCTATAGTCCTTTACATATGAATAAATTTATCAGTTTATATTATTTCTGTTTTGGCTCATGAAGCTGGAAGGGACAGCTGAGGATCTGAAGCCTAAAGGGTGGTTAGAACCTATCCTTAAGTTACAGATTTATTTACCACTGGGTAGCTTTACCTCTGTGTTAAGTTCTTACTATGTACCAGGCCCTGTACACAGCACAGGGATAAAAGTTGTAGTTATAACTACAGAGAAGGAAATCAGAAAATATAATGTGGCATTATGAGTGCAAAGCTTTACATAAGGAGCAGTGGGAACCAAGTCCTAATTCAGCCATAGGAGATAATGTCTGGGCAAACTTTGCAGAAAGAAAAGAATATGGAGGAGAAGTGGCACTGTGGGGATGGGGAGTGGAACTACACCTAGCAAAGCCTCAGCTATGTGAGAGCCTAACTGTTCAAGTCAGAGAACTGTCAGTCATTTAGAATATCTGGAGTGTAAAAGGTTGCTCGAGTTAGGGGTTATCTGGTTGCAAGAAACAGAAATTCGCACCAGCTGGCTAAAGTAAAGGAGGAACGAATATAAAAATAGGCATGGATTTTGTGAGACAAAACTGTGGAAAGCAAAGCCAACATTACAAGAACCCTCCTTCCCCCTTTCTCTCTCTCAACTTCCAGTCTCTAATCTGAGCTTTTCTTTGTATGTCTGCTTCATTTCCTCTGCACATGGGCTCCTCTGCTAACTTGTGTGCTTGCATGCTACTATGGCAGTCCCAAATAGCGGCCCCTGCTCTCCACTTCTGGCCTCCACCCAGTTTGCCCAACTTTCCTGCTAAGCAACCCACATTTATTACTTAACTCCATTTCCCAGTGCCAGTTCCAAATTCCCAGGAGCTGTACAATCTGACTAGTCCAGTTTCAACATGCATGTAGATCAGGGGTCAGCAAACTTATGGCCTTGAGGGGTGGGAGGGGAGTTGGCAAATCTGGCCTGCCTTCTGCTTTTGTAAATAAAGTTTTAATGGAACACAGCCACACACATTCATTTACGTGTTGCCTTTGGCTGGTTTGACGTCACAAGAAAGAGTTGAGTAGTTGCAACAGAGAACCTATGGACCACAAAGCTGAAAATATTTACTATCTAGACCTTTGCAGAAGAAAATTGCTGACCCCTGGGTTGGATAGTTGGATATGGAGACATAGGGCTGTATAGAGGCTCAGGGGGAGACAGAGCTGGGAATCAAAGCTTTGAGAAGTGGATAAACCTTTCCCCCTCTTTGCAGAAAAAGGATAATGTGGGGGAAAAGGGAGCTGAGGAAGTATTTTGAGAAAGGAAATGTTTGAAGGCTCTAACACAGGAAAGAAAATAATCAGTCTCAAGTATGTGCTAAATTTTTCACACAAAGGGTGGAAGAGTGCAAGACAGTTACTCCTTAATCTGGAGAAGTTCATTAAGTTGCTAAATTTAGAAGAAAGTGTCACCATAACTACCTTTAAATAACTCACTTGTGGCAAATTTCGCAGACCCTCCAATAGTTAGCTTTTGCTGAGAGGAACTGGCTGAGGCGCAACGTTCAGAGTGTGTAGAAAGATTTTTAAATGCATGTCCTAAAGGTTCAGTATCTACTTTTCAAAAGATGAAGAAAAGAGAGGCATTGAGAGGATGAGATAGACAGTTGGAAAGACAAAGGAAGACAAAGACTTGGGGAGTAAGAGGAGATGAAATCTAAAATTTACAATTTTGGCAACCTGAGCTAAAATTGTTCTAAGGAAAATTCCAAGGAAAGACTTTTCATTTGAGTAGAAAAACCATTAGAGTTTTTAAAGCTCTAGAGATCATTCTAGTGCTTGTTATATTCAAAGTGTAATCTGAGCACGCTCAGCAGCTTTGGCATCACCAGGAGTTTATTAGAAATGCAGAATCCCAGGCCTTAACCCAGACTCACTAAATAAGAATCGGCATTTTTAGAACTCCCCATGGGTGATTCATATACACATTAAAGTATAAGGAGCACTTAATTAGAATGGCAGTTCTCATATTATTCAAAGTAGACTGATAGGGTTTTGTTTTCTTTGAAACCTTACATGGAATCCAACTCTATGAAACAGATCAGAGTGGACATACTGTGGTTGAAAAATGGGCTGATACTGAAAGGCTGGGAAAGCCCAGGCATTTTCATCCAGTGTTCCTCCAGGAACACAATCTGAAAACCGCTGATATGGGGTGCCTGGGTGGCTCAGTGGGTTAAAGTCTCTGCCCTTGGCTTGAGTCATGATCCCAGGGTCCTGGAATGAGTTCCGCATTGGGCTCTCTGCTCAGCAGGGAGCCTGCTTACCAGCACCCCCTCCCACCCCGTCTCTCTGCCTACTTATGATCTCTGTCAAACGAATAAATAAAATCTTAAAAAAAAAAAAAAGAAAGAAAGAAAAGAAAAGAAAAACCACTGATCTAATGGATCTAGAGGAACTATCAGAATCTTTAGGGCCAAGTTCTGCCAAATTCCCAGGCACTCACACTCTCTCTCTCTCTTTTTAAATATTTATTTATATTCTTGAGAAAGAGAGAGAGTATTTGGGCTTGGTGGGGCAGAATGAAGGGGGGGGGCAGAAGGTAAAAGAGAATCTTGAGAATCTCAGGCAGACTCCTCACTGAGTACAGAGTTCTTGCCAGGCTCCGTCTCATGACTCTGAGATCATGGCCTGAGCTGGAGCCAAGAATCAAAAGCTTAAACCTACTGAGCCACCCAGCTGCCCCTCCCAGGCTCTCTTACTTCTACCTCATTGAGAACTTCTACAGTGAATACCTCATAGTGATAGGATATGTACCTTGAGAGAGTTGAATTTTTTTTAAGATTTTACTTATTTATTAGAGAGAGAAAGAGAACACAAACAGGAGAAGCAGCAGGGGAAGGGAGAAGCAGGCTCCCCACTGAGCAAGGAGCCCCATGCAGGACTCATCCCAGGACCCTGAGATCATGACCTGAGCCAAAGGAAGACACCCAAGCAACTGAGCCACCCAAGAGTCCCAAGATTTGAAATTTTTAAAGACCTAGAAATCACCAGTCTAGCTTCCTTTCTCAAAGATGGGGAAACTAAGGCTTAGAACGTGACCAGTGAAACTCAATTAAAAATAGGCACGTTTAAAATTATACTAATCAATCACAGAAGAGGCTGCTATAGATTGAATATTACCCCCCCACCCCCGCCAAAGTCATATGTGATTAGGTCTTGAGAGGGGAGATGGAATGGGATGAGAGCCTTCATAAGAGAGGCCCCACAGAACTCCCGTGCCCCTTCCATCATGGGAGGTTATGGTGAGAAGATGACTGGCCATGAACTAGGAATTGGGTTCTCACCAGACACCAAATGGTAGGACTTCCCAGGCTCTAGAATTGTGAGTAGATGTATGCTGTTTATAAGCCACCCAATCTTTGGTATTGTGTTATAGCAGCCCAAATAGACTTAAGACAGAGGGAAACCTAAAGCTTCAATAATTCTTAGGGACAAAAAGTGCTGAAATTCTGTATGCCTTCCCTGGTCCCTCCCTCCTTAGCAGTCAAGTAGAGAGACAATTTGTACAGTTCTTAAAAGCTATAGGCTTAGACTCAGGTTAGAATCCTGGCTCTACTACTTACTAGCCCAGGCAAAATATTTCAACATTTTCTGAACCTCTTTGTGTCTAAAATGAAGATAGCAATTCCAGCCTCAGAGGGGTGCTATGAGGCCAATGTATGTGAAACAATGGAGCACATGACCTGGTGAATAATAAGTGCTCGGTAAATGCTAGCGGCCCTTGTTATTTTTTAAATGAACAACAACTAGAAAGTCAACCTACTGCAATTTTAGGAATTGCCCAAAAGAATTGCATAAGAGATGCTATAGAGGTCGGTTTCCTTTTCTACTGCTAGAAGAATAAAACAAATTTTGTCTATAACAATTGGCTATCTAGTAAATAGAGTTTATTCAAAATTAAATATACAGTTGTGAAACTGACTTTTGACCAATGAGGTAATTGTTTAGAGAAGGCAGTATTAAAGAGATTCCAAATTATATTGTAGCAAATACAAATTTTTGTTCCCCAGTAATAGTGCATTTAGAGTTAGGCATTTTTAGTGACTGTGGTCAATTGCTTCACTCTGTCTCTTTGATTGTGCAAGTCCCAAACCTTGAAGTCACCTTTGGCTCCTCTCTTTCTCTTTAAAATATGTCTAGAATCTCACCCCCATCTCCCTACCTCTACTGTCACCATCCTGCTCAAAGCCACAGTCCTCTCTCAGCTGAATGACTTTAATACTTCTAATTCTTGGCTTCTCCTCTTGCGCCTAGGCAATATTTCCTTACCATAGCAGCCGGAGGGATCGTCTTAAAATCTGTGAGTTAACGTAACGCCTCATCTCATAACTACTCCGTGGCTTCCTCATTTCATTCAGAATACTGCCAAAGCCCTTATTATAGTGCACCACGTCTTACACGCTCTAACCCTACCACCGCCACCATTGGCCTCCCTGCTCTTTCTTGATGGTGTCAAGCACACCCAGCCCTGTGACCTTTGCTTTCTGCCTGGAATGTTCTTCTTCCTGATACTTGCTTAGCTAACTCTCTCACTTCCTTTAAGTCTGCACTTAAATTTTACTTTCACAATGAGGCTTGCCTTGGCCTCCTTAGTTAATACTGCAAATTATCCCCAACCAAGTCCCAAGAATCCTAATCCCCTTTCCCTATTGTACCTTTTCTTTCCCATAGCAATCATCATCTTCCCACACACTGGATAGTTTATTTATTATGTTTTTGTTAAGTCTGGCTCCCTGACTAAAATGTAAGCTTCCCAGGGACAAGTCTTTCTTCTGTCCTCTGATATGGTCTAATTATCTTGAACACTGCTTGGCATACAGTAGACAATTAAAAAAATATTTGTTGAATTAACTTATTAGTTTTGTGGTTTGTTTGTGTGTGTTTGTTGCACTGTCTTATTCAGACAAAGATTAAACAAATGGATAATAATTTAACAAAACCAATTGTTACATCGTGGGGGTTTTTCATTTTCTTTCGACTTCTCTTTGTTTTCACTTTCTTCTTTGTGCCATGCTGAAACCCCCAAATGTCCTGAATATGACTCTACTTTAAGCTGATGTGCACATTTTCTCACCTAAGAATTAGTGCTGCCTGTGTTGCCCTTCCCACTCTCCTTCTAGTACTCAGCCATACCCAATCTCTTCATAGAGCACAACTTTTATGTCTAAATAGCCATTATTTCTGGGACTGCCTGGTCTTACGTATTGGCTAAGAGGCAGTCATTTTCAAGCCAATAGTTCAGGTTAGGACTAAGGCAGTAAAGAAGAGAGAGAATAGTAGTGGTGCACAGAGGAAGATTTGAAAGTTGGATCATCTAGGGGAAAATGATGAATCTTTGTTACGCCCTCCATGGGACAAGAGAAAAAGGACAAATTGGAGGAGGGCATTAATAAAGTTGTGTGCTATTCACTGTGGTTTGTGAAATCCTCCCCTGGCTCCCTTACAAAATCTTCAGCAGAATCTGCATCACCTATAAATATTTGATGGATGGATTTTCTTTTGAGGGGATCTGAATATGTTTTGGTTCCTACTTCAAGGTTGACATCAGGTGAAAGTGGAAGCTTTCCATGGCAGAGCTATGTAAGGCACATTTTAGATGTGGAGACTGCAGACTTCTGGGGCTGCCTGTCTGCCATGGGTTAGGGTGATGGGCCATGCCAAGGAAAGCTGACTTCCTGTCCCTTCCAGGGCACAGCATATAGGTCCTGCAGCTGTGGAGAGGTGAAGCTGGCAGCTAGGGGATGGTGAGTGTACACAGTCATGGGATGGGGCCCTGAGTGCCAATGAGCAGCTGCCCTCATCTTGAAGGTATCCCTGTGCAAGACATTAAGTAACATATTTAAAAACAGCAAGGTGAGTTGAGATAGAGGAGAAGAAGAAAGAAAAACATTTTGTATTTTAGTACCTTTAGCACTGCAGCACATTGGCACTTTCTCTGCTTTTTTGAACAAGGTGCCATATTTTCGTATTCCACTGGGCTGTACAAATAATGTGGTCGGTCCGGTCTGTAGGCATTCTACTTCTTTTTCCTTTCCAAGTCACAGACTATAACATCTGAGTGGTGATGTGTCTTCCATTAGTGAAAATAAGCCAATTTTTACAACATATAGTATTATTAATCTTCAATTACCTTTGATGGGTTTAGCAAAGAGGAAGCAATTTTTTCCTATACCCATAAGAATCATTCTATCATTAAATTCACTTTATTATATGATTTAAAATGAATAAGCAGGGATGAAAATTTAGTACTTGTCAGTAAAATTCCATTTTAAATTGCAGTAATTTCTTTTCTGAATGTCCTTGATATCCAGCAATCATGATATAAAATGTTGCTTATGTATAGATATTATAATACATAGGAGAATTTATTTTCAGTTCTGTGGCAGTCAAGTCTTCTAAGAATAAAATAAGCATTAAAAATAATTGAAACTTTGAAATATGCATTTCTTACTGATATGATTGCTGTCTCTTCTCATGTCAGGGAAGTGGTACTGCTTGGTAGAAAGAACCCAGAATTCAGAATTAGAAGAAGAAAATGGGCAAATTATTTATTTTTTTTAGCTCCCAATTTTATCTTTGTTAATAAATAAAGACTTGTATTGACACTCATTGTTGCTCTGCACTGGGCTTTTGCTCTAAGTAGCAAATTTCTCAATTTTCTTCCAACCCTGGAGTTTAATGATATTTGAATCATGCTTTAAACACATACACACATACTCTCTTTTTTTCTAAAGAATACTACTATTATTAAACTATTTTTAATAACTATGGGTCTTAGAACATGTTTGCATGAATATAATAGAAACCTATTGAATTTGCTCAAGTAAAAATTCTTTTTTCCTTTTTTAAAAGATTTTATTTATTTGAGAGAGAGAGCATGGGGTTGCAGAGTGAGAAGGAGAAGCAGACTCCCCACTAAGCAGGGAGCTCAATATGATGCTTGATCCCAGGACTCCAGGATCATGACTTGAGCCAAAAGCAGATGCTTAACCCACTGAGCCACCCCGGCACCACTAATATATTATTTTAAAAGTAGTTACATTATAAAAATACTTTCATAGTCCATAAAGGAACAGAGAATGATTAAGTTACAGGAAAGATGGGAATCAATACATTTCAGGACTCTCAGTATCAAGATTTTAGAGATCTTTGCTCTAGTGCTCCATCATTAATGTGCCTCAGCTAGCAAAATATGGAGATAGAAAACCTAATTTTCTGAAATGGCTTGTTTCTCCTTGGTCATATGTCTACCTTTGATCCAATCAGCTGTGGCTCAGGAGAATGCAAATGGGATAGAAACAGGGCAGCCAGACTATTCAGCCAGGATTTGTTCAAAGGTCACATACTGTTCAGGTAATAGCTGGATACAATACATAAGGCAGCTAATGATGGTGTCACTTTGAAGAAGTCTGAACTACCACTGGATTTATTTTCTCATAAACAGATACTGCATTTCATATTCTTTTGGAAAATATCTTCAGATCTTTAAGAGAAAAAAAAATACCAACTTTAATTCAGTTAATCTGGCAATTAAAATCTCTCCTTTTATTTACTTCAGTGTCTTTGTTCCCGCTTGACGGAGAAATGTATTGAACCTCACTCATTGCTGCTCTACACTGGGCTTCTGCTCTGGCCAGGTCCATAGAATCCTTTCCCAAACCAATTAAGAAGCTCAAATCCTGCACGTTCAGTAACAAATATGATAGAACAAATGCGTTCTTCTTGTATTTACCACATTATTTTAAACATAAATTGTGTATCAAAGATGCAGGTCATTGATTCCATCCATCCTCCCCTCCGAAAGATTCTTACTTGCCTCCATCACAACAGAGCCCCCTCTGGCCTATTTGTACTATGTAACCTCACTCCTTCCCCGGACTCAGGCAAGTAAGCCATATGTAGACAGTTGGCTGGCACAAGAGGATGCACCCCATTGCACAGCTAAATCAATCAGATTTTCCTTTTTGAACATTTGAAAGAGGAGAAAGAGACCTAGGGAGTGGGTAGCTACATCACTTTTATAGGGGAGCTGGAGAGAGTGACTGCCCTATTCTTACTCTTGCCTTTCCCTTGAATTCTGTAAGATTATTACTTCTTATAGCATAGATCAAGAGTATAATAAACACATGGGCTAATTTGAGTAGGTTACTTGAAATAAAACTTGGTCTAAAGCAAATAGAAAAAAATATAAATACCAATATTGTTTTCCTTTAAAAAAAAAAACAACAACCTATTATTTCCTAAATTTAGTAGTTCTCTAACTTGAGCATGCATCAGAATTAGCTGGGGGCTTGTAAAGTGTAGATTGCTGGGACTCATTCCAGACTTTCTGATTCAGTGTGTCCAGGATGGGACAGAGAGCATTATATTTCACATTTTTTTTTAAGATTTTATTTATTTACTTGATAGACAGAGAGAGATCACAAGTAGGTGGAGAGACAGGCAGAGAGAGAGGAGGCAGGCTCCCCGCTGAGCAGAGAGCCCAATGCGGGGCTCAATCCTAGGACCCTGGGACCACAACCCCAGCTGAAGGCAGAGGCCCTAACCCACCAAGCCACCCAGGCACCCCATATTTCACTTTTCTAACAAGCTCCCTGGTGATGCTGATCTTTCCGGTCCAAGGATCACTCCTTGAGAAACAATGCTCTAGAAATAATTATCTAAAATGACCATATAAAAAAAATAAAATGATCATACCAACATGACTTTTTTTTAAAACCCTGAATTAAGATTCTTCAAAAGAGTACAGTATCTAAGAGATTTCATGCTCTGGTAGAAGCCAAATAACCTAGATGCAGATACTAGCTCAGCCACTTACAAAGCTGCTTGGACAAGATACTTAACATTTCTGTGCCTCTTCATCTGTTGAGTAGAGAATGTAATAGACAATGCTAACAAGCAGCTGGCACTGTATAATTGCAGGCATTCATATAGAACCCAACATATGAATGGCATCCCCTAGAAAATGTGTGAAGGGACCGTCAGGAATACCTACCTGAGGGAGCTGTAACAGTTAAGATCATTATAAGGATTAAATAAAGTATAATGCATATGAAAGGTTTAGAATAATACCTGGCATATGGTAAGGGCTCATTAGATGCTAACTACTAGAATCTGGTCCATATATTAGCTATGCAAAGAAAATCTTGAAAACATAGTCATGGTGACTGTATTCTTAGTTGAGAATTAAAGGAATGCAGGGTACCTCAGTGGCTCAGTGGGTTAAGCATCTGCCTTTGGCTGAAGTCATGATCCCAGAGTCCTGGGATCAAGCCCCATATCAGGCTCCCTGCTCAGCGGGAAGCCCGCTTCTTCCTTTCCCACTCCCCCTGCTTGTGTTCGCTCTCTAGCTGTGTCTGTCTCTGTTAAATAAATAAATAAAATCTTTAAAAATAAGCAAATAAAATAAATAAAATCTTTAAAAAATAGATAAAATCTTTAAAAAAAAAACAAAAACAAACAAACCCGAAAAGAATGCAGTTACCACTGTGCAGGCATACTAGATTAAAAATGTTTTTTCTAAGAGATATATTCTTTGGAGTGCAAGGAAGCCAAAAAAGAAAATATGACCTTAATTCTCCCAGGACACAAAACTACCCTTTACACATATCCAGTATAAAATTCAGCAAATAACCACTGCTGTCCCCAAATAGTTTTTTAATATCCTGAACTATTAATACTCTGGCTATCAAGAAGTAGTTAGTGCTCTGTATAGTTTGGAGCCTAATGATTTTTTAAATTAAGTTAAATTTCCTTCTCTAACATACAGTGTCCCGATTTAAAATATTACTGTAGGGATAGGCGGTAGATTGCACAATTTTATTTGACAAGATAAGAAAGTGCTTTAAGCACAGAAATAGTTAAAAAACCAAAGTGATAAATGGAACTATAGGAATAGTACAAGCCAAGAGAGCTTGATGCCATAAGAAAAGTCCTTTGAGACATGTATGTGAATGTTCATAGCAATATGACATTAGAGCCCAAACCCAGAAACAATCCAACTGTCCATCAACTAGTAAACGAAGAAATAAAATATATTAGTTATGTATTACTATGTCCAAATCACCACCGCCCCCCCGCCCAAGATGTAATGACTAAAAAAAGTGTTTATTTTCTCACCGTTCCTGTGGGTTTGGAATCTGGACCTTGCTTAGTTGGGTAACTCTAGTCTCTTTCAAGATTGAAATGAAGGTGCTATTCAGGGTTGCATCTCATCTGAAGTCCATGCTCACTCATATGGTGTTCATAGGCCTCAGGTTTTCGTTAGTTCTGACCATAAACATCAGTTCCTTTGCCATGAGGGATCTTTCCATAAGGCTGCTTACATGATGGCTGCTCAGAGCAAGCGATTCATGAGAGAGAGAGAGAAAGAGAAAGCCCTAAGAGGAAAGCTATAGTCTCTTTATAACCTAATCTTAGGAATGACATCTCACCAAATTCAGTTCATTAGGAGCAAGTTGCTAGGTCCAGCCCACTCTCAATGGGAAGAAACCACACAAGGGCACGAGAAAGCAGGAGTTATCTAAGACCATCTTAAAATTTGCCCACTTCTATATAAAATCCATACAACAGTACTATTCGGCAAAAAAATAGGAACAAACTACCAAGATATGCTGCAAATGTGTGAACCGCAAAAACATTAGGCTAAATGAAAGAAGTCAGACTTAAAAGATTGAATACAGTACTGTATAATTCTATTACTTGACATTCTGAAAAGGCCAAACTATCAAAACAGAAAGAAAACCAGTTGTTACCTAGGGCTGGGGGTTTGAGTGGGGAAAGCAAAATTTGGGGGGAATGACGGACATGTTCCGAACTGGATTATCGTGATAGCTGCACCTCTCTGTGTATTTACCAGAAATCATTAAACTGTACACTTACAAGAAAAATGGCATGGGATACAAAACAACCGGCGGCCAGTTCTTTTCAAAAACTCTGAATTTCGTGAAAGGCAGAAGAATTATGTCAGAATAAAAGAAAGAAAAGATACGACACCAACTGCAATTCATGATCCTGGATTGGATCCTGATTGTTGGGGGGAGGGGATGGTGGCATGCCATTTGGATATTACTGAAAAATCGGAGAAGTTACATATGGACTATTGATTAGATAATACTACTGTACAAGGTTAAATTTGCCAAATAATTGTCCTGTAGGTATGTAGGAGAATGCCCTTATTCTTCATAAATACGTGTTCTTTCGTGGTAAAGTTCCATGTTTTCTGCAACTACCTCTTGACTAGTTCAGGAAAAAAATTTATATGTGTCCAGAGAATGTGGAGGAGAGATAGAGTAAATGTATTTCATTATTAACAGCTGGTTAACAGCTGGTGAATCTGGTTGAAGGGTATATAGGAATTCTGTGTATTATTCTTGCAACTCTTTTGTAAGTTTAAGATAATTTCAAAATAAAAAGTTTAAAAAAGTAAAACAAATCTTTGAATGAATTCTCTCTCTTAGCTTCCATATAGGATCAAGCACAGCTATCAGCACAAAGAGAAAAACCAACCACAGAAAAAAGGAAACAACTACTTTTGACTACTGCTTGTCAGGTACTGTTTTTCTTTGTTTGAACTAATTCCTATAACACCCTTAGAGCACTAATTCTTCATCCCATTACATTATACAGCCCATTACAACAACATAGGGAGTTTAAAAATTCCCTATGCCCTTGCAGCAGCCATACAGACAAATTTAGAAGCTCTGGGAGTAGGACCCAGTCAGCAGTGTTTCTAAAGTTCTCCAGGTGATTCTGCTGTGCAGCCGAGGTTGGAACCACCACCTTGGACCTAAAGCTTTATTATGTGTCTTTTCCAATTGTCAAAGTTGAGGCCCAGGGAGATTCAATAACTTGTCCATGGTGATACAGCTTGTGAAAGTGCAGGGGTTAGAGCTGGACATGAACGCACAGAAAGCAGAGTGTGTGGGGGTGTCTAGGTGACCCCATTTTCAGGCTCTCTCCACCACACTTCCTGGACATCTGGAGTCTTCCCTGGGCTTTCCCCAGCCTGCCCTGCAGGCCAGGAGCCGAGCTGGATGCTGCAAAATATGATCAGAGTTGCTTTGGATTTTAAGGAAAATGAACATGAATATATAAAAGATAATGAAAATTTGTAGAAAAACTGTAGAAGCACATAGCTTTTTTGTGAGCTGATGAAATCTAGTGATGGAAGTAGGTTCAATCAAGAAAGTCTTCTTTGATAAGTTGTCAGAAAAAAGAAATTGACATCTCTAAACATTCTTTCTCATGAAAACCTTTATCTCCTTTCAACACTTTTTTCTAGAGTATTTTCCTCCTTGGCTTCTCCTGAAATTTCCTTCGACTAGACAAAACAGACCTAATTTTTTAAAATTGTAAAACAAGGAATTTTGAAAAGACTTCCCTCCAAATTTAGAATAATTAAATATGTTTCCTTGAAGCCATGTTTACCAATAACTTGCAAATCATTAGAAAGAATTATGTCTCATTTTAGTTCAGTCCTGTCTATTAATTTTTCATATTGCTGAACAGATAACATTCATGTTATAAACCTTAATTGTTGCTGCTCCTTGGTTTTCCAAACATTTAGAAATAAACCTCTTCAAGTGCTATTTAAGCTGAAGAAGGAGAAATTTGACCCGCAGTTTATCACCTAGCTCATTAGCATACTAATATGACTATAATTTGCATTTGACTAGGGGGTTGTGCTTTCACCCTGTAATCTTGTTGGTGGAATATCACAGTTTTGGGTTGATTTTTAAGACAAATTGTATATCTACACTGGGGAAATAAGGTGGTGTTAATACAAGAAGCTTGGAAGTGAATTAATTGCTTTGAAACAATCCCATGTTGGTTTAGCCCCTTAGGTGGTGTTATTTGCACAGCTCTCGCAAATGCTAATGATCAATTCACATTGGCATTTAAACAAAATCAACCCTAAGACATTTCTCACACTTCCTAATGAATGATTCCTTTTTTCTTAGTCTCCGAGTTACCTAGGTCCTGCGGTGATCTAGAGTAGCTCCATTTTGATAAGAGAAAGTATGACGGGGAGACTTTCTAATAGCTCTTTCAGATAACTAGTTCAGATAACTAGCTCCTAGTTAAGAATGACCCAGCTTAAAAAAAAAAAAAAAAAGGAATGACCCAGTTCTTTCCTAGCCATGGATGCAAAACTTTTACCTTGCTGTGGATACCCATGGGAAGGAAAATAATATGGGCCTGTACTGATGGCAGTCTTGCTGGTAATTGAGATTTTTATTATTAAAAAAAAGTAATTAAATATTTTTTTAAAGTAAAGTTTATTTATTTATAAAGTAAATTTTATTTATTTATTTGACAGAGAAATCACAAGTAGGCAGAGAGGCAGGCAGAGAGAGGAGGAAGCAGGCTCCCTGCTGAGCAGAGAGGCGGAGGGGGCTCATCCCAGGACCCTGGGATCATGACCTGAGCTGAAGGCAGAGACTTTAACCCAGTGAGCCACCCAGGCACCCCAGTAATTAAATATTTTAAGTAAGGGCGCCTGGGTGGCTCAGTGGGTTAAGCCTCTACCCTCTGCTCAGGTCATGATCTCAGGGTCCTGGGATGAGCCCTACATCAGCCTCTCTGTGCTTCCCCTCTCCCTCTCTCTGCCTGCCTCTCTGCCTACTTGTGATTTCTCTGTCAAATAAATAAATAAAATCTTTAAATATATATGTGTGTGTGTGTGTGTGTAAAGTAATAACATGTTATTCTAAAATATTCTGAAAATATGTTAGAAGTCTGCAGTAAAATGCACACTTAATGCATAGAGAGGCAGGATATTTCTGTTACAGTAACACCATTGTTTTCTGAATGTGCTATAGACTGAATGTTTTATTTTCCCTCCAAATTCATATGCTGAAACCTGATCCCCAAGGGATGGTATTTCAGAGGTGGAGCCTGTGGGAGGGGATTGGGTCATGAGGGCTCATGGGATAAATGACTTTATAGAAGAAACCCGAGAGGCGCTGGGTGGCACAGTCAGCTAAGCGTCTGACTCTTGGTTTCAGCTCAGGTTGTGGTCTTGGGGTTGTGGGATCAAGCCCTGTGTCAGGCTCTGCGCTGGGCACAGAGTCTGCTTGTCCCTCCCTCTCTGCTCCTCCCTGCCACATGCTCCCTCTTTCTCTCCAATCAATCAATCAATCAATCAATAAAATCTTTTTAAAAATTAAAAACCAGAGTACATTACAGAGACATGCTATATTGCAAAGACCTAGAACAGTAACTGGCATATATTAAAAATCTCAGTAAATATATACTGAGTGAATGGATGGATGGATAGGTGAATAAAGGAGACCTTAGCAATACAAACCAGCAGGGAGGAAAAGAAAGCTAGAATTGGTACAGGCAGGCTAGCACCTCAGGCAGATAATCCCATCTGGTACAAGGTACAGTGACCATATTCCTGTTTCTAAAGAGTAGAACAACTTGGGTGTAATCGCGTTCATTTTGGCAGGTGGGGTTGGGCAGAGGCAGAAATGTTACTAACCTGATCACTATTCTCCACCCTCAGCTAATGTATTCCTTCCTTCTCTGTCCCACCTATATGTGTTGCTAAGATTCCATCATTCGTAGCACCTAAGCCTGCCCATAACCATCTATAGGACAAGCAGAAATATCTATCATCCATCTATCTATCTATCTATCTATCTATCTATCTATCTATTATCTATCGCACCCATGATCTAAAAAGCTGCCCTAAATAACCTGGGTTGTGTCTAGACATGGAATAGGTAAAAGCTAGTAATATGCACCAGTATCATCTTAGTTCAGACTGCTATAACAAGCACCACAAACCAGATGGCTTATAAACAAAAGAAATTTATTTCTCACAGTTCCGGAGACAGGAACTCCAAGATCAGGGCTTCAGTATGGTTAGGTTCTGGGAAGAGCCCACTGCTGGGATGCACACTGCTGAATTCTCATTGTATCCTCACATCACAAAAAGAGGGTGAAAGATCTCTCTGGAGTCCCTCTTATAGGAGTACTAAACCCATTCATAAGGGCTCTACCCTCATGATCTAATTATCTCCCAAGGGCCCCACCTCCTAATACCATCACACTTAGGGGGTAAGATTTCAATGTATGGATTTTGAGGGGACAGAAACACTCAGTTCATCACAAGTATCAAACCCTAAAAACACCATCTCAAACATTTCAGAAAGCTAGGGCTGAGGCACCATATGCCAATTACATAGATTCAGTAATACATTCGTTTGCTTTATGTGAATCCATATTTGTATTTATACCAAAGTTCTTATATACCCAAGCAGAATTATATACCATTTGGTAATATTCTGCTTATTAAACTGGCTAACAAGGTAATTCTTTGGGCCTAGGTGATTTGAGGAAGATACAACAAGAATTTGCGCAGAAAATAGCAGTAATCTTCTAAATACAGCCAAGTCAATTGTATCTGTTGTGCACTAACAGAAAGACTCCTGGGCTGTAGTAGATAGCCCACTATGTAATCATCCTGGCTGAATAGCCTCAGATACTTTGTTTTGAAGGGAGTGCAGAAATCCTGCAGGCTTAATTGCCAATAAATCAGCATGACCTCCACTCCCTGGCAGTCCTTTTTTACAATGATCTTTTCAACCAGAAAATGAAGAGATGGATTTTACAGTGTGCGCATACTGCCTAGGGTGAGATAACAGAATTACACTTGCCGTGTTCTCCATTACAGCCCATGCTAGATAATGAAGGACTCTATTAATGACATGTTCTGTTTGCTTTTAGGTTATTTTTGTCTTGTATTATAGTTATTTCTTTTTGTTATTATGGAGAGCTGTCTTTCCTTTCAAAAAAAAAAAAAGCCTTCTATCATTTGTTAATTCAATATTTTATCATCACCAGAGATTTTAGTCCCTAGTTAATTCACAAAAATTTGCATTAAAATATTCTGGCTTACTCAAAAAGCTATTCACAAACTGATTGAATTGGATGTTACTCTTAGCTGATTTTCAGATTTGTCTTAGAAAGTAACTCCTTTGAATTAATATTTCTTTCATGACTATAACTAATACAGAAATTTTAACACCCATCCATACACAGACATAACATAGCCTGCTGTTTGTACTTCTGAACTGTTTGAATGTTCAAGTTTAATTTGAATAAGCAATATTTTGTGGTATGTGTGTGTGTGTGTGTGTGTGTGTGTATATATATATATTTAGATTTTACTCTATGAACACTTAAGAAAATCATAGAATTTAAAACTGCTAAATCATAGATTCCACATCCCACTTAATTCTGAAGTACCTGCTATCTCTTCTGAATTTAGGGTGATGCTTCTTTTACCTGAAAGCAGGGAACTGGTCCAGATGATTTCTTGGAGCTCTGTCTAGCTTTAAGATCTCTGATGCAACCAGCCTGGTCAGGAGGCCATCTTCCTGTGTGTGGGCTGTGTGCTGGACAATACTGTTGTGCTGACAATATACATTAAAAAAAAAAAGTTTTAGGATTGGGAAGATTCTGAGATAATGGCAGCCAGGACCTCCTATTTTAATCTCACCAAATCCCTGCATAACAAAACACAGAGCCACTAGATAGCAAGACCAATAACATTTACAATGAAATTAGGTGACAGAGTATCTTCGAAAACCCACAATACAAGCAAATGAAAATGAGCCACAAAAATCCGCAAGTCCTACCACTTGTGTGGTAAAAAGCAGAGGAAAGCAATAGAGCCTCTAAATGAACTTGAAAACAGAGCACAAAAAATGGCCAACAGCTATCTACTGGAAAGTGTAGAAGACCGATTTGAGAATAGCAGCTGAAATTGGGAGGTAGTTCAAATGACAGCTGAATGCAAGAAGTCTCCAGTCAGGATGGAAGGCACTAGAAGAGTTTGGTCCCAATGAATTCATGCAGCTGCCCATTCTGTTCCCTTCCAGTATAGATCTTGACCTAGACTCCTGAGAGCAGAATCAAATTGATCAGGATAACAACAATAGAAACAAAGGAAAGAGAAGAGCCATAGCCAGGAAATCTCAGAAAGTAAAGAATTATTTTTTAAACACTTTATGGAAATAAAAGAGGGAGCTCTGTGAAGTTAGCCAAGCTACCCTGAACCATGCCACTTTCTAAACATTCAGAAAACCTTTTTTCACATAAAAATGGGCAACATATCACTTACTATATGAAAAGAAAGAGAATAAAGAGCACAATGGCATCAGACAGTGAAAGCACATCAGAAACGTGTTCATGGCATATGTCAAGATTATAACCTTTAATTTCAAAATAATCTAGAAGGTGTTAAGAAAAATAATCTTTTTTTTTTTTTGTAAAGATTTTATTTATTTATTTGACAGAGAGAAATCACAAGTAGATGGAGAGGCAGGCAGAGAGAGAGAGAGGGAAGCAGGCTCCCTGCTGAGCAGAGAGCCCGATGCGGGCCTCGATCCCAGGACCCTGAGATCATGACCTGAGCCGAAGGCAGCGGCTTAACCCACTGAGCCAAGATATCAAGAGATAAAAAAAAAACCATAAATCAAATCTTATTATAAATTCAGAAATGGGATGCTAGAACTCAGAGAATTAAAAATAAAAGAAAAATCACTTCAGAAATGGAGCCTTAAATAAAAAGAACACTAGAGAACATAAAAACAATATCTTTTCTTTTTTTTCTTACATAAGCCTATGCCCATTGTAGGCATTGAACTCATGATCCTGAGGTCAAGAGTCACATGCTCTACCAACTGAGCCAGTCAGGTGCCCTGACAAATAGTATGCTAAGCAAGAGCTGAAAAGAACAAGAATTTTCAAAATGAAAAAGAAGTTAACAAAGATAGACACAATTCAAGAGAAAGTGACAAATTTAAGGCAAAGAATATCTAACATATAGATAATAGGAAGTCCTCAAGAAAGAGAAATCAAGTTGAGGGAACAAAACAAACACTAAAAAACATTAATTCAAGAAAACTTTCCTAAAACAAAAAGAAAAAAAATTTAAATTGCATAGGGAATGAGTGCATTATGTATCTGAGAATCTTCACTCAGAACAACCAACATCAAGACATAATTTAGTAAAATTATTAGGTTTTATTTTTTTTAAGATTTCACTTATTTATTTGAGAGGGAGGAAGAGAGAGAGAGAGAGAGAGGGAGATGCAGTGGGGGGAGGGGCAGAGGAAGAGGGGGAGAAAGAATCCCAAGCAGACTCCCTGCTGAGTGTGGAGCCTGACATAGAGCTCCATCTCATGACCCCAAAGTGATCACCTGAGCCAAAACCAAAAGTCAGACAATTAACTGAGCGACCCAGGCATCCCAAATTATTGGACTTTAAAGAAAAAGGGATAAAAAGTTTTTAGACATCTAGGCAAAAGGAATGTGTGATTTATATGACAAACACAATTATATTATCATCAGTCTTGTCAACACTTTAATGCCAGACATAAATGGGGTAACATATTTAATCACTAAAAGAAACCAAATGTGAACCAAGGGTATATTTAGCAAAACTGACCATCAGGTGTCAAAAGCACAAACAAATGTTTATCAACATGCAGGAATTTAGGGAATAGTACCCTCATTTTTCTCTTTGAGGAATCTACTAGAGATCAGGCTTTAGAGAACCAAAATAACTAGAGAGACATCGACATAAGACCTGCTCATGAGCATTAAACAAATAATTACGTGTAGGACTCAGACTAAATAAGGGCTAAAAGGGAGAGTATGGTATGTAAAGGCTGTCTGACAATGGAGTTACCATACAACTATCAAAACTGAGAGAAGAAAAAAAACAAACTGAGAAGATAATGGGAGAGGAATACATGAAAAACTTCTATCTTTCCTCAGTAATTATATTTTTCTGTGCCTATGATGTATATAACATGGGATCATGTAAATGGAAATTCTGGGATATTCAAATTGTCTATCACCCTCTGCCCTTGAAAACCCAGATTTTCCTGTGTGGAAGACTAAATGCAGGCAGGCTTAAACACAAAACCTGTAATCCTGAATTTGACTTGGAAATATCAATATTAATTCAGATGTATTTTATGTTTAAAATGCGTATTTCGGGGCACCTGGGTGGCTCAGTGGGTTAAACCTCTGCCTTCAGCTCAGGTCATGATCTCAGGGTCCTGGGATCGAGCCCTGCATCAGGCTCTCTGCTCAGCAGGGAGCCTATTTCTCTCCCTCTCTCTGCCTACTTGTGATCTCTCTCTCTGTGTCAAATAAAAAAAAAATCTTTAAAATGTGTATTTCTCTGTATCTGTGTATTGTTTAATATGAAAACTTTTTTACAAGAAATGTTTCTTTTTTTTTTCTTATTCTAAAGATTTTATTTATTTATTTGAGAGAGAGAGAGAGTGAAAGGGAGCACAATTGGCAGAGAGGGACAGAACCAGACTCCCCACTGATCAGGGAGCCAAATTCAGGGCTTGATCCCAGGACCCTGGGATCATGACCTGAGCTGAACACAGATGCTTAACCGACTGAGGCACCCAGGAGCCCCAGGGAGGTTTTCATTTTAAACTTTCTTATCTCTGTCCATTGAAGAACCCTAGAAACAATGACCAATCCTGTGGCCATGAGCATCCTTAGCAGCCAGCTTGTGGTCTTGAAATACCATGATGCCATTTCTCTCTAAAAGAAATCTGAGGGGCACTTGGGTGGCTCAGTTTAACGACTGCCTTTAGCTCAGGTCATGATCCCAGGGGATCCCAGGCTCCCTGCTTCTCCCTCTCCTTCTACTGCTCTGCCTGCTTGTGCTCTTAGCTCTCTCTGTCAAATAAATAAAATCTTAAAAAAGAAATAAAAGAAATCTGAACTTCTTGAGGAAATGGCTGATTTCAGGTTTGGGGCAGTGTATTGGTTTGCTAGAGCTTCTGTAGCAAAATAGCATAAATGGAAGAAATTTATTGTCTCACAGTTCTGCAGGCTAGAAATCCAAAATCAAGGTATTAAAAGGGTTGGCTCCTTCTGAGGGTCATGAGGGAAGGCTCTATTTCATGCCTTTTTTCTTAGCTTATAGGTGGCCATCTTTGCCTTATGCTTCTTCACAATGTCTTCTTTCTATGTGTATTTTTGTAGTCCCTTTTCTTTATAAGGACATCAGTTAGATTAGGGACCACTGTAACTACCTCAGTTTGGTTAATTACCTCTGCAAAGACCCTATCTCCAAATAAGGTCACATTCTGAGATACTGGGGGTTAAGACTTCAACATATGCATTGGGACTATAATTCAAATAATACAAGTAGTAACTATATAAAATGAACTTTAAACACCTTGTTATACTAAATAGTGAGGAAGTTCATTAAGATTATCAGGATCATCGGGCTCTCTGCTCAGCAGGGAGCCTGCTTCCTCCTCTCTCTCTCTCTGCCTGCCTCTCTGCCTACTTGTGATCTCTCTCTGTCAAATAAATAAATAAAATCTTAAAAAAAAAAAGAAAAAGAAAAGATTATCAAGATCAGGCGCTTGGATGGTTCATTCAGTTAAGCGTCTGCCTTTGGCTCAGGTCATGAGTCCAGGGTCCTGAGATTGAACCCCGAGTTGGGCTCCCTGCTCAGTGAGGAGTCTGCTTCCGCCTCTCTTTCTCTCTCTCTGCCCCTCCCCCCCCACTCAGGTGCTCTCTCTCTCTCTCTCTCTCTCTCAAATAAATAAATTAAATCTTTAAAAAATTAATTAAATCTAAAAAAAAAAAAAAAAATCAGGGTCATGTCCAAAGGCCAAGGAGCCAACCTAAAGAGTCTCCCAATGGCCAAAGAAAAGGTGGGGAAATTACAATTTGAGCTTCAAAGCTGATTTTATACATATATATATAATTTATATTTCATATATTATTATGCATATTATTAATATGTTATATATTTTTATATGTAATAAATTGGTTTCCTTTTGAGGATGACAGGGAAATAATTCATTATAAGAACTGAATATAAAAGAATTAACTATTTATTTATTTCCTATGTGAACAATGCCATTGTGTTACTAAATAGTAAACAAGGGAAAGCATCTTTTTATAGAAGTATTCCAACTAATAATTGAAAAAGAAATGATGGGGGTGCCAGGCTGGGTCAGTTGGTAGAGCATGCGACTTGCTCTCAGAATCATGAGGTTAAGCCCCACATTGGGTGTGGAGCCTTCTTAAAAAAAAAAAGAGAGAAAGAAAGAAAAAAGAAGCATTCCTGGATGGCTGTCGGTTAAGGGTCCAGCTCTTGTTTTTCGTTCAGGTTATGATCTTGGGTTGATGGGATTGAGCCCCCATTGGGCTCCATACTTAGCTCAGAGTCTGCTAGAGATTCTCTCCCTCTCCTTCTCCCTCTCCTTCTACTCCTACTGTCTCTCTCTTTCTCTCTCAAAATAAATAAATAAGTAATTTTTTTTTAAAGTAAAGAAATGATAGGATTAGAGTTGCACCATTTTCCAATTCTTAGCAAATTAATGGATAGGCACTGAGCATTAGGAATTAGCTGACATCGCAAAAAGGGAGGCAACCCAACATGTGGCTCCAGCAAAAGAAAACCATCTTTCCATTCAGGTTACTCTAACAAAATGGCACAGACTGGGTGGCATAGAACAGCGAAAATGTATTGCTCACCGGTATGGAGGCTCGAGGTCTGAGATCAGGGTGTCAGCATAGTTGGGTGAGGGCCCTCGTCTGGGTCGCAGACTTATCCTTGTATCTTCATATGGTGGAGGGGTCGGGGGAGTTCTGTGGGATCTCTTTTATAAGAACATGAATCCCATTCATGAGGACTCCTCTCTCATGACCTAATAATCTCCCAGAGGCCTCACCTATTAACACCATCACCTTTGGGGGTTAGGATTTCAAAACATGAATTTAGAGGGGACACAAACATTCAGTCCATACCATATAGTCTTCCCTAAGGATCCAAACATGAACCCGAGCATACCTCTGGGTCCAGCTGCCAATGTGCAGGAAATGAAGAGGATGAAGAAACTTGTTGAACCACCCTATGGGTGCATAGTCAACAACATTTGGATTATAATTAAATAAATAAAACTAAATAAAATAAAACTAAAGTTTTATATCCCCCCCCACCCCTGCAAAATTAGAGTGTAGGAGAGTATATGGATTAAGAGTATATGGATTAAGTGGTCTAGGTTCTTCAACAGATAAGATGTGAAGAAAAGAATTGGAGGAGAAACCTATGCATTAAGAGACTTGCAATAGATCACTAAACAGTATTCCTGGGTTGCACACTTGGATATCTTATTATACTTGGGTAATATAAACATAAAGCAAGGATTGCTTTAATCTTCAGAATAGCAGTTACTTTTGTCAACATAGGAGTTATCACTGGAATGGGTATATGGAGGGGCTTCTGGGTAGGGGGATGGGTTGGCAGAGTAATATTTTCTGGCCTGGGTAGTGTTTATAAAGATGTTTGCCTTATAATGACTCATTAAGCTATATGCTTCGTGTGTTTTTCCTGTACCTGTTATGTTTCTCAGTAAAAAAGTTTGTCTTCTTTTTGGTTTGGTTTTGTTTTGGTTTAAGAGCTGAGCAAAACAAAGAGCTTTAGAAGAGCTCCATGCCATATGCTGCTTTCATTCCAGGATACTTGTCAGTGTCTTCCAGCAGTGCTACTGTGACCCCATTTCCCATTAAATTCAGCAAAGCCTGTTCTTGGGATAATAGGCAAACTCATTTCTGTCTACAACCTGGCTTACAGGCTGGGTAGGAAGAAAAGCAAGTGAGAGATCAGCAAAGTAGAAAAGAAAAACGTTTTGCCATCCAAGCATTTTCCTGCAAAAAAAAAAAAAAAAAAAATATATATATATATATATACACACACACACATATAAAAAATAATATAAAATATTATATTTTATATTTATATATAAATATATATAAATATAAATATTAAATATAAATATAAAACTGGGAAAGCCCAGGTATAGAAATGGCAGCATTTAGTATAATAGTATTGTAACAGCTCTCTGAGAAACTACAGAATCCCTCACTGTCTGTTGAGGTTTATAGCTTCACTTCTTTCAAATTAGACAAAGTGGCTTCCATCCATTTGATCCATTGATCTTTTTTAAAGCTGCAGAGTCTACCTGGAGATCAGTTTGCACCCCAAATCAATCTTTAAGTTATCAGCAAGATCTCTCTGAAAGCTAACTTTCCTGAAGTACTCATTAAAACAAAGAACTAGAGTCCACTGTGTGAGCAGTAACACATTGCCTGCAATGAGCGAAGAGGGCTATGAGCTCTGGATCAGACAACCTGCAAGTATTTATTGAGCACGGATTTTTCTATAAAGTCTTAATTTCAAATATGGGGTTGGAGCCCCAAATATATGGTCACCATACCTATTTTATAAAATCATTCTTTCCCTTTCTTCTTCCAGTGTTAATGAAAACACTGCTGCCCTTGTAGGTAAATCTGACAGATGACTTAACTTTTTCTTAAATTTTAAAATTTTTAGAACGGGTCCAGGAGGTTCCAAGGATATGCCCAGAACCCCCAAGGTGCCATTTAGAAAAGAAGGTTAAGCAGGCAGTTATTTAAATCCCGTCAGTCATTTAAGGGCCAGCTCAGCATCATCTCTCTGTTCTTCAAGCCCCTTGAAAGCTTTTTAAACTGAACTGCATAACCTGGTCTTTATTATTGCTGGTACTGTACATTGCTCTTCAACTGCTTTATGCTTATTAACTATGTGTCCTTATATGGTTACAAAGCTTCCTGAAGGCAGCAGTGATGTTTTAGGCTTTCTTGCACTCTGCATTGCATATAGAAAACACTCAGTACTGGGGTGCCTGGGTGGCTCAGTTGATTAAGTGTCTTTCTTAAGCTTGGGCCTTGATCCCAGGTTCCTGGGATTGAGCCTTGTGTTAGATTCTCTTGCCCTTCCCCCTGCTTGTACTTTCTCTCTCTCTCTCTCTCAAGTAAGTAAATAAAAAGTTTTAAAGAAGAAGTTAAAAAACAAACTCTCAGTACTCACTGATTTCATTGACTGATCCTTTAATACTTCCATGTATTCAGTCACAGTATTTACCAAAGACTGACTATACGCTGCAGTTATATAGCTATGAGCAAGCATATGCTCTTGTGAAACTTCCATTTTAATAGTTGGAATAAGGGAAAAATCCCAGGATTCGTCTTTTCCCCCCAAACTATGTACTCTAAAATGACTAACTTTCCCACAGTAGCAGTCGCTAAACCACCCTTCGTCCAAAAAGAATTCCCAGCCCATTCTGCTGCTTAGTAGCAGGCAAATTAAAAGAAAAAACAAAACAGGTTCAGCAGGTATGAATTCTTTCTGATCGCTCTGCCTTTCAGGGAGGTACATTCTTCAAAAGTCAAGGAGAACCTTTCAAAATCCTGGGGTGGAAGGGGATTCACACAGTTTCCCTTTGACTACTGCACTTCTCCCCAGTACTTCCCCCAGACATATACTGATGGTTATATATCTGTACATTTATATATATGCATCTCTCTCTCTCTGGGGAGATTGTTATTTTTAAATCAGTAATCACCTTTGTACCCTTTGCCCTCTAGAGAGATTTATCAAAGGCAGGAGGGTGCCAAAGCTGTAAACCTCTGCCTTTGTGATTCTCTTTTTGATGTTGGAGCTCTCTCACCACCTGCTCCTTTGGTCTAAGCAATTCCCAAGCTTCCACAAGCCTGGGAATTTGGCTACTTCTTAACCACAGTTTTTCATTTCATCAATTGTGTCAAAGTGGCAAATTTTATAGTCCTGGGACCATACTGATTTCTCAAAGTAAGTGTTTCCCTGATTTCATTTGTTTTGACAAAATAATCTTTTGATAGGAAAACTAAATACATTTCCTCCAAACTGCCCCAGATTTATTATACATATAGTATAAAAATGATAAAACTCTGTTCTTAAAAAAATTATAGTGCAGATTGATACAGTTGGTCCTGTTGGGCTCCCTGCTCAGCAAGGAGCCTGCCTCTTCCTCTCCCTCTGCTGCTCCCTTTGCCTATGCTGTCTCAATCTCGATCTCTCTCAAATAAATAAATAAAATATTTTTTAAAAATCACCCAGGGTTGCTAACAGGCCAAAAACATGCAGTAAGTACAATAATACTTATTGAATGAATGAATTAAATTCACTTATTTTATCCACCATTCCCAGATACTTCATATCTAAAGAATGGATTATCTGTGAAGATAAGGAAACATGCTACTAACATAAATAATAGGATTATAACAAATCATGCATCATTGAAAAATAATATTGCTATGGTCAAAATTTAGTGCTTTAAGCAAAGGCTTGTAAATAATTGTTCACCCGTTTTTTTGTACATCATTTGAGTAATCCAATTATAGACAGATGGGAAGATAAAAGTTTCCCAGAAAGGAATAAGGATCTTTTTCTAGTGGAAATACACAAACATTCTAAGTACAAATCCAAAGTTTGTTCTAGGTGATCCATTCTTAATACCCAAAGAATTGCTGTCAGAGGTAGTATGTAGTATGCTGTGAGGTGGGGCTGAGTGTCTTTGAGGTAATGTGAATTCACGGGTTTTCGTGTGGGGTGATTGTTTTTATTTGTCCAAGTAGAAAGGGCACGTGGGAAGCAGATGGCTGTTAATCTGGCACGGAATGGCTCCAGATGATTGTACTGTTCCCAAGTTGAGCTCTGAGGAAGCTCAAACTAAGTTGGCTGTGGTCAGACAATTGGTGAAACTTGTGGGGAACTGTGGAAAGTGTTTCCTACGTGTCCTCTGACCTGAACTTTATCCTGTAGGATCCCCTTCTCTAGATTTGTTTACCTCACAGGAGACTTTTGAAATGATACAGTCCTCCAGGATTAAAGGATTCTAGTCAAATAAAGCTCATGTCTCTTTTCCATACCAGAAATTACAGAGAAAATATTGAAATTCCTTAGGTTTCCTCTTTATACATACAAATGGAAAAACAGTAATGCACTGACCCTGTAGAGCCTTTATGTTAAGGTAAACAGCTGGTCTTACCAAAGCAGTTTCTCTAAGAGTGGATCATTTGGGTGGGGGGGCTGGGGACTAGGGCATAAGTTAGACAACCAGTTGGAACAGAGACAATATACAGTAACAGTCACCTTACAGGCAATACAATGGCACTAAATTCATATCTCTCAATAGTTACCCTGAATGTTAATGGGCTAAATGCCCCAATCAAAAGACACAGGGTATCAGAATGGATAAAAAAACAAAACCCATCTATATGTTGCCTCCAAGAAACTCATTTTAAGCCCGAAGACACCTCCAGATTTAAAGTGAGGGGGTGGAAAAGAATTTACCATGCTAATGGACATCAGAAGAAAGCAGGAGTGGCAATCCTTATATCAGATCAATTAGATTTTAAGCCAAAGACTATAATAAGAGATGAGGAAGGACACTATATCATTCTCAAAGGGTCTGTCCAACAAGAAGATCTAACAATTTTAAATATCTATGCCCCCAACGTGGGAGCAGCCAACTATATAAACCAATTAATAACAAAATCAAAGAAACACATAAACAATAATACAATAATAGTAGGGGACTTTAACACTCCCCTCACTGAAATGGACAGATCATCCAAGCAAAAGATCAGCAAGGAAATAAAGGCCTTAAACGACACACTGGACCAGATGGACATCACAGATATATTCAGAACATTTCATCCCAAAGCAACAGAATACACATTCTTCACTAGTGCACATGGAACATTCTCCAGAATAGATCACATCCTCGGTCCTAAATCAGGAATCAACCGGTATCAAAAGATTGGGATCATTCCCTGCATATTTTCAGACCACAATGCTCTGAAGCTAGAACTCAACCACAAGAGGAAGTTTGGAAAGAACCCAAATACATGGAGACTAAACAGCATCCTTCTAAAGAATGAATGGGTCAACCGGGAAATTAAAGAAGAATTGAAAAAAATCATGGAAACAAATGATAATGAAAATACAACAGTTCAAAATCTGTGGGACACAACAAAGGCAGTCCTGAGAGGAAAATATATAGCGGTACAAGCCTTCCTCAAGAAACAAGAAAGGTCTCAGGTACACAACCTAACCCTACACCTAAAGGAGCTGGAGAAAGAACAAGAAAGAAACCCTAAGCCCAGCAGGAGAAGAGAAATCATAAAGATCAGAGCAGAAATCAATGAAATAGAAACCGAAAAGACAATAGAGCAAATCAACGAAACTAGGAGCTGGTTCTTTGAAAGAATTAATAAAATTGATAAACCCCTGGCCAGACTTATCAAAAAGAAAAGAGAAAGGACACAAATAAATAAAATCATGAATGAAAGAGGAGAGATCACAACTAACACCAAAGAAATACAAACTATTATAAGAACATACTATGAGCAACTCTACGCCAACAAATTTGACAATCTAGAAGAAATGGATGCATTCCTAGAAACATATAAACTACCACAACTGAACCAGGAAGAAGTAGAAAGCCTGAACAGACCCATAACCAGTAAGGAGATTGAAACAGTCATTAAAAATCTCCAAACAAACAAAAGCCCAGGGCCAGACGGCTTCCCGGGGGAATTCTACCAAACATTTAAAGAAGAACTAATTCCTATTCTCCTGAAGCTGTTCCAAAAAATAGAAATGGAAGGAAAACTTCCAAAATCATTTTATGAGGCCAGCATCACCTTGACCCCCAAACCAGACAAGGATCCCATCAAAAAAGAGAGCTATAGACCAATATCCTTGATGAACACAGATGCGAAAATTCTCATCAAAATACTAGCCAATAGGATTCAACAGTACATTAAGAGGATTATTCACCACGACCAAGTGGGATTTATTCCAGGGCTGCAAGGTTGGTTCAACATCCGCAAATCAGTCAATGTGATACAACACATCAATAAAAGAAAGAACAAGAACCATATGATACTCTCAATAGATGCTGAAAAAGCATTTGACAAAGTACAGCATCCCTTCCTGATCAAAACTCTTCAAAGTGTAGGGATAGAGGGCACATACCTCAATATCATCAAAGCCATCTATGAAAAACCCACCGCAAATATCATTCTCAATGGAGAAAAACTGAAAGCTTTTCCGCTAAGATCAGGAACACGGCAGGGATGTCCATTATCACCACTGCTATTCAACATAGTACTAGAAGTCCTAGCCTCAGCAATCAGACAACAAAAGGAAATTAAAGGCATCCAAATCGGCAAAGAAGAAGTCAAATTATCACTCTTCGCAGATGATATGATACTATATGTGGAAAACCCAAAAGACTCCACTCCAAAACTGCTAGAACTTATACAGGAATTCAGTAAAGTGTCAGGATATAAAATCAATGCACAGAAATCAGTTGCATTTCTCTACACCAACAACAAGACAGAAGAAAGAGAAATTAAGGAGTCCATCCCATTTACAATTGCACCCCAAACCATAAGATACCTAGGAATAAACCTAACCAAAGAGGCACAGAATCTATACTCAGAAAACTATAAAGTACTCATGAAAGAAATTGAGGAAGACACAAAGAAATGGAAAAATGTTCCATGCTCCTGGATTGGAAGAATAAATATTGTGAAAATGTCTATGCTACCTAAAGCAATCTACACATTTAAAGAGTGGATCATTTGGGTGGGGGGGCTGGGAACTAGGGCATAAGTTAGACAACCAGTTGAGTATTTCTATCTCTTGAAGAACTGATAACTTACAACCCTCAAAGGAAGCATAGGGCAATTAATTTTGGCTAATATGTTGCTACTAACCTATGAATTCAAGCTAGAATTTTCTCATATAACATATATGAAACAGCCAGCTTGCCTATTTCCACAATCCACAGAGCTATAGTATTCTTTCTAACTTGTCTAATAAATGAATGGAGCTCAAAGTTTGAGGACAGGAAGAATTTGAAACCTGACCAAGTCTTCAGATGGGATATATACTACTTATTGACTACTGAGATAATTGGAGATCAGTAAAAAACCAATGTGAATCAAAAGTAAGTTAAATAAAAAAATAAATAAATTTTTTAAAAAGTGAGTAAGTTAAGAAATAAGTCCATATGTTTATGTAAACAATAGATCTCTATGTACCCGCTCTTCTTGACCTATGTTGAGTCACATCTTCATTCATTTATTTAACAAATATTTACGAAGCTCCTACTACGTGACAGGCTCTGATAGGCACTGGGAACATGATAGTGATTGAAACAGATAAAAATTATGAGGCCTACACCGCAGTGTATTTTTTTACATTCTGCTTTAGTCATTTAAAGGCTAGTCAAAGGGAATGTCTCTCCTCTGACCTATTCCTCCTGCTCTCATGGAAGGGAGCCCTGGCTTCAGGAGCTAGAGGCCTAATCCCTAAGAGCTATTAGGAGTGGAAGGAAGTGCCTTAGGATTTCCTTCCCTGCCCCCGTGACTCTAAGTCTTCATTCACTTTGCTATGCCCTAAGCCTCCCAGTTTCCAAAATCTGGGGCAACCAACCACAAGCCTGTGTTTCTGCAGGACAGTGGTAACTAGCATTGGTTGACTACTTACCGTGAGCTAGACTCACACTAAGTAGTTTACACACATTATCATGCTCAAACCTCCCAACCTGACGAGATAGGCACTGATACTACCACACAATAAGCTCTGAGTGGACATTTCTTGGGGGCAGGAAAACAGCACAGAGTTTTGGTTCTTGGGTCTAGGTTCAAAAGAGAGAACGCATTTTTATATTGGTTATGTATTACTGTATATACTCCCAAGGTTACCCCAGATTTAGCAGTGGAAAACAGCAAACTGTTACTATCTCATAGTTTCTGAAGGTCAGGAACTTGGGAGCAGCTTAGCCGTATGGCTCTGCCCAGGGTCTCATAAGGTTGTCTATTGTCAGTGAGGGATGCAGTCACCTGAAGGCTTGACCAGACTATTGGATCTGTTTCCAAGATGGCTGACACATGCAGCTCTTGACACAAGCCTCAGTTCCTCACTGGCTGTTAGCAGAAGACCTCAGTTCCTTGTATCATCTATCTCCTCACATGGCTGCCTCAAGCCATGGTAGCTGGAATCCTCCAGAAAGACTAATCCAAGAGAAAGCATGGCAGAAGCCACAGTGTCTTTTTGTATCCTAGCCTCAGAAGTAAGATTCTGTCACTTCTGCCATGTTCTATCCATCACATAGACCAACTCTGATATAATGTAGGAGAGAACTCCACCAGGGCATGCCTTCCTGGAGGTGTGGATTATTGGAAAACCATCTCATGTTCCATTTGGGGATTATTAAAACCAATTGGGGATTATTATATCAGTTTTTATTTTAGTAGAAATTAGGTTGGTACCACTGTCAGACTGGCATGCTGAGGTTTTTTGATTTTCATTTTATAGATGTTAGGAACTTAGACATTTGCTCAAGGTAATACTACTATTAGTAGGAGAGAAGGATTCTGATGCCAGATGGCAGAGGTCAGTCTCCCAACCAGAACTCTATAAGGTCCTACCCTCCAAAGGCAGACCATACTCTCATAATGCCTTCTAACCACCAGTCTGAAGCCAAGGAATAGGGGAGGGGGAGCCAAGGCCAAAAATGGGGTATAGCCTGAGTCCTACTCAAGATTCCCATGAGGATGTATATGGTAGAGCATCCTAGAAAACAGGAAGGTAAATATATGGTTAGATTATAAGAACACTCAGGACCAGAGAGACAGTGAGACAGTTAAAGAAAGAGATCTCCTGCTTCCAATGGGGTGATTGAGGTCTTCATTTCCTAACATGTGTGAAAGTGACATGAGAAATCTGGTATTGGTACAAAGTACTGCAAGGGTGCTTTTCCTTAATGCCAAATAATTAACCCAATAAAAGGAAAAGATACAGACACTTGCCTTGGCAAGGTAAAAGAAACACAAATTACAGTCATTAATGTGAACCATTTGCCATTTGTGTCTGGCTAATATAACTACATCCAGGAATAAATGCAAGGAAAGCATGGATTCTGAAGTACAGGTAGGAGACTCTGAAAAGTTCTTTTACTGGATATTTCTCTTGGGACTGGCTCTGCCCTACATTCTCCTTCCAAAAATTAAATAGAAAGTACCTATTCCTCTTGAAAAATGATCTTTGCCCTAGAGATCCCATGGATAATGACCCAGAAGGGTACAGTCAGTCATACAAGAAATCTGTTAGAGGGGTGTCTGGGTAGCTCAGTTGGTTAAGTGCCTGCCTTCAGCTCAGGTCGTGATCTCGGGGTTCTGGGATTGAGTCCTGAGTTGGGCTCCTTGCTCAGTGGGGAGTCTGCTTCTCCCCCTCCAGCTCCCCCTGCTCATTCCCTCTATCTCTGTCAAATCAACAGGGAGTCTGTTCCTCCTTCTGTCTTTCATCCCACTTGTGCTCTCTCTCTCTCAAACAAATAAATGATCTTTTAAAAAGTAAATTCTGTTAGACATGATGCCAAATTAAGAAGCTTATGTGTTTCTTCCTCCTCTGCAAAACCTTCCTCGATGTTGCTGTGGTGGTCCAGATACTGCCTCTACCTCTTTTGCCCAAATGGGAGTTTGGATTAAGTGTGAAGAAGGAAAAGTTAGTCATTGGAAACCATGGAGGACTAGGAAGGTTGTACTGCCCTAGGGGATGTTGTGGAACTCTTCCCAGTTATCCTCAGTGACCTGACTCCTTACCCTCTTTTCTTTTTTCTACAGGTCTAAAAAATTCAGCTCTTTTCTTTTTCTTTCTGACCTATTAATACCTACTATACTTCTTGGTTCTCATTTTCCTCCAAGAGTGGTTGTGGAATAGTATGTATCCCTTCCTTGCTGGGCACCAAAATAAGTACATAGGCCCTTTCAATCCTAAGGACTTTTTGAGGGGGGCATCATGGGGAAACAGAGGGTCTAAAAAAATAACAACATGAAGAAGTTATGAAGTCTCCAAAAACCTTACACAGCATTTAACTTTATCCTTATCTGCTACCCAGAAGTGTAGATGGCTCCTTTTCTGCCTCTGAGGGTGGAGCTCTCATCAGAGCTCCTCCTTTCTGCACCTCTTCCCTCCCTTATCTTGTTCCCACAGACCCCTTCCTCCTTCCCTGGTGGCCTCACTTTCAAGATGTGTACAGTTTGTGTGTTGACACGAAGATATTCAAATACTCCCGTATCCACAGAATCATTTACTGTCAGAGTCCCTCTGAGACCTCTCTCTCAATGCCTCTCTCATGCTACCTCAGACCTTTTATGATCTTAACAGAGCATAAAAAACTGCAGTTGAGGGGAAGGGGACATTGGGAGTGGCAAAACTACAGATTTGGGGAAGATACCAAAGATAACATCATTCTTACTTTGCCATTTTGCTGAGGGCCCTTCATAACTGGTCTGAGTGCTTCTGGCCATGATCTCTAGGTGAAGCATTTCATAGACTGCTCTAAATGGGTGTTCTCTGAAACTGTGAATGTGAGTCTGGACACTGCAGATACTGAAGTGTGAATCAGAGGAATCCAGTCTGGCATAACCAGGAAGCTACTATGGGACAGACCAGTTACCTGCCACGATGTGGTAATATCACACACAAGGATAAAACTTGATAGCCTTGGTTTACTAAATGGGCATAAAAAAAAAAATAGTCATTTTGGGGGGTGCCTGGATAGCTCAGTCAGTTAAATGTCTGCCTTGGGTTCAAGTCCTGATCCTGGGGTCCTGGGATCCAGCCCTAGGTTCGGCTGCCTGCTCAGCTGGGAGTCTGCTTCTCCCTCTTTCTCTGCCCCTCCCCCTGGTTACGTTCTCTCACTCTCTCTGTCTCAAATAAATAAATAAAATTAAAAAAAAATACTAGTCATTTTTTTATAGTGGAAGGGTGAGTACATTCAAAGTCCACTTATAAAAATGTCTCCAATTCTTGGTGTGCTTAAAGCATTCAACAAAAAGAGATTCAACAAAGGGTAGAAACTGGAAGCTGAATATTGATAGTATCTCAAAGGACTCAGAAATAGTTGGGTAACTCAGGTATAGCTTATTAATAGTTCAGGCTTTAGTGATATGAAATATGCTTTATGGGACACGTCTCTTGAAGGTCACTCGTACAGCTTAATTTCTCATTTATATTTAAACGACGTGGTCCTAGTGCTGAGTGCCTCTCGGCATCATCAGTGATAACTGAGCCTGGTCTCCTTAGTACCCTTGATTTCTAGCCCCTCTCCATAGGGACAGTTATATTCTACACCCAGTCCCAGGAGAGGAAACAAATGCAGGTTCGGGGACCAAAAGTATTCATGATAATAGATAACTACTTGGAGGCATTTTACAGAAGTAATTTTGTATCCTGAAAGCTATTTAATTGGGGGCATATTTTTTTTAAATTTTTTTTATTTTTTATAAACATATATTTTTATCCCCAGGGGTTGGGGCATATTTTTATGAGATAAGATTTCTGTATGGTATGTATGCTTAAGTTAAAAATTGATCTTAAACTTGAAAGATAAAAAAACCCTACATTGGAGAAGGCAGCTGATGACATAATGGTTTGGAGAAGTTAAAAAAAAAAAGAAAAACAGGTCAAAAAAGAAAACACAGGGGTGCCTGTTTGGCTTATTTGGTAGAGCGTGCAACTCTTGATCCTGGGGTTGTGTGTTCAAGCCCCTTTTTGGGTGTGGAGAATACTTAAAAATAAGACCTTAAAAAGAAAAGAAAAAAAGACAAGAAAACCCACTGGAGAATTTTGAGAAACTCCAGATGGATTTGAACTTGTTGATGGAAGCAGGGAGCAATATGACAGATTAGGTCTGACTCGAGTATACATAATTTTCAAAAGGAACTTAGGAATTCTCAGATAAGCTAAATTGCTGAAAGAAGGAAGGACCTCTAGGATTTATGACTCTCTGCGCATGAGTTTTGAAGAACGATTTATAAGTGTGGAACAGTCCTATGGGTAAAATGGGGGCAATGAACTTGTTGCCCTGTGCAAGATAGCTGGACTTTTGTTCTTATCCAGCCACATGGAAATGGTTATGGTTCCCTGAATACTCCATGTTGTGGATCCCGCCCCCTGTATCCCCATCCCATTGTTATCGACCCTGTTGGTTTCTCATAGCATTGTATGAGCGTTGTATCCTTCTGTGGTAGTTAATACAGTTTAAAATTAATTTATTTGTTTGAAAATTTGATTGTCTCACTTCATCATACTACAAATTTCAAAAACAGGGACTAAGTCTGTTTCATTTAGAATTGTGTCTCCAATGCCTTCCAAGTACAAGGTATCTAGTAGTAATGAGTAAATATTTTTGAACAAATGAGCCTTGGCATATTTTTTATTTTTTGTTTTTGTTTTTTTCTTTTGTCTGCTTTGAATGTCTTTCCAGTTTCTTTTTGGCTGATGATCTGATATTTATGTTTTCCAAAACCTAGCTTATATTACTACTCTAAAATACTGCTCCTTTAGAGGTAATTATGGTGTCATTTCTCTGTATATCTTCTAGGCATCTGGATTGCTATACTCACAATATTGTCCTGCAATTGTTTGTTTACATGGCTCTCTTAACTATGAGCTCCGTAAGTCCGGTGACTGGGTCTTCTTCTTCTTTTTATTCCCAGTACCCAGTGGCATTAGTAGATGTTCATAGATATTTGGAAATTGAAGTAATAAGTGAAGCTTATGTTTTCTGACCACTTTAACAAAGGAGAAGTCCTTTTAAGGACATGGCGAGCTGTATGTCCATAGCTCAGTGAAGGTGCAGGACACTAACGATACTCCCAGGTAACATAGGTGTTGTTTCCCCTTACTTTAGAAACTTGCTACTTTTCTCCCTCACTCTTGTGGCCCAAATGGAGTTTCGCAGGCCACTGTCTATGATACAAGTCAAGAGAGTCCATACATCTCTCTTGGGCAGGGGGCAGGGAAGGGTGCCTGAGTGGCTCAGTCAGTTAAGCATCTGACTCTTGATTTCTGCTCAGGTCATGATCTCAGGGTCCTGGGATCCAGCCCCCTGTTGGCACTCCACTCAATGTGGAGTCTGCTTGGGATTCTCTCTCTCCGTCTCCCTTGTCCACCCACCCCCACTCTCACACTCTCTATCTTTCTCTATAATGAATTTTAAAAATCCTTAAAGAAAAAAAAAAGAATCTCTGTAGGTTTTCTTCCTCCAATAGCTGAGTAATGGATAGCAGTTCTTTCCTCTCTGTTAGTATTAATGTCAAGGTATGAGCACAAGTTATTCCCCACTACTTGGAGAATATAGCCATCTCTTGAGAGTCCTGAGAGGATCAGGTGTCTACATCTAGTAAGATTCAGCCATTCCTGCTCTCTCAGGGTTTTGGTTTTATAAGCAAGTACATTCCCTTTCGGATTAAACCTGTGAAGTTGTAAGACTTACTAGCAGGCAGAGGTTCACCTCTCTACTACTGTTGGTCTTCTTTTCCCATTCTTCTCCCAACCACTATTCTAAAAACTTCTTGAACAAATAATAATACCTGTGAGATAATAGTGTGTGTGTGTGTGTATATATATATATATATATATATATATAACTGCCCCAATTCCCAGCACAGAGTTCCTAAAAGCCTTGTAATTTAAAACTAAATGATAAGAGTAGTAAGAGCACCCTTTGTTCTAATATTTGGTCTTTGACCCCCATTCTTGACAAAGAATTCCTAAATTCCTAAATTCCCTTGGAATTTCCTTGGTGATACCAGTAACTCTTGGTGGGCTCCTGGATCCAGGCTGGCCACTAGAAATACCAAGCAATGATTAGAAGCTTGGAATCTTTAGCCGCACCTCCCATTCTCCAGAGAAGGGAGAGGGCCTGGAAAGAAGTTAATAATTGATCATGCCTCCGTGATGAAGTCTCTGTAAAAATCCCAAAAGTATGGGATTCTGAAAGCTTCCAGGTCAGTGAACACATCCATGTATGGGGAGGGTGGCATACCCCGATTCCACAGGGACAGCAGCTCCTGCTCTGAGGATCCTCCTAGACCTTGCCCTATGTATCTTGTCATCTGGCTCTTCATCTGTATCTTTTATTATATCTTTTAGTAATCAGGTAAACCTAAGTAAGTGTTTTCCGAGTTCTGTGAGCTGCTCTAGCAAATAATTGAATCCAGTGGGAAGAGGCCATGGGATTCTCCATTTGTAGCCAAGTCAGACAGAAGTTGTGGGCAACCTAGGGACCCACTTGTGTTTGGCATCTGAAGGGGGGACAGTCTTGTGGGACTGATCCCTCTACATGTGGGATTGGAGGCTATCTCCGGTAGATAGTATCAGAACGCAATTAAACTGTAGGTCACTCAGCTGATGTCACACAATTGCTTGGTGAGGGAAAACACACCCTGCACATCTGGCATCAGAAGTGCTCTGAGTATGGGGGAGTGCCTGGCTGGCTCAGTTGGTAGAGTGTGTGACTCTTGATCTCAAGGTTGTAGGTTTGAGCCCCACATTGGGTGTAGAGATTACTTTAAAATAAAACTGTAAAAAAAAGAGAAGTGTTTTGAGTGTGGTAGTAGTGTGAGAGTAAAGAAGAAACACAGGAAGAAAGACTGGGTTGTTTTTTAAAAAAACGACATCCATTGGAAGACTTCTGGTTTTCAGATGACCAAATAAAGATGGTTCTGCCTCCCACCTCCCTCCCTTTTCTCACAAGAGTTGCCTTTAAAGAGTAAGAAAAAAAAAGAAAGAAACACAGAGTTTATCTTTAATAAAACTGAGAGACAGTTGTGACTCTGAACCAAAGAGGAAGATGGTCAAAGTAAAGTCCCGGTGCCAGACCATCTTGATCAGAAGGAGCTGATTCATTTGGCCCAACTGCAGTAAGGCTCAGGTATTGGTGGCACCATGTTCCTGGAAGACAGAGGCAAGGGAGTGGAATGGGGACTGTTCAAGAGTATGTAAGGAATAGCTAGACCCATAGGTTCCCATGCATTCTACAAGGGGCTAACTTTCCCCACCCTCAGAGATGAGAGTCGAGTCTCTGGAGAAGTCAAACTAGAAAGTTTCAGGAAATCAGTTACAGAGGAGAGCTGGCAGTGAGGTGTAAGAGTCTGAAAAGAGGGAAATGAGGACTTCAGTGTCAAGTTCTAATGGCACTTCCCCTCCTCCTCCCATGGGAGAGACTCAGCTCAGACCTACCTATACTAAAATTTAGGGACACCAAACGAAAAAGTTGGCTATCCACCTCCTTGTATTACATTTCACTAGAATATAAACCCATCTTCAAATAAACAGCTGCGAAACAGCTTTTAAGTATCTCATTTTAAGTTATAAATGGGTAGACTAAGATCAGTGGAGATTCGAGGAAAACCTCCAATATGGAAGTTAGAAACTAGAACAGTAACAACAGCAACAACTCAGAGAGGAAAAAACCTTTCAGAGAGAAAAAAATCATTCCACAGGATTGGGTAAAAAGACTAACACCAAATTTCTCAACAACACAGCTAGAAGCTAAGGGAGTAATCTATTAAAAATCTGAGTAAAACTTATGGGGTGCCTGGCTCTGGCTGGTTCAGTAGCCTTGATCTTGAGGTTGTGAGTTAAGGCCCCATGTTG
Organism: Mustela erminea; assembly: GCF_009829155.1. Lineage (NCBI taxonomy): Eukaryota > Metazoa > Chordata > Mammalia > Carnivora > Mustelidae > Mustela > Mustela erminea. Next base: position 68,938,785 of record NC_045620.1, on the reverse strand, counting down.
GGTATAGAGATTACTTTAAAAAAAAAAATCTTAATTAAAAAAAAAAAAAGAAAAGAAAAAGCCCAGGTAAAATTTATTTTCAGCCTGGAGTTTTATACCCATGCACCCAAACAAACCATTGATTATGTGTAAGGATAAGATATACACATTTTCATACAGGCAAAATCTCAAAAAGATATTCCATTCACATATCCTTTCTCAATAAATCACTACATGATATGTTCCACCAAATGAAGAAATAAGCCAAGAAAGAGCACAGTGGATTCAGGGAAGAAGGGATCCAAGACTGGAGTAAGAAGTCACCATGTAAGTTAAGTGGGATGGAGGGCTCCAGGAAGGATGCTGTCAGGGGGGAACAAAACAGAGCTACTAGATTATCTAACAGGTTCGGTCATATGAGAATTTTTAGTGAGAAGCATTTTCTAGAACTGTCGGTGGGTATGGAAACACAATTTGTTCAATGAAATGAAATCTGAGGAAAGGACAAAATAAAGGCAGTTATCAACTTCAGGACAAGCTAAAAGACAGAAAGAAAAGAAAACTAAAAGAAAGACAAGCTAAAAGAAAGAAAATGCAATCATTGTTCTTGACTCATTGGCAAACAGTACTTACAGTCCTATTAATTAACACTGAATATGGATTCAGCCAAAAAATATGATACAACTATGTTGGGGGGTAAGGGAAGGGGCAGAGGAAGAGTGCTAATTGCCTTGCCTGCAATGAAAGAAAATCAATAGATAATATCTAACTTGATGACTGAGAGGATCACATGCTGAGAATCTTGGAGGCAGATAGAAACAACTATAAAAGCTGGAAATGATTGTGTCTGTAAAATAGCATGGTGAGGGTGGAATGGAGCTGTGTGAAAATATTGTTGGTTTTTTGTTATAGGCTTTGGGGCACTATGTGACCTTTTAAATTATGTGCATATATTGCTTTGATAAGTAAAAATTAGTTTAAAAATGTCAAGGGACACCAAATTATTGCACAGCTCAGTTGCCCGCGTGTGGCATTATGGCTCTGCTTTTATGCTTGAAGGATTGAAGATGTGATCAGAGAGTGGGTCAGAGAATGGGTCATGAAGGGCCTCGTGTGCCAACCCAAAGAGCTTGAATTTTATTGTACAGGGAATGGAGAGGCTTCAGGGATCTTAAACAATGGAATAATAGGATCAGACATGCTCTCTGAGCATTAGCTTCCTAGACCAGGTTGGCTTGGGAAGGACTATAATGGCACTTTTTCCCTCACCAACATTTTATTATGAACAATTTCAAATGTTTTAGTTACTAGCTTTAAATTTCTATTTATTTATTTTACTATTTTATTATACATTATTAAATAATTATAAATTATTTAAATTTATGATGAAAATTTTTCAGAAAAATTGGCTTATGCCACAAATATTCATATGACTACCTAGATTCTATGATTAACATTTTACCGTATTTGCCTTCTCACATAATGTCCCATCTGTCTATTCCTCTGTCCACCCATCAATCCAGCTGATACTTTTGATACATTGAGAGACATCAATATATTTCATCTCTTAACACTTCAGCATGTATATCATTTATGAGAGTTCTTTTTACAGAAGAGGAAAGTATAGACTGTGGAATCAGATAGACCTATTTCAATCTCAGATAATAATTTTGCTGTTAGATTATTCAATGTAACAGTTTGTTTGGGGGTCTTCATTTTAAAGAAAGAGTAGAATTATAATTGCTTATTCCTTGACTTTCACTAGCACAAAATTGTATCTACATTGGTATAACCTACTTTTTAAAATGTTCTTCAGTAACGTAAACATTTATTTTTCTAGTTAAATAATTACCCCCGTGGCAATTATCAATTTCCAATACTAGTTCTAGACTATTAGCCTTGTATGTCAACCTCAGAGATCCTAGAATCTTGATCATTTTCTCTGCCAAAGAGGAGAAGGAGTGCAACCCTCTTAGTGAGAGTTACCACCACTGTCCAACATACTGTCAGAGAGAATCTGCCTCAGTTTCCTGTGAAATAAGCCTTTGATCTTGGAAGATGATAGTGTTTACTCAGAACAGGAAATGAGCTCTTAGATGCCTTTGGGAACACTAATTGCAAGGAGTTAATAATTTATCTTTAACAGTTTTCAACAAATACTCATTGAGGGAAATCTTATCAAAATATTACAAACTCTTGAGTCTGGTTCATTCTGTCGACCACATGTTTAATAAATGAATTCAGCTTTAATAACTTCAGGAAATGGAAGCTTATCTATTCAGCCACTATCTCTTGATTCTAGAATGCAGAGATACAGGGATCTTGTCCTCAAGGTATACTCTGTCTAGTGGGAAATAATACCGGGGGAAAAAAACTAAAACAAACAAACAAACAAACCCAAACAGTAGAGAGTGATAAATAGCATTAACAGATGCTTCAAATGTAATAGGGTCAAGGCACATAAGTGGGACCAGTTTTGTGGAGAGGAGGTTGCTGTCATGGATCAAGGAAGCCTTTCGGAGAATGGCATACTTGTGTTGTAAAGGAAAGGCCTTGAAAAACCTCACCTAACATAACTTGAGTTTTCAAACTGTTTTATATAATGGAAATGTCGTCTTTAACTTTTTATTCAACATCTACTGGGGACTGCTCTGTGCCAGGCACTGGCCATTGTTCTGAGAATATAGCCGTGAGCTGGGGAGATCTTTGCTCACAGTCTAGAGGTGAGACAGACACTGAGGAAGTTAAGTGTAACTGGGAAGAACATTGTGATGGACAAAGAGAAGGGTCTGTAGCAGAGGGGACCAGTTCTAGCCCAGGGGGGGAGGCATGAGCACACAGCTGAGCACTTAGATGTTTGCCTGGTCAGTGCGAGTTCTGTGTTCCCTTTGAAAGCGCAGTCATCCTCACAGTTATTCTGCATCCTCTATAGGGCCTCCACCACGGACCAGGGCTGTGGTTAGCAGCTCAGAAGCCACAGCCTGTATGGGTCTTTATGCTCAGGAAGGCACTTTTGAATCTTCACCATTCTGAAAATAATCTGTAGTTTCATGGAGTGCCATAGAGTGTTCTGATTACATTCCTCCAAAGAGTTTTTACTGAGTGTTTATTAAAGTCTTGCCTGGTTAAGGACGTGAGACTGTAGGTCCTGAAATCACTTAATTTCACATTGCAGAAGTCCTGTGCTTGAAACTCTAACTCTAGCCAGCAATCTTACAAATGCCCATCATTGGTCACTGTCGGACAGATATTCACCATGATTTTTATGGAAGGTGGGTAAGAGGTGCCATCACAGCTATCAAGGATGTATATTATAGAAGCTCTTCCACTAATTCCCACCTTACAAAATTAGACAGATATAACCAAAGTCCATGCGAGAACAAAAGCCGGTTAACTCTGACACCAAAAGATGGCATCAGTAGGAGTGAATGTACTATGAGCCTTCCTGTTACATTTGTATACTTAATAAGTACTTGCAAAATTCATTGAAAACAAAGTCAGTTTTCCAAAATCCCAGAAACAAAGATGTAGCATCAGAGCTGGGAGGGATCTCAATGGTCATCTAGTCTAGATTTTGCCAACCAGTAGATTTTAAAGCTCTATCTGGTAACTGTAACCAAGACATTAACCAAGATGAACCTCTTAGACTCTTGTCAATGTCTCTGATTTTCCTGGAACCCTCCCCAAGGAGTATAACTGTGTTGATAGCCCCACGGCCATATTCCAACTTTACTTCTCTTCACATTCATTCAGTGGTTCCAGTGTCAGCACCCACCCCAAACCTGCTCTTCCTACAAGCTTTCCATCCTAGTCAGTGGCAGCTTGATGCTTCTACTAGCTCAATTTGGTTGTCATTTATAACTATTTTACTTTCTTCCACACTTGCTCTCCAGTCTCTCCAACAATCTTGTTGATTCCATCTTCAACATATATCTAGAACATGACTTCACTTGCTGCTATCCCAATCCAAGCCATCATCAGTTTCTCTTAAATTGTTGCGGTAGTTCCCTACTTGGAGACAGCATTTCTACCTTTGCCCCTTCCAGTCAAAGCAGACAAAATGATTACTTTAAAACCTTAGGTCATCTCATTCCTCTAATCAAAGTCCTCTAGTGGATTCCATCTCACATAGTGTACATGCCAATGGCCTTACTATGGCCTCAAATGACCTGCATGATGGGAGCTCTTCCCCTTCCTCCTCCTGCTTCCACCACTTTGTCCTCCTAATGCATGTGGCACTTTCCCACCTCAAGAACTTGTCACTTGCTCTTCCCTTGGCCTCCACTTCTTCCTGCAGGGATCCTTTCCCTGCGAAGACTCTGCTCACAGGCTTCTGCATCATTGAAGCCTTCCCTAGCACCATATTAGTGACATCCTTTCCCTCATCCCAAACCTTTCTTTTTCCCCTACTCTGTTGTTCTCCAGAGCATTTACCACAGTCCAATAGACTGTGCTTTGCTTGTCTACGTATTTATTGATTATCTCTACATGATCTTCATGACACAGAGACTTTATCTTGTTCACTTCCATATTTCTAGCACATAGAACTCTACCTGTCACCTAATACTTAATAAGCATTTGTTGGATACATAATACATAAATTGTAACTTTATTGCTACAAATATTATTACTAATATTGTTATGATAATTCAGATTTTTCCTTTGTTAGCAGGCTAACTTCTGTTCACCCTTCAAGACTCTACTTAGGAATTCCAAATTCTAAAAAGTTTTCTCTTTGTTTTCAAGATGGTGTTAGAAATCTCTTCTCTGAGCTCCCATAGCAACCTCAGCATGTCTCCATCAGAGCTCTAATCACATGACAATGTCTGTTTACCTAGGGAACTTCCCTACCACTGGCCTGGGAGTGGGATGTAGTATCTTTAATCAGAACTTCCTAGGACTTCACACAGTGTTTGGCTCAGGTTAAGCCTATAGCTGTTTGAAGGAAGGAAGGAAAAAGGGGTCAATTAAAAAAGAAAAGAAGGGGGACTCCTGGGTGGCTCAGTTGGTTAAGCAACCACCTTCAGCTCAGGTCATGATCCCAGGGTCCTGGGACCGAGTCCCGCGTTGGGCTCCTTGCTTGGCAGGGGGCATGTTTCTCTCTCTGCCTCTGCCTGCCACTCTGCCTGCTTGTGCGTGCTCTCTCTCTCTCTCTGACAAATAAATAAATAAATAAATAAATATCTTTAATTTTAAAAAAGGAAGGAATAAAAGGAAGAATGGATGGAAAATAGACTGTAATTTTCATTTCCAGTAAAAAAAGAACTCTGGGGCACCTGGGTGGCTGTCAGTGAAGCATCTGCCTTGGGTTCAGGTCATGACCTTGGGGTCCTGGGATCAAGCCCACTTTGGGCTCCTTGCTCAGAAGGAAGTCTACTTCTCCCTCTCCCTCTGCCCCTGCTCATGCTCGCTTGTGCTCTCTCTCTCAAATAAATAAATAAATAAATAAATAAATACAATCTTTAAAAAAAAATAGAACCTGTTACAAATTCAGTTAACACACTTGAGGGATAATGCAGACCTCCTTTTTGAAAAGTGTGCTGATGTCCATAGAACAAAAGCCGCACCATCTTAACAGTTCAGTGACATCAGTACATTCACAATTATTTTGTTTTTAGTATATTTACATTTTTGTGCAACCATTACCACCATCCATCTCCAGAATGCTTCCCTCTGTACACCTGAATCTCTGTACCTGTTAGATGCTAACTCCCCATTTTCCCCTGCCCCCAACCCTTGGCAACCACTATCCGACTTTCCAAGTCTGATTACTCTAGGTACCTCTTGTAAGTAGAATCACACAGTATTCGTTCTTTTATGACTGGTTTATTTCACTTAGCATAATGTCCTCAGAAGGTCCACGTTGCAGCATCTGTCAGAACTGAATTCCTTTTTAAGGTGGAATAAAGTTCTGTTGAATGTATGTACCACATTTGTTTATCCATTCATCTGTCCATGGGCACTTGTGTTGTTTCCACCTTTTGGCTATTGTGAATAACATTGCTAAGAGCATGGGTGTACAGAAGTTCTTGCTTTCACTTCTTTTGCGTATATACCCAGAAGTGGAATTGCTGAACCATGTGGTAATTCTATTTTTAAACTTGGGGGGGAACTGCCATAAGTTTTCATTAGCAGCTGTACCTGTTTACATTCCCACAATGGGCATAGGACTTATAATTTCTCTGTATCTTCACTAACATTTGTTACTTTACTTTCTTTCTCTTCTCTTTTCTTCCTGTCTTTCTGCCTTTTTAATAGAAGCCTGTGGTACTGCAGAGTTCTTAACATCTAAGTACATATGTAAATACATTTAAGCTCCCAGTAGTGAGTCTTTAGCCTGTAAGGCAGCTGGTGGTACTAAGGTGAACTTCTGGAATTTGTTCAGCTGCATAGACACTTATTCCTCTCTCCCCATCTGCTTTCTCCTAGCTGAGTCCCACCAGCCCTTTTGAGTGGCTTCATGGTACAAATTCTCATGATTCAGGGTGCCTGGGTGGCTCAGCAGTATTCAATATATACTTCGAGCCTTCCTCTCCTCTCTTCACAAAAGGCAATCGAGGAAGAACTATACACGGTTTACCTGCAGGAAAGAGCATAAAGGTAATAAAAGGGCTGAGTGAGTTATAAAGTAAGAGAGTGAGGGCAGATTCTATAGAGCCCTTGTGTGCCAGCAGCAAAGCTGAGTGAAGGAACATCTGGAAAGCCCTTTCCCCCAGCCATATCCCATATCAATCACCCCATCAGCATCACCCCTGGAGTCCAACTCTGTTCTTAGGAAGCTTAGGAAGTTTGGAACACCAAACATCATTTCTCCCTGCCCCCAACACTTGGGGCAATTCTAAATATTGCAGACAATTCTAAAATATTTCCAAAAACTTATGTTCAGGGAGCTATGATCCAAATATTTTAATTTTACAATTTTTTTTAAAGGATTTTATTTATTTATTTGACAGACAGAGATCACAAGCTAGCAGACAGAGAGAGAGGAAGGAAAGCAGGCTCCCTGCTGAGCAGAGAGCCCTATTCGGGCCTGATCCCAGGACCCTGGGATCATGACCTGAGCGGAAGGCTGAGGCCTTAACCCACTGAGCCACCCAGGCGCCCCTTAATTTCGCAGTTTTTAAAAAGATTTTCTATATTTGACAGAGGGAGAGAGTGAGAGAGAGCACAAGCAGGGGAGCGGCAAGCAGAGGGAGAAGGAGAAGTAGGCTTCCCGCCGAGCAGGGAGACTAATGTTACTAATCGTGACTTGATCCCAGGAATCCGGGATCATGACCAGAGCCTAAGGCAAATGCTTAACTGACTGAGCCACCCCAGGCCCCAGATTTCACAATTAACTGTTACTCTGGGCGAGTTAGTAAACCTTACTATACCTGTTTTCTCAGCTATGAAATGAAATTATTGGACAAGAAATCTCTAAGGACTTTACCAGCTCGAAATAATTTTGGTTCTAAACTTTCCAATGACTCATAAACAATTACTTTTATTTTAGAAATGTTTCATATGTATCAAGGTAATTCTGTCTTATTCCGGCCTTATTTATGTTGAATAACTCTGAAAACTCAGAATCAGATGCTTGTTGCTCTTTATTCTCTGTCAGAATATTATAAACGTGTGTGTCTACATTTGCAGAGAGCTGTAACTTCTCAGTCATTTGCCATCTTATCTGCCACCACCTCCAAATGTTTCTTTTCTAAAAGCACACAACAAAAATGCCACTGGATTAGATGTAATTATGAAATGCTACCTAGAAGCAAACATGATATCCAGTGTGTGCTCAGTAGAATTCAGAAGCTGTAATTGCTCATGTATCCCTCCCTTTTACTCACTCGCTATCAAATACGCTTTGCAAACAATGTAAAAAGAGACAAAATTCAGAAATGTCATAATTTCCCACAGTATCACCATGACTGAAAGGGATTGAGCCTGTTATTGTTATGGGCGACATGTTTTCATAGGTTTCCCAGCCTGTTGAGAGCCATTTCAGGATGGTGAGTCAAGGAATGAAATCTGAAATTGCCCCTTTGTTTCTAACACACCTTTCAGTTGATGTCATCAGGCATTTCTTAGAGTGAGCCACTGCCCACCTCTTAGTCCTGTTCATTTTCATCAATTTTTTAAGATAAAAGTAGTTCATTGGAAATAACTTATTTTTTAAACATTTTTTTTAAGATTTTATTTATTTATTTGGCAGAGAGAGAAATCATAAGTAGGCAGAGAGGCAGTCAGAGAGAGAAGAGGAAGCAAGCTCCTTGCTGGGCAGAGAGCCTGATGCGGGACTCCAACCCAGGACCCTGAAATCATGACCTGAGCCGAAGGCAGAGGCTTTAACCCACTGAGCCACCCAGGCGCCCCATAACTCTTATTTTTAACTTATGATTCACTCATTCTGTATTCTGGATAAACTTAAAAAAAAAAAAAAAAAAAAAAGCTTAAGGAGCACCTGGCTTAGTCATTTAAGTACCTGACCTTTGGTTTTGGCTCAGGTCTTGATCTTATAGGTTGTGAATTTGAGCCCCGCCTTGGGTCGGGGTGGGGGGGTTTATTTATGTGCTTAGTGGGGAGTCTGATTGAAAGATTCTCTCCCTCTCTCCCTTGCTTTACTCGCTCTCTCTCTCAAATAAATAAATAAATCCTACCAAAAAAAAAAAGTTAAACATGCTCTCCCTGAGTTGTTGTGCATGCTCTGATTTATCCGTAATTGTTACCACATGCAAAAGAGAATCTCATGGATGATTCTTTGTTTTTAAACCCCTTTAACACTTACTTTGACAGCATACATATACAGTATAGTTACACATCAAGTAACTTACTTTAATGATTCTTTTTTTTTTTTTTTACTTTAATGATTCTAAAATAGGGTTTACAGTTTCTCTGTGTTAAAAGTCCGTGCTATCAATTACATCGTTTTAATTTCCTTTGCAGGAAACAAATCACCACCTATTTTAAACAGAAGAGCATTTAATTCAGAGAGTTAGGGAATTGTTAGGGAGGCTGATAGGAGTGGGATAAGCTGGGTTCTTTCTTTTCTTCTTTTTTTTCTTAAAGATTTTGTTGTTGTTGTTAGAGAAAGTGCACAAGCAGGAAGAGGGGCTGAGGGAGAAGCAGTCTCCCCACTGAGCAAGGATCCAGATGTGGAACTTGATCCAAGGACCCTGGGATCATGATCCAAGCCAAAGGCAGATGCTAAACCGACTGAGCCACCCAGGCGTTCCAAGCAGGGTTCTTTCTCGTGACCCCCAGAACATCACCACCGAACTATCCTGCCAGAGGAGTGCCAGTGGGGTGTGGGAACTTGCTCTGGAAGGTTTAAGAATGCACCAGTCAGGGTGCCTGGGTGGCTCTGCGGTTGGGCGGCTGACTTGATTTCTCAGGACATGATCTTGATGCTCAGGACGTGATCTCAGGGTCCTGGGATCAAGTCCGTGTTGGGCTCTGTGCTCAGTGGGGAATCTGCTTCAGGATTCTCTCTCTCACTCTGCCCTTGCCCCTGCCCTCTTTCTCTCTCTCAAAATAAATAAATAAATCTTAAACAAAACAAAACAAACAACAAAAAAAACCACCCCATTGACTGTGATCCAGGCAGGGGTCAGGAAGCTGCCCCTGCAACTGCTTTTTGACAGTTATAAAGCCAGTCTCTGGACACCAGGATGCTGTTGTAGAAAAGCCCAGTAATTCCATGACCATGACTGTCCGCAGCAACACCTAAGAACTCAAGAAGGTGGTACTGACCCCTTCTGCTTTCCAAATCTTGCGTATTGCACTGATTTAGTATGATCTCTTTCACACCCAGAGCCAGCTGCAAGGGAGTATGAGAAGTGTGAGTTTTTGTTTTTTTTTTTAACACAGATAATCATTTTTTTTTTAAGATTTTATTTATTTATTTGACAGACAGAGATCACAAGTAGGCAGAGAGGCAGGCAGAGAGAGAGAGAGAGAGGGAAGCAGGCTCCCTGCGGAGCAGAGAGCCCGATGCTGGGCTCGATCCCAGGACCCTGCGATCATGACCTGAGCCGAAGGCAGCAGCTTAACCCACTGAGCCACCCAGGCGCCCCTAACACAGATAATCATTAATTGTTATTGTCATAAGTATTACAAAGGCAAAACTGCAAAATATAATAACAACACATATCAGGGTGGTCTGACTTCCTTTGCAAGGGTCAGAGACATTTTTTTCCCCTGTATTTTTGTAACAAATTACACCATCTCTTCCACACATTGTCTTTTTCATTTAATAGGATATCTGGACTATTACTGTGTATCAACACATAATGAGCTTTTATATTCTTCTTTGTTTTATGACTGCAAAGCATCCTACAGTATAAATGTATATAATTCATCTTACCATTTGCCTCTCCATGGACGTTTGGGCAGTATCCAGTCCTTTACTATCACAAATAATGCTGTGGTGAATGGCCTTGTATTTATGTGATTTCCCAAGTGTACAAGAGTATCCATAGGATGAATTCCTAAAAGTAGAACTTCTCAGTCAGTGGGCATATTGTTTGTAATTTTGTTGTTCTTGGTGTCATTTGTGATTTTTTTTAAAGAAAAAATATTTTCTTTTATCCATTAGTTCATTTTTTGAATAGCTAATACACACACAGGGTAAAAAGGTAAATAAAAAGGAACAAAAAGGTAGATAGTGGAAAGCAGATTTCCTTCATGATTCATCCAGAAATGTTCTATGTATATATAAGCACATAGACACTTATATCCATATACATCTATACACGACATATGAACATATAAATTAATATGCAGAATTTCTCTTCTTAGGGCTGATTTTTTTTCCCCCCTGCATATGGTCTATGGGGATCAGGGAAGTTTTGCTAAGACATAGAGACCCCAGGCTTCAGTGTGGCATTGGGTTAGAAACAAGCCTTCTATACTGTCTCATCATTTCCTCTTTAGTGTCCATGCATGGGCTTTCCCAGCGCCCATGTGGTCATTCTGCAGGCAAGGATGGCTATGGATGCGAGCTCTCCACTGTCCATGGCCTCAGGTTTTCTAACAAGATCTTCTGTGCTTTGTGCAGAGTAATAGTTCTGGAGTCTGTCTTCTCCATAACTGGACAGACTCCCTCTACCCCTCTCATGGTTAAAACTTCTTTTTTGTGTGGCCCATATATTTTTTCTTGCTTTCCTCCCTTCATGTGATGGAGCGTGTTTTGCAACAGTTTTCTAGAAAAGGGTCCATGGAGGGTAAATTTTTTGAGATCTTGGGTGTCTGAAAACGTTTTTATTCTCCCTTCCCACTTGATTGATATAGTGACTGGATATAGGATTCTGCATAAGGAATAATATTCCTTCAGTTTTGAAGGCTTTGCCCCATCGACTTGCTGTTGAGAAATCTGAAGTTCTTCCTAGTGATGGAAGGATTTCTGCTTTGTTCCCAGTGAAATTTCAGGATGATTGTCTTTGCAGGAGTCTCATTTTCACCCATTCTCTTAGGCATTGAGTAGGCCCTTTCTTTCTGGAAACCCTGAGTATCCTCTTGAATTATTCATTGCTGCTTTTTTCTCCTCTGTTATTTAGATGTTGGATCTCCTCTTTGGGTTCCACTTATGTTTCTCTCCTATTTTCCTTCTTGTGGTCTTTTGCTTTGTTTTCTGGGAAATTTCCCCAACTTCATCTTCCAAAATTTCTTTTGCATTTTTTTCATTGCCGTTGCATCATGTTTTCAATTTTAGAGAGCTCTTTTGTTTTTGTTCTTTGAATTTTTTCATACCATTCATTGTGCACACTCTTTTTATTTCCCTAAGGATATTGATAATGGTACTTTTAAAGTATGTCTTATTTTTCCTAAGAGGGATCTTTCTTCTAAGTTGCTTTTTTTCTATTTCTTTGCTTTGGTATTTATCTTCCATGTTAGAATCTTTCTTTAGATGTATGGTAATTAGTTGTCTATTCATAATTTTAAGATAGGGACTAAGGGGCACCTGGCTGGTTCATTAGTAGAACACAGAACTCTTGATCTTAGGGTTGTAAGTTCAAACCCCATGTTTGATGTAGAGCTTACTTAAAAAAAATTTTTTTTAATGGGGCATCTGGGTGGTTCAGTCAGTTAAGTGCCTTCCTTTGGCTCAGGTCATGTTCCTGGAGACCCTGGATTGAGCTCACATTGGGCTCCCTGCTCGGTGGGGAGTCTGCTTCTCACTCTCCCTGTTCCTCTCCCCTGCTTGAGTTTTCTTTCTCTCTCTCAAATGAATAAACAAAACCTTAAAAATGATTTTTAAAAATAAATAAAATAAAATGAAGGTCTAATTTCCTGGGGTATTGGAATTGTCCATATGGTGTTAGGGGTGTGACTTATACAGATATGTATGTACATTTCAATACTGTGTATAAATTATACCCTCAAAAATACCTCTTAGAAAAAAACTGAAAACAATAGAAGCTCTGAGCAAGTGGGTAGGAATTACCAAGATATAGTTCTACCTTTGGGACACGTGGGTGGATCATTTGCTGGTACAGGACCCAGTCCTCAGTGGGGCCTAGCATTCCTGTCCTGATACTCTTTTACCTCTATAGAGTGTAAACGTAAACCCCTAGGCTTTGCTAGCAGAAAGGTGGGCAGTTACCCAGCAGTGTGGAATGGGGAAGGAGTTCTAAGGATCTAACTGCTTCTTAAACATATTTTACCCAGTCCTCTGTATTTCGGCATGATGACCCCTCACTTCAACTGTAGTTTTACTAATGTAATGAGTTCTCGAACCTTTTGAAAATCCTGCAGTGTAAACTGATTTTTTCCTCTGTTCTTCACTGCCACTCTCTAGTTTCCAAAATATTATTATTGTTCTTTCCTCTTGCTTTCCCAGACCCAGAAGGCTTAGGTCTTTAATAAATAAATAAATAAATAAATAAATAAATCCATTATTGTAGTTTTTTGGTCAGGTTTCAAGAGGAAGCAAAGTTAGATGTGTGTATTAAATCAACTCTCTTAACTCAGGAGTCAGGAAATCAGAAATGTACTTTTTAACTTTCCCACTTCTGCCATACAGGAAAGCCCACTCTAAGGAGTTTGGAGTAGATGCTAAAAGCAACTTCCCCGAAGCTCCCCTTTGACTGCTCAACATCCACACATACTCTTCTACTCTGACTTTAATTTCTGAACAATAATAGCAATCAAAACGTGCTTTCACTGTACAGAATGGAAAGATTCTTTGTGCAAAGGAAAACACATTCAGTATCTCTTTGAAGGGAAGATGAAAAAGTCCCCTTCCATGGACCTCTGTCTGGGTTATGTTCATTCATCCAGTTCCGGAGCCATCTCTCCTGGATATCCTTTAACCTAAAAACTAAATTATAAAATTAACCACTAACCATATGCCTTATAGGACATAGTACAGGAGAGGGGTACTGGTTATTATCTCTAATTATGTGTGTATTAGGAGGAAAATATGGATGCCTGCCGTAGTCCTACTTTCTGCATCTAGTCATGAGGCCACAGTTGGTATTTATCATTTCCTTCCTTTGTACCAGCAGTTCATCTGTTTGGAGTTCATTTTGTCTGTTAAATCAATTAGTGGCAGGGCTCGACATTTCAGACTGCCAACAAAAAATTTGTAAATGGATCCTCCCTTATCCTTTATTATTTTCAAAATGCAAATCTCCAGCCTCTGGCTTTGTAGGGATAGTGTTGATATTGTTGATTCCTGTGAGGAGAGAAAAGCAAATGCGTCATGTGTTGTGCTTTTCTGTGTAGATGAGAACCTCAGGTGAAAAATCAACAGCTTGACAGCTGAGCGCTTCTACAAAGTTAGGCAACAATGGGTTCATTTGCCAATGGAAGAAAGATGGACATGCCTTGGATTAAAGGCTGGAAAGTGGTAAGGTTGCCACTGTTTGTCATCCAAATTGTGAAGCTTGACCTTGTGTTCAGGAAAATCACCAGCCTCAATCCAGAGATGGCAGAATTCAGGTAGTCCTCAAGAAGCAGTTTGGGAAAGGTAATAAAATTTGTTTTGGTGTCCTCCTTCCTCCCTTATCAGGCTCAGCTTTCCCTGGCCTATATTGCATTTGTAACCAATCGCTGAAACATTAACTATTTATAATATGTCTTCTGATAAGAGATGGGTATAACCCCCTTCAAGAGATATTTGCATTTCAATAGAGTATTCATCAAAATGGACATTTCAAAATTAGAAAGCGTAGGACTTTACTAATAGACTAGTAGATGATGGGATTAATCTATATCACACCCACTTTGATTTTCTTTCTTTCTTTCTTTCTTTCTTTCTTTCTTTCTTTCTTTCTTTTTTCTTTCAGAGATAGAACCTGGGAAGATGGGAGGGGCACAGGGAGAGAAAGATTTGTTGTTGTTGTTAAGGTTTATTCATTTTAGAGAGAGAGAGAAGGGACAGGAGCAGATGGAGAGAGAGAATCATAAGTAGACTCTGCTCAGTGCAGAGCCCACCTCTGGGCTCAATCAGATCACAATCTGAGCTGAAACCTACCAAGAGTCAGAAGCCCAACCAACTGCACCACCCAGGGGTCCCAGGTAGAGAGAATCTGAAGCGGCCCCATGCCCACCCAGTGTGCAGCCCAAAGTGGGGTTCCACCTCACAACCCTGAGATCATGACGTGAGCCAAAATCCAGAGTCGGAGATTTAAACAACTGAGCCTATACCTACTTGATTTTGACAGAAATTTCCACTAGCTTATAAAAACCATTCCACTGACTCGATCTGTAATACAGATTATAATTGGTGATGGGGAAAGGTTATTTCCACATTGCCTGACATCTGGACCACATTCACTCTATTGTTATTGAGCTGAAAGATGGTTTTATTATAGTTCTATTATTACTAAACCCAGCATATGTGGACAGTGGTTAACTTGGACGTTTAAGACATTGCACTCTAGTCTGTCCATGATGAGGGATAGCTAGAAGAAAGGCAGGCAGGGACAAGGGGCCTCCCCACTCTAAGAGGAAACCACCCTGACAAGGATTTTACATCACCCTGAAGGAGCCCTATACCCTTTTCCACATGATAGATAGGTGAAAAAACCTGATTGGATGACAGGTGCAGAGGGGCTAATCAGATTAAAATAGCACTCCCATAAGCCCATAAAACCCCCTAGACTTAAAAACTCCCTCTGGGCTCCTCTCCCTCTTTGGGAACTTTGTACTATCACTTTGCTATGGTTTAGTAAACCTTGCTTTGCTGTCCATCACTCTGTCTGGTCTATCCTTTCATTCTTTGAAATGGTGTGACCAAGAATCACGAGCACTTAGAGGGGAAGAAGTCCTATAACATCAAGACCATCCAACCATCCAACCATCTTCCAAATTCATATCTGGTCACTAGGATAATTGGCCTAGGAACAAATGGTAATGTTCCCTGGTCCCTTTTATCTAGCAAATTAAAAACCCTTTTTGTTGCCCTTTTCACATTGGGAAACTCTTCAGCAAGGTCGAGTTGAGAAACCAGTACATTTTAGTGGATTTTAGGTATTATCAGGGGAATAGGAATTACTGTCACTTTCAAGGTCCTTCCCGATGGACTAAGAAATGAAATTGACATGGGACAGATCAATAGGAGAAAATAAAATTTGGTAGTATATGTACAGGGAATCCACACAGATGTGGATATTCCAAAGAAAATTAGCAAAATAAAGTATATATGTCATCCTGAACTGAGGAAACCGAGTAGGGATCTAGGACTTCAGAAGGAAGGAATGCAATTTATAGGGAGGTGAAAAAGAGTAAATATTTGGTCAATCAATGTTTGCTGAACCATCCAGAGACAATAGGACAGGAAAGGAGTTGGATCAAATAGCTTTGCTAGGTTCCTCCCTGTCTACCACACCTACTTGGCATCATAATGTAGTTATTTATGGTGATAACTCTCTCGCTGGAGCAGGTCCTCTATCTCAATTCTTTCAGGCATTTGATGGGGGAGATAAAGAGCTTTAACTAAATCTGCTAGGTTTTTATTGCTTCTTAACTGAAAGTAGTGTTCATGCCAAAGGGGCCCACCTTGGGGCAGCTTGCCATCAGCCTCTACAAGTACAAAGTAGGCTGCGTTAACGCTGGAAAAATACGCAAATACTGAATAATGTTCCAGGGCCCTGAAAAGGGAATGGTATGGTATAGGATGATTTTACGTTTGCTTTAGGGGAAAAAGAAGGGCAAAACCTTTGGTGCTCCTTGGGAGAACATACAGACCTTGGCCAAATCAAAGTATGCCTCAGAGACAGAGCAGGGACTGGGCTCCGGTCCTCTCAATTCTGATCCTAAAATCCAGCATTCTTGGGCTGCCTCCATAAAGAAAATAAGCTCCAACTCGATACCTCTTGAGTAGCATACGTTGCAGGAATGCAGAGGGAGTGTGCTTACTGAAAGAAAGATGCTTATTACAGAGATGGCCAAGACTGGACCAAGCAAGTCTGTGCCAAGATGGGCCCCAGTGCTGACCTTTCGCCAACTCCCCCCCTCATTATAATACCAAAAAGTACAACCAGGGGTGGAAATTTAACATGCTAATTAGACACACAATACATGAAGAAGCATGGACTTTCAATGTGTGTGTGCTCGTAAACCCCTGCCTCTACATGCTTAAACGGAACTCCCACCTAAGTAAGTATCTTTAAAAAACCCTCCCTGACCTCTGCTCCGGGAGTCAGTCTGAGAATTCTTTCGTCTTTGCTGTCTCCCTTGTGCTGAGCAAAAGCCCTAGTAGAGTTTTGCCTGGAACTGCCACTGGGATTCTCGTCAATTTCTTTTGCTTGGAGAGCTCAAGGGCCCAGTTGGGTAACACCTTCAGCCCTTAGATTTGTATCCACTAATCCCGAATTTGTGCTCCTTGGACTTTTCCTTTGTGCTATCTATGAGCATAAGATTTATTAAACAATTGACTACAAGGAGGAGTTTTCAGAAGGAAATAACGAAAAGTATTTTAGAGAATGAACTCTTTTCACGGAAACAATTGATATGCTAATTGAAATGAATGCCACTTAGCTGTTAATTGTAACAGTCCTGCAAGGTCCTTCCCTTGAAATGTTTTATTAGCTTTAAATGTAAGTTATTCTAAGTGCTCACAATTAATTGTGTTAGATCTCTATGGCTATTTTATAATTCCTACCTACCCTCCTGGCCTCCCAACAAGCAGTTCAAAAACGGATTTTACCAGCTAAAATCCTAAGGAATGAGACCATGTGCCACAGAGCCCACATTGAAGAAAACCTTGATCCTTACTCAGGAAGAAAGGGGCTGGTGGCAGCAGTAAAAAGCTTTCAGTAGGAAGGAAGCAAATGACTTGGGTAAAGTATTTAGATGGTCTGTCAAATAACAAACTAGAGGAAATTGTGGGGTGGGTCAGGAAAAAGGTTAGCTGAAAAGACCTTCAAAGTAGATGTAAACAACCTAATAGGAGTGAGTGTGCATGTGGGTTTGGGTTCCTGGGAGTTGGATGTCCATTGAATGTGAGAAAATGGACTGTTTAAGAATTTTTTAAAAACTAGGGAGATCCGTGCTTTTGAAAGCTGGCCATTTTGTAAATCTTTAAACCTTGCAAAGAAGGCTGTTCATAGAAGGCAGGAATCTGGAGCAGGTTTACTCTGAAACTGGCCATTAGACACAATAACATGAGTCCAGCTGCAGAATGGGAGGGGAACCCTGCTTTATTGTGTGGAGAGTCTACCAGTAAATACTGTCTGTTATAGTGATCTAAAAGAGTATTGCACTGCATTTTTTTTTTTTTTCCAAAAAGCATTTGCTTTGTTCACCTTGAAAGTCACTTTTTGGCAGAGGTTTATGCCTCAGAGACAGACAGGTTTTATGAAGAGGTGAATTCAAAAGGCTGAGGGCCCAGTGCCAGCCGGAGGGGCACTAGGAGTCTTTCTCAGCTGGGCAGGCAGAATCTTGGGCTGATGAATTTTAAAAATTAAGGATTAAGCTTACAAAACACATATAAATTTTAAAAAAATGTAGATAGCTCAATCTACGGAAATAAAGTTTTTAAATTTAAAAAAAAAAAGAGGTGAAGTCAAAACAAAACCCACTGTAATTGCTAGAGGTAGGTGCATGCTTTGCTCATAGCAAATGTGCACCTTGGCATTCAGTACCAGGCCCATTGCCAAGGAGGTGGAGCAGAGGATAGACTGAGGGAAACCAGGGCACTTGCTTATTAAAATGTTTACTCAAGAAATTAATTGAATAAATAAATCCAGGGAAAGGAGAGACAGAAAATGATTTCTTCTGTTTTTCCTGGAGTCACCACTCATTTCTGTTGTGGAAACAACTACTGATAATACTAGAAATTAACTTAATTACGTTCATTGCATTTAAAAAATAGTTAAAATGTGTGATTTTCCACTTGGGATGCTTGATTTTGTCCCTGACATGTTATCGTTACCAGCCTGCTTGCTTGTTGACGAATGTCTCTCTCCTTGCTCTACTGGAAGCTCCTCAGGGGGTCAGTTTTCATCCTCACAACCCTCAAGATGCTTTGCTTTTTTCCCATTCTCTATAAATCAGTCGCAGATATCTTTGGATAGTGCTCTGATGTTGCCGGTCCTGGAGGCACTGTTTTAGTATTAGAAATTGCTGGAAGGTAGCCAATGTCCAAACTAGCAAAAATTAGCCAGCATTTGGAATGGCCTCTTAGACATTATTCTTGATACTCTTGAACTCTTGAACCACTTAGAGGGAATTATAATGAAAATGCAAAGGTAACCATGTTTTCAGGAGAGTGTGTCATGCTGTAGATGAGAAGAAGGCCTTCTTTGTTTATTATGCCACCACCGTTGCTCGTGACATCTGCTAACAGATGCCAGAAACCTGGAAATCGGCAACCCCATGCTTTTGGAAAGCATTCTATTAACACCACTACCTCTAGAACATGAAGGAAATAATTGCATTTCAAAAACAGCCCATGGATAAATACAATCACGTACTCTTTTCACTGCTTGAATCATTTTCAACTCAGAAATGGAGATAATGAATGCTGGTAGGAGAGTTACACCCAGTGTTGTGAAACGGTGTAAATCAGATCAGGCACAAATCTGAAGGCTTTGAATGGCTTTCAGAACCTCCAGCTGATGATTCTGGGGGAAGCCAGGGCCATCTGGAATCCCAAAGACAACTTTATCAGGTAAATAGAATTGGTAGAGGAGTTAATTATGGCAGTAAATATTGCTCAGAGCACTGACTCCTGGGTGTCCTGCTGGATGGTACTTCAAGTCTCTCAGCCATGCCCAGCAAACATGGCTGTGTGGTTCTTTCATTAAGAATGATAGTAATTTGGTTTCCTCCCTATGTGGCTAGAGTGACTATTTAAACTACAATATTTGGGAGAGAGCTGATAAAGTCAGCAAACCCTTTCAGTATTTCCTTTTTAATTTCCCTTGGCTGCGAAGCTCCTTGCTCCTCAAAACCACCACCTAATTATTTTGGTAAGAGCTTCACACTGGCTTCAAGTTTCTTCCTGTCAGCCTTGCTGTTCCTTTGATGCATTATGAGTCATCTGGGAGCATTTTTCTCACGTCACTCCCTCAACAGCAAACTATAGACACATTGCCTGTTCCATGGGTTTTCAAAGTCTGTCCCTGAACCAGCAGTATCAATGTCCATGGAACTCTTAGAAATGCAAATTCTCTGTCTTCATCTTGGACTTGCCAAAAAAGAAACTATGAAGTTGATGAAGATGGGCCCCAGCATTCTGTGGTTTAACAATCCCTTTAAGTGATTCTGATTCGTGCTAAGGGTTGAGAACCAGTGGCCTTTTGGATCAAGTGGAATCTTTTTCTATCATTCTTTTCCAGTTATCTATTGTAGCTTATCAGTTCATTTCTTCTGCTATTTAAGCACCTATTCTGCATTGAGGATTTACATTTGCTTTCTGACTAACATGAAACATAACTTGTCAAACTTAGTATTGCACAGTGGAGGAGATCAGAACAGGTTTCCCCAAAATGTGCCATTTTGGCAGATGGAGTTTTGAGCTAAAGGCAATCAAGACACTGCAGGCTCAAGAGAAATTTTGTCCCTTCCTTAACTACCTAGAAGAATCTAAATTAGGTGTCTTTTCCAGAATCAGAGTTATTACCAGAACTAAATTTTATCTCATTGACCCATCTGTATGGTAGGACAAACATCTAATTACTAAACATTGGCTATTTTTATTGCCCTATGAATAGCCCTCCTCCCCTTTGAAGCCCCAGGCCCCTACCTATTTCTGGGGTCATTATGGCATGTGTACCCCATTTTACCATTCTGTTTTTGAACTCTTAGGTAAGTGGGGTTCCCACAGGTATGAAATTAAGTTAGTTTTTCTCCTGTTAATCTTTTTCATGTCAATTTTATTCTTAGACCAGCTAGAAGAATCTTTGAAGGCTAGAGAAAAATTTTCCTCCCCAACAACTAGGTTTTTTATTTGTTGACAATATCAAGGAATAAGACATTTCATGTATATGAAAGAAAATCCCATATGACAAGACATTATTCTTTTATATACTAAAATATTAAAAGTTAAAAAACTGGTAAAGACTTTTGCAAGAAGTGTTCCTGTATTAATTATCTTTTTGCTGGGTAACAAATTATTCCCCACATTAGAGGCTTCAAACAACAAATATTTATTATCTTATAGTTTCTGTAAATCAGGAATCTGGGTGCAGCTTAGCTGAGTTCCTTGGTTTCAGGGTCTCTTACAAGGTCCCACTCAAAGTGTCAGCAGGGCTGGTGACTTCCATGTTCACTCACAGGATTCAGTTCCTTGTGGGGTTGTTGGCCTGAGGGCCTCAGTTCCTCACTGGATGTTGGCCAGAAGCCTCCCTCCATTCTTGCTCCTTGCCACAAGCAGCTCACAACATAGTAACAGGCTTCCCTCAGAGCAAGCAACAAGGGAGAACAAGAGTGAGCAAGTAAGACAGAAGCCACAGACTTTCTGTAACCTGATCTTGGATGTAACATCCCATCATCTTTGCTGTATTCCATTAGTTAGAAGCAAGTTGAGAGATCCACCCAGCTCATTTTTAAAATACTTTGACTCATCCCTAAGTGCCTATACCAAATCCTATACTCTTAAGTTTTGTTTTGTTTTGTTTTTTACTAGAACACATGATTTTGAATTCTCTGCCTTATTTTTTAAACCTCCAAAAGGGACTGTATTGTAGCAGGTCTGTGGATTAGCATTTGAGAAACAACAACCTAGAGCTATGGTCCTTGAAACTTCAGTGTCTATAAGAATTATCTGGGAACCTGTTAACAAGGTATATTCCCAGCCTTCAGACCCAAGAAAGTCTGGTTCAGAAGGACAGGAGGTTAAACTGATGGCTTCTTGAGCACCACTTCACATCTTTACATCCTCCTCCAGCCACTGCCATGGAGACCATTTCTGTGGCTTCCATAGTTTCATGTAGGTGTGACTTTATGGCACCATGCACTGGGCCTGTGTATCTGTACCTCTCACTTTCTGTTCAAGAGCTTCTCTGAAAACTGGGGTGAGGGATGCCCAAAGGAACCACTCATCATTTACCCACAACATTTTTTTTTAATTGGCTGACAGTTTGTTTGTTTGTTTGTTTTAAAGATTTTATTTATTTGACAGAGAAAAGTCACAAGTAGGCAGAGAGATAGGCCGAGAGAGAAGGGGAAGCGGGCTCCCCCCTGAACAGAGAGCCCAATGTGGGGCTCAATCCCAGGACTCTGAGATCATGACCTGAGCCAAAGGCAAAGACTTAACCCACTAAGCCACCCAGGCATCCCAACCCACAACATTTTACTTGATGTATTCTTGGGTATTCATCATAGCTGGTTTTTTATTTGGATAATGAATTTTTATAAACATTTTTCACAGATTTCATACATATATTTAGATTGTCAGAATTCGGATGGTATGGGACACCCACAATTGTGGAACCCTCTGATAATCCCAGAGACTTCTGCATCTTTGTATACCTGTAGATTATGTTTTCTTATCTTCTCTTCAAACATGACCCCTTAGCTATTAATTTCATCATTGGTTTTGTTTGTTTATAAGTCTTCCTAAATCTTGTGTGGAAAGAAGAAAATAGAAAATTACTTCAGATACATGGAGTGCTTGCATATTTATTCAAACCAAGCACTGGAGTTGATATTACTGATGGACTTAACTTCAGTAAATAATAAAAATAGGACTTAACCAAACAGATTTCTGAGAGGTAGAGTTTGAAGAAAGGAATTGGAGATCATTTGTATGCCAAATAATATTTGCTATATAAGAAGATTTGTTCAAAAATTTCCTTTGGTAATGATTTTCCCTAGTAAATGTTTGTTTCACAGATGTTAAGAATCATAATTCTTAATGAGGTTTGATATATCCCTCTAATAGAGACACCTAGTTCTCTACCCAATATTCCTCCAAACTCTGCTCTGATTAACATAATACTGATTTTGTCTAGGGTAGCTGTGTGCCCAGCTGAAAAATTTAAGGGTAGTCCAGTCCCTGCCAATGAGTTGTAAGTGAGAATTGCTAGGTGAAGCTTCTGGGAAAATTTAAAAGGAGGCAAAGAAAACTGGCAGTTACATTTTACCCTGTGACCTGTATCCTTTTTTTGCCTGCAACATGGTACAGTGTTGTGGGAGAAGTTTCTATCCGTCATCTTGTAACCATGAAACCAGTATGGGGAAGAAAGCCTATGGTGGAGATGACTAAGAAGCCTGACCTGAAAGCACTGTGGTGTCAGACTAACTTTAGAGCATCTGGACTTCCTGATCCATGAGAAAAATAAACCCCTTATTTTTTAAGCCACTACTATTTGATAGTTCTGACTGTTACATGTGGCCAAACCTATTTCCTAAGATAATCCCCTAAAACCGTTTATTTGACATTTTCTAAAGATTGTCTTACAGATTTTTTACAGTGATTGTACTTCTTTCTATTTTTAAGAAGTACAAATTTATCTTCAGATATATCTTGTATTAAATTAATTCAGTAAGAAAAGAAAATAATTTATTACAAGAATGACCTCATATTTTATCATTTTCAAGTGGAAGCAAACCTTAGAGATCACCTAGTTATTGAATATTTTATCATTACCTGAAAAAATTATATTGTTTATGAGCTTATTTGCTTGTTTATTACATGTCTCCCTTATTGAATAGAACACCACAAAGAAAGGGACATTGTTGTGTTCTTCACTATATCATCATAAAACATAAAACAATGCCTGCCACACACTATGTGTATGATAAATGTTTGATCAGTGAATACATGTAGTTATCTAAATTCATCTAATGAGGAAGTGGAATCTCGGAGACCATTGTTTGTCCAGCACCACAAATCTGTTCAAACATTTGTGACCTATAAAAATAGTTATTTCATATGGTTCAACCTAAAAGGGGCAGAATGGAGATAAGAATTGAAGTCTTCTTTTCTTTGCAAAATACTGACTACTGGTTGTGATACAGATTCCAAATTATTCTTTATTAAGAATAGTTTGTCATACATTATAGTTTGTACTCCTGTATATTTAAAATATGGCCTACTTATTAGAAGTATCATTATACTCAACTTGCCAGGAAAACAGAGGAAAGGAAATTAAAATTACTCAAGGAAGAGTTAAGTACTTAATATGTGTCATTACACTTCATTCTCACAGAAGTCCCATTTCACAGATGACAAAACTGAGCATCAATTAAGCTAAGTGGGCTTGCCTGGAGTTTCACGGCTACTAAGTGATGAAATGGATCTGAGGTTGGGCCTGTACTCTTCCTAGTGGACCAAATACTATTTTACTGATTACAATCTATAAAGCACTTGATAAACGTAAGTATTAAATTATCTCCATCTTCCATTTAATTGACTTCATCAACCTCAGAAGCATAGTGATATTTATATCTAATAAAGAACATTTCTATTACCTTTAAAATGGATCCACATTTTTAACTGTAGACGGCGTGCTTTTGGTTAGACAATTTTCAGTTAGAACACAAAACTCTATAAAGCAGGACATTTCCCCTTTTTTTCCCCCTCCAATTCTTGTTCATGCAATTTCTTGACCACATGAAATTTTTACAATCTGTACACTTGGGTTAGTTTTCTAGTGGTTTAGAAAAAAAAGAAATGTGATTCAGAAAAACAGCTGCTCCTAAATGGAATGATATCAGACAGTCTCAAAATAAGCTTGGTCCAAGATTGCTTATTCTCCTATGAATTGGTTGGTACTTCTTGAAACTTCCTCACTTTGCAATGATTATATTAAATCACCTCTCTATTTCTGTAAGATTAGGCTATCAGTGGTTTTAAACCTATTTGTAGAAATTACGCCTCTTCTCCAAATGGAATCTTATGTGGAACATTAATATGTAAATCAGGTAAGAAAAAAAACCAGGGAGGTCTGAAATGGGAGTCCAGAGGCACATCAGGTGGGATCCAGTTTGGGCCTGGAGAGGAGGCTGCCAAGCTCTGTGCAGACTCCTCATATCAGACCATCTCTAAGGTCCCTTGCAAGTTGAAAATTCTATGAACCAATAGCTCTGTTGGGTATCTGTTGGTTATCTTATTGCCATGAAAACCAGTTGTATTCAACAAGGGGAAAATAACAGTAACTGTCTTTCTCTGGGAACATCTGGTCTGGAAATTAGAGCATTTTAGTTCTAATCCCAACTCTGCCACTATTTAGGTCTGTTACCTTGGTTGCTGTCTGCCCATCTATGAAATGAGGATAAAACATTCCCTTCTACTTTATTTTTAAATACATTATCTGGTGGGGTTAAAAATTCCCTTTGACAATAAAATTAGAACAATTGTAAAGTTTTGCCTTCAGGAATATATATGACAAAAGCCGTGGATGTTGACTTTTCATTTCAAAGTCACAAACGTTAACTACCTCCGTTACTACTTATAACAAAATTAAAAACTTGAAATAGAAGTTCTATTAGTGCCTGGGTATAGGGGCAGGTATTCTTTTTCATTTTTGCATAGTTATAAAATTGTTTCCAGGAAAAAGTGGAACAATTCCTTTGTTTAAAAAAAAAAAAAAAGCTGGTTTTTACAGAGTTGATAAGTTTTAGATTTAGATTTAGATAAGATTTAGATTTAGATTCAGATTAATACATGATGCTTATTAAAATACATAAAAAATAAATTCTACCATTTAAACCTATCATAAATGACATTTGTTGAAGATCTTTTAAGACATTCAATATGCAACTGAGATATAGACAAAAAGAATAGTAGGTAGGTAGATAAATATAAGCTGAGTGAGGAGATCAGTAGACAAAAATGGAAATTGTACTCTACATGCTATTTTTTTTTAATTTTTTAAATTATTTCATTTATTTATTTGAGAGAGAGGGAGAGAGCATGAGAGGAGAGAGGTCAGCAAGAGAAACAGACTCCTGAGCAGGGAGACCGATGTGGGACTCGATCCCAGGACTCCAGGATCATGACCTGAGCTGAAGGCAGTCACTTAACCAACTGAGCCACCCAGGCGCCCCCATGCTATTTTTTTTTTTTTTAAGATTTTATTTATTTATCAGAGAGAGAGGTGGGGAGAGAGCGAGCACAGGCAGACAGAATGGCAGGCAGAGGCAGAGGGAGAAGCAGGCTCCCTGCTGAGCAAGGAGTCCAATGTGGGACTCGATCCCAGGACGCTGGTATTGACCTGAGCCGGAGGCAGCCGCTTAACCAACTGAGCCACCCAGGCGTCCCCCGCCATGCTATTTTAAAACAAAAAATAACTTTATACTTTCATGTAGTGAAGGTAAAGGAAATTGAAGTGAAACTGTACAAATTGCTGAACTTTAAATAAATGTTTCTTCACTATGAAAGTTATTATTAGTTCCTAATTTTGTTTACAATTTATTTATTTATTTGTGAGAGAGAGAGAGAGAAAGAGAGTGAGAGATCATGGGGGCAGGAGAGGGGAATTGTGGGGAGAGCCTGAGGGAGAGGAAGAAAGAAACCCAAGCAGACTCCCCAATGAGCACGGAGCCCTATGCAGGGCTTGATCTCATGACCCTGAGATCATGACAACCAAAATCAAGAGTCAGATGCTTAAGCAACTGAGCTACCCAGGCGCCCCCACTAATTCTTTTCAAAAATTTATGAAAAACTCTAGAATGTCAGAATCATTACATAAAAGGTTTTTTAGACTGTATCTATGCATCCCAGCTGATGCAAGAGGAGAGAATCGGCGTGTTCACTCTTCCACCATACTTTTGATTTTTGTGTTGTCATTTACTTTCTGTCTGGTAGTCATAGTTCCCACAGTTATTTAATCTTAGTTTTATATTTAAGTATATTAAAATTTCATCATTAATTCTTTTACAATGGCTTCCATATTCCCTATTCGTTTATTATTTTGATTTAATTTTTGTTGACTGAGTTTCATCATCTAATTTTCTTCCCAAGGTTGAGAAGTCCTGTCCCTTTTCTTTATATCTAAAGAACAGCTGCCTGGCATAATCATTTAGCATTATGTTTGGCTAACTATAAAGAATCTTTCCCCCAACACACATACACATGAGAGATTTTAACACAGAAGTTTATTGCTTTTTCACATAATAGAAGTCTAGAGCAGGCATGATGTCTACATGAATTCATCACTCTTCTATAATTTCTTAAAAAATGATCCTTGTCCTCATGGTCCAAAAAGGCTACTTAAGTGTCAGCCATCATGTCCATATTTCAGACAGTAAGGTGAAGGAATAAATCAAGAAGGATGGAGCCCCCCACCCTTAAGGAGACTTCTTTGAAGTGGCACACAATGTTTCTACTTATATTTCATTAGAGAAACATCAGCTACATGGCTGTGGGATATATAGTCTTTTAGCTGATTGTAATTGGCTCAGAATTTGGGTTCTTCATGTTAAAAAGGAATAAAGTAAATGTAGAGAAATAAACAGCACCTGCCACACCTGGAAGTGGAGTTTGGGGTCACACTTTCATGTTCTCATAACTGTGTAGTCATATACCACTATCTTCAAGCATTTGAATATCACTGCAGAGATTTTTGAATTCAACCTAATTCTTTCTTCTTTTTAAGTAACCTGCCTTTTCTATTTGGATTCTCATATAATTGATTCTTGATACTTGAACATTTGTCTCTGCAGGTATATCTTGGGTTCATCTTTCTATAACATTTTTTTTTTGCAAATATTGATGTATCTTTTTGATTTGCAGATTAAATCTTTATTTAGGAAACATGTCTTCCATTATATCTTTAAATATCATTTCTATCACATCTCTATTTTCCAAGAGTTGAATCTTCTTCTATATGATTTTTATATTTTTGTTCTTTTATTCTTTCTTTCTACCTATTCCTCATGTCTTGACATGCTTTAATCATACTTTATCCCTAGTTTTCATTGTTTGTAATGTAGCATTCACTTGAGATATGTTTTTATTTTCTTTTTACTTCTTTCTCTACCAATCTGCTTTTATCGTCTAATTTATTTTTTAAACCCTAGTAATATTCTTTGAGATATATTTTTAGAGCAATCAGTTATGTTTAATACATTTTGTTCTTATGATAATTTATGTATTTGTTTATTTGATTAGTTATTTTTATGGGTTTTTTTTAAAGATGTATTTATTTGAGAGAGAGATAGCATGAGTGGGGGGAGGAAAGGCAGAGGGAGAGGGAGAGAAGCCTGATGTGGAGTTCTATCTCACAAACCTGAGACCAGGACCTGAACTGAAATCAAGAGTCAGATACTTAGGGGCACCTGGGTGGCTCAGTGGGTTAAGCCTCTGCCTTCGGCTCAGGTCATGATCTCAGAGTCCTGGGATCGAGCCCCGCATCGGGCTCTCTGCTCAGTAGGGAGCCTGCTTCCCCTTCTCTCTCTCTCTGCCTCTCTGCCTACTTGTGATCTCTCTCTCTGTCAAATAAATAAATAAAATATTAAAAAAAAAAGTCAGATACTTAAACAACTAAGCCACCCAGGTGCCCTTAATTAGTTATTTTTAAACATAATAAACCCCTGAAAATCCAACATGAAAACTAGCTCCTTGACAATAATCTGTATCTAACTATATGTTTTCCTCATTGCATCCCAATGCCTTCTGCATCCAAAGTAAGCATCATCTTGAATCCTGTGTTTATCATTCCTTTGATTTCTTTTTATATTGTGTTACTGTATCAATATGTATTACTTAAAACCATCAATAAAAAAAAGGCAACCTACTGAATGGGAGGAAATGTTTGCAAATGATATCACTGATAACGGGCTAATATACAGAATATGTTAAGAATTCACACAGATCAATATTTTAAAAACCGCATAATCCTATTAAAAATGGGCAGTGGAACTGAACAGACATTTCACCAAAAAGACATACAGAAGGCCAACAGACACATGAAAAGATGCTCAACATCTTTTCCCTAATCATCAGGGAACTGCAAATCCAAACCACATTGAGACATAATCTCACACCTGTCAGAAGGGCTAGTACCAAAAAGGCAAGAAATAACATGTGTTGGCAAGGTTGCAGAGAAAAGAGAATCCTTGTGCACTGCTGGTGGGAATGCAAACAGGTGCAGCCACTGCATAAATAGTATAGGTTTCCTAGAAAAATTAAAAGTAGAACTACTGTACAATCCAGCAGTTACACTTCTGGGTAATTCCACTTCTGGGTATTTATATGAAGAAAACAAAAACACTAATTTGAAAAGACATATGATCCTGCATGTTCAATGTAACATTATTCATAATAGTCAACATGTAGAAGCAACCTAAGTGTTTATCCATAGATGAATGGGTGAAGAAGATTTGGTACACACACACACACACACAATGGAGTATTACTCAGCCATAAGGAAGAACAAAATCTTGCCATTTACAACAACATGAATGGACCTAGAGGGTATTAGGCTAAATGAAGTAAGTTGGGCAGAGAAAGACAGACTCTGTGATTTCATTTACATTGTGTGATCTAAAAACCAAAACAAATGGGCAAACAAAGCAAAATGAAACAGACTCTTACTACGGAGGTTGCCAGAGGGGAGGATGGGTGGGATAGGGAAAGGGGATTAAAAGGGGCAAACTTGGGGCACCTGGGTGGCTCAGTCGTTAAGTGTCTTCCTTAGGCTCAGGTCATGATCAGGATCCTGGGATTGAGCCCCCACATTGTGCTGCCTGCTCAGCAGGAGACCTGCTTCTCCCTCTCCCACTCCCCTTGTTTGTGTTCCCTCTCTTGCTGTGTCTCTCTCTGTCAAATAAGTAAATAAAATCTTAATAAAAAGGGGGGACAAACGTCCCATCATAAAGTAAGACATGCAGATGAAATGTACAGCACTGGGAATATAGTTAATAATATTGTAACAACTTTGTGTGGTGACAGATGGTAGCTAGACTTACCTTGGTGATCACTTTGTAATATATATAAACATTGAATCACTGTGTTGTACACCTAAAACAATCATATTGTCTGTTGACTAGACTTCAGTTAAAAAACAAAAACAAAAACAAAACATACACCAAACGTGTTCCTTATAAGCATTATGTATGTGATTATATGTATTATATATACACACATATAATTACATTTATTCTTTATGTTGATTGTTTTTTACTTTATTAATACAATACCACCCTGAATATAATGCTTTTTAATTTATATTATATTGCTGTTTTTTTATCTATATCATAGTGTGTTCATCTGTTTTGGCTACCATATAATACTTCGTGGCATGAATATATCACAATTTATTTATCTACTTTCCTGTTTATAGGCATTTTAATTATTTCTAGGTTATTGTTTTATGAAGAATATTTCTTTTTTTAAAGCTTTTTTTTTTTAAGATTTTATTTATTTATTTGACAGAGAGAGATCACTAGTAGGCAGAGAGGCAGGCGGTGGGGAGAGGGAAGCAGGCTCCCTGCTGAGCAGAGAGCCCAGTGCGGGGCTTCATCTCAGGACCCTAGGATCATGACCTGAGCTGAAGGCAGAGGCTTAACCCACTGAGCCACCCAGGCGCCCCTATGAAGAATATTTTAATAAACATTCTCCCACATGTATTTTGTCATATAAGTCCAGGAGTTTCTTGGGTTTACTGCCTAGGAGTGAAATTGTTGAGTTATGGAGTTTGTCCAAAATAGAATTCGTTATGTTATCCTCTAAAGCAGCCTCCTCTCTACCTCCCTATTTCTGTGTAGTAATATCCCAATCACCAGCAACTTTGGCTCCCCAGTCCTCCTTTGTTCCCTGTATCCAATTGATTGCCAAGCCTAGAAAGCTCTTGCCTTCCCATGATATTTCTCATCTCTCCTGTTCAAGCCTCATTAATTCTCCTTTACTCCCTATTCCTCTTAGTCAATCTGTTCCAATCACATCATTTCCCTGTTCCCATCCTTCAGTGGCTCCCTATTGTCTATGAGATTAAGTGGACCCATAATCCAACAAAGTCTTCCACAATGAGACTCCAGTCTACCTTTCCAGCCTTAATGTTTCTCTTTCAGTAGCAGAGAATGTTTGAGTTGCAAGGGACCTTAGAGATGATCTGATCTGACCCACTGACCTACAGATGAGGAAACAGAGGCCCAGAGAGAAAAAAGGATTTTACCACGGTCACATATGTGATCCATTTGAACAATCTTATGGCTATTGCAGGCACTTCAGGATGAAGACAGAGAGCTTTGTGATCTTCTGTCTTGAGTTAAGGACAGTGGAGTGAAATAGTTGTAGATAGGGAGGAAGCATCATTTACCATGTCAAGAAAAATATTGAGGCTCTTGTGCTGAACCATAAAGAATGGACCCTTGTGTTACTATCTTGAACACAACAATTGTTGCACTATATTAAGATGTAATTATTGTTTGGGAATGAAAGGGTGAAGCTGTGCTCTTGAAGATAGTCCATCAGTAGTGTCTACACTCTATCCCCAGGTAAAGATAGCAAAAAAATTTTAGGCATAAGTACTTGGGTTGTTGTTTCCTATTCCTCAAACGTCTAAAGCTCAAGAGTGACATTATACAGCCCATCACTCACTCATTGATTATATGTCCTATATCCTCTCTTTCCCCAGGATAATAATAATACCTACCTCATAAAGGTAGTATGAGAACTGAATGAGATAATCTAGTTAAAGTACTTAGCAAATAGAAAACACTCAGCAAATGCTATTGATTATTATTTCACAAGCAAGACTGACAGATATGGAGCAGGGTTGGTAGGGAGAGGAAAAAAGAGAAAGAGACTTTAAGTCCAACCTTACTACTCAGACCTCCCATCTAGGGCCCCTGCATCTCTTTGAAAGACATGCTTGCCAGGCACAATTACTACCACTGCCTTGTGGAATAGGACTGGTCTTGAGCACCTTGGGATTGAGCTAATGTTAGAATGATCAAAATTTAGACTATATGTAAATATATATGCATAATATGCTATATATGTCTTTTAAATACTTATCTATACACATGTATGTCTTTTAATTTTTTTTTGTTTCTGTGTTCCTTTTGGTCTCCGTTAGTAATTAATAAAGCCTGTCCATTTTGTGTAAGGTGACCCAGGAGAAGATTTTTTTTGTTTATTCATGTTGAGTCAGAGTATTTAAGAGGCAGCAGCAGGCTAATGGAAGAGGGCTCCTTTCACCTTGAAAATAAAGGTGAAAGTGATGGAGAGAACCATCTTACTACTCTTCCAAGCTTTGCTGTCTCTCCTGGAGAATACCTTTCTAGGGGCTAAACCTGCAATTCCAGACAAGTTCTAACCAAAAGAAAAGGTTGGCCTTTTGGAACTGGAATGATTCATGATAAAAAGCAAGTTAGGGAAGGTTATGGAGGAAGATGAAAGCAAGGCTTGTCATCTTTTAGCTGTCAGTCAGTTAAAATTAGTAAATATTTATTGTGAGTCCACTGTGGGCTAATCTAATGATAGATATGATCCTTGCCCTCAAAGTCAAACATCCAAAGTGAAAAGGTCAATATGTACATGAGTGGAATGGAAAAACAAGTTAAAAAAACAACAAGGCCTGT
Source organism: Mustela erminea (assembly GCF_009829155.1). Classification (NCBI taxonomy): domain Eukaryota; kingdom Metazoa; phylum Chordata; class Mammalia; order Carnivora; family Mustelidae; genus Mustela; species Mustela erminea. The sequence continues at coordinate 68,906,901 of NC_045620.1, read as the reverse complement.
CATAAAAAAACATACCAAATAAGGGGAACAGAGAGTCAGCAGGTTCTGCAAATGTAACATGGAGAGAGAGCTCACTGAGCTAAGTGCACTTCCAGTATGAAGAGGGAAGGACTAGCCCTAGGTATTTTTTAAAATGTAAACATTGGATAGTGGAAAGGAAGAAGAAATGGCCAGAGTGGACATAAAGTATCAGGAGAATGTAAGGTGTTTAATACAGGCAGTGAGAGGATCTTTCTGGCTTGGATCAAGAGTTCCTTTAGGGTACTAGCCTGGAAGGAAGACTTTGAATGCCAGGGTGAGGAACTCAGCTTCACCCTGCAGAACATGAGATACTCTTTAAAATGTTTGAGGCGGTTAGTGAAATAATGAGTAACTTTTGAGGATGGCTGGACATTAGGGAGACAGGTTAAGACACTTCAATAGAAAACCCTTAACATTTCAGCAGTACTTGAGTCTTGGGGAGACTTCTAAATGTGTCAAATGTGGGATGCCTGGGTGGCTCAGTCGGTTAAGCCACTGCCTTCGGCTCAGGTCATGATCCAAGTGTCCTGGGATCGAGTCCTGCATCAGGCCCTCTGCTCAGGGGGAGCCTGCTTCTCTCTCTGCCTCTGCCTACTTGCGTGCTTGTGCTCTCTCTCTCTCTATGACAGATAAATAAGTAAATAAATAAATAAATCTTTAAATGTGTCAAATGTTTAGGAAATTCAGAATTTTTTTTTTAATGGTAACTGCTGACTTGCTCCACAGAAAAAGGAGAGAAAAGAGCAAATGGAATTTTATTTAACGCAGAAGACAGTTATTTTGCTAGCACTGACTTGCACTGCTGACAGTTTGGGGTCAACTCTGGCAGAGGCCACTTCCCTGGAAAGAGTGGCACACAGTTCTCAGTTCACAGAGTGAATGTAGGAAGACAGACAGCCTTCAAGGTTGGAGAAAACTAAAGCCCTCAAAGGGCTTCATGATGTTCTTTTCTCTTCTAAAGTAAATTTCTACTTCATTAAAAACAAAATCCCACTTGGCTAAAATCCTCTCTTTATACTAATATGACCAGGAAATTTCACATATAAAGAACTGTTTCCTCTTTTTAGCTAGAAGTTTCTGTAGGCCCAACTTGTGTCAAGATTTTTTATTTTTATTGTCTTGTTTTGTTTTGTTTTGTTTTTGAAATTGAACGCTTCATAGACAGTGGCCTCAGCTGATAAGGACACAGGCTGTTCACTCTCAGACATCAAAGTGTTTCCAGGATTGCTAACAGTGATGGCATATTTGGAATGTTCTTTACATGAAACCGACCTAAAGGAGCCAAACGTCTGCTCTTTATTATCAGAGTCAGGTAGTGGATGGATGTAATCCAGGTTCCTGGTCTAGGGATACTGAATTGAAAGCAAGGTGGCTCCATTGGACAAGACTGAGGTGGAGGTCACTGAAATGAGGGGCATAGAGAGGAGTTAGGAGCAGTACTTAGGTCTACTGAGACCTTAGTCCAGCGATCTGTCCACCAAGCTGCATATACACCTATTATGAGGTTTAGAGACTTCTGCCACTCTCTTGCCTCCTCCATAGCCACCCGTGATTGCTTACCCAAGCAAGAAGCTTTGGGCTCACTCCCATACCAAACCTGCCTTGGCAAAGAGGGGTGGGGGGCAGATGTTGCTTCAGAATCAAACTTATGTCACAAGACTCTTGCTTGTTTGACCTGACATATCCTTGATCGGTTCTAACCTCTGCCAACTGTTATCCATTAACCTACTTCTCCTATTTTTCTGACATCTGATAACTAAGGTCCTATACTTGCACCAGCTTAAGACCAGCCAAACATTTACTCCATTGCTATGCATCACCCTGAATTAAACCTGCATCAATATGATTATTTACTTTTCATGTGGTCGCAGGTAGTTGTGTTAACAGACCAAGTAGTTTCAGGCAGAGCTCCCATCTAACCTGTGACATGACTTTCAACCAGCAACCAGGTTATGATGCCCCATGGGACTTGATTCCCTTTGGGGTAATAGTGCAGGCCTGGAGAGCTGGGATGTGAGAATGAGATCCAACCAGTGGAGGGGAAGTGTCAGTGGAGAACAGATGCAGCAGTAGATGCTAGGAGCAAGTTCAGTCTAGAAAGTGTGTCCTGAGAGGTTGGAGGTACTTCATGATTGGTGGGAACAGGAGGCATTCAGAAATTTAGACAAGTAACCAGGCAGCTCAGAAGAGTCTGGAGCTGGTTAGCAGAAGCCCAGCCCCATGACTCAGCTCAGGGGTGTGTGTTGGTGATGGCAGAGGTAGCTTTGAAAGAGAAGGCAGAGCTTTGGTTCTAGAAGAACACATGGTCTTGTTCCCGACCGTTTCCCAACCAAAGTCTCAATTATTGGCTCCCTTTCAAAAGCTTCTTCAGTCCCTCACCTTAGGGGACATCTTCCTTCTCTCAGTGGGTTCCTGTATCATCTCTGTCCTCTGCTGTCAACCCAAATCTTGGGCTCTGGTTTTGCTCCCTGCTCGCTCCTTGAACTGACCACTGAGTTTTTCTCTCATTTCCAATGCCCAAATCAAGTGCAAGGAAGGAAATGTTGCCAGAACTGTGCATGTTTAGGTCAATCGTGGTTCCAGATACCCTGACCCAATTCAGGGGCTGAGGCCCCTAACACACCAGAAAGGAGAGGTTGGACACAATGGAACTACATAATTTACTGAGTCAGAGGTGAAGTTATAGGGATAGGGAGCTAGTTATTAGAGCTGGGACAGGGTAGACTAGATTTGAGAAATGGCAAAATTATACATGTTGGAACTAGGGCAGCAAATCTCCAAGTACTTCTCAAATTTTTTCCCCCATAAGGTTAGTGCTTATCAAATATCAGTAAGCTTCAGAACCCAGTGCCTGCACACATTATGACTTAGTAGGTCTGGGGAAGGGATTACAGTCTAGGACTCTGCAATTTTTCTTGTATATCTTTCGAAGAAATATTTGCTTTATGCATATTAAGCAAAAATGACATATGTATTTTCCCCTTTTCATTCACATGGTAGCATACCATGCACACTGTTTTGTACTTTTTTTTTCCATTTAACAATGTTTCTTTGAGGGTGTAACCATACCAGTATATATTTCTCATTCTTATTACTGACCACATAGTATTCCGTTGTGGGAGTATATCATAATTCATTTAATGGTATACCGCTGATGGACACACGGAACAGTGTGAACAGTGTAGCAACAAGTACCATGTGTACATGTAATTTCCCACATAAGTGATTATATCTGGATACATTCTTAGAAGTGGAATTATTGGGCCAAATGGTAAGAGATTTTGTGATTTGGGTAGATATTGCCCAATTGCCCTTCACAGAAGTTCTATTTATTTATACTCCTACGAGCATGAGTACCATTTGTTCACAAAATCTAGCCAGCAAACTGTACTGTCAAACTTTTTAACTTTGCCAATAGGATAGGTCAAAAACGTATCTCATTGCTGTTATAATTTATAATTCTTTTACCATGAGAGGAAGATGAGCATACTTGAATATGTTTGAGAGTCATTTGTATTTGTGTTTGTGAAGCCTGTTTGTTTCCTTTGACTAGTTTTCTGCTGGATCTTTTGATCTTTATTTTACTGGTTTGCAGAAACTCTTTATCTATTAGAGAAATTAAGCCTCTGGTTGGGATCTGAGCTGCAGATATTTCCCCCAGTTTGTCTTTTATCTTTTGGCTTCCCTTTTGGTGGCTTCTGCAGAATAGCTTTTAATAAAAATGTAACTTATGAATTCATTAATGTTTTATGCAAGGGGCCCATAGGGACTTCTGGATTTTATGTTATTTAAAAGGTCTTCCCCATTCTGAGATTATGAAAAATTATCCCATATAATTTTATAGTATCTTTATGGATTTTAAAAAATATATTAAATCTTTAATCCCAATAGAATTTATTCTAGGAAAAGATGTAAAATTTGGTTGCAACTTATTTTTTTTTCTGGATAGCTATGCAGTTTCCCCAGTAAATTTTACTAGATAATCTGTTCCTTACTTTTATCATTGCCCATATTTGCATTGCCCCTTTTATCATATTCTAGATTCCATATAGATTTGGGTTTAACTCCAGACTTTCTCTTCTGTAATATGACTGTATCTGTCTCTTCATGCACCAATACCACACTGTTTTAATTATACTAGCTTTTTTTTTGTTTTTAAAGATTTTATTTACTTAAGTGTCAGAGAGAGAGAGAGAGAGAGGCAGGCAGAAAGAGAAGCAGGCTCCCCATTGAGTAAGGAGCCTGATGTGGGACTTGATCCCAGGACCCTGGGATCATGACCTGAGCCAAAGGCAGACACTTAACCGACTGAGCCATCCAGGCATCCTATACCAGCTTTAAAAGGTAGTTCTAATGCAGGTGATCCCTGGAGTGCACTTTGAAAAACACTGTCATAGGAGCTAATACAGAACTAGACCAATGTAGAGTAGGATTATAAGTTGATTTCAACAATGAGGGGAGGAAGGATACTAAAGAAGAGCATTTGGAAAAGATGAGGATTTCATAATTCAAGCTGTATCCATCTGTATCACTAATTTGAGTGACTCCTACACCTTGACAGCAGTGAGATATATACAGATAATGGGTCATATCTTTCTTTATGAATAATATTGACTCCTACACAGACCAGAATCTATAGTTGAGGATTTGACTATGGCAGTGACTATGATATGTTACTGGCATGACTAATCAATTTTGACAATTTCAGGGAGAATATGGAAAAGAGAAGACAGGCTGCTCCTTTTAAAAAATTTTCCTATTTTTGGGGTGCCTGGGTGGCTCAGTGGGTTGGGGCCTCTGCCTTCAGCTCGGGTCATGGTCCCAGGGTCCTGGAATCGAGCCCCACATCGGGCTCTTTGCTCAGTGCAGAGCCTGCTTCCCCCTCTCTCTCTCTGCCTGCCTCTCTGCCTACTTGTGATCTCTGTCTGTCAAATAAATAAAATCTTAAAAAAAAATTTCCTATTTTCCTATTAACAAATATAACTTCATATTGTCTCTTTTAATAGGAATTTTTTTTCAGTTGTTAGTTTTGTTTATTTGTATGGCTTATGGCTCTTAGGTTAATATAAGAGTACCTTTATGTGATAATTATTATTTATTCAGTGTACATGTGTGGATTTATAGATTTATGGGCTACTATTACAAGGGACATATTGATCAGAAAGGGTACTTTTATATAATGATTGTGTGCATACATAAACCATTCATTCATTCATTCAACATGTATGAATTGAGCTCCGATTGTGTTGCCAAGAACTTTGATAAGTGCTAGGGATGCACTAGGTAGCAAAACCAGGAAAGAAAAAAAGAAGAAGAAAGATGAATGCATATGAAAGAACTTGTATTAGTTTCTTAAGACTAATACAACAAAGTATCACAAACTGGGTGGCTTTAAAAAAAAAAAGTATTCTCTCATAATTCTGAAGGCCAATAGTCCAAAACCAACCTGCCAGCAGAGACATGCTCCCTCAGAAGGCTCCAGGAAAATCCTTCCTTGCCTCTTCCTAGCTTCTAGTCATTGTCTGCCATCCTTGGCAATCCTTGGTTTATAGTTGCATCACTCGAGTCTCTGGCCTCATCTCCACAGGACTGACTTTTCTCTGTATGTGTCTATGTCTGTTCACAGCCATCTTTTAAGGACACCAGTGCCAGCTTTAACCCAGTATGATCTCATCTTTACTTGGTTCTGTCTGCAGACTATTTCCAACTAAGGTCACATTCAGAGTTATCAAGAGTTAGGACGTCAACATATCTTTTTGGAGGACACTTATCAAAATGTAAGGCAGAAATAATATCTCTCTTAATCATCAAGTTAACCGTTAAAGTTACTTAACAATCAAGTTACCTTAACCATCAAGTTAGCTTTCTTTTTTAAAAGATTTTATTTATTTTTTTGTGAGAGAGAGAGAGAGAAAGAGTGTGTGCGTGTGCATGCTTAAGCGAGCATGGAGGAGGAGGGGCAGAGGGAGAGAGAGAAGCAGACTCCTAGCTGAGCAGGGAGCCCAATGCGGGGCTCCATCCCAGGACCCTGAGATCATGACCTGAGCTGAAAGCAGACACTTAACGACTGAGCCACCCAGGCGCCCCTCAAGTTAGTTTTAAAACATAATTTAAAAACAGTTGTCTATTTAACTATTTAATTCAATCAAATGGGAGTGGAGACAATGGAAATAAGAGATGGCGCAGGGCAGGAGTTGTAGGATTTGGGACACCCAGGGGTGGGAAAAACCCTCTGGAAGAGGAACTGGAATGGGCCAAAAAAACATCTTTACAGTTCCATGGAGGGTCTGTAGTCTCCTGGTTAAGGCAAACTATTCCTACTTTTGTGGAGGAGACACTAACCTGGACTGCTTTTTCCCTTGGAAGAGGTAGTAGAAACCAACATATACCCTCCCTGACTGCCCTATTCCACTGAGACTGCAGAAAAATAAGGTACTCGGCTTCTCCCTCCCCACCCCCGCCCCCACTCCACCGCCCTCTGCTTCCTGCCCTTGGGAACCTTGGCCTCGGCCAACCTTCCTTAATGTGAGATCTGTTTCAGTCCAGGAACATGATTCTCAAAGCATATTTCTATGTCTTTGGTTTCCTAGCAGGCTGTACCGTTTCCAGAGCCAATATTTTCATGAAGATGGCACTGTGACTGTGGTTAAGATTCCATTTTATTGTATCTATTAGCATTATTTTTTAAAAAGTATAGTAACAGATTCAGAATCAAGAACTCTAGGAGGAACCCATATTTTCCTACTGGTGACATGAGGAGCTGTAACAGAAGTTCTGTCTGGCAATAGATGTAAAAACAATTTTAGTTGCTACATAGAGAGCTAGCCCTCAGTTAACAAGTAAATTTGTTTTCATTTGCCTTCAGCTGCACACAGCTGGCTTCTTCCCTCACCCCTACGGAGAGGCTCAGTGTCCCCCTCCTGTCTTCTCCCTTCAGCCTATAAAAACCCACGCTCAAAAAGCATTTGATAGAAGTTGCTGTGGCTGATATCGAAGAGATTACTGCCTATGTTCTCCTCTAGGATTCTGATGGATTCCTGTCTCACGTTGAGGTCTTTTATCCATTTTGAGTTTATCTTTGTGTATGGTGTAAGAGAATGGTCGAGTTTCATTCTTCTACATATAGCTGTCCAGTTTTCCCAGCACCATTTATTGAAGAGACTGTCTTTTTTCCACTGTATATTTTTTCCTGTTTTGTCGAAGATTAATTGACCATAGAGTTGAGGGTCCATATCTGGGCTCTCTACTCTGTTCCACTGGTCTATGTGTCTGTTTTTATGCCAGTACCATGCTGTCTTGGTGATCACAGCTTTGTAATAAAGCTTGAAATCAGGTAACGTGATGCCCCCAGCTTTATTTTTGTTTTTCAACATTTCCTTAGCGATTCGGGGTCTCTTCTGATTCCATACAAATTTTAGGATTATTTGCTCCAGCTCTGTGAAGAATACTGGTGGAATTTTGATCAGAATGGCATTAAAAGTATATATTGCTCTAGGCAGTATAGACATTTTAACAATGTTTATTCTTCCCATCCAAGAGCATGGAATGGTCTTCCATCTTTTTGTGTCTTCTTCAATTTCTTTCATGAGTGTTCTGTAGTTCCTCGAGTACAGATCCTTTACCTCTTTGGTTAGGTTTATTCCCAGGTATCTTATGGTTCTTGGTGCTATAGTAAATGGAATCGATTCTCTAATTTCCCTTTCTGTATTTTCATTGTTAGTGTATAAGAAAGCCACTGATTTCTGCACATTGACTTTGTATCCTGCCATGTTGCTGAATTGCTGTATGAGTTCTAGTAGTTTGGGGGTGGAGTCTTTTGGGTTTTCCATATAAAGAATGATGTCATCTGCGAAGAGAGAGAGTTTGACTTCTTCATTACCAATTTGGATACTTTTATTTCTCTTTGTTGTCTGATTGCTGTTGCTAGGACTTCCAATACTATGTTGAACAAGAGTGGTGAAAGTGGGCATCCTTGTCTTGTTCCTGATCTCAACGGGAAGGCTGCAAGCTTTTTCCCATTGAGGATGATCTCTTCAATATCAGCCACAGCAACTTCTTTCAAGATATGTCTCCAAAGGCAAAGGAAACAAAAGCGAAAATAAACTTTTGGGACTTCATCAAAATCAAAAGCTTCTGCACAGCAAAGGAAACAGTCAAAAAAACAAAGAGGCAACCCATGGAATGGGAGAAGATATTTGCAAATGACAGTACAGACAAAAGGTTGATATCCAGGATCTATAATGAACTCCTCAAACTCAACACACATGAAACAGGCAAACATATCAAAAAATGGGCAGAAGATATGAACAGACACTTCTCCAATCAAGACATACAAATGGCTATCAGACACGTGAAAAAATGTTCATCATCATTAGCCCTCAGGGAGATTCAAATTAAAACCACATTGAGATATCACCTTACACCAGTTAGAATGGCCAAAATTAACAAAACAGGAAACAACATGTGTTGGAGAGGATGTGGAGAAAGGGGAACCCTCTTACACTGTTGGTGGGAATGCAAGTTGGTACAGCCTCTTTGGAGAACAGTGTGGAGATTCCTCAAGAAATTAAAAATAGAACTTCCCTATGACCCTGCCATTGCACTCCTGGGTATTTACCTCAAAGATACAGATGTCGTGAAAAGAAGGGCCATCTGTACCCCAATGTTTATAGCAGCAATGGCCATGGTCACCAAACTATGGAAAGAACCAAGATGCCCTTCAACAGATGAATGGATAAGGAAGATGTGGTCCATATACACTATGGAGTATTATGCCTCCATCAGAAAGGATGAATACCCAACTTTTGTAGCAACATAGACGGGACTGGAAGAGATTATGCTGAGTGAAATAAGTCAAGCAGAGAGAGTCAATTATCATATGGTTTCACTTATTTGTGGAGCATAACAAATATGGAGGACAAGGGGTGTTAGAGAGGAGAAGGGAGTTGGGGTAAATTGGAAGGGGAGGTGAATCATGAGAGACTATGGACTCTGAAAAACAATCTGAGGGGTTTGAAGTGGCGGGGGTGTGGGAGGTTGGGGTACCAGGTATTATAGAGGGCACGGATTGCATGGAGCACTGGGTGTGGTGAAAAAATAATGAATACTGTTTTTCTGAAAATAAATAAATTGAAAAAAAAAAAAAGCATTTGATAATCTCACTTACACAGTTGTGTTAATGGCTGGTAAATGGCAAAAGGAAGTTTGGAGAATGTGGATGAAAGCACTCTTAAGTAGGAATCCAAGGCTTGACTTGTTTAGATTCTATTGTACCCTAGTGTTGAGGGGACATGCTCCTAGACTTTTGAGGGCAGGAATGCCTAGGTTTTTTAATCCAAGCTCCATCACTTATTAGCTGTATGATCAAAAACCTTAATTAATATAGGTGCTCCTAAATGTTCTTTTCTTGAAAGTGGATATTGTAGTACTTACTTTACCAGATTATTTGTCAGATAACACAGTACTTGACATACAGGAAGGGCCTGAAAGGATAATCATGGTAATTTGCCAATCGAAGAGGACTTAAGATGTTATACTCTTTAAGAGAGAATTCTTTTGCCTTTTTGCCCAACCAATTAGTGAACATTCGCTTCTTCTAACAAACATTAAGCAGCACTGTGGTTCTGATGAGCAGTGACAACTTTCCATAGAACTAGCTCTTAACAAGCTTGCCTGTAGGCAGATTTAGGAAGGCAGAGATGCCCTGGGAGAAAGACAGGATGTGTCCCCTCTGGAATAGTTTCCAACCCCCAGCCAGGGAACTCTTCGACCAGTTGCCACACCGCTGCTTCTCCAGGGCCCTCACCTGTTTCAAGAGCCTTAGGCTTACGTAAGAGGCAGAGAGAAACATGGAAACAGAAAAGAGACAAAGTACCTGGACTGTAATTTTGTTTCTTCTCTCTTATCAGGCTCTCTCTTATCTCTGAAGATTCCATGTTTTCAATGATTAAGTTAGTTCCTTGGAAGTTGCTTGTCCCCATCGTCCATCCAGTCTCTCCCATGGGTCACTGGTATGCAATCATAACTATTTTTCAAGGTTATATGGGGTCATCCTTCATTAGACTGGAGTCCCCCAAGAAAGAAGACCATGTATCTCATACATTCATTCATTTGTTCGTTCATTTATATATCATTTATCATTGTAAGATTAATAATAATGGTCAATATTAAGTTCTTCCTATATGCCAGATAACTTGCTAAAATTTTCCCATATTATCTAATTTATTTTATCCCAAAAACTCTGTGGTGTAGGTACTATTTATATTTCATTTTCTTAAAAAAGATGTATTTATTTATTTGAGGGAGAGGGAGAGAGAGAAAGAGAGAGCAGGAGGAGGAGGAGAGGGCGAGAGAATCCTTAAGCAGACTCCCCACTGAGCATGGAGCCCATTGCAGGGCTTGATCCCAGGATCCTGAGATGATTACCTGAGCTGAAACCAAGAGTTGGATACTCAACCGACTGAGCCACCCAGGCACCCCTGTATCTCATTTTTTTAAATGAGGAAATTGAGGTGCAGATACTACCTTCCCAGCCACATGACTAGCAAGTGAAAGAATCTGGTTTCTACCTTTTGCCCAAGTCGGTACTAAGGAGATACTGAGTAGTATAAAAGACATGCAAATGATAGTTCTTGTCCTCCAGGAACTTAAAACTTAGATGGGTACATAAGACAAAACAATTAAGCAGTCATGTATAACAGAATATAACTAAATATTTAAATAAATCTAACTGGACAAAGGAAGTTAGTGTGGGGTAGACCATTAAAATTCGAGATCTTAAGCTTGAAGAGATGAAATCAAGGCTTCTACAAAGGTACAGGTGGTTGGGGAGGGGAGGAAGGAAGGCGGGAGGTGTATGACTGTGGCAGGTAGAGAAAGGAGGCATGCCTACCACCAGACAGAGTGCTAGGAGATACGACCCAGAGTGGCTGGAGTGTTTGGGAAAGAAGTATAGAGCCTTCTTTCAAACAGACTATGTAAAGTTGCTCAACCTTTTCTTAAGAAGAGTGTGGTACAATCAAAACTGTGACTTAAGAGGATTAAAAAAGTGTCAAGAAGGAGAATAGGAATCTAGAAAGCTAGTTAGGACATTTCTTGAGCAGTCTAGGAATGATATAAAATTCTGGACTAAACTAATGACAGTATAAATGGTCGGGAAGAAACAGTATAAATTTCAAAGGAAGAGCTGATTGAACTTTGTGATTGATTAGTTATGAGTGATAAGGAAGAAGATGGAATTTTAAAAATGTCTTGCAGGGTTTGAGCCAGGGAAATGGTAGTAATAAAATCAGAAAGTTAGTGAAGGAAGATGTATCTAGTTGTAGACATTTTAAATGTAAGTACTGCAGATAGCTAGATGAATGTTCAGTTGGAGCAGGAGATGTGTGATTAGAGCATGGGAGAGGAATTAGGATTGTTCAAATAAAGTTGCTGTTACCTAAGGAATAAACATGCCCATACCTGCATGTGGATGGACTGGGGCTACTCATTTGCTTTCAAGACAATTCCCCCTTAAGTATCTTGCATTTCTGCACATCTTGTGAATGAAGTACTGACAACCCATTTGTCCAAAATATCTTTTCAAGGATGTTTGTGTAACAAACAGCCATGGAAGACAGACATGATGCCTCCGTCTAAAGACGTATATAACAGTATACAACTGTATACAAAGTATAAAACAGTATAACACAGATGATGTCTCCCTATAGAGCAAAGAGCAGGCATGTTTACTGACCACTATAAAAGATTTGGTTTCCCTGCATTCAGAGTTCCTCTACTGTAACACAGCCCACAGGCATCTATTTGGGCCCATCTGCATTGTTTCCAGGGCACTAGGGAGCAATGAAAGCCAATGTCAGTGTGCTAAAGCTCAGGCTACTTGCTGTGCTGTGAGCGATACAGTCCTTTGTCTCTGGCGCAGAGTCTTCTACCAGCATCCATGAAACTGTGTCAAGATAATCTGTTAGCCTGTCAATTTGGTAAACTCTTAGATCTCTTTGCAGTTCTTTAAAGTTAGATGAGGAGGTCTTTTAGAAGGGACAACCAGCTCTGCTACTGAGGGAAGGCTCCCAGAAGTGATACTCTTCATTATGTCTCCTTGTATATCATCTTGTATCAATCTCACTGGCCCATAAAGATCCCTGCTATAGACTGAATGTTTTTGCTCCCCTCAACTTCATGTGTTGATATCCTAACCCCCAACAATATTAGGAAGGTGATTAGGGGAGGTAATTAGGTCATGAATGGGATTAGTGTCCTTATAGAGGAGACCCCAGAGAGCTCCCTCCCCGCCTCCACCATGTGAGGACACAATGGTTCCATGTGGGGACACAGTGATTCCACTTCCACCAGGAAGTGGGCTCTCTCCAGAATTCATCCGTGTTGGCACCTTGATCTCAGAATTCCAGTCTCCAGAACTGTGAGAAGTAAAGTTCTATTGTTTATAAAAGCTACCCAGTCTATAGTAGTTTATTCTAGGGGCCCACACTGACTAAGACAATCCCTGTGGTTAAAACTTTTCCCACTGGGTTACCTTATAGGTATAGTTTAGCCCCGTGCTTTCAGACTAAGTGTTCCCGTATTGTCCAAACAGCATGGCCAGAGAAGTCACAATGTATCTTGAGCCCTTCATTTCAGGGTCAGGATAGAAAGAAGTGAGGACTGAGCAAGAATTGGTCAGAAGAAATTGAGCCTGGCTGTAGGAGGGTGCCCTATGCAATGTAGGTGGGGGAGGGGATGATTTGACTAACTTGGGCTTGATTCTAGGTGAATATAGAGACCTTGAAGTAAAAAGTGCAGACAATACACAAGCCATGTAGACTGAACTACTGCAGTCCTTAGAAGGTAGGCACAGCTAGCTCCTGGCTGAGTTATTATTGTGTGGCATTATTAAAAGTGGAAAGTAGTGAATTCAGTTCAAGTCAGTTGGTTCAACACTTATTAAATGTTTACTATCTGCTAGGGATGCAGTGATCTACTGGGGAAATAACAGTATCTCAAGGATACACAAATAAGTATGATAGAACATAATACATGCAATAATAAAGATACATGCCAGGTATATAGGAGAAGAGTCAGTCCTTGGTTTGGAGGGGAACAGAAGAAAGTAGCCAGAAAAGGACCACTGAGAAACAGACCCAGGTGTAGCATTTCAAAGGATAAACAAAATGAATATGAGTTTTCCTAGGAGTATGGAGTGTTTGGAATACATGGGTCAGCCCAGAGTTTGGGGGAATAAGAAGGAAACTGCAGGAATTAAGTAGTTAACAGAACCTGGTAAAGTGTTCCAGAATTCAGGGTCAGACTCTGAACCCAGGACAGAAATAATCTACTAAAAAGGAAACTGAGGGGGACCTGGCTGGTTCAGTTGGTGGAGCATGTGACCCTTGATCTTAGGGTCATGAGTTCAAGCCCCACGTTGGGGGTAGAGCCTACTTAAAATTAAAAAGTTTTTTTAAGAAAAGGAAACTGCCGATTTGGATGCCTTTATATCACTCTTCGCAGATGATATGATACTATATGTGGAAAACCCAAAAGACTCCACTCCAAAACTGCTAGAACTTATACAGGAATTCAGTAAAGTGTCAGGATATAAAATCAATGCACAGAAATCAGTTGCATTTCTCTACACCAACAGCAAGACAGAAGAAATAGAAATTAAGGAGTCAATCCCATTTACAATTGCACCCAAAACCATAAGATACCTAGGAATAAACCTAACCAAAGAGACACAGAATCTATACTCAGAAAACTATAAAGTACTCATGAAAGAAATTGAGGAAGACACAAAGAAATGGAAAAATGTTCCATGCTCCTGGATTGGAAGAATAAATATTGTGAAAATGTCTATGCTACCTAAAGCAATCTACACATTTAATGTAATTCCTATCAAAGTACCATCCATCTTTTTCAAAGAAATGGAACAAATAATGCTAAAATTTATATGGAACCAGAAAAGACCTCGAATAGCCAAAGGGATATTGAAAAAGAAAGCCAACATTGGTGGCATCACAATTCCAGACTTCAAGCTCTATTACAAAGCTGTCGTCATCAAGACAGCATGGTACTGGCACAAAAACAGACACATAGATCAATGGAACAGAATAGAGAGCCCAGAAATAGACCCTCAACTCTATGGTCAACTAATCTTCGACAAAGCAAGAAAGAATGTCCAATGGAAAAAAGACAGCCTCTTCAATAAATGGTGCTGGGAAAATTGGACAGCCACATGCAGAAAAATGAAATTGGACCATTTCCTTACACCACACACAAAAATAGACTCAAAATGGATGAAGGACCTCAATGTGCGAAAGGAATCCATCAAAATCCTTGAGGAGAACACAGGCAGCAACCTCTTTGACCTCTGCCGCAGCAACATCTTCCTAGGAACAACGCAAAAGGCAAGGGAAGCAAGGGCAAAAATGAACTATTGGGATTTCATCAAGATCAAAAGCTTTTGCACAGCAAAGGAAACAGTGAACAAAATCAAAAGACAACTGACAGAATGGGAGAAGATATTTGCAAACGACATATCAGATAAAGGACTAGTGTCCAGAATCTATAAAGAACTTAGCAAACTCAACACCCAAAGAACAAATAATCCAATCAAGAAATGGGCAGAGGACATGAACAGACATTTCTGCAAAGAAGACATCCAGATGGCCAACAGACACATGAAAAAGTGCTCCATATCACTCGGCATCAGGGAAATACAAATCAAAACCACAATGAGATATCACCTCACACCAGTCAGAATGGCTAAAATCAACAAGTCAGGAAATGACAGATGCTGGCGAGGATGCGGAGAAAGGGGAACCCTCCTACACTGTTGGTGGGAATGCAAGCTGGTGCAGCCACTCTGGAAAACAGCATGGAGGTTCCTCAAAATGTTGAAAATAGAACTGCCCTATGACCCAGCAATTGCACTATTGGGTATTTACCCTAAGGATACAAACGTAGTGATCCAAAGGGGCACATGCACCCGAATGTTTATAGCAGCAATGTCCACAATAGCCAAACTATGGAAAGAACCTAGATGTCCATCAACAGATGAATGGATCAAGAAGATGTGGTATATATACACAATGGAATACTATGCAGCCATCAAAAGAAATGAAATCTTGCCATTTGCGACAACATGGATGGAACTAGAGCGTATTATGCTTAGCGAAATAAGTCAAGCAGAGAAAGACAACTATCATATGATCTCCCTGATATGAGGAAGTGGTGATGCAACATGGGGGCTTAAGTGGGTAGGAGAAGAATAAATGAAACAAGATGGGATTGGGAGGGAGACAAACCATAAGTGACTCTTAATCTCACAAAACAAACTGAGGGTTGCTGGGGGGAGGGGGTTTGGGAGAAGGGGGTGGGATTATGGACATTGGGGAGGGTATGTGCTTTGGTGAGTGCTGTGAAGTGTGTAAACCTGGTGATTCACAGACCTGTACCCCTGGGGATAAAAATATATGTTTATAAAAAATAAAAAATTAATCAAAAAAAAAAAAAAAAGGAAAGGAAACTGAGGCAGAACCTAAGCATGTGACAGGGCAGGGCAGAGGCAAGGAATAAGGAGGCATCAGTGAGCCTGACAATGCCAAAGCTGACCATGGGTGTGTGGGTGACAGGCTTCAGATCCTGTGACCTTCTTGGGTGGAGGAGCTCATTTTGAAAGTGTCTCTTTCTGTTCTGTGTGGGCTCAGGGACAGGGAGACCAGGCCTTCTGGGGTGACTCTCCCAGTGACTTTTGCTAAGTGAGGCTGGGTCAATTCCTTCTTCATGAATTCTGCTCAGACTCTTGGCTCTCTGGATTATGAAAACAGCTTCCTAACTGGTTTCTCAGGGGTCTGATGCAACTCCTCTGATCCGTCTTCCAGACAGCCCTAAGGGTGTTTTCCTAAATAGCAGATCTGATGATGTCACTTTCCTGCTGCAGATCCTGTAGTAGCTACCCATTGTCGGCCCCTGCTCTTTGACGAGGCCCTCACAGTGTGGCCCTGCTAGGGCAGATGTTCTGAGAAGATAATGAAGCTGAAAGGTTAAGGCTCCCCACATTCAGGTCCTGTGAGGCTCCTGTAAGTATGTTTATATGGCCATTTTATATTCAGTTTTGCAAAAAGGGTCCCCCAAGCTCCAGGTCCTGCAAAACCTAACTCTACTCCATGGGTCCTATCAATCTCCCCTACCTCTTCTGATGGCAGTGTGCTCTCTCTCTCTCACTCCCAACAGCCCAAAGGTCTCTGGACACACAGTCTGGAACATTCCGCACCAAGCTGTCTCTGCTTCAGCCCACCCTGATGAGGCATCTCTCTCCTGAGGAAAGGCTCATCCCCAGCCCCTTTATTCCCAGCCCACAACCTCCTCCTCCAGGCTTCCTTGCACCATGGGTTTACTGCTACATTCCTCCATACCTCATACCACCTGGCAGCTATCTGCCCCATGGAACCAAGACCTGCCCTCACCCAGCACAAAAGCAGCAGCTGAGTGAAGAGGAGAGTCTCAGATCAGGCTTGATGAACAGACCTGAAATGAAATGCCACTATTGCTGCCTCTTATAATTCCTATTTGTCACCACATATGGTGGACATACTAAGCATCATGTAATAAGTAAGGCATTTAAAATGCGTTATCTGTGGGGTACCTAGGTGGCTCAGTCAGTCAAGCATCCAGCTCTTGATTTTGGCTCAGGTCATGATCTTAGGGTTGTGAGATCAAGCCCCGTGTTGGGCTCTGCACTGGGCGTGGAGCCTGCTTGAGATTTTTTCTCTCTGTCTCTGCCCTTCCCAAGGATATATATATATATATTTTTTTTTATAGATAAATGTATATTTTATATACATTTTTACATTTACATGCATATTTTATATTCCTATATTACATGAGAATATAATAATATATAATATATGGGACTA
This sequence comes from Mustela erminea, assembly GCF_009829155.1. Lineage (NCBI taxonomy): Eukaryota > Metazoa > Chordata > Mammalia > Carnivora > Mustelidae > Mustela > Mustela erminea. Next base: position 68,889,970 of record NC_045620.1, on the reverse strand, counting down.
TAAATATAAATTTATATTCTATGCAGAAATATATTCTATATCTATATAGAATATAGATATATTTTTATATATGTATCTATATATCTATATTTTTATATATGTATTTTGTATTTTTGTATTTTATTTGTATATATAAAGTATATATGTATGTATAATACATTATCTGTTATTCTCACAGTAACTGAAGGTTGACCAAAGAGAAGCTATTAGGCCAACCCCTGTGAAATTGACAATATTTAGCCATCTTTGGTGTATACAAACAGCAATTTCCTACGGTTCAGCCTAACAAACTTAAAGCCAGTCATCTGACGCCAGGGTCAGCGTTCTTTCCTAGAAAGAGGAAGAGCCATCCTGACTGGTTGAGATAAAGAGGATAGAACTGAGAGCCACAGTTGCGGTATAAACTCTGACAGCTCACTATTCGATGTGTACGGAGATGTGCATGTGACAATTTTATTTCTATGTTTTCTATAGTCTATATTTTAACCACAGTCAAAACAAAAGACTTATCTGCCTCCTCTTCTATTAAAAAAATCCAAAGGGAAGGACTCTATAATAGTTTTTGGAAGGAGGAAGGGAAAAAAAGGGAAAGAGAATGGATAGCATAGTTTTCTCTATTAAGATTTTTAATAACAGCTCCATGCTAGTCTTATAAATAGGAGAGCTCCCCTTTATTTATTATACAAGATCATATTTTAAGTAACAGCAGCTTTCACATGACACTCCTTGCATAATGATTTTAAGAAGAGGAAATTGTGTTTATGTTTTGAGATAGCACTTAATTGCTGGGAGCATAAGAACCCAAGGCAGCATTACTATTGAAGCCTGAGAGAAAATAGAAAGCTTCTAGTTCCATTACAGCAATGTAAGGCAAAGTCATAATTAATATAATTTATAAAGAAGTTGTTATCAAAGGGGGTATGTCACCAAGCCCCACCAGCTCAAATTGTTGATCTAATTTAGTTAATAAGTGCTTTGCCAAAACCACTCCCATTACAGGCAGAAAAAAATTTGATAAACCCACATGGGCCACACCACAGAACCTTTATCAAATGAGCAAAGGCTTTTTATTTTGTACTTTGCCTGAGACAGGATTTCGAATTGATTGTCCAGAGCTGAATGGGAGAGAACGAGAACCTAAAATGGAAATCTGCAATTACAGCTCAGAATATCTTTAGGGAAGCTGAACCATTTCAAAGTACGGGTCAGCCACCCCAGATTACAATGAGAATGGAGAAAGACTACTGACCACTGGCACCCTTCACAGTTCACAAAATGACTTTCATTTTTCCCTAGTCCCTTTCTTATTTCTCTTCCATCCCACCCCTAATGGCCATCTAGATGGGGCACTACTCATTTCGTCCTCAGAGGCATACATCTAGTAAACCTTCCATAAATAGAACCACTCCCAGCTCTTTCTCCCACTTGGCCACAGGAATGTTCCCCTATCAATCAGCCCCCAAACATATTTGAATACAGCTCTGAGCAAGACCAAATTAGGCAGCAGCTGCACCTTTCTTCACACTAGTCTGGAGCTCAGGGACCACAGGTTCCTATGAGGAAGGTTTACTCTTTCTCCCTTCCTGCCATCCTTTATCCTTTATTCTTTCTCCTACTCCCAGCCCCAAGCAAAGTTCATCTGGAGCAGAACGGAAAATCTTGATTCATAAAATCTAAACTAGGAAAACCAGAAACGATGGGCACAAAAGATTTGATAGCTAGTGGGTGATCTATGAGTGAGGATGGCTAAATCGAAGATAGTTAATAATTTGCTCAAGGTCTTCAGGACATGCATCTTCCAGGAAGCCTGAGCGGTGAGAATTTGTGGTATAGTGGACTGAGTCCAGCACTGCAAGATGTGGATTCTAATCCCCTCTCTGTTGCTAAGTAACTAAGTGGCCTTCAACAAGCCACATTGTTTCTTGAAACTTCTATTTCCTCACCAGTAAGATGCCTGGGTCAGACAAGATCAATAATTCTCAATCTTTCTTCTCTCAGTGACTTAACACATTCCTACAACAGCTCTGTGATGATATCCCAAAATTTGAGGTTACTCCTATGGGATAGAGCTGTTTCTTAGCATTGTTTAAACCTATACCATCTTTTAAAGACCGCAGCAATATAAAGAGAGATGATCTGAGACCCTTCCAGCTTTAACATTCTCCAATTCTAAACAAAAAAGTAGATTTTTAATTGGTGTGTTTCTATACCTGGGTGTGTCTTAGCCTGCCTCCTAGAAAGTATCAAAATATTTGCTGAATAAGATTGAATTAGGTAGCTTAAATGTCATTCCCTCATCAGGGTCAGGGAAGATCACCCTCTTTTCTTTCCCCTCTTCACGGACTTTTGTCTCTCTTCTCCTCCCACAGCCCAAGAGTGCTTGGGCAGTGGGACAGGTGCAGTCTGGCATAGAACCTATACTCATCCCTTTCATCCCTAGCCCGTGAAGTACATCAAAGCTCCAGGAGATCTGGGCTTTACTTAGTGAGAGAACCAAATGTCAGTTTTCCTTTCCCTTTTCAGCAAGTAGCAAACAAGAATGTCCTGCAGAGGGCCAAAGCCAGATAGACTTACATGGTGCACACTGGAGTCTTTTTGTTCCTGTCCTGCCTATATTTTGGAAGCTCCAGCGGGAATGTGGCCTGAATTTAAACACTCGGGGCCATGACCATTAACAGTGAGCACTTTTGTAGATTCATGCAGCTTCTCCTGCCTTTCCTCTGCCATGGCCTTGAATGATCTGTTGTTTGTGGACAATTCACTTGTTGTACTCCAGAGAGCACGCTGACCCTGGCTCTCCCATTGTCTCTTATATGGGCAAACAAAAGCAGTCTTCTTAGGCCAGAGCACCAAGCTGATAAAAGACTGATTAAGGCCTCTTTTGTGGTGAAATTTAATAGGTCTGGGTTGGGCATTATATTTGATTAACCCCAACCAGTCATTACATGGCATTATACATACAGTACAGCTAAGCCAACAGCTCTCGGCTGGGTGGAGCCTGTCTCTGAACTCCTGAATGGTGCCACGGTACCGAAGCCAGAGCTGGTCATCAGCAAAACGGAAGTCAATAAACTTGTCTCTGGGGCCTACAATTTTCCCTTTCACACTGTCTTTCCTTCTCCACCCAACCTTTATGTTCCCTGTTTCCCAGGCATATTATTAGGTTCTTTCCGACAGGCCGGAAGATATCTGATAAACCCTTTTACACAGTGTTTTAATGGGTTACCTTTTCCAAGAGTAGCTGCAGTTCAAAAAAGGAGTTTGAACTGGGAGTTACAGAATTTGAAGGGACGAGGCTCTCATGGTGGCTCCGAGGATGCCTGATTCCTAAGTCCAGACTCTTTCTTCTTCCCATAATTGGGCCAGGTGGCTTCTCCCAACAGGGTCCCCAGGACCAACTCTGGCCTTAGCCTGGAGAAATGAAAGAACCTCTGGTTTGACCTGAAAGCCTCCCCTCCTGCCTCTCCCACCTTTTAAATTTCCTTTTATTTTTCCTGCCTTCTTTAGGATTACCTGATTTTTTTTTTTTTTAAGGATTACTTGATTTTTTAACCCATTGCTGTTTCTCCATTTACTTTTCAGTTAAGTGCACCTTCTTCAGGAAGACAACTCAACTGATTTTGGAAGGAAGATATTTTGGGGCTTATTACTACATAAAGAAGGTCAATGGATTAGGCTTAGCGTGGGTGCAAATAGCCAAATCTCTGGTAATCTGGTACATGGTTTACTTATCTATTCTTTTTCTGTTAAAACTATGAAATTCTGGGGCACCTGGGTGGTTCAGTCAGTTGGGCATCTGACTCTTAATTTCAGCCCAGGTCATGATCTCAGGGTCCAGGGATGGAGCCTTGCCTTGCCCTCTGGGGTTAGCAAGGAGTCCTCTTGAGATTCTTTCCCTCTGCCCCTCCCACCACACACCCAAGCTCTCATACTGTAAAATAAATAATTTTTTTTAAAGATTTTTATTTATTTGACAGAGAGAGAGAGCATAAGCAGGGGGAACTGCAGGCAGAGGGAGAAGTTGAGAAGCGGGCTCCCCACTGAGCGGGAGCCAAATGCAGGACTAAATCCCAGGACCCTGGGATCATGACCTGAGCTAAAGGCAAAGACTTAACAAACTGAGCCACCCAGGGCCTCCTAAAATAAATAATCTTTAAATAAGTAAAACTATGAACTAGTAGTGAAAATAACAGCATGAATATCAACTATTCTTTAATTTTGAACATTTACAAAACAAAAGAAAATAAATATAGAACAAAGTTCAAAGAAATACTCCCAACTGGACCAATCCTTTATTTAAGAAACTCAAAGTCTTGCCAGTCGTATCAGTTATATCTCTTTGGATTACAAACGACAGATGATCCCACCAAACCGACTGAGGCAAAAAAGGAAAGCTTTGACTAGTGACTGAAAAATTCTGCTTAATGCTGCCACTGGAGATGCATCTGTGTGGGGGCTTAATATGTCACCAGGACTTGGTTTCTCTCTTTCTCTCGAGTCGGCACTCCTCCAGGTTGGCTTTAATTTAAAACATAATATCCTTTTATGGCAATTTAAAACATAATGTGGTTTATAGTCAAATGAGGGCTGAAGCAACTCCAGATCACACTTTCTTCAGATTTAAGTCCCACCTAGGAGAGCTAGATTTTGTTTCCCAGAAGTCCTAGCAAAAGCCTTGTTTTTTTCTCATTGGCTCTGATTGGGTCTTGTGACCACACCAGGAACTGACTAGGATACAATCACCAGTTTGACCTCTGACATTGAAAGGAGCTGGGGGAAGGCCTCCAAGTGAATGGGTCAAGAGTGGGGAAGGACAGGGGCACCTGGCTTGCTCACTTGGTGCAGCCGATGACTCTTGATCTCAGAGTTGTAAGTTCAAGCCTTAACGGGGTGTAGAGATTACTTAAAAAATAATAATCTTGGGGCACCTGGGTGGCTCAGTCGTTAAGTGTCTGCCTTCGGCTCAGGTCATGATCCCAGGATCCTGGGATCGAGCCCCACATCCAGCTCCCTGCTTAGCAGGGAGCCTGCTTCTCCTCTCCCACTTCCCCTGCTTGTATTCACTCTCTCAATGTCTCTCTCTCCCTCTGTCAAATAAATAAATAAAATCTTTTAAAAAAATCTTCAATAATAATAATTTTTAAAAAAGAATGGGGAAGGATAGATACCTAAGACTACAAATAGGATTGGAATAAATGGATACCAAATAGCAGCATCCACTGAAATCACTACTCCATTTTATTTTTTAATTAACATGTAATGTATTATTTGTTTCAGGAGTACAGGTCTGTGATTCATCAGTCTTACACAAATCACAGCACTCACCATAGTACATACCTTAGCCAATGTTCATCACCCAACCACCCCATCCCTCCCACCTGCTTCCACTCCAGCAAACCCCAGGTTTCCCCTGAGACCAAGAGTCTCTTAAGGTTTGTCTCCCTCTCTGGTTTTATCTTGCTTAATTTTTCTCTCCCTTCTCCTATGATCCTCTGTCTTGTTTCCCAAATTCCTCATTATCAGTGAAATCATATGATAATTGTCCCTCTCTGATGGACTTATTTTGCTTAGCATAATACCCTCTAGTTCCATCTAGGTCATTGCAAATGGCAAGATTTCTTTTTTTGATGGCTGCATAATATTCCTCCCTCTCTCTCTCTCTCTCTCTCTCTCTCTCTGTGTGTGTGTGTGTGTGTGTGTGTGTGTGTATGCACATATATATACACCACATCTTCTTTATCCATTCATCTGTCAATGGATATTTAAGGTCTTTGCTTAGTTTGGTTATTGTGAACATTGCTGCCATAAACATTGGGGTGCCCATGCCCCTTCAGATCACTACATTTGTATCTTTGGGGTAAATACCGATTAGTGCAATTGCTGGGTCTTAGGGTAGCTCTATTTTCAACTTCTTGAGGGACCTCCCTACTGTTTTCCAGAGTGGCTGCACCAGCTTGCATTCCCACCAACAGTATAGGAGGGTTCCCCTTCCTCCACATCCTCACCAACATCTGTCATTTCCTGACTTGTTAATTTTAGCTATTCTGACTAGTGTGAGATGGTATCTCATTGTGGTTTTGATTTGTATTTCCCTGATGCCAAGTGATGTGGAGCACTTTTTCATGTGTCTGTTGGCCATCTGGATGTCTTCTTTGCAGAAATGTCTTTTCATGTTCTCTGCCCATTTCTTGATTGGATTATTTGTTCTTTGGGTGTTGAGTTTGCTAAGCTCTTTATAGATTTTGGATACTAGCCCTCTATCTGATAGGTCATTTGTAAATATCTTCTTCCATTCTGTCAGTTGTCTTTTGGTTTTGTTGACTGTTTCCTTTGCTGTGCAAAAGTTTTTGATCTTGATGAAGTCCCAATAGTTCATTTTTGCCCTTGCTTTCCTTGCCTTTGGCTATGTGTCTAGGAAGAAATTGCTGTGGCTGAGGTCAAAGAGGTTGCTGCCTGTGTTCTCCTCAAAGATTTTGATGGATTCTTTTCTCACATTGAGGTCTTTCCTCCATTTTTAGTCTATTTTTGTGTGTGGTGTGAGGAAATGTTCCAGTTTCATTCTTCTGCATGTGGATGTCCAATTTTCCCAGCACCATTTGTTGAAGAGACTGTCTTTTTTCCATTGGATATTCTTTCCTGCTTTGTCAAAGTTTTGTTGACCATAGTGTCGAGGGTCCATTTCTGGGCTCTCTGTTCTGTTCCATTGATCTATGTATATGTTTGTTTTTGTGCCAGTACCATAATGTCTTAATGATTACAGCTAATAGAGCTTGAAGTCCAGAATTGTGATGCTCCCAGCTTTGCTTTGCTTTGTCAATGTTCCTCTGGCAATTTGGGGTCTTTTCTGGTTCCATAAAATTTTAAGATTATTTGTTCCATTTCTGTGAGAAAAGTTGATGGTATTTTGATAGAACTTGTATTAAGCGTGTAGACTGCTCTAGGTAGCATAGACATTTTCACAATATTTTTTCTTCCATTCCATGAGAGTGGACTGTTTTTCCATTTCTTTGTGTCTTCTTCCATTTCCTTCATAAGTACTCTATGGTTTTCTGAGGGCAGATTCTTTGCCTCTTTGGTTAGATTTATTCCTAGGTATCTTATGGTTTTGGGTGCAGTTATAAATGGGATTGAGTCCTTAATTTCTCTTTCTTCTGTCTTGTTGGTGGTTACAGAAATGGAACTGATTTCTGTGCATTGATTTTTATCCCGCCACTTTACTGAATTTCAGTATGAGTTCTAGCAGTTTGGGGGTGGAGTCTTTTGGGTTTCCATATAAAGTAGCATATCATCTGCAAAGAGTAAGAGTTTGAATTCTTCTTTGCCAGCTTGGATGCCTTTTATGAAATCACTACTGCATTTTACTCTGCTTTCCTTTACTAGGGTTAAAAGAGAGCAGCACTCTTTATTTTTTCTTAGGGTCGAAAGATTCTTGGGGCACCTGGGTGTCTTAGCTGGTTAAGCATCTGCCCTCAGCCCTGGTCATGATCCCAGAGTCCTGGGATGGAGCTCCATGTGGGGCTCCCTATGGGGAGCTTGGATCTTCCTTTCCTCCTCACTTGTGCTGTTTGTTGCTATCTCTGTCTCTCTCTCTCAAATAAATAAAATCAAAAGAAAGAAGGAAAGATTGATTGATTCCCAGGTGTGTTAAGTATTTTCTGAATCCGGCATTGACTTCTGAGCTATACAGCTTTCATATGAAAAATCTTTGCAGAGGTGTCTTCTACTCAGGGCTGGGGAATGGGAAGTGGAATAAGGAAGGATCAATAGAGATGATGTTAGTTATAGATATAGTGGCTCTTGTTCAGGGATTTTTTTTTCACAGTTTTTGCTAATCTCAATTAAAATTCCTGGATTCCAGTCCCAGCTCTCCCATTATTTTCCTTTTTGAATCAGTGGTTTTCAGACTTTTTTTTTAACCGTGGAGTCTTTTGCTTAATGAGCCCTTACTTGGAACCTAGTAAACATGTGACAAAGTGAGATTTTATTAATGTGCAAATGTTTCCAGAGTTTCTTCCTCTCCACTCCCAGTCTAATTGAAAGGGTACCTTTTCATACTTGTATTCCCCAACTCAACTCTGAAAAGTTCATTTTACCACAGTGGATCCTGGACTTCTGTGATTCAGGGCTAAAACTAGAGTGAGGAAAATAAATTTCTGATACAAAATTAAGGGAGCTCCTAAAACTCAGTAATCAAAGTAAATAATACTTTTAAAAATCAAAGTAAGTGCAAAAATATAAAAAAATTTTATATTTTTATATATAAATTTTAAATATAAATTTTTTAAAGACAGGATCCCATAGTGCCAAGCAAATTCATACTGGAGCCGGGGGCAAAAGGAAAAATGTGCGCCTCTGTATTCATTCCTATGTATTTATTTTAATGGTTGATTTTACACCAGAACACTAGAGTAATTGAAAAAAAAAAATGGGAAAATTTAAAAAGTAGGCGTAGTAAAACTCCATTATTTTAATTTTAAATATTTTATTTATACCAAAACCAGAATTTATTATTATAATTTTATTTCTTTGTTTTAATGAAAGCAAATTCATCAATGAGGTTTTCATTAAAATCCATTAATGATTAAAAATTATATAAAAACATGTAAATAGGGTGCACATTTTTAATTTGTAAAGCTGTTAGTAAGTGAAACCTGTTTTTCTAAATTTGCTTAGCATCTCCAGACGATTTCTTATAAGCCTTTTAATAGCTTTAAAAACTAAATTAATTACATTTTAATAACTTTACTTCATTAAATTATTATAGTAATTTGTAAACTCAAAATCCTATAACCCTAGAATTATTGTTTTAGGATATTTCCTGATAGGCCTTTTTGTATGTCTTTCTTTATATAACTGTAATTGTTATATACAGATAACTTAGGTGCTTTTTTTTTCCCCACTAAAACACTTACCTATGTTGCTAAATGACCTTTATAATTACCACTTAAAATGACTGCAAAATATACCGTTGAGTAAATTTCATAGGTTATCTATTACCCCATTAGTAGACATTTGGATGCCTTCCAATTTTGCACTGCTATAAATAGTGCTATTACTGTTGCCATTTATTGTTTATGCATGTTGCTTTTTCCACATTTTTTTTTAAGATGAAATTTGTGAGCATTTGAAATATACAATTGAATAAATCAAAGATGGGGGACTGAGCTGACGCTGAAGTTCCCCTTCTTCAACCCAAACATGAGAAATGCTAGTCAATTGTGTAGCTGACTTTGAAAGTGAGAAAGGGGAACGTCTATAGGCCAGAAATAAAGGAGGAGCCCACAGCAGTGCAAAGGGTCTTTGAGGATGACAAGGCTGGGGACATGGGGTAAGAGTACACACGGGCTGTCTGGAGTTGGACTGCAGTCTGTGTGTGCAGAGCGGAGGGCAGAGAACATTGGTTCCCTGTAAGAAAAACCTTCACTCCAGTTCAGAAGTGAGTTGTCCCCCTGTGGTAGAAGTAATTTTCAGGGAAGGGTAAAATCATGATTCCCAGAGATACAAAGATCATCTGGTATCAAGACCCTGGTGGGGAAAGATGGAAAAGCACGATGGATGGAGAGGATCAGAGTATTTGGTGGATCACCAAAAAAGATGTATTTTAAAAAGGATCTGTACTTTTAAATATGTCAAATATGGATTGTGTATTTTAGAAAGTCATACTTTTATTATGTGGCTATAAAAATGTATACTGTTCCTGGGGTCACCCTTCCCTTTAGAGCTGTGCAAGATTGACTCATTCTGCAATTTGTTTAAAGTTCAGTGCCTTCCTCAAATTTTCTGGAAAAGCCCCAAGGGCAAGTTTCTGGTCAGTTTTCATTCTCATCTCCCACTTCTGCAGAACTAATAGTTTGGGGATCATTTTGCCACTCCATACATGCTGCCTTTATGACTACATAGGCCCAGACTTCCAATTAGCCCTTCTCCTTGAGTCCTATCCCCCCCCCCCACAACAGGTCACCACCAAGTCATACAAGGTTGTAGTGTGAATAGCAGATGTTACTGAAGGTTTGGAGTGGTGAGGGGTGTATATTGCTACAGTGCACAAAACTTATGGTAAAACAACTTATCATCCCTGTTTTTAAAAGTTCTTCACTGCTCTGGCACATAACTCTACCCCCTCCCTTCTCTACTCTCTGACACCCAAATTCCTATTAATTTTTTATGTCCTCAGAGTATGAGATACATTTTTACCACAAGAGGCTTCCCAGAGCAGTATCATTCTTAGACCCAGATAGAAGGGGCCCCAGGCCCCTCTGGACACTGTGCTTCAAAGGAGTCTTTGCTCCCTCCCCTCCCCCATATAGTATGAGGTACCCAGTTAGCTAAGGAGACACACCTGCCCCGCATTTGCCCTCCTTCCTACCTTCTGGATGAGACAGTAAATATTTTAGGCTTTATGGCCATATGTCCTCTACGTCAGCTGTGGGCCTTGTGTTTGGAACTTGGCTGTTAAGGCAGGAGGGTTGTCACAAAGTGTGCCAAAGGCTCCCTCCATGTGGGTTGGAATTGGGGTAGGAAGAAAGCCCAGGAGGTTGAGATGGTTCATGGGCCAGGAGCCAGGGTTGGGGTCCAGCTCTCTACAGAATACTGTGTTCTGATTCAGAACTCTGAGGAGTCCATGAAGTCCAAATTCAAATCTGACCTTCCAGGTTGTTAAAAAGGAATATTTGTCAAGTTAGGTGAGTATAACACAGTTTGTTTAACAGTTTGTTAATTTGATTATGACTTTAGTCCTTACACATGTAGTGTAGGGTCTCCTTTGTCATTTTACCCACCCCCTGCCCCACACTAATGTCATGCAGTTTTCGTAAGCAAAATTTGATCCCACCTTGAAGAAAAATCCTGATTTTCTAAACATTTTTCTTCATTCTTTTCTTTTATTATATATATATATACACACACACACTATATAATATATAGAATACACGCACACACACACACACACACACACACATTCCCCAGTTCTGAACATTCAAGGTCAGACCAGAAGAGTAGATAGTATGATATAATGTTAAATCCTGAGTTCCGGCAAGAGCTTCTTATAACCCTCCAAGTTCAGGAACGGTTCTAGTGACCAGATAGGGCTAAATCAGCGAGTGGGAGTCCTGAAGTTTACCTCTGGAGAAAGATGTTAGCCAAGGGTAAAAACCAGGCAGGGTGTATGACAGACCCAAACTGCCTGAAGCATCATTCCCTTTAAGAAACCAAATTTCACGATAGCTAGGACTGCTAAGAATGGAACTACCAGGGTTTGTGCTTGCCCAGAGAATCATGCCATGAGAAAGGTACAGTGGGGATAATGAGCTTCATGTCAGCTCTGAGCTGTTAGGCTAGGAGGCTGGAAAAGGGACACTACAGCTGGTCGGGAGGGCTTTTCCCTCGAGTTTCTCTTGGCCATCTGTTCTGAACCGTGCCATCAGCCTTCCCATTGGAAAGGTCAGAATGGGTGTGTGGGTAAAGCCTAATGTTGGCTCCACATGCTGTGTTAGATGCAGCTGCTCTTGGCTTGGTCACGCCTGGGTTTGCACCCAGGACCCTCAAAAGCTCTGCGCATTATGGTAATTAGCCATCTGCTGCAGCCTTTCCAAGACCGGCTGATCACAAAAGGAAGCCAGGAAGCTCTCTGACAGCATCAGAAATGGAGGCGGGAGGAGCCGCCTCAGGCCGCTGGTCCCCTCCCCCACCTCTCTCCCGGACCCTGAAGCCTTGAAGGGCGCTGGTTCAGCGCTCAGCACAACCCCTCATCTCCCAGCACCCCAGGGAAAACAAGCAAGGGTTCTCGTCACTGATGCATGGCCGTCACCCATGCAAAGAGAGGAGCCAAGCAGGGGACATGAGTGTGCTGAGACAATTAAACTCTCTGTGTCAGCAGGGAGACAGACACACCATTTGTCTGAGAAGTGACTTTCCTTTGGGGCCTGGGTGACTCGAGAGAGCGTGATTGGAAATTTTTAGATGATCAATTCGTACTGAAACTCTAAACTTGTACTTATGTATCTAGTTATGTTTGTCCTTGATTAGGAGTAGCTATTGAGCTCTGAAAATTATTTCTGGTATATACATTTAGCCATAAATATACAGTTATGTATGTATGCCATGATATCCAGATCTATAAGTGCTGGCAGAAATCTTGTCATGTGGAACACCCTTCCCAGGATGGACCTTTTGTTTTGTGTATGTGGATATGTACATATATAAGCTATAAATTAGCTTTAGGATGCATGAGTGTATATGTAGAGGTAGCTATGTAGTACATATAGCTTAAGGGTTTTTAAAATTTTTTTTAAAATTTATTTCTTTATTTGACAGATGGAGATCACAACTGGGCAGAGAGGTGGCGGGGCGGGGGGGGGGGTGGGTGGTGGCCAGGGGGGCTGGGGCAGTGGAGAGGAGGGGGAAGCAGGCTCTTCGCTGAGCAGAGAGCCTCCATCCCAGGACCCTGGGATCATCACCTGAGCCAAAGGCAGAGGTTTTAACCCACTGAGCCACCCAGGTGCTCCAGCTTAAGGGTTTTTTTAACTTTAAATGTGCATAAATGTATCCATAAACAGAAAGCTACGTCTGCATGGGGAGAGGAATGGCATGTAGAACTCAGAACTTGGAAACTGGTTCCAGTCCCAGTTCTGTCACCCTACACATACACGGTGGTACTAATGGGAGGATTGTACTCTTTGTAGCAGGAAAAGTGGAATAAAAAAAACCCTCAGACCTTACTGGCATTGGCTGGACTTGACTCTGGCTGTGTTTGAGCTCCCAGGGAGAACTAGAAGCACAGATATGGTCTGGTAGCAACATGCAGTAAGGCAGTTTGGAGGTAAGAAGAGGCTGGAGCCCTGTTTTAGCAGATGAGGATATCCGGGAGATGCAGTTGCATTCATAATTGTCAGAGCAAGCCCAGAGCCCTGTGTGCCTGTGCTGAGGGCACAGAGGACAAATGGGCTAAATGCCTGAGAAGGTCAGAGGGAGGGAATCATGGTGGAGTAACCTGGAGTCTGATCTTGAAGGATCGCAGGAGTGAGGGAAAGCATTTCAAGATTTAGAAATAGCATTTATAAAGGTATGAAAACACAAGGTGTGTCCTGGTGATGGTGAGATGTCAGGGGTGGCCAGAGTGTGGGGGGTTGGAGATAAGACCAGAGAGGGGTGTGAGAGTTTGAAGAGGGGACCATGAGCTCTCCTTATGAGCAGGGGCTTTATTCTGTGGCTGGTGGGGAGCCACCAAAAGGTTTTAAGCAGGAGAGTTAAGGAATTGGACTTACTTAAGTTTGAGAGGAATTGGTCTGATAGCCAGGAGAGGATGGACTGGAAGTGGAGGGCTGGAAGGAGATTTTTGCAGGAGCCTGGGTGGGAGATGGTCACGGAGATCATGGGAATAGAGAAGAGGGCATAAAATGAATTCAAGAGCTTGTGAAGTAGAATTGGTAAGATTTGGGGTCATGAGAGGAAAGAAGAAACAAAAACGACTTGGGTTTCTAGCTTGATGCATTGGGTAGAGGTTTATCCCCTCACAAGAGTGTGGCTCTGAATGGTTGGGGAGTTCTGTTCTGGACATCCTACTCAGGTGACAGCAGGACAGCCAGGGAAATACATCTAGAGTCAGGTGAACGAAATTCTCTCTCTCTTTCTCTCTCTCTCTCTCACACACACACACAGGACCCCATACCAAAAATAATTGGGTAAGAAGTATGAAGAACCATATCGGGAAAATTTCAAAATACCTTCTAGGATCCAGCCCTTGTCCTGCTCCCTCCTCTCTCCTGCTCCCCACAGCAGCGCTCTCTGCACCAGCTTCGCTGGCCTCTCTGCTGTCTCTTGAGCATTCCAAGCATGCTCTCATGTCCAGGCTTTAGCTCTAGCAGGTCTCCCTCATTCTTCTTCGTTTTCTTATTTTATGACTTTATTATGTGTTGCTTGTTTCCCTGTGAGAATATACACAGGGGCAGGGATCCTTGTCCCTTTTGTTCTTAGAACCATGGTGGTGGCAAGTAAGGGCAAACAATAAGCTCTCCATAAAAACTTGTGGGATGAATGAATTTTAAAATGAGTCCACTTAAAATGTGGACCCAAATTTGATTGATAATTGACCTTTAAAAAGAGAAATGAAAATTACAAGAATATTTTAATGTATACTTCACAAAATGTGGTTAATAATTACAATTATGATTCTTAGAGTAAAGAATGAACCAAGTGTTCCTTATTTGGGGAGTTGTATAATTTTTCTGACAAATTGTTTAATGATATGGTATACCTTAGACCAATTCCTATTTAGACCAAAATCCTCGTTGACTTTTGTGATATGGCTATAAAAAAGTGTTATCTTTGCAAAAATATTTGAGGCTTTGTCACTTTTTCTGCCCACCTTAGTATGCCATAAATAAACAAACAATATTTGAAATTGAGATACACTTTGCAAGTAATAAACTGCTCACATCTTAAGTGTACCATTCAACTGGATTTGGGAACTCATATCAAGACAGAACACAAGAAAGCTCCCCATGTCCCCAGAAAGCTCCTTTGTGCACGTTCCCAATCAGCAGCCCCTCCCCAAGCAACCACTAGTCTTGTTTCTACCACCATAAGCTAGGTTTTTTTGCACTCTAGAATTGCAAATAAATGGATTCATATAGTATATAGTTTCTTTCACTGAGCATAATGTATTTTGAGATCCATCGTGGTGTTGTGTGTATCTGTAGCTCATTTTATTTCATTCCTTAGGAGTGTACCAAGGGCCTTTCATACTTCAAAAGGCTCATTCTGTGTATTTAATCAATTGTCACTTGAGATAACTCTACCATTGCCTTTGCAGGTGGTTCAAGTACTCCTTTTTCACTTTCTTTCATTTGATGAAGTTCCGTATCTTCCCCTGTTAAGACTTGCCACTTTACTTTGTAATTAATTTCCATATATTTGCAGTGTGTTTTTAAGTACATATCTAACGGTGAATGAGAAATTGACCCTCCCCAAAAAAAAACCTAGTATGAAGTACGCATTACTGGTAAAAAGGGAAGGGTGTTTGGAGTAGGGACTAATTTTATAAGTGGTCACTTTATTAGTGTTTTGATCATTTTATGTATTTTGATCACTTTTGCTTCACAAAGTAAACTTCCAAATATAGGGACCAGGATACTGAACACTTTTATATGTCAAGGACAGTCCTTCCCCTGGTGCCTGTGTGTATGTGTGTGTGTCCATAAAACACCTGGGTCCATGCCTGGGAACTTGAAGAATCACTTGTGTGTACACATTCACTAGCTTGTTGTCATTGTCCATTCGAGACAATAAAGCTAAACAAAGCAAACATAGGCATCTATTTCATTCAGTTATATGAAATTGCTGATATTTAAGCCTTTCTGATGTATAAAACCAGCAATTTCATGGGGTTCAACTTCATAGGTTTTATACTGCAAATTGCCACCCATTAATGGGTCATGAAATCAATTTAATAGGCTAGGATCAGCTTTTTTTTTTTAATGAAATAGACTAGAGTAGGAGATATCAGGGGGGAATCTCGTGTTTTAAGAATAGTTAAGGCTTACTGAAGGAAGATTTCTGTGCCAGGTGCTATTCTAAGTGCTTTGTAAGCCTTAACTATTGATTATCATTATCATTATCAATGTCCTGATTATTAGCTCTGTGCTGGCCCAGTGGACCAGGAAAGACTGGTGATACTGTGTTAAAACTCCACCCAGAAAATTCACGACATTTGGAAGTCAAAGGATCTCACTATAGTACAGCCACAAAAGTAGCTCAGAATACCGCCCAGGGACGTTTCAAAAGCTGTATTCTCACCGTCAGTCCAGGAAAACTCAAGACGGAATGTCTGATGCACACTGTGTATTGTCTCTCCAAAAACTTAAAAAAGGCATCTTGCTTCAGATAATGGGTGGTTCCTGAAAAGTTGAAACTTTTTTAAAATCCAACTCGAGACAGCATGCCTGATATATCTGCTGCCACTTCTGAGATAGTCAGGCTCAATTCCTTTATTCTACAGAAACCTCCCCATTACAGACAAACATGGTGGTAAATTCTTCTGTGAAGTAAAGAATTACATCTCTGGACTTCATTATCATATTTTCCTAAAGAGAAGAGTAAATCTTTCCTGTCCAATAACTGTGTTAACTCCAGATGAAATGTGTGTTCTTCCTCCATAGTTCTTAGGAGAATGAGATTAATTCAGTTGCCCATTTGTCTTTTCCACATTTTTCTTAGACTCATAGGTTAAGTTTTTGGTTTTCCAAGTATTTGAGGGTTTTCCACTTTCTCTTTTTGTTAAAAGACAATCCCCTTCCACTCCCCGCCCTCCAGCAAACAATAGTAATACCCAACAACAGCATAGTGTGACTTTGTTGTTACATTAACATAGTACATTATTGGAGAAGAAGCAGTTCAATGCCATGGTGAGTAAAAGGGGGAAAATAAACTCCTGTAACATAGGAGCGTGAAACTGCTACACCAAAAATATTGGTGCTTACAATGCAGACCCTATGCCTGGAGCTGACAGTGTAAATTCTTGCCAGTGTAAAGCTTCTCTGCAAAGACATTAATCCTGCAGGGGTTGCTGGTGCTGGAGGAGCATTTGTTTGCTAAGACAAAAATCCTTCAAGTTAATTAGTGTTTTGAAAAAGCCAACCAAAAACAGTAACAATCATGGTCAACAGGAGGGCTCAGACTTCTGTTTTCTGGGGTACAAAAGCCTGGATGAGGGAGATGCCTGGCTGTTTGATCAGATTTGCTACATTACAGAGACATTTTGTCAGTGGCCTGGCCATTATAGTAAATTCCTCCGTGGTTTTGGGTAGACTAAATTATCTTTGGTGCACATAGTTTAAAGCAAATATTTATTGAGTGCCTACTACGTACAAAGTCCTGTGCTTAACCAATTAATCTGTACTTTCAGGATGTATTTTCTTCATTCCCAATAAACATTTAACGGAAGGTATGCTTCAGTACTTTAAACTGATCTCCTTCGTGCATAACTCCTTATAACTCTGTCATATGTGGCCAGTGCTATTCTTACACATTACATATTCTTGTGTCACTAGTGTTATTCTTCAGTGCTTCTATTTCTCGGTGTATCTAGGCTGTCCTTGACTTTGGGATATTGAACTTTTGTCAAGTTTTTTTTCTTTTTTAATTTTTTTAAAAAGACTTTATTTGGGGCGCCTGGGTGGCTCAGTGGGTTAAGCCGCTGCCTTCGGCTCAGGTCATGATCTCAGGGTCCTGGGATCGAGTCCCGCATCGGGCTCTCTGCTCAGCAGGGAGCCTGCTTCCTTCTCTCTCTCTGTGCGTGCCTCTCAGTGTACTTGTAATTTCTCTCTGTCAAATAAAGAAATAAAATCTTTAAAAAAAAATAAAAAAATAAAAAAAATAAAAAATAAAAAGACTTTATTTACTTATTTGACCGAGAGAGAGAGAGAGAGAGAGCACACAAGCAAGGGGAGTGGCAGGCAGAGGGAGAAGGAGACGCAGACTCTCTGCTGAGCAGGGAGCCGGATGTGGGGCTCGATTCCATGACCTTGAGATCACGACCTGAGCTGAAGGCAGATGCTTAACCAACTGAGCCACACAGGCGCCCCTTTTGTACAACTCTTAAATAAGCTGTACTGTACCCGAATTCAAACCTTTCTTCATGAACCAATGCATGAACATTTAAGTTTCCGCACACACTGCTAGCCTATCAGTGGTGTAATTCTGGCAGAGTCTCCCATCTTGGCTTGTCCAGCACTGTTTCACAATTATTCAAATAGTTCTTTTGCATTTTGCTCTTTTTTTTTTTTCCACTCAGCAATTATTTTTATAAAATGAATGACAAGAGCATAGATCTCAAAACCAACATAATGGAGAAAGCTGGAAATCATTAAAACATTAAAAGCAAAACATTTCCAGCTTCAATCTAATGTTCACTGAATTTTAAGCCAGTATTTTGCATGTTTAAATGGGAAGAACAAAATTAAACAACATGCATGAAAGCAGGAAATAACTTGAAGATTGTATCTGAAGAAAAACTTCTAATTCTTGTTATTTATCTGGCCTTCTGCAAACAGCCCTTCCCTTAGAACACAGAAGATGATCAACTTTCTAGTATTCAACTTGTGTATATATGTGTGTATATATTTTGAGCATGTTATATGTACATGTAGAGGATTGCCTACAAAGAATCCTGCCTGTAAAACTTTTATAGAGCAAAGGGGTCATTTTAACAGTTGAAATTCTTGTTGGTGGAATAAGTACCAAGTTGGCTTCTTGTCCATCCTAAATACCCATTGAAGTAAACTGTGCTCTTACACACCCCCGAAAACAACAACAACAAAAACCAACACCCAAAACAACAAAAAAAATCACCTTATATGCCAAGAGAATGGAAGGAGCAGGTTGCACCCAGATGAGTTTTCCAGAGACTTCTAAAAGAGAAGAGAACTGACAAACTTGTAGAGCCCAAATGGAAAGCAGGAACTGCTTCAAGACAAGGGCTTTCTTTCCCTGTCTTGTAAAATCCTGAATGAATTGAAGAGACTTTGCAAAGTGCCTTCAATGTCACTAAGACAGGGGGTTGGGAACTGCTTTCTTCCAGAAAAGAAGAGGTCAAGAGAGCAAAGGTCAGATGCTGTGGGGATGGGAAAACAAAGAATCCTAACCTTGAGAAGGGAGCAAGGCTAGAAAGACAGAAGGTTACTGCATTATGACCCTGGTTGACTGGGCCCTGAGTACCAGTGTCCCCAACACTGGGCAAAGGGTCCAGTGCTCCTAACATAGAATCAGAAGCCATTGGATCTCATTGGACCACATTCTCTAGCCAGAAATGCAAATCCACCGTGAGGCATGTCTAGAATCTAATTGCTTTGAAAGGAAGTAAAGAAATAGATATTTCTTTAACACATGAATCTTTTAGGAGCTACAACCTCTACATCAAGAGAAGCAGGAGGGGGTGTAGTGTACCTTGAATGATACTAATAATAATTTTGAGTTACCTGTAAACTCACAGAAGAGAAGTTTTTGGTCAAAGGGGACTTCTGACACCTAAAATTTAAAGAAGTTGGTAATTGCAATGCTTAGAACCAGCTTGCCTTCTAGGAACTTTTCCTCTCCTGGTAGCCCCAGCTGCCACTGCTGGGTATGGTTTGGGTTCTTGCTGAGTTTCCCAGCCATGAATCACATATATTCTATCAAGTTACCAGATATAGGTCAGCTTTTGTGCCCTTACAGGGAATGGGTGGGGCACACGGAAAGGATACAGAGCAGTGACTGGCCTTCCTGAAATGCAGGTCAGGAGACCAGGAAGTTCATCTTGCCAACTTTGCAGTCGACACATGAGGTCTGCATGAACTCATGCTTCCTCTGGAAAGCCTTCACCTGTCAGTGGACCCACCCAGCACACTGACCCTCATGCCTTGTCCCACACTGTTCTTCCTCTGAGCTGTCATCCAGTCCATGCCTGTGGACTTTAAAGTTCCCAAGGGCCAGGGTGGTATCTTCTCTTGTACCCACTATGGGACTGGCCTGTAATAAGGTGCTCAAGGGAAACACTCCAGAAATTTGATTTTATCAAAGTACTCTTTGCTTCCTGCTGAAAAATGCTCCCACTCCCCAGAGGTTTTATTTCTTCTCGTGGTGATCCCTATATCTTCAGTTGTGCTTATACTCCTGTTCTTGGTTCATGAACCTCTGGTGGTATCTGTTGACTTATAGTCATGTCAGATGAAGTCTCAGATCATTTATCTACCCTGCATCCCTCCAACCACTCCTAGACGCCTCCTCCCAATGTTCAGTTTTCCCACTGCCTGCATCTTAGACTTCAAACAATGTATTTGGACCTCCATTTATTTTTCCACTTAGACAGAGTGACTTCCTTGTTTTGACAGGAGGCTAATTATGCCCAGCCTTTCCCTCCTCTCTGCTCCCCACCCCTTCTATTTCCCTATCTCTGTCAAGATTGATCAGATCAGGGGCACCCGAATGGCCCAGTGGGTTAATCCTCTGCCTTCGGCTCAGGTCATGATCTCAGGGTCCTGGGATTGAGCCCCGCATCGGGCTCTCTGCTCAGTGGAGAGCCTGCTTCCTCCTCTCCCTCTATCTGCTTGCCTCTCTGCCAACTTGCTCTGTCTGTCAAATAAAAAATAAATAAATAAAATCTAAAAAAAAAAATGTTGATCAGATCAATGTTCTCGAGTTTGGTTAACATTTACATTTTGTTCTGCAACCAGACTGTCTTTAGTGACTTGCCCATTAGTTCCTTCATTCCTTCATTTTTCATTCAATAAATATTTTTTGAGTGCTTTCTATGTGCCAAGCACTGTTGTAGGCCCTAGGGATATAGAAGTGAATACAATAAGCAATATTCTACAAAACAAAGGAAAAAAAGCAACAGCCTTCATGGAGTCTTCCTTCTCATAATGGGAAAGAAGCAAAATACATATTTTGGGGGCACCACAGTGGCTCAGTTGGTTAAGCATCTGCCTTCAGCTCGGGTCATGATTCCAGGGATCATGGGATTGAGCCTCATATTGGACTACCTGCTTAGCGGGGAGTCTGCTTCTCCCTCTCCCCTTGCCACTCCCCCCTTCTTTTGCTCTCTCTCTCTCAAATGAATAAACAACCTCTTAAAAAAAAAAAAGAAGGGAAGAAGAAGAAGAAGAAGAGCAGGGTGGAGGTGGGAGATTAGTGAGATTTCCCCAACCAATTCTCCAAGTCCTCTGAAGTCAACAGGCTGTCCAACAGTTAGATTTAATGCTAACCCTAGCTACCTGGAGCTAGCCAGACACCACAGATTAAGGGCTCACTCCCACAACACTGTCCACACTTCAGTCACAAGCCACAAATGAGCACCCAGACAACCATGACCTCTCCAAGCTCAGGTTCCATAGGTGGCTAGAACAACTCACAGAGCCCAGGAAAGTACTTGACTTGCTATTACCAGTTTACCGAAAAGGATACAACTAAGAAAAACCAAATGGAAGAGATGCATAGGACAAGGTATGGGATAGGGAAGGGCACAGAGTTTCCATATTTTTAGTGAGAAGTCCAAATGAATTCTTCCTTCTCAAATCCATGCTACCTTTTATTTTGTTGCAGATTGTTTTTTGAGTAGATAATATTTTCATATGATTTAAAACCCAAAATGACATAACAATTATGTGGTAAAAACTCTTGCACTCACATCTATCTCATCTGCTTCATGCTTAGACCTGGCATTCATGCGTGCATTCATTCATTCATTTTAATTTATTTTAGTTTCTGCTTTTTTCCCTCGAGTTTCTTTTTCGACGATTTTTATTTATTTATTTGTCAGAGAGAGAGAGAGAAAGAGAGCACAAGCAGAGGGACTGATGGGCAGAGGCAGAGGGAGATGCTAGCTCCCCACTGAGCAAGAAGCCTGACATGAGACTCAATCCCAGGGCCCTGGATCATGACCTGAGCCAAAGGAGATACTTAACCCACTGAGACATCCAGGTGTCCCTTCCCTCAAGTTTCTGCATTGCTTTTCTTTTTGAGAAAAAGAAGGAACATGAACCTTCTCTACCATGTATCAAACATTTTGTAGCTTCTCACTCCTTTTATTTGTTGCTTAGACTACACAATTCCGCTTATATGAGGTATCTAAAATAGTCAACTTTATAGAAATGGAGAGTAGAATGCTGATTTCCAGGGGCTGCTGGGTGGTTGGGGTAAAGAAGATTTGCTGTTTAATGAATATAGAGTTTCATCGTGCAAGTTGGACTGTACACTTAGAAATGGTTACGAGGGTAAATTTTATGTTGTCTGTGATTTACAAAAATTAAAAATATATGTTTAATAAAGGTCAAAAAAAGAAAGCAGAAGTTTTACTAATATCTATGGAAGTTAGGACTCTAAGTTTAAATAATAATTATAATAATATAATAATATTACTATTGTAATAAATAATAATTATAATGATTATTATAAAGTTGCAGCTATTAATTATTGAGCCTTTACTTA
Source organism: Mustela erminea (assembly GCF_009829155.1). Classification (NCBI taxonomy): domain Eukaryota; kingdom Metazoa; phylum Chordata; class Mammalia; order Carnivora; family Mustelidae; genus Mustela; species Mustela erminea. Next base: position 68,868,013 of record NC_045620.1, on the reverse strand, counting down.
GTTTTACAGTATCTCTTTTGGTCCTTAACACAACTCCCTGAGGTAGTAGGCATTACCACCCCATTTTAACACAAAAGTATTCACAAATGTACCAGGACCATCAAATGGTCTCCCCACACTCTGAGATGGCTAGCTGGTTTGGGTGGCAATAAGAAATAGAAGAAAGAGAGCCACATTACCAATTAGGAGGTTGGACATGTCGCTCAACCTGAGTCCCTCAGGGTCAGAGATTTCCCCACTATGCCCTGAGGAGCCTAGGAGTTTCATAGACACACACACCCCACCCCACTCCCCTGCCACTCTCACCCAAAAAGTGTGGGACTGGAGAGGTCAGGTGAACAGGGCTCAAATCCTGCTGACCCAAAGCGGTTTGCATTTTTCTATTTTCCATTTTGGACTTTCACCCTAAAGAATGGGCTCTACCACTAAAAAGAAATTTGAAAGTCACTGGGTTCGATTATGTCTGAGCTCACACTTTATAATAGTTCAAATGAATCTTCCTGGATTTTGCATGTCCAGAGCTGTGAGTGGGCAGGGTCTGCTCCATAATTTGCAGGGCTCAGAGCAAAATGAAAAGGCCCCTTGTTCATCAAGCAGTAAAAGAAAAAAAAAAGTGCCATCAAAGGTGCTAAAACATGAAACTTCTTCCTTTCTTCTGTGGTCTTTCTCTCATCTTGCCACGGTGTTCTTATTCGCTATTTTATGTCATTCTCATTAAAGAGAGAGTAAAATTTTAAATTATTGGCATAAAATTTACTATTCCTATTCATACTGGGAAATGCCAGTTTCTAATGCAAATATAGGAGCATTTCACTCATGTGCAGAATCTTTAAATTATATAATTTGTATTTCATAGCTCATGTATGCATATGTGTTTAGTTCTTACCAGAATGGTGGGAACGCTACACAAGACTAACTCAACTGTTTTTTATTTCCGTCTTGAGATGCACACATTCTACCACCAATTTGTTCCTTCTACTGTTGAATAGAAAAGGACTGGAAAGAAGGGGACCTGTGGGTGGCCCAATCTTTCCCTTTCCCTCTATGTCATCATTTTCAGTAGTAGTGGTTAGCTGACCCAGGTAGTTTGATAGGAGTAAGAAAGGATGGGATTGGGTTCCTTAGACTACCATTACCATCTTTTTGCGTTCTGAGCAAGTTCTTATAGCCCCTGGGGGCTATCAGCACCCCTGTTGACTCAGGCATAGACAACATGATTGCTTTTTACTTGCATTGAATCTCATTGAACTCACACACATTGTGGGGCCACTGGAATCCTGTGCTCATGAGGCATGTGAATGCTATATTGCAAAGGAGGTAGTAAGGAATAGCAGGGGACATACATACTGTGTGTATCTCCTCTATTCGTGCACACATGCTCCACTGAACCATTGGACTTCATTTAAGAATAGAAGCTCAGGGCGCGTGGGTGGCTCAGTGGGTTAAAGCCTCTGCCTTCGGCTCGGTTCATGATCTGGGGACCTTGGACTGAGCCCCGCATCGGGCTCTCTGCTCAGCGGAGAGCCTGCTTCCCTTCCTCTTTCTCTGCCTGCCTCTCTGCCTGCTTATGATCTTTGTCTGTCAAATAAATAAATAAAATCTTCAAAAAAGAGAGAGAATACAAGCTCAGAGATGAAATTACTAAGAATTTCAAAAAGCAATAGCAAAGCGTTAAAATCCAAGCATGGGCCATTCTGAATAGGAGCCCTACATGACATGACTACAGGGTTGCATACCCTGAAGCTGGTCCTGTGGGTAGGGAATGGAGCGTGAATATTTCAATAGGCAAGTGCTTTCTTCATTGGATCTCTCAAAGCCTCGAAATGTAGAAAGGCTTATAAAAACTGGAAACACCTACAGTAGGAATTACTACTGTTTACCAGTATCTGGTGCTCTTCTCCTTCCAGACTCAGCCCATTTTAAAGAACGTCCCTGTGACTTTGGTTAATAAAATGTGCATAAAGTAACATATGTCTCTTCTGGCCAGAAGCACTTAAGAGCTGGTGTGTGATTAATTATTTATCTCCCTTTGCCCCACTCCAGTGACTAACAATATTCCAGATGGTAGAGTCTCCACCAGCCTGGGTCCCTAAATGAGAACAATGTGAAGCAGAGCCCCCATCCTCCTACAACCCTCCCGCTGACCCAGAGTGGACCTGTAGCAAGAAAAAGAAAGAAACCTTTGTTATAAAGATTTGGGAGTTTTTTGCTATTGCCTAGACTACTACAGTGTTATTACTGTCCCTCCCACCCATGGAATATATACTACAACTTAAAATTATCTTTGAAATAGTCATAAAATGTACATTTAGAACCCAAATGCTATAGCTATTTTAAATGGTGATTTCATTTTTTTCTTTAAAATAGAAATTACCTTCGGTAAATTTTGTATTTGTTGACTATTTAATCATTAATTTTTATATGCGTGTTGTTTGAAGGGCAAAACACAAGGGAAAAGTGCTTAAGTTGAACTTAATTTTCCTTTGTATCCAAGGATCTCACTGATATCACAGTCACTGTAATATTCTAGAGTCTGTGTTTCGTGCTACTGGGCAAAACCTTTCCCTTTAGCAAACCTTGATGAATAAAAAGGATAGTAACTCTACTGAATGTTTTCAGTGGCTTCCTTTCCAGTAGTGGAGTGATCAGGGGAGCTATTTTCCCCAAAAAGTATGCAAGGAAGAAACAAAAGATCTGGATTATTTGGGCCTGAATAATTCTGTAGACCTAAAATTCTCCCCAAGATGCCACATACATGGTGCTTTTACTATTGATATTAAACTCCTTTCTCTGATATCTGGAAGGATATAAACTCCATCACCGGGAAGAGCTATTTGTAAAGGAACATGGAAAACTAGTTTTGTTTTTTTGTTTTTAAGATTTTATTTATTTATTTGACAGAGAGAGAGATCACAAGTAGATGGAGAGGCAAGCAGAGAGAGAGAGAGAGGGAAGCAGGCTTCCTGCCAAGGAGAGAGCCTGATGCGGGACTCAATCCCAGGACCCTGAGACCACGACCCGAGCCGAAGGCAGCGACCTAACCCACTGAGCCATCCAGGCGCCCCGGAAAACTAGTTTTAAAAGCAACTATGAAAACTGGCAGAGAAAACTTAGATGGATTCTTTTGTATTCAGAATTAATGCTCCAAGGAGAAAAAAGCCAATGAAAGTAAAGGTCTGAGCAGCAAATTAACAATTCTCATGGTTGGTCTTGATATTTGATGTCAGATAAATTTCAATGAACTAAGTCTCCAGTTTCTTTCTTAGAGCAAATATAAGTCTGCTCTCTATAGACTTTAACAGATGGAAAAGAAATATACTGAATTATGTAAAATGCTAACTCTGAGATCCAGTTATTTGAAGGCTCTTAGAATTCCAAGTAAATTCCCTGTGTTTAGAAATACCTGGTCATTGGCATTTGTAGACCCAATATTTTTTTTTAAAAATTTTATTTATTTATTTGAGAGAGAGAGAGAGAACATGAGAGGGGAGAAGTTCAGAGGGAGAAGCAGACTTCCCGTGGAGCCGGGAGCCCAACTCGGGACTCGATCCCTGGACTCCAGGATCATGACCTGAGCCGAAGGCAGTGGCTTAACCAACTGAGCCACCCAGGGGCCTGACCCAATGTTTTCTGATTTAACTTTCTTTCTTTCTTTCTTTCTCTCTTTCTTTCTTTCTTTCTTTCTTTCTTTCTTTCTTTCTTTCTTTCAAGTAGGCTCCATACTCAGTGTGGAGTCCAATGCAGAGCTTAAACTCACAACCCCAAGATCAAGACCTAAACTGAGATCAAGAGTTAGATGCTTAACTGACTAAACCACCTAGGCACCCCTTCTGGCTTAACTCTCTTTGAGTGACCTGGAAGTTGCAATATAAGTAGAACCTTGTAATTTTGTGAGAGCACAAATGTGAATAAGTTATCACAAGTTTGGGGAATACAAGGAGGTGTGCCTAGCCTGCTGGCCAGCAACTCCACCACAATGCAATGCAGTCTTACTGTTCTCCATCCGCAGCTTATGCAGTAAATCTCAAGGAGTATAACAGTGTGTGTGTGTGTGTGTGTGTGTGTGTGTGTGTGTGTGTGTGTGAAGAGCCCTGTGAAGAAAAATAGTCTCTAGTCCTAATGTTGTTGCAGAAAAGCTAAAACTCTCAGAAAGTAATTATTCTTAGGCAGAGAATACTTTGGGGATAGTTATAGCCCATTGTTAAACACTTTTCCTTTTGAGGCTGGTAATGTGATAAGTCACACATACACTATCTAAAGAAACAGAGGGTGTCACCTGGGTGGCTCAGATGGTTAAGCATCTGCCTTGGCTGAGGTCATGATCTCTGGGTCCTGGGATTGAGCCCCATATCAAGCCTAGCAGTGAGCTCCCCACTCAGCGGGGAGTCTGCTTCTCCCTCTCTTTCTGCCTCTTTCCCTGCTCCACTCAATGCTCCCTCTCTCAAATGAATATGTAAAAAAAAATCTTAAAAAAAGAAAGAAAGAAAGAAACAGAGAAAGAGAAAGGGAGATTGGTTTATGAGACTCTTTAGCAACTTCCTGGTCAGAGCATAGCTACTTTTCAAGTGAGAAATAAAACAATAAAACTAAAGTGAGGAAATGCACTGGAAATAATTACCTTTTACAGAAATAGGATTCAGGAGGTCTATAGAGGCATGTCTATGAAGCAACAGGCAATGTGGCTTCTACTGCTGCAATGAGAGCACTGAAAGTAACAGTTTGTTCAACAGTCTGCAAAATGTGACATTAATGGGGCAGGTGGCTTCAGCTGACCCTCCTCTCAAGCTGAAGAAATCCATCCCCTAGCATAGAAGTGTTCAACTCACCGGGAGCCCCAGCATTTAGAGGCAATTACTTTGTTTCAGAAATACACTAACTGTTATCTTTATGCCAGCAAATGGATAGAGTTGCAAAGGAAACAAAAGGCAGTTGTCAGTCATTTTCTTGAAGGGGGCATTTACAACTTCAGGAATGCCCTTCTGAGGGGGTTCCTTTGCTGTCTGAGTTCATATTGTGTCTTACTCTACAATCCCCTTCCTACATTTCTTCTAGCTCTGGTGCTGCGTAATCACTAAGAAGGGCAGGAGAACCCTGCTCATCTCCTGTGACTTGTCATTCTCCTCTGTTCATATGTTTGAACAAGCACAGTTAGACTCTCATCAGCATAGACTGGATTTTGCAGTTTCCAGCCATTTTACACAATGTTCTGTTCAGTCATTATGCAAGGTAGGATTCATTTATTTTAGCTTCTCTCCATAGTTTTATAAAAGATTCTGATCCTGTACTTATACAAACACCCCTCAAAAGCTTGAGGGAATTTAGGGGCACCTGAGTGGGGCAGTCAATTGAGTGACTGAATCCTGATTTTGGCTCAGGTCCTGATCTCAGGGTCCTGGGATGGAGCCCTGGGTCAGGTTTCAAAGCCACCTGCTTTAGATTCTCTCTCTCACTCTCCCTCTGCCCCTCCCCTCTTTGTGCACACTCACTCACTCTCTCTCTCTCTCTCAAATAAGTAAATCTTTAAAAAAAGTTTGAGGGAATTCAAAACTCAGTAATAATTTATTGCAGTTCAGGGGGAAATTATATCATGTGGTGGTATTTATAAATTTAGTTATTCACAACACGTGCGTGACTCGAGGTGTCCTGACATATATGAAGGACCTATGTTTTCCAATGAAACAACCAATTAAAAACCATTCTCAGTTTAAATAATGTGTAATTTTCAAGTAACAAAATGATGTATAAAGATGCAAGGAAAGAAAGAATCTGTGTAAATTAAGTGTAATTCAGCTCCACTGCCATGTGCCCCTAAGCCTAACAAAACATAAGGGACTTAGAAATTAAGTCACTGTTTCAGAGTTAATCTTGTAAAGAAAACACTTATTAGATTGGAGTTCTAAAGAAGTTGGCTATAAAGACAGACTGCCTCCCAAGTCAAAAGTAGAAAATACCTGGAAATCTAATAAAGGTTTGCCCACAAGTCAAAAAAGCTACAGCTTTATCACCAGTGTTCTTACACCTGTAGAAATGATGTCCATTTCCAGCAGGTATGGCAAACTAGGTAATCTGGCCAGCCCTTCAGGTAAAAACAAATAAAATGCAATAAAATTTATAATCATCTTTTTTAATGCATTAGTGATCTAGCAAGAAAGTGAAGAATACTCAGGCCAAAAACAAAGTGAAAAGGGATAGAAGTACCCAGGGATATAAACTGAGCAATAAAATATTTTCTTTAAGGGCATTTGCTGAACTGGATAACACAAACTTCACTTTTTTGTGGCTTCATAGTTCTGAAGATAAGAGACAAAGTGCAGGGATCCCAAGAGTTGCGGGGAGGGGCATCTATTATGAGACCTAATGAAACTAGGGCCTTACAAACCTCACCCTTATTCTAGTGTAAGAGGAGCAAGTGATAAATCGAGGCACCTCAGAGATACCCCAGGAGACTGCAAGGAGAATTCTCTGCCTCAAATCTTACTACTAAGTAAGAGGAACAAACAAAATCTCACTTGAGAATATATAATTAAGTAAGTGGGCTTATAGACTGAGTTTGCTTTATCTGGATGGTCAGGCTGAGGACTTAGCTTAAAGTGTTCTTGGAGAGAATGTGCCCTCAGGCACATGGCCGAAAGAAACCTACCTTCATTCCCGGCTGCAAAAATTCCCAGAAATAAAGTTCTATAAAATATAGTATATAGGGCGCCTGGGTGGCTCAGCCGTTAAGCAACTGCCTTCGGCTCAGGTCATGATCCCAGGGTTCTGGGATCGAGGCCCACATCCGGCTCCCTGCTCCGCGGGAAGCCTGCCTCTCCCTCTCCTGCTCCCCCTGCTTGTGTTCCCTCTCTGTGTGTCTCTCTCTGTCAAATAAATAAAATCTTAAATATATATATACACACACACACACACACACACACACACACATATATATATATATAATATAATAAAAATCATGAAATACAGAGGAAAACAAAGCCAAAGCCAGCAGAAACCAGTTAGCACGATCAGATCATCAAAGACTTCAGATACAGGAATCTTCAGAAACTATATGGAATAAAAGAAAGGTATAGGGAAGAATGAGTAATGAACAATGGGAGGAATGACCAAACATATTAGAAAAAGAACCAAATAGGGATGCCTGCTCAGTCGGTTAAGTGTCTGCCTTTGGCTCAGGTCATGATCCCGAGGTCCTGGGATTGAGCCCCACATTGGGCTCCCTGCTGACTCTCCCTCTCCCCTCTCCCCCTACTCCTCTCACTCGCTCTTCTCTCTCTCTCTCAAATAAACAAATAAATAATCTTTTTAAAAAAGAACCAAATAAATGTTATAGAAAGGAAATTTGATAATTGAAATTATAAATCTAATGAATGGGTTTAATGGAAGATTAGATATAGAGAATTAGTGAAGCAAAAGTAGGTCACTTTTTTTTTTTTTTGCCTAAAGAATTTTTGCCTAAAGAAACAGATACAGGGAATATAAAAGAAAGAGTACCACAAAGTGAGAAAGTCTAAAATGTACCTAACTAGAGTTCTACAATGCGATGGTCGGTGTTAATGTGTCAACTTAGCTAGGATATAGTACCCAGATATTTGGTCATGCGTTGTTTTAGATATTTCTCTGAAGACATTTTTTAGAGGAGATAAACATTTTCATCAGTAGACTTTGAGTAAAGTCTGATCACCCCTCATTATGTAGACAAGGCCTCGTGAAATCAGTTGAAGGCTCTCCACAATTGCATGAACCAATTACTTAAGATTTCTCTCTCTCTTTCTCTCTCTACACAGACACACACACACACACACTGTTGGTTCTGTTCTCCTGGAGAAGCTTGACTAATACATGCAAGGAAAGAGAGTGAAGTAATATTGAAGAGATAATGCTTGGGAATTTTTCATAACTGATGAAAGACCCCCAACGTACAGATTGAAGACTATTAATGAATCCCCATGCATGATAAATATCGAGAAATATGTAAGTAGACAAAACATAGTTAAGCTGAAGAACCTCAGAAGCAAGGATCAAATCATAAGAGCATCCACAGAGGACAGATTTCTTTCAAAGGAATGAGCATGACTGATAGCACAGTGCTCAGCAGAAACACTGGGAGTCAGAAGACAATGGAATGATACCTTCATATACTGAGGGAAAATAGCTGCACCCTACAACTCTGTGCCCTGAGAAGATACCTTTTAAGAATAATGAAGGAGATGGGGCACCTGGGTGGCTCAGTGGGTTAATGCCTCTGCCTTCAGCTCAGGTCATGGTCCCAGGGTCCTGGGATCGAGTCCCGCATCGGGCTTTCTGCTCAGTGGGGAGCCTGCTTCCTCCTCTCTCTCTCTCTTTTTCTCTCTCTCTCTGCCTGCCTCTCTGCAAACTTGTGATCTTTGTCTGTCAAATAAATAAATAAAATCTTAAAAAAAAAAAAAGGAATTATGAAGGAGGGAATATATTTTCAGACAAACAAAGTAAAAGGAAAAAAGGACAAATGAGATCATCAAAAAGTGAAATCATAAGAAGGGTCTTCATGAAGTCTAAAGGATATATTTCAGGGAGAAGGAAAAAGATCTTTTCTTCCATGTAGGGAGGAGACCCCATATAGACAGAGATGCCTGAAGCGGGTGTGAAAGGCAAAAAGAATGAAAACCAGTGGAAGTAATAAACATGCTGGTAGAGATAAACAAGCAACTGCATAAAATAGCACTAATGACAATTGAGAGGATTAAAAACAAGAAGACTACAAATAAACAAAAACAAGATACCTTTCCTCTCCTAGGTTCATGAAGGCATGCTCTCTATATGCTCTCTATATCATCTTCTAAAACCTTTATTGTTCTTGGGGCACCTGGGTGGCTCAGTTGGTTAAGCATCTCCCTTTGGCTCAGGTCATGATCCCAGGGTCACAGAATCGAGCCCCATATCGGGCTCCTTGCTCTGCGGGAAGCCTGCTCTGCCTGATGCTCCCCCTGCTTGTGCTCACTCTCGCTCTTTCTCTCTCTCTGACAAATAAATAAATAAAATCTTTAGGAAAAAAAAATAAAACCTTTATTGTTCCTGCTTTCATATTTATATGCTTAACCCACCTGAAATTCATTTTCCTATGAGATGTGAAAGAGACGTCTGTCTTTCTTAGTCAGCTTTGCTGCAGTGACAAACAATGCTCTGCTCAAAAATTAGTGGCTTGCACCAACATATATTCTTCCTCAAGTTAATATCGCAACTGCAGGTTTACTGCTTCAGTTCCATCCCAAGTTGTTTCTCATTGCCAGTCCCATGCATCTTCTGCTTCTGAGAACCAGACTGAAAGAACAGCCCTTTGTAAGACATGCCATTCTTAGGGCAGAGGAAAGAGCCAGATACTGTTATACTTAAATTATCTGTCTGGATAGGGCATATGCAACTGCTCAGGCTAGATACAGTGAGATGAGAACATAAACTCTTCATACAGGGAGCCATGATGAATCTTATGGCAATGGGTAGGAGTATATAATCCTCTAACAGGGAAGGATACAAATACAATTAAGTTCCTCATTTAGTTTTTTTCCCTGTGTTATCCCCGATTGTCCCACTATGATGTGCGGAAAAGCCTATCCTTTCCCCAGGGATTGCAGTGCCAGGTTTGTTCAAAGACCAAGCTTCCCACATACCTGAGCTCTCATTTTTTTTTTTCCAATTTCTTCCTTCTCTTTCCCAAACCAGATTATTCGTTACTACAGTGTTAATAGTCTTCATAGCTGGTTAATCAAATCTTTCCACTTTGCTCAGGTGTATCATGACTCATCTTAGATCTTTGCCCTCTCATATACCTTTGTTAATTTCTGGAAAAACCTGTTGGGATCTTGAATAGGTCTAGATTACATCTACTGATCAATTTAGAAAGAACTGGCATCTGTACAATATGGAATCTACTAATTCATTAACATGGCTATTTCAGTCTTCTTTAATTTTTTTCAGTAATGTTTTCTAGTTTCCTGGGTAGAGGTCATCATATTTTCTCTTAGATTTATTCATAAGTGTATGCTTTTCATGATTTTTAAATGATATATTTCCTTTAATTTCATTTTTATACCTTTATTAATTTTCAATTTCTATTTTAGATCCTCTAGATTTTATTTTGGGGTAAAAATAAATCATTTTAATTTTTTATTTTTTGAGATATTAAGCTATCTGTACCAATAATACTTAAGAGTATATTTTCTCCCCTTTGAATGCCATCTTTATTACATACTAAGTTTCCATGAATGCCTAAGTTGTTTTTTTTTTCTTTTCCCTATTCAGTTTTCATATATTTGGCCCATCTACCAATCTTTAGTTATATGTTATTTCCCATGCTCTATTTCTTTGCTGGTATGTAGGCTTTTTCTTTCTCAACCTTCTTTGTTTTTTTCTTTGATTAACTATATTTTGGCTTATTGCTGACACAAAGACATGTGATTGATTTTTGTGTTTTGATGTATTCAGCAACCTTGCTAAATTCTAATGATTAATATTATTAATTCTGATAATTTGGAATAATATTATTAATTCCAATGTTCATTTGGATTCCCTACTATACATTATTATTATTACAAATGAAGTATTGCCTGCCAGGAAAGTTCATCTGACTTTGGCGTTCGAGGTTTTTAGTGGGGTTCTGTCATGTAGGCCTAGAATGCCCTTGTGACTGAACTTAGTTATTCAGTGTCCAGTCCCTCTCAAGGTCTAAAATGACATGGCCCAAGTCTCTCACCAAAAATCACAGTTAGATAGCCTGCTGGATGTGGCCCATGGCCCCAGTTCTTAGGCAAGATAACTCGCCTGTATCAGATGCTTATCAAGCAATATATTCCAAGGAATTGATCAAAGAACAGCCCCTTCTTTAGAATGTACAGGGTTTGGACTGCCCAAGCCAGCTGAGTTAACCCCTTACTAGATGCTTCGGAGTGAATTTGTTTGAACAGACTCCCAAGTCACTTCTGATTTAGAACTCAAGGTTTGAGACTTCTGGGATTACCTTGGTCATATGAATTTGAGTTTAGGACTCTTTAAGGGCTGGCTTTGGGTTATCAATTATCAATAATTATATTATTCTGCTCAGTGCCAGTGCAACATTTCTTGAAGTCATGTGTGTGTGTGTGTGTGTGTGTGTGTGTGTGTGTGTGTGTGTTAGCATGGTGTATTTAATATATTTTTCCCTACAGTGAGGGCATAATCCCACCATAAGGGATCCCAGATGTAATGGGTGGATTCTCCTGTTAGATTTACCAATCTTAGAGGCCTCTAGATCTTGTTTTCTGTCTTCACACCTCAACAAGCCATGACTATCAACCTTAGTTTAAGTTTGCCAAGTTAGACAAATGTCCTTGAGGCAAATGTGACTTTCATAGTCTTTGAGTCCCTTCTTTTTCTTAGATATTTGGCCTGGTCATTCCTTGTTATTTTGCAGTCCTGTGGAATGCTTTTAAGCATAAGCTTTTAAAGTATACTTAATTCTGTCTTTTTTTCTTCTTCTTCTTCTATTTTTTTCATGAGAATCTTGGAGGCTAGAAAATACCTAGCCATTCAGACTACTGGCATAAAAGACCAGTTCCTTTGTGTTCACTCTTTCTTTTAGAAAATAATAGCGAGGGGTGCCTGGGTGGCTCGGTGGTTAAGCCTCTGCCTTCAGCTTGGGCCTTGATCTCAGGGTCCTGGGATCAAGCCCCACATCAGGCTCTCTGCTCAACGGGGAGCCTGCTTTCCCCCCTGCCCCCCCCCCCCCCCCCCGCCTGACTCTCTGCCTACTTGTGACCTCTGTCTGTCAAATAAATAAATAAATAAAATCTTAAAAAAAAAAAAAAGAGAGAAAATAATAGAGATAGTTAAGTTATACGTTTTCCTTTGACTATAACTTTAGTCATTTCCCATAGGTTTTATTATAAATTACTATTCTTTTGTTAATGTCTAAATAAATTGTGATCTCAGGTTTTATTTCCTTTTTGATTCAGGCGAGATTTTAGAAAGCATTCTTCAATTTTGAAGTGGTTAAGTGTTTCTGTTTTGTTATGTTTCTATATTCTTCTGTTGATTTCTAGCCTAATTGAATTGTGGGTACAGAATGTGGCCTGTAAAATCTTTATGTTTCTGGAATCTATTAGGATTTTCTTTGGGCCAAGTACATGATCAATTTTTATGGATATTCTGCAAGCAATTGAAAAGAATGTGTTTTCTCTGTTTATAGAAACCCTGTGTAAACAAGGATAACATTTGTACTTTAAATGAATGTGCTTTTCTCTTTCAATTTCCATATGTGTGTTCTTTGACTTCCCAGAGTAATCTATTGCCTTAGGTCAAAATTTGGACAGTTAGGGCTGAGATAAAAAGAGAAAGTGGTAGTCTATGTTCAGCTTTTGATCACCAAAAAAGGATTTTTAAAAAATCTAAAGTAAAACAATATTCTGTAGAAATCAGATTTTCACCAGAGAAGAGGATTTTCTAAATTCCTTACATTCATTAGCATATCCAAATCTAGGCCTCAGGGATTTTTGCATGCTGAGTTTAAAGTAAACCACAAGTAGGCAGAAACCAGTTTGTTAAGTCCTTGCTAGGAGATCACTTTTTAAAAAAATTTATTTGACAGAGAGCACAAGCAGGGGTAGCAGGAAAGGGAGAAGCAGACTCCCCACTGAGCAGGGAGCCCGATGTGGGGCTCCATCCTAGGACTCTGGGATCATGACCTGATCTGAAGGCAGACACTCAACTGACTGAGCCACCCAGGCGCCCCTAAAAGATCACTTTTTCTGCCCTGCTCTTGTCCTCTGTATTGGAAAAGGGAAAAGATCTGTGTTCTGACCACCTTATTCTGGCTATTGTCTTGGATGGAGTGGTTTTGAGGTTGATATTGGTACTGGTGGTAGAGCGTAGTGGCTGCAAGTAATAGTGATACGGAATTTTTCCCTCCATCGGTGCCCAAGGTTCTTGGTCATGCCACTTTGAAGAACGAAGAGGTAGACTAGGCAAGAGTGGTGGGCAGCAAAGCGAGGTTTATTGAGTGCTAGTAAAGTTTAGAGTGCAAAGCTCCCCTAGAGGGAGGGGACCAAGTTCCCAAGTCTAGGACGTTTTTATGGGCTTGTCAGCAGGATGTTTTAATCTGATTAACCCCCTGTGCCTGTCATCCAACCAGATTTTTGTCACCTATCTATCACGTGGGAAAGGGTGGTGGGCTCCCCTCAGGGTGGTGTAAAATCCTTTTCGGGGTGGTTTTCTCTTAGGGCGGGGCCCCTTGTCCTGTCTGCCTTCCAACTATCCTTCATCAATAAATAAGATGTCAGAAAAGCTGGAATCAGAATGCGCTTATACCTCCCTTCCACTGAGAACTCTTGGAGTATCTGCCACATACAGTGGCCTCCTCGCCATCATGTGGGGACGAACCAGACTGGACAATCTAAGCATGGTCCTGTGGTGAAGTTAGGCAGAGAAAGTGCCCAAGTTGGACCCTTTGCCTCCCTTGACTCCTGTGTACTATGAAAGGAGTCAGAAGTTCCTCTATCCCCCCAAGGTGGGTGGCTGGCTTCCAGAGTGAAGGCTGAGCTGACCCCACCACAGAGGCTGCAGGTGGGCAACAAAAGCTAGGGGTCTGATGTTGGTTTGATGTTGAGGAATGTGAACACTATGGTAGCCAATTCCATGCAAACTACTACGGCCTGCCGTAGTAGTTCAGAGAAGGATAAGGAGACCATTAGCCACAGACTGAAACGGTGGATTCCCCCCAATGAGGTGACTCTGAAGACAACACCAGGTCATGGCCACACAGATCCAAACCACCTCTGCTGAATGGCAAACATCTTTTTGAGAGTGGTAGGGAATGGAAGAAGAAATGTGAAACTCTGAGTATATACCCCAAAGAGACAAAAAATTCAAGAGAGACCAAGATACCTTTCATTAGCAAAGCTACTTTCAGGGCCAGGTCAGGAAGAGTTTCTGAGGAAGATTGGATCGTTATGAGGAATTGAGAAGCTCCAGTTTTTATACCTACCTAAGTATCTGTGCGTGCAGATGTGTGACTCATCTATTATTTGTCAGTTCTAGCTGTCAAATTATTAGGAGAAATATTTACCCTCTCCCCATTTGACAGTAGTTTTATCAATGTCCTATTTCTGAGCAATTTTGCCATAAATACTTTGCTGTGTTCATGCCTGATAACAAAAAAAAAATGTTTTATTTTCTCTGATGGGCTCTATTATTTATCCTTATAAAATATTCATTTCTGTCACATTTAATGTTTGTGGCTTTGGAATCTCTATTATCAGGTGGTAACTTGGGGACTCCTGCTTACTTTGTATATTAGTTTCCTAGGACTAATAAGTACCAAAAACTTGGTGGCTTAAAGCCACACAAATTTATTGTCTCACAGTTCTGGAGACTGGGAGCCTGAAATCAAGGTGTCAGCAAGGCCATGGTCTTTCTGAAGGCTCCAGGGAGAGAATCCTTTCTTAGCTCTCCTAGCTTGTGGTGTTTGTTGGCAATCCCCAGCATTCCTTGGCTTGTAAATGCATGGCTCGGGTCGCAGGGCCCTCTTCTGTCTGTGTGTTCACATTTTTTTCCGTCTGTCCTGTCTGTGTCTGTGTCCAAATTGCACCTTTTTTTACAAGGACACCTGTCATACTGCCCACCCTCATGACTTCATTTTAATTTGAGTACATCTGGAAAACTCCTATTTCCAAAGAAGGTCATACTGAGAAGAACCAAATAAAGTACGTTCTGAGGGCTAACTAAGACTTCACCATGTCTTTGGGGGTTCAGGATTCAAGCCATAACGCTTTGTGTTTGTGTGATCTATTTGGCTCTTTATTTCCGACTCTTATCTTTCTATTCCTGGTACATTTTTTAGACAGAAGATATTTAAGAGTCTATTTTTATAGGGAATTCAACTCATTTTTATGGGTTCTAATGCTTTCATCTTATTTTACATCTACTAGTATATGTGACTATGTTTCCTTTTTTCTCCTTTGCTGAATTTTGCTGGGTTCATCAACTGGTAACTCTGCTTCATTATTAAGATGAAATGATATGGGGGGGAGGGGCGCCTGGGTGGCTCAGTCAGTTAAGCATCTGCCTTCAGCTTAGGTCATGATCTCAGGGTCCTGGGACAAGACCTGTGTCAGGCTCCCTGCTCAGCGGAGAGTCTGTTTCTCCCTCTCCCTCTGTGCTCTCACTCTTGAGCGCTCTCTCTCTAGTTAATAAATAAAATCTTTTTTTAAAAAAAAAGATGAAATGATTTGAACACTTAATTTTTCACTTCTTTCCCTTCCTCCCTGGTGCAATTTCTGTTTTTCTTTTTATTAAACTAGTACCAAATTTTAGATTCAGGTATATTTACATCCTTCCTTATAGAATGGCTCTTCCTGTTCTCAAGAATCTCCTTAATCCTTATACAACAGTATGCAATCATATTAGCGTCATCCACTTACATTTAATTGTATTTAGTGTATGGCTTACCACTATTTCTTAGATAGATAGATAGATAGATAGAGATGGAGGTATAGAGATAGAGATATAAAGGTATAGTCTAATCCTATTTTGAGGTCTTTGTTCTAAATTTAATGTTTATTTGGTTGGAGTAGTTCCTAAGCAATTTCTTGGGAATTTCTTCAGAAAGAGCATATGTCTATATATTTTCTGTGCCACTGTATGTCTGAAAAAAAGTCTGTTTTTTGTTTTCATATATAACGATAACTTGGCTCAGAATAGGAATCTTGACTCATGGTCCTTTACTTCCAAATGCCTCTAAATGTTGTTTCCCTATATCTAGAGTCAAATTATGCAGATGAGAAACCTGAACCCGGCCTGATTATCTTTTCATTTGAGCAACCACATCCCTGTCTGAAAGCTTGCAAGATCTCTTTATTCCTGGGGGTTTAGAAGTTTTACTAGGATGTGGCCAGGTTTGTTCCCTTTTGCCTAAACTCTGCAGGCCGCTTCCTGAACCCTTTCAACCTGAAAAAATTTTTCAGTTCAGGGAAGTTTTTACTCTGGTTTTTGTTTTGTTTTGTTTGTAATTATATCTTCTTCATCCCTTCTTGTTTTCCATCTGGAACTCTTATGATTCCCAGCATCCTTGGATTTGCCTTTCATGGATCACCCTTTTACTCTTGATTTCCCTTTTGCCATCATTTTGCTTAGGGATGTGAGATCGAGTCCCCATATATGTTCAGATCATTTTCCTTTCAGCAGTGTTCATTCTCTTTTTCACCTCTCTTGAGCTTATATTTTGATATAGTTTTTATAATACAGAAAAGTTGCAAGAATAGTACAAGACATCCTTTTACCAAGTGTTTATGTTTTTGCCCTTTGTGAAATTTTTACATAAGGAATCATGTTTTAAATTTCTGTTTAGTCATAGATAGCTTAGAGTATTTGTTGCTGAAATGAGTAAAAGTTGTTTTACCACGTTATCCATTTGGCTATGTTTGGCATATGTGCAAGTTGGTGGGGGAATATTTATCTAGTAATTTGACTTCTTATTAAACTATCACATTAATCCTATATTTTTCAGTTAATTTGTTTATACTTTCTCAATCATAAAAACTGCAAATAATGACAGTTTTGTATTTTTCTTTCCTATAATTGAACCTTGTCCTATTATTTTGACAAGAGCCTTCAGAATGTTGAAACATGGTCCTCCTGGTTTTTAGTTCCTCATCTTAAAGGGCTTTCCCAAGAAATTGAGGAATGTCCCTTGGTATTCACCGTAAAGAGTGATATTTGCTGTTAGCCCTTGAAACATGTCCCTTCTCAAGTTAAAGAAGTCCCATGTATTTCCAGTTTAAGAATTTTGGTTAATAATAGATGTTAAATTTTATCAAATCTCTTTTCTGTACCTATCATAATAAGCACATAGGTTTTCTCATATAATCTATAAATATAGTGAATCACAATGAATTTCCCAGTGTTTAGCTATCTTCACATGCCGGCATAATGCTGATTGCTCAAAGCATATTCATCTCTAACATTGAGCTGTGGCCTTCTTTTCCCCTTACTGTCCTGGTTTTACTGTCATAGTTACATAAACTTCTCATCTTTTTCTATGCCCTTAAAAACATTTAAAGTCAACTAAGAATAGAAGATGATAAAGTCTTGAGGAGTTAATAAATCTCTTGAAGGCCAAATCTAGAAATTTAAATGAAAAGTAATGGCAATAAAAGACTTTCATATCCTCTACTCTCCTCACTTTGTTAGAACAGAATCTTCAAATGAACCAGCTGATTTTAAGGCATCAGTTGCTCAGAGCATCATGAACACCAAACTAAGGAAGAAGCACTGTCATTTCAGAAATGTCCACGCCTTCCACTAGCCAAATATTTAAAAATGTATATAGCTTACGGGGCACTTGGATAGCTCAGTCAGTTAAGCATCTGCCTTTAGCTCAGATCATGATCTCAGGACCCTGTGATTGAACCCTGCATTGGGCTCTCTGCTCAGCAGGGAGTCTGCCTCTTCCTCTCCTTTCTCTCCCCCTACCATGCTGCGGTCTCTCTTAAATGAATAAATAAAATCTTAAAAAAAAAAAAAAAAAGTGTAGGGGCGCCTGGGTGGATCAGTGGGTTAAACCTCTGCCTTCAGCTCAGGTCATGGTCCCAGGGTCCTGAGATCGAGCCCCGCATCAGGGTCTCTGCTCAGCAGGGAGCCTGCTTCCCCCTCTCTCTCTGCCTGCTGCTCTGCCTACTTGTGATCTTTCTCTGTCAAATAAATAAATAAAATATTTTTAAAAAATTGTGTAGCTTATAAAGTCAAATAGTGGACACCTGGGTGGCTCAGTGGATAAAGCCTCTGCCTTTGGCTCGGGTCATAATCTTGGGGTCCTGGGATCAAGCCCTGCATCCGGCTCTCTGCTCAACGGGGAACCTGTTTTCCCCCTCTATCTCTGCCTGCTGCTCTGCCTGCTTGTGATCTCTCTCTGTCAAATAAATAAATAAAGTCTTTAAAAAATATATAAAGTCAGATAGTACTAAAAATGATTAAAAAAATAAAACACAAAAACCATTTACTTATGAGGTGCCTGAGTGGCTCACTCAGCTGAGTGTCCAACGCTTGATTTCGGCTCAGGTCATGATCTCAAGGTCCTTGGATAGAGCCCTGTGTGGGGCTAGCTGCCTAGTGTGGAATCTGCTTGTCCCTCTCCCTCTGCCTACCCCTCACAGCTTGTGATCTCTTTCTCTCTCTCATAAATAAATAAAATTATAAAAGTAAAAATCAGGAACTAATCACTGTCCTCCTTGCCTCTGCCTCCTCAGCCCTATGGGCATCCACTTCATATTTCTTCTCTTCTCACTGTATTTCCATGTCAGAAAGGGTATACTGCTGTCTTTCGATTCATTGATTTATTCATGATCTACTGTTTTCCTATTATGAGAGCTGAAGATTTTAACTTTCAAACAGTTTCTACTCTTTTCCCTATTCCCTCAAAATAATTGTATCTTTACAAACTATGGAAAGAACCTAGATGTCCGTCAACAGATGAATGGATAAAGAAGATGTGGTATACATACACAATGGAATACTATGCAGCCATCAAAAGAAATGAAATCTTGCCCTTTGCGACGACGTAGATAGAACTAGAGGGTATTATGCTGAGCGAAATAAGTCATTCGGAGAAAGACAATTATCATATGATCTCCCTGATATGAGGAAGTTGAGATGCAACATGGGGGATTTCGGGGTTAGGAAAAGAATAAATGAAACAAGATGGGATTGGGAGGGAGACAAACCATAAGAGATTCTTAATCTCACAAAACAAACTGAGGGTTGTCGGGGGGAGGGGAGGAGGGAGAGGGTGGTGGAGTTATGGACATTGGGGAAAGGATGTGCTATGGTGAGTGCTGTGAAGTGTGTAAACCTGGCGATTCACAGACGTGTATCCCTGGGGCTAATAATACATTATATGTCAATAAAAAATATATATATAAGATAATTGTATCTTTAAAAATAATTCACAGTCATCTTTATGTTAAATAAATCTTGCACACTGCTGAGCTGAATGGTATACTCTTATTATACTTTCTTTCTTGCAAGATGCTTTAATTTTCTTGTGATTCATTGCCTCATCTTTTCATTTGCTTAGTTTTCCCTGAATCTATTGCTAAGTGTTCTAATATTCCCCCAATACTCTGTAGAGTGCCTCTCAGTACAATTTCCCACGCAGTCAAGTCTGTTGGATAACTTCTCTTTCCAAGTGCCTCCTGCAGATTGGCGGTGATGTTCTCCTGGCCAAGGCACAACACTCAGTTTGGGCATCCCTTTACTGCTTTCCTGCCCTGGGTGCTCTGCTTTGCATTTCCATGTCTTTTTTCTTGATTTAGTACCTCTTTTTGATGAACTACATGTTCCAGTAGCTTCCTGTGAAAGGCCTGGGTCGTGTTAATCCCTACCACTTGGATCTGGTGCCTGAAACTCTGCTGAAAAGTTTTGAGACTTTGCATGTCTGGAAATATCTTTATTATGTCCTCATGCTCAATTTTCCAGGGCATGACATTCTAAGTGGAAATTAATTTTGTGGGCATTATTCCTTTTCCTTCTGGCTTCTAATGTTACTACTGATATGTCACCATGATTATTTTCTTATTCCCAGTTTATTGTGTATGATTGTTTTTTTTCTCTCTGAAAACTTTTAGGATATTCTTGTCTCTGGTAAGAATAAATAATATCGTGAATAAATTCTGTCTGTCCAGAGACTCTTCTTCTTTGATGTTATTCAGCCATTTGATCCTCAAACAACCGTATGAGGTTGTTGCTACTATAATTATTCTCATTTTACAGCAGTGGAAAACATGACACAGACAGATTAGGTTCTGTTCCTCCCAGTCCAACTCTACAATACATGCTCTGAACCACTATTTTTAGCTTCTGCAAGAAGGTGAAAGGAATCAAAAGAATTGCCCGCCAATGCAAAGTTTCAGGCACTCGCCCAAGGAGTAGGGATTAACACCACCTGGAATTTGGCTTCTTGATCTATACACAAGGTCAATGCTAATCAGGAAGCGGTGTTTCTGTACTAGCCTGCCTTGGACATTTCCTAACAGGAACCAGCCAGTAGTGCTTTCTAGCTGGCAGGCAAGAACATCCAAAGGCAGAACAGGTGTAATTTTCAGCGTGGCCTCATATTACTTCCAGCTGACCGGGAGCCTTGCTGAGGGTGAATCGCTGTCTGTCAAGCTGACCCAGCACCAGTCTTGGCAGCAGCAAGCTCTCCTCTTTGTGACGTCTTAGGGTGTCTTGCACCCAGATGCTGCTGGCTGTTCATCCCCTTATCTTCTGTACCTACTGCAGTCATAGTGAGTTTCCTCTTCTTACCTTCTAGAATACCATTGTAGAAGTCCATCGTTGGCACACGATTGATTTCTGTGTGTGATAGTCTTGGGATTCTTTTGTTAACTTTTCACACATTTACATCTTCCTAGCTAGACTGTGGGCAGAACTATCTTATACATCTTCCAAGTTGTCATGGTGACAAAGAGACAACATATATATACCCACACACACATGCATTTGTGTGCACATGCTTTTTAAAGGCCTTTTATCATAGAGGTAATATGTCCTCATACTAAAAAGATTAAAATAGTGCAGAAGGTAGAAAATGAAAGTTACATTTTCACAACTATTCTATTTTATTTTATTTTATCTTATCTTATTTTACTTTAGAGTGGGGGGAAGAAGAGGCAGAGGGAGAGGGAGAGAGAGAGAGAGAATCCCAGGCAGGCCCTGTGCCCAAAAAGGAGCCCAACACAGGGCTTGATCTTACAACCCCAAGATCACAACCCGAGCTGAAATCAATAATCTAATGCTTAACTGACTGAGCCACCCAGGCACCCCTACATTTTCTCAATCTTTCTGAGTCTCCCAATTCCCTGCTTTCATCTTCTGCCATCTCACTGTCTACTCCCACTCCACAGAAACAGCAATGGTTATTTATGTATCTCTTTCCAGAAATTTTCTATGTGTATAATAACATACATATGTATTATATCTTTTTTTTTAAGATTTTATTTATTTATTTATTTATTTTTAAAGATTTTATTTATTTATTTGACAGAGAGAGATCACAAGTAGGCAGAGAGGCAGGCAGAGAGAGAGAGGAGGAAGCAGGCTCCCTGCTGAGCAAAGAACCCGATGTGGGACTCGATCCCAGGACCCTGAGATCATGACCTGAGCTGAAGGCAGCGGCTCAACCCACTGAGCCACCCAGGCGCCCCTTTATTTATTTATTTGACAGAGAGAGATCACAAGTAGGCAGAGAGAGAGGAGGATGCAGGCTCCCTGCTGAGCAGAGAGCCCGATGTGGGACTCGATCCCAGGACCCTGAGATCATAACCTGAGCCGAAGGCAGCAGCTTAACCCACTGAGCCACCCAGGCGCCCTAACACTTCTTTTTTTTTTTTTTTTTTTTTAAAGATGTATTATATCTTTTAACAGAAATGGAATCATGTTATGAATACAGTTCTGAAACTTGGCAGTTTCATTTGTTATATTTTTAACATCTTTCTGTAGGTGCAAATTCTTCTCCTGTGTAGTATGAAGGAATCAGTCCTTCTAACCAGTCATCTACTGATGGGCATTTAAGTCCCGCCTAGTTTGGGGTTTTTTGTCATTGTTTGCTTTGCTATTACAATCAATGTTGTAATGAACATCCTTGTAAGAACATCTTAATGACTTATGCAAGTATATTTGTAAATGAACTCATTGAAGTGGAACTTCTGGGTCAAAAGGTATATGCACTTAAAACTGTCATAAGTACAGCTGCACTTATTTCCATGAAAGTTATGCCAAATCTACTCCTCCTAACATGTCTGAGAGGGTTTGTTTTCCACCGTTATATCCAATTCCAAATCATGTAGCTTTTTAATGTTTCCTTATCTGCTTTGGAGGAAAATTTCCGCTTCTTTGTCATTTTAATTCTCTAATGATGATTGAAGTTGAGCATATTTTCAGATATTTGTTGGCTATTGGTCTCTTTTTTTGTAATGAACTGATTTTTATGTCCTCTAACCAAATTTTCTAGTGAGCTGTCCGTTGGTTCTTTGCTGTGGTTTGGCTTTTTGTTGGTTTGCAAGAGGTTTGTTTGTTGTTTTGTGTGTGTGTGTGTGTGTGTGTGTGTGTGTGTGTGTGTATACATATATATATGATATTAGTCCATTGCCTGTTACATCTTTGCCAATATTTTCCCTGGTTTATTATCTATGTTTTAACCCATATGTTTCTGTTCTTTTTACTTCGTTACTGCGTGTGTGTGTGTGTGTGTGTGTGTGTGTGTGTGTGTACACCTGGCAATGTATATGAACTAAGGCAGCAGAGTGGAGGATTGTTTAAAGCCCCCAGGCACAGGAGTGGAGAGGATAAGGGAGGAGGGAAAGAAACAAAGGAACTTGCCAAGCCCTAAAGCTCCTATGCGTTTGCTCATTCCACGAGAGTAATAAGCCTTACAAAGCAGCCGGGAGGTAACCATTATCTAAACCTGAGACTTCTATTTACATAGTTTTCAGTAAAGAAGAAAAACCGAAATGAGAAAAAAGTTTCAAAATCATTAGAAATCATTAGAAAAAAGCTAGCTTTCTCCTCCCTCTGCCCACCCCCAAAAAGATTATGGGCTATCAGGATTGGATGACAAATTAATATGCAACTTGTCCATGCCAACTCTTCCGGCCAGTTTAATTCTCATCAGCCACTATAATTTATTAACAGTGAGGTGAGAAAAGACATGAATCAGCTTAATGTGATATAAGTAGGGCGTTGCCATAGCAACAAGATGCAGTCTGTTTTCTACTATTTATGTATGGTTTATTTTCTCCAGAGCCTCTGAGTTATTACTTGAAACAAATGGAATGAGAAACATCTTGTTCCGAACACCGCCCCCCACCCTTCAGTGTGTATGTGTATATAAAACCACATTTTTTTTCCATGAGAGAAAAAAACAAATACACGAAATTTAAAAAAAAAAAAGAAATATTTATAGCAAAAAAGCTAACTACATAGTTTCCAATCCACCGTGATTTTGCAGAACTCAAACGCTTTTTTTATTTTCACCTCTGAGACACGCAATTCCTTACTGAAACCTCTGGGAGAAAACCCAAAACACATGCTGGAAGCAAACCCAAAGCTAATATTGTTTCTCAAAGGAAACATTCATATTCTCTACCCAGACTTCATGACTGGCTGGAACCAGCTCCCCACTCCTAGAAGAGTAGACTAAGAGTGAGCAGACTGAGCCTGGTGACAAGTTCGTATTTTACTCGATCTCAAAAATTCAGAAGAGAATTCCAGTCCAGGGTGGCAGCAAGGGCTGAGATTATGAGTCTTTCTGCTTGTGGAGGGCACCGCAGATCCTTAAGGAATCTTACCAGCCAATAAGCAGCCCCACCAGTGCCTGAATTACCTTGTGAGAAACGGGCACATTTCACAGAAGATCCCCTTCATTTCCCCATTTTGCACTTTTCTCTGAGGATGGAGAATTCAGGTTTTTTGTTTGTTTTTTTACATTTTAAAGATTTTATTTTTATTTATTTGTGTGTGTATATGAGAGAGAAAGAGAGAGCACGAGCAGGGGGAGGGGTAGGCAGAGGGAGAAGCATTCCCAGCTGAGCAAAGAGCCTCATGCCAGAACCCTGGGATCATGACCTGAGCCTAAGGCAGATGCTTAACTGACTGAGTCATCCAAGCGTCCCTAGAATTCAGTTTTTAGGTCAGAGATGGAGTTGGTCATCTCCAGGCCAGAGAAGACATCAGGGTTTCCACTGAGCAGAAAGGGAAGTGGGAACGGAGTCCCTTCATCACCCCTCTTCCCTAATCCTAACTCCCAGTTCCTATCGTAATTGCCCCCATGCTCAGTAAAGACAGGAAGAGGCATAAAACAGAGGGGAAATGCAGTGCTCAGATCTTCACTCTGCATTAAATATGAATGAACATTTATTTGGTTATTTTATTTGAAACTTTCTGTCACTTCATAAGTGTAGCAAATCTTCCCAGTCAGATCCTCTACCTTCTAAGCTTGGGTGTGGGCTCGAGCTGAAAAAGCCCAGTCATAACCAGTAGCACTCACTTCTCATGAAGATGGCTACCAGATCTCAGATTCTAACATAAGGACCCCGAAATCTTACACCACTCTTCAGACACTCCTCCACTATTCAGGTCCAGGAAGAAGGGAAATGGTGGGAGAGTATCATAAACAGCTTGGTGTCTGAAAAAGGCCCTTCTCCCCACCCCATCTTCTGCTGGAGGGAAGGGAGAGGATTCAGAATATCCTACAAGTTAACTCAACTAGTTAGGTCTTCGTCACCCAGCCTCATTAGTCCAGAAGTCCTGGATACTCTCATCATCGGTAACCCCACTGTGATTTACCACTAAAGACAGCCTCTAATTCACCCCACACTAGAATCTTCCTTTGAGTCATTTTCCTTAAAGGGTTGAAGCACTTCGGTTACACTGAGCAGTGAAGCTTTTTTTTTTTTTCTTTTTCTTTAAGGTATCATTTACATGCAGTAAAGTGCACAAATCCTAAACTTGAAGAATTTTACTTAGTGTATGGCCATATCATACACTAAAACCACGATACAGAATATTTCCAATACTTCAGACACTTCCCTAGGTCAGTTTCCAGTCTGTGTCTGTCCAAAGGTATGTGTTATTCTAATTTCTATCATCATCGCTCAGTTTTTCTTGTTCTTGAACTTACATAAATGAAATCATATGAACTTTTTTTGTATCTGGCTTCTTTTGCTCAGCATTATGTCATCTGTGAATAATATTGTACGAGTGGTCCACTTATTTTAGCTGCATAGTACCCTACTCTATGAATATTCCACATTATATCTGTCTGTTCTCTTACTGGTGAACATTTGAGGGTTTCCTGTTTGGAGCTATTGTGAATAATTTGGGGCTCTATGAATAGACTTATCTATCTCTTTTGATGGACATTGCTTTTCTTTTCTTTTTTTTTTTTTTTTAAAGATTTTATTTATTTGAGAGAGAGACAGTGAGAGAGAGCATGAGCGAGGAGAAGATCAGAGAGAGAAGCAGACTCCCCATGGAGCTGGGAGCCCGATGTGGGACTCAATCCTGGAACTCCGGGATCATGACCTGAGGCGAAGGCAGTCGTCCAACCAACTGAGCCACCCAGGCATCCCTGGGCATTGCTTTTCTACAGAGTTCAATCGCTGAATCATAAGGTAGGTTTAGGTTAAGTAGGTACTATCAAATCTTCCAAAGTGGCTGAACCAATTTACACTCCCAGCACATCCTTGGCAACACTTCATATGGTTAGTTTTCTAAACTTCAGCCATTCTGTTGAAGAGTAGTATCTCTTCCTTCTCTTTCCTTTGCATTTTCCTGGTGACTACCAACACTGAACACTTTTTCAAGTGCAGGGCCCAGGGCACTAGGGGTACTCTGAGGCCTACACTTGCCCACCAAGTATCCCCATGCCTGAGGGAATGGAACAACTGAAAAAGCACATGACAGATGGAGAGAGAGACCATAGAAGAAAGGATAAAGCACTTTTTCTGCTTTTTATTTATCTTTAAATTTTTGTTGTTTATATACTTTTTAAAGATTTTATTTATTTATTTGACGGAACACAAGCAAGGGGAGTGGGAGAGGGAAAAGCAGGCTTTCCACTGAGTAGGGAGCCTAATGTGGGGCTTGATCCCAGGACCCTGGGACCATGACCTGAGCAACCCAGACGCTCCACTTTCCCTGCTTTTTAAAGAATGGGTCACACAAGTATGTGCCTGGGCTCCATCCTCAGTCTGTTGAGTTCAAACCTTCAGGATAGGGTCTGAGATCCTGCATGTTCATCAAGAAGCCAACATGATTGCTATGTTTTGTAGATCGTTTCCAATCAACATATAAGTATATTCAGTTCTTGCAGGGCTAGATAAACAGGGAAACAAACAAACCGTCCACACTAGTTCTCTCCAAGGCCCTTCACTGTAGCCTTGAAAGAGGCCTCTCTATGCACTGACTTCACTTTCCTTCCAACCACCCCTCAACCCTCTGCAAACCTGAAGTCATTCCACAGAAACTGCTCTTGCCAAGGTCAACGAGTACATTTTAGCTGCAAAATGCTGGGGTATTTTTTAGTTCTTGCAATAGAAACCTTATTGTTGATTATTTGCCTGTCCTATAATATCTCCTTTAAATGCCCTCTTTCCTTGGGATGCCTGGCGTCCTGGGATCGAGTCCCACATCGAGCTCCTTGCTCGGCAGGGAGCCAGCTTCTCCCTCTGTCTCTGCCTGCCATTCTGTCTACCTGTGCTTGCTCTCTCTCCCTCTCTCTCTGACAAATAAATAAATAAAATCTTTTTTTTTTTTTTTTAAGATTTTATTTATTTATTTGACAGAGAGGGATCACAAGCAGGCAGAGAGGCAGGCAGAGAGAGAGGAGAAAGCAGGCTCCCCGCCGAGGAGAGAGCCCTACGCGGGGCTCGATCCCAGGACCCTGAGATCATGACCCGAGCCGAAGGCAGCAGCCCAACCCACTGAGCCACTGAGGCGCCCCATAAATAAAATCTTTTAATAAATAAATAAATAAATAAATGCCCACTTTCCCAATCAGGATGGACCTCTAGGAGCCTAATTGATACTTTGAGATCCTTCCCTCTGGCCCCAGATGACTGGACGAGGGGTGGCCACTTAAATCTATTCTAGGAAAATTGGATTCTCTCTTTCTCTCTGTCTTTCCTTTTGCTCTCTCTACTTCCTTCCCTGTCTCGTACTTTCTCCTCTTCCCTCCCTCTCTTCTTCATTCCCTCTTTCTCTCTCCCCTCTTCCCTATTCTCTCTCAGGAACTGAGATTCTAGTTTAGTCTGGGTAAGGCTTTGAACTAGGCAAGCGCCTTCCAGTTATGTCGCCTCATGAGCCAAGGAAAGGATTCCTGCGAAAAGCAGAGACATCAGGCATGCAGAGAAAAGCTGCAAGGTTGCTAAAAGCTTTAAGATCTTACCTGTAGACCTTCCTGCTCTTGAGTCCATGTGATACTCCTGTTCTCTTCTAATCTGTCCTCTCCTTTTTCTTGAGCTAACTCAAGCTGGTTTCTGTTACCTGCAGCTGAAGAGTCCCAGTAACTACCACCCTTGCTTCTCTCAGCTCCTCGCAAGTGTTGGCTCGTGCTAAGGACTCAGTACTTCTTGACCCCTTTCTTCTTTAAATGTGCCCCCTGCTGGGTCTCCTACTGCTCCAGTCACATCTTCATAGTCTTCCCTGCTGGGTCCTCTTCTGCTTCTCTCCGAAATATGCTCTTCCTCGGGTTTGTCTCTGCTCCTCCCTTGTTTTCATTTCACCATCCCCAAACAGTCCACTTGTCATCTCTATGTGGTATGTGGAGGTACCCAGCCATCACTGGTCTCCTGAACTCCAGATCCACTTATCTCCCTGCCCTCTGCTTGCGTGACCCACGAGTGCCTCGGACTCACACGTCCAAACCCCGGGTCATTATCATCGCTTCCTCCCAAACCTGGTCTTCCTCCTGTGTTCTCTCTCTTAAGGAATGGTACCACTCAGCTGTTCGACCTGGCCGTGTCCCTAAATCCTCCCTCTTGCTCCCTTATATCCACTGTCACCCCGTCAGCAAGGCCCCCAGTCCTGTCCATTCAATTTCCTAAATATTTCTTGAAATCATTTGCTTCCCAGCCTCTGGGCTGGTTTAGGCCACATTCTTTCTCCTCCACTGTCCTATTCAGTCATTTTCTTCTTGTGTTGGCCCTCCTTCTCCCCACCACCCTACACCTCTTTCTACTTGATAGCCACAGTAATCTCTCTCAAACAAAAACTGGATGCAGATGCTTCCATGTCCCTGTTCTCCTGGGGTTACAGCCTAGACTTTTTAATAGGGTACAGGAGATCCTGTGTGATCTGCCTTCAGGCCTCAGCCTCCAACCGCAGGAGATCCCTCCATGATCTCACAGGCTCTCTGAGTCTTCGTGCCCTTGCTTAAGCTTCTCCTCTGCCCACCACTCTTCTTCTGGCGCCATTCCCCCTTCTCAGCTTGGTTGACTGTTACTAATCATTCAGGTCTCAGCTTTACTGTCTCTTCTGTGGAAGCCTTCCTTCACCTTTGCCCCCAAACTGCTCCCATTACACTACCATGCTGCATTATGATTGCCTGTTCACTTATCCGTCCCTCTCATTAGAGCATAAGCTTTTTTTTTTTTTTAAGATCTTTTTTTTTTATTTGTGTGTGAGAGAGAGTGAACAGGGAGGGGAACAGAGGGAGAAGGATATGAAGAAGCAGACTCCCCACTGAGCAGGGAGCCCACATGGGGCTCGATCCCAGGACCCTGGGATTAACTTGAACCTATGGCAGACGCTTAGCTTACTGAGCCACCCAGATGCCCAAATCATAAGCCTTATGAAGGCAGGGCCAGTAGCCTCACCTTTTAGTCAGTGCCTGACACATGGTAGGGATTCATATTTGTTGAATAAACAAGTGAATGTGAAAGCCCTTCAAGTTCTTTAATATAGATAAGGCAGGTTTAGGGATGGGGAAGGGGAAATGAGATTAGAGAATAAGTAGGATGTAGACGTGGAAGAGATCACATCTTAGGCAAAGTTTAATTTTGATTCTATCAGTGAGAGGGAGATGGATAAATTTTACTCTGCAAATTCACAGTCACTCAAGATGGTCAGTTGGTTCATCTCCCTGTGCCATATCACCTCTGAACGTCAGCTTGTGCTGATCCCCTGCCTAAAATTCCATTCCTATTTCAGTCACACCTCACCCGCTCTCTGAAGCTTTCCCAGGCTGATCCAGACTCTCCCTGTTTCTCTCAGATTCTACAACGTTCTGAGCCAATACTACATGGTCTGTTCCGTTGACTGTGTGCTGTCATTTAACTATGGGTCACCTCACCCTTCTGTAAACCAGAATATAAGCAAGAGTGACTTTAAGCAAAAAGAAAGGAGATTGTGTACACAAACATTGCAAAGAGTGTCCAAATGAATATTATCCTTCCAAATAATCCTTATTCAAAATAGTTTTAGAACTGTTCTTTGGGAAAGGCTTTAGATCTATCTTATGAAGTGTGTGAGAAATAGATTTGTTCTTTATTCTAACCCTGAATTTTTGGCCCCCAACATATTTACTCAGCTTGCTCACCTGCCTTATTTTGCAGACTTGCCTCCAAATGACTCTTTTATATATAAATTGTAACAGCATGTCCAATCAGAAAAGCAGAACCACTATGTGTGAGATGGATTGAGGGATTTGTTTTACAGCTCAGACTTTCCACAGTCGTGAGAGCTGCCAGAGATGCCTGTTGCCTGTGCATCTGGGATGGGCCTGAGATCTCTTTAGACCAGCAGGTTCAGCAGTCAGGAAGAAAATCTGACACAAAGTCTAGCAGAGTGAGGACAATGTGAACCTCATGTGCATCTCTCACTATTTCCATCATTAACAACGTGCATGACATGTGGAGAAACTGCCACAGGGCTGTACCCATGTCTGGTATATGACCCTAGAGTCAGAGGGCTGGGGCAGGCAATGCAATGACAGCTCCTTTGTACACTGATGCCACAACAGACCCATAACGGGAGCCCCCCAAGATCAACAGCAATGTGTGTGAGCTACTGTGACTCTGGATACCCTACACCAACCTGCAAATTCTAAGGCCATTCTGGGAAATGTAGTTTAGCTTAGTCAGTTGATGGAGCACATTAACAGCAAGGTTATAAAACTCAAACTGACCTCCAAGAGATGGTTTGCCACCACTGAAAGTAGTCAGAAGCAAATGCCAGTGTAAGAGCATCTGGGAGGGGCCCCTGGGTGGCTCAGTTGGTTGAGCGTCTGCTTTCAGCTCAAGTCATGATCCTGGGGTCCTCAGATGGAGTCCCACATTGGGCTCCCCACTTGGTAGGGAGTCTGCTTCTCCCTCTCCCTCTGCCCTGGCTCTCTTGCTCTCTCTCTCTCTAATAAATAAATAAAATCTTAAAAAAAAAAAAAGGCATCCAAGAAAGTTGGACATAGGTGTAGAATCTTTAGAGTGAGTGGCAGGCAAATGCATCCAAGAAGGTCAGATTGACTTCTTTAAAAAAAAGAACCATGTTCGGGGCGCCTGGGTGGCTCAGCGGGTTAAGGCCGTTGCCTTCGGCTCAGGTCATGATCCTGGGGCTCTGGGATCGAGCCCACATTGGGCTCTCTGCCCTGCAGGGAGCCTGTTTCCTCCTGCCTCCCTGCCTACTTGTGATCTCTGTCAAATAAAAAAAAAAAAAAAGAACCATGTTCATTTGGTTATGTAACATTCTGATTTTTTTTTGATGGGGAAATATTTTTATTATGTAAAAATTATTAATTATTAATTTATTTATTATTTATTAAATTTATTATTATAAATAAAATAATGTTTTATTTATAATATTATAAATATTAATAGCTATAATATTTTATAGCTATTCCTTCTACTTTCATCATTTCCCCTTCTGGTTCTCAAGTATATACATCTTTTTGTTGTTGCTGATGGTGGTGTTGGTTATATTTTAGCTCAGTTGAATATTGTGGCTCATTCAGAAGTTGTTCCAAAATAATACAGAGAAATGGTTAGGTCCTGGGACAGTGTCCTGGAGCTGGCTGATCCCTTCCTCGTTCCCAGGAAGGATATTCTTGCTACTTTCTTGTATCATGGATATACTTCCTAACTATAGACTTTAGAGTCCATTTTTCCTTGGGGCTTGTGGCCCTGTGGTTTTTCAGCACATATGTGCAAGTCCTTTCTTGTTATGTGACATACATCAGCTTCCTTATTTTAGCTCTCTCTAAAGGCTTTCTCCTTTAGTGTTGGCAATTTTAATACAGATGATCCTATTCTTGTCACCCTAGGCAAATCCAGAGGCCAGCAATAATGGTCTGTGGGCATAAAAAGGCATAAATAACAAGTGGCATGGTTCATGCATCACCTTTCAGTCCGCTCGATCCCAGGTTCTTTTTTTCATTTCTCGAACAAAGCCCAGAGGCTTTTGGTCCCTAACATGACACTAATGCATCCACCACCTTGACCTTTGCCGCCGAATATTTTAAAATTGTGTACAAACAAATGTACTATTTTAACCATTTTTCAATGTACAATTCAGTAATCTTAAGTACATTCACAATGGTGTGGCAACCAATCTCCAGAAATCTTTTCATCTTGCAAAACTGAAACTCTGTACCCCTTTAAACACTATCTCATCCCCCACCCCCACCCAGTTCCTGGGACCACCATTCTACTTTCCTACTCTGTGAATCTGACTCCTCTAGGTATATCATGTAAGTGGAATGCTGTAGTATTTGTCTTTTTGTGACTGACTTATTTCACTTAATGTCCTTGAAGTTCATCCATGGTGTAGCATGTGTCCAAATTTTCTTAAT
This sequence comes from Mustela erminea, assembly GCF_009829155.1. Lineage (NCBI taxonomy): Eukaryota > Metazoa > Chordata > Mammalia > Carnivora > Mustelidae > Mustela > Mustela erminea. Next base: position 68,836,677 of record NC_045620.1, on the reverse strand, counting down.
TTTTAAGAATGAATAATATTCCATTGTATGTACATACACCATTTTGTTTACCCATTCATCCATCTACAGACACTCGGGCTGCTTCCACCTTTTTGCTATTGTGAAAAATGCGATGAACGTGGGTGTAAAGTATCTCCCTGAGACCCTGCTTTCAGTTCTTTTGGGTGTATACCCAGAAGTGTAAGTGCCAGATCATATAGTCATTCTATTTTTAATTTCTTGAGGAACTCCTGTACTGCTTTCCACAGCAGTATTTTACATTTCCGTCAAAAGTGCACAAGGGTTGTAATTTCTCTACATCCTCAGATAACACTTGTTATTTTCTCTGAGCTTTTCTTTTAATAGTAAGCATGCTAATGAGTATGAGGTGATACCTCCTCATGGTTTTGATGTGCATTTCCTTAATAATTAGTGATGTTGGGCATCTTTTCATGTACTTATCCGTTTGCATATCTTCCTTGGAGAAATGTCAGTAGCTCATTTCTTTTTATTGCTGAATCATATTCCATGATACTGATGTACTACAGTTTACTTATCCATTCCCATATTGAAGAACATCTCGGTTGCTTTCAAGAATGCTTCTGCAACAATATGTGTAGATTTCTGCAAAAACATACATTTTCAACTCATTTGGGTAAATACCAAGGAGTGTGATCACTGGATCAAATGGTGACCTATGTTTAGTTTTATTAAAGAAAAACAAAAAATCCTGCCAAACTGTCTTTCCAAAGTGACAGTGCCATTTTGTATCCTCACCAGCAATGAATGAGAATTCCTGTGGCTCCACAATGCTGTCATCATTTGGTGTTGTCGAAGAACAGAAGTTAGAATAGATGAAATTATACCCACCCTCCCCCCAGGCTACCCTCTGAGGCTCTACCTGCGGCCCTGAAAGATGTCTCTCGATGTCTTTCTTGAGGACAGTAACTACTTCTCTTTCCTCTTTGTATAGGAAGAAGTGTAGGGTCTGGCATAGAGGATGCTCCTTGTTTGTGGAATGAATGAATGAGTGAATGAAACAGTAACACACATTTTGTATGCACTTTGCATCCATGATTCCTCTAGGCCTAATACATATCCCACCTTCCAGCCTGGTCCCCAGATCACATTTTTTTTCTTTAGTTCATAATTCCCAAACTCACGGGAAAATATCCTTGCTGAAACCTGAGTCTCAAAAGAAGAGAGAAGAGTCCCAGTGGCTTAAAAGGAATAATACTCAGTTAGCCCCTGTTCAGACTCTGGCACTTTCTAATGGAATAATCTCATTCTGAGCTGTGCTGTTCCATGAACAGTGGCCTTTGGCCAACCCAGAACTGAGGAGCTCTCCTCCCTTCAGAAATATATTTTTGGGTTGTTTTGTTTATTTGTTTTATAATAAGCATGCATGACTTTAGGAAGCAGAGGAACCAGGGATTTTTTAACTATAAAAATACACTTTATTATTGGTAAAGCATTGGTCAGAATGTTACTGTATTCTATTTTTGTTGATTATTGTTTTGAGGTACACCTTTATAATTACGGACAATATTTTGAGAATATTTTCACCCTTTATAACCCACAGTTCCTAGCTTTACTGAGGTTCCCATATCAATGAGTTTCTTACATAGTGTAGAGAAGACAGATGCTCCTTCAGCCATTTAGCTGTGAAGCGTGGTGTCTCTAGGGCACATTATTTTTGGCTGTGGATAATAGCCAGAGTCGGAGGCTATGATAAGGATGGTTCATTGTGGAGAGGTAGAAGTGTGGGAAAGGAGAGAAGCTAGAGATGGTCAGATGCCAATATCAGGGATCTCAGCACTCCTGCCCAGCTGAGCCTCAAGGTGAGGAGACTGTAGAGACAGCAGGTTAGGCACTGATGTGTCCAAGTCAATAGGATTTGATTATTCCATTCCCCATGCATGATTCAGGGAGGCCACAGGCCTATGGGAGCGCAGCCTTTAACTTTTCTACATCCAACAGGGAGGGAGAGTAACAGTGTGGTCTCAAAGAAGGCAGGAAAGTGGGAGACAAAGACCTGGCTCCCTACAACCTGCATATGGCATACAGAGTATCTAGGAGTTCCCAAGCTCCTTAGCAAGGTGACATGAAATAGCAGAGGCCTGATGGAATAACCAATCTCAAGTCAGGATGAAGATGTCTCAGTGTATAGCGCTTTTAAAAATCAGACTCCTGATGCCTGGGTGCTGGTTTTGGCTCAGGTCATGATCCTGGAGTCCCAAGATCAAGCCCCATCTCCGGCTTGCTGCTCATCGGGGAGTCTGCTTCTCCCTCTCCCTCTGCCTTCCCCCACCCCACTCCTGCTCTCCACTTGCTCTCTCTCTCTCAAATAAATAAAATCTTTTTAAAAAATCAGACTTCAGGTACCAGTGCCATTGAGAAACAAAGAACAGATGAGGCCAGCCCAGGAGCCAGGCTAAGAAGCAGAGGTCATGAGGATCTGAGTCTTCTTCTCTCCTAGTGCCATGAGGTCAGATAAGCTCCCACTTACCTGAAACATCATCTTTCCAAGAGAGAAATGCTGAGAAGAACTCAGCATTTATGTGAACTCTGGGTCATTAAGAAGAGATTATCTAGATAACGCAAATAGAGATACTGGTGATTTACAAGTTTAAAGATTGTTTCCTTCTCTCACTATTCATAGGTTGAGTCCTTGCTGGGAAAATTAGATCAGTAATGGAAAAATTAAGACATTTTCTTTCCTTTCTAAAACTGAGTAGTATAATGTGTATACATCCTATGCTGCCCCAAGTGTGTGGTGTTAGTTGGAGGATTTCAATTGTTTTCCTGTTGGTTTTGTGTACTTTCTTGATTTGCACAATATTCAGTCCCAGGGTCCTTGAAAAACAAAGTATACACACATATGCACACACACTGTCTTATCACAACCCAGTTACTGCCATGATCACTGCTGATTCTGAGTCTCTTGGCTCCCCACCTTGTCTGAGGTTACCCTAAGTTCTAAAAGCACCTGGGACACTTCTGTGAGCTGTCATGAAAACACTTCGCTGCCTATTGGATGACTTTCATCATTCCAGCTTTATATCCTTCTAGCAGAAATGTCCAGGAGCTATGTTATAACCAAATTCTTAAAAAGAGTTCTCAGAGTATTTTATTTGTATCATCTCAGATAATGCCAGCAACTTTGTGAGTTACGTGGAAGAGATGGTAGTCATTCTATTTTTTAAAAATTGATGCTCAGAAGCTTAAGTTGGGACTCAGTCTTAAAAATAGAAAGCAAACTAGGTCCTTCGACAGAGGGAATTTATTATAGGGAATTGGTTGCTGGTGTTCATATACTAGAATTGCTCATACTGATGCGGGGTTGGGAAAGAATGGTCAAGTAAGAATTCTTGAGATGTTTTGGTGCAAAAAGATGCTTTTATTATAGCACAGGTACAGGACCCGTGGCCAGAAAGAATTGCACTTTGGCAACTATGTGCTTAGTGCCCAGGGGTGTGGAGGGGACAATGAAGCCAGTATTAGATCATAAATGTCTTCTTTGAATTTCTACTTGTAAAACGACTTTCATAAGATTTCTCTGGTGCTTATCATTTAGCTCGATATTCACTATGGGTGAGATGTACAGGCAGTCACTAGACCCTTTAAGAATGCAGCTGCCAGCACCTATTTGATCCTTATCGGAGACTTGCAGGCTATATAAAGCTCAGCCTTCTGGGCTAAAGGTGAACATTTTTCTTTTTCTGTCCCTCCTCAATACCAGCTTCACTTCAGGGATGTCATGTTGGTAGTTGAAAATTATCCATCATAAGTGATTTATATTATGAAAAATCAGCACACATTACAAAACAGGTTTCTTTTTGTTTTTCTGGAGAGCTGGTTATTATTTACCAGCACATCCCTGCTTATAGGTATTGGAGGACTGGGGGAAAAAAGAGAGCATTAAAATAACACAGAGATAGTAAATGGAGAAAGCAGCTACCACCTCATGACTGGGAAACAAAGGAAAGAGACAGGGCTGTGAAAATCTGGGGGCGCGGAGGAGGGACTCAGAACCTGGGGTCAGACTGCAGAGGAGGGGGCATGATGATACTGCATTGGGATGCTGATGGAAACTGGGGGCCAGAACGGACCACCGGTACTGTGGCAAGATTGACAGGGATTGCAGACCACAAGCAAGGAATGTGTCTCTCCTCCCCCTGCTTCAAGTCCCCCTCTAGCACCCCTCCCTATTGGCAAAACTTAACTGGGAGCAGCAGCAAAGGAGAAATACAGTTTGCAGAGTCCCAGCTGCAGCCTTTCAAAACCGCATACAGAAGGTGGGTTGGGATGGGAACTAAGAGCTTAATAGCTAGCATATTTTAAGCAGCTTGCCCAAGGTCACACAGTTCAAGTGTGGCCTGTCTTGTTCACTGCAATGTCTCGGCGCTAGAAAAGTCCCTACTATGTAATATGCGCTCAGTAAACATTTCTGTAAGGAAGGAGAGAAGGCAGGCTAGGCGAGCCCAGTTCTACAACACACATTTAAAGGCAAAAAGAGTCCAAAATGTCCCTGGTTGTCCGCCCCAGTTGTGTAATCATAGCCCCCAGTATGTCTTTCTACCTGATGCCCTGTCTCCCAGTGCAGCTGTAGTAGCTAACTAAGGAGGTACAATAGCCTGGTGCTTTGGAGAAATATAGACCTGGATTCAAATCCCAATCCCACTATTCAAGAACTATATGGCTTTGGGCAGATGACTCAGCGTCTCTAAGCCTTGGTTTCCTCATCTGTAAAATGGAGATGATAACGGTGTGCCAGACTTAAATGAGGTAATTGTGTGTGGCACCTGCTCAGTCGATGCTCACTGTTACTATTACTTCCACCCCAACTCCAGAAGGGTGAGCAGGTAAGTGGTGGGCTGGGGTCAGGTAGGGATCAGCGACCCTGTTGTTCTGGGCTTCCTTCCCATGCTGGCCAGTGCTGGCCAAGTCCTGGGCTGGAGGAGCAGGGGTCTGCCCATGGCTGTGACAGTCAAGCCCAAGGTTGGAAGATGGAGGCCAGGCTGGCCAGGCCAGGGCTCTGCAACCCAGAAGGGTTCCACACACCACCCTTGGAACCTCATTCTCTGGAACCTGGAGATCGGAATCTGTGTGTTTCCTAACAGCGCAATGTTTCAAAGCAAGTTTACTCCAGCCTGAGACAAACGAGGGTGTGGCGGTTCCTTATATTCAAAACGAAACAAAAGAAAAGAAAACAAAGAGAACCCCCGCCCCAAACCCAGGAAGGCCTACGGACTTTTCCCAGGCAGAAGGTGCAGCAGGAGTTGAGCGAGCTCCTCTGCAGCAGCGAGCGAGCGCCTCTGAGGCTGCTGCCCGGATCCAGAGCCTAGGAACACAGGTCCGAGGTCCTGTGCCTCCAAGGCCCCGGGGCTGCAGGGGTGGAGCGGGCGGGGTTCGCTCTGCCCAGCCGGGGCTTGGGCTGGGGGCCGAGCGCACGGTCGGGCTTGGTTGCGCTCCGCCCCGGGAAGCACCCGCTCCCCCTGCCGGAATCCCGGGAATGTCGCTGGTCGGGAAGCAGCTGGACCGCCTCTGGGCAGAGGGAGAGGTCGAACCTGGAATTTCTCGGGCGCTTTTGCACAATATCCCCCCAAGCGTTTCAGTCCCGTGAAGTAGAAGTCCACGGAGCGGGGGGTGTGAGAAGGAAGCGGCCTACTTCTCCGGGAAGACTTAGTCGCGGCAAAGGCCCCAGCTCGTAGCCCCTATAAATGGCTCTTCCTGGCTCGAAAGATCCCTTCTTTGTGTCTGAGGGAGGAAGCCCTTCCCCGCTTGGAAACCGACAGGGCCACCCCGGGGCAGGCGTTTCCAGCTGGATTGTCGCCATCTCGTGGCAGGATTGGGTGGCCACACTGGAACCTTGGCCAGCCCGCCATGCGTGCAAGTTTCTTGGGTCTCCAGGTACCTTTTCTTCTTTCCCCAGCCAGCTAGCAATGGGCGTTTAAAAAATCATGTTCCCTGGCATGGGAGTTGAACTGTAATGCCTCTGCGTGCCACCTCCCATTCGCAGGTGCTTGTGTCTTCCTAAAGGCAACCAAGTGTTACCTGGAGAGTCCAGGAGAGAGCAGTTGCCTTCCTGAGGGGCTCTGCCACCTGAGGCACGATGAGCAACTTGAACAAGGCGCCAATCCCCCACCAATTTCCCATGATACAAACTAATGATTAAGAAGACAGAGACGCACTCTGTCTTGTTCCCAGTGGTTAGTAATGTTATTATACTTGATGAGTATTATTAAAGGACCCCTGTTATTAAAGACTCCCTATTATTATTGTTATTATTATTATTCAGCGTTTATAATATATTCTGTATTTCCAAAGCACTCAAAGACTATTATCTCCCTAAGCTTTCCAAACACTCCGTAGAGGCAGGCTTCAGCTTATAAAGTAGGGAAACTGAGGCACTGTAATTAGTGCGAAGTTCATAGATTGATGAGTCACCAGTAGTCATTTCTTCCTGGATGATTATTGTCTCACTCCAAAGTGTCAGAGATGCCAGTAGATGGTAAATAGACACCCTAACTTGGGAAACTAGTTCTCTCATCCACTTTTACGACCCATTGTAATCACATTAGAAACCCAGTTCCCGGAGTTTAAAACTTACAAGTCATGTGCTCATTGCATTGAGCATATGGATGATGTTAATTGTATTTTATTTTATTTTTACAAGTCAACATAACCCATTAAAAAAAAAAAAAGCAGGGATGTTACAATCAATAAACCAGATGTATCTTGATTTGGAGAATAGATTGGTTTTCAAGACAAATACCCCATTCATTAGACACAACAAGCATAAAAAAGACCAATAAAAGACAATCATCTTATTTTAGTGTCTATTATCCTTTCAGAGACAAGAGTTTTCTGCTTTCAGATTTTTGTTTCTTCTAAGAAGTTTACAGTCTTATCAACACTCGTATTACCATGGTACCTTAAGTTCTTTCAATAACAGCTTTTTCTCCAAAAGCGCCAACAAAATAAGTAAACTTTGCTCTCCTCATAGAAAGTGCCCCTCTTCTTTCTCCCACTCCCTCAAAAAAAGGGAGAAAAAAACATCCTATCATTCTAGAAGTCTCCAAGGGAAAGCCTAGGTTTGAATTCAGAGCCAGGTTGGGGCTGAGGCAAATGAGGGTTTGAGAGGCTTGTCCCTACCATCAGTTGCAGAGTTGAGTCTCGCCCCAGCAAAGCGACAGAGTTGAGGAGGTTTTTCCTGGGAGCCTTCCCATACAACCTTTAGTGTTCTTTCTTTACCTGGTTCTCACCCAAAAGAATACATTTCTAAATGTGTGTTTTTAAAGAAGTTAAGGGAGTTATTTGTTGGTCTGGGGTGTATCAGGTCGGCCTTCTCAACCTTTGTTTATGTTCATTCACCTGGTTCATTTGCTCAGAAGGAATGGGTTCATGAATTGTATTAATAAATAGCTTCCCTTTATGGACCTATGATAAGTTATTCCTAGGCAGCCATCCTTTGAAGTAGATCCTCATTATCCCCACTTTACAGGTGAGGAAACTAAACTTCAAAAAAGCTCAGATAAGCTGCCCATAGTCACACAGCTTGGGAAGAGCTGGGATAGGTATACCAGGCTGCAACTTCTGTGCCCACAGAAATAGGAAGCTACCTGCACAGTTAGGACTCCTTCAGGTAGGAAAACGAGACTCAGGAGTATGATAGGTAAATAGGAAATGAGTTAAAAAGTAATACAGAAGGACAAAAAGCTTGTAGTCAGTAAGGAAAGATTCCTGTGTGTACACCCAGCATGTATATACCGTTTCTACAGAGTAGACTCTTGGAGCTAGCCTGTAGGAGTTTGCCCAGTTTGCCAGCCAACCCCATCATTTTGCTTTCTGCCTTAGGCTGGCTGGACACGGTGGGATAGGGCGGTCAGTCGGTGGAGAAACACGTGACTCTCCGAAGTCTTTCTGACTCCTTCAACTTCCAGCCAGTGGGGAGGAAGATTCTTGAAGATTCTTCAAGGAGATCCCAGCCTTTGCCAGATACAAAGAGAGTCCAAAGCCCTAGGCAGTCCCAGTTGAAAAACAAATACTCAGGGTTTACTAGTGTGGTAAATGGGATTTTTCCATGGGGTACAGGACACACTGAGTAGGTTGATGTGAAGATTATGTGAATTAACATATGTGCTTAGAGCAGTGTCTGCTCCACGGTAAACAGTGCAAATATTAATATCTATTATCATTATGGTAGAAAGAAACTTTTCAACCAAAATTATCTGTGCACCTAACACTGCTGGGTGGTCCTGGGTAATATACACAACGTCCCTGAGCTTCACTGTCCTCTTCTATAGCATAGGGCAATAATACCCTCCTGTGAGGGTGTTGTGAGGATTAAGTAAGTTATGTATAAAAATACTCATAATTATGGTCACAAGCAGTGGTTTGGTAAATTCCCATTTCCTTCCTTTCTTCAATTTAGCATTAATGGTTTTTTTGTTGCTTTTTTTTGTTTTTGTTTGTGTGTGTGTGTGTGTGTGTGTGTGAAGTGGTGGGAAAAGAATAGTAAAAATGAAAATAAGCATAATGTATAAGTATATCTCATAATTAAGCTATATAGATTAAAATATATTTTATAATAAAAAAGAGAACTCTGTGCTTTATAGGGATGTCATAGGACCCAGATACAAAAGGGCATCCAAGCAGGGCCATTCCTTGGGAAAATTGTAAGGTATGTCAATAGCAAGTCTGTCTCCCCTTTTGGGTATAGTGTTTTGGTCGGGCTCAACTTTGCCTTCTCTCTAGATTGTCTGATAGCAGGATCTTGAGGAGGAGAAAGGGGGTGGAGTGAGGAAAGGGACTTGAAATGACTCACTGAAAAGCTACAGTGTTCACCATTGCTTCAGCTCCTTTTCTTTTTCCCTGAAAAAGGTCAGCAGGGCTGAGGTGAAGGGAGAGGCTCAGGTTGGACTAGTGGCCCTCTCAGAAGCCCTGGGCAAGGGTAAGGTAGTTACCTGCATCCCTCTTCCTCAAAAGACAGAATCAGCAACATTTAGGAGCGTGTTAGAAATGGGGAGGCTTGGGGTGCCTGGGTGGCACAGTCAGTTGAGCATCTGACTCTTGGTTTTGGCTCAGGTCCTGATCTTGGGGTGGTGAAATGGAGCCTTGATGTGTAACTCTGTGCTTTAGAACTCTCTCCCTCTGCCCCCCGCCCCCAATAAAGAAAGCTTTTTTTAAAAATACAGACGTTCAGGTCCCACTCCAGACCTACTGAATCATAACATGTGTTTTAACAAGACTCCCAGGGATTTAGATTCACACAGAAGTTTGTGAAGCACTGAGCTAGAGCCTATGGTGTCCGCTGTAGACACTTGGTTTGAACAGACATAGAGATTGGAATGTTGACTTTAAATTGTATATCTCTCTTTCATTTCCTCTTTCCTTGAATCCACCGTGTATGCTTTATAAATGGAAAAGACAGGGGCCTACTATGGCAAAAGTGATCACTTTAATGGATAAGAACTCTCAAGAGGCCCAGAAGTGGGAGATGGTCCAGATGACGATTGAAAATTCACTTTCGTGGCAAGGAAGGTGGCAAGGGCAATGATCTGTCAGGTGGTATTTATGGTGTACCCACTTGTGTGGCAGGCCCCTACTCTGTGCAAATGGAAAGCACTGAACTGAGAGTGTTCAGGAGATCTGGGCTCTGTTCCAAACTTCACTTTTAAGTAGCTGGGCAATTCTTGTCACCCTCCAGCATCTTTGTTCTCCATCCGCAAAACCTGTGAATCAGTTTAGAAGACCCTAAATTCCCATCCGAATCTAAAATGTCTGTGATTCCACTCGTCCTAGCCTCAAAATCTTAGGATAATTTGGTAGACAAAATGATTTTAAATGATTACACAGGAAACAGAGGGCAACCCAGGACAGGATGTGATTAAGGTCTGAGTTGTGCGGAACTTGCAGCCTCGGGATTAAGAACTCCTGGAAGCTGTGTGTAAAGGGCAGGGTCTGGACCCTCCCTAAACTCCTCCCCCTCGCTCCCGGAGCCAATAGGGAGGGGGGGCGGGCTGGACTTTCACGTCTGACCACAAGGTGTCGCTGTCATGATGTGAAATCCTTGGCTGGTACGCACGCTTCTCGGGAAAATCTTTGCTGCCCATCTGGGAAAAGGGACACCCGTGGCTTCCAGACCTAAAAACACGGGTTTCTAAGGTTATGAGGAGCTCAGAGCACAAGGTCGCCTTTTGTCTAAGGAGAGAGAGCAGTGCGTATACTCTGCCTTGCTCAAGTTGGCTTAGAGGTCACAAAAGAAGCGACGAGTAAGAAGAATGTCAGTGCAGAGCACATAAAGAAGCCCACCTCTTACATGCGCGCGCACACACACACGCGGGCGCGCGCGGTTTTTGGACATCGAGGTATTAAAACCCCCGCCCCTTCCCACACGCTCAGGTCAGCTCCTCGCTTGCCCTGCAAGTAATCACAAAAAATACTAGCCTAAATTGGAAGCCCTCCCTTCACTTGCTCATCCCCAGGAGAGTTTGCCCTAGCCTTAGAGCCGACGTTTAGCACTAACACTCCGGTCTAGTCACTCTGTCGTGGCGTGAGCAGTGTCTTCTTCAAAGCCACCAGCACTCCTCAACTTCTCTCCGTTTCCTTGCCCTGGGAAGGGGGACGTGTGTGAGGGAGACGTGGTGTTTATTAAGGCTCTGCTTTGTGCGGAGCTCTAGCCTAGGTGCTTTAAATTTGTTGTTCTTGGGTCCACTTCTGCACTGGTTCCCACTACTCACTCCCACCCTGCCCTTGAAAAACAACACAAACAAACTGAAAGCCTCTAAATCTCCTCGGGAAATAACCAACAGTTACTCTGAGGTGTAGGCGAAAGTGCACAGCACTTGCAGCCCCCACACCTTGGTCATTTTCAGTTCTGCTTCTTGACAATCATGTGACAATGCATTCATCATTTAACCTTTCCAAGCCTCAATTTACACATCTGTGAAGTAGAGGTTATACAGAAGCCAATTTTTTTATTTTTAAATTTGTTGTTCTGATTTTTTTTATTGAGGTATAATTTACATAGCACAAAGTGCACATATTATTAGCCTGTAGCCCACTGGATTTCCGGGCTAACCAAACATCCAGACCAAGAACAGAACACTGCCAGTATCCCAGAGCCCCTCATGCCCTCCTCTGGTCATAATCTTCCCCCCTTCCCACCAGGGTACATACTAGACTAACTTGTCAGAACACAAATTCATTTTTACCTATTTTTATACGTAATGGAAGTGGAAACATATAATATGTACTCTTTCATTTCTGGTTTCTTTCACTAAACATCATATTTTTACGTGTAGCAATAGTTTTTTCTTTCTACTTGCTGTATAGTGTTTCATTGTGTGAATATACAACAATTTATCCACTTTACAGTTGGATATTTAGGTAATTGCTTGTTGGAGGGCTATTATAAATAGTGCTTCTCTGAACATTCTAGTATCTCTCTCTCTCTTTTTTCCCCAATTGTGGGTTAACATAAAATTTACCACCTTACCCGTTTTTAAGTGTGCATTTGAGTGGCATTAAATGCATTCATAATTTCATGCAACCATTACCAAAATCCATCTCCATAGCTCTTTTCATCTTATAAAACTGAAACTCTATATCCATTAAATATTATTTATTCCCTCTTCCCTCCGGTCTCTTGTGGTCACCATTCTGCTTTCTGTCTCCATGATTTTGATTACTCTGAGTACCTCATGTAAGTGGTGTAGTATCTATCTTTTGATGAGCATTTATACTAATTTCTGTTAGACACAGTATCTGTTAGATGAATATCTCTCATGAACATAGATGCAAAAGTCCTCAACCAAATATTGACAAGTCAAGTCCAACAATGTAAAAAAGAAAAATATTCCACAATGAAGTGGTTTTATATCAGGTATACAAAGCTGATTAAACATTAAAAAATCGGGGCGCCTGGGTGGCTCAGTGGGTTAAGCCGCTGCCTTCGGCTCAGGTCATGATCTCAGGGTCCTGGGATCGAGTCCCGCATCGGGCTCTCTGCTCAGCGGGTGAGCCTGCTTCCTCCTCTCTCTCGGCCTGCCTCTCTGCCTACTTGTGATCTCTCTCTGTCAAATAAATAAATAAATAATCTTTAAAAAAAAAACATTAAAAAAATCAGTGAATGTAATAAATCACATTAATAGGTTAAAGAAGAATAAATCACATGACCATATCAATAGATGCGGAAAAAACATGTGACAAAATCAAACACATTTGTGATAAAAGCTTTCAGTAAATTAGAGCTAGAAGTTAATTTCCTCAACTTGATAAAGAATATCTGCAAGGGGCGCCTGAGTGGCTCAGTGGGTTAAGGCTTCTGCCTTAGGCTCAGGTCATGGTCCCAGGGTCCTGGGATCGAGCCCCGCATTGGGCTCTCTGCTCAGCAGGGAGCCTGCTTCCCTTCCTCTCTCTCTGCCTGCCTCTCTGCCTGTGATCTCTGTCTGTCAAATAAATAAATAAAATATTAAAAAAAAAAGAATAGCTGCAAAAAACCTATAGTTAACATCATTATTAATGGTGAAAAACTGGGTACCTGGGTGGCTCAGTGGGTTAAGCCTCTGCCTTTGGCTCAGGTCATGATCTCAACATCCTAGGATAGAGGCCCACATTGGGCTCTCTGCTCAGTGGGGAGTCTGTTTCCCCCTCTCTATGCCTGCCTCTCTGCCTACTTGTGATCTCTCTTTCTCTGTCAAATAAATGAATAAAATCTTAATAGTGAAAAACTCTAAATCTTTCCCACTAAGATCAGGAACAAACCAAGGTTGTTCCCTCTCACCCACTCCTTTTCAGCATGATACTGGAAGTCCCAGTTAATGCAACAAGAAAAAAAAAAAAGGAAAAAAATATTTATATATATTTTATATATATATATATATATATATATATATATATATATATGAAATAAAACTGTCTTTGTTTGCAGATTACTTGATTGCCTATGTAGAAAATGCAAAGAAGTTGGGGCACCTGGGTGGGTCAGTCATTAAACGCCTGCCTTTGGCTCGGTCATGATCCTGGGGTCCTGGGATCTGGCCCGACAACATCGGGCTCCCTGTTCAGGGGGAAGCCTGCTTCTCCCTTTCCCACTCCCCCTGCTCGTGCTCCCTCTCTCATGGTGTCTCTCTCTGTCAAATAAATAAATAACATCTTAAAAAAAAGAAAAAGAAAAAGAAAATCTGAAGAAACCATTTTTTAAAAATCCTGGTACTAATAAGTGATTATAGCAAGCTTTTAGGATACAAGGTTAATTTACAAAATCACTTTCCTGTATACCAGAAGTGAGATAGTAGAATTTGAAATTAAAAACACAATACCATTTAGATTAGTATCTCTCAAAATGAAATACTTAGATGTTAACTAACAAAATATGTACAAGATCTACATGATGAAAACTAAGGAAGTCTGATGAAAGAAATCAAAGAAGAGCTAAATAAATGGAGAAATATTCTATATTCATGGGTAAGAAGACTCAATTTTGTCAAGATATCATTTCTCCTCTGCTTGATCCAGAGATTCAATACACTCCCAATAAAATCACAGCAAGTTATTTTGTGGATATTGACAAGCTGATTTTAAAGTTTATATGGAGAAACGAAGACCCAAAATAGCCAACACAATACTGAAGGAGAAAGGTAGAAGACTGACTAGAAAGGTCTGTCAAGACAAGAAATGTGGAAGACTAAAAAGACCCAAATTTAAGACTACCCGTAAAGCTACAATAATTGACAGTGTTGTATTGGTGAAAAAATAGACAAGTTGACCAGTGGAACAGTATAGAGAGCCCAGAAATAGACCCATGCAAACATTGTCTATTGATTTTTCACAAAGAGCAAAGACAATACAATGGAGCAAAGATAGTCTTTTCCAAAAAATGGCTCTGGAGTGACTGGATACCCACATACAGAAACCATGAATCTTGATGCAGATTTTACACCCTTCATATAAAATTAATTCAAAAAGGATCACATACCTGTACATGAAACACAAAACTATAAAATGCCTAGAAGATAACCTAGGAGCAAATCCAGATAACCAAGGGTTTAGCAACAACTTTCTAGATACAACACCAAAGCTGTGCTCTATGAAAGAAAGAAATGATAAGCTGTATTTCATTAGAGTTAAAAAAAAAAAAAAAAAAAGGTCTGCTCTGTGACAGATATGTCAAGAGAATGAATAAAGAATCCACAGGTTGGGAGAAAATGATTGCAAAAGTAATACCTAATAAAGGATTATTACCCCAAATATAAAAATAATTCTTAAAGTACAACAAAAAGAAAAGTAACAACCTGATTTTTAAATGGGCCAAATATCTAAGACACATCACCCAAGATGTACAGATGGCAAATAAGGTTATGAAAAGATGTTCTATGATGTATGCCATCAGGAGAATGCAGATGGAAACAACAACGAGATACCACTATACTCCCGTTGGAATGATCAGATGAAACTGGCCTAAACTATATTACAAAGCTTTAGAAATTGAAACAGTATGATATTGACATAAAAACAGACACATAGATCAACGAAACAGAATAGAGAGCCCAGTGATAAACCCATGCATATATGGTCAATTAATTTATGACAAAAGAGCCAAAAATAAACAATGGGGGAAAGGACAGTCTCTTAAATAAATGATGTTGGGAAAACTGGACAGCCACATGCAAAAGAATAAAATTCTACCCCTGTCTTACACCATATTCAAAAATAAACTCAAAATGGATTAAAGACTTAAATGTAAGACTTAAAAACATAAAACTAAAAGAAAACATAAATGATAGGTTCCTTGACATCAGTCTTGGCAAAAATTGCTTGGATTTAACACCAAAAGCAAAGGGATGAAAGCAAAAATAAATAAGTGGGGACTACACCAAACTAAAAAGCTCCTGCATAGCAAAGGAAACCATTAACAAATAAAAGGGCAACCTACTGAATGGGAGAAAAATATTTGCACATCCTATATCTGATAAGGAGCTTATATCCAAAATATATAAAGAACCCATACAATTTGGGGCACTTGGGTGACTCAGTTGGTTAAGCATCTGCCTTTGGTTCAGGTCATAATCCTGGGGTCCTGGGATCAGGCCCTGCATTAGGCTCGCTGCTCAGCGGCGAATCTCCTTGTCCCTCTTCCTTTGCCCTTCCCCCTTGCTCATTCTCTCTCTCTCTCTCTCTCTCTCAAAATAAATAAAATCTTTAAAAAAAGAACTCATACAACTCAATAGGAAAAAAAATGTATTAAAAATAGGCAGAAGACTAGAGCGCCTGAGTGGCTCAGTTGGTTGAGTATCCGACTCGGTTTTGACTCAGATCATGATCTCAGCGTCGTGAAATCAAGCCCTGCATCAGGCTCCACTCAGCAGAGTCTGCTGAAGATTGTCTCTCTCCCTCTTCCTTGCCACTCCTGCTCACACTTGCTCTCTCTGTAAATAAATAAATAAATATTTAAAAAAAAAAAGGTCAGAAAATCTAAATGGACATTTTCCCAAAGACATACAGATGGCCAGCAGGTACATAAAAAGATCTTAGCATGCATCAGCAGGAATATGCAAATTAAAATCACAATGAAATATCACCCCACACCTGTCAGAATGGCTTATTAGCAAAAAGACAATAACAAGTGTTGGCAAGGATGTGGAGAGAAGGGAACCCTTGTACACTGTTGGTGGGAATGTAAATTGTTGTGGTTACTATGGTAAACAGTATGGAGGTTCCTCAAAAAATTAAGAATAGAACTACCACATGATCCAGCAATTCTACTTTGGGTTATTTATCCAAAGAAAATGAGATCACTGTCTCGAAAAGATATATGTACATCCCAAGTTCATTTCAGCAGTATGGACAATATCCAAGACATGGGCACAATCTAAGTGTTCATCTGAAATGAAGTAAATGTGACATATACATATACTGGAATATTATTCACCCATAAAAAAGAAGAAATCCTGACACACAAAACAACATCGATGGACCTGGAGGGCATTATGCTAAATGAAATAAGTCAAAGACGAATACATATGATCTCACTTATATATAGAATCTAAAGAAAAATGAACTCATAAATACAAAGAACAGATTTGTTGCTAGAGGTACAGGTAGAGGATGGGAGAAACAGGTGGGAAAAAGAAGAATAACTAACAGAACACTGACACTAAATTTTGGCAGGGATGTGGAGCAACAGGAATTCATTCATAACTGGTAGTAATGCAAAATTGTACAGCCACTTTGAAAGACAGTTTCGTTTGGTGGTTTCTTACAGAACTAAACATACTCTTACCATATAATCTAACAATCATACTCCTTGATATTTACCCAAAGGAGTTGAAGGCTTAGGTTTATACAAAAACCTGCACATGGATGTTTATAGCAGCTTTATTCATAATTGCCAAAACTTGAAAGCAACTAAAATGTCTTTTAGATGAATGGATAAATAAACTGGTATACCAGACCATGGAATGTTATTTAAGCTAAAAAGGAATGGTTATCAAGCCTTGGAAAGACATAGAGGAAACTTAAATACATATTATTAAGTGAAAGAAGCCAATCTGAAAAGGCTACATAGTGGATGATGTCAACTACAATACATTCTAGAAAAGACAAAACTATGGAGACATTAAGAAGATGAATGGTGGGGCGCCTGGGTGGCTCAGTCGGTTAAGCGCCTGCCTGCAGTCAGGTCATGATCTCAGGGTCCTGGGATCAAGCCCCACATCAAGCCCTCTGCTGGGAGCCTGTTTCTCCCTCTGCCTCTGCTGCGCCCCCTGCTTGTGCTCTCTCTCTGTCAAATAAATAAAATCTTAAAAAAAAAAAAATGATGAATGGTTGCTAGGGGTTTACAGGGAGGGAGAATGAATAGGTGGGGCACAGAGAATTTTTAGGGCAGTGCTAGAACTCTGTTATACTGTCAGTGGGGATACATGTCCTTACAAATCTGTCCAAACGCATGGAATGTACAGCACCAGCAGGGAAACCTAATGGAAACTATAGACTTTGGGTGATCATGAGATGTCAGTGTAGGTTCATCAGCTGTAACAAATGTGCCCCTCTGGCGGGGGGGGGGGCAGGAGGGATGCCAGTAATGGGGGAGGTTAAGCATGTTTGAGGGCAGAGGACACTTAATGCCTGGCAGGCTTCATCAGCTTCATTGTACATGAATCAGGTTGGGGGAGCCAGTGGTTTCTCTGGGAACTCCCCAGCTATCAATCTGTGCAGCAGTGTCTCTGTAGTCAGTTTCTCCAGAAAAGAATCCTCCAAGCTCCCATCAAGATGACATTATGCCAACTTTCAGAGTTTTGTAAGTAGGAGGAAGGAATGGAACTGAGGGTCCAGCTACTCTTTCAACTTGTCCCCTTGTTTTCATCGTCATACCTCACACCTGCCCTCCAGGTTTCTTGTGGATTTCCAAGGGTTCTTTTTCTTCCCCCCCCCCCTTTTTTTTTTTTTTTTTTTTTAGATTTTACCTATATCTATCTATCTATCCATCTATCTATCTATCTTTTATTTGGAGCATGCACATGCATGCAAGATGGGGAAGAGACAGAGAGACTCTCAAGCAGACTCCCTGCTAAGCATGGAGACCAACACCTGGGCCCATCTCATGACACTGAGATCAAGAGTAGAGTGCTTAACCCACTGAGCCATTTATATGCCCCTGGATTTCCAAGTTCTTAATCCCCTTCTCCTCACTGTTCCCTTCTGTGATTCATACCTTTATGCACTCTGTAACCAATTATGTTCCCTCATTAGGATTCTAACTTGAAAGAAATTGGTAGAATCTCTTGTATACTAATGCCTCCTCTTCCTTTGTTTTTGAGTCTTTTATATAATTTTCATCTCAGTGGCATAATTTAAAAATTTTTAAAAATTAACATATAATGTATTACTTGTTTCAGGGGTACATGTCTGTGATTCATCAGTCTTACACAAGTCACAACACTCACCATAGCACATACCCCCCATCACCCAGGCACCTCATCCCTCCCACTCCCCTCCACTCCAGCAACCCCCAGTTTGTTTCCAGAGATTAAGAGTCTTTTGTGGTTTGTCTCCCTCTCTGGTTTTATCTTATTTCATTTTTCCCTCCCTTTCCCTGTGATCCTCTGCCTTGTTTCTCAAATTCCTCTCATCAGTGAGATGATATAATTGTCTTTCTCAGATTAACTTATTTCACTTAGCATATTACCTTCTAGTTCCACCCACATGTTATTGACTTATTTCACTTAGCTTATTACCCTCTAGTTCCATCCACATTGTTACAAATGGCAAGATTTCATTTTTTGATGGCTGCATAGTATTCCATTGCTTATATACCACTTCTTCTTTATCCATTTATCTGCTAATGTTCATCTAGGCTCTTTGCATAGTTTCGCTATTGTGGACATTGCTGCTATAAACATTCAGGCGCACATGCCACTTCAGATCATTACTTTTGTATCTTTGGGGTAAATACCCAGTAGTGTGATTGCTGGGTCATAGGGTAGCTCTATTTTCAACTTCTTGAGGAACCTCCCTACTGTTTTCCAGAGTGGCTGCACCAGCTTGCATTCCCACCAACAGTGTAGGAGGGTTCCCCTTTCTTCACATCCTCACCAACATCTGTCATTTTCCGATTTGTTAATTTTAGCCATTCTGACAGGTATGAGGTGGTATCTCATTGTGGTTTTGATTTGTATTTCCATGATGCCAAGTGATACTTAGCACTTTTTCCATGTGTCTGTTGGCCATTTGGATGTCTTCTTTGCAGAAATGTAGTTAGTGGCATCATTAACCACTCTTCTCACCTGCCAGAAATCAGTTCATTCTACATTCCTCTTTTTTCTTCACTCTCTCATCCAATCGTTCATCATGTCTAACTGATTTTCATGTTTTAAATATCTCCTGGATACATAGACACCAATAATACTTTAGACCTAGTCCTCTTCCTTAGACCATTTTTTAAAAAAAAGAGATTGTAATTCAAGTGTGGGAGAAAGTCCCAAAGTGAGTATTTGCCTTTACATTTCAGTCCTGACAAGGAGAGTATGCCCCGGTGTGAGTGTTCCTGGTCTTTCGGCTGGTGTTTATACTAGATGGTTGTTCCAGCAAAATAACAGTATTTCTTGGGATGACTCGTTCCATTTATCCTGACCTTCTGCGCTTATCAAAGAATTTCCTGGAATGAATGTTATTTCTCATTTTCCTTCCTTCTGAGAAGAGCCTGGATTATACTATTGGCAACTGTTATTGAAAAATAACCAATAGGTCTGATGATTGGAAACCGTGGAACCTGATGACTGTTGAGAGAACAGTATCTGTTTGACCTGATGAGCTGAGGCCCAGGTCCTAAGTCCATGATGACCCCAGGAAGTTCTGATGCTCTAGGGAAAAGCAGCTGTCCCTCCTCTCTCCCTCTGCCACATCAATGATAGTGCCAGATTCTGAAACAGAACTCACCGTACTTTCAGTATTATCCAGTATATCATCAAAAGATAGGCAGTATGGCTACACCACAGGCAATCAAGAGAGTCGGTGAAGATCTCATTATGTCAGGCTGATGACCTCTCCTTTAGTATGAAAATAGGTGGAGCCAAGCACACAGACACAAAAATGCAACTACAGTATTATCTCTGTATACACAACAGGCACATTCAGTATTCATATTTATATTTGTATCTCTAAGCTGCCCCATCATAACGCAGTCCTAAAAACTAGGACTCCTTTGACTCTGCTGGTTGCCAAGGTGATTCCTGCTGGAGTAAATACAGTTTTGCTGGTCAGCTCAGACAGAGCTTCATTTAGGACACTTCAGGTCCTCTGTTGGGAGCCCTCCCCTTTCCTGAGGTCCTTCTTCCTGCCCACTCCTTCCCCAATGCCAGGCAGAAATGCCTACTGCCAGCTGCAGAGCTGGCTCAAGGGCTGAGGAGCTGTGTGTGGGAATCCTCAGTTAACACATGGAGCCCAAAAAGCAACAGGAAAAAAATCTCAAAGCTCAGCTGAATTCCAGAAGCCTACTCATTCCAATACTAACAGATGAGTAGGAGAACAGGAAGGCAAGTGTCATGATCCCACCCCTCCCATTTTCCCTGGCTCTCTCTTCAGACCCTCCCAACCTCCTCCTCTCCTCTCAATTCCTGCATCTGAAGCAACTCTGATCGTTCAGGCTGGAGACTCGGCATCTTTCACTTCTCAGTCTTTCAGCATATGGTCTTCAAGCCAATGGAGGCTATACTAAAACCAAAAGCAATTTTTAAAAAAGGATGTGATAAAAGAGCTTTGGAAAAGTTTAGTGTACTTTCCCAGAAACAGAGTAGTGCCTTAAAACAGCATAGTCTACAGAGCCAGGGCCTCCCTGTGAGCCCCTTTGGCCTGGCTCAGGTGGCCAAAACAAGAAGGGAGGCCAATGGGGCCAGCTTCTCTCACATGCCATCCCTAGGCACAATTTGTGCATCTCTAAACTCCAAATCTTTAATTTGCTTTTCCTTTCCTTTCCTTTCCTTTCCCTTCCTTTCCATCTTTTTCTTTTCCTCTCCTCTCCTCTCTTTTTCTCTCCTCTCCTCCTCTTTCCTTCCCATCCTTTTCCCTTTCCCTTTTTCTTTTCCTTTTTTCTTTCCTTTCCTTTCTTTCCTTTTCTCTTTCCCTCCTCGTTCTCTGTCCCTCCCTCCCTATTTTCTTTTCTTTTCCTCTCTCTCACTTTCTTCCTGTTTTCACCATCTTACTCACTAATGTGAAATGGAACAGAGGGACTTATATTTTGAGGTCTGGCTGGGCCTTTGAACATGCTGTATGTTTCTCCTTAGATTACCCCAGAGGCAAAACTCAGTCTCTGCTGGTTTTTCCAAGAAATCCACTCATGCCAAATTTTGGTGAGTTTGGTCAAATTTTCATAAGATTTGATGGGGTTACAAGAAGATGATCACATCACAAGATGAGGAGCTTTTTTTCTTCTTGCCAGCTGTTCCTCCCCTCCACTCTCCCTCCTTCCTGCCCACCACCCCCTCCAAATTCTTCTCTTTCTCTTGTAGTGCTAACTAACATCCAACCGTGGATGAGGGTGGGGTGACTGGGGGGAAGGCAGGAAAGGAGTTATGGCTAGATTCTACCCCAAATTTATATAAACATATCTGTGGACATGCTCAGAAATATCAATGCCTCTTCATTGATACAACTCACTCTTTTTAGAACACAGTCCTATTACAGATGGAAAATCTTTCCCCGATATCAGGATCTATATCCATCTATATATATATCCATATAGATCTATATCTATATCTATCTATCTGTATGTATGTATATGTATATCTTAGAACAATAGAAATCACTTTTGACTCTGGCCCCAAACAAACAAGCTACTGTAAGCCTGTCTCTTTTCTAGGGGCTTGCTTCTTCTCCTTGGAGAATATTGCTCTTTTTTGGTCAGAGCTACTGCTCTCCACTCTCTGCTTGATAGCTGGAGCCACCTCTAGACCTCTTACTTCTGACCAAGGGCCATGTGCTCCCTGGGGACTGCCCAGTGGTAGACCAGGTGGCCCATGTAGCCAGGGATATTTTCTTGATGTAGGGGAGGTCTCCATATCTCATTCAGGCTTAGGACTTTTGTGACTCTGCTCCTTAAACATGGGCCCTCCTGCTACAACTCTTGTATATCACTTGCTTTCTCAATTTCTTAATGGCTCTTTTCTTTGAAGGATTTCCATTAGTGTTAAACCAAAGATAGCCCTTAATACCATCCTATGTACACTATTCCAAGGCCAAATCCCACTGCCTTGACTCTTTCCTAATTCAGTGACATCCATGGCTCTCCTTCGTGTGTAGAATGTGGGTAGAGGGATATAATACTGTTAATTTCAGCTTCCTGGGCATCTCCCAAACTATCTCCTTCAAAGCTTCCCTATTTTCCCCAGGGTTCCTGTGTCTATTGGATCTTCATGCAAATAAAATTCTTTAAAGCCCATCCTGACATTCTAGAACAGGACTGTCTAATAGAAATGTAGTGCAACTCTCACATCTAACTTTACATTTTCTAGAAATCACTTTAAAAAGTAACAAGTGAAATAACCTTAATATTTAAAGTATTATCATAGCAACAAATGATCAATATTAAAAAAACTTGGTGAGTTTTTAAAATAATAAATCTTTGAATTCTAGTATGCATTTTATATTTAGAGCATATCTCACTTCAGACTAGCCATGTTTCAAGTGTTAGCTCCTGTCATATTGGACAGTAGAGTGCTAGAGTTCCAAGGGAAGGTAAATAAATAAGACCCTCCCTTGTATACAAAATATGAACAGATAGATTGAGTGGAAATGTATCAGCTGAGCTTTTAAGGCCCTCTCTAATAGGCTCCACCGTTCCAGCCAGGTTGGTCTTCTTGCTGGTGCTCCTTACCCCATGTGTATTTCTGCCTCCATGCTTTGCCTTTGCCCTTCACCTAATGATCCTCTCTCTTTCCCCTTTGCTGTTCTAACTCCAAGCCCACTACAGTTCCAGCTCTTTCTGAACTACAGAAGTTCCTATTGCTCTTACTCACAGCTCTAAGTAACTCTTTATAGGTGGGACCATAACATTTAGAGTTTACTGATTATATTATCTTTGTATTATTTAGCTGTTATGGAGAAAACTCTTCTCTCCACCAAAACTGGAAGCCCTTTTAGAAAAATATCCATGATAAGTATAATACTTCTTAGTCACCCATATGACTTAACCTAGCACAGAACCCACAGTACACACTAAAAATGCTTTTTAGTGGCTTAACGGGCTGTTAGATATAATTTTTACCATTTATACCATTTTCCTTTTACCTTGTCCCTCCTGGTAGATTGAAAACTCCTCCCAAATCATGTGCCAGTTCTTTTTTTTTTTTTTTTTAATTGAAGTATAGTTGACACACAGTGTTACATTTGTTTCAAGTATACAACGTAGTGATTCAGCAAGTATATACTACATGCAATGCTTACCACAAGTGAAGCCCCCTTCTGATACCATTGAACCCTATTACAGTACTACGGACTATATTCTCTATGCTGTACCTTTTATCCTTGTGACTTATTCATTCCATAACTGGAAGCCTGTACCTCCCTCTTCCTTCACCCATTTGCCCCCCTTCCCCATAGCAACCATCAATTTGTTCTCTGTCTTTATGAGTTTGTTTCTACTTTTTATTTGTTCATTAGTTTTGTTTTTTGGATTCCACATATAAATGAAATCATATGGTTTCTTTCTTTCTTCCTCTGTCTGCTTTATTTCACTTAGCATGATACCCTCTAGGTCCATCCCTGTTGTTGCAAATGACAAGACCTCATTTTTTTAATGAGTAATATTCCATTGTGTATAGATGCTGTATCCTCTTTATCCATTTGATTTTTTTTAAAGATTTTATTTATTTATTTGACAGAAATTACAAGTAGGCAGAAAAGCAGGCAGAGAGAAGGGGGAGGCAGGTTCCCTGCTGAGCAGAGAGCCCAATGTGGGGCTCTATCCGAGGACCCTGAGATCATGACCTGAGCTGAAGGCAGAGACTTAAACCACTGAGCCACCCAGGCACCCCCATTCAGTTGTTGATGGACACTTACACTGCTTCCATATCTTAACTATTATAAATAATGTTGCAATAAACATAGAGGTGCATCTATCTTTTCAAATTAGTGTTTTTATTTTCTTTGGGTAAATACCCAGTGTGGAATTGCTAGATCATGTGGTAGTTCTATTTTTAACTTTTTGAGGAACCTCCACACTATTTTCCACAATGGCTATACCAAGTTGTATTCTCACCAGTAGCGCACGAAGGTTTCTTTTTCTTTACATCCTGCCAACATTTATTATTTGTCTTTTTTGTTCTAGCCATTCTGACAGGGGTAAGGTAATATAGTTGTTTTGATTTGCATTTCCCTCATGATTAGTGATGATGAGCCTCTTTTCATGTGTCTGCCATCTGGATGTTTTCTTTAGAAAAATGTCTGCTCAGGTCGTCTGCCCATTTTTAATCAGATTATTTATTTTTTTTGGTGTTGAGTTTCTAACTTCTTTATGTATTTTTGAATACTGACCTCTTATTGGATATGTCATTTGAAAAAATCTTCTATTTACTAGGTTGTCTTTTCTTTTTTGATGGTTTCCTTTACTGTGCAAAAGCTCTTTATTTTGGTGTAGTCTCAATAGTTTATTTTTGCTTTTGTTTTTATTGTCTGAGGAGACATATCTAGAAAAATGTTATTTGGCTGATGTCAGAGAGATTACTGCCTGTGTTTTCTTCTAGGATTTTTGTGGTTTCAGGTCTCACATCCAGGTCTTTAAACCATTTTGAGTTTCTGTGTATGGTGTAAGAAAGTGGTTTGTGAACATAGAATATATTGCCATTTGTTTGTGTGGTTTCTTTCTTTTTTTTTTTAAGATTTTATTTATTTGACAGACAGAGATCAGAAGTAGGCAGAGAGGCAGGCAGAGAGAGAGATCAAAAGTAGGCAGAGAGGCAGAGAGAGAGAGATAGGAGGAAGCAGGCTCTCCGCCAAGCAGAGAGCCCAATGCAGGCCTTGATCCCAGGACCCTGAGATCACGACCTGAGCTGAAGGCAGAGGCTTTAACCCACTGAGTCGCCCAGGTGCCCCAATGTGGTTTCTTTTTTTGTCTCTCAGATCACTTAGCACAAATTCTACTGCAATTTCAATATCTAAGTTTAGCCAGAATTGCAAAGTATTTGACAGATTACTAAGTGCTTTTGAATACCTAATCTCAGTGATTCTCAAGACAACCCTTTGAGGTAGGACTTACTGATATCATCATCACTTTATAAATGGCCAGTGTGAGGGTCAGAGAAGTTGATTGATTTGCTTAAACTCACACAGCAGGGAAATCCTAAAGAGGCTGAATGTCTACTCACAAATAAGAAACCTTGTTTTCCAAATCTGTGGTTGTCCCCTGTACATCTGTCACACCCCATCCCTACTTCTAAACCAAAGTGGATCAAGGGGTCTTGTTTTGCTTGATTCTTCATAATTATAATTTTTATGTAATTATTTTCATAGTTAAAATGCTCCAGAAGATACTTGAGCATTTTGCCCTGCCATGTTTAATAATAAGCAATTTGGGAACTACTCAGACAATGCTATGTAGAGGGCAGCGCCTTTCTTTGCTCTTGTGGGGAGAATTTCCAGGGCAGGGCATCCTCATAAGGGATCTCCCTACCTGCTTCTCTTCCCTGGCCTGAAAAGAGAAACTAGTACAAAATTGTTAAATATATGTGAATGGACACAGTTCAGTAATAGTTCTAAGTGTAAACTTTCATGATTATTACTCCAAAAATCCAATGATAATAGTTCAGAACTTTGAGCCACATATCCACCCCCCCCCATGCAGAATGCCCCACACCCATTAAAAGCAGCATTATTAAAAACAGCAGCTACTGGGCGTGCTTGGAAATAACTCTTCTCAAGTAAATAACTTGGAATGTTTTTATTTTAGAATATCAAAGGAAGCCTGGACCACATTATGGCTAATTGACTACATATTTCCATGAGCAGAAATGAAGCTATATTTTAGTTATAAGGATACCAACCACATTGTCTTTAATGCTGGTTACCAGCTTTTCAAAAAAGAGATGAGAGAGAAGCAAAAAGTGAATTACACACTGGATTTCAGCCTAGCTTAAATCTTAGCTCTAGTTCTAGAACAAGGAGGTACTGGGGGAATGTGGAACATGCATTTTGGCATAATTACAGCAATTGCAACCATGCTGCCAGTGCCCTACCTTTGTGCAGATCTCTTCTGATAAGGAAATGTTCTTATGGACAATGTTCTCTCTCTCCTCCCTTGGAGGGAGCTGGTTCAAGTAGCCTAAATGAATTCTAAAAGCTGAGCACACTGGAAAGAAGAGCCGCTTCTGAAGTTAAGAAACACTTATAACAAAGTTGATCTTTTAAAATGATTTGTATAATTGTTTTTGCGTTACATGCTAATTAGGCTTAACAAGCATTATTTATTTTGGAACTTCACCAACCATTTCTGGGCTTACCGAGGGGAGAGAAGTCCAAGAGGAGGGTGGAGGGTTCCCAGTGTGGAGCCCTTCCCTGCAGCCCCTCACTGCCCGTCTGTCTCAGAGGAGGGCCTGCAAGGGAAGCCTCACCTAGTATCTTATCCTCCCAGTCCATTCCTCTCTGTTTACTCTGCTGTTGAACAAGTGGCTCAACTGGGGACTTCTAAAACCTCTAGGCTGTGGGTGGCCTTGATTAAATGCTCTAGGAAGAAAGGAAGAGAGAGGAAAATCTTGACTGTCCAGAACACTTGGATAATGAGTCTTTCTGGGTGGTGGAAATTTCCCAGATAACTGAGCATTTGCTTCTTTAAGCCCTGAAGTTTTTATGTTAACCATTTCAAATGACGATCTACCTCAAATGTGTCACTTTCCCCTGGTTTTTAAACAATGGACATCATTTAACATTTTCTCGACTGAGTTGCAACGATTATACATTGACTTGTAATAGACATACAATAGAAAGATGATGTCAGAGGTTGTGGGGCCATGTATGATGGTTTATTCCTATATTAAATGACACAGATTTGCACATATGTTAAGTCCTTGTCATGGCTTTTTGTAGTTTTTGTGAAACCTCCCTCTCTCTGGTCAGATTTCTTACCATGAGCAATCCTTTTTTCCCCTCTTTGAAATTGCTGCATTCTAGAAATTAGAATAACTAGGGTGTCTATCTTGGGTATAAAGTAAAGGTAAATAGACTTTGATGGAGGACATAAGGCACAGAAAATAGGATTTCCTGCCAAATTTCCTCATTCAGTTTTCTGTGTGGTACCTTCTGTATGGGGAGATTGTCAGAAAGCTAGATTCTAGAAATGTGAGAGATTATTGTGGCTGCTCCAGGAAGTCGATTTAAAAACTCAGAAGGAGGCTAAGTTGAGATATGAATCTCCCCCACAGAATTTATAATAACCATGTTTTTTTCTGAAGACAAAAGCAACATGTGCCAAGTTTAAAATATTTAAATCTTATAGATATATACAATGTGAAAAAGCAAAGTCCCTCATATTATCCATCTCCACCACCAAATAACAATTCATGTAAAATACATCAATTTTTTTTCTATCCACATGCTAGCATATTATTATGACTTTTTAAAAAGATATGTTTAATATCATACACTACTTGTACTTTACAACTTGATCTTTCAGCTTACCGGTTTGTCTTGACTATCTCCTGAATTCATACATTTTTAAAAAGACTTTGTTTATTTATCTGAGAGAGAGAGCAGGGAAAGGGGTAGAGGGAGAGGGAGAAGCAGACTTCCCATTGAATGGGGAGCCCCACACGGGGCTTGATCCCAGGACCCCAAGATCATGACATGAATGGAAGTCAGGCACTTAACCAACTGAGCTGCCCAGGTGCCTCATGAATTTATACATTTTTAGTTACTGTATTGCTTTGAATCACAGCTTAGTATTCCATTAAAGAAATATCATAATTTCCTTTAAACAGTTCTCTGCTGGTGGATATCTAGAGAGTACCCCGTGTCTCAACATTGCAGGCAACGATGAAATGGACATCTTTGAATACATATAATTGGCTATTTGGGGAGAAAAAAATTTTTTTCCTGATTTTTTCAGCTTTATTTAGGCTTAATATAATGTATTTGACATACATATGCTTTGTGAAATGATTACCACAATTAGATTAACACATCTATCAACTTATATAAAGCTACTTTTTGTGTGTGTGAGAATGCTTAAAGTCTACTGTCTTAGCAAAATTCAAGTACACGAGGCAGTTTTATTAACGAGTCACCACGCTGTACATTAGATCCCCTGAACTTAATTCATCTTCTAATCGAATGCCTGTACCTCTGACCAGCATCTCTGCCCTCCCCAACCTTCCACCATTTTTGTGTGTGTGTGTGTGTGTGATTTCAGTATTATTCTTTTTTAAAATTTAAATTCAACTACTCAACATGTAATGTATTATTGGTTTCAGAGGTAGAAGTCAGTGATTCATCAGTCTTATATAATACCCAGTGCTCATTACATCACATGTCCTCTTTAATGTCCAGCACCCAGTTACCCCATCTTCCACTCCCTCCCCTCCAGCAACGCTCAGTTTGTTTCCTATGATTAAGAGTCTCCTATTAAGAGTCTCCTATTAAGACTCTTAATCATAGGAAACAAGACTCCTATTAAGACTCTTAAATTCTCCTATTAAGAGTTTTTCTCCTCTGATTTCATCTTGTTTTTTTTTTCCTCTTCCTCTATGATCCTCTGTTTTGTTTCTTAAATTCCACACATCAGTGAGATCCTCTGATAATTGCCTTTCTCTGATTGACTTATTTTGCTTGGCATAATACCCTCTAGTTCCATCCATATTGTTGCAAATGGCAAGATTTCAATTTTTTTGTGGCTGAGTAGTATTCCATTATATATATGGACTACATCTTCTTTATCCATTCTTCTGTTAATGGACATGTGGGCTCTTTCCATAGTGTGGCTATTGTGGACATTGCTGCTATAAACATTGGGGTGGAATGTTTATAGCAATGTTTATAGCCAAGTTTACACACTTCACAGTACTCACCATAGCACATACCCTCCCAAATGTCCATAACCCCACCCCCGTCTCCCGACCCCCTCCCCCCAGCAACCCTCAGATTGTTTTGTGAGATTAAGAGTCACTTATGGTTTGTCTCCCTCCCAATCCCATCTTGTTTCATTCATTCTTCTCCTACCCCTTTAACCCCCCATGTTGCATCTCCATCTTCCTCATATCAGGGAGATCATATGATAGTTGTCTTTCTCCAATTGAATTATTTCGCTAAGCATGATACCCTCTAGTTCCATCCACGTTGTCACAAATGGCAAGATTTCATTTCTTTTGATGGCTGCATAGTATTCCATTGTGTATATATACCACATCTTCTTTATCCATTCATCTGTTGATGGACATCTAGGTTCTTTCCATAGTTTGGCTATTGTAGACATTGCTGCTATAAACATTCGGGTGCATGTGCCCCTTTGGATCACTACGTTTGTATCTTTAGGGTAAATACCCAGTAGTGCAATCACTGGGTCATAGGGTAGCTCTATTTTTGGTTTTTTGAGGAACCTCCATGCTGTTTTCCAGAGTGGTTGCACCAGCTTGCATTCCCACCAACAGTGTAGGAGGGTTCCCCTTTCTCCGCATCCTCACCAGCATCTGTCATTTCCTGACTTGTTAATTTTAGCCATTCTGACCCCACAGGATATATTTAAAATTGTTTTTTAATCTCTGTAAATGTTTATAACTCATTATTTCATTTATCATTTCTTTAATTATTAGTGAAATGAGCAAATTTTTTAATTGCTTTACTGAATACTTGCATTTTTCCTGAGATTTGCCTCTATTATCTTTTGTTCATTTTTCTGATTTTTTTTTTTAAAGATTTATGTACTTATTTTAGAGAGAGAGAGAGCTGGTGGGGAGGGGCAGAAGGAGAAAGAGATAGAGAATATCAAGCAGACTCCACCCTGAGCCTGGAGCCTGACACAGGGCTCAATCCCACAACCCTGAGATTACGCCTAAGCTGAAACCAAGAGTTAGATGCTTAACCAACTGCACCACCCGGGCACCCCTTGTTAACTTATTCTTAAGTATTTCACTTCCTGTTGCTTTTGTGAGTAAGATCTTTTCTTCCATTGAATTTTCTACCTGGTTGCTGTTTGCATGCAGGAATGTTACTGGTTTTTTTTTTTGTTTTTTTTTTTTTAATATTAACATGTGACTCGCTACCTCCCTTAATTCTCATATTGTTCTTGGTGGTTTTTCAGTTGTTTCTCTTGAGTGTCTGGTGTGTTGTCATATTACTTACAGTAAATAGAGTTTTTCCTTCTTTCTTACAGTGTTTATATCTTTTATTGGTTCTCTTTTATAATTACATTAGCTAGCTCTTCCAGAAAAATGTTAAATAATAGCCATGATAGAGGACATGCTTGTCTAATTTTTCATTATACTGGAGATGTTTCCTTTGTTTTCCCATTAATCAAAATGCTGAATTATGATTTGGGATACATATGTGTGATATATGATGGAAGTATTCCTACATTCTTATTTTGATATAGTGGTTAAGAATATGCCATCTGCAGGGCACCTGGATGGCTCAGTGGGTTAAAGCCTCTGCCTTCGGCTCGGGTCATGGTCCCAGGGTTCTGGGATTGAGCCCCACATCGGGCTCTCTGCTCAGCGGGGAGCCTGCTTCCCTCTCTCTCTCTATGCCTGCCTCTCTGACTACTTGTGATTTCTCTCTGTCAAATAAATAAATAAAATCTTTAAAAAAAAAAAAATAAATAAATAAATAAAATATTTTTTTAAAAAAAGAATATGCCATCTGCTAGCTATATACAACCCACTTTCTAGCTCTGTGACCTGCGGCAAGATCCTTAATCTTGCTGAGCTTTATTTTCTTATCTGTTAAGTGAGCATGGTAGATAGTAGCTTTATCATTGGTACTTTCTCATTTCTCTAAATGAGAAAATGCAAGCAGAGCATGTCAGACAGTACTCAGGACATAAGGCCAAAATAAATGTTAGCTCTTATTGTTGTTATTATTTTACGATAAATGAATGTTCAATTTTATACATTCCTCTCCTGTATCTTCAAAGGTAATCATGACTTTTCTCCTTTGACTAATTTTTTTATTTCTCTTTTTCCTTTTATCTTTCTTTTTTATTTATTTATTTTAATGAACATATAATGTATTTTTGTCCCCAGGGGTACAGGTCTGTGAATCGCCAGGTTTACACATTTCACAGCACTCATCAGAGCACATACTCTCCCCAGTGTCCACATCCCCTCCACCCTCTCCCATCCCCCCTCCCCCCAGCAACCCGCAGTCTGGTTTTTGAGATTGAGTCTTTTATGGTTTGTCTCCCTCCCAATCCCACCTTCTTTCATTTTTTCTTTTCCTTCCCCCAACCCCCCCACATTGCATCTCCACTTCTTCATATCAGGGAGATCATATGATAGTTGTCTTTCTCCGATAGACATATTTCGCTAAGCATAATACCCTCTAGTTCCATCCATGTCGTCGCAAATGGCAAGATTTCATTTCTTTTGATGGATGCATAGTATTCCATTGTGTATATATACCACATCTTCTTTACCCATTCATCTGTTGATGGACATCTAGGTTCTTTCCATAGTTTGGCTATTGTGGACATTGCTGCTATAAACATTCAGGTGCACGTGCCCCTTCGGAGCACCACATTCGTATCTTTAGGATATATACCCAGTAGTGCAATCGCTGGGTCATAGGGTAGCTCTATTTTCAGGTTTTTGAGGAACCTCTATGCTGTTTTCCAGAGTGGTTGCACCAGTTTGCATTCCCACCAACAGTGTAGGAGGGTTCCCCTCTATCCACATCCTCGCCAGCATCTGTCATTTCCTGACTTGTTAATTTTAGCCATTCTGACTGGTGGGAGGTGGTATCTCATTGTGGTTTTGATTTGTATTTCCTTGATGCCGAGTGATGTGAAGCATTTTTTCATGTGTCTGTTGGCCATCTGGATGTCTTCTTTGCAGAAATGTCTGTTCATGTCCTCTGCCCATTTCTTGATTGGATTATTTGTTCTTTGGGTGTTGAGTTTGCTAAGCTTTTTATAGAGTTTGGATACTAGCCCTTTATCTGATATGTCATTTGCAAATATCTTCTCCCATTCTGTCACCTGTCTTTTGGTTTTTTTAACTGTTTCCTTTGCTGTGCAAAAGCTTTTGATCTTGATGAGATCCCAATAGTTCATTTTTGCCCTTGCTTCTGTTGTCTTTGGCGATGTTCCTAGGAAGAAGTTGCTGTGGTTGAGGTCAAAGAGGTTGCTGCCTCTGTTCTCCTCAAGGATTTTGATGGATTCCTTTCTCACATTGAGGTCCTTCATCCATTTTGAGTCTATTTTTGTGTGTGGTGTAAGGAAATAGTCCATTTTCATTTTTCTGCACGTGGCTGTCCAATTTTCCCAACACCGTTTGTTGAAGAGGCTGTCTTTTTTCTGTTGGACATTCCTTCCTGCTTTGTTGAAGATTAGTTGACCATAGAGTTGAGGGTCTATTTCTGGGCTCTCTATGCTGATCTATGTGTTTGTTTTTGTGCCAGTACCATACTGTCTTGATGATAACAGCTTTGTAATAGAGCTTGAAGTCTGGAATTGTGATGCCACCAACTTTGGCTTTCTTTTTCAATATTCCTTTGGCTATTCGAGGTCTTTTCTGGTTCCATATAAATTTTAGGGTTGTTTGTTCTATTTCTTTGAAAAAAATGGATGGGATTTTGATAGGGATTGCATTTAATGTGTAGATTGCTTTAGGTAGAATAGATATTTTCACAATATTTGTTCTTCCAATCCATGAGCATGGAACATTTTTCCATTTCTTTGTGTCTTCCTCAATTTCCTTCATGAATACTTTATAGTTTTCTGAGTATAGATTCTTTGCCTCTTTGGTTAGGTTTATTCCTAGGTATCTTATGGTTTCGGGTGCAATTGTAAATGGGACTGACTCCTTAATTTCTCTTTCTTTTATCTTGTTGTTAGTGTAAAGAAATGCAACTGATTTCTGTGCATTGACTTTATATCCTGACAATTTACTGAATTCCTGTACAAGTTCTAGCAGTTTTGGAGTGGAGCTTTTGGGTTTTCCACATATAGTATCATATCATCTGCAAAGAGTGATAGTTTGACTTCTTCTTTGCCGATTTGGATGCTTTAATTTCTTTTTGTTGTCTGATTGCTGAGGCTAGGACTTCTAGTACTATGTTGAACAGCAGTGGTGGTAACAAACATCCTTGCCATGTTCCTGACCTTAGTGGAAAAGCTTTCAGTTTTTCTCCATTGAGAATGATATTTGCAGTAGGTTTTTCATAGATGGCTTTGATAATATTGAGGTATGTGCCCTCTATCCCTACACTTTGAAGGCGTTTAATCAGGGAGGGATGCTGCACTTTGTCAAATGCTTTTTTCAGCATCTATTGAGAGTATCATATGGTTCTTATTCTTTCTTTTATTAATGTATTGTATCACATTGATTGATTTGCAGATGTTGAACCAACCTTGCAGCCCTGGAATAAATCCCACTTGGTCGTGGTGAATAATCTTTTTAATGTACTGTTGGATCCTATTGGCCAGTATTTTGGTGAGAATTTTTGCATCTGTGTTCATCAAGGATATTGGTCTGTAATTCTCTTTTTTGATGGGATCCTTGTCTGGTTTTGGGGTCAAGGTGATGCTGGCTTCATAAAATGAGTTTGGAAGTTTTCCTTCCATTTCTATTTTTTGGAACAGTTTCAGAAGAATAGGAATTAATTCTTCTTTAAATGTTTGGTAGAATTCCCCTGGGAAGCTGACTGGCCCTGGACTTTTGTTTGCTTGGAGATTTTTGATGACCATTTCAATCTCCTTACTGGTTATGGGTCTGTTCAGGATTTCTATTTCTTCCTTTTCTATTTCTTTTCTTTCTATTTCTTCTATTTCTGGTTCAGTTGTGGTAGTTCATATGTCTCTAGAAATGTATCCATTTCTTCCAGATTGTTGAATTTGTTGACGTAGAGTTGCTCATAGTATGTTCTTATAATTGTTTGTATTTCTTTGGAGTTGTTTGTGATCTCTCCTCTTTCATTCATGATTTTATTTATTTGGGTCCTTTCTCTTTTCTTTTTGATAAGTCTGGCCAGGGGTTTGTCAATTTTATTAATTCTTTCAAAGAACCAGCTCCTAGTTTCATTGATTTGTTCTATTGTTTTTTTAGTTTCTATTTCATTGATTTCTGCTCTGATCTTTATGATTTCTCTTCTCCTGCTGGGTTTAGGCTTTCTTTGCTGTTCTTTCTCCAGCTCCTTTAGGTGTAGGGTTAAGTTGTGTATTTGAGACCTTTCTTGTTTCTTGAGAAAGGCTTCTACCGCTATATATTTTCCTCTCAGGACTGCCTTTGCTGTGTCCCACAGATTTTGAACAGTTGTGTTTTCATTATCATTTGTTTCCATGAATTTTTTCAATTCTTCTTTAATTTCCTTGTTGACCCATTCATTTTTTAGAAGGATGCTGTTTAGTCTCCATGTATTTGGGTTCTTTCCAAATTTCCTCTTGTGATTGAGTTCTAACTTCAGAGCATTGTGGTATGAAAATATGCAGGGAATGATCCCAATCTTTTGATACCGGTTGAGACCTGATTTATGACCCAGGATGTGGTCTATTCTGGAGAATGTTTCATGAGCACTAGAGAAAAATGTATATTCTGTTGCTTTGGGATGAAATGTTCTGAATATATCTGTGATGTCCATCTGGTCCAGTGTGTCATTTAAGACCTTTATTTCCTTGTTGATCTTTTGCTTAGATGATCTGCCCATTTCAGTGAGGGGAGTGTTAAAGTCCCCTACTATTATTGTATTATTGTCAATGTGCTTCTTTGATTTTGTTATTAATTGGTTTATATAGTTGGCTGCTCCCATATTAGGGGCATATATATTTAAAATTGTTAGGACTTCTTGTTGGACAGACTCTTCGTGTATGATATAGTGTCCTTCCTCATCTCTTATAGTCTTTGGCTTAAAATCTAATTGATCTGATATAAGGATTGCCACCCCAGCTTTCTTCTAATGTCCATTAGCATGGTACATTGTTTTCCACCCCCTCACTTTAAATCTGGAGGTGTTTTCAGGTCTAAAATGAGTTTCTTGTAGGCAGCATATTGATGGGTTTTGGTTTTTTATCCATTCTGATACCCTGTGTCTTTTGATTGGGGCACTTAGCCCATTAACATTCAGGGTAACTATTGAAAGATATGAATTTAGTGCCATTGTATTGCTTGTAAGGTGACTGTTACTGTATATTGTCTCTGTTTCTTTCTGATATACTACTTTTAGGGTCTCTCTTTGCTTAGAGGATCCCTTTCAATACTTCCTGTAGAGCTGGTTTGGTGTTTGCAAATTCTTTCAGTTTTTGTTTGTCCTGGAAGCTTTTTATCTCTCCTTCTATTTTCAATGATAGCCTAGATGGATATAGTATTCTTGGCTGCATGTTTTTCTCGTTTAGTGCTCTGAATTTATCATGCCAGTTCTTTCTGGCCTGCCAGGTCTCTGTGGATAGGTCCGCTGCCAGTCTTGTGTTTTACCCTTGTATGTTACAGACTTCTTTTCCCGGGCTGCTTTCAGGATTTTCTCTTTGTCACTAAGACTTGTAAATTTTACTATCAGGTGACGAGGTGTGGACATATTTTTATTGATTTTGAGGGGCGTTCTTAGCATCTCCTGGATTTTGATGTTTGTTCCCTTTGCCATATTAGGGAAATTCTCTACAATAATTCTCTCCAATATACCTTCTGCTCCCCTCTCTCTTTCTTCTTCTTCTGGAATCCCAATTATTCTAATGTTGTTTCATCTTATGGTGTCACTTATCTCTCGAATTCTCTCCTCATGGTCCAGTATTTGTTTTTCTATGTCACTAATTCTTTCTTCTGCCTCATTTATCCTAGCAGTAAGAGCTTCCATTTTTGATTGCACCTCATTAATAGCTTTTTTTATTTCAACTTGGTTAGATTTTAGTTCTTTTATCTCTCCAGAGAGGGTTTCTCTAATATCTTCTATGCCTTTTTCGAGTCCAGCTAGAACCTTGAGAATCGTCATTCTGAACTCTAGATCTGTCATATTACCAATGTCTGTATTGATTAGGTCCCCAGCCTTCGGTACTGCCTCTTGCTCTTTTTTTTGTGGTGAGTTTTTCTGCCTTGTCATTTTGTCCAGATAAGATTTGCTTTCTCCTGCTCTGGAATTCCCCTGTTCTCCTTGGTGAGTGAATTTGGTCTTGGCTGGGTTTCTTGTTGATCTTCTGTGGGAGGGGCCTGTTGTAGTGATTCTCAAATGTCTTTGCCCCAGGTGGAATTGCACCGCCCTTACCAGGGGCCAGGCTAAGTAATCCACCCCGGTTTGCTTTCAGGAGCTTTTGTTACCTGAGTGCATTCTGAAGAGTTCCGGAGGACGGGAATGAAAATGGCGGCCTCCCAATCTCCAGCCTGAAGGAACTGAGAGCTCCGGGTCCTGCTCCTCAGTGCGCCCTCAGAGAAAAGCGCCCAACCGCCCCCGTATCCCTGGCCTCTGGTTGCGCTTTGAGGAAAGCCCTCAATCACTCGCACTTGGAGAAAAGCACCCAGTAGAGTCTCCATGGCCTCTCGACACGCTCCGAGCTCACCCAGCCTGCGACAGATTCAAGGTAACCCCGAGCTGAGAGCTCACTCCTCAGCTTTATCGCTGTAGCCAGCTTCCCTGCTCTAATACCTGAGAGCTCTGTGACACTCAGACACCCCCCCCCGTCCTTCTGTGACCCCGTGGGACCTGGGGTTACGCTCACACCACGTGGGCTTCCCCCCAGTTTAGCCTCTGGAGTGATGTCCCTCCGTCCAGCAGACTTTTAAAAGTCCTGATGTTGTGCTCCCTTGCTCCGCTGCTTGCCGCTGCTTGCTGGGAGCCAGCCCCTCCCCTGCGGTCTATCTTCCCGTCACTTTGGATTCACTTCTCCGCAGGTCCTACCCTTCAGAAAGTGATTGATTTTCTGTTTCTAGAATTGTTGCTCTTCTTCTCTTTGATTTCCTGTTGGATTTGTAGGTGTTTGCAATGGTTAGATAAGCTATCTAGCTGATCTCCTGCTACCTGATATCATCTCAGCCTGCTATTTCTCCACTATCTTGACTCCTCCTCTCCTTTGACTATTAATATTAATTAATTTTAATAGAATTAAAAGAATTAAAAGATTATTAGTATTAATTAGTAAAAAAATTAAAAGAATTAAAAGAATATTAGTATAATTCACCCTATTAATATTAATTAATATTAATTAGGGTGAATTATACTAATATTCTTTCTAAAATTGAATCACCCTGAAATGAACCGCACTTTGTGACAGTGTATTTGTTTAATGGATTACTGCATTCTGTTTGTTAGAATTTTTATTAGAATTTTAATATTATATTTAAATGTGAGGATACCCTAGTTGTGGTGTATGTGCATATGCGTGTGTGTGTGTGTGTGTGGTATGTGTATGATGTAAGTATGGTGTGAGTCTGTGTGGTGTGATGTTATAGTGTGTGAGTGGCGTATATGTGTGTGACATGTTTATATTTGTGTAGAGTGTAATATGTGCTGCGTGGTGTGCATGTGTGGTATGTTTGTATTTGTACAATGTGTGTGTGTGTGTGTGTGTGTGTGTGTGTGTTGGGCAATACTGGTATGAAGTGTATGGTGCGTATATGTGATCACTATGAGGTTTTGGTACCAATCACGTGTTGACTTCATAAAATAAGGAGGAGGCTTTTTCCTTTATGCCCTGGATGAGTTAAATAGCATCAGAAACATCTCTCCCTTAAAGTTTTAAAATAACTAACTTGTGGGCACCTGGGTGGCTCAGTTGGTTAAGTGTCTGCCTTTGACTCTAGTCATGATCCCAGCAGGCTCCCTGCTCAGCAGGGTATCTGCCTCTCTCTATATACTTCCTCCCCACTGCTCATGAGCTCGTTCTCTCTCATTCTTGCGCTCGCGCTCGCGCTCTCTCTCAAATAAATACATAAAATCTTTTAAAAAAATAAAATAACTAACCTGTTAAATGACCGGGGTTGAGTAGTTTTTTATAGCATTGTCAATTTCCTCCATGATTTAGGTTTTTTAAAAATCCGTTTCTGAATCAGTTTCAATAAAAATTTCTTTGAAGATCATCCATTCATTCTCATTTTTTAAAGAATATGGGAACCACTGTTTTTTCATATGATGTCAAATAATAGTGCAGTATGTAATTAAAATGTTTTCTTAACACTTAGTATGAAGAGAAAGGGTAAAAAGAGGTGAGAGGTGATTTTGGCTCCAAGAACAGTACCAGGTCAAGTGCAGAAGATAGACTCCCTATGAGATTGTGTTCAATGGTGAGCAGTAGTTAAGGACTGCAAGGGACCTCACACCTGAGGGATCTAGGGTCCTAGAGGATCTGTAGACCATGCTTTGCACATGACAGGTGCTCAGTAAGTGCCTGCTGATTGGGTTAACTAGCCTGAGTTAAGTCTGGTGGGTTGGTAATGGCAGAGTTCAGACCCAGACAGAGAGCTATAGGCTTATCTTCCTGGCTTCCTCTGGTCTCGCCAGACCCACCAATTCCCTCTTTGGAAGGGAGGCTGGAGGAAGTAAATGGTGATGAAGGCAAACCTGTGGGAACCACTGCGGAAGTCATGCCTCAGGAATAAAAGCAAGCTGGGAAGTCACCCAGATCTAGTCCGCATCAGGAACTGGAGGCTTTCAAACAAAGCCACGTGTCAGAGCAGACAAGAGCCAGGAGCCAGAAACCAGGGTCTCGGCAACCAAAGTGAAGCTTGCAGAGCTTGCCATTCTTCCTGCTATTACAGAATTCAGTGACTCTCTTAAGAATGGCCCTCCCAGAGTCTGGAACCCACCAGATAGCACATTGGACCTGCTGCTTTTACCATATCCTCCTGACAAAACTCCGTAAGACCTTCAACCTTAAGGGTGGAACTTCAATATAGCTGGTCTAGGAATCCCTCCACAGACTGACTGAACGCCACCTGCTGAACAGCCAGAGTCTCCTGTAGTGTTTCCCAGTGTGGTCCAGTGTTTCCCAGTGTGGTCCGTGGGCCACCTGTCTCAGAATTACTGGAGACATTTCATACAAATGTAAATTCCTAGGCCCCACCCAGACCTACTGAATCAGCATCGCTGGGAGTGTGGCCAGGAGTCTGCATATTTGATAACATTCTAGTTGATTCTTATTTATACACACTGACATTTGAGCTCTACTGTGTGATATCAAAACATACACAAGTTCCCTAAAAGTGACTCAATAGTGATGGTAAAGTCTGGCCCATATTTAGTCCTTTGTTCATTTATTTAGTTAACAAGTATTTTTAAAGACTTATGTTCAAGGCATTGTATTAGGTGCTATGCAAAGTGAAATTTAACTAGTTACTACTTATTTCCATTCAACTCAACAAACAACTAACAGATGCTCACTGTACTCCAAGCAAAGCGTGAGGTGCTACAAATCTGATAGAAATATGCAGTTCCTGACCTCCAGGCAGGAAGGGGGCCCTCCTAGAACCCATGTGACACATCGTGGGAGGTGATGCTGATTTTATGAGTAAAATGCATGAAAGCAGAGGTGGCGATGCCCTGGCAAAGGTCAGGAAGAAAGATCTCAAACTGTTTTAGAGCTAAGATGGCATTTGAAATGGATCCTGAAGAACAAGTTGAATTTTGCTTAGAAGAATGGGCAAGGACAAGAGGAGCATTCTGGCCAGAGGGAGCAACCCAAGCAAAGGCACAAAGATGCAAAGATGCAGGGCACACCTGGGTCCAATGAGTGGTTTGGTATGATTGGCCTATTGAGTGTCTGCCAAGAGGAAACCGACTGAAAATAAAGCCAGAAACAGGCAGGTGCCAAATTGGGAGGAAGCGTGAATGTTATTCCAAAGTCTAGACTTGGTGCTATGAGCCAGCAGTTCCCAAACCTGGCCATGCAGATTCCTGAACCCTGTCCACTACCAGTCAGGTTCAATCTGGGCTGAAATCAAAGAGTCTCTTTTCACCAAGGTCTGCAGGCAGTGCACAGCCATGGTTGGTTTACACTGCAATGAAGATTTCCAGAAGAATTTTTGGTAAAGGAAACTCATTATCACAGTTGGACTCACAGGACCAGAGTGAGTTGAGTGAGGCATGTTGGGAGCAAAATTTAAGGAGGGCTTTGCTCTTGGCACTTCTGTGATCCTGCGAGTAGTGTCATCTTAAATCCTGTGCTCTTGGCACATTACTCACTGCATGTTAGTCCCAACCCTGACTTCGGAACAATGGAGGGGCTCGGATTGTGGGAGGACATACATCAGGACAGGCTACAAGGAAGCCAGTGTGACAGTCCAGATGAGAGAGTATGGAGGCTTCAGAGGTGGAGAGAAGATTGGGGAGGCCCTTCCAAAGTAGCACCATAAGCCAGCATATGATCCAGGGCAGAAGCCCAGGAGGATGCTGAGGTTGATTGGTTTTGGGCCTGGAGAATGAGCGGTGGGCACTGATATAACAGATATAGAAGATGGTTCCGGGAGCTGATAAAGTGGTCAGTTTGAGACACAGGATTTCAAGTTCTTATAAGAGACTCGGGCGGAACTATACTACCGCTTCTTCCTAAAGATATATTCAGGTATACCCTATTGCAAGAATCTTATTAAATTCAACAACCAATTATCAAGCACCTACTATGTGTGAAGCCCTGCCCTAGATTGCTGTGGGGGTTGTGGGGAGGCACAAAAAGTAAATAAGACACTATCTTGGGTCCCCAGGACCTCGTATTTGCAAATGAATAACTCCAGTGTGCATTAGTCTGTATTTGATGAATAATAAAAGTAGAGACATGGTACCATAGGTGCCTAGAAGAATTCACAAGATTAATTTTGGCAGTAGGGATTAGAGAAAATATCTTGGAGATGAGATGAACTGATTTCTGGATGTAGCTACACAAGAGAAGAGCAAGCAAAACAGGAAAATTTGAGCAAAAGCACAGAAAGAGGAAGTGCACAGTGTATTAGAAGACTGCTTTAGACACTGTGTTTCCACATACATTTATTAAGCATCTTCTATATACTCAGAACATTGTTAGTATGGCAACCATGGGAATGTGCCTCAAAGGCCTCCAGCTCTGGGGAGTTCAATGTACCAAGGATCCAACTGCCACACTATGTGATCCATAGGCCACTCCCAGCTAATATAACTGAGCAGGACAGGAATTCTGAGAGAGGCCCATTCCTCAAGAAGATACAGACTCAGCTGTTGACCAGTGTTGGCCCCAGCAGCTCTGCTGAACCTTCCTGAGACTACATAGCCCGCAAGGACATTTCCATGCATTCTCCCTTTGCTCAACTTTACTGATTAGAGAGTTTACATTGCAGCTGACTCTTCCAGACTTACTGGCAACCTCCCCAGTTTCTTCCACATCAGCTTTCCCAAGGACCCATACTAACCCCATTAGGTACTATGAGGAAGGAATAATGTCCAGGTAATTCTTCTTCACAGTTCTTTGCATACTGAATCATCCCTAAATACCATAGTAGGGCTATCTGTTCAAAGGAATTTAGTGAAGAGATATTTTATTTTTAAAAAATTTCTGAAAAAGGACAAATTACTCTGCTTCTTTATGTTTTTGTGTATATTAAGATTACTCAAAGAGAGATGTGGTTGCAATGAAAACATGTTTGTGGCCCAGCAGCAGACTCCATGAGGTGGTAGCTGAGTGCAGTACTGAGCTTCAGGCCTCCTCCTGGCTGCTCAGTTCAGGCTCATTGGCTTTGTGCTTTCTTAGGCAGTACACTATGGATGTTTTCTAAGGTTCTCTGATTTTCCAGATATCACCTGGGGCAGTGGAAAGAGGCTTTGGAATCAAACAGGCCTTGGTTCAAATAGCAAGTGTGCCACTTTCGGCATAAGCTTTCTAGGTTACTCTTCCCTCACCTACAAAATGGGGCTAGCACATGGAACGTGTGTAGTTACTGGGAGGAATGGAGATAAAGTATAGAGTCCAAGGCATTCTGTCATTGGGAGTTCTTGCATCTGTTAGTTTAATCCAAAAGTGGGGTTGAGTTTAGCAGCATAAAATGAAATGAAGGAGTTGAGATCCCACTGAAGAGTAATTTAGGCCAAGAATCCAATGTTCCTCCCTGTTATTGCCAACATGAGGAAACACAGTTCAGAGATCAAAAATGAATATCATCTAACAGCCCAATTCTAGGGATTACACTTTCAAAAGTCTTCTTAACTTTGGCTGTTAGAGCCAGAACCTTCTGCAAATATGAATGTCACATCTAATAACACACAAACCTCTGCTCCATTCTGTCTAGTCACAGCTTTGATTCAATAGACCCAGATGTTCTCATGCCAGGTATCCCTTGACACACAGAATCATAGGTCCTCATTCTGCTGATTCCCAGTAGATGGCAATCCCAGTTGCATGCAACCTATTAGCCCCTGGAGTAGGTTGAAGATGGCTGCAAATTCTTTGACACTCCTCCCATAAAGAGGTGGGCTTTATCTCTCCTCCCCTTGATTCTAAACTAGAACAGATATATATAGTCATGGTTTTCACAGAAACGGAAGCAAGAAAGTACATAAACCTAGAAAGAAAGAGATTTATTTTAAGGAATTGGCTCACGTGATTATGGAGGCAGAGCAGTCTCAATATTTACCATCTGTAAGTTGGAGGCCAGGAAAGACAGGGGTATTAGGTTCTATTCTGAATTCAAAGACCTGAGGACCAGGAGCACTAGTAGTGTTAAGTCCCAGTCTGAAGGCAGGAAAAGACCAGTCTCTCAGCTCAAGTAGTTAGGCAGAGAATGTGAATTCTCCCTTCTGCCTTTTTGGTTGGTTCAGGCCCTCAGTGGATTGATTGGTACCCATTCACATTAGGAAGAGCAATCTGCTTTACTTAGTCTCCTAGTTCACATGCCTTCATCAAGAAACACTCTCATAGGACACACCCAGCAATAATGTTTAACCAAATATGTGGGCATCCCATGGCTTAGCCAGGTTGATACATGATACAAACCATTAGGGTACACTGGAAGACAAGTTGTGCTTCTTTTGGGACTAGTCTTTAAGAGAACCAGCCGCTTCCTCCTTGCTCTTTTGGAGCCCTGAGTAGCTGCATGAAAAGTCTGGCTGCCTCGCCGGAGAGACCATGCGGAAAGTCCCTGAGATCATGTGAAGAGGGGATGGACAAACCAACCTTCCAGTCAATGCCATTTCTGTTAAGGTGACACAGATGTGAGAAAAGCCATCTTGAACCCATCAGATCAGACCGGCTGTGGCTGAATACCCTGAGTAAATCCAGGCAACTCCAGGTGGAGCAGAAGAATCACCTAAGAACTGCCAAATTTCCAACTGACAATATAGTGAAATATCATAAAACAGTTGTTGTTTCGAGCCACTGAATTTTGTAGTAGTTCATTGTACAGGAATACATAACCCTGAGGAAAGAGTCTTCCCTTGGAACTTGCTTTGCATGGTGCCCAGGCAATCCTAAGGACTTGAAATGACCCAGCAACCTGAAGACTTGACTAGACTGAGATTTCAAGGGTCTTAGAATCTGTTGCCTCTTCACCATCTCAGGGCTCAAGGTGTATGCATTCAGGGATATGCCAAGAAATGCTTCTAGGCACAGTCTAGAAACTGGTATCCTTCAACCCTAACACTCTTCCCTTTTAATCAGTTTTTCAGTATGGAAGACTAAGGTTGTAGAGAGAAAGAGGAAAGAATGGAGTGTAGAGAAGGGAGAAAATGGGAAGAAAATGAAGAGGAGGTTTCAGGTTAGTTGGCATTTCTTCAGGAATGAAGGAATGAAGTAAAACCCTCTAAGTGAAGAAATGGGCCAACTCTCACCTGCTCTTTAGAAACTCTGCCCATTGTTTAGCACCAACTACGCCTTTCAGGATGAATCAAGACCAACAGCTAATGGCCCTCAGAACTCCTTTATCCTCAGTTTCTTTTCAATAGCAGTTTCATTTATCCAGTCAGTCAATAAGTACTTATTCAATAATCGTCATCTGTGGGAGAAACTAAATATGGTACAATTTAAATGTCCTATTCCACTCATTTGCAGCTCAAAATGAGATCTTTCTTTTTCATAATCAAATCAATAAAATTCTGCACTCCCATTCCAGAGGCAGGAAATCTAGTCTCCTCTCTTGGGGT
This sequence comes from Mustela erminea, assembly GCF_009829155.1. Taxonomy (NCBI): domain Eukaryota; kingdom Metazoa; phylum Chordata; class Mammalia; order Carnivora; family Mustelidae; genus Mustela; species Mustela erminea. The sequence continues at coordinate 68,792,985 of NC_045620.1, read as the reverse complement.
TTCCTGTCTGTGATACATTCCAGAAACCCATGAGGGCCTACCTAGATCACTTCAAAGAAAATCCATTTGTCTGCCAGAAGAAACCATTCTCCACCACCATTTCTGCAGCTGTGGCTTTACTGTAGAGCTGCTGAAAACAGGGAGTCCCTCAAATTCTTTCTCCAAAAGAACTGCCACAGTGGCCGACGTCCATGGCAGAAACAGTTGAAGTTGGTGTGGCTACTTGGCCACCCAAACCAGTGATCCAATACCATCCCTGTGCCTCGACCAGTCACTATTGAATCTGAAGTTCCCTGCCAATTTAGCAGTGGTTCCTGGAAGTTGAAGGAGGATGAGAACACTCCTCTTTCTCAGTGCCTCATCATCAATTTCAGGTGTGTCAGAGACCAGAGTTCTAGATCTTTAGGGGAACATCCACATACCAAAAAATCCTACCCTGCTAAGGAGTGCCATAGAACTTGGGTGAACAAGTCAGGAGAGGTTCCAAAGTAGCCACAAGATAGACTCCAAACTAGACCTCTTCCCTGAACAATCAGATCTGTTGCCCAGAGAAGGAAGAAAGTCCCAGTCTACACCTGCTTAATTTCTTGTCCCAGTATGGCTCATCCCCCATGTCCTCAAAAGGGAGTAAAAATTATCCAACAATACGTTCCCATTGTCCCTGGCCACCTCATTAAAATAAAACATAGTCTCCCTCCCTTGGAGAGGGTATACACAACCAAAACTTACATAGCAGTAGAGGAGAATAATACATCAAGTCATAGAACTTCAGAACTAGGACAGACTCCAAAAACCACATAGGTCAACCTCCCCATTATACCCGTAAGGAAGCAGAGGCCAGAGGCTTACCCCATCTGTGCAAAGCCAGGCACGGCATTTGGCAGTTGAGTCCAAGTCTTCCACCCAAACTCATTCCTTCAGATGTTCATGTAACTGCCTCTCTTGGCCTTTAAACTAAACTGAAAGATACTTAAATAATTTGGGGGCTTTACTTTTTTTTTTTTTTCCTGCGCCTAAGAAAAACAGAAACATTCCTCGTTAAGCCAAGGCAGGGTCTGACAGAGCTTGGCAGCTGGAAGTGTCTTTCTAAATCTGGAAACACCACATCTCCTTTGAAAAGTGGGAGCAACAATTTGTGCCTCTTAAATGTGAAGAAACGTATTTCTTTGTGAGAAAAAAATAACTGCAGTGAAATTGCTGAAGACAAATATTGGGCAAGGGAGTCGGCAAAGCAAGAGATACTGAAGTTGTCAGAACATTCCGTTTATTCGTGTGCCAAAAAGAGGAAAAAATACCAGCAAATTATTTTCCATTTGCAAGTACGTTCTGTGAATTTTCCCAGAAGATGAATATATAGGAACTCATAAATTACAAGAATCAAATGCCCAGGCTATTTGATAAAGAGGACAGGCTAAAATAGGGCTAAAGAGGAAAAATAATCTTTATTCACCCTGTAGCAAAATCTTCCCACCATCACCATCCAGGGTTATATTGATGAGCTGAGTCATATACATGAGATCTCTGACTCATTTTAAAACACATACTCCTTTTATTCACATATATGATGTGAAGATTATGTAATTTGTGAAGAGATACCAATAGGTCTTCATTCATTCACCTTCATTTATTAAGTATCTACTGGATGTCAAGATTATAAGTTTCTGAACATATAAGGAAGAATACTAAGATATGGGAACCTCTATGCTCTCACAGTCCAAAGAGGAAGACAGTCTAATAAACAGATGAGAGCCACAAACCAAGCATTTGATGGGAGAATGTGTAAACAATGGGTTGCATGGGGCACTTGAGGGGAAGTTGGGGGTGGGGCTCAGACTTAAACAAAATGATGACGTGTGCTGAACTTTGAAGAGATTAGACTAAACTAAGTCAGCACAAGTAGGATGGAAATGAAGAGACAAATAAGAAATGAAAAGACACAGGTGATCAAATGACCTGGTTATCAGTTGGACGTCAGAATCCGTGGAAGAGGAAGGCAGGAGCAACAGAGCCTGACCTGTACCTCGGGTGCTGGCAGCAGCCCAGGCCTGCGGGCGGGGGAAGGGGGTTGCGAATCCCTCCTCAGCCTCTCAGAGGCACAACAGAAGTGGCCAAATGTCATTATCCCAAACAAGGTGCATCATGCACATGACAGAATCGACCTGTCGCCAGCCCGTGTCAGCAGCTCTCAGAGATTTTGGCTTCACAATATGGGAAGCTCTGTGACCTGTTAGAACTTCATACCCCAGAGCTGAGGCTGTGCTGGGTCAGTCCCCTGCTTTGGCTACAGGGCCTCCCACTCCATTCTCAATCTTTGGAGTGCGTCTTCATTTTTGCTCTAAAACAGATTTCTAGTCTGGATGTAAGGGTGATAGTCAATCAAGTCAGGAAACTCAGAGAAAGGCGAATGAATTCCGATTCCGACTTTGTGTTTGAAGTGTCCATGGGACCAAAATTCTTCTAATCAGTGTGTGGAATTATCTTTTGCTTACTGGGAATTTAGGGCACAGCTTGCCAGCCACGTTGATTTCTAGTTGTTGGTTTGGTTTTTAGGGGAGTAGCTTGGTGTTTTGCTGTTCTTTCGCTCTTTTCTCTCACTTTACTGGAGCATCTTAAGAACCAGTATGCCCTCCTGACTGAACGATTAACTTCTTGACTGGAATACACAGGTCTGGCCCACCACCACAAGACGAGCCATGTTCTCATTTGGAATCGTTCTGTGTTGTGTGTTCCCCGTACCACACCATCACACATTTGTGTACGCATTGTCTCGCATTTGTTTTCTTTTTTTAAACTCGCTTTTCTCTGACATAGCTCAAGAAACAGCTGCACATCTATGATTAACTGAAATGGGGTAGGACTGATTATTAAAGGAGTAAATTCTAGAATTAGGTCTGTTCTCTGAAACTGGGAACAGTAGGGGAAGTCATATGCTCAGAGTCTCGACCCAGCTCCAGACGTCAGTTCAGTCTGCAGAGAGAGCAAGAGCAGGTCGGACAGGAGTGGGCCAGGTCGACATTAGCACCCGACAATGTAACGTGTGTTGGGGTGGCTTATGCCCGAGTGGTTTGGGGAGATGATGGCACTGCTCCTGATGAGGAGAAATCAGAGGCTTGTGTAGCTACAACGCAGAGTCCAAAGCAATACTGAGCCACAGAGGAGATGCGGCCAGCATCTGGTTATCAGAGCTGGGCTCAGACAGGGAGCAGACCAGCAGCCAGTGTGAGCCCAAGGCTCTGTGTAGCTTCTTCAGCTGCTCTGCCTCAAGTCCAAAGCTGGGGTTGGGGGACTCAGGGGGCCAATAGAGAATGTAGGCCTGTTGAAAGACAAGTATGGCACTGAGGAAAGGGGTAGCCAGTTGACCTGACATCTCCCAACCAGACGAGACAAGCCCCCTTGAGGGCAACGACTGTTCTCCTATGGCCTTCATTTGGAGTGTTTAATGGGTGCATCCTAGGTGCAAATACAATGTAGTTGAAGTAAAGGGCCATCTTCAATGAATGCCTCAGAATCCCATGGTAACAAACATCTTCTTGGATGTAATGAACTGCAAGACATTGATGATCCCCAGAAAATTGTTGCAGAGAGTAACAGCCTGATCGTGCAGATGACCGTGATTGACAGAAATATCCTTGGGGGCCCTGATGAAGGACACTGCCAATTACACAGATTGCACAAACGGAGACCTGACAATCTTTCCATCTTCAGAGAGGTTTCCTTGGCCTCAGTGCCCAGGCCCTGAGGCCCATGCTGTGATGCCACCAGCTTGTCTGAGGGGTCCATCCATGCCTTCAGAAGTTTCTTTTCCTGCTTCCTTGGTAGGGCAGTGAGACCCATTACTCTCTTAGCCCTCTGCTCAGTTCTGGAGACTCTAGTTTAGGACATGCCTGCCCACCAGGCACAAGGGAACCTAACAACCGAGCACATTCCCAAGTGCTTACTGGAAAGGTGAAGGAGAGGTCAGTTTCCCAGGGTCAAACCCCGGATACACCATCTTAAAGGGCCCACTTTAGTGATTCTTGCACTGATTCAGCACAGCAACCCCCAGAAGGGTCCACTCCTCACCATTAGCACCCTAAATTGGGCAGCATTGGGAATCTGTATTTAGATTCTAAATGTTAGGTCACCGACACCTGCCAGGGAAAAATACACACCTGTGGAACACCTAGAAGGGGTGCATTCCTCCTGCTAAGGTAAGGGTCAACACCGGCTACCCAGATAGATGCAAGCAAGGTACCTTGCACAAAAGTTGTATTTTTTTCTGGACAGATATGAAGATAAAGAGATCCTGCCTGAAGGAAAATTGTGAAACTGAGAAGTCAGTGAAATTTGCCTTGGGTGTCTCCCACCTCCTGTTTCTCCTTCAGTGACCCAACGTTCCCTTCCCGGTTCTGGCTGTCTTTATGAAGTTTAAAAAGAAAAAAAAGGGATCTGATAACATAATTATACTTAACTGTCTCCTTCACATTGTTGTGGTAACTGCCCCAGGTATTTGCATTTTCAAACCTTTTATTATAGAATGAAATGGCTTTGTAGGTCTTCCCTGGAAGGGATTTTTAAGGAATATTAAGCAGGTAGAGATTTTTTTTTAGAGCAGGGTACTTTTTCCTGGTTTCCAAAATTACACTGCACACTGTCAAAGGCTGGCTGGCCCCAAATGTCAATAATTGACTGCAAGTTGCATTAGATGCATCATGCCTGCCCTGGGAAGTAGGTCTCTGGGAAGTACCTTCAGAGGGAACATTCTGGCCTCCTTCTCCCCTCCCCCAACCCTTACCCCATACACTCCCATTCTCTGCTAAAGAAAACACCCAACTTTGTACACCTCTATGAATTACCAAATTATTTTTTGTATATATTATCTCATTTAATCCTCACAGAGTCCTATGAGATAAGGATTATAATTATCCTAAAAGTAATTCCACTTAACGCTTCCTCTAGAAACACCATTTCCTTAGCTCTGGTGTTCCACCGTCCAGGTTTTCCTCCTCTTCCCATCTCTGTTTCTCCTCAGGGAACTTTGCAGGCTTCATTTCTCCCTGCTTGTTAAATGCAAGGGTTCCCTGGACTTTTGCCACACTCTCACCTTGACTATCACTCCTTCAAGAAGATATTGCTGTGTGCAGGTTTAGACCCTCACAGCTGCCTTCGGAGCCCTGCCCTCTCTGAACTCCGAGCCTTTCCAACACTTCTGCTTCATATCTCACAAGTCCCTAAAACTCTGTATGTCTAAAGCAGAATGCAAAGTCTGCTCCCACCCACCCATCACCCACCATCATCACCGAAAAATCTGACCTTTGGACAGTGTTCATTGATTCCTGTCTCCAACCCACAGTCATTGACCACGTCCTATCTTTTACTCTCCCAATGGTGTCTTAATTCTACGGCTACCATCACCTCCCCACTTAGGTTCCTGTAGTGCTCCCCAAAAGGGCCCCTTCCATCCACTTTGTTCCTCTTTAATTCATTTTGTACAATTCTCATCAAGCCACACCTCTGCTTAAACAGTAGTTGAAATGGGAGAAGATACTTGCAAATGACATACCTGATAAAGGGTTGGCATCCGAAATATGCAAAGAGCTTATACAACTCAACACCCAAAAAACAAATAATCTAACTTAAAAATAGGCAGAAGAGGGGCGCCTGGGTAGCTCAATCAGTTAAGCATCTGCCTTTGGCTCAGGGCATGATCCTAGGGTCCTGGGATTGAGTCAGCATCCCATCAGGCTCCCTACTTAGCGGGTAACCTGCTTCTTCTCCCTCTGCCATTTCCCCCATCTTGTGCTTTCTGGCTCTCTCTCTCTCTGTGTCAAATAAATAAACAAAGTGATTTTTTAAAAATGAGCAGAAGACATATACAGACATCTCTCCAAAGAAGACATCCAGATGGCCAAGAGACACATAGAAAGATGCTCAACATCACTCATCATCAGGAAAATGCATATCAAAACCACATTAAGATATCACCACAAATTGGTCAAAATGGCTAAAATAAAAAACACAAGAAACTAGAGTTGGCTAGGATGTGGAGAAAGGGGAACCTGCATGCACTGTTGGTGGGAATGCAAACTGGGGCAGCTACTGTGCAAAAAGTATGAAGGTTCCTCAAAAATTTAAAAATAGAGCTACCCTATGATCCAGTAATTCTACTACTGGGTATTTATCCAAAGAATACAAAAATATTAATTCAAAAGGATATATGCATCCCTATACTTACTGCAGCATTATTTACAATAGCCATATTATGGAAACAACCCAACTGTCCATTGATAGATGAATGGATTAAAAAGATGTGACATATATACACACAAACATGCACACACACAGGAATATTATTCAGCCATAAAAAGAATGAAATCTTGCCATTTGCAACAACATGGATGGAGCTAGGGAGTATAATGCTAAGTGAAATAAGTAGAGAAAGACAAATACCATATGATTTCAGCCATAAGTGGAATTTAAGAAAACAAATGAACAAAGGGAAAAAAAGGAGAGAAAGAGACAAACTAAGAAATAGACTCTTAACTATAGAGAACAAACTGATGGTTACCAGAGGGGAGGTATGTAGGAGGATGGTGGAAGTAGGAGTTGGGAGTTAAAGAGTACACTTATTATGATGAGCACTGAATAATGTACAGAATTGTTGAATCGCTCTATCATACACCTGAAACTAATACAACACTGTATGTTAACTCTACTGGAATTAAAATTTAAAACTTTAAAAATGAATCCATGATTAAATGACCTGCTCCAAGTTATTGGTGGAATATTAAAAAGTCAGTAGTTGGCCTGACCATTGTTGGGAATGGTAAGTATGGGTCCCTATCCTTAATATGACCTCTGAAACTCAGAAAAGTATGGTCTCTAGCCAGCTTTCCAGTCTCATCTCTCCCCACTCTCTCCTTCACCATCAACACTCCTATCCCTCTGACTTTCTGTTGTCTCCTTAGAAGTTCCAGGGTCTTGGTACCTCACAACCTTTGCACTATCTGTTCCTGTCACCTGGGTAACTCTTTTTTTTTAAAAGATTTTATATATTTAGGAGAGAGAGCATGAGTGGAGGGAGGGGCAGAGGGAGAAGGAGAAGCAGACTCCGCCCTGAGCAGGGAGCCCTATGTGGGGCTCGATCCCAGGACCCTTGGATTACGACCTGAGCCAAAGGAAGATGCTTAACTGACTGAACCATCCAGGCACCCTCACCTGGCTAACTCTTAATCATCCTCCAAATTTCAATTTAAAATGTCCCTTCCCCAGGGAGGTCTTTCTTTATTCCTTAGACAAGGCTAAATCTCCTTGGGTTATACTCTGATAGCACATTTCAATCATAATTGAAGTGACTTATTTAATGTTTGTTTGATTAATCAGACTATAAGCACCACAAAAGTGGATTTTTTTCAGCATCCTTTCCCTACTATCTAGTGCACTAACACACAATTTAATACTAAAAAAAAAAAAAAAAAATTGGCTTGAATTAAATGACTTTCCAAAACCAGGTTAGAAATGTCAAAGTGAAGACTTGAGCCCCAATCTGTCTGACTCCAAAGCCCATTTTCTCTTACCTTTTCCCCCTCACTGTGCATCCTTCTCCTCTCACCAATTCTTAGATGCCCTAGAATAGTAGTCATGTGATCATCCCTTTGTGGAGGTGAATCTAATTCTCTTGGTTCAGAATCTGCTACCTCAGTCCTGCAAGTATCCCAGGTAGATGAGGACCAGGGAACAGCTACCAGGGACCCTGTTAATGTGGTAGGTAGATGTTGGTTTTAAAATATGTCCACAAATTCTTAAAAAATATATATGTCCACAAATTCTTTAATACTTCTCTTTTGAAGAAATGGAGCTTAATTCCACTCCCCTTGAATATAGACTGGACTTGGTAACTCATGTCTAAGAAATAATTATGGTGAAAGTGACTGTCCATAAGTTCTGAGACTAGATCTTAAAAGACATTGGATCACTTACTCTTGGATCATTCACTCTGGGGGAAGTAAACTGCCATGTTTTGAAGACAGTCAAGTAGCCGCATGGAGGATTCCATGTGGTGAGAAACCACTGCCTCTTTCCAACAGCTGGCAAGGAACTGAGGCCTCTGCCAACTGGGCTGTGTGAGGGCACCATGTTGGAATCATATCTTCCAGCCCAGTCAGCCTTCAGATGACTGCAGTCATGGTCAACATCTTGACTGCAACCTCATGAGACCCTCTGATCTATAGCTACCCAGTTGGGCTGCTCCCAAATTTCCAACTCACAGAAACGATAAGATAATATTTGTTGTTTTCAGCTGGTACATTTGGGGATCTTTTGTTACACAGCAACAAATAACAAATACTGAGTTAAAAAGGAGAGAAATCATAGGATCAAAGTAAATTAGCAAACCATTGAGGCACTTCTTTAAAAATGAGGGAAAGACCAGTTATGTGTGGGAAGTCTTTTCCTTTTTATGGGTGTGATTATGTTAAGTTGCGTATAACCATGCTGAGGTGGGAGGTAAGGTATTAGGGTAGGAGGGATCCTGAGAACCCTGCTAGACAGTGAAATAAAAGTGGGCATCCAAACGTGGACCAGAGACAATCTGAGTCTAGTGACGTGAGAGGAGACAGGAACCACGAGTCCAATGGCAAATGTAGCATTTATAACCAAGCACTGAACCACAGAAGGACACCAAACTGCTAGAGAATCAGTGGCATGTCTGAAGTCACAACAGAAACAAAGGGAGTAGAAACAGAAGATTCCGTTGTGAGCCTTCTGCTTCAGCTGGCTGAGTTCCCACACAGTCTCTATACAGACGTATCTGCTCTTAAAGCACCTTGTATTGCAGTGGATGAGGTTGGGCCTCACCCTATCCACTTTAACAACTAAGTGTCAGCTGATAACTCTTAGAGCTGCCTGTTCTCTGGAGAACTGCCCTCAGCCAAATGCTTTGCAACCATCCATCACCCCACCAACAGACCTCAGCCAGGGACTAAATGGTATGAGGGTACAAAGAGCCAGTGCCCTTGCTTGAGATGGAGCTAACTGGTGCAGTCTATGCTCTAGAGCTTTCCAGGGGATCAGATTTAAGCTAGCATCCAGTTGAGACCACATTCACCCCTTACCCTAACCTGCTCCCCTCACTCCTCTTTCCTAAAAGTACTGCAACAAAGCACTTGAGCAAGAATCCCAATTTTTAGGATCTGCTTCAAGGAAACCCAATCTACAACACTGCTTAAAGACATCTAGTACTTTCTGGTGCTCATTTGCATGCGTGCATGTGTGTGTGTGTGTTTGTGTGTGTGTGTGTGCGTGCGCGCATGCTATGGATTGACTATATCCCCCCCAAATTCATATGTTGAAACCCTAATCTTCAGTGTGATAGTTTTTGGAGTTGGAGCATTTAAGAGGGAATTAGGTGTCAATGAGGTCATGAGGGTAGAGCTCTCATAATGGGATTGTTGTTATAAGAAGAGAAAGAGATCAGAGTCCTCTTTCTCCCCACTGTGTGATGACATAGCAAAAAGGCAGCTATCTGCAAACCAGGAAGAGAGCTCTCAACAGACACCAAATCTGCCAGCCCCTTCATGTTGGACTTTCCAGTCTCCAACCTGTGAGAAATGTTTCCTTTTTAAGCCACGTGATTTATGGTATTTTGTTATAGCAGCTCATGTTGACTAAGACAGTGTGTATTAGTATGAGTGTGGTGATAATGAAAGAATATCTAAAATCAGAGAAAGTAATAAAAAATTTTCCTGCTTAAAAAGTCCATAAACCAGGTGCCTGGGGGGCACAGTTTGTTAAGCTCCTGCCTTTGGCTCAGGTCATGATCTCGGAGTGTCAGGATTGAGTCCCTAATTGGGTTCCCACTCTATGGGTAGTCTGCTTCTCCCTCTGACCTTCTCACCTCTCATGCTCTCTCTCACTCTCTCTCTCAAATAAATAAATAAAGCATTAAAAAAAAAAGTGTCCATGAACCAACACAATGAGAAAGCAAAACCTAGCAATTTGGTTAAGTGATTTAAAAAAGATATAAATGAGTAATTTATCTAAATGCTCGTTGATTGTAATGAATTTGTATGGTATCAACCTGGCTAAGCTAGAACAACTTTGTCCAGAATCTCCTTTCCTGGATGGTTCAATGTTAAAGTTGTCCAAACAACAAAGGTACACAAGACATAAAGGCAGAAATGAAACAGCAGTACTGTCTGAAAGTTGTGGTTGGATGCAATGAGAGATGTTAGAAGTGCTGAAGTGTTTTACCTAAGTCTGGCTCTTCCCACTGGGTGTCTAGCTCTTCTTTCTACCTGCTGGCACTGCTGACCAACAGCAACTCCAGGCCTGCCCTCAAATGCAAAGGCAATAGTTTACCATAGATTTCCCCACCAGCTCTTCACAGACCCACTCTGGCAGCTGATGTACCTGGCTTCTCAAATTCCCCAGGAGAACGTAATTTGTCCAAGCATGCTAATGTGTCAGAAGGGTTGGTTAACAATTTTCTCTCATCCTCTAACTCTGTATTTTAAGCCTTACTTCTCCAAATTTCTCCCTGATTATGAGAGGTCTTATTGCTATAATAGGTCCTAATTTCCATACTATTCAAGATGGCCTGCTTCTCTGATTGAGTCCTGATACCTGATGCATTCATACACTGATTATATTTAACTGCCACACTGCCTAGTAACTAGTATATATATCATTCAACAGATGTTAGGTTAATTTTGTTGATGTCGTTTTTCACTAGGAATAGTAAGCTCTTTAGAGATATGCTCAATGTTTAGAGCTTACTATTCTTTTAGCGTGGTCACTTGAAGAGAACTTTACAAAATTAGATGGAGAATTAATGTGAAGAATGAGTTGTAGGGAGGTTGAGAGTAGAAGTTACAAGCAATAAGTGGTAGGACAGTGCAATCATTGAGGCAGAGATGATGGTAGGTAGACTAAGGTGGATAACCATTCCAAAGGTAGCAAAAGTATCTTTGGCTCTGAATCACCATCATAGAATGACTGGGTCATTTAACTTCTCAAATTTCCTCTTTTTCCTCATGGAAATCCCCCCAAAACTCATATGCTGTTTAACTTTAATTTTTCAGCTAGCACTATTTAATTTGTTATTGTTGAACAATAACAAATAACTTCTATGATCCTTACTACCTAGCCACTGTTGTAAATGCTTTTCAAAGGTTCCTTTAATCCTTATGATGGCTACTGATGCAGTTTTCCTGGTGTCTTCAGTTGGTACCAAAAACCTCCAAGTTTACTTCTCATCCTGTGGTTGCTGTTTCTCTCTCTGATGTGGGGAGGTCTATCAGTTGGGTTTTGTAGTTACAAGCAACAGGAATGGACTCAGGTTATTTTTAAGTAAGAAATTAATTTTCCTGTATAAGATTAGGTGAATATTCAATATCCATATACAGCACCCTTGCTCCCATACTTAGACACACACACACACACACACACACACACACACACACATACATTCCTATGAAATATAATGCATCTCTTCTTCACGATAACCAAAAATGTACTCACCTCCTCGCTGAAAGGAGACAATCCAAAGTTTCATTAGACACTGCATGCAGATTTCCCGAGTTTTTTCCATTTCTTCTTTAGTCCAATATGACCTCATATTGATATTCTACAACCTATGGACTAAATTTTGAATTTAAACACATATAGATATAAACATATCTATATAGAACAGTGAGAGAATAGGGGATTTGTTTTACATTCAAGTTGGGAATTACGGATGGAGATCAAATTGTTTTATAGCTTTTTTTTTAAAACCAGGATCCAGTGATAGTTCATTAATTGCATTTGATCACTAGTAGACTGCTGCATTTTCTAAGGCTTCATCTCTTGCTTTTTGGCAGGCATATGTATCTAGAGTACCTGCTACTTCTGAATCGGTGGCAGATTGTATTTTCTAAATATATCCACACTTTATATTTATCCCATCCCACATGTTCTTCTTACAATGTGATTGTCACTACTCCCACTAAGAGGTGGGTGATGCTTCCTCCCCCCTTTAACCTGGGTGGGAGCTGGAGCCTACTCCAAACAAAGAAGTACAGTTAAGTGATGCTATGCGCTTTCTAAGACTGTTATAAAAAGGATGCAGCTTATGTCTCTCTCTCTCTCTGTCTCTCCCTGGCCCCTCTCCCTTTTTCTCCCACAATTGGCCCTTGGAACCTAGCTAGGTAACAGCCAGTATCAATTGCTAGACACACAAGTGAAGAAGTCTTCATATTATTCCAACTCCAGCCTTAGAGTCTTCTAGCTGAGGCTCCCTTCATCACAGTAGAGGTAAGCCCTCCCTACCCTTTCCTATTTGAATTTTTGATCCATAAAAGCTCTGAGAACAAATATTTATTTTTGTTTTAAGCCACCAATTTTGGGAGGTAGTTTAATATGCAACAGTAGTTAATTAATACACAATCTTATAAGCATGCTGTCATCAATAGAGCAAAGCATAATGTCTGTGGGATAAGGAGACAGCGGCAAAAAGTTGATGTATAGTTGAGGTAGCAGTGAAATTGTACTGTTGTCATTGCCAAGTAAAATCAACCTGTCTCAAGTGTTAATATTTTGGGGACTAGCGGTAAAAATAAAAGCATTTACTAGATGATTAGCTGTGTTCCAGGTGTTAGTAATATTTATCTGTTCTAGTAGGAACATTGCATTTGGAATAAAAGTTGCAGTTTGAAATGCCACGTGATTATATTTATGATTGTTCACTTTTATACTCCAAGACCCATCCATATTTACTTAAATAGAAATGTGGTAGAAATCACCACACCTGTATCTTTCAAATCTTTGATGATAGCACTGACTTCTGCCTTCAGAAATTTAGTCATCTATCTAGTCAATAAATATTAATTGAGCACCTGTTAGGTGACAGTCCTTGTCCTAGACACTGGAGATGAACAGTGACAGGCAAAATTTCTGTCCTTGAGGAGATTACATCCTAGGGAGGGAGAAAGATCATACACAAGCAAACAATTGTACAATATATTGCTAGGTGTTAATAGGTGTCATGAAGTAGTATTGCTCTTCTGTATTTTGCTAATGAGGCGGTATTCCAAGAACTTACACTTAGCCCTCTGTTATAATAGCCCATATTCATTGGGTCAAGAAGTCAGGGTGAGGATGCTTCCAGTGGCTGAGATTGTCCAATTCTATCTGTATCTTTAGGTCATGGGGAAATAGCCACGGGAAAAGAGTTTGAGGTCCCATAGAACCAACTGTGAGTTGCACTGGGTCAAAATTCCATTTAGTACCTGTCCCTCATAAGTATCATTCCTAATATTCAGGGCTCCAATAAATTACTTTAAGTCCCGGATCAGTGTTGAAGAGCCTGTGAATGTTCTGAGTGTGTCCTTTTCTTTGGATCACATTTACCCGTTAAGTGGTTTCAGATCTGTGGGGGGAAGATTCATTTGGTTCTTGAGACAGTGATGTAAGCTCCATCCTCAGGCATATTTGGTCACATCTGCATGCTAGGGTTCTGCATTGTGAATCCATCTAGGTCTAGGTATTGAGTGAGATGCTGAGACTTAGGGGTAATGCGAGCCAAGTTCTTTTTCACCAGACCTATCTTTTTAAAAACTGCAAATCAGGGGCACCTGAGCGGCTCAGTCCATTAAGCTGTTTCAGCTCAGGTCATAACCTAGTGGATCGTGAGATCGAACCCTGCGTCCGACTCTGCACTCAGCGGGGCATCTGCTTCAAGATCCTCTCTCTGCCCCTTCCCCCGCTCTCAAATAAATAAATCTTTAAATAAATAATCCCAAATAAGTAGGGCTTTAGTGGGCTGCACTTCTTTTTCCATCCCAGAAATCCCTTGAACAATGAACCAACACCCCCATCTCTGCAGATCATATCATTCTGATTACTGTCTGGTCTGTGGCCTATTCAGAAACCAACCACACTCACTTTGTTTCTGGCAGTTAAATCTGGGACTTGGCCTCTGCCTCCCTTGCATCTTTCCACTCCCACTCTCTGTTGAGTTAAACCTCAAGCATTGTCTTATGTACTACTAATTATCTTAAGTAGAAGTGGTTAACTTCAGACCAAGGACAGAAGTCAGAATTTACTAAAGTCCTTACAAAGAGCTGCATAACGTTATGAAAAAGCTTTCCCCAATTCCTCATCAAATGAACACCTCTCAGCAAAGAATACCATGTAACTCTTAATCACTCTACCAACAGGACTTTAAGGTAGAGATTTGCTTTGGATTTATGTCAAGGTCTTCAAATGAAGCTCTATAGAACTATCTGGAACATTTTGTAACAATCTATTCTGACAAGAAAGAAGTTTAGAGACCATTCTCAATTCTTTCAGACACTGCTATCATTTTATTATTTAAGTGAATGTGAGTCACTTAATCACTAAGGTTGAATCCCCCTCGTAAAAAAAATTCCCCAGCAGATCCCCCATGGCAGGTCTTCCTATGGCAGGTCACCATTTTTTAGAAGGCTACTTATCACCACTGTCTCATCTTTAGAATGTTTTCGCGATTGGTCCTTACAGAAGAAACATCTTACTCAGCATTTATTGCTTCTTTGCATTTCAGCGGTATGGAGATGTACTAGCTGTATGAAAGGTGGGATCAATAATTTCTGGCACTTAATGTATAGCACACTTGAGAGGGAGCTCAAGATTTAGAGGAATGAGCCAATGTGGGGTTAATAACTGTGGCGTCCAGAGTGATTTCATCAGATGCCATTTGAATTTCTAATTCCAGCCCCCTTTTCTATTCTCAAATGGCAACGCTGAAAGAATCCCTAGTGCATCCCATCTTCTCTAACTTGGGAAGTAGCGTTCAGAGGAAAATGTACCTTATCCTGCAATTCTGGTCATTTGGAAAAAGCATAGAGCTTGGGGGATGGCTTCAACAGCGACCTGAGCCTTTTCCCATCTCCAAACATGTCTATTTCTTTGGGGCCTGACTTTCTGCTTGCACACTTTTTTCTGTACTCTTTCTTAGGATTGTTCCTGACCCTAGATTTGTTGTTCCCCACCAGAATGATTGACTAAGAGGTGCTCTGGGAAGCTACATGGTAGAGGAAGGAGAATGGGCTCTTGAGTTACAGCGGGGTTCAAACCCCGACTCTGCAGTCACTAGCCATGTAACTCTGGCCACATCCCTTAGGATCTGTGAACACCAGCTTCCTCATCTGGAAATGAAGTGAATCAGTCCTACTTCAGAGAGTTATTAGCAAAAACATTAAAGAAAACATGTGTAAATTACCTACCCAGATACTTGGCCTGTGATAGGCAATATATTAATAAATATACCAGTATGTATTATTAGTAGCATATTTTTTGAAAGATTTTTTAAAAAATTTATTTGATAGATAGAACACAAGTAGGCAGAGCTGGAGGCAGAGGCAGAGGAGAATCAGGCTCCCTGCTGAGCAGAGAGCCCGATGCAGGGCTTGATTCCAGGACCTTGGGATTCATGACCTGCACCGAAGGCAGACGCTTAACTGACTGAACCACCCAGGCACCCCAGTAGCATATATTATTGATAATAATTAGGTCTCTGGATTAGTCTTTCTGCTTTTTGCCATAAAAATATTTAAATGTTTTCAGCCTTTATAGTCAAACTTTTAAACTCTACATATATTAACTGATTTAATCTTCTCTGCAACTTTGTAAGGTGGGCATTGTTACTAACCCAGTGTTACAGTTGAGGACACTGTGGTACAGAGAGGCCAATTAAATTACCTAAGGTCACATGCTGGGAAGCCATGGAGCTAGAGTTTGAATATAGTCTGGCTCAAAGCTGGCACACTTTAGAGGCCACACAAGAATGCTTACTCTAATGGTGGGTTTAAGGGATCTTCATATTGTACTTTATATTTAAGAGAGCAATGTTTAAATGCACCAGGAAAACCCAGAAGAATCATTCCTTATAGAAGTAAGCTAAATTTGTGCTCAGCCATGAGGTTCATCCCCTTGTCCCTGCCGTAAGATGCTAAAGGTAATAGAAAATTCTCCCAAACCAGTCTCTAGAGGAGATACATTAACTGTAAGTCCAAAAATAAGGCAAGCTGCAGGTTGGTTGCTCTAGCAACTCAGTGAGATCCTAAAAGACTCAGATTCTTTCTACTTCTCTGGCTTGCCATCATCTCTCAGCTTCATCCTGGGCCGGCTGGCCTTGTGGTCCTGTAGCCATTGGAACTGCATGATTCTTCATTCCCCTCTAGTGGGAAAGGAGAAGAGGTTCCAATGCTCTTTCAAAACTGTCAAGAAAGGCTTTCCTGAATACTATAGTGTAACCGCAGCTTCTCATCCCATCAAAATGGCCCAATTAACCTCACATGCCCATACCCATATCACTCACTGCCAAGGAGATGGAGTTACCCATTAGCCAGTCAAAGCCATCCCTAGAACTTGGGGGTGTAGTCTTCTTCCCCAAGGCTCAGGGATGTAGGAGGAACAGAGAAACCCAAACAAAATTGTGGTTTTCTTAGAAAGGGGAAAGAAGGGGTTAGTGACAGACAGACAGCACATCCAGACACTTCTAAGAGTACATTCTCTATCTTCCGTGCATTTTCCTATTTTCTTGGCCCCAGTTTTATTTTCACTATTCTAGGAATAATAGCAACTTCTCATGGAGTAAACTCGCATGAGATAGTGTATGGAAGGATTTTAAATACTATACAGATGAATTGTGGTGGTTGTTGCTGTGCTTATTGTAGTTGGGATTTTCTCTTCTAAGTATGTTATGCTGTTAGTAGTAGGGCCAGAACAGCAGAGGCCATGTGCCTCCTAACCTCTGTTTTATCCATTCCTAACTCATGGAATGAACTTTCTTCCACCCCCCAGACACTCCATGCTGTCTCTTACCAGTTGTGTTATTTGGGGCATATCACTTCACCTCTCTGGATTCTACTTCCCCGTCAGTGAAATGAGAAGCTTGGACTAATTAATCTCTAAGGCACCTTCAAGCTTTAATCTTTTGTAATTCTATGAATTTCAGGCAGCAAGGTAAAGAAGGAGTGAGAAGTGAAGAATTTCAGGCGGGTGGAGGAATTTGGGGTCACGGGATTTTAAGCAATCAAGTGTCCAGTTAGCACGGCTACCCTGATTTAGGGTCTCCAAAGACAGACAGACAGACAGACACACACACACACAGGAAAACATACACACGCAAAGCACACGTACATCCTGAGTGCATGTTAGTGATTGGCAGTGAACATCACAACAGAAACAAGGACATCTAATAAAATAAAAATGGATCTAACTGCAGGGCAGACCTGAGAGATGACCTGAGAGATCTTCATGTGGGGAATGAGGCGGTGAGACCAGAATCTTAAATACATCCAAGTGTGGCAGAGTTGAGAATTCCACTGAGGGTGGAGAATTATCACAGCTGTAGGCATTGCTTTTATAGGCCTGTGTGTGCCAAAATATGAAGGGATCTCAGAAGAGATCAATCTGACCTTCCAACCACAGCAACATGTCTACTACTGGGTCTGACCTTATTTTGCTTCTTTCTATTCCTGGTTTCAGCTGGGCCTCAAAAGCAGAAAGGCCAAAATCCAACAAGAAAATCTGTTTCTGTTATTTTGTCTTGGCTGCTTAGGAGACCTGTCTTGGCAGGCTTTCTGGTGATTTGTCCAAGCCTGAGGCCTCTCTTCCCTGGAGTTTCCGTCACCTTCTTCAGGGGAGAAGGAGCCCTAAGCATCAACATGCAGCACCTGTGAGGTGCTTGCTCTTTTTCTTAACCTAGAGTCCTTCAATCCTTTCTTTTCCTCTTTGTACCCCAAAGAGACCAGACAACCTGTACACTGTAGGACTTAGGATAATAATTACTATAATAATAACAATAATAGCAGCAGCTACCGTTTATTGCCTGTGTACTATTGTTCAGGCATGACACTAAGCACTTTACATATTATTTCAATTACTAATTAAATAGTAGCGGCAGATAATAAGATGGCATCAAAATATTAAAAGGGGTGAAAAATAGATATTTCATATCGATAAAAATGTATGGTCCATCAAGAAGTTATACCAGTCATGAACTTTCATGCACCTAACAATATAGTTTCAAAAATGTATAAAGCAAAAATACTAGAAATACAAAGAGAAATTGACAGAGCCACTGTCATATTGGAAGATGTTAACACACTTTAACATAGATCAAAGAGACAAAATTAAATGTATGTAGAATTTATATAGAATAGTAACAAGTTATATAGAACTTTGCACTCAATAGAGACTACAGGTTGTTCTGGAACATATGTGGAAACAGTTATAAAAACTAACTGTGTATTAGGTCATAAAGAAAAACTCAAAGGCAGTACTCTGAACTCTTCACAAACTCTGAAAGACAGTACTCACACAAGCACTTTCATTGAAAAAAATGTGATAAGACTTAGAAATTAACAACAGAAGGGGTGCCTGCCTAGCTTAGTCGGTAGAGCACGTGGCTCTTGATCTTGGGGTTATAAGTTTGAACCTCACATTGGGTGTAGAGATTAATTAAAAATAAAATCTTTTTTTAAAAAGAAGGAAACTGGGGTACCTGGGTGGCACAGTCATTAAACGTCTGCCTTCTGCTCAGGTCATGATCCCAGGGTCCTGGGATCAAGCCCCAAGTTGGGCTCCTTGCTCAGTGGGAAGCCCGTTTCTCCCTCTCCCACTCACCTGCTTGTGTTCCCTCTCTCACTGTCTCTCTCACTGTCAAATAAATAAATAAAGTCTTTAAAAAAAAAAAAAAAAGAGGGGTGCCTGGGTGGCTCAGTGGGTTAAAGCCTCTGCTTTCAGCTCAGTTCATGATCCCAGGGTCCTGCCATCAAGCCCCGCATCAGGCTCTCTCAGGGGGCAGCCTGCTTCCTTCTCTCTCTCTGCCTGCCTCTCTGCCTGTCTCTGCCTACTTATGATCTCTGTCAAATAAATAAATAAAGTCTTAAAAAGAAAGAAAGAAATTAACAAGAGAAGTATAACAAAAAAATAAATCTACCTACTTGAATTTTTAAGACACCTTTATAAATGACTATTGGGCATATCATCTAGGGTTTAGTCAGAGAGATTGTCCCTCTATGAAATACTGCACATACTGGTTGGTCATCCATATATTCAGAGATTTGACCTGATACAGTTGTAGCATCTGGCTAAACAATCTCTCTGAGGTTGTGGTCATTACATCTGATACTGGAACTTGGAGTCCTCAGGACAGGCAGTAAGGATATACAGTGAGGAGAGCACAAGCTAGTGCATAAAGCCTACGTCAGTTCTTGCTTCTGACCTTGGTCATGCAGAAGCCATGGCCTTTTTCACAGAAGTAAACACACACATACAGATGCATGCACATATGCACATGCACAAACATATATACACACCCACACTGAGTATATACTAGCAGTCAATAGTGAATCTCACAACAGGAGTGAAAACATCTAATACCTCTAAATGACAGAGAAGTTGAAAGAGGATCCAGGAGAAGATGGAGCCATTCCAGTCTTGGCTACTGTCCCACACCAAGGAGGGTCAGTAGACAATATATGTAAACTACAAAAAAGTGAGCTGTTGCTTCACTTACACTCTCCAAGCTGCCCATGAGGATCTCTCATGTGGTCCAATCTAACTGGAAATATACAAGAAAGGGAATTCTGAGAAATGTATTTTAGCCTGGCCAAGGTGACACCTTACAAAGCCACCACAATCCAATCTTTGTCAACTTGGCACTCATGCTGATATCCTCCAAATAAAGATAAAAACAAAGTCATGTTTCTGCCTAATGTAATAGAACTATCCCCATAAAACCAATAACTGGCTAACCCAGAGGTCAGAAAACTCTTTCCTAAAGGACCAAATAGTAAATATTTCCGGTTTTGCAGGCCACATAGTTTCTGTAGCAACTATTCAATGGTAGCCTGAAAGTAGCCATAGACAACATGTAACTGAATGAATGTGGCTGTATTCCAACTAAACATTATTTACAAAAGCAGATGGCCAGCCCTTGGGCCATAGTTTGCCAACCCCTGTGTTAATCCTTTCATCAAAAGAGAATGAAAATCCCTTTTGTGTTTGAGTGATCTTTATTCTCCTGCTATCTAATTCACACATCACGCTTTGATAGCCTATAGCTTAAATATTGAAGTATAAAGTTAATTACATGTAACATATCTTAGAGAAGGAGATGAAAAAGAAGAAGAAAAAAAATATTTGCTCAATATATATACATAAATATATACATATCTAAATAAAGAAAAAATACTCATAATGATTATAGTCCTTTTTCTGCAACTGGCCACATTTCTTTGGTTCCAAATTCCTGAAGGGCCTGGGCCAGTCACGGTCCTACCTGAATTGGAGGTAGTTGTAGCTTTCCATTGAGTTAATAATCACAATATATTGGTATACTGAAAGTTGCCCTAGAGGATCTCCTGCATTCCAGAAATACTCAGAGCATGATGGCAACACAATTTCCTCTTGATAGTCGAGATCAATCCCCATGGCCATCTAGTTAATCCCTTGTTTGCCTTGATTCAGTGGCCTTAAGAGTCCAAAGTGGCCAGGTGGCAGTCTCAACTTCCAGTTCACTGGAATCATTGTTGCATCTCCTGGTAGAAACATTCCTCTCTTTGGAACTAAAAGGTCCAGAGCAGCAGAACCTTAAATCCTGGGAATGAGAAACAAAAATTATGCTAGAAGATCATTAGGGTTAATAGTGAGAGCAACAACTTCACTTTCAACCCCCTAGATTCCTAGATTTGTCAATTCTGTGATTTCTGGGCAAAGGAGCAATATAACGGATGTTGATTTAGAGCATTTGTTGCAATCTGGAGGACCTTGCTCCAGCCCTACAAAGTGTTGTCACCTACTTGGTTCCATGAATGAACCTTCAAAAGCTGATTTCACCTTTCCACCACATCAGCTGCTTCAGAATCATCAATAACATGATAGGACCAGTGAATCCCATGCCTAACTTCATTTGATATAAAGTGAGTTCCTTGATTAGAAGTGATGCTGTGTAGAATACCATGTTTTTGGATAAAAATATTTGGTCAGTTCACAAATAGTACCTTTGGGAGAAGCACTGCAAGAAAACAAGCAGAAAAAAGTGAATCCATATGCAATAAGGACAAAATGCTATCCAGTCCATGATGGAAGCAGACCAATGTAATTAACATGCAATTGGGCATTTCCTGGAGGAAATGCCATTTTGGGGTCTCCTTGTTAGTCTCTGCTATTGGCAGGTTGAGCATTCAGCAGTGACTTTATCCAAATAATTCCGTGTTGAAAGTGCGAAAATTAATGTTGCTGAACAAGCATAACCTCCATTCTGATTCCATGGCCATTTGTTCGTGATCCCAATAAACAAGAACAAGAGTTACTGGAAAGGCTGATTGATATTTACAGAAGAGATCATCCTATTCACCTGATTATTTAAATCTTTCTTTGGTGAGTATTCATATGGGACACAAGTATTTTCATATTCCGGGTCCATTTGGAGCGGTTTATCCACATATCCCTTCCCCAGATTTCCCTGTCACCAGTTTTCCAATGTGTTCCTTCCAAGTCCCTGACCATCTAGACAAATCATTAGCCCCAGCCCACAAGTTGATGTGGACCCATATGTCTGGCCATTTATCAATCCAGGCAAAATGAGCAACATTATGTCCTGTCCAAAGTCCTACCTACAGGAAATATTTCCCTTCAACACTGTTTTTCAGAGCTGTCCCAAAGTGGAGCTGTAGTGCTACAGCTGTCCGCTTTCAAATGGTTTCTGCATATCATGAAGAATTATCTGTAAACTGATGTCAAGGGCTTTCTTCCTTAGTCAACTCGTCCTAGGGAGCTCACCATGAAGCCATAAGTGTGGCTGAGAGAAAAAAGGAAATGTAGCAGGAGTTGGGGGCATGGACATCTGGGCTACTTCCTCATGCAATTTACTTGTGCCTCCAGGGCTTGCTTAAGTCCAGTCTCACACATACTACTTCCTTTGATGATGCAGTGCTGCACCAGATGATACCCAGTACACGATGAGCATCTCAGGCCATATGGTAACTTGATAACTCGTGGTCAAGCATTCAGTCTATACTATTCCCAGTAACAAGTCAAAAAATTGTTTCTCAAAAGGAGAAAGCATGGCTTTGCTAAAAAAATTCTTGGGGTCTTGGACGCCTGGGTGGCTCAGTGGCTTAAGCTGCTGCCTTCAGCTCAGGTCATGATCTCAGGGTCTTGGGATCCAGACCCGCATCAGGCTCTCTACTCAGCAGGGAGTCTGCTTCCCCCTCTCTGCCTGCTGCTTTGCCTACTTGTGATCACTCTCTCTCTCTCTGTGTGTGTCAAATAAATAAATAAAATTCTAAAAAATATATTTAAAAAAATTCTTGGGGTCTGTGCTGTGATTCACCTGTAGGGTAGGGCATACTAAAGGCTCCCATAGCATCCCTATGTGGCACTAATACGTCAAGTACTATCATATCTTCTAAGTCATATGGCCCAATTAGCAGAACAGCTTCCATAGCAGCTTGACCTGTTGCAGAGTCTACTCTTATTCTGGGATTCACTCAAAACAGGCAGCTTTTCAGGTCACTCAGCAAATGGGTAAGTAATAATGGGTAAGTAGTAAGTCCAAATGAGATATATGTTGCCTCAAAAATTCAAAGAAGACCAGTAGGCATTTCGCCTCTTTCTTAATGGTAACGAGAACCAGATGCAGTAATTTGCCTTTCACCTTAGATGAGAAATCTCTTCAGATCTCAGATAATTGGACCTCTAGAACTCTTACCAAAATGGCAGGTCCTTGAGTTTCTGTGGAATTCATCTCCCACTCTCTGGCACACAAATGGTATCTAGAATAGACAGAATAGAATAGAATAAAACAGAACAGAATAGACTACTTTCTGCTCACCATGTCTAATAAGCATAAAATCATCAAAGTATTATACAGCTTAGCTGAATGCCTCCAGCTCAAGGACTGTCATGACATTACAACCAAGATGTTTGTAGTCATCTCAAAGACTTGATCAAGAATGAAGGTCCCACTTACCTTGTCCATTGGCAGGCTCCAGCTTCTCTGTGTTGTTTCTCTAAGGGTGTCAGTTTGCCAACACACCATGTGGCCATCTCCGCAGAGTTGCTCACCAAGTGGTAGCATGCTTCCTCAGTACAAGTAACCCAAGAGAAAGGAGAAGGGGAGAGAAAAAAAGACAAGAGAATGAACACAAGACAGAGCCAGTCATTTTATAATTTAGGATTTATAACCTATTATCCCATTATTTCTTTCATATTTTGTTTATTAGAAACAAGTCACTAGGTCCAACCCACACTCAAGGAGAAGGGATTACACAAGGCTGTGACTACCAGGAAATAGGGGTCACTGGGGACCACATCAGAGGCTGTCAACCACACTGGGTTATTAAAGTAAAAATGAAAATGATGAACAATTTATTTAGAAATGAATATTCAGAGCCAAAGTAGCAAGATTCATCAGGTCTTCACATAACACATCCCATTTTACAAATTGGAAACTCAAGACAGAGAGTGATATTTGCTCAAGGTCATTCAGTGAGTGTCAAAACAGACACTCAAATCTTAGTCTAATTCCAAAGGCTCATTCTGACTCTGACCTCTCCTCCAAAATGAGAGGTATAATGAGATCATTTATTTCAGATGACCTCTGTTCCCTTCCTTCTCTTCTCTTTCTGCTTCCTTTTCTCTCCATTTCTCTTCTCCCAAACTGAAAGACTATTCAGGGACTGGCATATTTTAACTTATTGGACGAATTATGAGATATCCTCAAATGTGAAGTCATAGTTTTTCAGAGATGATTTAAAATGATAACCCATGGCCTATCACACAGAACTGTCTCTTCTCCTCTGATGCCTTCTGAGCGAGGACTGGTGACATTAACACTACAATTTCAGCACACTTGCTCCTTGGTAACAGCTGAGTTTTCTCCAGGTACCTCTAGTTTCACAGCTACTCAGAACTTCCCCCTCTAAAAGGTCCAGAGTCACTCTCAGAACAATACATCCAAAGTTTAAAATATAACTTGAGTGGTTTAATCACACACCCACCTCCGTACCCACTTCTTCCACTTCCCTTTCCTTCCCTCCTAGAGGCCCAATCAGTGAGATTTCAGCAATAATTTCTGTAGTCTGGGAAAATGCCAGGTCACACTTGGGAGTACCTGGCTGCTCAGAGGACAGTTTCAGTTCCCACTACCCACCTACAAAGAAGAAGCAACTTGTACATTTAGAACAATCATTTTTTTTACATAGCTGAAATAAATCTCAGACCACAATTTAGAGGATGAAAGAAATAGGCTTTATTTTTTTAATAACTGAACAATTTATTTTATGAGTCTCATTCCACATAGGAGTTGAAATATAGTATGTCAATCCAGGGAGCCATCCTTAGTGGTGGCCTTGAGATCTAGATGGGTTGGAGATAGGGTGGAGACGTGGACTTTGGCCTTTGGTTATTATCTGTCTGTACCTGCATCTATTGAGATGTCTATCTTCAGTTGGGCCCTCGTCCTAAAGTCATTCTTGGCCCCCTGCCCCCCACCACAGGCCCCTCCAGCCTCATTCTGTCTCAGGTACTTGTGCGTCCCTCTCAGAGACACGGGAAACATTCAGCTGTAAGGACAGGAAAATCTTACCAATCTTTTGACCTTCCTGGGAACAAGGTACAACCTTTCTCTTCTCTGAAATCCCTATATCTTTCTGGGGGAGGTTCTACTTCCTTGATTGGCCCCAGGAATGGGACCTGAGGGTAAGCCGCAGGACCCCTGCTCGGTAACCAAAAATGTCTTTCCTTCTCTCAGATGTTCCTCTTCTTCCCTGCTCAGTTCTGTAGATATTAATCTCAGGTTGATATAAGGGAGAGGGGATAAACTGGCTTTGATTAACCAAATTTTGTTTTAAATCCTTTTATCTTCTTCCTAGACCTAAGCTTTTAAAACTCAAAAGGTAATATTTCACTCTTGTTCTCTGATTTTTCTGTAACAACCTTCCTAAGACAATCTGTATCTAAGAATGGGGGGAAAGCCATAGGATAAGTAGAAACAATTATAGGAATATGCATATCAGTTAATATCAAAATATTATTTCACTACAGTTAAATACATTTTCCTGCCTTACATAAAATTTGTGTCATTTTTTAAAATCCTGGTCCTCCCATTTATTTTACATCTGCCCAAAGCAGGAAACTTGCTGAATTTCCTGAGTTAAGTGTCCATGGAATGAAAAAAAAGGGATGAGATACTGGTCTTTTCCTTAAGGGAGATTGTTATGGATTGAATTGTGTCCCTCAGAGAAATATGTTGAAGTCCTAATTCCCCATACTTCAGAATATGACTTTATTTGGAAATAGGGTAGTTGCAAATTTAAGATGAGGTCGTACTGTGTCCTGATAAGAAGAGAAGAGACAGACAGACACACGAGGAAAACATGGCCATGTGGTGACAGAGGCAGAGTTTGGAGTGATATATCTATGAGCCAAGGAACTCCAAGGATTGCCAGCCAACACCAGAAGCTAGATGAGGCAAAGAGATTCTCCCTACATATTTCATAAGAAAATGTGGCCTTACATTTGAGAGTGGCTCATAATTGGGCCAATAAAGTAATTATGGCAGTCTCTGAATAGTCTTGGAGCATGGCCCTGTCAACACCTTGATTTTGAACTTCTAGCCCCCAGAACTCCAAGACAACAAATTTATTATTTTAAGCCAAACATTTTGTGGTACTTTGTAATGATAGCCCTGGGAAACAAATATAGTAGTCTAGTTAAGGATGTAAAAACTCAGACATTACAAAGCAGTTACAGAATAATGCACTGTTAAACTGTGTGGCACTAAAGAGAACTGCGAAAGATCCAAGAGACTCTCAGATCCAGCCTATTTGATTCCCACCCCCAGCCTCTTGCCCACTCTGAGGAGTGACTGGATTAATTTATTCATAGCATTGACACAAAGAAGTTTATACCTCCTTGGCCTTTTGAGCCCTATGCTTTAGGATCTCACACTACAAAGCCTCCAGCTAAGGTCAGTCCTCCCAAAGGAAGTGACTCTTCTTTTGAACACAGATGCCATGCGCTCCTGGAGATTAAACAGGACAACGCTTCACATCTAGGAAAGTTATACTTGCTGTGACTGTCAGCCCTGAGATGGGGCCAACCATGTAGCTCCGAGCTTCACCCAACCAGAGCCTTAAACAACAGGAGAACTCTGTCTTATGGGACCTCTTTTGAATCTTCTTTGTTTGCCTGAAATCTTGCTAATTGTATTATAACAGTGGATCCTACACAGCCTGCCTGACTTGGTTTTGCCAGGTTCTCTTCTTTTCTTGGGAACTGTTTGTTGTAGGCCACTAAATAAGTTGACTCTACTGGGGCTTAACACCCACCAGGTACATGACCAGTAAATTATCCTTTCCACTGTTGCTGGATTAACTATTATACATTTTATGTTTTCAGAGAGGAAGAAAAAAACAGGAAAGGGGATTGGACTCAAAGGGCAGAATGGCAAGGGAAGGATGAAAAGTCAGATTATATGGGTCTAAAAAGGATAAAGGAAATGAAAGTTGGCTGGGTGTGCTAGTCAGGAATCATCCTTGTATTCTCATTTTACTTATCTATTTCCTCTAAATACTCAGCAGATCTTATCCACCTTATGTTCAAAATATGTCTCAAATCTATTCTTTTAAATTGCAATAACCACAACTTTTTGAAATTTATTGAACTTATTATGGTAATTTCAATATCTAGGCAACCATCATCTCTGCCCTAGATGACCACTAAACCTTCTAACTGATCTCTCTTTTTCCAATCTTATTCCATATAATTCATTCTCTGCGAAGCAACCATGGTAATCTTAAATGATGAATAAAATAACCTCTGTCCCCTAATTAAAATTCTTCAATTTTCACTTTCAACCAGGATGGACTAACAGACATCTATCTTCCTTTTCTAAGTAATTAGAAAAATGGACTAGATAGATAGATATAACTATTTTTCAGAAAGGTAGTACAGGACTATGATCCTTGAGAGAAAAGAAATAAGGCGAGCCCTACAATTTCATGAACTTACTTCTTGGAAGCAACTTTCAGTCCACATTACTGAGAGGGGGAAATTAAACAGATCCCTATGCAGAGATAGAGACCTAGCTAGGGGAGGCTAGGGGAGCTAGAATTTGTGGAGCAGAGTACTGGATAAGAGTGAGCAACAGCAGAGAGTGAGAGGGAATGAGAGACAGTGCTCCAGAGTTCTGCAGAGCAATCCCATCAAGTCTCTGACAAGGCACTGATCTGTGCATATGTTAGAGGAATCTACTCTAGGTCAGACAAAGAACCACGTGAAAGGCAGAACAATTCATAGACCGGGAACAGTTCATGTTCCTACTAGCCACCGTAGAAAGACCTCATAATACACGGGGCATTGGGAAGAGTCCTCAAAAAAAAAAAAAAAAAATAGAAGTCCTTCATAGTAGCCCTAAATTAGCCCTAGATTAAAGGTAACCCAGACCTCTTCCAACAAAGCTTAAAAGCAAGCCTTGAAATAAACCAAATGATCCCAAGTAATTTAACTGCACCAGAATAAAGTTAAAGATATAAAACAAAATCCAGCAAAACAACATCTTACCTTCAAAAAAATTACCAAGCATGCATACAGAACTATTTTGTCTATGATAGAATGAAGAAGTATGTGACTCCTCTCTTCAACAAATAAGTATAAACTGGACAGAATTGTCAAAAATAACCATTTCATGATAGATGCTGGCGAGGATGTAGAGAAAGGGGAACCCTCCTACACTGTTGGTGGGAATGCAAACTGGTGCAACCACTCTGGAAAACAGCATGGAGGTTCCTCAAAAAGTTGAAAATAAAGCTACCCTACGACCAGCAATTGCACTACTGGGTTTTTACCCTAAAGATACAAATGTAGTGATCTGAAGGGGCATGTGCACCTGAAGCAGCAATGTCCACAATAGCCAAACTATGGAAAGAACCTAGATGTCCATCAACAGATGAATGGATAAAGAAGATGTGAGATAGATATATATATACACAATGGAATACTATGCAGCCATCAAAAGAAATGAAATCTTGCCATTTGTGATGACGTGGATGGAACTAGAGGGTATTATGCTGAGTGAAATAAGTCAATCAGAGTAAGACAACTACATATGATCTCCCTGATTTGAGGAAGTTGAGAGGCAATGTGGGGGCTTGGGGGTAGGAAAAAAATAAATTAAACAAGATAGGATCTGGAGGGAGACAAACCATAAGAGACTCTTAATCTCACAAAACAAACTGAGGGTTGCCAGGGGGAGGGGGTATTGAGAGGGTGGCTGGATTATGGACATTGGGGAAGGTATGTGCTATGGTGAGTGCTGTGAAGTGTGTAAACCTGGTGATTCACAGACCTGTACCCCTGGGGCTAATAATACATTATATGTTAATGTAAAAATAAAAAAATTTTTAAAAAATAACCATTTCAGAACCCTGGAAAAATGACCAAAGGCAAACACCAAATTGAGAAATAATTATTAATTTTTTACAAATTGAGACCTCAGATAAGAACAGCAGCAGTCTATGGCCTTTTTGTCTGGGTTCACACTCACCCTCCCATCCCCAGGTTAGTTGCTGAAAATGGTAGTTGTAAAAAAGTGAGGCTGTTTGTGAAAACCAGCAGCTTTGCTGCAAGAAGAGGCAAACTAGACAAGGGGCAGGAAGCAAATAGCCATGGCAGCATTTTAAGTTTAAAAAAAAAAAAAAAAGTTTTTTTGTAGCAAATAAACCATTAAAACTCACAACCCTGCTAGCCTGAGTTTAGGATCACAGCTAGGGAAAGCAGCCTGACTAGACAAAAATTTAACAAAGAGATCCTGAAAATGACAGAGCCATGGAAGGCTAGATTAGCTCTCCACCTATTCCTGGCTGACTGAGAAATTACACACATGCACAGGGTGTACCAAAGAGAGCCCAGTGAAAAAATCCTAGGCATACTTGAGAACTAGCTAATTTTGAATGCACTGATTATTTGGTCTACATATAGGTAAGTTAGCAGAAGATTGAATTAAAGCCTTATGAACTCAAGGTATTTGAGCAAAATCTCTGCTGAAATCAGTGGCTGACCACTGGACTATCTGACACAGAGATGACTTGTAGTAAGCCAGGCCAAATAATAATAATAATAATTTTTTAAAAATTTAAAGTCTGGGCAGAGACATCAGCCGTGGTCTGTAACTCATGGGGGAGAAAGATTCAAACACCGAAGCCCAATTTTTTTTTTTTTTTTAAATCAGGGGTGGAAAATCCAAATACAGACTTGCTATAATGTATTATTGAAAATGCCTGGTATCAACCAAAAATTATGAGAAATGCAGAGAAACAGTGATGTGTGCTTCACATTCAGGAAAAAAAAAATCAGTCAATAGAAGCCAACTCTATGAGTCCAGATATTAGACTGAGCAAACAACTTAAAAGCAGCTATTATTCATATATTTTAAAAAATCAAAGAAAACTTGTTCAAAGAATTAAAATAAAATATGAAAATATCTAATAAGTAAGGAATGTTAATACAGAAATAGAAACCATAAAAAAAAGAACCAAATGGAAATTTTAGAGTTGAAAAGTACAATAAATAAAATGAAAAATTCCCTAAATGGGCTCAAAAGCAGATTGGCAGAAGAGCAAATCAGTGAATTTGAACATATATTAATAGAAATCTTCCAATCTGAAAAATGGAAAAAAGAATGAAGAAAAATTGAACAGAACCTCAAAGAATTGTGAGACAGCATCAAACATATCCATGTAGGGGCGCCTGGGTGGCTCAGTGGGTTAAAGCCTCTGCCTTCGGCTCAGGTCACGATCCCAGGGTCCTGGGATCCAGCCCCACTTACGGCTCTCTGCTCAGCGGGGAGCCTGCTTCCCCTCCCCTCTCTCTGCCTGCCTCTCTGCCTGCTTGTGATCTCTATCAAATAAATAAATAAAATCTTAAAAAAAAAAAAGAAAAATCCATGTACTTGGAGCAACAGAAAGTGAAGAGAGAGAAAGTTAGAAAAAAAAATTGGAAAAAACAAAACCAAAAAATTCTCCAAGTTTCATGTCTAACATTAATCTTTAAATCCAAGAAGTTCAACAAACTCCAAGAATGATAAACTTTCAAGCTCCACCCCAAACACATCATAGTCAAAAAGCTGAAAACCAAAGAAAAGAACATCTCAAAATCAGTAAGAAAAAAATGACTCATCATGTACAAGGGAACAAAAATGTGATTAACAGCTAATTTCTCATCAGAAATAATGCAGTCCAAAAGGCAGAAGAATGACATATTCAAATTGCTGCAAAAACAAAAACAAAAACAAAATACTTTTAATCAAGAATTCCATAACCATCAAAACTAAAAATAAGGACATTTCTGAAGATCAAAAATTCAGAGAATGTGTTACTAGTCAACCTGTCATACAGGAAATACTAAAGGAAGTCCTAGTCCTTTAGGCTTAAAGAAAGTAATACCAGATTGCAAATATAAACCGCAGAGAGAAATGAAGAGCACAGAAATAAAAAATATGTGAGTAAATAGAACAGATAAACAAATATATATAAGAAACATGTATTTATAAATATATAATATAGTTTATAAGTAAATGTATTTTCTCTTAACTTTCTTTAAAAATATGAGATTGTATAAAATAATAATTATAACACTATATTGTTGGGTTTATAACACATATGTAAAATTATATGACAGGGTGCCTGGGTGGTTCAGTCAGTTAAGCATCTGACTCTTGATTTCACCTCAGGTCATGATCTCAAAATCATGAAATCAAGCCCCATGATGGACTCCATGCTCAGCCAGGATTCTGCTTGAGATTCTTTATTTCCTCTCTGACTGTCCTCCCACTTGTACTCTGTCTCTCTGTGTTTCTTTCTCTAAAGTAAATATATATATATATATATATATATATATATATATGGCAATAATATCACAAAAGAAGGAGGTGGAAATAGAGTTATATTGGAGTAAAGTTGCCACATTTTCCTGGAATTAAGTTGGGATCAACCTGCAGTAGCTTGTGGTAATTAAGATGTACATTATACTCCCCAGAACAACAACAACAAAGCTTTAAAAATAGTGATTAAAAAAAATCAAAATAGGAATAACAATTGCATACCAAAATTTTTGTTTGACACAAAAAAATACAACAAAGGACGAACACAAAAGCAAAAAGCCACGAGATGTACTGAAGACAGACAGGAACATGGCATATGTAAATCCAACCATGTTAAATATTGTGTGAGATGTGAATGGACTAACTCGAGCAGCAGAGAGTGTCAAACTGGATGAAAAAACAAGATCCAATAATGTGCTGTCTATAAGAGAAAAAGATTAGATTTAAAGACACAAATGGATTGGAAGTAAAAGGATGGTATGATTGTTTATGTCATATGTCAAGCTAACTGGGCCATATTACCCAGATATTTAATCAAACATTATTATGGACGTTTCTGTGAAAATGTTTTTTTGAGTGAAATTAACATTTAAATGGATGGACTCTGAGTGAAGCCGGTTACCCTTCATAATATGTGTGGGCCTTATCCGATTTAGTTGAAGGTCTTCATAGAACAAAAGCTGACTTCCCCTGGGCAACAAGGAATTCTGCCAGTAGGGGGCCTTTATTTTCATCTTTTTTTTTTTTTTTTGTGGGTTGTTGTTGTTTTTGTTGTTGTTGTCTGAGAGAGAGAGAGAGAGAGAGAGCAAGCGAGGAGCACAGGTTGGGGGAGGAGGGACAATGGAAGAGGGAGAAGCAGACACTTCATTGAACACAGAACCCAACACGGAGTTAGATCCCAGGACCCCAAGACCACGACCTGAGCTGAAGGCAGGTTCTTAATCAATGAGCCACCCATGTGCCCCAGTAGATGGCCTTTGGATCAAACTGCAGCTCCCCTGGGTCCTCATCCTGCCAGCCTACTCTGCAGATTTTAGACTTACTATGTGAGCCAATTCCTTAAGAAGAAATGTCTCTCTGTCTCTGTCTCTATGTGTGTGTGCATGCATGCACGTGTGTGTGTGTGTGTGTGTGTGTGTGTGTGTGTGTGTATGCTGTTGGTTCTGTTTCTGCAGAGAACCCTGACTAATGCCAATGACAAAAAGTATATCGTGCATACAGTAACCATAAGAAACTGGGGTGGCCATATTAACATCAGACAAATAAACATTAAAACAAAAAAATCTTACCAAAAGACAAGGGGGAAATTTCATGAGGATAAAAAGAATTAAATTTCAAGAGGATAATTTCCTTCAGTGAAGAAAAATAAAAATTTAAAATAACAGCAGAGCCTCAAAACACATAAAGCAGAAACTGACAGAATAAAAGGAAAAATATGCAATTCAACAAGTATAGTTAGAAACTTCAGCTTTCCTTTCTCAGTAACTGATAAAACTAGATAGTAAAAAAGATTATAGAGGACTTGAACAACACAACCAATTTGACATAACTGACATTTACAGAACACCATACCTCCAAACAACAAAATATACATTCTTTTCAAGTACCCATAGGACATTCTCTGCAATAGAGAATATGCCATGCTAGACCATAAAACTATTTTCAACAAACTTAAAAGGATTGAGAGTATATAAAGTACATTTTCTGATCACACCAAATTAGCTGGCAGTCAACAACAAAAAGAAATTTGAGGAAATCAGAAATAGAAAATAAACAACACATTTCTATATAATCCATGGATCAAAGAAGAAATCACAAGGAAACTTGGAAAATATCCTGGACTAAATGAAAATAAAGCATGACATATCAACATTTATGGAATACAGATAAGGCAGTGCTTAGAGGAAAATTTATGTCTTTAATTACTTGTATTAGAAGACAGAAAGATCTAAAATCAGTAATCTAAGCTACCACTACAAAAAAAAAAAAAAAAACACAAACAGAATAAGCCTACAGAAAATCATGGCAATTTGATCAAATTACTAAAAACTAGCCTAAAAAAATTGTAAACAAATTCAGAGGAAAACAAAGGGTAGAAGATAAGATACAAGATAAGAATGATGACATACTTCTGATCAAAAATTATGCAACCAGGAGTGCCTGGGTGGCTCAGTGGGTTAAACCACTGTCTTTGGCTCAGGTCATGATCTCAGGGACCTGGGACTCCCGCATCGGGCTCTCTGCTCAGCTGGGAGCCTGCTTCCCCCTCTCTGTCTCTCTCCCTATTTGTGATCTCTCTCTGTCAAATAAATAAATTAAATCTTTTGAAAAAAAATTATGCAACCAGAAGACAATGGGGCCTCTTTACCGTTTACTTCTTTATGGAAAGAAGCTGGAAATCTAGAATTCTTTTGCCAGCAAAAATACATTTCAAAAATGAAAATGAAATAAAGACATTTTCAGACAAAGCTGAGACAGTTGCTACAATGTATTATTGAAAATGCCTGGTATCAGCATTTACAGCATTTACAGCAGATCTTTCCTACAAAAAGATGATAAAGGAAATTATATAGGGAGATAAAAAAATGATAACGATGGAAATTTGGACCTACTCAACAAAATGAAGAATGCCAGAAATGATTACACATTAATTACAAAGTTAGAAATGGTAACTTTTCAGATGAAAAATTTGTTGGACATCACCATGACCAAGTGATCAAAATTATCAACACCAAGAAGACAAGTTGACACTGTACACTTCTTGATGTAGTATACCAAACAGGTCACAATATCACATACAGTACTCATACCAAAAATATATAACTCAAATGTAATTATGATAAAACAAACAAATCCAATGGTAGGATATTCTGTGCTCTATTTTAAAGACTAGGAAGATTTGAGAACTAAATGCAACACCTGATCCTGGGCAGGAAAGGAAAATAACTATGAAGGACATTATTGGGGAAACTGCTAAAATTTAAATATGTACTGAATATTAGGTAATAACATTGCATCAATATTAAATTCCTGAATCTGATGACTGTGTGGTAATTATGCAAGAGAATATAAATGTCATTTTTCTTAGAAAATATAAACTAAAATATTTAAAGTAAGAGGTATTATGTCTATGAAATATTCTTAAATGATTCTACAAAAGATACATGTCTGTACACATGAATGCTATAAGTGACCCTCTAAATGTACATGTCTCACCACCCTGACATTTACCATTTGCAGTGAGGAGATGGGACTACATAATCTCTTAGTTTCTTCTTCTTCTTCTTCTTCCAAAAAAAGATTTTATTTATTTGAGAGAGAGGGAGTACAGGAGCAGGAGGAAGGGGCAGAGGAAGAGAGGGAGAAGCAAGTTTCCCACTGAACAGGGAGCCTGACTCAGGGCTCAATCCAAGGACCCTGGGATCATGACTTGAGCCAAATGTAGACACTTGACTGACTGAGCCACCCAGGTGCCCCTCTCTTAGTTCCTTCTATCTCAAAAATTACAGGACACTGATTTTACCCAATTTCTCTCATCTTTTGCATCTCAATCACTTCCCTCAATTCGCCTCAAAGCTGCTCCACAATCCATTTCCCACAGAGGCCAGCTATTATGAATAAGCTCTGTTCATTTAAGGAGGTAGGGGAAAAACATGAATAAAATGGAGAGAGTTGTAGAAAAATACAAAAACACACTAATTAAACTTCTGGAGGTGAAAAAAAAAATGCACTGGAAAATACTACACCTTACAGTTTATTCACCATCTAATTGACAAACCCATTTCCCATATTATACAGCAACTCTTCAAACATCATTTCCTTTAGGTATTTTTCCCAGATTGATTCAAAGACCCTTGTGACCCTCCTATAGCTGCTTCCTTTAGTGTATATTTAACTTGGTTCAAAATGTTCTAAGGTAATCATTTTTTTGACCTGTATTAACATATGCATTTGCCCATTTATTTGTGGCTTGACTTAATGTGCTAAATCTGACTGTGAATCCTCTGTATGTATATTCATGAATATTTATCTGTCTTTGATTTTAAAGGGACTGTGTTCTCATAGTTTAGTAGGACTGGCTTTACTATAAAAAAAAATTAATCAAAATAAAAATCTGATGGCCCACTTTCTTTCGTCATGTCCCTAACTCTCTAAAAAAAAAAAAAAAAAGAAAGTCATACAGGACTTCTGCTTTGAGGAAGATAGAGGATCTATACCTTTCCCTACTCTTCCTACTAAGTACAACTAAAAACTCTGGACATTATATTTGAAAACATAGGTACTCTAAATGGTAGAGAGAAGACATTAGACTGGCCAGAGACCTCAGGACCCAAGGAATGACATGGTGATGAGTTACCTGAATTTTCTTTTCTTTTTTTTTTTTTTTCTTCGTATACCCAGACTGGGTATACCCAGACTGGAAATGCCAACAAGCACAGACATAAAAGTCCCAATAAAAGCTTGCTTTCTCTAGCCAAAAATCTGAAAGATGAAAAGCTTTTAAACAATAACTACTTTACTGTAGCCAAATACAACAGGAGAAGAAACCATAGCCCCAGGCCTAGGGCCCTCCAAAGCACAATCCATGGAAGGAAAAATTGGTAAGTGAGAATTAGTAAAAGTTGAAAATTCTTGCTCTGTGAAAGACCCTACTAAGTAGATAAAACGATAAGCAAGCTACGGTCTGGGAGAAATTATTTGCAAAATGCGTATCTGACAAAGGAGTAGTATCTAGAAAATATAACGAGCTCTCAAAATGCAATAGTAAAAAACAATCCAATGAGAAAAAGGGAAAAAGACATCAGCAGACATTTTACTAAAAAAGATATACATACAGCACAGAATACATGAAAAGAAGTTCTACTCTGTTAGTCATTAGGGAAGTGTCAATCAAAACCTCAAGGAGATATCATTATATACCTATTGGAATGGTTAAAACAAAAAATAGTGACAACACCATATACTGATAAGGATCTAGAGAAACTAGGTCCCTCACACATTTCTGGTAAAAATGCACAATAGGAAAGCTGCTCAGGAAAATAATTTGGCAGTTTCTTCTAAACAACTACAATGACACGTAACTACCACATAACCACACAATTAAACTCTTGGGTGTTTATCCCAGAGAAATGAAAATTTACATTCACACAAAACATGCACATAAATATTTATAGCATCTTTTTCATGATAATCAAAAACTAGGACACAGGTGTCCTTCAATGTGTAAATGGTTTAAAAAAAAAACCTGTGGTATATTCATGCCATGGAATACTACTGAGCAATAAAAAGGAATGAATTATAA
The DNA here is from genome assembly GCF_009829155.1 of Mustela erminea. NCBI lineage: Eukaryota > Metazoa > Chordata > Mammalia > Carnivora > Mustelidae > Mustela > Mustela erminea. The sequence continues at coordinate 68,756,788 of NC_045620.1, read as the reverse complement.
TATAAACAGCAACTTCAGTGAATCTCCAGAGAAGAAGGCTGAGTAAGAAAAGCCAATTCCTAAAGTTTACATATTGTATGATGTCATTTATATAGTGTTCCTGAAATGACAAAATTATAGGAAGGGCAAGCATATTTGTGGTTGCCCAGAGTTAAGGAAGCAGCAGGGGGTGGGAGGGAAGTGGATGGGGCAGGGCCATGAAAGGGCAACATAAAGGATACGTATGGGGATGGAAATGTTCTAAATGTTGAGTATCGATTTCAAGACCTCCTTAGGATATCGTGGTCCAGTTTTTGGAGATGTTATTTTTGGAGGAAACTGGCAGAAGGTGCCTGGGATTTCTGTTTTACTTCTTACAACTACATGTGAATCTACAATCATCACAAAATAAAAAGCTTACGTTTAAAAAAAGTAAATACACTGGATGAGATGACATTTGTCAGTTTTTAGCCCTTTAGACCTTAGTGTAAAAAATATTTTTATTAGAAGGAAACTTCAGGGGGCGCCTGGGTGGCTCAGTGGGTTAAGGCCTCTGCCTTCGGCTTAGGTCATGATCAAAGGGTCCTGGGATCGAGCCCCGCATCAGACTCTCTGCTCATCTGGAAGCCTGCTTCCTCCTCTCTCTCTCTGCCTCTCTCTATGCCTGCCTCTCTGCCTACTTGTGATCGCTCTGTCAAATAAATAAATAAAATCTTTAAAAAAAAAAAAAGAAGGAAACTTCAGGGAGAACAGGATGACCCCAGGTGCCTTGTGAAAAGAAGATGGGCACACACCAGAGGTTTAAAGGACCTGAAGAGGGGCACCTGGGTGGTTCAGTGGGTTAAGCCTCTACCTTTGGCCCAGGTCATGATCTCAGAGTCCTGGGATTGAGCACTGCATCAGGCTCTCTGCTTGGTGGGGAACCTGCTTCCCCGCCACCTGCCTCTCTGCCTGCCTTTCCGCCTACTTGTGATCTCTCTCTCTCTCTCTCTGTCAAATAAATAAATGAAATCTTTAAAATAAATATATAAATATATAAAGGACCTGATGAAGCCAGATACAGAAGTTGAACTTCATCAGCTTCTTAATTAAGTCCAGGGCTGGCCCTGGTAGGTGCCTTGCAAAAAATTTTTTTATAAAGCTCTCTCTGTCTCTCTGTCTCTCTCTCTCACACACGCACACACACACTGCTAAATACAATATATCCTTCATGCTACTGTTACTCAAAATATTATTGATTTATGTCATGGGACTACAGTCAAGGAGGACTACTTTCTTTTTTTTTTTTTTTTAAAGATTTTATTTATTTATTTGACAGACAAAGATCACAAGTAGGCCGAGAGGCAGGCAGAGAGAGAGAGAGAGGAGGAAGCAGGTTCCCTGCTGAGCAGAGAGCCCGATGCGGGACTTGATCCCAGGACCCCGAGATCATGACCTGAGCCGAAGGCAGCGGCTTAACCCACTGAGCCACCCAGGCGCCCCAAGGAGGACTACTTTCAAGCCAATGCAAGCTTTGTTTACTGAAGCCACATCTGTTTAGTGGCAATTATAGCCTTAAATGGCAAGTGAAATAGTTTTCTTTGACTCCTCTCCAAACCTCCATGTGTCCTCTCTTCTAGAGATCACAGGTGGCTTATGCTCTTATCTGATCCATTCTCCCTTAAAAAAAGGTTTGTTCAGTGTTTATGGATTTCTTGTTGCTATTCTCTGTGCATTGGCCTCCCTGTTCAGTGACCAGTGCCACCAGGCCATCATTATTGCTCCAACATCAGCTCTCAGTCTTCCACTACATTCCAACTACCACCCCTGTATTCCCTGGTGTTAAGGGAGTTTTTTCTCAACTATGGTAATTTGTTAATCAGAAAGTTAAGCTTCTTTCCACTTTTCTGTTTTCTTTGTTTTAAAAGTAAGTTGGTAACGGGACAGAATTATTTGAGTTTGCTTTCTGTCTCTAATCCCAGAGGTATTATGTATTTCCAAATTTAAATGGTAGATTTGAAATAAACCCTCATACCATAGTGCTTGTAAAAACAAAGAAATAGAACTTGAGTTGCCAGAACTCCATCTTTCTATGTGACCACTTAGACATTTTTATCGTGTTTGAAATCGAAAATGGTAAGACAGAATGAATGTAAACTTCGAGGTGTATTATTTTTGTTTAGTGAGTACAAATTTTAGTTCATTCAAAATGATTCTTACTGAATATTAATATCTTTAAAACTGAAATTTCTTTTTAGTTGTTATTTCTTCTGATTTGTTTTTAAACTGTTATTATTCATAACATAATAATATGTAAAAATAAAGGTTTTTAATCTTTGACTCCAAAAATGCATTGTCATTAAAAAGTGTTAATCTATTACCAGTTTCCTTTTATACATCATAATATTTATATTTATATATATTTTTCACTCCACAGAATCATTTCAGAATTTACAAACACCCACTACCAGCCAGCAACAGAGTATATCATTCTTAACATTCCCTCCCCTGGATGACAAAACTGTTTCAGTAATAATCACAAAATTAAACAAATAATCAATGATGGCCAGAAAAGAAAACCTATATTTTATTTAATGGTATGTATGTTTACTGGCACACACACAGGGTGGTAAAAAGTATATAGCTCTAAATATTATAATTCATAAAAGGAAATCAGTGATCGATTAATAATTTTTAATGATAATGTATTTTTGATAATGCATTTTGGAGTCAAAGATTAAAAACCCTGGGTTACCTGGATGGGTTCAGTCGATTAAGTGTTCAACTCTTGATTTCGGCTCTCGTCATGAGGATCTCATCTTCATGGTCTCATCCAGCTCGGCCCTCAGCTAGAGTCTGCTTGAGTCCTGACCCTCTGCCCCCCACCACTCACACACCTGAGTGTTCTCTCTCTCTCTCCCCCCGTCTCCCTAAAATAAATAAATCAATCTTAAAAGATGAAAAACCCTTTTATTTACATATAGTATGTTATCGTAATGAATAGCAGAGTTTATTTATTTTTTTTTTTAGCAGAGTTTAAAAACAAGAAGAAAAAAGAACTAAAAAGAAATTTCAATTTTAAAGATATTCAGTAAAAACCATTGTGAATGAGCTAAAATTTGTCCTCACTAAACAAAAATATTACACGTCAAATTTTACATTCTGTCTTACTATTTTAAATTTCAAATGTAATGAAAACGTCTAAGTGGTCTCATAGAAAGACGGATTTTTGGTAACTCAGGTCTATTTCTTTGTTTTTATAAGTACTGTGGTATGAGGGTTTATTTCTGATCTACCATTTAAATTTGGAAATACATAATACCTCTGGGGTCAGAGACAGAAAGCAAACTCAAATAATTCTGTCCCATTACTAACTTACTCAAGAAAAAAAAGCGTTTGGGTAAGTCTCAATATATTGGAAGCTGACTGTATAACAGGGACTTTTCCATATTAACTTTCATGTAGAATGCAGTATTTATTAAAGGATAAGTAATACAAATGTGCTCATTTGAAGTTTACATATACTCTTAAAATGTGACAGCATCCCCTGGGGATATAAACATATGTTTATAAAAAATTAAAAATTAAAAAAAAAATGTGACAGCATGCCAACAACTGTTAGACCAACAAAAGATTTTGAGGGGATGAGTATTTTATCACTGACATCATTTAGAATTGCTAGCACATGGTGATAAGCAAAAACTTAACGACTTTAACTCGGCTTTACAATTGTTTTCAGCACCTCTAGAGAAACGCAGCCCCTATCACGGGCAGCCAGGGTGGATCACTTTCACCTCCTCACACTTACTTTGCTACTACATGAACAATCTGGCCCGTAGTGTGTACCCTGATTGGTCTCTCCTTCTAACAATTAAGTGCTTCTTACATTTGTAGCAGGAAAATAATTCAATCTATTAAGGGTAGGAGAACAGAACTTCCTTTCCCTTCTGCTTTTTTACTGCTGTGAGAAGTCATCTGATATATTCTTCTGAAGTGGGAGGAAACCTTCCACAAAGTTGAAAAGAGCAGTGTTTGGGCAGTTTGGTTGGGGAGATAGGTTGGTAATCTTTAAGGAATTGCTGCTTGCTTACCGTTCACTCCTTTTGGATTTGTTCTCCTCAGTATTGAAGAATAATAGCTTACTAGCTCTTTCAGAGAAGGTTTATAGATAGGTCTCTTAGGGAGGTTGTTGAAGAACAAAATTTTCTTTTTTCTCTATGTCTCATGTGGTGGTTCGGGTCATGGTTCCTCAGTATAGTCCCTACAATAGTAGAATCTGAAATATGTAGGAACTTGTTAGAAAGTATATTCTCATCCCACCTAAGACCTCCCGAGTCAGAAACTCTGGGGGTTATGTGTTTGCATAAATCCTCCAGGTGATTCTGATATACACTAATGTTGGAAAACCACTGATTTAACTAATGAACGACTTCCTACGTTGATACTGAGGTTTTTCCTCATAGTTTTAAAAATATTATGTTATGACTTATACCATCTACTGTTACTGATGAAAAGACTGCTGCCATTCTGTCTTTATGTTTTATTGAACTGTATGAAATTCCCAGTATCCAACCATATTTTGTTGAGATAAATTTACAAATAATAAAACTCACCAATTTAAAGTACATAATTAAATGAGTTTTGGCAAGTGTACAGCAATGTAACCATCATCACAATCAAGATATAAAACATTTCCAACACCTAGGGCACCTGGGTGGCTTAGTCAATTAAGCGTCCAGCTATTGATTTGAGCTCAGGTCATGATCTCAAGGTCATGGGACCAAAACCGGCATAAGTCTCTGTGCTCAGTGGGAAGTCTGCTTGAGATTCTCTCTCTCCTTCTCCCTCTGCCCCACCCCCCCAATATAAAAAAATAAATCTTAAAATAAAAAACACATTTACAACACTCAAAAATATTCCCTCATTACTCATTACAATCTATCCCTCTTCCCATCCCTGACAAGCACTAATCTCTTTGTCACTATAAATCAGATGGAATTTTCTAGAATTTTGCATACATGGAATCATATAGCATATACCCTTTTGTATCTTGCTCCTTTCATTTAGCATAATGCTTTTGAGATTTATTCTTATTATCGTATCTGTTGGGAGTTTGCTCCTTTTTATTGCTGACTAAAATTCCACTATATGGATAAACTACAATCCAAGTAGTGGACATTTGGGTCAATATAGTTGTCTTGCTTTCTAGCTATTTACAGAGGGAGGGGAAATCCCATAGCAGTTACTCTTTCAGAGGCAGAAGCAGAATCCTTGCTCAGTCATTTTTGATCTACAGCTGATCTCTATTTCACATGGCTCAATCCAATAGCTAATCTTTTCTTTCTATCTTGAAATTTTAGGGTTTTCTCTTGTACCTTCACTTTCTATGTTTCCACTCTACTATATACATTCAGATTTGTTTGTATTTATTCTACTTAATTCATTTGTACAATTTTTACCTGAAGACTCATATCTTTCCTTGATTCTGGGAAATGTTCAGCCATTATCTCTTTAAATATTTGCTCTCCTCTTGTCTCTTTTTTCTTTCTCTGCACTCTCTCCCAGACATCTGGTGTAACCTCTTATTTTATATTTTAATTTCCACGTCTCCTAATTTCCCTTTTGATTTTTCTGACTTTTCTCTCTGTGCTCTGCATTCTGTATAATTTCTTTATCTATCTATCTATTTTTCTATCTATCTATATATATACACACACACACATATGTATATATATATATATATATTCTGTAATTCTAATTCTGTAATTTTCTCTTCAGATGATCTAAACTACTATTTAATCCAATGGTCTTAATAAGTTTTCTCAATATTTTAACTTCTGGGGTTTCTGTAAGTTCCAGTTACTGATTGCTAGATAGCAAACTATCTCAAAACTTAGCAGCTTAAAACAACCTTTTAATTTTGCATGTGATTTTGTAGATGAGGAATTCAGAAGAGTTTCCATCTGAGGTTCTTGCTTAGAATCTCTTACACAGTTGCAGTCAGACAGTGTTTAGAGCTAGAACAGCAGGTTCTGGAGAAGTTATAGATGGCCAGAGATCTCTCTTTCTTTAGTCATGGGACCTCTACGTGGGGTCACTTGGGCTTCCTCACCCCTGACCACTCCTGGGCATCTGGACTCCTTACATGGCAGCTCAGGACTCTAACACAAGTGATCCAATTAGCAAGGCAAAAACTACCCCACATTTCTGACGTAACCTCAGAAGTCTATTCTACAATTACAAATTTTCCTCATTCTATTAATTACAAATGAGTCACAATCATGTTCCTTAAGGGAGGTGACACAGACCTCACCTCTTGACGGAAGGAGTGTAAAGGACACATTGTGAGAGAAAAGTATGTAGGATGGGAAGCATTGCTGTGGCCATCCACGAGTAACGGTTTTGGAAGATACAATCTGCCATCCTACGTGATTCTCTTTCAAATGCCTCCTTTTTTTTTTTTTAATTTTTTATTTTTTATAAACATATGTTTTTATCCCCAGGGGTACAGGTCTGTGAATCACCAGGTTTACACACTTCACAGCACTCACCAAAGCACATACCCTCCCCAGTGTCCATAATCCCACCCCCTTCTCCCAAACCCCCTCCCCCCAGCAACCCTCAGTTTGTTTTGAGAGATTAAGAGTCACTTATGGTTTGTCTCCCTCCCAATCCCATCTTGTTTCATTGATTCTTCTCCTACCCACTTAAGCCCCCATGTTGCATCACCACTTCCTCATATCAGGGAGATCATATGATAGTTGTCTTTCTCTGCTTGACTTATTTCGCTAAGCATGATACGCTCTAGTTCCATCCATGTTGTCGCAAATGGCAAGATTTCATTTCTTTTGATGGCTGCATAGTATTCCTCCTTTTAATAAAAGGATGTCCGGGGTGCCTGGGTGGCTCAGTGGGTTAAAGCCTCTGCCTTCGGCTCAGGTCATGATCTCAGGGTCCTGGGATCGAGCCCCGCATCAGGCTCTCTGCTCAGCAGGGAGTCTGCTTCCCTTCCTCTCTCTCTGCCTGCCTCTCTGCCTAGTTGTGATCTCTGTCTGTCAAATAAATAAATAAAATCTTAAAAAAAAAATGATGTCCTATAATTACAAGTTCTATTGCTCTCCTCCCCACCGCCCAACTTTTTGAATACTTTTAAGCACATTTAAAATCTACTTTGCATGGTGTCCTAGTTTGTGGATAAGAACCTATCAAGCTTTTCCAAGGTTGTCTTTGCTAGGGGTTCAATGGGATTCACTGATTACACACAAATATTTAGTTTATATTTTGGTACAGGGCTTCTATATGATGGGATTTCTGTGAGAATTTGAGCCTGAATAAGCAACAAAGAATAAGGATCTATATTTCTTAGCTGATTCTTTCGATATCCATGGCCTAAGGATAGGAGCCTGGCCCGTGATCTGCAGAGAGCCTAACTATAGCCTTCCCCCATGTACAGAACTAAAGACTTGACTGAACTTTTTTTCTGGTTGTTAAAATCCATACCCAAAGATGCTAGGATTACTCATCAGACATAAGTAGCATTCACATCTATAGATTCTCAATTTCTGACACATGGACATTTCTATTTCTTATTTACAAGTTTAGCTATATACTTTTTAAAAAACATTTTTTAGCATCTAGTAACTTGATGTGTAGGAGGGGAAAGAAGATTTCCCATGTTTTCTTGGTCCGCATCTTGACCAAAGTCAACAGTGTTTCTAAATGTAGAACTTTGGATTGCTGAGAGCTTGAATTTAATGAACAGATAAGCTTTTTTTTTTTTTTTTTTTTTTTTTTTTTTGGGATCACCTAGCCTCATTTTAGGAGAGAGAAAATAAGGCTTTTTGTGTGGAGGGACAAAGAAAGCAGGGGTGTGTATTTGAAGAATAGGCAAGATCAGCACCTGCTGGATTCAGGTCACAGATGTCAAGGACCCATTCTTGAAGAGTTGTTCCAGTGTGACTCTGCTCCCCGCAGAGTCTGCAGAGGACTGTAGTGACAGTCACTATTCAGTGATCATTCTATCCCTATCAGCTCACTATCCAGTCATCAATTGAGTAGAACTCTAAACTGTACATTTTCTCAGAACCCTTGACCATAAGCTTTCCACTTGAGAGGTGAAGAGTAGCAACGCTCTACCCAGCCATGATTCTATCCAGGCCACAATATTTGCCAACTTTAGGAGAATTCCTCAGAAAACTGAAATGAACATTCTGGAAAGCCAGCAAGTTTTGGCTTACTTTTCCTTCATGGAGAAATAAGGCATAATAGAGCATTAAGAATCCGGGCAGCTGGAGGATTCACCCGTGTCACAAGTGCAGATTTTAGGCACAGGTGAGATAAGAGGTGGTGAGAATCCTAAGGAAACTGAATCTAATCCAGCAGAGCCAGTTCTTGGTAGGAAAATGTGATTTTATTAAAATTAGTCTTCCCATCTTTCCCTCTTCTTGATATTTATTCAAAGGGAATTATTTTCAGACTTCTGTCTGAAAACTCCTTTAAAATGGAGACTTGTAAGGGTTCATATTTATGCAACTGCTCTTGTATAAGCAAGATGATAATGATAAAGATGACTCACCAAACACTACCCATTCCCCAAGGTCCAGTCAAATTATCACCCCCCTGTGTGAAGTCTTCTCTGTCAACATGAGCCCATTCTGACCTCTTCTTTCCTCTGACCTCCAACTTATTGTCTATTCCACTCACTGGTCACCTCATACATGCCTCAGGATTTTTCCTGTCATTATCTCAAGTTATTTATCTCTAAAATTTTTGTAAACTTCTAGTATATTGAGGTTTAGACTCTCTAACCAGATTATAGAATTTTTAAGTCCAGGAATATACATTGCACATCTTCATCTTAATAATTTATAGCACTCACTATAGGCTAAGCATGACACAAGGGCTCCATAAATATTCATAAATGATAGCTTATTTGTTCACTGTTCTTGTTTGGAAGTTTACATGATATACCATATATTCAGAAACTGGGATGCTCCAGAATACAAAGAACCCTTGAAGAAATGAGTCTGTTTCAGCATGCCTCCATTTCCCACTGCAGCACTGAGATGGCAAAACTTTCTCGTCTCTGCTACACTGGTAGATGAGAAGCTGCTTGTTGTGGTTATTAGTGTTTTAATTGCACAACATAAATATTTTTAAATATAAGGTTACTGTAAAGCCTTGGCACAATTATGCCTCACTTTCTACAAGTGACATAGCTCTGAAAAATTAGATGAAAAATGTTTCCACTGATTTATTGTTTGACTTTATAATTTAAAGTTTGGTATGGGTCTGTCAGTTGCACAATTAAATATACAGTAGGAACTTGAAAAAAAGAAAAAACTTAAGTCAGATTAAATTGACTTGAAATAAGGACTCTGCACTAATTGTATATTGTATAATGTATAAATAAAATTTAAATTACAATGTAAATTGTATAAATTCAGACTTTTCTCCTGCACCATCCTCCAACAACACAGAGAACATCCATCAGTGACCCATCATCCAAGTCCCTCTGTCTGATTTGTACTCTCCCTACTCTTGCTTCTTCTCTTTGGAGCCTACCTGGTGAAACTCTAAATGGAGTAAGCCAACTTTCTGCTTTCAGGGCTCTTGAGCCTTAAATATTAAACTCTTCTGAAGACCATATAGCCCTGTGGATTTCACCATTACCAGTCTCCTCAACCACCTCCCCAGTGGTATCACCATCACCAGAACTCATAGTAACTACTTCACCTCCCACTTAGCTGGAAAAAAAAAAAATGCATATATGTGTGTATGTGATAAAATGCGAACAACCTCAACAAAATTGCTGCTTTGTTCAACCCCACCCACATCCCTTCCCTAACAAACTTTTATAACTGAAATGTGACTTTGGGTGTCCCTCTGATGATCAGAGACCTAAATAATTTAACCTAAGACTTCAGCCCTCAATTTCTCTACCTGTGTAAGTCAAGAGAGCCTCCTTAAGATTTATGCAAATGCAACACTTAATTGCCTTTGCCTTATCTATTTGTTTTGCACCTTGTGTTTTGTCTCTAAGGAACCCCTCATAGCCAGTATGCTCACCGTGGCCCCTTCACTATTTTCCACAGGTAATCCTATTACAATAGTGGTTTTGTGAATTTCATAACTTCACTGAGGCTTGAAGTTATGGGGAGGTATCATATGGGACACACATTGCCTTTCACCAGTACAATGTCTTTACTCCCTCTTATGTCAGAAACCATCCAAAGCCCCTGCTCCTTATCCATGACCTTTAACACCATGAGCCATTGAAGTGTGGCTTACTTCCTAATGCTTCTCTTTTGAGGTCTAGTCTTCAGATCTTTGGGATTCTGGAAAATGAAATTTTCAATATCTCATTTTACTTATCTTTTTTGAAACTTTTCTTTGCTTCCATTTTCAGTGGAAAGGCCGTCTTTTATTTTTTTCAACAGTTGGAGCCTTATTCCACTACTCATTCTTGGGCTTCTATCATCCTCTGAGGCCTTGCTTTACAAATTATCTCTCTTCTTTCTTGCAACTCTCCCCACAGCTTATAAACAAGCAAAGTTAATTTCCTCTTGCAAGAGACAGACAGTATTAAACTTAAAAACTTCTACATAACAATGAACAGATGAAGACACAAATTATAGAATGGGAGAAAATATTTGCAAACTATACTTTTGATAAGGGGTTAATATCTAAAATATATAAAAAACACAACACAATAGCAAATAATAATAATAATAACTCAAATTTTAAAATGGGCATATGAAAAGGTGCTATAAATATCACAAATCATCTAGGAAATGTAAATCAAAACTGCAAAAAGATATCCCTCTCTCCTGTTAGAATGGCTATAGTCAAAAAGACAAGAGCTAACAAGCATTGGTGACGATGTAGAGAAAAGGAAACCCTTGTACACTGCGGTTGTAAATTGGTATATCCATTATGGAAAAGGGTATGGAGATACCTCAAAATATTAAAAATAGAACTACAATATGTTGCAGCAATCCCCCTTCTGGGCATATACCTGAATGAAATTAAATCAGGATCTGAAAGTGATATCTGCATCCCCTTATTCACTGAAACATTATTCACAATAGTCAAGATATAAAACCAACCCAAGTGTCCATCAACAGATGAATGGGTAAAGATGATGTGATATTTATACACAATGGAATACTATTCCACCATTAAAAAGACGGAAATCTTGGCTTTGGGGAAAACATGGATAAACATGGAGGACATTATGCTAAGTGAAATAAACCAGACAGGAAAAAAAATGCTATGTGATCTGACTTATATGTGGAATCTGGAGGAAAGCAAAAAACACGTAACTCATAGAAGTAGAGAGTAAAAAGAATGGTGGCTTCTAGGGGCTTGGTTGGGTGAATAGGGAAAGGTTGATCAAAGTGTACAAAGTTGTAGTTACATAGAATGAAAAAGTCTAGAGATCTAACATATATGCCTGATTGCTATATTTAATAATACTGCACTGAACACTGGAAAGATGCTAAAAGAGTAGATTTCAGGTGCATTCATCACACCAAAATTGTAACTATGTGATGAGATGACATAGCTGGACTACAGGAATCATTTTACTATTTATATATATATATATCAAATCATCATGTTTGTACACTTTAAATATATACAATTTTTATTAAAAATACAGAAATGAATGGAAAAAAGAAAACTATTAAAATTTTCTTCTATTGTACTTCCCTTCAAGTTATTATTCTATATATTTTTTTCTCTCCCTTATGTTCAGGCAACAGAGTTTTCTACCTTAGTGTTACCAGTTCTCCTGCTCAGTCCCTTCCCACTACAACCTGGCTTCTGTCCCACCACACCATTAAAACTGCTGTCCCCTTGATCACCAATGACTTCCTCTTGCTAAGAAATAGCTAACAGTAATAATGGTTAGGATTTAATGAAGAAGCATCAGTGGTACTCTAAGTAAGTACTCGTATCTCTACAAACTCATTTGTTGTCCCATCAGTCATATAAAATAGATACTAAAATTATTCTATCTTACAGGTCAGAAAACAACCTTCCTTGGAGAGGTAAAGTAATGTGTCACACAGCTATAAATTGCTGAGCCAGGACTTGAACCCAATTCTTTTTGGTTCTAGTACCAGTGATTGGATGTCTAGGTCATATATATTCTCTCTCCGTAAAATTTAACCCTGTTACCACTCCCTCCTTTGTACAATTCTTTACTGTTTTGATTTCCATGAAGCCACTGTCTCCTACACTCTACAGCTACTCAGTCTCTTTTCTAGGCTCTTCTTTTTTGACCCATGCTTTAAATGTCAGAACTCTCTAGAGGTCTGTTCTCAGCTGCCTTTTACTTTTGTACCACATCATCTCCTTGGGAAAATTCATATATTCACCAGGAAACTCTTACTATTGTTTGTTGACAACAAACAACTGCAAGTGTCCAGGCAGTTTACTCTCTTGCTCTCCAGATCTGAATATCTAAATGTCTTCTCAATATAACTTGGAAACACAAAATCAGTATGTTCTAAATGAACCTACCTGTCTGCCTCAGCTGCCATCTCACCTTGAAAAAATGTCTTTTCTTGAGTGAAGAGCACTCTATCTATCCTGCTAACCAGCCAAGTCACCCTTAACCTTTCTCTCCTGCAACTCTCACATGCAATTAAACAAACACCAAGACCCATCAGTTCTACCACCTAAATAACACCCTTTTTTTTATAGTCACTTTCCAACTTCAAGCCTACATGATTGCAGTAGTCTCCTTTCTGGTCTTCCTGAACCCAGCCTTGCTGTCTTTGATCCATTCTTCAGTCTTCAAGCTACAAGTTGGTTCAGATATTCACTACTTGCCTCTCATTATCTTTGGACTGGCAGCTACTTGGGTCTTCACAGTTGCTCCATGTGCCTCATTGGGCACCCAGCATAAAGAGTAATGGCCACCCATAAGCCTATTGTGGCCAAAGAGATTATTCAAAAATTCAAAAGTTATCAAGCTCTCCCTTGATCAAAATTATTCAGGGGCTCCCTGATGCTCTTAGAAGACAATCCAAACTTATCATGATGTATCAGTCAGCTATTACATTAATACTATGTAACAAACAACCCCCAAATCAGAGGCTTACAAAAATAGTCTCTTATTATCATGTTCACAAGTCCATAGGTTGACTACAAGTAGACTGAGCTAGGCTAGAATTCATTTTCTTGAGCTCCAGGATCCAAATTATAAAGGTAGATAAGGTTCAGATATGTCTTCAGATCTGTACACGACATAAAGGATTTCACAATAAAGGTCCTGCCTTGTCATCCAAGTTCTTAGCACAGAACCTAGTCTATAGGAGATGATTACTAAATGTTTGCTGAATGACAATGAAGCCAGATAGGCTGGCTTTGGGGAAACCAAGAAGTTAATTTCTGTGTCTGCAGCCTCCCGATTCTCTATGCCATTTTCACCTTTATAGTGTACCTTTTTTAGGAAGCTGGTTCCCTTGTGATCACTTCCCTTGGTTCACCACTAAAACCCACTCTCACAAAGGTGGTACACCCAGTAATTTACACATTAATAAAAAATATCAGTCTGTTAACCCTTACAGATTTATTTTGCATCTGAACTTACACTGAAAAATCTGTAGCAGGACTTTGACTACTACTAAAAGAATTTAAATTACCTAGTAAAAGTAAAAGATAAAGAAAAATTTAACACTAAATAAATGGCAAGTTATATTGTCTTCCAGGTAAGGTTCATTCAAAAACCAGACTCAACTCCCATTAATTTATCATACAGATGTCAGCTCAACCCCTTCACAACTATGTTACAAAAACTTTCATTCCCTGAGGTGCTTTATTTTAAGCCCTCCAGGATGAAAGCTTTCTTTGAATATGCTACGGATAAAGACAGCTGCCACAGACAACGATCTTCCCATAACACACCAACATTCATGCCAGCCTCTCCCACGATTAATCCTTCAGCCTATGGTGTACACATGGCTTCTTCCAGTCAGATCCCAGAATGCCCCTAGAAATAGGTCATCTGAAATAAACATCAACCTCACTCTAAAAAGATTCTATGCCTATGTGGTCATAACCCAAAAAAAGAGTCCTTTGGGAAACAGGACATGTAAACAGCAGAGCCCAGGCATCCTTGCATCCTGTTCCTTCCTTCTGAACGGCAATTTCATATTTGGCCTCTCTCAAATCAACAGCTCTCTGTTCTCTCCATTGAGTTTGGGCAATTTCTTTCCCTCCTCCCCTGATTTCCACTGTTTGGCCCCTCAACATAATACTCGTAACAGTAAATATAACTAAGATGCATCTCTAAGCCGGATTGCTGGGAGTGGGAATTGCAGGGTGCAGTGTGGGGTTGCAGAGGAAACTAATATTTATTGTGAGATTTCCACACACCCTGTTCTATTGTTTTACATACAGGATGGAGTTTAACCCTCATAACATTTGTCTGAGATATCTGTTATTATTTCTATTTGTAAATAGGAAAGCCACAGCTCAGAGAGGCTAATTAACTGGTCTTCGGGTCCCACAGCTAGTAATCAGTAGAGATAGAATTAGAACCCAAACCTGATGAATCTCCAAAATCCATGTCCCCAGCACCTGCTATATGTCTCAATGATTGAGTCTTCTTAATAAAAGTAAGACACATTTTTAGAATTGTGTAGTAAACAAGAAACTTGTTTTGATGAACCAATCAACAGTTTCCCAATTAACAACCTCATAAGTGTTGAACTTCAGGTTAGACATTGCAGGTGAGACAGAGAAGTAGGTAATGGTCTCTTTGACCTCCAGTAGCTTATGACCTTGGAGAGGAGAAGATAATCTTGCATCCAACTAATGGATGAATGTTCAACTGTGTAGTATAGTCTAGAGATAGGACAGGCCATTGTGCACTGAACCAGGAATGGATCAGTCAGGGCTAGTTGCAAGAAACTAGATTTAAGCAGAAGGATTTTATTTAACAGCTAGTGGGCAATACCACCGTAATTTGGTGTCACTAGAATGGCTGTAATAAAAAAGACAGAGAATAATGAAGATTATTTGGCAACTAAGATGTGGAGAAATTGGAACCCTCACGTATTACAAAATAGTGCAGCCACTCTAGAGAACTATTTATCAATTTCTCAAAGATTAATCACAATTAGCATGCCAGAAATTCTACTCCTAGGTATATACTCAAGAGAAATGAAGAGAAAACATCTATACTTGTACATAAATGCTCATAGAGACATACAAATATCTATCAAGAACCCAAATACTCTATCAACAGATGAATGGATAAATAAAATGTGGACTAGCCATACAATGGAATATTATTCAACAATAAAAAGGAATGAATTACCAATACATGCTAAACATGGATGCAATTTAAAACCATTATCGTACATGAAAGAAGCCAATCACAAAAAAACTCATGCTGTACAATTTGGTATATATGAAATGCCAGGATAGGCAAATTTATGGAGGTATTAAATAGATTAATGGTTGCCTAGATCCAGGAGTAGGGAAAAGAATGGAAAGTAACTGCTAATGGATATGGGGTTTCTTTTGCAAGGACAAAATGTTCTAAACTTAGATTGTGGTGATCATTGCTCACACCCATTAATTTACCTTAAAACATTGAATTGTTCACTTTAAATGGGTGAAATTATATGGCATGTGAATTATATCTCAATAAAACTGTTTAATAAACTAGTGGGTAACTCAAAGAATCTCAGGGAGGCTGGAGAACAGACTTAGAGGTTGTGGAGGCAGAAACAATACTCTAAATTATTTGGGCAACTGGAATGGCAAACACATCATACCCATTGCTACTGGGCACAGACTGTGTTGCTTGTCCAGAGGACACAAACAATTCAGCTACAGGGAACACACCCATTACTGCCTCTGGAAGACAGATTACTTGTTGCTGCTATTGCTGCTGCTGCAGCTCCCACTGGCCACCAGAATGGATTCTGCACATTCCTGCTTCCTCTCACAGCTAGTTTAAGATGGGGACATCTCACTGGAATAGCCTAGGTCACCTGCCCACACCCTACCTAGCTGCAAAGAAGGCTGGGAAAGTGTGTATCTGGCATTATCAGGGTTGTAGGGGAAAATGGACCATGCCCTACAAGGGTAATTAATTCTCCAAACATAGAAAGGAAGCCACCACAAAGAATGACTAATGGTGCTACAGAAGGTTTCTCAAATTGGAAATAACTTTAGCTACCCTTTGAAAGTTTTTTAAAGATTTGTTTGTTTATCTTGAGAGGGGGCCAGGGCAGAGGAAGAGGGAGAGAATCCCAAGTAGGCTGTATGCCCAGCAAGAAGCCCCATGTGGGGGTCAATCTCATGACCCTGAGATCATGAATGGAGATGAAATCAAGAGTCAGTCATTCATTATGGACATTGGGGAAGGTGAGTGCTGTAAAGTGTAAACCTGGCAATTTACAGACCTGTACCCTTGAAGCTAATAATACATTATATGTTAATTAAAAAATTAAAAAATTAACAACAACAAAAAAAGGGTCAGTCATTCAACTGACTGAGCCATCCAGCAGTCCATCTTTAGCTGCTCTTTTGGGTGGGGGAGGGGAGTGGACAAGATTTGGACCCAGAAAAACGAGAAAAAACATTGCAATTGAGGAAATTCCATTGGGTGAATGGGACTAAAAGCCTAGGTTTTTCAGGAATTCACAAGCTCCTCCAACATGATGGAAAGATAAGACATGCCAGTGTCTTAATGGATAACAGAGAAGGCAGAGTGACACCAAGCTCTGGGCTATGTAGTTGTAGAGACTTTAAAAGAAAAAAGCCACCGAAGGGGGGTTATTAGAGGAAACCCTCAAGGTCCAAATCACTTGTCAGAATTTCTTTGTACTCTTTGTAGTCACCAGGGGATTCAGTGACAACTGGAAAGTTAGAAGCAACCAGTCCCTCAAGTATCAGGAAGGAGGCACCCAGGTGGTTTCTTCACTTCCTTTGTTTTGTCCCCTTGCAGGCCTGGGCAGGAAACAAAGCAGTGGAAACAAGGGCTGCTTTTGAGGTGTATTCAAATGGGGGCCACGGTGGCAGTTTGGGGGTGGGACATGTTATTTCTAGCTTAGACTGTTGAGACTTTGCCGAATGATTTTTTTCTCCCTGTATCTCCCATGAACACAGGATGGATTGATCCCTTCCTCAGACCATCCCACATCATTTCTTTCCATTCTTGAGTTCTATTTGGAGCTCTAAATCTTTGTTCCACCTGGGTAGCTGCCATGATGTAGGGCAGTCTGGAAGAGGGTCTGGCCCTTTCACCATAGTTCATTTCATTTTTATGCTCCCTTTCTATCTGGCTTTTCTTAATAGCTTTGAGATGAATTTCCTTTCAGCCTTGCTCTGGCCTTGGGAAAGCAAAGAGTTGAGTTATTACGCACGATAGGAGCATTTATTTATCTGGCTTTCATCAAGATAAATAACAAATTTATATAAAAATCTTAGCACATCAAAAAAATCCCAATATAGAAAAAATAAGCATGGTTTACTTAATGGTTTTGCAAAACTTTGCCATAAAATCTCAACATGGCAAATTAATTTGCTAAATAGTATCTTAACCTAAAGTCGCTTGTAGCACTATGGGGGCAGATGGAAGATGTGAATTTTAGGAAAGTCTCACCACGGAGCTTTAAAAAAAAAAATCACCACATCAGCGACATCATACATAAAAAGCAGGGATGATGGATTTGCCATCAATAAATTTAATAGCAGCCAGAGCACCATTTGCTAGAAATTCACTTTGAGTCTGAATTATTTTAAATAAGGCATCACACAGAAGGGTACGAAAGAAAAAATTCCCAGCTCAGTTTCCATTAATTTCCCAGCCAGTAACTTTGAAATAGTGTAGAATTTACAGATCAGCAGCAAAAACTCACTCAACCAGGAAGAAAATGGGCCATTTCTCTTTTGGTGTCCAACTGAAGACTCCACTTAGGAGCTAATTCCTAATTCTTGAAAAGTCTTTTAACTATATCCTTTCTTGATTTTAACTGGCCTGAAGCACTTCCCGTGACGCAGGGAAGTGTGAGTGGTTTGAGATTTCCCTGCATTACAAAGAGCATTGTCCAGGCCCCCAAGTGGCAGCCCACTCAGGTTAGCCGTAAGGACCATGTCACACCAACTGAGAGGAAGAAACAAGACATTAACTTTGGCTTTTGTCACTGGCAACTTGGAAATGCTGAGCAAGTGGAAGAGAGAAATGTGTATGCCTCATTTTTGCACCTCATTAGAGGAGATTGCCTTTCTGTCCTGTCTTCCTCCATAGAACCTGCCTATCGCAGGGGCTGGGATTTGGGACAGTTATTTGGCTGTTCTCACACTCACAAAGGGCTTCAAGTTCAGATGTTTGATGTTATCATCAAAGGAGGTCATCCATCCAGTCCCAGAGATGCACAGTGACTAAAAGAGGAGGACATTCATGTAAAACTTTCATGCAGTCTGTGATGCACTATACAATAACATTTCAAATATTATTATTATGCAGATAACACAAAAACAACACTCTACATTTAATGTAAATGACATTTAAAACACAATTATTTTTGCAACACAGTTTTGAAATTTTTAATATATATGTATATATATCTGTTATTGTTATTATTATATATTATATAATACCAAGAGCCTCAAAGATAAATAAATAGAGGAATAAAGAAGAACACAAATAGACTCCGTCTGGTAGGCTATGTTTTACCTTGTTGTTGTTGTTTTTAATTTAATTTAATTTTTTTCAGTGGTCCATAATTCATTGTTTATGCACCACACCTAGTATGTTTTACCTTAATGAAAAAATGCTATCCATTTGACTCAGTTTAATTTGTTTCCAACTATTAAGCAGTCCTTAAGATTTTATGTTGCAGAGACGATAAAAGCAATCTATAAATAAAAATAATAGTTACTATTCAGTAAGCACTAACTACATGCTGGCCAATGTACTAGACCTTTCCTATTACTTTCCTTAACCCATGACAATATTCACATAAAGATTATTAAAGTAAAGATTACTAGCCACATATTACCTATATATAAACTGAATTGACATGTGCCTAAAATCACCCAAACGATAAAAAGAACTGGGCTGCTCAGGCAGTTAAGCGTCTGCCTTTGGTTCAGTTCATGATCCCGGAGTCCCAGGATCAAGCCCCATGTTGGGCTCCCTGCTTCTTCCTCTCCCTCTGCTCCTCCTTCTGCTCCTCCCCCTGCTCATGCTCACACACTCTCTCTCTGTCTCTCTCTCAAATAAATCAATGAAATCTTAAAAAAAAAAAAAAAAGAAGGAATAAGAACTGGGATTTGAGCCCACATCTATTTGTCTCCAAAGGCTGTGTCTTTAGCCACTAGTCAAAGATCATTTAAATGACAATTACTAATTCTATAGGAAAAGTAAAAGACATAACTGACCCGACATTCCAGAGAACATCTCCCTGAGTCGGTACTAGACAAATAATGTCAAATTCTACTCTTGGCCTCCTTTTTCTAAACCTCTTATTGACCACCTCCCGTCTATCAGCTCAGTTTTCCTTTGGACAGATAATAATCATACACCTAAACAGGCTTCAGCTTTAAATTTTTGTGTTCTCCTGAGGTTAAACCTTGACTGAGATTTGGATAGTTCAGAAAGTCCTCAGCAACCATTCACAGATCATTAGTAGAATGATAACCTTATTTACAGATGATAATATTATACTTAAGTATTGGACTACCTTGCTTTTTCTCCAGTACCCAATACTGTGCCTTCAGGGACGGAACTACCAATACTCAAATATTTTCACTAGCCTAGTTATAGGTCATGTCTTATTTTTAACAAATAATTGTAGCGCTTTAATAGGTAAGATAGGTACGTGGAATAACATTTGAAAAATGCAAAAGGGTATGTACTGAAAAGTAAGTCTTCCCACCCACCTACTCACTCCTGCCCTAGTTCTCTACCCGAAAGTAACCACGATCCTTAGGATATATTCCATGAAAGCATAAGTATTAAGTGTATCCATTGAAATGTCAATGTCCCACTCTGAACTTTGCATTTCTAATGATAGGTCTTTAGGAATGTTTCCTATCTGTACAGGGGTGCTCTCAATTCTTTTGTGTGTGTGTGTGTGTGTGTGTGTGTGTGGCTGTATAGTGTTCTATGGATGGATGTACCATTATATATTTAACCAGTCCCTTTTGATATACATTCAGGTTGTTTTCAGCATTACACTATTAGAAACCAAGACTTTCTGGGGCGCCTGGGTGGCTCAGTGGTTAAGCCTCTGCTCAGGTCAGGGTCCTGGGATGGAGCTCTGCTTTAGGCTCTCTGCTCAGCAGGGAGCCTGCTTCCCCCCTCTCTCTGTGTGTCAAATAAATAAATAAATAATTTGAAGAGAGAAACAATGCGTTTCTGCATGTAACAATTTATGTGCGTAGACATATCTATAACATTAATTTCTAGAGATGAAGCTATTTGGTCAAATTTAAGCTGCCTTTTCCAGAAGTTGTGCCAATTTACACTTGTTCAAACAGTTGCTTTCTTCTTAGTATGTTACAAACTTTTGGATCTTTGCCAATCTGTCAGTTTCAACTTGCATTTCTCTTATTATAGGGGTGATTGAACAACTCTTCCTATGTTCACAAATCATCTGTATTTCTTTTTTTGATAAAACACCTAATAATATCCTTGGCCAATTTTTCTATCAGGTTGTTGATGTTTTTTATTATTAAGAACTTTTTTTATATTAAGGAAATAAACCCTGTGGAATATGTGTTATTAATATTTTTTTCCTCAATTTGTTTCTTGTCTTAACTTTATTATTTCTTGGCAAGCAGAATTTTCTTATTTTTATTCATTAAATTTTATCAATCTTTTCTCTTAGGGCCTCTGAGACTTGTAAAACTTGAAAACCTTCTCCCACATTGATGTTGTATAGGAATTCTTGTATACAGTCTTGCATGACTTCCTTATTTATATTTAAATCCTTTCTCCATCTGGAATATGTTAGATAATTAGATAGGAGAGGAAAAGTAGTGATCCAAATTGATTTTAATGTTCTAATGACCATCAAGTGGCTCAAAAACCATGTTGAATTTCCTTTTTTTCAGATAATGCTTTATTAGCACACTAAGAACTCCAAAACTGGTGTCACCTTCATCCTCGGGTTCCTTGTAAAACCAGTCCCAAGCAGTACATGGAAAGCAGCATCATTACCCCTTAAGAAATAACCTAGTATCAGTAGAATGTGTTTCAATGAGAAGGAAGGTGACTGGGCAAACAAGTTTTAGAAGCCCTAAAGCTTATGAATTTGTGGGGTGGGGAGGAGGTAGAAGGAGTGTCCTTTAAGAAAAATAATATAAAATTAAAAATACGAAATTAGATATAAACCTGAATATTTATTTAGAGTGTAAAGATAAGTTACATAACAAATTTAAAAATGGAAAAGTAAATGCATTCTGAAAATATTAGAAAATACAGAAAAATAACAAAATAAAGTAACCTAATAATATTTTTATTAACTTCCTGATATCCTCCATAGTATTTTGGCTGCATATTCTTTGATTACCTTTTCATCTGGCAATGATATTATAATATTATTTTTCATAGAGAAACTAGAAAGATAATTCAGTTTTCCTCTAGTATTCCTCCAGGTTGATCAAAATTTGTTTTTTATTAATGATGGTTTAGAAATTTTCCTTCAGATTAGATGTGATATTGTTATTATCATATAACTTTGTAGGACTGTTGTCAAATTTGAGGAAATCTCTTATCAAATTTCTATCATATATAAACCATAAGATCTCAGGCCATTTCAAAGTTTCTTATTCAATGACTAACCTTAAATTGTCTTTGAATTGATGATATCCACTCACCAGTTTGTCATCAATGCCCTCATTGTAAAGTTCACATGTGTTTTATATAATTATTTGTTATCCAGTATTTTCTGCTGAATCATAAAAAAATATAAATTTTTTTCCAGTATGTTCATATGATTTTATCATTTTCACTAGTCGGACTGTCAAACAATACAGAAGTTTGTTCATTACTACTATTCAAAATGCATCTCTTCCATTTAGTGAATTAACTGCAAATTTGGGGGGATCAAATGCACTTTTTATTGCTTGTTTGCATTGCTTTCATTTCAATTTTATTTAATTCAGCATTGCTTTTATTCCATTAATTTCTATATGAAATTTTCTTGATCAAAGAGGAAAACCAGAGCACCTGGCTCAGTCACTTAAGCATCTACCTTTAGCTTAGGTCATGATCCTGGGATCCTGGGATCAAACCCGATTCTGGGCTCTTTGCTCAGCAGGGAGCAGCTTCTACCTCTCCCTCTGCTCTTCCCCCTGCTTGTGATCTCTTCTGTCTGTCAAATAAATTTTAAAAATTTAAAAAGAAAAAGAGGAAAACCAATAAGTTACAGCTAAAACTGTACTCTGAGGAAA
The DNA here is from genome assembly GCF_009829155.1 of Mustela erminea. Classification (NCBI taxonomy): domain Eukaryota; kingdom Metazoa; phylum Chordata; class Mammalia; order Carnivora; family Mustelidae; genus Mustela; species Mustela erminea. Next base: position 68,734,399 of record NC_045620.1, on the reverse strand, counting down.
ATATATAGCCTGAGTCCCAAAAAATACATTTCTTTGTAATGAATTTTTTTTTAAGAAGGTAGTAAAAGAATGAGGAAACCAAAAGAAAGTATTATAGGAGATAATAAAGACAAGGTTGGGATTTTTGAAATGTATAAAATGTTGTGGAACTCTTATTAAATCCTCAAAGTTTAATATTTGAAAAAGACCAATAAAAGGGGTAAATCTCTCTCAAACCTAATAAAGGGGTAAATATAGAAAAGAAAACCACAAGACTGGGAATAAGAAAGAAGATATTATGAGAAAATATGATGAGTGAACATTAAATTGAACTCTACAGCTATGATTTGAGAATATAGAGGATATAAGTGTATTCTTATTAAAACATGACCTTACAGGGGCGCCTGGGTGGCTCAGTGGGTTAAAGCCTCTGCCTTCGGCTCAGGTCATGATCCCAGGGTCCTGGGATCGAGCCCCGCATTGGGCTCTCTGCTTGGCAGGGAGCCTGCTTCCTCCTCTCTCTCTCTCTCTCTCTGCCTGCCTCTCTGCCTACTTGTGCTCTCTGTCTGTCAAATAAATAAATAAAATTTTTTTTTAAAAATGACATTACATTAAAATTGAAGTTTCACCTATGTTGCAAGGTACATCAGACTCTGTCTGCATCACTATATTCCAAAGGAAGGACTAAAGTACATGCAAAATTTATAAAGGCAAATTTATAAAGGCAATTTATAAATACAGGATTTATAAAGACAAAAATTTATTACATAATTTTAAAATTTCTCACCCATCTTGTAGTCACAAAAGGGTCAAGAGTTGGAAATTAAAGAGAAATTTGTCAGGAGGCTTTCTTTGGAAATAGCTGAGCTGTGGTTCCTACTCTCCTTCTCCACCAAGCACAGGGGAGTGTTACCAGCTGACCTCAAGTCTAATCCTAGAGATTTCAATTGGACAGCACAGAAAGCCTGATTTGTATCATTGGGAGGGAGAGGGGATGGTGGAGAAGAAAACAGTTATCTGGGGTCTTAGTCCCATCTAAGAAATCTCCTGAGCAAGAGAATAGCCATTCCAGCGGCAGAATGTAGGCAGGTATATTGGGACTGATCTGCCCTGTGATGTTTGTTGGGTCAGAGGACAAAACTTTCTTCCCTTAGACCAGACATAAGCCTTGAGGGAGAGAGAATCAGCTCTTTTGATTCTTGCCAAGAGCACAGTGTGAGAGGGCTATGACAGTGCAACAGAGAGAGTTTATACAGTTTATAATGGTAATGGGGAAAGTAGAGATTGAGGGCAGAGAAAGTGCATAGAATTCATTGCCCACATCACTAGATTTCCTGTCAGAAGTACCCAGCTGGAAAATTCTGAAAAATTATACAAGTGGCCATGAGAGAAAAGAAAAAGAAAAGAAAGAAAGAAAAAAAAAAAAAAAAAAGAACAGGCCTAGGAAATGTGAAGCCAGCTTATAACAGTATCTGTCAAAAATGAACTTTCTACCCATCTTTTCTCTCCTTCCTCTGGGCACATTCCAGCTCTAAAGGAATTGGAAATAGCAACTAATAATTGAGTGGAGGTGAGTAAGAGAGAGAAAAGGTTTCTCCCCAGTGATGACAGTGGTGGTAGTGTCCTTCTTTAATCTCTCTTATTTCCTATTTAAAAACAGAGCAATAGATAGCAGAATGAAACACCCATGCACGGGTAACATTTATATTGAAACTAATTGACAGGGTATCTACACAAGTCCCAAAATACAAGCAGCTGAAGACAGACTGTCAGGAGCCACAAGACCCGCATGGTATCCCAGAGCTTGCATAGGAGAAAGCAGAGGAAAGCAACACAGCATCAGACAGATATGCAAACAGAAGACCCCAAAATGGCTAAAAGGTATTTACTGCAAAAGATGGAAGGACACTGAGGGAGGAGCAGGTAAAACAGTGAGGCGTTTGGCCCAACCAAATAGCGGGTGAGCACCAGGAGCCCCTAGCAAAGCTGAAGCCCTCTGGCCCCTGTGCGCTGCCCAGCCCAATTTCCCAGGGCTCCCTTGCAGGATGGGGCCTCACACTGATGAAGAACCACTGGAACTACTCAGGGTTTGGTCATCCAAGCAAAAACAGAAACTGATGTGTTAGGTTAAGAAAACTAGATTAGCATAGAACCTTTCAATGGCCACACCATATAACAGAGGATATGGAAGTAAAATAATTAAGATACTCAAAAGAAGAAAAATGTGAGCCAAAGATCTTATATCCAGAAACATTGACTTTCAAATATAAGGGGCACAGATCAAAGATGATCAAAATACAGTAATTCAGAGAAAATTGTATCCATGAGGCTTTCCTGAGGAATCTATTAGAGAATGAACTTCAAACAATCAAAAGGGTTAGAGAGACATTGACATAAGACTAACAGTGAACCTTAAATATGGAATATATAATTATCTGTAGAGACAAAAGTAAATGAGTATTAAAAGGAAGAGTGTCTGTCTAGTAGGTAATGTTTATATGCTCAGGCAATATAGATGTAATACAATTATTAAAAAGATGAGGGGAGTTAGGGAGAGCATAATGAAAAAAATAATTCTAATTATTCTCAGTAAATATTATTGTTTTACTGAGACTATTATATATGCGATATATAGAATTAAATAAATGAGTAAGCACGAGACATCTGAGTCTCTCATCCCCCTTTTCCTTGAGAACCAAGATTATTGCGGAAGAAAGGACATGCAATTATAATATAAAAGAAGCTAAGTAAAAACCCATAGACCTGAATTTAAATTAGAAATATCATATAAACTCATGAGATGGTTTACCTTTGAAAATATAAATATAGATTTAGACACCTATACTACCTAGCTTTGTCCACTAAAAAAGCCTAGAAACAGTAACCAACCCAATAGCAATGGGCTAAACTAGTACCCAAAATGTCTTAAAATACCATTTCTCACTGAAAGAAATCTGTGTTTCTGAGAGAAATGGCCAATTCCAAGTCTGTCACAAGAAATGTACAAAAAAAGCCTAGAATGTCCTGTAACACTAAGCAAGGAATAGTCTGAATGTTTCAAAAGAACCCAGAAGCCAACTAGAAGAGGCTCATACTGACCAAAGATAGAAGAATTTGAGCTCAAAAAGATAGTAATTGTAATTATTGAAACCTATCAAATATGTTTCAATTCATGAATTCATAATATTTTAAAAAGCCAGACACAAAGGCCACACCTCATATGAAATACCTCATATTCATTTATATGAGATATTTAGGGGTGCCTGGGTGGCTCAGTAGGTTAAGCCTCTGCCTTCAGCTTAGGTCATGATCTCAGGGTCCGGGGATGGAGTCCCGCATTGGGCTCTCTGCTCAGCAGGGAGCCTGCTTCCCCCCACCTCTCTCTGCCTGCCACTCTGCCTACTGTGATCTCCTTCTGTCAAATAAATAAATAAAATCTTAAAAAAAAAAGATTTCCTTAAAAAAAAAAGAGAGAAATATCTAGGATAGGTAAATCTGTAGAGACTGAGAGCAAATTAGTAGTTGCCAGGAGCTAGGAAAAGGGAGGAAAGGGGAGTGAGTACTTAATGAATAGGGGGTTTCTTTTTGGAGTAATAAAGATATTCTGGAACTAGATGGAGTGATGTTGTACAACATTGTAAATATACTAAATGTCACTAATGATAAATTTTGTATTATGTATATCTCACCACAGCTTTTAAAAATCTGGAGAGCCTCCTAGGTGGCTCAGTTGGTTAAGGGTCCAACTCTTAATTTCAGCTTAGGACATGATCTCAGGATTGTGAGATGGAGCCCTGTGTCTGGCTCTGTGTCAGGCACGGAGCCTGCTTAAGTTTTTCTCTCTGCCTTGCCTCTGTTCCTCACCTGTCTTCTCTCCCTCTCCCTTTAAAAACAAAAACAAAAAACAAAAACAAAGGGCACCTGGGTGGCTCAGTGGGTTAAGCCGCTGCCTTCAGTTCAGGTCATGATCTCAGGGTCATGGGATCGAGTCCCGTATCGGGCTCTCTGCTCAGCGGGGAGCCTGCTTCCTCCTCTCTCTCTCTGTCTGCCTGCCTCTCTGCCTACTTGTGATCTCTCTCTCTCTGTCAAATAAATAAATAAATAATCTTAAAAAACAAAAAAAAAAACAAAAAAAACACCAACCTGAGAAAAAACCCTAACTGATCACCTTTAGAGAACTATAGGGAAGTAATTCATTATCCTAGAAGCTAGTAAATAGAAGAAAAAGAATCAAGCTTTTATCCTGCCTTTCTTATATTAATCTTGCCACTAAATAACCCAAAACTAGATTAGAGAAAAGGAAGAAGAGGGGGAGGGAGGGAGGAAAGGAAAGAAGGAAGGACAGAATAAATGCAGGGAAGAAAGGAGAGAAGAGAGAATATTATCTGTTTGCAAATGATATAACTGTGTTACTAGAAAACTCAAGTGACAAAATCTGTAGAATTAGTAAGAGAATTTGATAAGGTGACTGAACATACATACATACAACACACACAAACAAAAAAAGTTTTTCTCTATACTTTCAACAATGGGGAGAAATTTTCATTCATAACAATGGCAAAACTTACAGAATATCTGGGATAAAATTTTACAAGGTGCAAGACCTACAGAAGGGAAACTCATAATAAAGAATACATGAAATGAGACCTGAACATAGAGAAAAGTTGATCATGTTCCTAAAGGGGAAGACTTAATTCACAAAACCATGTGCCTCCCGGAATTAATGCGTAAAGTTAATACAATTCTAATTAGAATCCCAATAGAGAGGTTTGTTTTTGTTTGAAAACTCAATAAAATTATTGTAAAGAAGTCTATGGAAGAATAACTTCCAGGAATAGCTAAGAAAATTATTTTTTAAAAGGATTAGTAAAAGGGTACATGCTGTGCACAAAGGTGGTTTGACCTAATGGTTAAGAACCTGGGCTCCAGAGCTTTGGTTCCAGGCTCCACTACTTACTACTGGTGTGGGGCAGAGCGTGTTTCTTTACCTCTGCCACCTTATTTCCATCATCAGTAAAATGAGGATATTAATAGTACCTGTCTCATAGAGTTTTGGTGAAGATTAAATCGAAATTGCTTAGAATAGGATATAGTAAACACTATAATTGTGCTCTGTTATCATATTGCCACTGTGATAAAGTCAGTGTATCAAAAGAGTATCATAAAGCCCAGGAAGTAGGCAAATAGATACTGAAACAGATTAGAGAATTGGAAATAAAGAGTCAGAGTTATTAGATAAAAGAGTTATTAAATAAAGAGTTTATTTATCGGAAATAAAGCGCACATGGGAACTTAATGTACCACAAAGGTGGAATTTGAGCTTTGCAGAGAAAAATAATTTATTTACAGAAGTGGCACAATGGGCTAGCCATCTGGAAGAAATGCATGTCATATACAAAAATATATTCCAGATGGATTCCAGATATAAATGTAACAACAAAAAAATAAAACTTCTAGAAAAATTTAGGAGAATAATCCACCTTGATTTGAGAGAGTCATTCTTAAACAGGACAGAAAACTTAAATACAATAGATGAAAAGACAGACATATTAGACTACATCTGATTTAACAGTTTTGTATGGCAAAAAGCATAAATATAAATAAAATAGGACAAATTATAGTCTGGGGAAATATTGGCAACTTTTGTTTAACAAATTCATTTATTTAACAAATATTTGTTTGAACACTTTTTATAGGAAGGGTGTAACCAGAGGCAATGCTGAATAAAACATCCAGCAAATGCTCCAAGTCAGGGTTTGATTTATTATTTTGTCATTTTTCTGAGTACCTATATTCATGGTACTTATGTTCTATCGAGAGATGATAACCTATGACTGATAACATACAGAAAGTTCTTGAAAATGAGACTGAATACAGTGTTAAGAATGGTAAGAAAATATAGACAACTCAGAGAACTCCAAATAACCATAACAGTGAAATTATATCTATTGCTTTCAAAATAAGGAAACACTGTGTATTTTGTTGCAGTTCTGTGCTCAATGATCTCATGCTGGTAGATTGAATTCAGTCATGATGAGAATATTTACACCAGGGAAATCAGCAAAAGCTATAAGTCAGGTTTTGATTTATTATTTTATTTGTCTAAACTTAGGAAAGTGTTGCAGAAAAATGTCAAAACTGCAGATGAAACCTAAAAGTGTGGTGTATCTGTGGTCACCACATTATGAATTCACAGAACATTAAGGCAATATCCTTCCAGCATTAGAAAACCATTATCCAGTTCAGCAGAGAAGTCACTTACCTCCTCAGCAAACGAGTGAGCTTCAGACACAAAGTGTGCTAAAGCTGAAAGAGATTTCAGTTTATAAGAGGATAAAAAACTGTTTAATAGTAGATCACGTTTCAGACTGAATGGCAATACATTTATTGGGAAAAGAGAGAACTGGAACGGAACTCCATTTGTCAAATCGCGGTTGAACTCCTTGTTCCCCAACAATTAACCAAAGCATTCTGTAAGACTCAGTTGGGTATACGGAACTTGTCATAGCTTACTGTGTATTTCATTATTTGTAAATTGTATATCTTTAATATCAGTAACATTTATAATAAACTTACATGCATATGTGTGCACACTGTGTGTGTGTGTGTGTGTGTGTGTGTAGAACCAGTGAAGCCCTTTACCAGCACACCGTTGCTTCCACCTACATCCCTTTAACCAGAATTTATTCCCATGGCCAAGGAAGGCTTGTTCTATTCTAGGCAAACTTGTGACCAGCTAAAAATTCTATTCCTATGGCAAAGGATAGGCTGGATTTAGGGAAAGAACTAGCAGTCTCTGACACAGCATTATCATTTTCATTTTATGTGGGAGGAAACTGAGACTCAGAGAGCTTATGTTAACTTGCCTGAGGTCACTCATCTAGTAAGAAGATGAGCTGAGCTGAGATTTGCACTCGTGTTTGTTTAGCTTCAAAGGTTTATTTTTTGTTTTGTTTTGTTTTTCTCCACACCATTTTTTACCTCCAGAAATATACTGAGTTGGAGGCAATGGTGGAATCTGCAAGTGAAAGATCTTTTCCCATAGGTACGTACTTAATAAGATGACTAATGGAGGAAAGGGTTTCTATCACAGAGAAAGAAGTCACGGAGTGGCTGCGGTGAGGAATTCAGTGGGAAAAATGTGTACTCTCTGCAATTTCATTAGCCTGCGGGGAGATTAAATCTTTGGGTTTATTCAGAAAGGTAGGGAACTATATACTCTCTCCATTTTTCTCAGGCACAGTCCACATGCTTTTTTTTATACTTCAGAAATAAACATTGCCACAAACACATCAGTAGACATGAAAGGTGGCCAGGAAGAGGAGAGGGGGCGGTTGGATTGCGGGAATAATGCATCTTAGCAAATTCCCTTGCCCCAGTTGGCAATAATGCCCTCACCTGAATGTAGTTAGCTCTGTGTATAAATCTTATATACTAGACTTTAAACCCCTTGAAGGCAGGGATTGTATCTTGTTAGATGACCTAATGTAATTTCTTCACATAGTCAATGAGTAAAAATACTGGTTGAGTGAATTATCACATAAGTGGAGTGGGATTAAATGTACTCAGTATTTGTTTATATAATTTGCTTCTTATTTTTCTTTGGCTGAGTATTCCCTGAAAGAGCCTTGTCAGGCACCTGGGTGGCTCAGTTGGTTAAGGGACTGCCTTCGGCTCAGGTCATGATCCCAGAGTCCTGGGATCAAGTCCCGCATCGGGCTCCCTGCTCCATGGGGAGTCTCCTCCCTCTGACCTTCTCCCCTCTCATGCTCTCTCTCACTGTCTCTCTCTCAAATAAGTAAATAAAATCTTTAAAAAAAAAAAAAGAGCACTGTCTGTCTTTGGGACCAAGGTTATTAAATTATTTATTCAGCAAATACCCATTAAACTCTCACCATATGTGAAAAATCATCAAGTGAAAATATTCACTTGATGGTTTTTCCATTCCAAGGAAGATCCATTCCTTGGACTAGGAACTCCGTGAGGGTGGACTACTTGCCTTCCTTCCTCAGGAATGTCCCATAGAGGAGTGTATACTCAAAATGCAAAGTTTGTTTAAAAATAGCTAGCATTGAGCGCCTGGGTGGCTCAGTGGATTAAGCGAATGCCTTCAGCTCAGGTCATGATCTCAGGGTCCTGGGATCGAGTCCCTCATTGGGCTCTCTACTCAGCGGGGAGCCTGCTTCCCTCTCTTTCTCTCTCTCTCTTTCTCTGCCTGCCTCTCTGCCTACTTGCGATCTCTGTCAAATAAATAAATAAAATCTTTTTTAAAGAAATAGCTAGCATTCATTGGATGCTTGCTATGTGTTGGCACCCACTGTGTTCTCTGTATTATTGCACTTAATCAGCATAACAACCCTGCGAGGTGAAAACTATTCCTCCACTTTATAGACTAGGGCCTTCATTAAGAAAAGAAATAGTAAAAAGATCATATAGCTATGAAGGGTCAGAATCCCTGGGTCCCCAATTCTTTTTTTTTTTTTTAATTTTATTCATTTACTTGACAGGGAGAGAGAGTGCACACAAGCACGGGGGAGAGGGAGAAGCAGACTCCCTACTGAGCAGGGAGCCTGGCGTGGGGCTCTGTTCCAGGACCCTGGGATCATGACCTGAGCTGAAGGCAGATGCCTAACTGACTGAGGCACCCAGGCGCCCTCTGGGTACCCAATTCTTTTTTTTTTTTTTCTTTAATTTTTAAAATTAACATATAGATGTATTATTCTTTCAGGGGTACAGGTCTGTGATTCATCAGCCATACATAATTCACAGCACTCACCATAGAACATACCCTCCTCAATGTCCATCAACCAACTACCCCAACCTCCCCTCCCCCTCTCCAATTTAGTAACCCTCAGTTTGTTTCCTGTGATTAAGAGTCTCTTACGGCTTGTCTCCCTCTCTGGTTTCGTCTTGTTTCATTTTTTTCCTCTCTTCCCCTATGATCCTCCGTCTTGTTTCTCAAATTCCTCATATCATTGAGATCATATGATAATTGTGTTTCTCTGATTGACTTATTTTGTTTAGTATAATACCCTCTTGTTTTATCTACATCATTGCAAATAGCAAGATTTCATGTTTTGATGACTGCATAATATTCCATTGTATAAATATACCACAATTTACCCATTCATCTGTTGATGGACATCTAGGCTCTTCCCATAGTTTGGTTATTGTGGACATTGCTGCTATAAACATTGGGGTGTACATGCCCCTTTGCATTACTACATTTGTATCTTTGAGGTGAATAGCTCTGGGTCCCCAGTTCTTATCCATTATGTTATCCTGACTTCCCCTGGGCTACTGGGACTACCAATTCTCTGGGGAAGCTGCATTGAAAAATAATAAGCCATTGAACAGCCTATCCCTCCAGCTCTGCCATAGACCTTGGAGTCTTTCTTCAGTCCCTCCCCTTCTTAATCAGGACTGACAGACAAGGATATAGACATCGAATTTTTAGACTAGGTGCCTTGTAACAGAATTAAATAGTGAGCACCATTTCTGACAGGTTCCAGGGTTTTGTTTTGTGGTATGGGTTATAGACTCTCTCACCTGTCCCTGGCTAATTAGAAAACTAAGAGTTGTTTTGTTTGCTGAAATTGGCACCCATGTGTTGAAAATGCCTTCAAAGAAACAGTGGTGTTTAATGGGACCGTTTAAAAATTCCTGCTTTGTTGGGTCCAGGATGGATGATGGAGAGGGTGTATTTACATTCCCTTCCCCCAAGCCCCACCTAAAACAAGAGTGAAGACACACAAAAGAGAATAGGAAGGAGGATCTGTTCACAGACCAGAGAATTTGATGATTTTCTGGAAAAGAGAAAGTGGATAAGAACTTATTTACAGGTAGAATAAAGCAAAGGAAGCTGTAACCCCAAATGCACATGGAGGATAAAGGCAGAGTTGGATAAGAAATAAGGAAGTAGGGGGTGCGGGGAAGAGAGGAAGGAAGGAAAGAGGGAAGGAAGAAAGATTAGAAATGTCAGAGGTGGATGGTTGTTGTTAGAAAGTTAGGCTCCATCTGTGAGGCAAACTAAAATGCAGCATTATTTCCAGCACGTATCAATGTATAAGAGAATGCAATCCCTTTGACCTTGATGCTTGAACAGTTTGTTTTGAACAGTCCCGCTCCTTCTCTAAGGGTTTGACAACAATGCTTGGTATGAGGAGAACCTTATTTAAAGAGTCATGATATTAAAACATCGTCAAAAGGTTTGCAACTTTTAGAATCAGTCCACAGAGAAACCACAGAGGGTTGTACAGGTACAGAATAGAAGGTAAAGGTTGTGAACCTGGACAAGGTGAGAGTAATAGTGTAGTTGACAGAGGTCAGGAGGGAAGGAGATGAGGAAAGATGAAACAGAAGTGCTAATACCCTCACGCATGGTAGAGAATCAAAAGATATTGTCTAAAGTTGATGTTATAAAAACTAGATGTGTAAGTGTAGTGTATAAAGGTGTAGAAATAATGAACAGAAAAGACAATAATAAAAATGTAACTAACAAAAGCTGGCAGTGGAAGGAAGGTAAAAGCTCTTATAAGTGAGCTGAATTCCCCATCTCTTATAGTAAGGAGTCAATTGATAAGATTTAAATTTGGCGAATCAAGAAATAAATGATAAGCATCTTATTTTGAATGATCATGACATACAACAGAAGAACTAAAAATAGAAATGGCTAAAAATGGGTATTTCCTATCTATTCTAGAGAACTACTTCCACATATGCATAGGAAGTAGGGACAATGGTGTTCGGTACAGCTCTGTGTTGTAATATTAAAAAATTAGAAATATCTAAATGCTCACTACACATAAATAAATGATGGCCCATCATATTATACAACAGTATTCATTTATTTATTTATTTGGGAGAGAGAAAGAGCAGGCACACAGAAGGAGAGGGAGAAGTAGACTCCCCACTGAACAAGGAGCCCCATGTGGGACTCCATCCCAGGACCCTGAGATCATGACCTGAGCCAAAGCCAGACACTTAACTGACTGAGCCATGCAGGTGCCCTATACAACAGTTTGAAGGAGTGAAATACATACAAAATGTGCTGACATGGAAAGATATCCAAGACACGTTTTTAAATTTATTATTATTATTTTAGAGAGAGAGCATCTTAAGCATGCTCCATGCCCAGCACAGAGCTCAACGTGGGGCTTGAGATCACAACCCTGTGATCACGACTTGAGCCAAAATCAAGAGTCAGATGCTTAACCAACTGAGCCACCCAAGTGCCCCTATCCAAGACATGTTATTAAGTCAAAAAAGCAAGTTACTGGATTATAAATGTAGTATACCATTTCTGTAAAATAAAAACCAAAACAAGAATCCCTATAAAAATGTTCAAGATCTGGGAGGAAACCCACCCATTAACAATGGTGGTTACCTCTAAGGAGGGGAATGTAATTGGGCTAATGGTCAAGAATGTCTGTATGATCTGATGTTTTTGCAAGAAAGTGTTCATATATGATTTGTGTAGCCTGAAACTGATCATTTTTAAGTGGTAACCACTGTGGCAGACATAGAGATTTTTAATTTAATACTACCACTCTATAATATAACAATTTCTTTTTTTACTACGTGTATGTATTACTTTAAAATAATAATTTTAAACAGTAACAACAAGAATCCATGCTTTTTGCCCCTTCAGTTACAGGAAACTTCATAGAACAATGTTGCTGCAGGCAGTTCTCAAAGCCCAAAGGTTGCCCTCCCACCAGCCCCATAAATGATTGTTATTTATGACCACTTCGTGACATAGATGTGTACAGCTATTTACCATCTCTGCTGGGAGGATGGATGTTCACATTCATATGAGACAAAAACAAATCAAGATTCAACGAAACGGGCTGCTGTGGGCTTGGGGATTAGAAGAGCAAAAATAAAAAACAAACCCAGCAACATACTCTAGTAAATCACTTCTCCTTTCTGTCTTGTTCTTAAGAAAGAATTTAACAACCTCATCTGGGTTGCAGACATTTTTACGTACTCGCCACTGAGTTTTAAAAAGCATGAACAAAATGTTTGGCTGAACTGGCCTCTGGACTGAAAGCTCAATTGTAATCATGGCCGATCTTTTTGTCCCGGATTCAATATGGCAGTGCGTGTATGTCACTTTGTCCAACAATGGCTCTTCTCTATTTTCTTATCTTTCTGAGCAGCCTTTCATAAGGCTTCAAAATTTTACCAGACCCTGTAGGTTTTACTTCTTAAGACCAAGTGAGATCATTTGAACATTGGGGGATGAGAGAACTACCTCTTTCAATTCTTATTCAAATTCTGACCTTCCAACAGCCTCCTTCCTTCAACATCCCACCATTTTGTTCTTTCTGAACCTCAAAGAGTGGGTTGAGTTTAACCTTCCTCTTCTGCTGCTTGTCTTTTAGGTATGGTACACTTGGGAAGAACCTAGAATCTTTCCAAAGCAAGGATCACAGATGTTGCTTCAGATGGTAATGTTGAGCACTTCGTTTTACCTATAAAGGAATTAGCCTTATTGAGTTTGTTCACAAACAATATTATTTAATCCTCTCAATGTCCCTGTAAGGCTGGGTTTTAAAGAAAAAAACTGAAGTGAGAAAGGTTAGGAACTTTGCCCTAAGAGATACATCGCAACAAACTACTCTCTATTCCAGGAGACACAGCTATTCGACACAGCTCTCCTGGTCCAGTTAGCTGACCGGAGGTCTTTATTAAAATGCCTCCTAGGCCTGTTTTTAGCTTTTAATAAAAACACCTATGGGCAGTTTAGTAAACTTCCAGGGACTTTAACGGGGAGATCTGTTAATGAATCCCTTTGAAGTTGCCAGCTCCTTCCAGATATATTCACTGTGATACCATGAGTTGCTTTTTAACCTGCTGAAACAAAGCACCCTACCTTTGATGTTGGGCTCTGAATCCTAACCTACATTTCTACCCGGGGCAGTGCATTCAGGGTGGTGAACTGCCACTTGAAGAGAAGATCCACATGCATGGTTTCTCCATTATCACCCTCTTTCTATTTAACTCACTTTTTTCTTTCTTTTTTTTTTTTTTTTTTTTTTTGGCCTAGCTGATGTTGGATACGTCACTCCTTAGCTCCTGGGCTTTGAGATATGCAGAAGAGAACCATCAGGTCTCTCCACCCAGAACCAAATAGGCAAAGTAAGAAGAATAAGGAACCTGGATGGCTCAATCAGTTGAGCATCTTCCTTTGGCTCAGGTCAGGACAGAGTCCTGGGATCGAGCCCTGCTTCTCCCTCTGCCTCTCCCCCTGCTTGTGCGCCCCCCTTCTCTCAAATAAATAAAATATAAACAAACAAACAAACAAAAAAGATAGAGTACAGAAACATCACAAGATCTCTCCTGTCTTGCCTTGTGTCAGCTGTGGCCCAGGCCCTGATATTACTCCACTCACCCTCATGTTGGACTTAAACCAAACTGTGAAGGATTCAAAGCTTGGAGTTTGGTTCCTCAAACCAAGTCTTCATTCACTCCTCTCATTTTCCCATTTGCCATGACCCCCATTGTCCTAGGCAGTCCTAATGCTGCTCCAACATGATCTAGGCTTGTCCTTCTCTTCTTCCGAAGTTGAAAAGTTCTCATTCTCTGTCTCTTTTCCATTGGTTCAAGATGTCTGTGCCTTCTACAGAGAGCTAGCCTGATAAGCCAACCCATGCAAATATACTAAAAAGCTTAGAATAGAACCTCCCTTCTCCTCCCAAATAAAGCACACATAATTCGTTCAAGACTAAAAATATCCAAAACTAAAAAGAAAATTATAAATATGTAAAATTTTCCCCACCTTATTTTTCAACTAATTTATCCTGAACATCTTCCCACATCAATCAATTTTATGCAGCATCCTTTTTAGAGTTTCAAAATCCAGTTATACTTCCCTCTCTTCCCACTGATGAGCATTTAGTTTCTCTCCAGTTGTTCATCTTATGAACATCTTATATCTAAACTCATGCAAAGGATGATTTCTTTTGAAAGAAAGGAATGCATGAGTGGGAAGGAAGGCCTGTTATGCAGCTCCATTTTCTGTGTGTGTCTGAGGTCAACCCTCCTTCCAACAGTATCTCTGTCCTTCACTTGTAATTATCACTCTGAGACCTATTAGTTGGGAACCGACTTAGGGAAAGGACTTGGGAACCGATAATCCTTGATATTTGTGTCTAAAAATTCACTTTTATTTATTTTTTTTAAAGATTTATTTATTTATTTGACAAAGAGAGATCGAAGTAGACAAGAGAGGCAGGCAGAGAGAGAGGGGAAGCAAGCTCCCTGCCAAGCAGAGAGCCCAATGTGGGGCTCAATCCCAGGACTCTGAGACCATGAACTGAGCTGAAGGTAGAGGCTTAACCCACTGAGCTGCCCAGGCACCCCTAAAAATTCACTTTTATTGTATGTATTTCTATTTATCAGTTTGGATAAAAGCTGGTAAGATTTAACCAAAATCATCATGGAAAATTCGTGAGAATTCTGTTTGGACAATCCGAAAGGTAATTGAGTTCCTGCAGTAAATTTGGAGTCTATGGGGCCAACAGCTGATTGGGCCTTGTTGTCCCTCTCTTCCAACATTATATTAGAATATAGGCATGATGATGAGGAGGAGGAGGAGGATACTGATGGTAATGATAAGATAATAGACTCTAGGGCCTTCATCTACTGGCAAAATATCCTATTCCAGAAACAAACCTGTAGACCAGAGGAACAGGATAATCAGAACTTGAGTCTTCTCATCTCAGAGGAAATAGGAGGACTCAGTGTTCCCTTCCTCCACCTGCAGTGGGATCCAGCTGTGTATCCATAGTGTTGTTCCTAGTTCCACGAAGGGCAGACTTTACAACTCTTTGACAATTAAAAAGCAGACACTTGAGGATTAAACTAGAATTGAAGCAAAGTTTCATAAATCTCCTTTTAGCCACAAGAAGACTGAAGACTTTGCCTCCAAAATCCTAGGGATAAGGGGCTGATGTACCATCCATCACTTTGATGTGTTCAACATTTAGTTATAGAGAGAAGCTCAATTTTAATGGAATACAAGAAAAAGTGTGTAGTGGACAATCAGGTATTGATTTAAGGTATCACAGAGAGTGTGTATATTCTGTGTCAGAAAGATGGAGGATCTTTTCTTGTGACCAGACTTAGAGATATTTCCAGCAAAAGACACCTGAAGGGCATCTGTATACTACACCAGAGGCAATTGCTAGGTTCTCAGCTATTCCTACCTCACCCACCTCCTATTTTGAACAGTGGTCCTCTCATAAAGCTTTCGCTCTATTTTAAAGAGTGAGTTGCTGTTATTCAAAGTCCACTTTCATTTAAATGAAGAAAGGATATCTTATATAAATGGGAGGTAGCCATAGATTTGGGGGGATAATAACAGTTCCTATGTTGTGTGATTCAAGGGGTACCAGAAGGACTCCACTCTGTCTTCCACCAGCCGTGCCCACTGCATGCATGTGGAACTTTATTCATGGAGTCTTATGGCCTTTCCAACTTTCAGAGTCCCCAATTATGTTATAAATATCTCTGGGAAGTGTCATCCAATCACCTAACATTTTAGAAGGGGTTCATATTATTTTAGTTTTTAAATTAGTATAGGGGCACCTGGGTGGCTCAGTGGGTTAAAGCCTCTGCTTTCGGCTCAGGTCATGATCCCAGGGTCCTGGGATCGAGCTCCACATCGGGCTCTCTGCTCAGCAGGGAGCCTGCTTCCTCCTCTCTCTCTGCCTGCCTCTCTGCCTACTTGTGATCTCTCTCTGTCAAATAAATAAACTCTTTTTAATAAATAAATAAATTAGTGTAATGTTTTTCTAATGAAATCTTATCTAGGATCCCAAAATATGAAAGGCAGAGTAACTCTGGCTGAAGCAGGTAGAGGGCTGGGGCTCACTTACATGACTTCCTTTTTATTCTGAGAAAATCCAGAAAAGCAGTAGTCAGTCGTATAATTTTTAAGTGAAATTTCAATTAGACATTTGCGGGACCTCTTAAATAACCCTGAAGAAACTTAGAGTTCTTTAATATACAGTTTGGGTCATTAAAACTGGACAAAATAGGTATTATGAGCTTCCCAACATAATGCAATAGGAAGGATATGCCACCTAAGAAATATCTCCACCGGAAGGAAGGAAGGAAAGAAGGAAGGAAGAATTTTAGTAAACCCTGTAGTTCTAAAATATCTGTTTACAGGAAATAAGAGGATACAGAAACAAGTTAAATTATACTGTGGGGAAACAGCCAAATACAGAATGAGGGAAATTCTACAGGACAAATGATCCAGTTTGTTATGCAAATGAATAGCCTAACAGGGGGTAGGGGGGGAACTATTAGATTTTAAAAGACAACCATCCCAAAAAGACAAGCCAATTTTAAAAGGGGCAAAGGACTTGAATGACATTTATCCAAAAAAAGATGTGAAATGTCCAAGATGTTCAATATCATTAGACATTAGGGGAATGCAAATCAAACCCACCAGAAGATACCACTTTAAACCCACTAAGATGGCTGTAATAAACAATGTAGAATGTAACAAGTGCTGGCAAGATGTGGGAAAATGAGAGCCCCCACACATGCATGGCTGATGGGAATGTAAAACAGGGCAGCCCCTATGGAAACCAGTTTGGTGTTTCCTCAGAAAGTTAAGCATAACTGTATCATATGACCCAGGAATTCCACTTCTGGATATAAACCCAAAAGAACTGAAAATTGGCACTCAGACAAATATGTACACAGGCCTGTCCATAGTAGCAGTGTTCATAATAGCCAAAAACACCCCATATGTCCATCAATAAATAAATAGGTAAATAAGTTGTGGTATATACATTTAATGAAATTATATATTCCATAGGAAGGAACGAAGTACTGATACATACTCCAGTGTGGATGGTCCTTGAAAATATTATGGGGGAGGTGAAAAAGCCAGACATAAAAGGCCACATATTGTATGATTCCATTTTATGAAATATCCAGAACAGGTAAATCTCTAGAGGTAGGATATAGATTGATGGTGGCCAGGTGCTGGTGGGAGGTGGGAGTAGAGAGCCACTGCTCTTATGGGGCTCTAGGTGTCCTTTTGGAGTGATGAAAATGTTCTAGAACCAGAGAGAGGTGGTGACTGCACAACATTGTGACTGTACTAAATGCCACTGAATAGTTCTCTTTAAAATAATTAATTTTGCACCATGCAAATTTTACCTCACCAAGGAGAGATAGATAGATAAACAGATAGATGAATAGATACAGAAATATAGGTTTTAAAAAAAAAGGACCAGAAATATACCAGCCAAATCAAATATGTCATCATTGGCTTGATTCTGAGTCCATCAAAGCTGTTATAAAAATACATTTTTGAGGCAATGGGAAAGTTGAACAGGAATTGAGTGATAGGTGATATTAAAGGATTATTGGTAATTTTTTTGTGAACTTGCATAGTGACTGTGTTTTTAAAACCTCATTCTCAGAGACTCATTCTAAAGTACTTATGAATGAAATAATACAATGTCTAGGATGTGCTTTAAAATATTCCAAAAGGTGCATCCGGTGGCTCAGTCGGTTAGAAGTTGGATTCTTGATTTTGGCTTGGGTGGTGATATCAGGGTCCTGGGATTAAGCCCTGGACACCGCACCCCAGTTAGGGTTTGCGCTCAGCAGGGAGTCTGCCTGAGGATTCTCTCTCCCTCTGCCCCTCCCCCTGCTCACACAGGAGTACGTGCACGTGGGTGCTCGCTCGCTCTCCCTCGAATAAATAAATAAATATTTAATAAAATAAAATACTCAGAAAAATAGTTGAGAGGCGAAAATAGCTGAAACAAGATCAGTAAAATTTTGACAATTGATAAGGCTAAGTAATGGGGACATGGGCATCATTGCTACTTTTGTGTATATTTGAAATTGTCCTCAGTGAAATACATCTAATTTGGTTTAGAAGCCACGATTTATTTAATGCTATTTATAGTCCTTCAAGATGGACATGGGATAGGTCCATCTGGGAGGCTTTAGCAAACATGAGAAGAGAAGGAGATAGGGAGAAGGAAGAGCAGAGGTGGAGAAGGGGAATACTAGAAGAGAACATCAAAGGAATGTAAAACCACATAGTCCACAACTTTGCTGGGGGCAGGGCCCTCAGGGAGAGAAAACTGGTGTTTCCTCAGCTATGAACATGGGGTAGGGGACACTTGATGTATCCTTCCCAGGGCAAAGGAAACAGCATCCTCGTGCCGATTACCAATGGCCAAACATTTACTGGGCACCAACCATGCAGAAAATACTATGGTTATTGGCAGCTCCAAGTGAAATCACAGCCTTAAACTGTCCTGCCAACAGTTAATGATTGTATCTAAGTAGCCCTTACATAACTTGGGAACCACCGCTTCCTGGGTTTGGAAGGAACTCGAGGAACCACAGATAGCTCTTGATTTTGTGAAGTTGCAATGGCCTTTGCAGTGGTCGGGAGCCCTGGGCTCTGGTCCTAGCTCGACCAGTTATTAGCTGCGTGCACCTCTCTAGTTGCTGATTCTGAGCACCCCATTTGTGGAATAAGAGTTTGGATGGTTTCTCTCATTCCTTCTATCGCTACAAAGCATTCAGTTCATTCATTCATTCACTGGATGAACATTTATTCTATGCATAACCTGGATACATCTACAACTAGCAAAGAACTCTGTCTGTTAAACACAAAATCTCTAAAAAGTTTTTCCTCAGCAGAACTCTCTATCTGCCTCTTGACTTCAGGGTTGAGAGTTACTCAGCGTTTCTCATCCGAATGGGAAATGTGCAACAAATATCTCTCTTTATCCCTAGTCATAGGTACCTCATTAGGTGGGACCCTAATAATGAAGAAGGAAATCAGCTTTATTTTGCAATTATCAAAGGGCAAGGAGTTCTTCTTGAATTTCCTTTCCTTTTGTTAAAAAAAAAATCCCAAATTTTGCCACCCAGAGAAAACCTCTTTTAACGTTTTTCTGTATGTCTTTTCAGATGTCCTTTGTAATGGTTATATAGTATGCCTTTGTATGAATGCACTATAATTTACTTAAATATTTTCTACTTGGGTAGCTCCCCACCGTGAAAATACTGGGGGGAACACCGTTGTACACATATCATTGTTTAGTTGTCCAAGAATGCTAAAGGTGGAATTACCGGGTCAAAGGGAATGTACATTGAAAGGTTTTTTTTTTTCTCTCATCATAGCACATCCCTTCCCCAATGTCCATCACCCAGCCACCCCATCCTTCCCACCCCTCTCCCCTCCAGCAATCCTCAGTTTGTACATTGAAAGTGTTGATAAAGCTGTGTAAGTGCCCTCCAGAAAGACTAGCAATTCCCACTCCCCCGCAGCGCTATATGAAAATGCCTTTGCCGCTACATCCTTCCCAACGTGAGTGTTCGCATTCATTTCAGACTTTGCCGATCAATTCTTCCTGACATTTCACAGGGTCTTCTATAATGCTATGCTTGCATTTCTCTACCTGAGAGGTGCTATAGCACCGTGGTAAGTTTATCCAGAGGTGGCAGCTTCCTTCCTCCATTTCTGAGGGAACAGGATCTATCACAAGTCACCTGAGCCTCCTAGCTCTTAGAGCAACAGTAAGGACTCTGCAGGCGGAGCCGGTTTCTCCCGTTCTTTGTCCTGCTGCTCTAGGAAACCAGCATACCCCCACCACACCGGGCGCCCAGCTTCAGGAGGCACTCGTTCAAACCACCTTCTTAATCACAAGCAGCTAAAAGTTAATTCATCACCGCTCCTGTTTTGGCTGTGTAAAATGAAGCCTTCCTGCACCCCAATTCTGCAATTAACACTTGATTTTTTTTGGTATAAAGTGAATTTTACTAAGTAAGCAGCCATGAGTGATAGAGGAGATTCTGTTTTATTTGGATTCCTTTCAATTATGATTTCCTGCTAGCTGCCTGACTTACAATTAGCCAAACACAGAGGAAACACCACACCATAAGTAACCGTTTTTCTTTCTTAAAACATTCGTTTTAATAGGTGTTGGCAAAGACCTATCAGATTGCTAGGGGTTTTATCCCCCCAGCAAATTAAATACCTGATTTATTCTTCTGGCAAATTTTCCCTCTCCTACCCACCCCCCCCCCATGACATAACAGTCATGAGGTTATGAAAACAGAGGAGAGAGGTTATGAGAACCAGTAAAGCTCAGAACATGCTAGCTGCCAGCCTAAGCTGCCTTCATGGTGGTGTGAAAATTCCTGTTCCTGTTTCCTCTGCAGAAGAACAGTCCGTTACATATTGCTGTCAGTTGTATTGTGAGATCAGCTCTCTATCTGTGGGGCCTTTCCCCTGAACACAAGTCTCTCTCATATAAACCACCAGTCCAGGTAGTGTTTCCAGCCAATACACTGATAGAAGAAATGAGGATGTTTTATTCCCTCTGAAGGGGACACGGTGTGAAAGGCAGGCTTTTTAGAAGGGTCACACAGGGCTATGAATTTTTGCAGGTCATGAATCAAGCTGTTGATAAAAAGCAATGTGCTTTCCGGGAAGGTGTGATTTGAAGTAGTCTTGACCCAGGACATGGTGAATATAGAGCACATAAAATAAGAGACGATGGTCACTTGGGTTACAGGAAGGTGGCTCCAGTAATTTTTAAAAGTTGTACGTCGAAGGCTCCAGGGATTACTTTAAAAGTATATATAGTCTTTTGGAAGAATTTCATTTGCTAGGCACAAGGGGCAGCTGTTGGAGTATGGAGCCATTAGAGGGCTCCCCTCTTGGCTCTGCTTTGAATTCACACCCTCTCTTCCCCAAAAAGGAAAAACAAGTTGATTTAGGACAGCGTTACCCAACCTTTTGAACACATACCTTATTTAGATAAATGTAAAAATCTCAGACACATACTCCCACAGAGATTCTGACCGCCTCTACACATTTCTAACTGAGAAACCATTACCTCCTGCACACCCTTACCAGCCTGGGAAATTTTACTAGCTTTCCTTGCTTTGGTTTTCATTACGAATAATAAGAGATTGTTTTAATTTGCCTTCAAATGTTAAAAATGTCTTCTAATATTGAAAATGACTTTTCAAACTATACAGTTCTCCCAAGGATGGATAATGGATATCGTAGAGGAGCAGGAAAGTCCAGATTCCTAACACTCACTAGTCTAGTCTCCTTTCCTGCCCTCCTCTGTGCACCATCCTGTGATTAAGATTGTAGCCAAAAACTCTACTGGTCATTTACACTTTTGTATGAGTCTGTGTCACTCCTTTGCTTCTCTGGAGTCATATGCAGATGATGCCTTATCCCCGATGGGAAGTTGAAAGGCTTTTGACTGGGGGGCAAGCAGTCACAATTGTATTATCTAAAACCCCAAATCCAGAACCCACATGGACCTACTGAATCAGTTCCTCCAGTGGTGTGGCCTGTGAACTTTTATTATTGCAGTCACCCCAGCTGGCTCTGATGCATGCCCAGATTTATAACCAACCAGCTGAACCTGCAGCAGACATTTACCTTCTGGGCTGCTCCAGTTTTGTTTTTGTTTTGTTTTGTTTTTTTAACACTCATCACATTTTAATAATTCTCCACTTTGGGAATCCCACCTTTGCATTAAAAGCTCTAAATAAACTATGTTCCCAGATTCCTTTGCTGCTAGATGTAAGTACATGACTGGTTCTACCATTCAGAGGCACCTATGTGAGATTTTGTTTCCGAAAGAGCTATCTAAGGAAACAGCCTAGACACTGGATCCAGTTATTCCGCATAGGTGGCCACAAAAGCTGTGTATTTCTGAGAAATGCCAGTGGTGCAGCAGCTAGCAGAAGCTGTGTTGTTCTGAGGTATGTGATGGCAACAGTTCCCCCACCAGGCAAATTCAGCAGTGTGGACCTAGATGTTACTCCTAGGAGCTCAGTCTAGCATACTGATTTTCAATCTTGGCTGTATATTGGAGTCACCTAAGGAGATATTTTTTTTAAAACAGCGATGCCTGCATTCTACCCCCAGACAGTCTAATTTATGGGATGGGGTATAATATGACCATTAACTCCCAGACAATCCCACTGTGCAGTCAAGTTTGAGAACCTCTAATCCAGAGGTTCTGCCTCTTTTCCTTCCAACAATGATTTAATAAATTTATCCCCAATTAAAATAGCTAAAATGCATTCTCCCATCTGCAACTAAAAAGCCTGACCAGTGCAGATTCATAAGGTGCCTTTCAACTCTGAAAACAGAATTTTAGGTGTTCTGTTCTTTTAATCTTTAGAAGAGTACCAAGATGAGTCAATGGGAGAAAAAAGTCTCTTCAGCAAATGTACTGAGACAGTTGGATAGACACATGCAAAAGATTGATGTTGGAACCTCATCCCAGATGCAAAAATTAACCCCAAATGAATCAAAGACCTAAATGTAAAGGCTAAATTATAAAACTCTTAGGAGAAAAAATAGATATAAATCTTCTTGACTTTGGACTTTGTCAATGGTTTCTTGCATAGGACACCAAAGCAGAAGCAACAACAACAAAAAAAAAAGATAAATTGGGTATCATCAAAACTGAAAAATCATGTGCTTCAAAGGTCACCCTTGAGGAAGTAAAAAAGACAACTGACAGAATGGAAGAAAATTTTGCAAATAATATACTAACAAGTGACTTGTATCAAGAATATATGAAGAATAACTATAATTCAATAATAAAAAACAAATAACCCAATTAAAAATGGGCAAAGGGGGGCACATGGGTGGCTCAATCTGTTAAGCATCTGCCTTCGGCTCAGGTCCTGATCTCAGGGTCCTGAGATTGAGCCCCATGTCAGGCTCCCTGCTCAGTGAGGAGTCTGCTTCTCCCTCTCCTTCTGCTCCTCACCCCCACCTTGTGTGCACTCTCTCTCTCTCTCTCCCTCAAATAAATAAATAAAATCTTCAAAAGAAAAAATGGGCAAAGGATATGAATAGACCTTTCTCTGAAGAATATATTAAAATGGGGATGCCTGGGTGGCTCAGTTGGTTAATCATCTGCCTTCGGCTCAGGTCATGATCCTGGAGTCCTGGGATCGAGTCCTATAGAGGGCTCCTTGTTCAGTGGAGAGCCTGCTTTTCCTCTGCCTGCACTGCCTGTTCTGCCTGCAGCTCTCCGTGCTTCTGCTCTCTCTGCCAAATAAATAAATAAAATCTGTAATTAAAAAAAGAACATATTAAAATGGCCAGTAAGCATACGAAGAGATGCTCGGCATCGTTAGTCATTAGGAAAATGCAAATAATAACCACAATGAGATACTATTTCAAACCCACTAGGATAGCTATTTAAAAATGAGAAATAGGGGGGTACCTGGGTGGCTCAGTGGGTTAAAGCCTCTGCCTTCGGCTCAGGTCATGATCCCAGGGTCCTGGGATCGAGCCCCGCATCGGGCTCTCTGCTCAGCAGGGAGCCTGCTTCCTCCTCTCTCTCTCTCTGCCTGCCTCTCTGCCTACTTGTGACTCTGTCTGTCAAGTAAAATCTTTAAAAAAAAAAAAATGAGAAATAGGGGCGCTGGGGCGGCTCAGTTGGTTGGGCGACTGCCTTTGGCTCAGGTCATGATCCTGGAGTCCCGGGATCGAGTTCCACATCGGGCTCCCTGCTTGGTGGGGAGTCTGCTTCTCCCACTGACCTTTCTCCTCTCATGCTATCTCTCTCACACTCTCTCTCTCTCTCAAATAAATAAATAAAATCTATAAAAATGGGAAATAATAAGTGTTGGTAAAGATGTGGAGATATTAGAACCCTTATACACCGTACACTGGTGGGACTGTGAAATGGTGTAACCATGTTAGAAAACAGTCTGGCAGGTCCTCAAGATGTTAAACGTAGAGTTACCTTATGACCCAACAATCCCACTCCTTGGCACATTCCCAAGAGAAACAAAAGCCTGTCCATATACAAACTTGTGCATGAATATTCACAGAAGTACTATTCATAATAAGCAAGAAGTGGAAACAACACAGATGTCTATCAACTGATTAATGGATAGATAAAATATAATCTAGCTATACAGTGGAATATTATTCAGCCATAAAAAAGAGAATGACATACCAATATGTGTACATGCTACAGCATGGCTGAAACTTGAAAACATTATGCTAATGAAAAGAAGCAGTAACAACAACAAAACCCACACATATTATATTGTATGATTTCACATTTACATGAAATATCCAGAATAGGCAAATCCATGAAGAGAGACAGTTATCAGTGGTTACCTAGGACGGGGAGGGTTGGGGGAAATAAGGAATGACTACTAATGGGTATGGGTTTCTTTTTGGGGTAATGAAAGTGTCCTAAAATTTATTATAGTTGCACAAGTTTGTAGATACACTATAAACCATCAAACTGCATACTTTAGATATACAGTGTGTGAATTATATCTCCATAAAAGCTATTACTAAAAAAATTTTTGGAGGGATTCCAAACTTCAGCTTCTAGTAGAAGAAATATTTTGGAGGAAGGGTGATGGGAAATCTTTCTAGAACTCAGGAAATCATCCCTTGTTGTCAATCACCTTCTCTGCCAGTTGGTAAAATGCGCTGTGGAAGGCATGGTCCTGTGCTCCACAGAAGGTTCCCAAAATAAGTGAGGGTAGAAAAAAGAGTTTTAATGCCAACTAAGAAGCTTTTTGAGAGGAAGTCAGGAAAACAATAGAACATTACTAGTTAGCATTACTAGTTTCCTGTAGTCAAAAAGAACATATGGGAAAGGAGTGATTGTCCTCGGTGTCCTCAGGGAGCACGCAAGATTTGGATGGCTGAACTCAGAGAGAAAACCTGATCCCAGCCAATACAGGGACAGAGGTGTTTGGGAGGGTAAGAGCAGTTCAGAGAGTAGGTGCAGAATCCCTATGGAAAGTGGAAATGTAAGTAAAGTTAAAGGGCTTCTCGTCACCAAACTCCCAAGAGTGGACCTGAAGTGGAAGGGAGAGGGCATTTTCAATTTCTATTGTGTTTTTCCTCCATGTAATTAGAATTTTTTTTAAAGCAAACATGTATTACTTTGTGATTAACAACATAACAACAAACTAATTTGCTTTAGCAAGTGTGAGTATGACTATTTAAATGAGAAAAAAAATCAGGAAGAGAACCATGAAGCAGAAAGGAATAGAAACAGGAGAGGAAAAGAGAGAATGCGGGATGAAACTCATCGCCACAATGGTATTCGATGAAGAACATAAATACATTATTACTTCAAATTTTTTCCTAGACAGTTGCAGAAGAGTTTTTGTAGCACAGGATAATAAAGACTGTGTCCTTGCTTTTGTACCTGCCAATTTGAGTAATTTCTCTCAAGGTTATGTAATTAAAGGTGGACTAGAATTTTAGTAAGAGCAAATTGGAATAGACAGGTTGGAATATTGATTGTCAGGCTAATATGTTAATTTCTTCTGTAGACAATGAAGATTCCTTCAAAAAATTTGAGCAAGTAGAATTGCTTTGGATAGTGATGTGAGGCAATGGCTCCCAAAACTGGATGTGCATCAGAATCCTAGAGTTAGCTTTAAAAACGATACAGATTCTTGGGACCCTACCACCCTTCTTATTCAGTAGGTCGGGCTGGGATCCAGGAATTTACATTTGTAAATGTCATGTGTTACAGATGCTTTATCGTACTTAGGAATGGGTTGAGTGTATCATAGATTAGAGTGCAGGAGATAATGCAAACAGGGAGACACACATACTACTAGAAAAGTTCAGGATGCTGGAATACTAAACTGGAATGGCGGTAGAGGAAAAGAATTAATATGACCATCATTATGAAGACAGATTCAGTACAGTTTGGTGAATGCTTGAGTGCATGTCCCATGAGGCAAACATCAGTTTGTTTTATAGACCATTGGATAACCCAGAACATCACGCAATGTACATGATGGAGTAAACACTCCGTGGTATTTGCTGAATGAATGAATGGGAGAAAGTCATAGGTGACTCCAAAGGCTTGAGTAGAGCAGCTTTAACACACCAATGATATAGACATTTAGGGAATCTGTTTTCAAGAATAAATAATTATAGATTTTCCATGGTTGAGTCAGAAAGTATGGTAAGATGTATAATGCCTTAGCAATTATGGGAGAACGGTGTCAACACCCCTCTAAGGCAATGTGACTGGGACAGTAGTGGGAAGAAGTCTGGAGAACTTTTTCACTGACTGTAGACTTTCAGTAACTGTCTGCAAAACTGGACTCTGGGAGACATTCATTTGGGTTACCGGGACTTGCTGTGTTCTCTGATTGTAGGTGAGAGGTTCATACCTGGGTGGTTTTCCACATCCCCTCTTTTGTAATTTTTAATTAATATTAATTAACGTTAATTAATATTAATTATAGCAGGGCTATACCCTGCCCCCCCACACTTTCATTTAGCAACCATGAAGGATTTGCCCTCTGGCCTCATTCACCCATTCACCAACCCCACCTTACTTCCCTTCAGTTCACCTGTTAAATCTTACTAATCCCTCCTCTCTACAAACTCCAGCCCCAACAACCAAAGACTATTCCTGTATATACTTGGTCTTTGACTTTGGTGTCCTGCCTCCCCTTCAGCTTCTGCTGGCTGAACTGGGAGCCTTCTTTCTGGTATGCTTTTGTTCCTTCGTTCTGCCTCTCTCTGCTCCTGACCACCCTGGGCATCAATTTCCAGGCTGGGACCCCACCAGGCCTGCTTCATTCTTCCTAGAAGGGGGGGTCCAACAACCAGGAGCAGAGAACTTTGAAAAAGACATGACACATTTCCCTCCTCCTTATAAGAGGATCAAAGACATGACTAGACTGTGGTTCATTTCCACTTAGGCTAAATCACAGGTAGGTAGACTCGTAGGAATTGGTCAAACAAACAAACAAATGAGATTTTGTTTTAAATAAAATAAAGCAAAAAAGCCCAACCTGGTCGCTGGGTGTCATGGTACTTTGGAATTAGCTGTGTGACCATGAGTAAATCATTTCACTTTAAGTGAAGTATAGCTAAATGATGAATATTATTCCTTTTAACTCTAATGTTCTTTCATCTAATAACTATATCCCTTTGCTTCTGACACCTCTTCTCCTAGGTGGAGGAGAAATTGGTGTAGGGTGGTAGGGTGTACAGGCCCCCGCAGATTGGGGAGAAGCATGGAAGTGGCATATTCTAGTTTCTCTGGTCACTGATGGGGGATGAGATGCCAGAAGGCCTTGTAGTCCAGCCAGGCTGGAGTAACTTACCTGGAAAGGGTCTCCATAGCCAAGGCACCTGATAGGAGACCCAGGAGCCTAGGTCTGGAGCCAAAGGAATGTCAGAGGATTTGAGAACATGACAGCCATAAGTTGGTACAAAATGGGAAGTGATATGGGAAAATTCCAGGTATATGGGCTTTGCTCTGAGTTCCAGGGCCTTCACTTGTAGGTGGTTCATCCCACTCAATGGGGCCAGGATGGAACTGGGCATGCTGACATCGTATCCTGGCTGCCTTGGCTACATCCAAGGATTTATTGAGTAACTACTATACTCTTATCTCCCTTCTCACTTCCTGGCCCAGAAAAGTCACATTCAGCTGTTAGCAGTTTTCCCAGAGTCAGACTGATAAAGTTGGAGACACCCTTCTCCTGTCTCAACATGATGTTTTTGAATGAAGGAGCTACGTTTCCAGTTTTCAAGGGAGGTGATGGGAATGCTATTTAAAGGATCTGAGGACAGAATGATGTGTGTTTGTGGAACCAAAGAGGTAAGCCCCCCCTCTTGTCAGGGGGTGCAAACCTCTGGGTCTTCAGAGAAAGGAGGGCATCACATGTACAGGATGTCTTATTACATTCTGCTCCTTCCATTCTCTATCTGTGAAGGCTTGCCACTTAGGAAGGCAAGGCTGTATGATATAAGGACCTGTTTGCCTATTTCAAACTTTTGTCTCTTATCTCTCATCTCTCCCTCTCTCTCTTTTTTTTTCTTTAAACAACTAAAAAAAACAAACATTTTTTGGACCTTCAAGATGTTGCCAATTTTGCCCTGTTACAAACATTACCATGATACACAGTGCTACACATACATCATTGTCTCTTTGTCAGGTTAGTTCCTAAGAATAAATTCCTAGGCGTGCAATTGCTGAATCAGAAGAAATGGAGATTTTGAAGTAATTTAATAAAATTCACCAAATTGCCCTCCAGAATTGTAAAAATACACATGCCATCAGCTGTATTAGGATAGTTCCCTTTCCCAGATGCAGCAAACATTTTCACATTTTTGTCAATCTGAGAGGTTAAAAATATATCTTCTTCCTAAATTAATTTCATTTGTAGTTACATTTGTTACATATATTTATTGTCCATTTTAATTCCTCCTTTTGTGAGTTTCCTTTTCATGTTCTTTGCCTATTTTTCTTTTAGAACATTAAGCTTTATAAGTAAGCTTTTTATTTCTTAAGACTATTAACCCTTTTCCACCATTGCAAGTATTTTTTTAGTTTGTCCTTTCATTCGTCCTTTAGTTTGTCCTACCATTCATTTTGCTTTGTTTTTCCTGATCATATAACATTTTATTTGTTTAGACAAATCTCTCTGATATTTGTATTTAGAAAAGAAAAATCCCAAAGGAAGCCAAAGAGGGGGGATACCTTAATTACAGAAGACCAATGATAAGAATCACATCGGACTTCTCCTTAGAAACCATACAAACAGAAGAGAATGGAATGAAATTAATTAGTGTGTTGAAATTTAAAAAACACCAAATTGTATCCTGTGACATTGTCTTCAAAAGTGAAGGAGAAATAAAGGTTTTTTCAGACAAAAAGAAGTAAGAAAATTTGTCACCAGTAGACGGGCCCTTGAAAAAAGTGTTGGAAGTTCTTCACAGAGGAGGAAAACTATAGAGGCCAGAAACTTGAATCTACATTTAAAAAAAGAGAGAGAGAAGGGTATTAGTCAAGAAGCTAATGAAAATAAAATGAAATCTTGTATTTTTGTTATTCTTAATTAATCTAATAGTTAGCTCCTTATTTAAAAGAATAACCATAGCAATAATGTATTAGGTGACCATAGCTATGAATAAGTGAAATGAATGATAGCAAATTATAAGAGACAAGAGGACAGAACTGGGAATACTCTCCTGCCAATGAGCAATACAGTGCTATTTTAAAATAGATGAGCTGTAAATGTATACTGCATACTTCAGGGCAAATATTTTAAACACTTTATTTAGTTATTTATTTGGCAAAGAGAGAGAGAGAGAGCACGTGTGGAAGCACAAGCAGGTGGAGCGCCAGGCAGAGGCAGAGGGAGAAGCAGACTCCCCACAGAGCAGGGAGCCTGATGTGGGGCTCTATCCCAGGACCCTGGGATCAGGACCTGAGCTGAAGGCAGTCACTGAACCTACTGAGCCATCCAAGTGCCCCCAGGGCAAACATTTTTTTTAAGTTTTAAGAAGGTATAATTAATGTGTTAAGAGAAAATGGAATAATATAAAACACCCAATTAAAAACAGAAAAGGCAGAAAAAGAGTAAAACAAGAAACAACAAGTGCAATGAATAGAAAACAGTTGCAAGTATTGTAGATACTAATCCAATTATATCAACAATGATTTTATTTTACTATTTTTTAAGGTTTTATTTTTAAGTAATCTCTACACCCAACGTGGGGCTCGAACTCACAACCCCAAGATCAAAGGCCACCTGCTCTTCAGACTAAGCCAAACTGGTGCCCCAGTAATCATTTTCTTTTTTTTTTTTTTAAGATTTTATTTATTTATTTGAGAGAGAGAAAGAGAAAGAAATATCACGAGCAAGGGGGAAGGATAGAGGGAGAAGGAGACTCCCTGTTAAGCAGGGACCCTGACTCCAGGCTCTATCCCAGGACTCCGGGATCATGATCTGAGCCGGGATCACTGACTGAGCCACCCAAGTGCCCCCAATAATAATTTTCAATGTGAACAGAAATATACAATTAAAAGAGACTGAAAGGGTGGCTGAAAACAATAAGTTGTCCATAGGAAGCCCACTTTTTTTTTTTAAGATTTAATTTATTTATTGGACAGACAGAGATCACAAGTAGGCAGAGAGGCAGGCGGCGGCGGGGAGAAGCAGGCTCCCCGCCAAGCAAAGAGCCTGATGCAGGTCTCGATCCCAGGACCCTGAGTGCCCCTAAAAGTAAAGGGATGGAGAAAGATATACCATGAGACCACTAATCAAAAGAAAGTTGGAGTAGCTGTATTAATTTCAGACAAAGCTGCCCTCAGAACATGAAAAACTATCATGGCAATATCAGTAGTATCAAGGAAAATTACTAGTAATAAAGGGGTCAATTCTCCAAGAAAACATTCTAATCCTGAATCTGTATGTGTCTAAAAACAAAGCATCAAAATATGTGAAGCAAAACTGATAGAACTGGAAGGAAAAATAGATGAATCCACTCTTATAGTTGGAGATATGTACACCCTTCCATTAGTAATTGACACATCCAACAGGCAGAAAATCCTTAAGGATATAGTTGAACTGAGCCATCAATCAACTGGAACTAATTGACCTTTATAGAGTGTTTTATCCGCAACAGCAGAATACAGTCTTCTCAAGCCTACATGGGACATTCATCAAGATAGACTACATTCTGGGCCACAAAACACACATCAACAAACTTAGAAGAATAAAAATCATACAAAGTATGCTCTCAAATCACAATGGAGTTAAACTAGAAAATCAGTAACAGAAAGATAGGAGGATATTCCAAAATATTTGGTGATTAAACAACACGCTTCTTTTTTTTGTTTGTTTTTTAAGGATTTATTTCTTTATTTGAGAGAGAGCAAGCAGGGGAAGGAGCAGAGAGAGGAAGACAAGCAGACTCCCTGCTGAGCTGGGCTGGTGGGGGAAGGGAGAGTCTATCCCCGGACCCTGAGATCATGACCTGAGCTGAAATCAAGAGTCAGACGCTTAACCAAGTGAGGCACCCAGGTGCCCCACAGCACACTTCTATATAACACACTAGTCAAAGAATAAGTCTCAAACAATGTATTAAATATTTTGGACTCAGTGAAAATACAACTTAACAAAATCTGTGGGGTGCAGTGAAAGCAATGCTAAGAGGGAAATTTATAGCATTGAATTCATATATTAGAAAAGGAGAAAGGTCTAGATTTATAATTTAAGCTCCTTTGGACACTAGAGATTTCAGGAAGAGAACTATGCTACTACTTAAAAAACTAAGCAGGAATTAGCTTCGAACCACCTAATTCTTATGTTTGCTCACGCCACTATTTTCTCTGGGTCCAGAATTAACTGTTTTATCTGGTTATTGATCCATGTTATATAAAGCTAATACTAATACAAATAGTTCTTCAATCTCTGCTGTCACCACTGGGAGCTGCTGCACAGATAATTCAAATTATCTGACAAATTCGTACAAATATGCATATTTTTTTAGGTTGAGGAATTTCTGGCCCTAAGATTAATTTTAACCAGTTGGACTTGATCTTGCAGATTACATGTTTTCATTAATGCTGGGACTGCCTAGAGAAAAATTTCCCCATACTGGGCTGCTATGAGTATTTCAGAATTTTCTGATTCCGAAAGTAATATGAACTTATTGTAGAAAATTTGCAAACTGACAAGAATTTTTGTTTTTGCCAAGTGAGGGTTGTATGCATATTAGGAGAAGTGAATTGTTCTGCATAAGAAAGGGAGAGCTATCTGGAAGCCTGGGATGGACAAGCTCTGGAATCGAAGAAGCCAGAAACCAGTCTGTCTGTTGCTACCCAGGGAAAGACAATAAAGAGGAAACCTGGTGTGGCTTCCAGATGGAGAGAACTGACAGATAAGGTATGTATTAGGGTTACCCAGAAAATCAGGACCAGTAGGAGATATATATAGATAGATAGATATCTATATCTATATATATATCTAGATAGATAGATAGATAGATATCTATATATATATATCTAGATAGATAGATAGATAGATATCTATCTATCTATCTAGATATATATATATATCTCCAAAAGGATTTGTATTAAGTGATAGGGATGTTATAAAGAGACTTACTGTAATGATTTGAGTCATAGAGTTCTAGAGACTGAGAAGTTCTATTGCTTGTCATCGGCAAGCTGGAGACTCAGGAAAGTTGATGATGTAGTTCCAGTCCAAGCCAAAAGGCTCGAGAACCGGAAGAACTAATGGTATAAGTCCTAGTCCAAGTTCGAAGACCCTAGAATCAGAAATCTAGTGGAGTGTGTTCCAGAGGGCAGAATACCGATGTCTAGCTCAAGTAGTCAGGCAGACAAAAAAAATTCTCCCTTCCTCCACCTTTTGCTGTATTCATACCCTTCAGTGGATTATATCACGCCCACGGACATTGGGGAGGGCCATGGGCTTTATTCAAAGTCTACAGATTCAGATGCTAATCTCTTCTTGAACATCCTCACAGACACACCTAGAAATAATGTTAACTAGCTGTGTGGGTATCCTGTGGCCCAGTCAAGCTGATACATAAAATTAACCATCACAAGACACATCTGAAGAATATGTTTGAGTTGCTCTGAACTGCATGGTGTAAAACATCTCATCTGTCTTTCCTACAGAATCTTCAGTAATAATCAACACTTGGGCCTGTCGTACTCCTCCTGGAGAATGAAAGAGGTACTGAGTCATGTTTAGTGCTAGGTTCAAGGCTGTGACAGAACCTTGGGCTTAGCCCTAGGGACTTAATAAGGAAAAATTTTTAAAGAAGAATATGTTAAAACTCTTCACAGAAATGACTGTTATTGACCTAGTGGTATTTTTTCCTCCTCCTTTTATGTATGTATATATGTATATGAGTATATATATAATAAAGCTGGGACTGCATTATATAAATAGATTTGTATTCTACATTTTTTACTGAACACTGAATCATGACTATTGGGGCACCTGAGTGGCTGGCTCTGTCGGTTAAGCATCTGCCTTCCGCTCAGGTCATGATCCCAGGGTCCTGGGATCAAGCCCCACACTGGAAATCCTGGCTCAGAGGGGAGACTGCTTCTCCTTCTCCCTCTGCCCCTCCCCCTTGCTTGTGCATGGGAGGCCCTGTGCATTCTCTCCCTCTCTCTATCTCAAATAAATAAATTAAATTTTAAATAAATAAATCATGACTACTGGATGATATCCATGCTAGAGTTCTTATAATAATAAATAGTTAAAAACTGGGCACCTCAGTGGCTCAGTCGTAAAGGGTCTGCCTTTAGCTCAGGTCATGATCCCAGGGTCCTGGTATCTAGGCCCACATAGGGGCCTAGGCCTGCTTCTCCCTCTCCCGCTCTCAGGGCTTGTGTTCCTTCTCTCTCTGTGTCTCTTTCTGTCAAATAAATAAATATATATATATATATATATATATATATATTTTTTTTTTTTTTAAGTTGAAAACTGATAAATATATGTAATAGAGAAATAATAAAACTTTGGTATATCAGCACTGATAAAGTATTATACAACTACTAAATATCAGGTCTTGAAAGAATATTTAATATTATCCAATAGTCATGATTTATTTGTAGTCCTCATGGGCAGCTACAGTTTCTTACTTAGGATGCAGTTTAGGAAGTCAACAGGCAGGACATTTTTTAAGATCCTGGATCCATTCTGCTATTTTGCCAAAACACCTTTCAGAATGGGTGATTCCCACTCTTACTAGCACAACAAAAAGATTATTTTACCTGTTTTTGTACTTTATACAAAATGGAATTACAAGGTGTGTACTGTTTCGCTTCTGGCTCCTTTCCCATGGTATCCGTTTGTGAGATTCATTCATGTTGTCGCAGAATTGTAGATTGTTTCTTCTTACTGCTGATGGAATTCTATTGTGTGAATATATGACAATTTATTTATCCATTGGTGAGCATTTGGGCATTTTCCCATTTGGTACCACTATGAATAGTGCTGTGATGACATGTCTTTTGGAGAATGATATATGTCCACATTTCTACTGGATAGTTATGCAGGATTATATATTCATATATATTATATATGATATATTATATATTAGGTTTTTTTAGCTTTCATAGAATTGTCAGTTTTCCAAAGTGGTCGTACCAATTTGTATCCCATCAGTCATTTGTAAGAGTTACAGTTGCTTCATATCTTTGCCAACATTTAGTATCATCGGTCTTTTCAATTTTAGCCATTCTGGTGGGTGTGTAATAGAATCTCTTTGTAGTTTTAATTAGAATTTTCTTGATGACTGATATCGAGGTCCTTTTCATATGTTTATTGGTCATTTAGGTATATTCTTTTGCAAAGTATCTTATCAAATCTTTGCTCTTTTTTCTGTTCAGTAAGTTGGATATACGCATTTAAATATCTTTTGTCAGTCAGTAGATTCCCTTTTTTCTCTGTCAGTAGTATCTTTGGATGGACAGAGTTTTCTATTTAAAATGGTCAGTTTATCTTTTTTTTTCTTTAATGGTTAATGCTTGTTGTGACTGCTTATATGATCTTTGCCCATTTGAAGAACATGGAAGTTCTTCTTTATTCTATGTGCTCTTTTATGTGCATGGTATGGGGGATGGGTCCAGATACATTTTATTCCCTACAGACAGTCAATTCACCCACCATCATTTAATGGAAAACACACTTTTTACCTTCTGCCTACAATATTTATTGCCTTTATCATAAATCAGGTGACCATATATACATGGTTCTGTTTCTCCTGTCTGTTCCATTGGTTTTGTATTATTGAGCCAATATCACAATGTCTTAGTTACTTTACTATCTAATGGTGTAAGTTCTTCAGCTTATTTCTCAAGATTGCCTTTTTTGTCCACTTTTACAACAGGATATTAGGGATTTTTTTCTTATTGCTATGTAAGAATCCCTTACTGGTGAAGCACATTAATCCTTGCCTGTTAAATGTGTTATAAATATCTTCCCATTTGTCATTTGACTTTTGATTTTATTTATAGTTTCTCTTGTCATAGAGAAGTATTACATTCTTACAAAGTGAAGTCTATTGACATATTGTGATTTTTTTCCCCTCCAGTATGTTTATGATTACAAAGTTCGTCCCGAATGCCAATGAAGTTTAAATGCAATGTTTATATTCACAATATGGAGTGTGTGGGGACAACGTGAAAATAAATAGCTTTCCTATAATCAATAATCTTGCTTTCTTTTTAGAGTAGGAAGTCAAGGTTCAGGGAGGGTGAGAGAGCGTATGTGAATATATGAACGTAATTGCATATATTAGGAAATTCACACCTGCTCAAAATCAGAAGAATGAGAATTCTGAGAGTTTTTATTTCCTGAATTCCAGTCTCAAAGATCAATTACCCCTAATAGAAAAAGATGTCCCCTTGATTCCATCTGATGGCAACTGACCCAATCAACAGAGCGGATTGCTGTGTTGTGTTAGAAGGGGTTAGTGAGCCTGTTGGTTTTAAAGACTGGAGCTGAGGCTGAGACCCAGCCAGAATCCCCCTGCTCCTTGAGTAATCAGCACTCAGGTAATGAAGAGCCTGCTAGGACAGAGTGTGTCCTTGTCTTCAGCAAGACTGTCATGTGGCTCACAGGAGGCTGCCTGGGAGGAATTGGCCAAATCAGAGAGGTTTATAAATATGCCTGACGAACATAGCAATGACAGCTCAGCTCACAGAATTCCCTGTGTTTGCGTCTGTTCTGGAAGCGCAGAGCGGGAAAAAAAGGTAATGTGGTTATTGGATTTCTTTTCAACAAAACAAAATCCTTGTAGTGATTATTAAGAGGCAGAGTAGAAGCCCAAATGATGAGGCTGAAATATGGTTTGCATTCTAGCTTTATTCTGGTCCTGTGCTCGTTTTTTTTTCTCTTTGCAGGGGCAAAAAAAAAGAAGCCATAAGACCCAACCACCCCCCCACTCCCCCCACCCCAGCACTCTGTGTGTGTACTTAGTCCATGGACAAAGAGAGTTTTATGAGAAAGTTTGCTGTGTGCCAGTGAAGTGTTTTATTTTTCATCATTTTAAAAACAAAAACAAAAACATTAAAACAAAATGTTTCATCTCCTCCCACCAAAAAAATAAAAAAGAAGAAGGAAAAGAAAACCCCACAGAGTTAATAGTGCTGCTCCCCTCAATATGGAAGTTTTCATAACTTAGTCCTTCCCCAAAATTAATGCAAGGACTGACTGCAGCTATAAAACATTGAAAACTTTGGCTTTTCAGCCACTCAAATGTCCTGTTCAGATATCCTTGGAAGAAAGCCATAGGGATTGAAATCTTCTGAAAGACTGAACGATGATTACCTCCTTTGGCTCTACTGTTTGACTCTACATCTCTAGCTTTCAGAAAAGCTAGAGTAAACCAGTTTGTTTGTTTTTTTAAAGATTTTATTTATTTATTTGACAGACAGATCACAAGTAGGCAGAGAGGCAGGCAGAGAGAGAGAGGAGGGAGCAGGCTCCCTGCTCAGCAGAGAGCCCGACGTGGACTCGATCCCAGGACCCTGAGATCATGACCTGAGCCGAAGGCAGAGGCTTTAACCCACTGAGCCACCCAGATGCCCCTAGAGTAAACCAGTTTAGATGGTGACAGCTTTTGTCCTTCAAATTATGTTAAAGTATGTTCATATATTTACATATGCTCTCCTATTTGAAATTAACTGCAATAATGTTCAGCTTTGTAGACTGTTATTTTAATGGTGAAGAGGAAGCTCCATGGTCCTTAGATGAGTCCCCCATCTCCTGTCTAAAACCTGTAAGTTCATACTGGAGTTTCGCCTCTTAATGAGATTTTCCCAGGATACAATGCAAATACTCTTCAAAGTTAATACTAATCATTGCTACCTCTGCACGAATGACTTTACCCGGCCTACTCTCCAGGGCTGGTTTTGACAGGAAAGAGGTACAGGCTCTGCTGGGAGCAAATCTCACCTGAGGGGGCTGAGAAGGAAGCCGGAAAGAGCAGAGAGAAGGCACAGAGCTCAGGCCACGAGCAGAAAGAAGTCGCAGTGCAGGCTCACGTACTTCAAAAATACACCTTTGTTTTATGCCTCCTTTCTCCTTCCAAAAAGATAAGTGATTTTCTTTCTACTAGGAGAAAGTTGGGGTAAGGATGGAAAACCCTGTATCAGAAAGGGAAAGACTCTGGAAGTGGGAGACATGGAGCCCTCTCCTGGCAGGAGACACACTCAGGGTCCCTTTAGACTGAGAAGTCCTGCAAAGAAAGCCCAAGGCTCCCAGACCCTGTGTCAGGGCCTCCCCTGGCTCAGCCACTCAGCTGTTAGCAATTCCTGGGCCTCAGGCTACCTGTCCGGTGTTTGGACCTCTGTGTTCTGATCCAGGTGAAGGCACACCCCACACACTTGCCCCACTGTTAGAGGAGTTTTCATAAACCTCCGTTTTTCACCTTTTCTGACTGATCTAGGAACAATTGATTAGAAATCAGATCTTTCCTAGAAAACAGAGATGACAAGATATTTATAAACTAGGATAAAGATGTTTAGTTAATCATTTTCTAAATAAGGAAAATATATTTGATATTCTCCTGAAATCAAAATAAATATTAATTAACGAAGAAACATTTCAAGTTTCTTAAAACACTGAAGTCGTGATTTTTTTTAAAGCTGAATTATGGACACAGAGTAACACACAAGTTGGCGTGTGGGTTCAAAAAGCCTTTGAGTCCCTCTAAAATACCGAAGTGAACACTATGCTTTGTGCATAGTAGGTAGTCACTCAATAGTAATCAATTACCCATGTATATTGACTCTCTTTCCTCTTAGTCTGCTGCATGTTTCTGCAGTAAAATGAGACCATTACCAGAGCTCAGTTACGCGCAGCATTCTCAGAGTCACAAATTCTCACCAGAGTCAAATCAAGCTAAAATAGAAAGGAGTATATGAACCTCGGGTGTTTTTGAGTTTTGACCTCTATAATTCTGTGACTAATGTTTGATTTCCTTTGGGCTCAGCCTGATTTATTTGAAGGCTTAGAACTGTGTTCACTTTTTAAAGAAATATGGACAAAATAAATTAACCTTATTTTTTAAAAGATCTTATTTATTATTTATTTGACAGAAAGAGAGAGGGCATGCATGCACAAGCAGAGGGAAGGGCAGGTAGAGGGAGAGGGACCATACGGGGCTTGATCCCAGGATCCCGGGATCATGACTTGAGCTAAAAGCAGACACTTAGCCCACTGAGCCACCCAGGTTCCCTGAAATAAATTAACTAAAAAAAAATACTAAAATTCCTAGAGTACTTACTGGCTCTGAAGAAGCAAAATCAAAACTAAAGCCCAAATAATGTTTTGAAGGACCCAGGTGCTGTGAAGAGTCAATCTGACCCTAAGTCCTACCCAAGTTAGCAAAGAAAACATCTTCTCCTTCTGCCTTCTCTGGAAGCATCCCTCTGTCCCCTAGTATTTCAAGGTAAAAACTCACACCAGGATATGAAGCTAGGGAGAAAGGAGAAAACAAAAAGTGGACACACTTATGCACCTCTTTGCCTACCTGAATATCATGGGTCCATATGTAGTTCCTTATTGATGGAAATTTGACATCAGAATTCATTGGGGACATCTCTGTGTTATAAAGATGGAAGGGGGGGCTTAGGTTTGGTCTATGGGCCATAGTTCCCTGATCCTTGATTTAGACTATAATAATAATGATAAATATAATAATAATGAGTATTTATCACATCCAATTATCACAGTGTCTCCCATGAGATAAGATAATACCCTTATCTAAGAATGATACTGAAATTAACAACTGGTGTGCATGAGTATCTCCATAGGTTAAGCTGTCGGACTTTCTATTTCAGGTGAGCCCTGCCTTGGGCTCCACACTCAGTGGGGAGTCTGCTTGAGATTCTCTCTCTCCCTCTGTGCCTCCCGACCCCCACTTGCACCCACTCTCTCTCTAAAATATATACATGGATAGATAGATAGAAAATAATTGGTAACTGAGATGACCAATCAATTAGAACAAAGAATAGGTACATGGTGGTTGAAAACTGACCTATCATTACATGTTACAGATTTGGGAACTGAGGCTTAGGATAAGCTAGTAACTTGTCTTAAGTTATACAAACAGTTCACAAAATAGAGCTGGGATTTTCTGACTCTAGAGCCCATCATCCTCTTAGCAACTCAATACATGCTTCTTTAAGCCAGAGGGACTTTGTTTCAGTAGCAGACTTAAACCCCTACCAGTTGCCCAGCCAAAGCATGTCTGGGCAAGAGCAATCCACTCATAACACTTCCAAAAACATTAAAAAACACAGGTGAGTCACACTTTAGAACTATTTTAGTACATTAATAGTTACATTGCAAATAACTTAAATCAGAAGGAAATGTGAACTCCTTTGTCTACTCTTGAACTTGAATCCTTTCCCCTATTCTATGCCTATGGCTTATCCCCACCCTTCCTTGCCTGCTCAGGTCCCCTGCTCTGGTCTCTGCTTGATGTCCCTTGATTGTGAGGTCTTCCTGACCTCCCACAGATTGGAAAGATAGCAACTCCTGCCCTGGGTTTTTTATCTCTCTTGCCTTGGTTTATGTTTCTCCATAGCACCTAACACCATGACACACCATGTTGTTTAAATTTATTTATTTTTTACCACCTCTGGTTGGAATGAGAGCTCCACAAAGTTAAGGACTTTGTCTTGTTGGCTGCTATACCTCAGCACGAAAGCACTTGCTGAATGACTGAATGAATACTGTTCACAGTAGAGAGGCTACATGGTACCATAGTAAAAACATTGGATTTAGAATCAGAGGTGGGGGGGCACCTGGGTGGCTCAGTGGGTTAAAGCCTCTGCCTTCGGCTCAGGTCATGATCTCAGGGTCCTGGGATCAAGCCCCGCATCTGTCTCTCTGCTCAGCAGGGAGCCTGCTTCCCCTCTGTCTCTGCCTGCTGCTCTGCCTACTTGTGATCTCTCTCTCTGTGTCCAATAAATAAATAAAATCTTAAAAAAAAAAAAAAGAATCAGAGGTGGGTTCGAATCCCACGTCTACCACTTATACGTTGTGTAACATCGCACAAGCTAACCACTTGAAGCCTCAAAGGTCCTGAGATTTTTCTATTGCTGAGATGGGAGCATGCTAGCAGGGCAGGGTGGCAGCGGTCCCTGCAGCACAGAGCAGGCAGAATGTGGTGGAAGGTGAGAGAGGTAAAGATTAAGGGGCTGATTAGGTGGGTTTTGTGGACTATTTTAAGTACTTTGGGTTTTGCCGTGAGTGAGAAGGGAAGCCCATTGGAGGATGTGACACAGAGGAAAAATGCTATCTGTTGTGACTTTTACAGGGTCTGTTCATGGGCAAGGGCAGAGGCAACTACTAGAGTAATCCAAGTGAGAGACGAAGGTAGCGTGGCCAGGTTAAATGCTAAATTAAGGTGGTGAAAGATTGTCAGATTCCAAACGGACTTTGAAGACCTAGCCAATGAGATTTGTTGACGGTTTGGGTGTGGAATGTGAGAGGAGGAAACAGTCAGTGGGGACTCCAAAGATTTGGGAGAGGACTGTGGGAGCAGGTGCGGGATGAGTAATCAGAAATTTGTGTCTTGGTTCAGTTAAGTTTGAGAAGCTTATTAGACATCTAGGTAGAGATATCACATCAGGCTGTCAGTGGGACAGACAATTCAGGCATTCACGGAGGAGGTATAGACTAGAGATATAAATTGGAGTATTATCACAGATAAATCAGAAGTTTCTGTCCTGGTTACTAATAAGAATCACCTAAGGATCTTTAAAAAACATTTTTTTTAATTGTGGTAAAATGCATGTAACATAAAATTTACCATTTTGATTATCTTAAAAAAATACATGGGTTTCAATCTGGACCAATGGAATGAGAATTTCTTAGGGTAGTGACTGGACACCTGTATTTTTAACAAATACACCAAGTGTTTATAACTTGGGAACAGAGGAGAAACCATAAAGGAAAGAGGAAAGGAACAGG
Source organism: Mustela erminea (assembly GCF_009829155.1). NCBI lineage: Eukaryota > Metazoa > Chordata > Mammalia > Carnivora > Mustelidae > Mustela > Mustela erminea. The sequence continues at coordinate 68,693,596 of NC_045620.1, read as the reverse complement.
CTATGAAATAGGAGGAAACCAGACAAGTGGAAAATATATATCCCCAAAGCCAAGTGCAAAAAGTATTTCCAGAAGACAGTAATAATAACTTCAGATATTACTGATAGGTCAGGTAAGATGAGGACTAAAGAAAAATCATCAAACTTAGCAAAATGTGGTTCTTCATTTTCCTTGACAACTCTTCTTGAGGTGTGTTAAAGAGAGATTTTTCTATTGCTAGGCACTATCATATTTATTTATATTAAAAATAATGTCTAGTAGCTAAAAATAGCACCTTTTGACAGCAAAGCCCATTAGAAGTTCTCAATCCTGCTGGGTCTTGCTCATGCATCACCCATGACTCAATAGTCAGAACAAGGTCAGTGATGATTTGGTCCCAGACTGAGCCTCCTCCAGATGATGTAGAACTATGCGGGACCTCCTCTCTGAAATGGAATGAAAAGGGATCTTTCAACTTGATTTACCAAGGAGATGGGATATTAAACTCACCCAGTCATTCCTAGGAGCCAACCAAAGTGAGGCAGAGAGGACTTCTTATAAAAGGACAGACATGAATAGTCACTAAGAAAACAGAACTTTCTCTTTTTTTATTTGAGAAAATGCACTCATCTCTTCCCTGAAACACCAAACAAATGTTTAACTTAAACAATGATTTAAAGCTTAATAAATTTGAGCTTTACCAGACCCTGAAATAGGGAATTCAAAGACTTAATCCATCCATTGAGAAAGATCTGCTGCTCAAGTTCACGTCCATGTCTTCTAGATGTTTCCTCCTACACTCCAGAGTAAATTGCTTCTTGCTGACCCTGAATATGCTCTCAATTTATTCATGAATCTGGTTGGAGTCATCCTCTCCAATCTACGCTAAGGAATTAATGCTTTTCCCCAACTTCACCACCTTCTCAAGAGAGAGAAGCTCTGATGAGGAGCAAGGATAAAATCAAGGATATATGTAGAACATAATGTGGGGGCCATATTAGGAGTGATGTCAAAATTCTCGTCCTATTTGTTATTCACTCACTTCTTCCTCCAGATTGTGTATCTAGAACTGAAACCCAACAGTGCTTCCTGTCTTTAGAGCAGGATTCAGTAGAAGACATATAGTTCTCTATAGGTCCAAGAGGTCTTCAAGTCCATGTTGTCCTACCCAATTCATCAGAACAGAAGACAAGATTGGGACCTAAGAGTGAAACTTTAGTAACTAATAAAGCAGGAATTTTCCTAGAGCAGATGTTCTCAATCTGGGGGCTATATCTGTGGTGTGTCTCCAAAATTCTTATGTTGAAACCCTAATCCCTAGTGTGATGGTATTTGGAGGTAGGGCCTTTGGCAGGTAATTAGAATCAGAATAAGTCATGAGAGCAGAGCCCTTGTGATTGGACTAATGCCCTTATAAGAAATAACACAAGAAAAGCACATCCCCCCTCTCCACCCCCACCACTAGTATGAGGTCACAGAAAGATAGTGGCCATCTGCAAATAGGAAGACGGCCCTTACCAGACACCAATTCTGTCAGCACATTCATCTTAGACTTTCCAGTCTCCAGAACTGTGAAGAAATAAATTTTTGTTGTTTAAGCCACCCAGTCTATGGGATTTTGTAAGAGCAGCTCAAGATAAGACACTGTGGATACCTTGGATGGTTCAAGGGACTGATACACCCTCAGAAATTATAATTAACATTTTTCAGAAAAGGGTCCATAATTTTCCTCAGAGATTCAAAAGACTAAATCTGTGACCCCCAAAAGATTAAAGACCACTAACTTCGAGTGATTTTTATGTTTTTACCCTGTAGGATTACAGAAAACTTCTGGATTAGAAACCCCAGTCTTGGCCTTCATTCTTACTTGAAAAAAGGACCAATATCTTGTAGGAGTACCTACAAATATGAAATAAGAAAGATTCAAGAGGATATACACATATTCTTTGTCTAATATTGTTAATGTCCATCCACCTGAAAAAGTTTATTATTTACAATAAAATATAGAGTCCAAACTGTAGGGCTCCTTTACTGATAAGCTTTTTTTTTTTTTTTTTTAATTGTCAGAGTGAGAGAGAGAGAGCACAAAGCAGGGAGAGCAACAGGCAGAGGGAGAAGCAGGCTCCCAACTGAGAAAGGAGCCCAACGCAGAACTCATACTCGATCCCAGGACCCCAGGATCATGACCTGAGCCGAAGGCTGCAGACATCTAACCAACAAAGTCACCCAGGCGTCCCTCCCTATAAGCTCTTCTTTTCTTTTTTTTTTTTTTAAAGATTTGTATTTATTTATTTGACAGAGATCCCAAGTAGGCAGAGAGGCAGACAGAGAGAGAGGAGGAAGCAGGCTCCTTGCTGAACAGAGAGCCAACGGGGCTCAATCCCAGGATCCTGAGATCATGACCTGAGCTGAAGGCAGAGGCTTAACCCACTGAGCCACCCAGGTGTCCCCCTTATAAGCTTTTAATAATATCAACCTCAGATTCTAAGGAAGCTAAGTTATTGGGCCTCACCTTATCCCTGCTTCCCTTCTCCTCCCACACCAGCCCCATATTATTTGGCTTTGTATTCCAAAGCCAAATATAGGGGGTTTTTGGTGGTTAATACTGATTAATTTTCTATTCCACAGAGCCTATCCATAGTGCAGGAAATGCAACTCTGGAGCAAGAAGTAGTCTGATTTTTTTGCACTGCATGGACCGTACAGCAAGGGTCGGGGGACCAGAATGACTATTATTGCAGCACTGAGAGAAAAGCTTTTCAGAAAAGGAGATCAAGAAAAGTATGACTCATCATGGATGAACCTTGAAAACATTATGCTAAATGAAAGAAACCAAACACAAAAGGCCACATTTTGTATGATTCTATTTACATGAAATGTGGAGAATAGGCAAATCCTATTTGAATCCTATCCTCATAGAAACAGAAAATAGATTAGTGGCTGCCAGAGGTTAAGGAAGGGGGGGATAGGGAGTGACTGCTAATGGGGATGGGGTTTCTTTTTGGGGTGATGAAAATGTTTTGAAATTAAATCATGGCGATGGTTTTTGTAAAACTTCGCAAATGGACTAAAAACCAATGAATTGTACACTTCAAAAGTGGATTTTATGATATGTTAATTATATCTTAATTTCTAAAAGAAGAGGAAAGAAAAGATGTGACTCAGAAAGAATTCTTCACAACTATGGCTTGATCCCTTATTTGGCAATTAGTTTGGGGGCATAGTCCTGAGATATTTCTCATGTGTGGAGTTCTATGCTTATATCATCTCCCCCACCCCAATAGAGATCTTTTTATTGCTTTTTCTGTTTAGAAAAGCAATACATGTGCATTTTTTTAAAAAAAGTTCTGAAAATACAGGAGGACATAGAGAATAAAATAACTTGGGAAAAAAGCACCACCTAGAGAAGGTCACTATTAACATTTTGGTGTACATTTTTCCAGATTACTTTTCTATGCATATGTAACAGGGAAAAGATTTTAGAACTGTATTAATGTGTTTTGCTCTTGTGCACTTCCTTGATTGTCAGCACCCATCATTCTGTACCAAGCATCCTCTTGCCCTAAACCACTGGATTCTTACAGCAGGAATGCAAAGAGTGGAAGAGTCGATGTCCAGTTGACTTCTCAAATAAGATTTTTGATTAGACATGAAGAGTTTTGAAAAGCCCAATGTTGAGAATAGGCAAGATTTTTTTTAAAAAAATGCTTTGATTTCTCACCAGCCTAAGAGAAACAGAGAGGAGCAGGGAAAAGCCAGGAGCAGGGAAAACTCCAAAGATGAGGGACATTCACTAGGGGGAGAGGGACGACTTTGGTTTGAGGATAATGGGGTTTGAGATAATGGGGTGGAAAGAAGGACCTGGGATAAGGGGAGGTAGACAGGTGTATTCCGAAGCATACTCTCTGGACTGAATTCTTGGAAGAGAAAGTGTGTTGGGCAAATCAACGGGTCAGCTAAAGGCCAAGGAGACTTTGCCCTGCCCGCCCGAAGAAACCTAGGAGACTGCCCCTCAGGGTGATCCTGCGCGAGCGTGGGTCGGGGTAGAGCTAGAGCAGATCAGTGGGTTGTGGGACGGGTAGCAGTCCCAAACTGGTCTTGGCTCCACGGTAACCTAGAAGGGACCCCTCCAGGGGGAAATCTAAAACTTACCCCAGCATTAGTTGGGGAGCAGCCAGTGTGCCTTGACCAGACCCGTGCCCGCCAGCTCCTCCACCACCTTCGCACAGCCCCCGTCTAGGGGAGGAGGAGAAAGAGTCCTGTGAAAGGAATTGGTCTTTGAATTGATGAATATTTACCCGATAGAGACCACTTTAAATCAAAATAGGCTGTTAAACCTGGAGAGACTGTTTAATCTGGAGGAGACTGAGATAACTTTAATTGGAAGGGTGGGAGTGTGTGAGAAGATTAGATGAGTTAAGAAAAGTAAAGAAGCCACCCGCCCCTGTTTCTGAGCAGTGTCCTCACTCTACATGTTATATTTTAAGCAAAAGAAATACATGAAAATGAATAAAAATTTTTAAGTATTGCTAGCATACATGTTTTTGTAACCTGATGTTTTTCACCCTATGATATCATTTATTATTATTATTATTTTGTTTCACCTATATGTTCTTTCCCTCCAGCTAGGCTATAACTATTTTGAGGACAAGGACAGTGTTTTCTATTTCTTGGTGTCTACCTCCGTGCTGAGCACAAAGCAGACACTCCATGTCACTGCCGCCTCAAACATTTCTAGTTCTTTCTAGTTCTTTCTTTCTAGTTCTAGTTCTTCAAACATTTCTAGTACATGCAATGTAGAAAAGTCTTGAGGCCAGCAGATAGTTTGGAGCAAAGGGCCCGTGGAAAGGGCCCTGCATGAATACCTGAGTTCTCATCCTGATCAGCCGCTGACTGCAAAGTCAGTTTGCCTTTTGCCCTCACTTTCTCTGCTTTTCTCACTTTCGAAGAGTTAATGCCTTCACTACCTCAGGTGTATGGGTGAGACTCAAATAAGGAAATGAACATGAAATCACCAGGAGGAGAATGCCAAATGATAAACCCAAATCTCATTTTACCAGTGACCCCAGACTAGAATGTCACAATGCCAGAGATTAGGCTCTCCCCCCGGCTGCCCTGCTTGCCCAACATTCCTACAAATCCATGGCTAGACCACCCCCACCCCCACAGTCAGCTCTCTCTGTCTGTGACGGCCAGACTGGAGTCAAGGATCTCCCAGTAAATGCTTGTTTTTAAAGAACAACTGAAAGATTTTTACTTAGCTGACTTGTGACTGTTTCCTGAACACACATGGAAAAAGGGTATTTAGAGACAGGAAAACAATAAGGGCATTTTTCATTCTAACAGTGATTAGGGATCGTTAATCCTTTCCACTTCACCAATTAGCAGGTCTTACTGGTCTTGACTGAAAACAAACAAATAAAGGTATTTCCTCCACATACCAATAGTCTGGACTTAAGGCATAAGCAGTGATGTAAGCCTGGACATCACCAGGCAAGGAACTGCACCTTGATTTTTTAACCTGGAAGTCTCTGGTATCATGCTCTGTGATAGAATATGGCTCTGCATCTCATTAAAACCCACAGCTTGTCTCCAGTGGTTTCAGAGTCAAAAGCAAGCATGATCCTAAATAATGCTGTGGGGTTTGTTTTTTTTTTTAAATCCTATTCCAATTTGGGGCGCCTGGGTGGCTCAGTGGGTTAAGCCTCTGCCTTCGGCTCAGGTCATGATCCCAGGGTGCTGGGATGGAGCCCCGCATCCGGCTCTCTGCTCAGTGGGGAGCCTGCTTCCTCCTCTCTCTCTGCCTGCCTCTGCCTACTTGTGATCTCTGTCTGTCAAATAAATAAATAAAATCTTTTAAAAAAAATAAATAAAATAAAATCCTATTCCAATTTAAGTATCATTCACTATTTAAATAAATCTCTGGGGTGCCTGAGTACCTCAGTGGGTTAAGCATCCAACTCTTGATTTTGGCTGAGGTCATGGTCTCAGGGTCATGAGATTGAGCCCGGCATCAGGCTCTGCCCTGGGCATGGAGGCTACTTAAGATTCTCTGTCCCTCTCCTTCTGTCCCTCACTCTACCCCCTCAAAAAAAAAATAAACAAGCATAAATAAATAAATCTCTGAGAACTACCTTCTTGAAAAGTAAAGAATTATTTATTCATTTAGGAAACATTAAATTTGATATGCCGGGGGGTGTGCTAGGCACTGGGATGCAAAAATGAATCAAGCTCAGTTTAGTAGCGGAAACAGATTTGTCAAACAAGTAATTGCTCTACAGTGTAGTAAGTACAATCAAAGATGTTCACTGGCCCAGTAGAAAAAGGACCCAGCACCCAAGGTTAGGTTCTTGAAACCAGCCCTTGAGCTGGATGTTTTCATTCATGTACTCATGTCAAAAATACTTCCTATGCTCTCTTTGTTTCAGGCATTGGGTAATAGGAATACAGTAGTGAACGAAAGAGATGAAAATCCCTATCCCCATGAACTGACATTATTGTGTAGACAATAATGAAGATAAGTAAATATGTGATGTTTTTATCTAACTAATGAAAAGAGCTAAGGAAGAAAAATTAAACCATAAACGCAGATTTGAAATTGTAGATGAGAAGGCCATGGAAGGTCCCACTGAGAAGGTGATGCTTAATATCTAAAGAGTGATATATCTAAGTCTTAACGGCTATGGAGATTCCACAGGACAGTATGGCAGAGGGAACAGCAAGCATACAGGCCCTGAAGTACAAAAGAGCCTAGAGGAACTTGAGGAAGAGCAAGGTCAGTGTCCCTACTAAGGTAGAGCAAGTGAGGCAAAGAGTAGTGGGAAATGAGATTGAGAGGCAACAGATGAGAAGGGGGCGGGGGGCAGACTTTGGACAGGAAGTCATGGGAAGGATCTGAGAGCAAGGGAGTGACTTGATCTGAGAAGCTGACCCTGCATGAAATGTTCCTGGGGGCAAAAGCAGCAAGAAGAGCTGGGAGGTCATTGCAGTGGTCCAGGTGAAAGATTCTGGTTTGGACCAGGGTGATGGCAATGGGAATGGTGAGACACAGTCAATTCTGGGTACATTTTGTAGGAAGAAACCATACAATTTGCTGATAGATTGAATGTAAGACAAAGGAATCAAAAAAGCACCAAAGTTTTTGGCACGACCAACTGCAAATGTGACATTGCCATCAACTGAACTGGGGCAGACTGAGAGCAGCTGGTTTAGGGGGACAGAGCTAGAATTCAACTTTGAACATGTTAGGTTGAGATGTTTATGATATCAATCAGAGAGATCAAATAGCCAGTTGTATCTTTAGGTCTGGAGTTCAAGGCAGAATTTGGACAGGGAGATGTAAACTTGGGCACCACAGGCACATAGGCCATGAGCTTGGATAAAATCACCTTTAGAGAATGAGGATATGAAGAAAACAAAGAGGAAAAAGAAAGAAAAGAAAGGCATCCAGACAGAGAGGAAGACATGTGAGGGTAAGAAGTTAAGGACAGAAATGAATTTGGTTGAGCTAGAACAGGAGTTGACAAACCTTTCTGTAAAGAGCTGGATAATAGACTCTGTGGATCATACTGTCTCTTGTAACAACTCCATTCTGCTGTCACAGCATGAGAGCAGCTATAGACAATACCAAATTGAATTGAGAGTGGCTGTGTTTAAATGAAAATTTATTTATGGACAGTGGAAGTTGAATTTAACATAATTTTCACATGTCACAAAGTATTAGTCATCTTTTGATTCTTTTCACTCACTTAAATATGTAAAAATCATCCTTAGCTCACAAGTCATGCAAAAACAGGCAGCAGGCCAGATTTAGTCCACGAGCTATCATTTGCCAATTTCTAAGCTAAAAGTATATAGCACGCAATCAGGGAGCAGTGGAAAATAAAATTGCAGAAGTAGTCTGAGTTTACGTCATGGATTAGAAATATTGGTATAAAGTGACTGGTACATGGTATGCGCTCAGTAAATAGATATCATTATTGATCTGATGTGTCATAGAAAGGGAACTAGGAGGCAACTTTACGGAAGTGAGATTTATAGTCAAAACTGAGACCTACAATCACAAGATTGAGCAATAGCTAAACCAAGAGTAAGAAGAGTATGAATGAGGCCTTTGCTGAAATAAGATTGGAGGTGACCAGAGGGAGCCCCAAAGGCATCAGCAAGACATCCTTGGTGTCGTTACTAGAAATGCACACATGGATGACAAGATGTAATGGTGCCTTAATTTTACAAAACAGATGTGCAAATTCATTGTGGTTGCAGGCATGACTCATTTGCAGTCCATGAATCAAGATCTTAAATTGTTAATACAAAAGATGCTTCAGAGGGGTGCCTGGGTGGCTCAGTGGGTTAAAGCCTCTGACTTCAGCTTGGGTCATGTTCCTGGGATCGAGCCCCGCATGGGATTGAGCCCCGCATGGGATTGAGCCCGGCATGGGGCTCTCTGCTTGACAGGGAACCTGCTTCCTCCTCTCTCTCTGCCTGCCTCTCTGCCTACTTGTGATCTCTGTCTGTCAAATAAATAAATAAAATCTTTTTAAAAAAAAAAAAAAAAGATGCTTCAGAGCAAATGAACCATATTTTTGTGATAGAGGAGCTTCTTTAATTCTATGCAAGCTTATCAAACCAGAGATAAACATGGTGTACCAGTGTTTGTGTTTAAAGTGGTCCCATTCTGCTCAGAATCACCAGAGAGAATGTAGGCTGAGTAGTAAAATGGACTACCAGTCCTCCCCTCTAAACTGCATCCCTACTAGCAGAAGTTTTCTTGTTCTGCTGCTTCCTAATTGGGTGAATTTAGCCCAAACCCCCAACTTTACTGGGCCTCATTCTTCTCTTCTGTAAAAAATGAAACTAATAATATATTTACTCACTTGAAAGCTGGAGAACAAATTTATCACCTTTTGGATTTTTTCAGTTAATTTGAATCACTATTAAAATTTTGAAGCATTTTTTTTGTCTTTCTAGAATTATAACTTTTTGCCTGCCACAAAATTTCAGCTGTCAGCTTGCCATAAAAATAACCTGAACGGGGGTGCCTGGGTGGCTCAGTCGGTTAAGCGTCTGGCTCTTGGCTTTGGCTGTGGTCGTGATATCCAGGGTCCTGATGCCCCAGTAGTGATGTCTGGGTTAGGAGATGGAGCCCTGCATCCAGCTCCACACACAGAGGGCATCTGCCTCCTCTCTCCTTCTCCATTTGCCCCTCTCCCCATGAGAGAGAGAGAGAGCGCACAAGAGGGTGGAGGGTCAGAGGGAGAAGCAAACTCCCCACTGAACAGGAAGCCTAATGTGGGGACTCAATCCTGGGACTCTGGGATCATGACCTGAGCCAAAGGCAGTCCTTTAACTGACTGAGCCACCAAGTTGCCCATAAATAAATCTTAAAAAAAAAAAAATAACCTGAACATCCAGAAATGTATTACTATTATGGAACAGACATTCTTCTTCTTCGGTAAACAAAACAAATCTTCACAGTCAACCAACGATATGTGATTGCGATTCTTGAGGATGCGCTTCAGGAACTGTTTGTTGAATACTTAAAAATAAAAATCAGTGTTCCATTTTTAAAGAACAGCTGGCTGTGACTCCTCGGCCGTTTTTGCTTTATGGTCCCTTCTGATTCTTAGCTGTAATTAATTTACTGGAAAGATTTTACAGGACTGAATTAACAATGCAAACACGCAGTTGTACAATAAAAGTCAGTGTTGTTATTCTTCATGTCTCTGTATTTTGAAAAACCATCACTGTTTCTCAAAGAGGCTATCAGATACAGATCAAACTATATTACATGGCAACAGTAAAGCTCCTTTAACCACAATGAAAACATTCTCAAGGATCATCTAATGCCCTACAAATGAAGTTTCAGGAATATTTGACAAAATAAAAATTCCAGTCTAACAAGGGATTGTCCCTTAAAAATTGTTTAGCAAGGAGCAAGAGCTATGATAAATTAACACATGGTAGTGGAACATTTCCTGCCTGTGGCTTCAGTTCTCATATTTCTGTCTTGCTCTTCAGAATATCATTGTTGTGATATGGGAAAAGTGCCTGTTGTTAATGATTTCTGCGCCTGTTGTTTTGCCCACATTCTCCAGAAAGTTCTTTCAAGACCGTTCTTTGGAATCAGGCTTTGCGTGCACACTCTAAGTGAAAGTTGGGCATTTGCCAGTGAATTCAATGTCAGTGTCAACTCTCTGGGTCCAGGAATACTTCTGTGAAAGGACTAGAGTTGTGGGTCCTAATTCTGGCACTGTCACTTACTAGTATTATGTCCCTTGACCAAATGAGCTTTTGTTTCATTATCTGTAAAATGAGAATAATAAAAATGCCCTGCCTATTTCTCAGAGCTGTTGTGAAGAACAAATAAAATACTGCATGTAGAAGTGCTTTTAAACAAGTGGGAAGTAAATGTCAAGTCTTTTTTTAATTGTGGTAAAATATACATATAAATTTTGCCACTTTAACCAATTTTGGTGTCCAGTTCAGTGGCGATTAAGTACATTCACATTGTTGTACAATCATCACCGCCATCCATTTCCAGAACTTTTCCATCCTCCCCAACTGAAACACTACCCAGTCAACACTAAGTCCCTATTCCTCCTTCTCCCCAGTCCTTGGCAACCACCATTCTAACTTTCTGCCTCTACAAATCTGACTACTCTCAGTACCTCACATAAGTGGATCACACAATATTTGTCCTGTTTGTGACTGGCTTATTCTACTTAGTATAATATTTTCAAGGTTCATCCAAGTTGTAACATACATCAAAATTTCCTTTCTGTGTAAAACTGGATAATATTCCATTGTATATATAAGTCCTATTTCATCTGTCTGTTCATTACTAGATAGTTGGGTTGTTTACCCACTTTGGCTACTGTGAATAATGCTGCTATGAACATTAGTGTAAAAGTACCTATTTGAGTCCCCACTTTCAGTTCTTTTGGGTAGACACCACGTTGTGGAATTCCTGGTTCATATGGTAATTCCATGTTTAATTTTTTGAGGAACTTCCTTACTGTTTTCTAAAAGGCTGTGCCATTTTACTTTCCTGCCCAAAGTACACAAGGGCTCCAATTTCTCCCACATCCTCACAACACTTGTTTTATATATATAATATTATGTACACACACACACACACACACACACATATATACATACATATATAGGTCATCATAATGGTTATGAAGTAGTATCTCACTATGGTTATGATTTGCATTTCCCCAATAGTTCATGATGCTGAACATCTTTTCATAAGCTATTGGCCATTTGTTTATCTTTTTTGGAGAAGTATCTATTCAAGTCCTTTGCCCATTTTTAATTGGGTTGTTTGGTTTTGTTGTTATTGAGTTGTAAGCATTCTTTATATATTCTGGATGCTAACCCCTTGTCAGATATATGGTTTGCAAATATTTTCTCCCATTTCATGAATTGCCAAATTTATGTACCAGAACCTATAAAAAATATGCTCAATCCTTCACAATGGAACTTTAGGAACACTCTCCCAAACAAAATTTCTCAATATAAACATGATACCATAGTTTAAAGACCAGATGACAAATTTTCATGGTATGGGGGTGGGGCACCTGGGTGACTCAGTCAGTTGGATGTCTGCCTTCAGCTCAGGTCATGATCTCAGGATCCTGGGATCTAGTCCAGCATCAGGCTCTCTGTTCTGTGGGAGTCTGCTTCTCCCTCTGTGCTCGCCTCCCCCCCCCCAATAAGTAAATAAAAATCTTTTGTTTTTAAAGAAATTTTCAGTGGCAAAGTTTTTTCTTTTGATTTAAAAAAAAAAAACTTCAAATTTCCCCTACACACAACCTATCTCAGTAAGATATTTAATATAGCAGTAAGTTAGAAAGTGTCTTTCTTTACCTGTTTATATAAAAATTAGGTAGATTAAAAGGTTTGACAACAAAAAGCTAAAGCTATATATGCCTGAGGGGAGAAAATAGAGATACTTTTTAAAAAATAACATTTCCTGTTTGTGCCTTGCCATTCACCATCCACAAAGGAAAAATGAACAAGACATATCCTAGCAGAGAATAACCATCCTCTTCACAGGCAAACCATTAAATTGCATAGGTGGAAATAACATTAAAAAAAAATACTGAGAACCTGCCAGCCTTTCATTCAATCATTTATTTTATGAACTTTTTATTTGGCTCTCTGTTAGGCACTGGAGCACAGAAATGAATGGACACAGTTCCTGCCTTCAAGAAGCTCTCACTCCAGATGTGTGGGGGATGACCAAGTAAACAGTTAATTACAGTACAATATGGTGAGTACCACAGAGCTCTGAGGAGTGTTTCCATTGTGGATAATTCACAGCTGACGTCTGTGAGGAGTATCTCAGAAGTATCTAGTCTATTGCCAACACGTAGGGGCTTATGAAAGCCATTATAAATATAAAACCTTATGAAATGTTAATTACTGCTATTACATTCTTGGTATTCTTTTATTACTAATAGGTAGGGTATATAAACCACAGAGCATTTTGCATCTAAAAAATTTTTAAATATTGTTTTTACCATCAAAACAATGCATTCTTCTTATAGAGAGTGCAAGCAATACAGAACTCACCAGAGTTAACTGTCTTTAACAATTCACTATGTTCTAGTTCATCTAAAATAGCATCCTAAATTCAAAGGTGCTAAAAAGTGGAGAGAACAAAAGGATTTTAGTAAGTACTTGAAGTCTTAGGTCTATGTGAGCAGAAGGCAGAGGCACCAAGGCAATCCTGAACAAACCGTATGGGAGAATTTGCAAGAAATCTGGCTTGCATGATTGAAAGAGGATTATATGCATTTATATACTAATGTTTTATACTTCCAGATGCTGTATATTAGTCTAAAAATGTGTATTGCATTCCCCCCAATCCCTGGCTCTTAGAAGATGCTCCCAATGTTTATGTTTCCAGAGCTGTATTTAGGACCTTATGAATAGGTTAAGGAATATGATCATCACCGTTCAGAAGATTTATTTTGTATTACTCAAGTGAACCTTTGCCTGGTAGGAGATAAATCTCCAGTTTCTGAAACATTGGTCAATAAGTATATATTGGTCCCACATGGATGGATATGAAGAAGCAGTGACTTTTTTTTCATGCCTTGTCCCGTATTTATTTTCCTTTCTAAAATCCGAAGGGTTTTAGGGAATGAAAAATGTGGAGATGCAACCTGTCCAACTGTCAGGTCTCTATATTTTTAGAAACATTAAGGAGACAGCACAATGTAACATAGTATAAGAGGAAAACTTGTAGATGGAGACTGAGGTTCTACTCTTAGCTCTACCACTAATTAGATGTGTAATTTTAGATAAATCACTTAACCTCCCTAGACCTCTGTTTCTCATCCCTAATTGCTCTATCTAGTTCATAGGTTATTGTGAAGATCAAAAGAAACCGTAAATGTGGAAGCACTTCAAATAATGTAGTACGTGCATATGATAAGGTATCATTAATATACACATATATTATTGGTTTGCAATGCCACTCTGAGGCTCAGGCAAGAGGAGCCCTTGTCCTGAGCCCTGTACTTCACAAACACAAATACAAACACAAACGCATTCAACTCTATCAAATATCTCTCAGCATGTTCCTAGTATGCCCTCAACTCTGACAATAGCAACAATGTTCTTTGGAGTGATTCAAAGATTACATACAGTACTCTCTGGATCTGCCCCAAATGGGATTGGATCATCTTTTTTTTTTTTTTTTAAAGATTTTATTTATTTATTTGACAGAGAGAGATCACAAGCAGGCAGAGAGGCAGGCAGAGAGACAGAGAAGGAAGCAGGCTCCAAGCTGAGCAGAGAGCCCGATGCGGGGCTCGATCCCAGGACCCTGGGATCATGACCCAAGCCGAAGGCAGCGGCTTAACCCACTGAGCCACCCAGGCGCCCCATGGGATTGGATCATCTTGATCAAACACATATCAAATCTGACCTCACAGACATTCTGGTTCACAATGGAGATGCCATTTAAATGCTCTTAGAGAAGTAAGATTTAATTTAGACAAGATGGTGAGCTGCACTAGGATAGTTAACTAAAACAATAGAAGATTCTCAAATAAATAAGGAATTGTGGTCTGTGGTGGAAAATATTTTTTATTTTGTGCTAATGACAGTTATTTGGTATAGGCTATTGCTTGCTATTAATGATGTTAGCAGAAACTTATATAAGACATAGATCTAAGTTTGTCTATTTCACTTTTTAAATAATTTAAAATACTTTTTAAATTTTTAGAGAAAATGATTTTTCTAAATATAAATATGCTAAATGCGACTAGCACAACAAAAATGACATTCCAATAAAATGACAGAAAATTGGAAGAAGGTAATAAACAGGTTTGTATAATTATTGAATTATTTGTATACAACTATGTATCTATATATTACATACCTACATCTGGAGAGATCTGTGCTATTTTCTTTTATAGGTATATATAATATTTATATGTCATATATATATTATATTATCGGCAAGGTATGGTCCCCTAAGAAGAGAGATTTGAACAAATTGAACCACATATTTTTCTTTTTGTTTTTCAAATATGAGTATTGATTTAGAAATCAATTGACATTCTAGTTGCTACTGACTCAGCAAAACTAAACTTGTACAATTCTATCAAAGCAAATTTTTTAAAAAAATTTTACTTATCTATTTATTTGACAGAGAGAAAGAGAGCACAAGCAGGGGGAGTGACAGACGGAGGCAGAGGGAGAAGCAGGCTCCCTATGGAGCAGGGAGCCCAATGTGGGGCTCAATCCCAGGAGACTGGGATCATGACCCATGCTGGAGGCAGGCGCTTAACTGATTGAACCACCCAGCACCCCTCAAAGCAAATTTTTAAAACATCTAATATTAAAGAATTACTTTCTTCATATGAAAATAGTATTAAGGTGAATTTTTAAAAAAGATTTTATTTATTTATTTGACACAGAGAGAGAGCACAAGTAGACAGAGTCAGGCGGGGGCGGGCGGGAAGCAGGCTCCCCACTGAGCAGAGAGCCCAATGCGGGGCTCAATCCCAGGACCCCAAGATCATGTCCTGAGCTGAAGGCAGACGCTTAATCCACTGAGCCACCCAGGCGCCCCTTAAGGTGAATTTTTTAAGAGGTCCTTTCTTCTAGAGATGCATATTGATTTATTCATGTTTAAAATGGTAGGATATCTGGGATTTGCTTCAAAATAATTGGATCTAAAGAGTTGGGGAGTATAGATGAGGCAAGACTGACTAAGTGAATAATTATTGAGGCCGGATGACAGGTACAATATATTTACATTTGTAAATGTTTATATGGAAATGCTTTTAAATTTCCATAATAAACAGTTAAGCAAAAAGCTAAAAAGTACATTGACTTAGAAAATGTTTTGTTACTGGTGTCAATGAACTCAAATTATGTGGATTATAGCATTATAATTAGGGTTTTCCTGGAAAAAAAGCACAAAATAAATATGTGGTAATTTATGACTTATATACATCTTTATCTTATTACTCATCCAAGCATCAACAAAACACCCAAATGTGTAATAATAATTAAGTCCAGTGATTTTTGCTGTTTAGCTCAATTATTAAACCACTCATATAAAAACCATTGCTTTATACATTAAAAAAATTTCTTTTGTCATAATAAAGGTATATTTGTCAAGAAAGGTGGATAGAACACATTTATTTAATTTTTTTTAAAACCTTGATATACAATTTAATGATCTGCACCTATCATATATAGCCCTCTACTTGCACTCTTGTCCTGGGTACTGCAAATATTAGGGAGAAGCATGCTCTCAGAATTTCCATTTTATTCTTTATTTTAGCAACTAAGATGGTTTAGCAGGGAATACCTAGAAAATGCTTTCTTTTCTCAACTTATAATTTTCTTCCTCTATATATTTTAGGAAAATACTGTGTATTTTTGCTCGATATCATCAATGGGGCTCAGACATCTCTGCATGTTCCACCCAAGGCAGGAACCATGTGTGTTCATGATATGTTGACAGTCTGCCCCTTCCACAACAGTCTTGCCTCCTTAGCAAGAATAGATGAGATCAAGTTACAGTCATTTCAGGGAAGATCTTAGGTTTAGTTTGAGATAACTGGTCATCCATATGGAAAAGTTCTGGAGAGTTCTGTTCATAACCTTAGCCTCTTATTCAGTACAAATGACTCTAGGAGGATTTGTGCAGAGGGAAAGTTTATGATCCCTATCTTTTATATGATAGAAACATTTAGCTTCATATTTTCTTAGCTTCTAATTCCCAAACGAGGCAATGTAAAGGGAAGAGGGAGATAATTATCCGGACAGCAATTAATCCAGATGACCAACTAACAATTAGTTTGTTTTGTCTAAATTATTCATATATTACTACTCAAAAGTCCCCTTTCTGCTTGAATTAGCTGTGTGACAGCTCCAGTCTCCACATACTGCAGTATTGGTCTAAAAAAAAAAAACAAAAAAAAAAAAACAACTTATCTCCAGTGAAGTATGTTCATTCCACAGCTCTCCAATTCTAAGACACTTTTGATTATAGGATTGACCAAAAATGTAGTAACCACTTTTTTAGGAGATAAAAGAAAAAGACTGTAAAACTGATTCTAATCTTAAAAACACCAAAATGTGTATGTTGGGGGGCGGATGGAAGAGTCTGTCTTAGAATTGAGAAAGCACTAAAATTATTTTTTTTGAAGTGTACTTTAGAATAAGAAAGCTATTATAACTCTAATGGGAGGCCTTGGGCAATGAAGGGAGTCAGAGAAAGGTGTACAGATGGGTCATTATGTAGGAACAGCATGGTGGCCCTCTGCTCTTGTCAGAAAGGCATGATAGCGTGAGAACCCTGGCAGGAAGGAAGAGTAGGGAGAAGAGGCTTGAAAGCAGTTATGGGTCATGCAGGAATTGTGCATAAAGACACGTTACATTATATACATTAGGAAACTTGCCTGTGGCTGATTCTGCCTCCAGATAATCCTAAATAACCAGAAGCCAACAAGGAGTTATCAAGGTGAGCCCTCAGTTCTGTAACTTCTTCCCTTAGGTTCTTATCAAAACCTAACCACCAGGCAAAGCACAAGACCTTTCGGCTAGTGTGCTTGAGAAACGGAGCTGAGAGTTCTATCTCCTGGAACATAAAAAATTATTTTTAATCTCATTTTAGTGTAATGTTAAAATATTTTAAATTCAGTATGCTAACAAATGCAGAATGTTTTGAGACTAAATACCAAAGGGTATAGTCATTAGGTGTTACTGTGTTTACCCAATAATTGGCTCCTTTCTTATAATGGATGAATCTCTGTTTCAAAATGGAAAAGTAAATTAAACAGTAAACAGATTCCTTACATAAAGGTCATATGAGCTCTTTGTAACCAGAGTGAGGTATTTCAGTAAGATTACTGAGTACCTGGTATTTTGTTCATGTGGCTTGCTTCACTCTGTAAATGCCAATAACTAGTGTTTAGGAGTCTGAACTATTATAATGGTCACTTTCATGTAATAATCACATGCTTATTCTCTGGGGAAAAAAACATAAAAATTTTGAACACTACGTGGCTAAATTGGAAAAATAAATATCTTTTAATAGTTTGGGAATGGGAACAGTGTTTGAAGACAGAGAATAGAAAAAGAAAATTTTCTTGAAAATTTTGATTCTGCCTTCACCACTTTTAAAGTCCAAGTGGGTACAAACTGCTACAAAACATCTCTGTGGTTCCATATTCCTCATCCCCAACTCCTATCTAGGTAGAGAGAACACTTTGGTTTTTAATGTGTCCTTCTATTTTTTAAGTCCTGGTAAGAAGATGTCAGACAGCAACTGAAGGTATTGCCTCTTTCATTCATTAAACTCCTACTATGTGCCCGCCATTGTGCTGAACATCATGGAACCCAAGATGACTAAGATAAAGTCCCTACTCTTCAGAAGCTTTAATGTGGTGTGGGGAGAGTTCTCAGGGGTTGGAACCAGACCAGTAAACAAATCATTAAGCCACTGGGTATTGGTTACAAATAGGGAGTACCAAACAGGATTACCTAAGTCAGCCTGTGGTGTGTGTCTTGGGGGTGGGAGGTGAGGCAGCAGTGGTACTCTGGAAGGTCTTTCTGGGAAGAAAAGACACAGTTTAAAGTCTTAACTAATGAGTAGAAACTAGCCAGACGAAATGCAGCAAAGGAATGCGGAAGAGCCTTCTTGGCAAAAGGGACAGAAATAAAATTGGCAGAGATCGGTGAGTCATTAAATGGGGGCTGGTTCAAAAAGAGAGGAATCTTATAGATAGGCAGGTGGTGGCTGCAAAGGCACAGGCAGAACAGTAAAAATCAGGTTTCAATTAGATGTTTCTTCTGTCAACTCTGCTTTGAGGAACACCTCTTTTGTCCTGACCCAAGTCGTGGCTTCTCACCTGGCCAGTAACTAATCTCATCCTCTGGGATTGGCACTTTGGCAAGTTACCATCTTTCTAGCTTCCACCTTGTTCTCCATCTCTGACATTCATTCCTGATAAACCTCTTTATTCAATGCATTTTGCTGCTTGTTTGGCTGGTGTTCCAGATGCCTAATAGCCAGTTACATTAAACTTACCTTTATCCTTACTGATCTTTCTTCACTAGAAAGAACACACTTACTCAAAATAAGATCTTAGATGTTTGGGTTTTGTTTTGTTTTGGTTTTTTTAAAGATTTTTTTTTTTTAATTTATTTGAGAGAGAGAGACAGTGAGAGAGAACATGAGCGAGGAGAAGGTCAGAGGGAGAAGCAGACTTCCCATGGAGCTGGGAGCCTGATGTGGGACTCGATCCTGGGACTCCAGGATCATGACCTGAGCTGAATACAGTCGTCCAACTAACTGAGCCACCCAGGCGCCCGTTTTGTTTTGTTTTTAATGATTTTCAAAGAAATAGCCAAGAGCCAAGGGCTAAGGGCCAAGAAAGCCAATAATAATGATAATAGCTACAAAAATGGACTTTTGTTGATTGACTCCTTAGTGTCTCAGCTCTGTCTTCTGTCCCCCACAGTCCCTTGATTGCCATTTGAGAAATGCCCCCTCGCCCCACAAAGCCCATGTGCTTCTGGGGAAGCTGACCCACTGCCTGGTTAGTGTAAAATAGCCATTACATTCCATCATCCCATGCACAACTTTTGCTTCCAGGGCAGAGATGTGACTTAAGCAAGTGAATATCAGGATACTTGCTAGGCTGCTAGGACCAAGTCATTCTCTCTAGATGTGGTTGAGGAACATGTACTCTTTGGAGCTGTGGGTAGCCAGTCATCTTATGATCGTGAGAGTTGCTGGTTTTTAGGATAAAGCTGGTGATGCAGAAGGCAGAGTGGAAAGATGGAAAGAAACTGAACCCTTAGTGAACCCTTAAACAATCCTTAGAGAAATAAACTGATCCAAAAAAGCCTACCCTACCTCAGGACTTTCTGGTTTCATCAACATTCCCTTGTTTAAACCAGTTTGAGTTGTGCTTTTTTGGCACTTGCAACATAAAATAGTCTAGGCCATACAGTTACTATTTGTTGTGAGCCTACTAGGTGCCAATTATTGCAATGTGTGTTCTATAGGCTAATCTTTACAACTGTATTTTTTCTTTCTTTTTTTTTTTTTTTTACAATTGTAAAGAACACATAACAAAATTTCCCATTTTAACCTTTTTTAAGTGTAGAATTCAGTGACACAGTGTAACCATTACCACTCTCTACTTTCAATCAGAATCATATTTTTTTAAAGATTTTATTTTATTTTATTTTATTTGACAGAGAGAGATCACAAGTAGGCAGAGAGGCAGGCAGAGAGAGAGGAAGGGAAGCAGGCCCCCTGCTGAGCAGAGAGCCCGATGCGGGACCCAATCCAGGGCCCTGAGATCATGACCTGAGCCGAAGCCAGCGGCTTAACCCACTGAGCCACCCAGGTGCCCCCAGAAACATATTTTGAGGTGGGTATTAATATCCTCATTTTACCAAAAAGGAAATTGATCCTCCAGAGAGGTGCATTTCCCAAATCAGACCACAGTTAGTGGTATAGTCAGGATGTAAACCCAGGGCTGTGTGACTATAAAGCCTAGGTTTTTTCCTACTTCATTATAGTGCCAAATTAAATTATCAAGCAAAGGAACAGGAAGTCTTGGTCAAATTATCAGCCCAGGTTCCAGATTAGAATCTTGGGAGGTTCAGATTCAACAAACAGGATATACGGTAAGGTGATCAGAAACCAAATGGTCAAAGGTTGAACACTAGAGGTGGAAATCAAGGGAATAGGGACAAGCATTTAGGCTTAAGAAGTAAGGCTGAAAGGAGTCTGTCTCATAAGTGAGCACTTCAAGAATATCTGGTTGTATTTGCTCACCCAACCCTCGTAGGTGAAAAATTCTTGCCCTTCCCACATATTTCTCAAAGGATTTTGATCTGAAGACTAATAACAAACCATATTCTAGAATAAAAAATACCCTCAATTCTATGTTAAGCATTCATTAAAATAAGTCACATAATGAAGCTGATTTATATCAAAAGGGAGACACATCCTGTGGTGGGGCCTGGTCCCTTAAATGAGGTGTATAATGACTGGAGAGCTCTATTACCTTCTTGTTAGGACAAGATGGATTCCAAGTAGTATTTCCTTTAAAAAAAAAAGAAATTACAAGCTTCTATGCTAAAAGCTATCCACCTTTGATGAGTATCTCTTAATTGTTTACTTTTTAACTAAGGGTTTTAAGCTAGGGTCATTAGAACTCAAGGGTGTTTAATCTGTTGATCTGTTTGTTTTCAAAAGTCTGACTCCTTTCATTCGTGATCCTAGGTAAGTAGTAGCTTGGAGGGTTTTACTTATTCAAAAAGATCAGTTCCTTAATTTTCAATTTCCGTAAGTGTAAATTTTTGCAGTGTCAGAGGCTTTCTTGAAGTGGGGGAGGAGAAATTATGAGAATGGATTGGGTAAGACTCCCCACTGCCCCAAAACCTGGGCCTTCACACCAAGGCCTCTTCTCCAGTTGTGTATTAAACAAAATACTAACATTTTCTCAACAATTATTTTATATATAAGTTTAAGTGCTGACCTTAATGATTCACTGCATACTGAATAGAAATAGGACAGGGGCAGGATCTTCATAAAGCCAAGGTCATTTGACATGATTGACACATGTATGAGGCTTATCACTCTTTTACCTCAAAATCAGCATTTAGGGAGTGAATGTCCATCATATGTGTGGGCAGTCTGTATGACAATACAGTGTTTTGGAAAATAAAATGGAAAACCGATTTTTTTCTTTAAAAGTTTGTGTGTGCTTATAAGGGACTTTTTTAGAGAAGTTTTAGATTCACAGGAAAATTGTGCAGAAAATAGGATATATATACCATATACTCATATACCCACTGCCGTACACATGCATAGCCTCCCCAACCAGAGTAGTGGTACATTTGTTACAATTGATGAACCTATGGTGAATGACATGTTATAATCACCCGAAGTCCATAGTTTACATTAGAGTTCACTCTTGGTGTTGTACATCCTATAGGTTTAGACAAAATTGATAATGACATGAACCCATCATTATAGGACCACATAGAATAGTTTTATTGTCCAAAAAATATTCTGTGCTCTGCCTATCATACCCATCCTCCTCCCTAACCCCAGTACTGTCTCCATAGTTTTGCCATTTCCTGAATGTCATTTGGACTCTTACAGTACATAGCCTTTCCAGATTGTCTTCTTTCACTTAGGAATATGTAGTTAAGGTTCCCTTATGTCTTTTCATGGCTTGATAGCTCATTTCTCTTTAGTGTTGAATAATATTCCATTGTCTTGATGTACCACAGCTCATTTATCCATTCACCTACAGAAAGACATTTGGTTGCTTCCAAGTTTTGGCAATTATGAAAAAAGCTACTATAAACATCTGTGTGCAGGTTTTTGTGTAGACATAAGTTTTCAAGTCCTTTGGGTAAATACCAATGGATGTGATTACTGCACCTTATGGTAATACTATGTTTTGTGGGGGTTTTTTGTTGTCGTTGTTTTAAGATTTTAGTTATTGGTCCGAGAGAGAGAGACAGAGAGTGCACAAGCACAAAGAGGGGGAGGGGCAGGCAGTGGAAGAAGCAAGGAGCCTGATGCAGGATAGACACCAGGACCCTGAGATCACAACCTGAGCCAAAGGCAGATGCTTAACTGACTGAGCCACCCGGGCATCCCAAGAGTATGATTATGTGAGAAACCACCAAACTGTTTTCTGAATTTACTGTACCATTTGCACTCCCACCAGCAATATAAAAGAGTTTCTTTCTTTTTTTTTTTTTTAAGACTTTATTTGTCAGAGAGGTAAAGAGAGAGGGAGCCCGAGCACACAAGCAGGAGGAGAGATAGGCAGAGGGAGAAGCAGACGTCCCACTGAGCAGGGAGTCCCATGTGGGATTCAATCCCCAGACCCCAGGGTCATGATCTGAGTCGAAGGCAGACACTTAACTGGCAGAGTCACTGAGGTGTCCCTATACAAGAGTTTCTGTTGCTCCTTACCTCACCAGCATTTGGTGTGGTCAGCATCAGGGGATTTGGGCCAGTCTAATAGGTGTGGAGTGAGTCTCCTTGTCTTTCTAGTTTTTACCCTTGTCCTCTCCACCCCCACCACTCCTTGCAATAGCCTGTCTTTTCAAAAGGACCCATGGAATCTGAGGGCTGTGTAGTAGGTGGCACAAACAAAGCAACATTAGATAAATGATAGAGTGAAAGGCTGAGAAAGAACTGGCTTGAGTCATATGGGAGCCCTGGGGAAAGGAGTCATCTGGCACACTTTCAAACCAATATTCTTTAAATAGCTGAGGGCAGAGAGAAATTCATTTTCTATTAATATAAAATGTATAGCTCTTTATGGTTAAAATAAAGAATTTATTACATGCATTGAATATAGCAATATTTCCACTTATTTGGAATTGTCTTTCATTTCACATTTTTCATTCATTTATAACTTGAACAGCAATAGTTACTACCAAGCATAGGGGTAAATTAAAACTACAAAATCTTGCTCAAAATATATTTACATGGTCTTGTGTTTTTCTCCATTTTATATGTCACCAAAAAAGTTCTAACGTTTCTGAAGTTCTTGTTCTTTTTTTTTTCATTTTTCTTTTGGGAATTTCTGAGCTAGGCAACATCTTGTAAGACACAGTCATGGCTTTAAGATGTAGAAAATAACCATCTGTCCCCCAAAACAGTGTTAAAAATTGGGAGTAGAATTCCAAATTCAAATGCTACCTCCACCTCTTTTACTGATCAACTTACCTGAGGGAACATGCACACCTGTGTCTATGCCCCGCTTAGAACTCGGGGACCATCTTATGAGTAAGCAAGCCAATGCCCAAACTTAAAACTTAGATCAAGGCTGGCAGAGGCCAGGAGGACTAAGTGAGGCGGCTTGCTTTTCCAACCCCAAATCTAACTCCTGTAACCCCCTCAAATATGCTAGAAGAAAGAAGAGTAGGAATGAGGGTTAAGAATAAGACTTATAGGGGCACCTGGGTGGCTCAGTGGGTTAAAGCCTCTGCCTTCGGCTCAGGTCATGATCCTAGGGTTCTGGGATCAAGCCCCGAGTCAGGCTCTCTGCTCAGCAGGGAGCCTGCTTCCTCCTCTCTCTCTGCCTACCTCCCTGCCTGCTTGTGATCTCTGTCAAAAAAAAAAAAAAAAAAAAGAATAAGACTTATAGAAAGAGGTATAAGTAGATGAGTACAAGTCCCCCTACCTGACCAGATGCCAGGATGATGTTGGCATGCCAGACCTCTGGAGCTGAGAACAGGAAGGAGAGAGGGGAACAATGAGGCCTCCTTACCAGAGATAGTCTACCATCCTAGCCTCACTTCCCTGGAGACAATAGGTACAAAGCAGCCTGCTGCTCCTCTGGGTAAGAAATAAGGCACTAGGGCTCGTAAGAAAGGAAAGTGTCTTTCAGTGTCATGATCCTTCCCTCTAGTGAAGTGTCCCCAGAGTCTCTGACCAGATGAATCACTTCTTCCATGTGGAGCCTCTAACAAGAGGGTAAATAGAGGCAAAAGTTGGACTGAAGTTTCCTCTTTTGTGAGCTCTGGCAGAAAAGCTGAACAACCCCCCACATATCCCATTGTTCATTTTCTCTTTAACAACTGCACTTAATAAGCAAACGTTTGCTCAGCCAAGATTGTCCAACTAAGAAAGATCACCAGCTCCCTCGGTCATTACCACTGTTCCTCGCTATACCTTCCTGGGACCACTGAGATGCACAGTTAAGCTGGTCCCCCTAAGAGTTTCTGTAATGGGTCATAACAGATCATTAATCAATTTAACTTCAAGGCCGCACTGCATCCTTGGCCAAATATTCACTCCCTAGTGTATTTCCCATCTGAAATCATACCTAGTCATACTGTCCAAAACTGGTCAACAGAGAAGATTGCTTTCAAAAGTCCAAATAAAACAACAAAGAATGATTGAAAACAGAGCAATGACAATAACAATAACAGAGAAACTCAAGAACAAAATGAATTCTTCTTTCTACCCTAAATTGAACTCCAAAGACTTTAAAAGTCCAAGTACTCTTCTCCCTAGTCTTCTGAGCCTTTCAGTTCCTGTCAGAAGATTCTCCTTTAAGTGCCTTGGAGTTTGGGTTCCTTCAGCAGCCACTGTACCCTGAGCCTTCTTCCTGAAAGTGTAGTACCTTCAGCACTCTCAAAATGCAGTAACCCACTCAAATCTCTCGAGTCCCACAAATGTAGAAGCAAATGCGAATTTTGCAGCGATAGCAGTTTGCAAACAAGATGATGTTCCTAAACATGGGGAGATGGAGAGGAGAAGGGAGTTGGGAAATCGGAGTGGGAGACGAACCATTGGAGACTGTGGACTCTGAAAAACAATCTGAGGGTTTTGGAGGGGTGGGGAGTGGGAGGTTGGGTGAGCCTGGTGGTGGGTATTGTGGAGGGCATGTATTGCATGGAGCACTGTGTGTGGTGCATAAACAATGAATTCTGGAATACTGAAATTAAAAAAATAAAAATTAAAAAAAAAGAAAAAGATGATGTTCCTAGGACCCTGTGAACAGATAGCCCCTCATGGCTGCCTATCAGAACCTGCAGCAAACTTAGTGTTACCTGGGGGAAGGGGCATAATGCATGGGAAACTAAGGATGAAAAGAGAACAGCTTTTTGGTTTCCACCTTGCAGGGATGCCTATTAAAACGTCAGTTTTCCAACTGCTACATGTGAATTTAAATTCAGTTGTGATAAACTTCCAAACAAGAGGTTAACTCTGACAAAGAACATAGTTCTTTGTGTCTTTTAATGACATAGTTGACTTCCCATACAACATTTTCCTCCTTTTCCTCAAAAACCTACATTTTTTTCTACAGACTCCCATTCCCTCCCTCCGACTGACCACATCGGAGGCTATCAGGCCAAACTTGATTAGCCTATAAGTAATCCTCATCCTTGCCAAAGATTCATTCGAGAAGGGACATAGAGCCCAAGTAGGTACAAAGAGACATGAGGAGGTTTTCAGTGGCAGCATCTCTAATGTCTAGATCACACTCAACTCTTCCTTCCTTCTCTTCTAATGTTTTGAACACTTCTATTTCCATTTCCTTTTTGAGTCTGGTGTTCCTAGCCTGAAAGACATGTCAAATGGAGGAGTCTGGTCTCCATCAAGTGACACAGCTTCCTTCTCCATGTGTGAACATAGCACCCCACGTTTATAATAGGTGATTCTGTAGTGCAGACTTAGAGCCCTGCAGCTGATCTTTGCATTTGTCTGCTCCAGGCCCAAGACTTTTTAAACTTTATGACCTAGTTGCTGCACACTGTTTTCCTGCTTTAGAATTCTTTAGGTCTATTAATCTTGCTAGCAAAATCCGCTCTCCTGAAATGTATCTTAGCTGGATTATCACTCTCCACAGATTCCTGAATCTGAAGCTTCTATTGATGCTTCCAAAAGCGATCATCTCAGGGTCACAGAGGGGTCTAATATGTCCTCTGACATCTGTTCCTCCCCTAAACCCCACTTCCTCCAGCTTTCAGATTCTCTAGTCCTTAAGTAACTCTCACTACTTCGTGTATTAATTTCTTCCACTTATTTCTCTGCTCCTGTCCCATGTCTATCATTCTGATCCCTTTCAAGGAAGCCCAAGTGAATATTTAAATTTTAACCTTAAGTAGTTAAGGTTAAGTTAAAGTTAAGTTAAATGTAGTTACTTAAAGTTAAGTTAAATGTAGTTACTTAAACACAGCCAACTCTTCTACTAACACAGATAAACCCCCAACTGCTGTCTCCTTTCTTTTTCTTGCTAGGCATATGCATTCGTTTCCTGACCTAGTCCTTAGACTTTCATGTGAGAGGCTCCCATAGTGAAAAAACGCTAGAGCATTCTGCATCTGCCATAATATGCTCAGTTCAAATACTGCCTGAGTGGAGAAATCCTGCAAGGGAGGTCTCCCACCAAAGTGTGCCTGATCTTCAGCTGCTGTCATTCTGCCCATCGGTGGTGGTGTTGTCTTCAGTGTATCTTGTAAAAAAGTATCCAGTAGTATTCATTTTCTAGGAACATTTCCTCACAACAGCCTTACCTGCTTCCCTACATATTATGTCCGTGCAGGTTTTTTTTTTTTTTAAGATTTTATTTATTTGTTTATTTTCGAGAGGGTGGAAGAGTGGAAGGGCATGGGGAGAGGGAGAGAGAGAATCTCAAGCAGACTCCCTGCTAAGCACAGAGCCCCATGTGGGGCTCCATCTCACAACGCCGAGATCACGACCTGTGCAGAATACAAAAGTCGGACGCTTAACCGACTGTGCCATGCGGGTGACCCGTGTCTGTGTAGTTTTGAAAGTCATCAAGTAAGGCCTCAAATAACACTAACACCAATGGCAATAGCAACAGTGGCTGACAGTTTACTGAGCCCCCACTATGCACCAAGCATGATTCTCAGCATACTGCAGGTATCGATTTACTCAGTCCTCCCAAGAATCCCATGAATGACTATTATTACCCTCATTTTACAGATGCAGAAACTAAAGCACAGAGAGGATAAGTAATTTTCCCAAAGCTAGACAACTAGTGAGTGGCAGAGTCCCTGTTAGTCTTCTGCTCTGATATCTGCCCACACATTGGTCACCTACCAATACTTCCATAATATAACTCACTTCTATCATTTAGCTTCATCTTCTCTCAATGCTTGGAAATTGGGTTCTACTTTTAAAAAGCAAAAATAAAGATTTACAACTGCCTGTCTCAGCCCATCCTAAATCTTTCACATAATTAATTTTTTAAGAGTGCTAGGTCTCTATTATTCCACAGGGAAGGGTATTAAAGTTCAAATCTAACTCTTTATAGATAACCTCTATTACAAGTATCATTGGACTGCCTGCTTACCAGGTTTTCCCCCATATACATTAAATTTAAATCCTTAGTTCCAAGTTAATTTTCACCACCTAACTGATAAAATAATATCTGAGCATGTACTAAAGAATGAATTTCTGCAGCTTAGTGAGATAAGTCATTCATACTCTAACAAGGATATTTTAAACAGCTGGTTATTCCTTCAGGAAAACCATATTCAGATCAAGCTAATTTCCTAAATGACATAAAAGGAGTGAGAGCTCTGAGGTGTCTTATGTAACTCACTGAGTGCTGATGGCTTGGGACTAGATGATGGAATGACAGAGAAAAGGGAGGCTGAATCTTTGACATGGTAAAAACTGCCATTTAAAAATCACAGTAAATATCACCTGCTGGGTATTAAAATGATTAAAGGGCTTTTTTTCCCCATACTTCTATTGTGATAGGTTTTATAAACAAATAATTTTAAGTACACTAACCTGTTAAGCACCAGTAATTAGTTGAGAAAAACAAACACAAATGTTATTGAAGAGAGAGCAAACCCGGAGGGAATTTAGTCCTCTGAAATTATGCTAAGTGTCTACTGCACTCATTTTGGGAGACACCCATCCCAAATAAAAACCCCTTTACGTTTTTCTCCTGTTTTCTGTCACACATAATTTCTGTAATAGCTAACTGACAGGACTACTTACTAACACAGGTGGACCAGGCAATGGATAACACTATCTGGAATACTTGGGGTTTTCATGGAAGAATTGAGCCTATAAACACCTGAGAATGGAATAGGTACTGAACTGGCAGATGGTAACTTTGCCACTAAGTAGTTATGGGATTTGGTTTTGTCACCTTACCTCTTTGAACTTTAGTTTCCCAATTTGTCCAATACAGGAATGAGAATTCAATGATCTCCAATGCCCATTCTAACAACTCCCAAGTTCCACAATTTTAAGATGGCTTTGAACACTTTGAACAAAGATTTGAACATTTAATACCATAAAATAGACTAAAAATATGTAGGAATGACAAGATATGGGGATAGGGTATTTTTTGTTATCTCCCAAAAGGTGTTCCATTATTGTAAAACTAGTTCCTCTCCTGCAGTCTATCATGGCTCCAAGGAAGGGTAAGCAGAGCAGATGCCATTACAAGAATGAACAGGATACTGCTTCCTCCTCTCTCTCTCTCTCTGCCTGCCTCTCTGCCTACTTGTGATCTCTCTCTGTCAAATAAATAAATAAAATCTTAAAAAAAAAAAAAAGAATGAACAGGATATGGTACATAAGGAAAGCCCCTGACATACAAGAAGGAGAAAAATTCATCTCTTGTAGCCCTGAGGGATGATGGAAGGAAGCAAGGGGTACAAGGAATTGGTAATCAGACCCAGTGTGCTTACCTTCCACCCCTTCTTAGGGTGGAAACTACAATTGGAGGTGTATAGTTCACATAGATTTGGGGAAATGCAAGAAAACCAGGGATAGTGGTTTGGTTCTCTGAGCATGGCTGTGAGAGTCTGAGTCCTCTAGAAACTCAGCTTTCAGCTTGATGGCTTGTTCAGTATGACATAGGGTGAATCATGCAAAATTGGTGGAGGGAGATGGCCGCATAGATAAGCCTAAAGCAAGGCTCCTGGCTCATCAAGGCCTACATGTGGTATTTAGGGAATCCGGAAGTTCCCATATATCTTTGTGAGAAGACAGAGTGGCACTGTGAGAATCAGTGGGCCTGCAGAGACCCGGGGTCAGTCAATACTGAGACTGTGGTTCATACAGCAAATGGCTCAGGTAAGTACCTCAGTAAAGGAACTAGTATGATATTTCAAAAAAAAAAAAAAAAACCAAAAACCAGAAATGTCCAGTTTTACCTCTGAGGCTATCAGTTCTCCTTTCAGACCATAGCAGACACTCCATACGTTCTGTGGATAACACAAGGAGTGGCAAGCATGGCTTCCCTGATGCCATGTAAGCCTTCCCATCCCTCAGGGCTGCTACCAACCAACTAGTCACTGCGTAAATTAGAAAAAGACACTCCTTTCTCAAGACACTTTACTTCCACCTATCAGAAAATTGTCATAATATACTGATTTTGTTAGAACAAGGCATCTTATTGCTACATGCCACAGAACTGTCATAATAAACTTAAAAATCTAGGATGCTGAAGATATAAAATCTATTCACCTTAAACAGCAACCCTCAACCTCCATATGTATCTTGAAATGAGAGGGAGGTGGGTAAATCTCAAAGATTCAATATCTATGTTTAAAAAAGATAGGAAGATAATGTGGGGACTTGAGAAGTTAAGCATTACAGAAAATAAGTTACATCTTCTTTGTACATCTGAACTAATATAAGTAAATCTTCACCTCTGCCATGCCAAATTACAAATGCTTTATGCCCAAGATTTTTGCCTTTTATATTTATTTTTGGTATCTCCCGTAGCACCTTACATAGTCATGCAGATGGAACAGAAGGAACCAATAAGTGTTTGTTGAATAAAAAAGTAAATTTGTTGAAAAACCAGAATTATGGATCCATCTGTATGTATAATAGCAAGTAATTTTCCTTCCCACCCCGTATCTAACCAAATCTAAAATTTTACCCATTGGCACCTAGCTAACAACCATAAAAATATGGAGTTCTTCAGCTGTTTTCTAAAACCTCTTTCTCAGATATTTTTTGAAGGAAACTTATATCTAAGTTTCAACATTTTCAGGACCAAAGAGAGACCATCTCAAAACCACAGAATTTTTAAAAATCGAAAACAGGATTGTCATCCAAAATAAGTTCTTATTAAAAGGTGAGGAGGCCTCATATAGAAAGGTAGCCTGCCTAGAGTCACATAATCAAATCAGGGATTCAAACACCCTGCACAATAAAGGCTCCTCCTGGCCCCTCACTCCCCTCCTTCCCCGAGTACACACTTCTCTGCCTCTCAGCTTTACTTCATCATAGTTTGTAAACCGCTTAATTATCTATGTCAAACCTAGAGAGCAACTGGTCGAACCCAAATAAGAGAGAAATCATCCAAAGTTCCGAAAACCAGAGAACCAGGTAAATTGCCAGTTTTACCATATACATAAAATGGTAAACAAAAGGAGAGCCGAGCGAATTGAGAAAAGGGTACTTTTTCCGTCTTCACAACAAAAGCTAGGGAATAAAAACGCGTTTTCCTTGGGGGCAGATTATGCTGAGGGGACCAGATACAAAAGAGAATTCCTCTTGGGGTTTTTCCTTTCCCTTTGAGTTTGCGGGACCTAAAAAAAAAAAAAAAAATTTTTTTTTTTAAATCACATAAGCAATCATAATCTCAGCACATTTACTTCCCTCCTTTTCTCAAGTATTATTTTCCTGAACATTATCTAGACCACGTTTCCAAAAGAGAAATTGACCAAAGGTCTATTCAAAATGTTTTCAAGATTTAGGTGACTCCTCTTAGGCTGCGATTAGGAAAGTACTCCAAACTTCGGTTACAAGCTGAAAGCTCAGTGAATTGGATCTCCAAGGTTTGCAAATACCCTCAGCTGGGCTAAAGGGCACAGAATCTCTAGCGCTCCCTACAGCTCACATTTTGAACCTACCTACCACAGAAAACGCGAGTTACCAAGGATCGGTTCCCTGGCTCCACTTTTTTCTCTGGTTAAAAATCCGGTGAAGGTGGGGGGGGGGGGGGCGAAAAGGCGAACCAAAGGATTAATCACTTCTCCCCATTACATCAGCAGCCCCCGCCCTTTCCTCCGAGAACCTCCTCTCCTAGAATCGTCGCTACGCACTAGCGCTCTCTTCGCCCACCCCCCGCTCTATTATATGCCCTGATACCTCCCCATTATCACCCGCCCCACTACACTCCCCCTTCCCTCCTTCCCCCTCCTCGGCGAGGGAGGGAGGAAACCCGAGAGAGGAAACAGGGCGTTGAAGGAAGGGTCTTCGCCATAAGAGCGGAGGCCCCATTGGCCTGAAGGTTGTATGGAAGCTCTCCATTGGCTGCTTGGCTAGAATCCCCGCCCCTCTGCGTCCCCGCCCATTCACCCCTCCCCCCGCCGCCCCGCGGCCCTCCCCCGCGCCCCTGGCCAGCCCCGCGGCGGGGAGGGACCCACTGGGCGAGTGGAGGCTCCGGCGATGTCAATGGCTCCTCCTGCCACGGAGCAGCAGCAGAAGCAGCGGCGACGGGGTTGAGGAGGAAGAGGAGGAGGAGGAGGAAAGGTTCCTTTAAGGAGGAGGAACGACGACGCCTCTTTTTCCCTCTATCTCCTCCCTTCACACTCATTTCCCCTTCGCCTAGGAGAGAAGGGGGGGAGGAGAGAGAAGAGGCCGAAGAAAGAGAAAAAATTCCTCACAGAAATCTCTTTCAGGGGGTGTGGGGGTAGGAAGAGGAAAAAAAAAAAGAGCCGGGCGCCCCCTGCTCCCTCCCTCCCTTCTCTCCCTCTCTTCTCCTCCTTCTCCCTTCCTCGCCCGCCCGCCCACTCCCCCCGCCGCCGGAGACGCCGCTCGGGAGTCGGCGGGACCGGAGTCTGTCTCCTCACCCGCCGACGCCGCGCTTCGCCCCGGGATCCCCAGGCGGGCGGACGCCCTTTCTTTCTTTCTCTCGCTCTGCCCGTCTTTCTGTCTCCGTCCCTCGCGGCCGCCCCGCCCGGCGGCCTCGGCCTTCCCCGTGCGTCAGGCCCGCCCGCCCGGCCTCGCTCGGTCTCTGTCCGTCTCCGCGGGCCTTTCTCTCGACTCGGGGTCTCGCTCGCCCCCTCCGCCTTTCCCATCTCCCCTTCCCCTCGCCCCCTTTCCTTCCTCCCCCTCCCCAACCCCTACTCCTGCCCCGGAGCTCGCTGTGCGTGTGTGTGTGTGTGTGTGTGTGTGTGTGTCCCTCCGCCAACGCCGCCACCTCAGCCCGGCAAATGAACTCCGTCCGAGCCGCCAACCGGAGACCCAGGCGAGTGTCGCGGCCGCGCCCGGTGCAGCAACAGCAGCAGCAGCCCCCGCAGCAGCCGCCGCCGCAGCCGCCCCAGCAGCAGCCGCAGCAGCAGCCTCCGCCGCCGCCGCAGCAGCAGCAGCCTCCGCCGCCGCCACCGCCGCCTCCGCCGCTGCCCCAGGAGCGGAACAACGCCGGCGAGCGGGGTAAGGCCGCGCTCCCTCCTCGCCGCCCGCCGGCTCGGGCGCCGGCCGGCCGGGACCCGCGGGGAGGGAGGCCGGGGCGGGCGGGGGAGGCCTGTGCGCCCCCGGGCTGGGAGACGGAGGCTGAGCGGAGGCGGGTCCGCGGCTGCCGCAGTGTCAGCCCGGCCCGGGGCCGGGCCGGCAGGAAAAGCCGCGGCTTCCCCACTCGCCCGGGCTCTAGCTCAGGCCGCGCTTTGTTTGGTTGCGGGGGCTCGGCACCCTCACCCCCCCACCCATCCTTTGGCTTCTCGCCTGGTTTACGGACCCCGCAGGAGTCTGTTGGTGGCTAGGGTGGGGGGAGGCAAAGGGTGGGATTTCCCCCTTTTCTACTGCCTTCCACGTTTAGCCTCCTTCTTCCTAACAGAAGGTGGTGGGGAACAACTGGGAGTGATCGGGCGGTGGGGCTGGCTGGGGAACTTGTTTTCCCCCTTTTCTCTGTTAGCCTCCCCCTTCCTGTGGAGGAGGGGGAGGGGGAGAATCCGAGTGGTCTGTGGTGTTGGCCGGGGAACTTGTTTCCCCCACCCCCCTTCCTAGTCACGGGGTAGGGGCAGCAGCGACTACTCTCCCAACCCCACAATGTTTGCTGCGCAGTTTGGCTTTAGTTACAGAACCCATGGGAAGGACCCGTTAAATCAAGATCTTTAAATAAATAAATATAGAATCCATCGGCCATTTCCAGCCCCCTCCCTCGCGTGCAGTGCAGTTACCCTGCCGCTCTATCGACCACCCCTCTCGCCTGTCCTCCCTTAGCGAACCCCTACGCCACTGGGCTACCCTCCGTCTCCTAGTGGGGTTTGAACGCCCCTTCCCTCGAACTGGCCCCTTGGGAGAGTGTGAGTGTGTGCTGTGTCCAAGGCCTAGTGAAATGTGTCATTTGGACCCAACTGTGCAGCTCTGTCTGGTAACCACCATTGTCTAAGGGCTGAGGCTCCCGGGGGTTGGATTCTTGGTTTAGCAAAAATAATGTTCAGTTCTACTTTGATGATGTGGTTATTTGGGGAGGTTTATGGGGTAGGGTGTTGCACCTTGGTCTCCAAATGTAACTATTCTCAATTAATTAGCAGCTCTCGGTGGGGGTGGAGGTCAGTACCATATTTATGTGTACGGTTGTTGTTTTAAGGAGGAGGGGAATTGTTAGGAGACATTTTGCGTGTTTTCGTTGGCGGATTAAGGTTAATTTTACATGCATTGGTTGTCACACCTCCTTTGATTCAGGGAATTGAGATTAAATGCCTTTTTAAAAATTACACATTCTTTGCTTAAAAACTGTTTCAGTGTTGTACTTGAGGAAAATACTTAAATGGAAGAGAGATGATAATCTGAGAAATAGTTCAAAGGGTTTTCACTAGTCACTGTTACAGATAGTCCTTGAGAAAGCAGTTTGTTATATGTTGCTTGAAAGAATGTGATGTTTCAAGCCAGTTAGAGGTCTTGTGTAACATTATTGGCAGATATGTTTTAATGATTCTTTGATACATTTACCATTTTTTTGTAAATTAAAAATATTTATAGTTTCATCCTCTTTCGTATTTGCATATCAGTGTTTTCCTGTGTTCCATTTAAATAATACTCAAGTCTCCTTCCACTATATGTTGTCTCACAAAATTTTTTGAGAAAACAAGTGACACTAGATTGAAATCCTAGCATAGTCAGGATTTAATTTCTAGAAGTAAGTAAGTGTTTTCAAGATGTACTGATTTATTCATACCATTAGGGCTGAATCAAATCTGTTTGACCAAACTTAATTTAGTCTCATTACATATTTTAAATTATTTATTCTGAATCTCCTTTTCACGATGTGTGTAATTTCAGACTTAGTTGAGGTACTTTTATCTTGGATACTTTTCTTTATTTGTGTGAATTATTAGCTGCTAAAGTCTGTTTCCTTTTGAAGTGAAGTGGCTTGGTTGTTGGTATTGGCATGCCAGAGTGTCAGTTTTCTTTTCATTCATGTACGGAAGCTGACTGACAAAGATGTTCATGAAATCAGGATTTCAATATGTACCTAATGAAATAGTAAATCAGATGCACTGTAGAATTGTTGCTTTGCTGCAGCTAGTAGAAACTGTTCTGGAGATTCTCTGTTGGCACAGAGGGGACAAGAACTTGCTGATTAGCCTTCAGGGAAAAATGCTGTGGGTCTTTTAGAGGGCAAATAAATGGCTTTAAAATGAATAAAACATTAAGCTAAATTAAAAGACTAATAAAGTTTTTGCCAGATTTATGTGAAATATGTAATTCTTCAAAAATTGGTGGTTTGATTATTTTTTTAAAATGTATAGTGCACATAACGATCAGAGTTTAGCCAAAGGATTACTCTTTATTTTAAAAAGTTTTATGGAGCATGTGGAGTGTCTCTATTTCTGGTTTGGATAGGAGAGGTTCTGTTGTTTAAGAATATGCTGGGTTTCATAATTTTGACAAGGTAATTAAGGAACTATAGCTAACACGTGCGTGTGTGTTTTACTTTTTTTTTTTTTTAACTAACTTAATAGATATGTAACTTTTATATTAGAGTTTGGATAGAGTTACATAATGGTGGATCAGAAAGCTTTCCTCTTTGGGAATTGAAGTCAGCACTCACTGTTTTTAAGACAAGTTAACTTGGTCTATATATTTAATACAAAGAATAGATTTTTGGCTTTTTAATGGTAGTAGAGTAGTTACAAGATAGCTTCCTCACCCCCCCCCCCAAGCAAAAGTTTTGTCAGGGCTGGTTTTTAGTTGCTTGTTCACCCACAAGTTAATTGGTCTAAAAACTTCCCTGATAATGTCCTTACACACACACACACACTTTCTTGTATATCTAATGGCCAATGTTTGAAGTAGAAAGGAACAGTCTAATAGAGTGAATTCTTATGAGGACTTTCCAAAGCCTTTCATGGGGGAGAACTACTTATATGTTGGGAAATACTTGATCTGGGTGTTTAATGTAATGCTGTCTTCACTCACATTATCTGAAATTGCCCACTGTCTTAAGATGGATTATATTTTGGAGTTTAGGATTTCACATACCACTTTGGTAGAAAATCATTTGTTTTGCACTCTTTGATAATACATTTCGGACTTGGTAAATCTGGAAGTAGTGTGGGGTTAGTTTTTTTATATTTTCTTCTAAAAGTTCTAAAAGGATTTAGCTTTTGCAACTTGTTCTGATGAATTTATTTTCTCATTGGTAGTCTTTTTCTAGGAGAAGGATGAGGAAAGCTTGCAAGCCTGCAGAAGTGCTGTGTATTCTGAGCACTTTTAGCTCATAGTTAAAATTGATTGGCTTGAATAGGTAATAAATGCACATAATTTAAAATTGCAGAGTTTTTTACCTACACCTGCCTCCCATACCAAATTCTCCTACCTGGAATCAGTCATTGTTATTAGTTTCTCATTTATTATGTTTTAATAAAAGTTGAAATTTGACAACTGAAAATCTTGATATGGAAGTTTTTGAAAATAGGTGTAGTTTTTTTCTGGCTGGAAAATTCATAAGATTCTTTTGAAGTTCTGAAATTTTATGTAATCATTTATAGTTAAAGAAATTTAATGAATACAATATATTAATGAATATTTCTATTAATTTCTAGTCTGAAATAACCATAAAGAGTAAAATAGTAATCACATCTTCTTAATTTCATATTTGTGGAATAAACATCTCACCTATGACCCTAGAATTACAGTTTTGTTTTAACTAAACTTACTGAAGTAATTGAATACATATAGTATTACATGAAATATTCCTGATGGAGCTACGTATTTATAATGTGCAGCATCCAGAATACTCCTTAGCATTCTAGTCTTGCATGCTAATCATACTTTCTGTGGGCTTATTCTGCCTCATGATATTTTACCTTCAGGTTCTTCAGAATAAGGAACTTACAGAATAGAAGAATAAGGAACTTCGTTAACCTTTTTTGATAGAAGAGTTCTGGATAAGGGACATGATTTTTCCTTTTTTAGGGATTAAGTACTGTGGGGCACTGCTCTCCCTTCTTGTGGCTAACGCTTCAAAATATTTACATCCATGAAAGGAAGATGTCACCCAGGGTTTGGTTTTGAAATGAAACCAACTAACTTTTGTTTTTTAATGTTTGGGGTGGGGTAGAGGAGAGCCTTTTTTCTCAAAGCTTACAAATTGAGGGGTAGGAATGAAGTGGTGACAATGCCAATGTTAAAGTTCTGCTGATGAGGCCCATGGGTTGTTAGTATACTGCTTTTCTCTTTCTTTACTGGAAGTTCTGGCAAACCCATGGACAGGTCAGCCAATTTGGAGACCTACCAGGTAAGGCAAGAACTACCAGTAGATAATGACCTGTTAGGACCCCTGAACTTAAATTTGGCAGAATTCAAGGCTAGTGAGTATTTTCTCAGGGTCCCCCCCCCAGCTTTATCTTAATTTTGAAGCTAAACAGTCTATAATAATGAAATATTTTAACTTGAGGTTTTTTATTGTCCTCCAATTTATTCCTTTTTTTTTTTTTTAAGATTTATTTATTTATTAGAGAGCACAAGTGGGGTGGAGGGGCATGGCAGACGGAGAACCAGACTCCCCACTGAGCAGGGAGCCTGATGCAGGGCTTGATTCCAGGACCTCTGGGTCACAACCTGAGCTGAAAGATTCTCAACCAACTAACCCACCCAGCTGCCCCATATTCCTAACTAACACATTACTCTTATTTTGTGTCTATCTTTTTCCCACTAGTCTCTGAAAGATTATTTTATTTTAGACTACTAATTTTATCAGCCCTTTGAATTGCATTCTCCGCTTCCAGATAATTCCAGTTTATGAGAGGTTACAATTCCAAATTGTAGTTGTTAACCTTTGAAAATAAAATGATAAAGAAGCAAAATAGAAGAGTTGAGACAGTTGGACAGTGTGATATACTTCAGAGTTACAGCTGGCTAAATGGGGGTTCTAATCCTGGCTGCACCATCAAGAGGCTATTTGACACAGGGCAAGCAGTATAAACTCTTGGAGCCTTACTTCATTATCTTTAAGGTGGGGATGATAATACTTGCCTCATATATATATTGCTGAGAGATTTAAGTATCTAGCACTTGATAGATGTTCAATGAATTGCAGCTTTTAAAAATATTAAAAATAGTAGTAAGGAATGAAATCAGTTGTATATAAAACTAAATCCAAGTGATACAATGTGCATGAGTCGTTAATTTCTGGTATACCCCAAAATGCAATCTAGGTGACTTTGGATAACCTTAAGGAAACTGGCTTATAATTATAAGTCACTAATTTTATACCTAATGAATTGAAATATTCTTTAAGCAAAGACTAAGGAAACAGAAGAAATGGGCATTGAGAATAATAATAACAAACATAGGTCTCTTTCTGCTTATGTAGTAGAGTCTGTCAGATACTTTCTTACACACTGTATCATTTAACCCTTTTAGCAGTTCTGTAAGATAGACATAAATCAGCGCTGGATATTCATAGTAAATAGCAGAGAAAAATTTCAAAATCGAAATATATCACTGAGTCTTCCCATAAATGAGGAGATAATTCTGCATTTGGCAGAATGTGTTCACACTTAGGGGAGGGAATAACCTAGCCTTTGAAGTACATCTGTCCCCTATCTTATCCCCTCTAGTCTTATTGAAGGCTGGTACCATAGTCTGATGCCATCGATTGTTAAATATTTGCTTTCACTGGGCGCCTGGGTGGCTCAGTGGTTAAGCCGCTGCCTTCGGCTCAGGTCATGATCTCAGGGTCCTGGGATCGAGTCCCACATCAGGCTCTCTACTCAGCAGGGAGCCTGCTTCCTCCTCTCTCTCTCTCTCTGCCTGCCTCTCTGCCTACTTGTGATTTCTCTCTGTCAAATAAATAAATAAAATCTTTAAAAAAAAAAAAAAATATTTGCTTTCACATTTTCTAGGTAACCTTCTAAT
This sequence comes from Mustela erminea, assembly GCF_009829155.1. Taxonomy (NCBI): domain Eukaryota; kingdom Metazoa; phylum Chordata; class Mammalia; order Carnivora; family Mustelidae; genus Mustela; species Mustela erminea. Next base: position 68,655,259 of record NC_045620.1, on the reverse strand, counting down.
CATAATTTTTTTTTAAAGATTTTATTTATTTATTTGACAGACAGAGATCACAAGTAGGCAGAGAGGCAGGCAGAGAGAGAGGAAGGGAAGCAGGCTCCCTGCTGAGCAGAGAGCCCGATGCGGGGCTCGATCCCAGGAACCTGGGATCATGACCTGAGCCGAAGGCAGAGGCTTTAACCCACTGAGCCACCCAGGCGCCCCATTCTAATCATAATTTTACCTCTAATGTAGATCTGTCCCCAGAAGAGGTTGCCCTGATTGGCCAGCATGTTTTTCCAGCTTACTGAGATAATTAAGCCTTCAAAAAGGGTAGATTTCCCTTGAATAACTCATAGTTATGAATAAAAGGTGTTAAGTCATTTTAGCTCATGGTAATAGCCTAGACTATTTCAGGAAGGAACAAAATATGAGTTAAATGCTATTCAGTGGTAATTTTGACAGGTTTGTGGACTAAATATTCTCTTGTCACCAAAGCTTGCTGTCTTCAGATACATAGCCTGGGCCTTTTATATATGTTAGGTTAACACAAGAAATGTGTGTAAACTTAATCTTTAGAAAATAGAGAAATGAAACCAACTAACTTCTCTTAAATAATTTATTTTAGTTTAAGGAAATATCAAAAATACTTAAAAATGAGTACATTAATTGTGTGGTTTTTTGTTTTTAAAAAAACCCAAATATAATAGTATAGTAAAGCAAATTTAAGTTCTGTATGTTACTTGCTTACTCTTCCCAGTTTCTAAAGGTCCAGTTGTCAGATGTTTAGCCCTTTAAATGAATAGAAAATCGTGTAACTATGTTAAGAAAAAAAATGCTTAAATGCTGTTCTCTCAACTGGTGGCTAAACCTTTAAAAACATTATGTATTACTTGCACATATTATGAGAGAAGAGATACATTCATCTTTTTTGTGAAGAGAGCCTACTTTTTTCTCAAAGCTTTGAAATTGAGTGATAGAAATGGGTAGTATCCTGTGCTTTAAAATTATTTTTTCTGGTAACAGTAAAGGTCTTAGCTTCACTGTTTTCTTCTAGTGTGCATCAACACTCATGTACCACATGGTCAAGTTAGGTTGTGTCAAAATCTTTTGATTTTTGAAAGTTTTTCCTCAGAATGGAATTAACTGGCTATTGTAGGGGTTCAATCTTGGCATTGATTTCTTTAGTACCATGTATTGATAATGGACTTAAATCAGTTTAGCCTTTGCTGGTTTGCTGGTTTGAGTTTAGATATGAGAATTCTTTTTTACACTCAAGTATAGATTTTGTATCTTACATCTACAGTGTATAACATACTATGTATGAGACCACATGGCTTTATGAGAATCTGACACTCAGGAGGAAGCAGGTAGGGAAGAGGAAGAATATATAACTCTTTTTTATTCACCTGTTCTATTTTGAGTTGCACAGGGTTGGTATATATATGTCATTAGTAATTGTCTCTTCCCACATAATCATATGTCTTTGGCAGGGGGGAAAGGCTTTAAGGAAAATTAGAAGTGGTGTAGAATTTAGCAAATGGAAAGGAGAAATCATTCCAGGTTTGTATCATGGTAGAGAGAAAGGATAGAGAAGAGGTGTTTGAAAGAAATGGGGGTGGGTGAGTACACTGTGTTTTCAAATTGAATGTTATTGGCAAAGTGAATGGTGAAAGAAATTGTGAAACCACTCATTTTTCTGTTAAAAGTAGCCACAGATCTAATGAACAGTCGTGTGTAAATGACTGATAACTTCATAATCCTTTGAAATGCATTTGCATTTTTAAGAAGCTGGTCACTTAGTCAAATTTTGGTATTTTAGACCCAGTAAAAGAGATAGAAATAAGTTTGGACAAAGACCTTTTGGGTAAGAGTGCTTGCTTCCTTCCAGACAAAATAAGCATGTAGGGGGAGGAAGAGGGATGGAAGAGTCTTGGAAAAATCACTTACCTTACACATTCGTTGTTTTTCCTCATCTACTTCTGACCCTAAAATTTTTCTTAAAAGTTTCACTTTGTATTTTCTCAAAAGACTTAATTTGGGGTTGGTATGGGGATGGAGAGAAGAAAAAGAATTAGAGCAGGTAGGAGTGGCAATATGTATGTGTCATTTAAATTAGCAGTGGTCATTCTATATATAATTACATATATCCATATACTATATATAATTATTTAAATTGTTAAAATAATTTTATTAGATTTTTTTAAACTTAAGGTTTTAATGAAAGCATACAAGTGCTCAAATCACTGGTGTATAGCTTGATGACTTTACACAAAGTAAACACCTCTGTGCAGCCAACAATACATAGATCAAGAAATAAACGCTACCAGAATCCCAGAAGTGGTATTCATCCCATCCCAGCATTCCCCCGACCCCGGGTCTTCCCACTCATTATTCCCAACCCTGTCTTTCTAACTGCTTGGATTAGTTTTGTCTGTTGAATTTTATATAAATGTATATAAAATCACCCATTATGTATTCCTGTGTGTCTGGCTTTTTCACTCAGTATTTGTTTCATCCATGTTGTTGCTTGTATTAATAGTTTGTTCATTCGTGTTGCTGTATAATACTACATTGTATGAGTACACTACAATTCATTCAGTGTACGATTAATAGACATAAGAGTTTTCATCTTTGGCTCTCAGAAATAGTGCTGCTATGAGCATTTTGGGTATATCTTTTGGCGAACACAGGTACATATTCCTGCTAAGTTTTATACCTCAACATTATACCATTAGTTACCTTTTCCCAGAGGCAGAACTTCCATTTACATGGGAGGTAAAATAGCTTTAAGACAGATATGAATATGGTATCTCATAATTAATGTTGCTGAAACAGTAGATTCAGTAGATTTTATTTCAGATATTAGTGTTTTTCTTAAGTCTTTGAGTATGTATGCTGTAAGTCCAGAGTTAGGAAGTTTACTCATCAATTTAATATACTATACTAATATACTAATATAATATGCTATAATAATATACTATAATTTTCCCCAAGTTGAGGAGGAAGGAAGTCTTTTTAAATATAGGAATTTTAAAAAATACTGTGGACTTTAATTTGTGATTTACTAAGCCTTCATTCCAAACATTATTATTTTTGCTAGTGTCGTAAATACTATTTTTCTCCATTTCAGTTTGGAATCTTCTTTCTTACTACTTTTAAGCTTATCCTTTTAACTCCAGTGAAAATATTTTGCTTTTATTTGGTTAATTATTTCATTTTTTATTTTTTCTGCTTATCTTCATTATAAACAAGATTATAAATACAAAATAGTAAAACATTTATAATATTGGGGCATATTTTGCTTTCAAGTTGTTTTTCTAGTCCTTGGGCAGATCTGTCAGTTCCTGATGTATAAGAAGAAGGTGTAAAAGGGCTCCCTCAACTGTGCGGAAATGCTAGTTACTGGCTCATAAGCTCATATTCTCCACCATGCAAATATCCCTAGAGTGACAGGCCATCAGTGGCTGAGATGGGGTCTCTTTTTAAGGAATCACTTGCTTGAAACTGATGGTATGGTAGCCTTAGGTACTAAAAAGAGTAAGATCTTATTATTTTGTGTCTGGCAGTTCAGTGTTAGTGCTAATAGTTTTCTTTCTTGTCCACAGCAAGCAGTGTGGAGGAGACTCCTTTCTTCCTCCCATCCCTTCTTTCCTTTTTTACATAACGTAGCGACATTGAATAAATGTTGCTGTTAAGTTTGGGGAGAATGAGCCTGAGCTTTTTCATCCAAGCGGCTTGTTTTTAAAGAAACTCTTAATTATAGAGAACAAACTCAGGATTGCTGGGGAATGGGGTGATGGGGTGGTGGGCATTAAGGAGAGTGTTTGATGTGATGAGCACTAGGTGTTATACGCAACTGATGAATCACTAAATTCTACCTGAAATTAATAATACACTATATGTTAACTAACTTGAATTTAATAAAGCCAGAGATTTTTTTTTAAAAAGCAAAAACAACCAAAAAAGTGGCTTTTTTTTTTTCTAGAATGGTTTCTTAATCCCATTTCTGAAGTAGGGTATTTTGGATGAGGTGACTTCTGAGATGCTCTAAAACTTTCTGTATCATTTAAATTAACAGTATAAATCATTGAGGTCTGAATTTGTTAGGTATTATTATACAGACATGGCTCTTTTATGGAACTTATAGTTGAATTAGATACTAGATTTAAATAACATTCAAAATCAAAATAAATTGAAAAATAAACATGTTGATATCATTCTGTCCTCTGATAAATATTTTTAAGGATGCGGGGGGCGCATGCACACATACACACACATATATATGTATACTCTTATATGTACGTACACCACACCAGAGTTTTGTTAGTAACTTTACCTGTCCACGTTTTCCAAGACCTGAGTCTGTTGGAGAGTCTTCTATGAAATGCTATTAGGTTTGTTATGACCCCCTGCAGTCTGACACCTGTTAATCATTTATCGAATTACCTTTGTGCCACAATTAGAAAATTGTTGCAGGGGAAGCCCGGCTGGCTTAGTTGGTAGAACATCCAACTCCTGATATCAGGGTTGTGGGTTCAAGCCCCACACTGTGCATGGAGCTTACTTTAAAAAAAAAAGTTGCAGCCCAGAGTTTAAGCTAAGTTATAGCATGCTTATGTAAATGATTAAGAAAGAAACATGAGCCTACTGAAGGAAATTACCTGCAGATTTGGGGTTATTCATTTTGTTTTCATGGTGTCTTCCTTCTTCATTGCATTCATTGTTTTGCCCTTATATCCAGAAACTGAAAGCAGACAGACAGGTCTAAATTAGACTGTATGTTGCCAGAATCTAAGATCTTATGTTGCAGAGATAAAACACTTTAAGTTTCTTTATATCATCTGTAACCCCACATACAAATGGTTGCAACTCTCAGGGTGCCTTTACGGATTTTTTTCTGATGCTGTCATAGTCTCTACTGCAGTGTCTCACAGGAAGCCTGTCTTCTCTTTCTGAGTCATTTGATTTGAGAACCTCTTAGCTGAAATCTTTAAAGCTGAAAAACTTAAGCTGAGAGAGTTGGGTGTAGTGAGCTTGTCTAGGGTTTGTAAAGTTAATTCTCGTTTTAGATGGCTAGAAAAATGTTACAGACCAATCATAGACATGCATTGAGAACACATACATGCTCTGAAACTTGGAATATGCACTTCTGATTTTTTTGAAGTGTCAGAAAATTTGTGGTAAAATGTTAGCAGTAGTGTCTTGGAGTGATGGAGGTAAGGTGATTTTTGTTACTAAATCTACGTTTCTGTGGTTTTTAAATACTATATATGGACTCTGGAAGGAAAAAGGTTTGTGTTTTTAAGAAGATTTTAATAGTTGTGATTGTGATGTGAACTTAGTAGTTGGTCTGATGGTAAAGTCCTCACAGGTCATTTTAAACTTGAATACGAGCTTAATTCTCCATGCTTTGTGTTTTAAGTGCTTATTAATTTATGGACATTTTTAGCTTTTATATCCAGAGCAACTTTAGGATAATAATTGTGTATTTATGTCATTTATTGGAGATGAAGATAACTGATAAAGTCAGAATTCAGAATTAAAAACAAATTTGTTACTTGAGACTTTGAGCCAGTGCTTCTGTCTTTCTAGGATAAGTTTGTGACCATAGGTTATGTAAATACAAATACATAGAAACAGTATTTTAATTACTTTTGTGGCTGAATGATGGAAATTTAGTGTGCACACAAACTGGATATTAGAAAGAAAAGCACAACTTAATACTGGTCATAAAAGGTGGCTATTTCTTTTGTACCCTGGTGGTATGGACTTCTGACTGTTTGATGATTTTATGTGGAAGATAATTTCTTCTCACAAAACTGGAGTTAGCCCTGAAAGAATTAATGACTGTCAGTTTATTAAGTTGAAACAGATTGCTAAGGGAAATTGTTTCACCATTATCAGTCAAAAAAACAACAAACCAACCTTCCCTTTCTAAGATACTATATTCTTAGAAGTTTTGGATTGTGGGACCCGGTGTGTTTGAGAATAAATAAGAACAGGCCTTGGCTTTCAAAAAATATGGGTCTTTGCAGTCTAAAATTAGTTACTAGATTTGGAATTAACTTACCTCACATTTGACCAGTCTTCTGATCATCTTATAGACTACTTGTAAACATTAAAAGAAGACTTTTTCTTATTAGAAAATATACTAAAAACCTTCATTGAAATAGGTGAACTGTTCTGTTTTGTTTTGTTTTTAAAGGGGCTGTAGAAGGCCTGGGTGGCTCATTCAGTTAAGCATTCTTTGGCTCAAGTCATAGTCCCAGGGTCCTGGGGTCAAGCTGTGTCTCAGACTCCCTGCTTGAGCCTGAGAGTCTGCTGGGAGTCTGCTTCTCCCCTGTCTCTCTGCCGCCGCCGCCCCCCAGCTTGTGCTCTCTTGCATGTTCAGTCTCTCTCAAATACATAAATAAAATCTTAAAAAAAAAAAAAAAGTAAAAGTCGGGACCACTAGGGACACCTGGGTGGCATAGTCTCAGGTAAGTATCTAACTTTTGATTTTGGCTCAGGTCGTGATCTCAGAGTCACGAAATCAAGCCTGGCATCAGGCTCTGCAGTCAGTGGGTAGTCTGCTTTTCGCTCCCACACCCCACATGCTTTCTTTCTAAAATAAACAAATCTTTTAAAAAAGGGGGGGGGCTACTGATACACGGCTTAGGGCAAATCGGTCATTAAGTGTAAGTTCTAGATAGTAATCAACATAGTTTTATGAAGAGCTGATTACAAGTGAACTTAGATTATTCTCCTGAAACAGTGACTTTGGTAGCTGAAGAAGGAACAAGAGAAGCATAGGTGGATTTAAATACAGCTTTTATTTTATGAAGTAGTCATATTGGTATTGTGATAGTTGAGAAATTTTTAAAAGTTGTATAATGTGGAAGCTACCGGTTACAAAAATACTGCTAACCATTTTGCAGACAGGCATTTAGTAAATAGTTCTGTTTCTCTCCAACTTCCTTTTCTGGACCAAGATTTGTTCATATAATTACTAATTTAAGTTATTAAGCATATTAAGTTCATAGATTATTTTTTAAAATGGGCTGGGGTTAAGTACCTGGAAAACCAAGAATAGAAATCAAATTACTTGGAATGGTCTAAGGGAAAAAAGTACCTTCATCTTTATAGAAACAACAAAAAAGTGAGTAGTCACTTAGAAATGTTGAACCAGAACTAAGTAAAGCAGAAAACAATATGGACTACAATTGAATGAATCATCCTAAAGTATGTTTATGTGTGTGTAAACACATGATACCATTTTATAATAATAAGACTTGTAAAATGTTGAAGTGGTTGAAAAATATGTCTTTTAGAAAAATTTAAGTGTTACTCTAAAGAGGGATAAGCTAAAGGATGGCTAAACATTTCACATGGTTCGAAGTAATTTTTCTCAAAGATTTTATTTATTTATTTCACACTCACACACACACACACACACACACACAGAGCACAGGCAGAGGGGAGCAGCAGGCAGGGGAAGAGGGTGAGGGAGAAGCAGGCTCCCCACTGAGCAGGGAGCCTGATATGGGGCTTGATCCCAGGACTCCACGTCATAGAGTCCAGAAGGCAGAAACTTAACCAACTGAGCCACCTAGGTGCTCTGGGTGAAGGTAATTCTAAAGGATGTTGCTCAATTTTATTTTTCTGTATGCTCAGGAGATAGCTAAGGAAAACAAATTTAAATTATTAGATTGATGTTTTACACTGGTGTAAAGAACATTTGATAAACATCTAAAGTAGGTCACTAGGGGCACCTGGGTGGCTCAGTCAGTTAGGCGGCTGCCTTAGGCTCAGGTCGTGATCCCAAGGGTCCTGGAATGGAGGCCCACATCTGGCTCCCTGCTCTGCAGAGAGCCTGCTTCTTCTCTCTCTCCCTCTGCCTGCTGCTCTGTCTACTTGCGCTCTCTATCTCTGTGTCAAGTAAATAAATAAATAATCTTTAAGTAGGCCGCTAAAGAAGACTATATACCTTGCTTTTTTTGTTGTCAGCTATGAGGATTAGATATTTTAATTATCTTAGAGATGTTAAATTAGAAATTAAGAATATTGGTTATAGAACTGTAGTTGCAATTCTTTAGGTTTATTGTTCAGGGTGGTGGTTGGAATTAGAGCCCTAGTCTCCTGACTCCCAGACAATGATGGTGGTGTTACCTGTTCTTGTTTCAGAATTTTACTTTCATTCTGTTCATTTTTCAGTAGTGGTTTGTTAAATCTATTGAGGCTTACTAGTTTTCTGTAACTCCTTAGTTGAACTAAACAAAAATTAAGTTTTTAAGATACTTGTACTCAGTAACTTAAAAAAGATATACAAGTAAATTTCAATAACTTATTACAGATTGACTTAATTTTTTTTTTTTAAAGATTTATTTATTTATCTGACAGAGAGAGACCACAAGTAGGCAGAGAGGCAGGCAGAGAGAGAGAGGACGAAGCAGGCTCCCCGCTGTACTGGTAAAAAAAGAGAAAAAGGCGATTATATTATTCAGTATAAGGTGAACCATATTGATGAGTCATGTGAAGATTCCCAGGGCAAAGTTCTTTTCCAGTGTTGAATCTTAGTGCCCATTTATGATAATGGTGGTGTTTCAGATCAATAAGGAAATTATTTATTGATCAATAAATGATATTGAGATTATTGATTATTCATTTGGAGAAGCATTCAGTTAATTTCCTACTTTGTACAATACCAGAAATGCATTTAAAATGATTAAAAAGCTTTTTTTCAATTAAAAAATTTTGTTACTAGAGTAAAAAACCCTTTTAACACAGTTTCAAGTGTACAGTATAATATTGTTAACTATCAACAAGATGTTATCAGATCTGAAGAACTTACTCATCTTGCATAACTGAAACATTATACCCATTGAATAGCAACTCTTTATTTTCTTTTCCTCCCTAGCCCTTAGAAACCACTATCCTGTACTCTACTTTTATGAGTTTGGTATTTTAGAGATCTCATGTAAGTGAAATTAGACAGTATTTGGTCAACTCTAAGTGACTTATTTCACTTAGGATAATGTCCTCCAAGTAAGAGCTCAATATTTTTAGAAAATCATAGAAGAAATTAGAAGAAAGTACTTTTTCCTCAGCAGTGCCCCCAAAAATCAGTCATTAAGGAAACATCAAGAAATTGACTACCTGGGGTGCCTGGGTGACTCAGTTGGTTGAGCAACTACCTTGAGCTCAGGTCATGATCCTGGAGTTGCAGGATCAAGTCCCGCATCCACATCGCCCTCCTGCTCAACAGGGGACTGCTTCTCTGACCTTCCCCTCTCATGCTCGCCCTTTCATTCTCTCTCTCTCTCTCTCATATAATAAATAAATAAATAAATAGGCTGCATAAGTGAAAAGTTCTGTGCAGTGAAGGGTGCTAGTGAAGGTTAAGGCAAGTAATAATCGACTGGAAAAAAATTTGCACTTTCTTAACCTACAAATTATTAGTATCATGTGTTTCTATGAAAAATTATACATAAAATACTGATTATTGAGCTGAATCTTCTTTCTTAAAAAGTATGGTTCATTCCATTCCATTCTCACTTCTATCCTCTCAGAAGCAGCAACTGTCATGAATTAGATATGAATTTATTCATTCCATTTTTATCTTTTTTAAAAAAATATTTCATTTGAGAGAGAGCGTGTGCATGCACAAGTTGGGGGAGGGCCAGAAGAAGAGAGAGAAGCAGACTCCCCACAGAGCAGGGAGCCTGATGCAGGGCCCCATCCCACGACCCTGAGATCAGGACCTGAGCCAAAGGCAGTTGCTTAATCAACTGAGCCACCCAGGCATCCCTATTCATTCCATTTTAAAATACTTTTACATATTTGTGTGAATCTGTAAATCTGTAAATAGTTAATTGTAAGTTATTATGGTTGTTACTATGGGAAAGTAAAAGCTTGCCTTCAGGGTGTTTCAGTGCAGTAAACAGAAACATAAAATATTCTCTCTTAATGTTTACTGTGTAAGTGCCAAGTGAATGGTATAAGTCATGAGTGCCTGGCACTCTAGAAAACTTTAAGTGATTGTTGAGTGAATTAATTAAATATAGAAGTATATAAAATTTAAAGGAAAAGTCTGTTCTGTTCTCTTCCCCTGACCTACCACTCTCCAGAGGTAACTCTTAACTGTGTATGTGTTTACTGTTGAGTTTTTCTTAATGTATGTGTATATAAATACACATACTTTATTAAAAAGAAACCACAGTATATGTATTAGTTTGTAAATTAAGTTTTGGGTTTTGCATAGATAATATCCTGGGCATTTTTCTGTGTCAGTATAAATCTAAAATTACCTTATTTATTTTTCATAGTTGCAGAATAGTTCATTACCTGAATGTACCATGATTTATGTTAAATGTATATCTATTGATTAATATTCAGGTTCTTAATTTTTGCTACTATAGTATTGAAGTAAACATCTTTGTACAGATATCTTAACATATTTATGTCACAATTTCGGTTTCATAGATGTGAGTTATTGTGTTAAAGGAGTAGTTGCATTTTAAAGTCTGAAAAATGTTGCCAGATTTTTTTTTAAATAATCCCACTATTAATGTATGAGGTTAAATGTTACTGAATAAATGTATACACGAAATACTTAAGAGTGGAGGGGAAACTAGTCTGAGAGCTGAAATGGTTTGAAAAGACTTGCCAGAGAAAGTGAATGCTTAAACTAGATCTTGAAGAATGAGTATGTCACAGATAAAGAAAAGGGGAAAAAAGGATATTCTTAGTAAGAGGAAATGGGCCAGACAGAGAACATGGAAGAGATACCAGGACAGAATTTTAACTCCGTCATCGTACGCTGTTCATGTCACAGTTCCCTTTGTCTTGGTGTTTCTTTTCCAGAAAGAAGTTAAAGTTGAGTTAAGCACTCTCCTATCTTCAAGGCTTTACCACTTGTAGAATAATCCAAATTCTTTAGTCCAGATTCAAAGTCTATACTTCACCTGCCATTTTTTTTTTTTTGTACCAGTCTTCTTTTGACAGGCTAATCTACAAATTGTTCTTGAATGAACCATATTTTGCAGCTCTCTCTCTCTTTTTTTTTTTTTTTTTGGTCCTGTTGCAAATTTTTAAACTCAGTGGTTCATTCAGTATTTAATCACCTGTTTTTGAGTTCCCATGCTTTTGTGGTAGCTACACATAAGTCAGGCTCAGGTGCTTACTGTCATTTACATTTATGTAATAAATTTACATAAGCATAAAGATCCATTTTTGCTTACTGTATGGAGGATTATCAGTAAATATTTGATAATATCCTATGTAATCTTCTTCAATGTCCTGAATGGTTTTTTTTAAATAATACAGTTGGCAGGGGCGCCTGGATGGCTCAGTGGGTTAAAGCCTTTGCCTTCGGCTCAGGTCATGATCTCAGCATCCTGGGATCGAGCCCTGAATCTGGCTCTCTGCTCACGAGGGAGCCTGCTTCCTCCTCTCTCTCTCTGCCTGCCTCTCTGCCTACTTGTGATCTCTGTCAAATAACTAAATAAAACCTTTTAATAAAATAATAATAATACAGTTGGCAGTGAAGTTTCTGAAAACTCACCAGAACCCCTTTTCCATATTAATAAATATCTGATATCAGTGTATGGACTTCTGATACATAAGTGATATGTAATTTATGTATTAAGCATGGCAAAATATTTTTGAAAGCACTTAAGTAGCAATTAGGCAGCTTTATATCCATGGGAAGACACAAGGAATTTTGGTAATAATAACTACTATTTAGTGGTTGTGATATTAATAGCAATCATTTATTGTTTATTCTAGGTAGACAGTAAATTCATGTTTTATTTTTACAGCAACCCCCATCATGTAGATAATGTACCTTTTTTACATATGAGGACTTAAATTGAAGTAAAACGCAGTTTCCATATTGATATTACACATTAACAAACAATTATTTAGCAGGATAAATATAAAAAAGAGTCAACTTCTCAATGCTCCATAGTGAAATTTTAGAATATAATAAAAGTTCTTTAAAATGATGAAAAAAACCAGAGTGCCTACACCAAAGTATCAGTTATACAGATGGTGTATTTACCAGCACAATAATTTGCAGAAGTTAGTAAAATGCTCTTTCCTCAAAATGTAGAGGCAATATAGCTCTGTAACTTGATTTTTATACCCATTTAAACTATCAGTTCAGCAAGAATGAGGCCCAGAATGCGTATATACACAAAAATTAAGAGTTCATCACCTGTAAAAACTTGGTGCAAGAACCAAAGGATATACTTGAGCAGGAAGAATAGTAAACTAGAGAGAAGGAGGAATTGGATAAACACATCATGAGTGAAGAATTGGCAAAATATGTTAATAAATCAAGACTATTGATTGTAAATATGTATAATATTTTTAAAGATAGAACCAAAATACTAGACAATTATAAGAAAGTTTGAAGAAAGGGGATTACATTGAGTCAAGAGTGCTACAATTCAGGGCACCTGGCTGGCTGAGTTGATCAAGGATACAACTCTTGATTTTGGGGTTGAGTTCAAGCCCCAGGTTGGATATAGAGATTATTTAAAAATAAAATCTTAAAGTGCTAGAATTATTTTTTCATAAGAAGTATAGAAATACTGGAAATTCTAAGGCATATTATAAAAATAGCTATTTTTGTGTCACTGCAGCCAGACTATCTGGATGAAATCCTAGCTTATCCCTTACTAGCTGTGTGACATTAAGGTTACTACAACTTACTGTGCCTAAATTTTCTTATCTATAAATGGGATGACAATAATCCTCATAGTGTTATGGGGAGGATTAAATGCAATGCACATAAAGCCATTAGAACAGTACTCAGTACATGAAAGCACTCAGTACATGTTTGCTGCTGCTGCTTTTATTTCTTTTACCTTAAGGGTAATCATGAAAAGAATAGAAATAAAATCTATGACTATAGGACAGCAGAACTCAAGAGAGTGAAGAAAGCTTACCCCTTAGTATGTTATCAAGATCAATTGGACTAATACTAATTTTTTATATTTTTTGAGCACTTCCAACCACTTAAAAGCATTGGTATTTTATTACTTAGAGATCTTCCAAAGAGCAGAAAGACTTTAGTGTTTAAAAAATTATTCTATGGGGGACCCTGAGTAGCTCAGTTGGTTAAGTGTCTTCCTTCGGCTGAGGTCATGGACTCAGGGTTCCTGGAATCAAGCATCGCATCTGGCTCCCTGCTCAGTGGGGAGCCTGCTTCTTCCTCTCCCTATGTCTGATGTTCCCCTTACTTGTGCTCTCTCTCTGTAAAATAAATAAAATCTTTAAAAAAAAATCATTCTATGTTGCATGAATCCATCAGGCCCTTTTTGTAAATCTGGGGTACATTATGGAATCTCAGTGATCTTTTTGTGTATCTTGAAATACTTTGCTATTTCTTTTTTTTTATTATTATAAGATCTTATTTATTTATTTGACAGATCGCAAGTAGGCAGAGAGGCAGGCAGAGAGAGAGAGGAGGAAGCAGGCTTCCCACTGAGCAGAGAGCCCAATGCCGGGCTCTTGATCCTGAGCCGAAGGCAGAGGCTTAATCCACTGAGCCACCCAGGTGCCCCTACTTTGCTATTTCCAAGAGTTTTATCATTACCACCAATTATTTCCTGCTGTGTAAAAAATAAATAAATAAAAAGCAAGAATCATGGAATCCACTAGAAGGAAGCTATAATAGTGAAATAGTAATTTTTCAGGTTTTTTTTTATTGTACCCATTGCATCCTTCAAAAAAGGCATAAGAGAGAATGAAAAACATACAGATAGGAAGATAAGTACAAGGTGAGGAGTAGCGCTGTAGACCTGGGCTGTTCAGTATGGTAGCCACTTGTCACATGTGACTGTATTAAAATTAATTAAAATTCTTAGAATTTAAAATTCAGTTCCTCAGTCACATTAACCATGAAGTGGTTATATAGAGGGAATGTAGCATTTCACTGTGACTACCATATTGGGCTTCATTTCACTGTGACTACCATATTGGGCTACAAAGCATAGAACATTTTCATCACTGCAGAAAATTCTTAAGAGAAAAAATTCATTGAGAAAATCCCTACTGAGCAAGGACCCCCATTGGGACTTGATCCCAGAACCCTGGGTTCTTGACCTGAGACAAAGGCAGGCGCTTAACCAGCTGAGCCACCCAGGCACCCGAAAAATAACCTTTTCAAAACAAGTAATAGGGTAGCATTGTTTTATATTTTTGTAAATCTTATGTCTCCCCCAAAGTTTGTTGAAAGCTCATATATTAGAATCTAATCCCCAATGTGATTGTATTGGAGGTGGGCCTTTGGAAGCTGATTAGGTCATAAGAGTAGAGCCCTCTTGAATAGCTAGCCTTTTCCCACCATGTTAGAATACTAGAAGAGATCAGACATTTGTAGCCTGGAAAAGGGCCTTCACCAGAACCTAACCATGTTCATGTTATGATCTTGGACTTCCAGCTTACAGAACTGCAAAATAAATTTCTGTAGTTGACACGTCACTCAGTTTGTTTTGTTATAGCAGCTTAAACTGACTAAGACGCATGGCATCTCGCTTCCCTCAGAGCAAGTGATCTAAAAGGGACCAAACAGAAAGCCACTATGCTTTTTACGACCTCTTGGAGAGAAATTTCTGGTCATTAGAGGCAAGTCACTACTAAGTCTGGCCAGTATTTAGGGGAAGAGAATAAGGCTTTACTCATGAAGACAGAAGTATCAAAGAATTTGTGGACTTTCTAAAAACTACTACACTGGATATGCTGAACGTTAATAGTAGTATAGACACTGTAACCTTTCCACAGCTCAGTCTAGTGGTGCTTAAGAATATGAACACCCTATAGTCTAGTAATTTCATTTCTAGATTTGTCTCTCAAGGTCTTTGTAAGAATTTCATAGGGGATATGTACATGGATGTTTACTGCAGTATCGTTTGTAGCATCAGAAGTTGGAGGCAGTCTGGTTGTCTCATACTAGTCTGAGTGTAGATAGGTAAAATTTGTGATTGCACATTGTATTAGTGTCCTAGAGCTGCCCTAACCAAGTATCACAAACTGGATGGCTTAAAACAACAGAAATTTATTCTCTCATAGTTCTGAAGGCTAGAAGTCCAAAATCAGGGCGTGAGCAGGGCCATGTTCCCTCTGAGACTCTGGGTAGAATCCTTCCTTGCCTGTTCCTAGATCATGGTGGTGGCTCTTAACCCCTGGATTATCCCTGTATCAATCCAGTCTTTGCCTCAGTTGTCATATGGCATTCTCCCTATGGCTCTTCACATGGTGTTTTGCTCTTACAAGGACATCAGTTATAATGGATTAGAGCCCACCCTAATGACCTCATTTTAACCTGATTATATCTACAGACTATTTCCAAATAAGGTCGCACTTACTGGGTCATTGCCTACCAGTGGTTAGGACTTCAGCATATCCTTGAGGGATACAATTCATACACACATGAACTAATATGCAACAGTTAGAAGCAACAAATTAAATGTACACGTGCACATAGTATATAGCAGGAAATGCAAGAAAGAGAATGATGTGGTAGTAACAGTAACATTTATATAAATGAAAAATCAGTGTGTTAGAGTTCTTCAGAGAAATAGACCAATAGGATGGAGATAATATATATATAAAAATAGGTTGGGAGAGAGATACTGAGAGATTGAGAGATATTATGAAGAACTGGTTCACATGATTTTAGAGGCTGGAAAGTCAAAATCTGCAGTGTGGGCCGGCAGAGTGGAGACCTAGGATAGCTGATGGTGCAGATGAGTCCAAAGACAGTCTGCTAGAGGATTTCCTCTTGCTTGGCAAAGCTCTTTTTGTTCTAATCAAACCTTCAGCTGATTGAGGTCAACCCACATTATGGAGGGCAATCTCCTTACTCAGAGTTCACCAGTTTAGTATTAAACTTGTCCAAAGCATCTTCCAAGTTGACACATAAAATTAAACATCACAAGCCTACCCCTTGTCAGACTGACACCCAGAGACCTCTCCTTAAACATACTTAGAGTCTACATAGTTAATAACAAGGCCATACTTCTACCCAACATACAAGTATCCTGTGTACAACCCAAAACATCCCAAATCTTTCACCAGAGAGGATGCAGAGTCCTTGATGTTTAACTCTTCTCTTTGATATCCCATAACTTAAATATTGTGATGTTATTTTTATATGTACTTTATAAATTATAAATATAATATAAAGTATTAGGATATGTATCTTATATTAAATGGTAAGGAAATAGAAGAGAGAAGAAAAAGATACTTTATATATACAAACGTACACAGGCACAGAAATATATAAGGAAGAAATACTTATGACAGTTACAGTCCTCATTTCTGTAACTGGTTCCGCAGTTACAGCTTGCATTTATGACTACTTTTGTCCAGTACCCATTTTATATTACTTTTTCCTTTAGCAAGAAACTCAGCTGGTCATCGTTCTTGGTACAGTGACCCAAACCTTCATTCTTGAAAGGTCTGAGCCATTAGTAGTCTTGCCTGAACTGGGTTGTAGTTGTCCATTGATTTTAATTACAGGGCATGGTAACATGGAGAGATGCCCTTGAGGGTCTCCTATACTGCAGACATACTCTTCATTGTGGAGTGGCAGTCCAGATTTCCCTTGGTCCATCCATCCAAACATAGTAACCCCCTTCTTTGGTTTATTCAGGAGCATGAAGTGTCCAGAATGTTCAGGTAGCAGTTTTAACTTCCATTTAGTTCAGTGGGATCATTGTTAGGTCTTGTGGATATGGAATGGAAGCATTCCTTCATTTGGAACTGAGACCTCTAGACCACTAGTAGAGCATAAGGTCATGGAGACAGAAAGCAAAAATTTTGTAGGTGGGTCACTAGGAGTAATAGTGGTGCCACTTCCATTTCTACCCCTTGATTCCTGGAATGTGCATCCTGTCTATGAGACAAATGTCACCGTGTATCAAATAGTAGTATTCCTGGAGAATCTGGCCCCAGTCGTGCAAGATAATTGCCATCAGGCTGGTGATACTGTAACTGAGTCTTCAAAAGGCCATTTCCTCATTCTACCAAGCCATTTGCTTCGGAATGCTAGGGCACATGGTGAGACCAGTGGATTCTACCAGCATGGGCCTATTGCTGTACTTTGGATGGAGTTAATTCCCTTGATCAGAAGCAGTGCTATAACCATGAGCATGGATAAAGCATTCTGTAAGTCCACAGATAGCAGTTTGGGTAGAAACTTTGCATTCAGGGAAGGCAAATCCACATCCAGAATAAGTATCTATTCCAGTTAAGAACAAATGCTGGGCCTTACATGATGAAAGGAGGTCCCAATATAATCAGCCTGCTACCAGGCTGATACCCCAGGGAATGGTGCTATATAAGAGATTCAGTGTTGGTCTCTGCTGCTGGCAGATTGCGAATGTAGCAGTGTCTGAAACCAGGCCTGCCTTGGTGCGTCGAAGTCTCAGGTCTTGAGTCCATGTATAACCTCCCATCCTTATTACCCCAGCCACTTTGTTCATGAGCCCACTGGGGACCATGGGAAAAGAGATGGGTGAGAAAAGAGACTGACTGGTATCCACAGAACAAATCATGTTGGCCACTTGATTATTCAGCTGTTTTTCTGCTGAGGTTACCCTTTGGTGGGCTTTGACTTGAGACACAAAGATCTTAATGTTTTTACCCATTCAGTGAGGTCTATGCACATACCTCTTTCCCAGACTCACTCGTCACCGGTTTTCCAATTGTGTTCCTTCCAAGTCACTGACCATCTAGCCAAATCATGGACCACAGCCCGTGAATTGGTATTTAATCACATGTCTGGCCATTTTTCCTTTCAAGCAAAATGAACAACCTGGTGCCCTGTGCTAAGTTCTGCCCCCGAGGAAGATTTCCCTTTACCACTGTTTTTCAGGGATACCCTAGAAAGAAGCTGTAGTGTTGCACCTGTCTGCCTTCAGGCACCATATCATGCAGAACCATCTGTAAACTAAGCTTGAGTTCTTTCTCTGTCAGCTGATGGGAGGGAACTCCCCAGAGCTCTAGGTGCAGGCTTGGGAGAGAGCAGGTAGTATGGCAGGGGTAGGAACTTGGGCTCTTGGGCTACATCTTCATGGAACTTCTTGGACCATCAGGATGTGTTCGGGAACTCCATTTGATGATGGAGTGCTGCAGTGCAGGCTCAATTTGATGGCACTGTGGGTCAGATAACACCCAGGTGGTGATGAGCAGCTCAGGTCACGTGGGAACTTCATGTAACCCATGATTAAGTGTTTTGTCTCGGCTAAGGCCCAGTAGCAGGCCAAAAGCTGTTTCTTAAAAAGAGAGGAGTTGGGACACCTGGGTGGCTCAGTTGGTTAAGCAGCTGCCTTCGGCACAGATCATGATCCCAGCATCCTGGGATCGAGTCCCACATCGGGCTCCTTGCTCGACAGGGAGCTTGCTTCTCCCTCTGCGTCTGCCTGTGCTCCCTCTCTCCCTGATAAATAAATAAAATCTTAAAAAAAAAAAAAAGAGAGAGGAGTTATCTGCAGGGGATGGCAGGGCTTCACTCCAAATACCTGAAGTCCTGCGCTGCCATTTTCCTCCTGTAGGAACTTGGAAAAGGTCCCATACATCATCCTTGTCTGCCATTGACACTTCCTGTACTGTTACATCTCCTGGATCACATAGTGCGAGTCAGAGCATTTTGGACCTATTGCAGAGCCGCCTTCTGCTCTAAGCCCACTCAAAACTAGCACCTTTTCGGATCACTGAGTAAATAGGCCAGAGTAACACACCCCAATGAGAAAGGAATGTGTTGCCTCCAAAATCAAAGAGGCCCACTAGGCCCGGTTGTTTGCCTTTTAATTGTAGGAGGTCAGATGCAACAGCTTATCATTCACCTTAGAAAGGATATCTCAAAATGCCTCACATCACTAGACCCATAGAAATTTCATAGAAGTTAAAGGCCCCAGAACTTCTACCAGATTTATTTCCCATCTCCAGGTGTGTAAATGTCTTAGAATTAAGTCTGGTAGTTGCCACTTCTTGCTCTGTAAAGTGTGATCAGTGTGGTATCTTGTGAAAGGGAAAGGTGATCAAGAACGCTCATCACACAATATATACAAACTAATGCTTGTTTTGTGATAAAGATTAGTGTTAAACATTTCAGAATAGTTGTCTTTGTATAAGCAGGAGAATGAAAATAAGTAAAACCCATACAAGAATTTTAAATATGCAAATTAAGTCTCCCAGAAACTAGGATCAAAAGACCAAAAATACGGAATATGGACAAGAAAAAGAGAAATAGTAGAAGAGTAAAGTAGAATTGTTAGTCTGGGACACCAACCTCTAAAATATTAAGAAGAAAAAGAAAATTGTGAGGAAGAAATTCAAACACTTATTTCAAGAAAATTTCTCAAAAATAAAGGACTGGAATTTGCAAATTAGAAGGGTCCACCACACATTCATGAGAGGGAATGATAAAAGGCCCGTATTGTGGTATATCATAATGAAATTTCAGGACATCCAGGAATAAAGAGAAAAACTTAAAAGCTTCTGGGAAAGAGGAGTCACATACCGGTGAATATCACATAGGAGAATATCATTGGACTTCTCAAAAACAAAACTGAAAGACACTTGAGCATATGTCTTCACATTTATGAAGAAAAAAATTATTTCTGCCTTAGAATTCATTATTTAGGCACACTGTCAAAAAGTGTGAAATATAGGGGGGCCTGCCTGGGTGGCTCAGTGGGTTAAAGCCTCTGCCTTCGGCTCAGGTCATGATCCCAGGGTCCCTGCATCGGGCTCTCTGCTCCAGTGGGGAGCCTGCTTCCCTTCCTCTCTCAGCCTACCTGTGATCTCTGTCTATCAAATAAATAATAAAATCTTTTTTTTTTAAGTGTGAAATACAGAATAAAGTGTAATAGTTTTGATATACATGAAGAACTTATAAAGCCAAAAATACAGAAAAGTAGACAAGTCTACATAGACATAGCTCACAGACTTAGGATACAGAAAATTAAACAAAACTGACGAGCTTTATTGAATAGAGATGGAACCCTGTATACACGCAAGCTCATGCTCTTGAGTAGAACATATACCTTATTTTCAGGTATATAAAATTTAAGTTACAAAAGTTCAATCTGTATTAAGTCACAGTGGAAATTTTATCAGTTTTCATAGAATCAGTGTCATTTAGAGCATGTTCTTGGACCTTATTGTAATTAAATGAGAAATCAGCAACAATGATGAGGTTAAAAATTACATTTAAACAACTTCTGAGAACTAACTGTAGTACTTAATGAGGTAAGAGAAAATACATTAGACATTATAGAGTACTAGAACTCTGACACAGAAACACTACAATGTCAGAACTTACAGATTGTAACTAACATGAAGAGACATTTGTTGGCTTAAGAGAGTGATATTTTAAAAGATGGGATATAAAATAATTAAGTCTTCAACCCTTGGAATAGTAAAATAACAAAAGAATAAAGCCAAACACAAACAATAAAAATAAATATAAAGTAGAAATTAATGAAATGAAAGACAAATAATGGGATCAGTATAAAGACCTGTAGACAATAGGGGTACCTGGGTGGCTCAGTTGGTTAAATGTCTGCCTTCACCTCAGGTGGTAATCTCAGGGTACTAGGGTTGAGCCCTGCATTGAGCTCCCTACTCATTAGAGAGTCTGCTTTTCCCTCTCCTACCCTTCCCCTCATCCTCCTCCTACTCGCTCAAATAAATAAATAAAATCTTAAAAAAAAAAAAAGAACAGTAGATGATAGAAAAAGAATTTTATGAATCCTAAGGTAACTCATGAATACTTTGTCAATAAATTTGAATCTTAGATGGCATAGTTTTTTAGAAAAATGTAATTTGCCAAAATTAACCTTAGAAATACATAACACTAATAAGTTAATCACCAATAACACTCAGTAGAAAACAAAGAACAAATTTATATGTACCAGCTTCCTCACCAAAGGTAAACCAAACCTCAAAATTTTAGTTACAGAGAAAAAAAACAGTTCTCCAGTTTATAAGACTAATCATTCAGCAAGTATTTGTAGAGCATTTATACTAGTATAATACAGTAGTGAAATAATATAAAAATATTTGATACCTAAAGTAGCCAATGACAGTACAAGAAAGGATGTAACTTAATAACTTAATCTTATGAATAGGGATGCAGAAACTTAAAACATTAGCAAATTAAACCCAGCTTATGTTAATGAAGGAAAACATCATAATCAAGTGGGGTTAATCCCAGAAATGCAAAATTGATTTAATACTAAACCTCCTTTTTTGTTTTTTAAATATTTTTTATCTCTTTGACAGAGCACAAATAGGCAGAGCAGCAGGCAGAGGGAGTGGGAGAAGCAGGCTCTGACACTGGGCTGGATTCCAGGACCCTGGGATCATAACCTGAGCTAAAGGCAGCCACTTAACCCACTGAGCCACCCAGGTGCCCCTGGAAAAGCTCTTAATGTATAACTTGTCACTTTCAGTATGTTAAAGAAGGAAAAAGTAGTCAGTATATTCTTTGAGCAGATATCGAGCATCTGCCATACGTATTACCGAGAACTAGGCATTAATGGTATACGGTTTAGCCATGTACAAACCAGAGTCCTGTTTGGTTGGAGTTTACAGTCTAATATAAGACAAATGGTAAGTAATACTAGGTGATATGATAAATGCTATGAAGACATATAAATCAAATAAAAGGAACAGTGATAATTTCTGATAACCTTTCCCAAATTAAATATAAACCCTCTTTTTTTGTTTGGAAGTGTTTTAATTTATTCATTAGAGCAAGTGAGGGCTGGAGGAGAGGAGAGGAGAGGGTCTTGGGGGAGGGAGAAGCAGACTTCCCCCTGAGCAGAGAACCTAATGCAGGGCTGGATCCTAAGACCCTGAGATCATGACCTTAGGGGAAGGCAGACACTTAACTGCTTAACCAGCTGAGCCACTTAGGCGACCCCCACCCTTGGTCTTCTCTTTTTTGCATCTTTGTTCTTTGTCTGTTTGCCATTTACATTTCTCAGAACACTGTAAAATAATCAAATATTCCTTATGGAAAATAAGATGACACCTGCTAAAATTGAGTGATTGGCTAGCAAGATCTGTCTTGTGATAACTCAGTCTTTATCAGTTGAAGTTTAAAAATTTGAAATCTGTCTATGAGTGATAACAGAAGAATATAAACATTTACAGTATATAGCATATTTATAATCTAATACAATTATATAATTTATAATAAAATGTATGGAGTAAATATAAATATATGGAAGGTGTTTCTTAGTAAAAACTTGAAATTTTAAGAATGCCCATATACATAATTATTTTCTACATAGAACTTTTATCATAAAAGGACTAAAGGGAGAAAAGCTGTTTCCATAGGCTTATTAATTATTATAGCACAGTATCTTCAGCATAACACTGAAGTTGTAATGAGCTGGGAGTTAAGTTTAATTTGAACAGTGCTAAATGAAGCAAAAGTCATATAGATCAAGATAAGCAATTTCATAAATGCTTCTCTATCAGTCATTATTAGGATGCACTGTGGAATGTCTATAGCTTTACAACAAATTTTTATTCCCAAAACAACCAAAGTCATGTCTGTTGGTGCTCCATAGTATAGCACTGTGTATATGAAGGACAGTACTTCAGAAAAATTTAAAACTCTTTAGTTGGATTTGGAAGATGATCTTTGGGTATAAATCTGTTGGTTCTCTTTGTTTAATTCTTGCAAAAGAACTAACTTCTCATGCCTGGATTTCATTAAAATACTACTTTAGGAGCTTCTGCTAAAAATGCTTGTAGTAATTTTTATATTTATGTATTTTAAAAAGTTCAAAAACAGAAATGTATAAGGTATTTTAGGTCTCTTTTGACAGACTGCTAGTTTACTTCAAGATCCTTCCAATAAAATAAGGTCTTATTTTTTTTGCTAAGATGCCCGAGACAACAGTCAGGAATTGGGCAGCTTCACAAAAGATGTGTGCACAAAAGGGCTTTGACTTTGCCTAGCCCAGAGGTTTCAGATTTGTAGCCAGCAAACTGATCCGACCAACAGAATGTTTTATTTGTTTTGCACAGTGCTCCTAAAAAATAAATTCAGTTGTTATCCAGCATTTTAAATGTGAAATTTCACATAATCTTGATTCCTAGGTTTCTTTAACATTATGTATCATCTGATATCACTGGGTTGAATTCTAACATGGCAGCAGTTGGCCACAGTTTAGCACTGGGTGAGGATGAACCATATGAGGAACCATAAACTCTCCAATTCTCTGCATTCCCCCACCATTTCTTAATATTGAACTTCACTTATTTTCTTTACCTGTGACCTACATAACATTTAAGTTTGTGATGTTTGCTAACTTGACCATGTACAGGACCTTTTTTTTTTTCTTATAAAGATTTTATTTATTTGTCAGAGAGAGCTCAAGCAGGGAGAGTGGCAGGCGGAGGAAGAAGCAGACTCCCTGCCGAGCAAGGATCCTGATGCGGGACTCCATCCCAGGACCCTGGGATCATGACCTGAGCCAAAGGCAGATGCTTGACCAACTGAACCACCCAGACGTCTCTGTACAGAACGCTTGTTTTTTTTTTTTTTTTTTTTTGTACAGAACCCTTTTAAAAGTTTTGTTGCTTCTGATTATGGCATGGGAAGCTAACACTGTTTAGGATAAATTAAATATCTTAAAAACTTTGAATTTGGGCTAGCATTGCCATCTCTCTTTCCCTGAACTGTAGTGTTTCTTTAGAAGAATATGTTTATGTGTGTATCTGTTTGTATAGATACAGATAACATAGACATTGTTATCAGTTCTTTATCTTAAAAAATTATTTATTAAAGCATTTGCTGTGGATTCTCCTAGACTCTGGTAGTGTCTATAAGAAGGATGTTGTGACTTCAGTGAGTTTTGTTATGGTCCTAATTTTGTTTAGTGATGATAGGACTATTTGAAGTAATAGTTTTTCAAATCTGTTTCACTAAAAAACATTTGTTTAACCTCTTTCTGTGTCATTAGGCTGGGCACTTGGGGTAGTTATTTATACCGGTTGCTAAATATTTTTGGCTCTCTTCCATCTGGCATTTCCTAACCTTCTGTCACTGGGCCATGTCAACAGTTCTGGCCAAAGAGTTGTGAATGAAAATGAGTGTGTCATTTCCAGGCCAGTCATTTAATTGCCAGTATGATCTCTCTTTCCTTCTGCTGCTGCCACTAACAGTGTTTCAGAGAATAGCTACTCCATAGCCTGAGATCCAGAAGAGAAGGATTATAGAGAGCAGAGCTCTCCACCAGCCAGTGATAGACATACAGTGAGGAAGAAATAAATCTGGTTGGTTTTTGTTTTTTGTTTTTGTGTTTGTGTTTGTTTTTTGAGAGAGCTACATGCATGTGAGCAGGCAGGCAGGGCATGGGGAAGCAGGGCAGGGTCAGAGGGAGAGAGAGAATCTAAAGCAGGCTCCATGCCTAGCAAAGAGCCTGACTCAGGGCTCTCTGATTTCACAATCCTGAGATCATGACCTGAGCAAAAATCAAGAGTTGGTCACTTAACCAGCTAAGCCACCCAAGCACCCCTAAATTTGTTATTTTAAGCCAGAGATTTTTGGAGTTGTTCATTATTGCAGTTAGCCTTTCTGACTGATACCTACATTATAGCAATAAAGTGAAGAAAGAATGTAATTAATTAACTTATTAATTAAAGTAATTAAATATAGCTATGCTAAACAAAATCTATAACCTGCAAGCTATTAGAAAATTTTTAGTCTTTACGGTAACTCTTATTTATTTATCAGTTGTGTCATCAAAGGCCTTAAGTCTTAGAAACTGCAACTTTGAAAGTACACACTAAAGATGCCAGAGATCACAAAACATTTTGCATACTCAGCACTATGTTGTGTACATAAAAATGGTCTGAAGATAATCAAGGCCTATCATGGTTAATCCTGCTTGTTATCAAAGAGGGGTGTGTGTGTGTGTGTGTGTGTGTGTGTATTTTTTTCTCCAGAGTAGCATGGAGCTGAAAATTTTTAAGCAAACTTGCAGAATTAGGTTATAGATATTTGTGATATAACATAATTTTATGATGTAATTTTAGAGCTGGAAGAATCCTTAGATATCATGTAATACAACACCCATTGTTTATGGGGTTATATATTATAAAAGATGACATAAAGGACATATTTGGATTATCTACTTTTACTTTATTTTTAGCTCTTAAAATACCATTTGAGAAATCCCAAGTAATCCCTTTCCCAGCTAAAATTTTTCTTAGCACTCTGCTGACATTTGTATTCTTTTTGCTTCCTCATTTCTTTCTTCATTATATTTAATCCTCACGGTAATGCTAAGAGGTAAATTGTTTTTTGCCATTTTGCAGTTGTGGAGACTGAGACTTAAGTGAGGTAATGTGCCCCCGATCGTATGGCTAAGTAGCAGAGCTGGGATTTGAACAAGTTCTGTTGACTCTAATAGTCTATGTTGTTTCCACTAATGTCTTTTTTTTTTTTTTTAAGATTTTATTTATTTAAAAATTTTTTTGAGAGAGAGGGCAAGAACACGAGCTTGGGGAGGGCAGAGGGAGAAGCAGATCCCCACTGAGCAGGGAGCCCAATGCAGGCCTGGATCCCAGGACCCCGGGATCATGACCTGAGCTGAGGGCAGATGCCTAACTGAGCCCTCAGTTGGCCCCCACCAATATCTTAAATGTATTTAAGGTTTTTGTACAAATGTAGAGAATGTTGTACTTTGTGTGACTGTTAATTAAAATTAAATTTGTCAGAGTGACAGGAAACCCAAGGCAACAGTTGTCTAAAAAGATAGAAGTTTATTCCTCGCTATTGTGATTAAAGTCTGGGGGATTATTCGTATGAAGGCTCCACTACAACATTATGGACCTAGGCTTCTGTTTTATTTACACCACTGTCCTTAAACACATGATGTTCATGCTTCAGAATACCTGCTTATGTTCCAGCATTCTACCTAGCGGGAAACAAAGTGTGAAGGTCCCTCTTCCTTCTTTTTAGAACACATCTCAAGAGTTGGATAGGACACGTCTGCTCATGTCACATTGGCTAAAATAAGTTAGATGGCCAACTCTGCAGTAAGGGAGGCTGAGAAATATGGGCTGTGTTCTAGATGGTCATCTACTCCACTATAAATCTAGGGTCTGTCATAGACAAGGTGACTAGATTTGGGGTAATTAGCAGTTTCTCTCACAATGATGTAATCAGTTTTGTTTCAAATTGTTTCTTCATAGGTATTTATTGAGTACTTATTATGTACCAAACACTGTGATTCATAAATATATATGATAGTAAACTGTATTAATTCTGATATTCATTTACATAAATGAATATAAAACTTGAAATAGGTTACAATAAAGAGTACCCAAATGTTTTCGTTGTACATATATAAAAAAAAAAAAAAATCATACACCCAGCTTTAGGTTCATCTTCATGCTCCAATAAAACATGGTATATTTCTTCAGAGTCAGCCAATAGCTTTGAAAATTTCGTACCACAACCCCAAAATACTAGCTCTAATGAAAACTGTGAAACTTTTGAAATAAAATTGAAACTTGGGTACTACATAAATTAGGATCTGTCATCAGGCTTCATGCTCAACAGGGAGTCTGCTTCTCCCTCTCTGCCCCTCTGCCTGTTTGTTCTTTCTCAAATAAAGAGATAAAATCTTTTTTTTTTAAGATTTTATTTATTTATTTGCCAGAGACAGAGGGAGAGAGAGCGAGCACAGGCAGACAAAGAGGCATGCAGAGGCAGAGGGAGAAGCAGGCTCCCTGCCGAGCAAGGAGTCCGATGTGGGACTCGATCCCAGGACCCTGGGATCATGACCTGAGCCGAAGGCAGCTGCTTAACCAACTGAGCCACCCAGGCGTCCCTAAAGAGATAAAATCTTTAAAAAAAAAAAAATTGTGGAAATGAAAGTATATTCTCATTTAATTCTGTTCTTTATTAGCCTTAAAGCAGAACACCAATAAAATCAGCTAGTGATTATTCTTGACAAAAAAAAAAATGTATATGGGGCGCCTGGGTGGCTCAGTGGGTTAAGCCGCTGCCTTCAGCTCAGGTCATGTCCTGGGATCGAGTCCCGCATCTGGCTCTCTGCTTGGCAGGGAGCCTGCTTCCTCCTCTCTCTCTCTCTGCCTGCCTCTCTGCCTACTTGTGATCTCTCTCTGTCAAATAAATAAATAATCTTTTTAAAAAAAAAAGTATAAAAAGAATTTTCATTTAATAATTAGCTCATTAGCGGGGCACCTGGGTGGCTCAGTGGGTTAAAGCCTCTGCCTTCAGCTCAGGTCATGATTCCAGGGTCCTGGGATAGAGCCCTGCATCGGGCTTTCTGCTCAGCAGGGAGCCTGCTCCCCACCCCCACCCCACCCCACCCCCCGCCCACCCCGCCTGCCTCTCTGCCTACTTGTGATCTCCGTCTGTCAAATAAATAAATAAAAGCTTAAAAAAAAAATGAGCTCATTAGCTTTCCTCTTGTACTAACAAATCTGTAGCATTTTAAACTTCAAACAGTTTCATTTTGAGCTAGTTTGCCAAGAGTGTTTGGTTTTATTTTCTATATTGAAGTAGATTTCAAGGAGGGGTGGGGGTGGGGACATTGTATTTGAAGTTAATGTAAGTCTTTGGACTAACTGCTATTGATTTGTGTTAGTTATTAAATGGTATTGGTAGACTTAGTGCTGTGATAATCACTATAGGTAGGTTTGGATTCTTACTGTTGTCTTTTCTTCCAGGTCTTGACATGACTCCACTTTGTTTAATTCCTTTTGAATTTCTGATTGTTACTTCTATAACCCTGTGCCTTTCAGCCTTGGTCGTATATCATGAACAGTAGGGCTTTTTCAGAATTCAAAATGCTTTTGAATGTAACGTAAGTCTCATTCAAACTGGCTTAAACAATGAGAAAATTTACCTCAAATGACAGGCTTTGTCTAAAGTTCTCAAGGACCTAGGATGGCTGTCTGCCTTAAAAATGCAGCATTTATCTACTATAAGAAAAGAGAAGGACCTCTCTTACCCAGAAGCCAAAAAAGCAAGCTACTTCTTGTATCTCACTGGGCCAAATTGGCTTAGGCCTGTTCATCCTTGAGGAATTACCATAAATAACCAGACTTTTGTGGTGGAAGGGATATTATGAAGTCAGTCAGTGTCCACTTCACAGTGAGTGAATTGTGGATATATTTATTTTTACAATTGCTACAGGTGATTTAGTACCTAACTAATTTTGAGCACTGCTACATTTCCTAGTTTAAAAAATAATAAGGGAGGGAAAAAAAACCTGATCATTTTTTCCATTTTCCAGTGGAACGAAGGATAGTTTGGTATAATTTATCTTGGTTTCTGTTGAAGAGTCTGAGTTTGGTTAGCCTTAGTTAGGCTCTAGGGTAAAGTAATTGTTAATTGCGGATTAGGGTGGAAAATGTATATTCATAATTGTCATTTAAATTTATTAACTGAAATACACAATTTAAAAAAGATTTTTAATTTATCTAATAGAGAATGAGAGAGAACGAGCATGAGAGGCGGGAAGGTCAGAGGGAGAAGTAGACCCTGGCTGAGCAGAGAGCCCTATGCTGAAGGCAGTTGCTCAAGCAGCTGAGCCACCCAGGTGCCCGGAATATACAATTCTAATGTGGGGACTGTTGTTAAAGATCCTTCGGCAGTGTGCTCTCTAACAAATGAGTTAACCACTCAGAGCACCATGATAAGTATGTTAACTTGGGAAAAAAGCTGCCCAACAATCTCATTTATCTTTTTTTTTTTTTTTAAGATTTTATTTATCTATTTGACAGACAGAGATCACAGGTAGACAGAGTCAGGCAGAGAGAGAGGCAGAAGCAGGCTCCCTGCTGAGCAGAGAGCCCGATGCGGGACTCGATCCCAGAACCCTGAGATCATGACCTGAGTGGAAGGCAGAGGCTCAACCCACTGAGCCACCCAGGTGCCCCAACAATCTCATTTATCTTAATGCTAAGAGGCAGAAGCAATAAACTTTGAGCAGCATCGTTCTAATACTCTTGTACTTTATTCTCAGAAAAGTTTCCTTAAACTCCTGATCAGTGCCTGTTTGCTCTTACTGTTAAATATGTCCAGGGGCGTCTGGGTGGCTAGTCATTAGGCATCTGCCTTGGGCTCAGGTCATGATCCCAGGGTCCTGGAATCGAGCCCCAAGTCAGGCTCCCTGCTCAGTGGGAAGCCTGCTTCTCCCTCTCCCACTCATCCTGCTTATGTTCCCTCCTCCACTGCCTTGCACTCTCTCTATCTCGGTCAAATAAATAAATTAATAAATAATTTTTAAAAATAAGTATGTCCAGCAAGCTATTATTTTGGTTTAATCAGAAAAAATAGAAGTCTATGGTTAGTCTCATAGCTTGGAAGAAGTGACAGAAGAGAAGACAGCAAGAAAGGGAGGGGGGGGAATCTATAAACTACAGGAGTAACATAAGAAACCCACCAGTTAGGCCAACTTATTCTAGAAAATCACTTTGTACTAATTGGGTCCTCAGGGTCTTATCATATTATAAAACAGTAGACTTATGTAATGATCCTAATGATTATCTCGTAATTATCAAATTTATTTTAAGGATATTCTTTTAAAAACAAAATAAGGTAACATACTTTAGAAGTATTTTCAATCAAAACGATTGAAATTCTGGGGATGCCTGGGTGCCTCAGTCGGTTAAGTGTCTGCTCAGGTCATGTTCCCAGGGTCCTCGGATCAAGTCCCACATGGGGCTCCTTGCTCAGCAGAGAGCCCTCTGCCTGCTGCTCCCCCTGCTTTTTAACAAAAAAGATAAGATCTTTTTTAAAAAAAATTTTTTTTTTAAATCATAAAATTAAAATTCTGTTTTCGTATTTAAAAGGGTATAACCCTAAGCTATCCTGAAGAAGCTATGAAGATACTTTCTTTGAGGGCTACAGATAAGAAAAACACAGTAAAGCTTTAGCTATTTGTATACAAAATATTGGACCAAAATCTTTTCTTGAGGTTTCATCCATTTATAAATTTATGAAAATGTGCTGCTTTTCGTCTGTGCAAATTATCCAGAGCCTGTTACTTTTAAATCTTGTCAAGTTTCCCTCCCTGTCCCCTAGCCCCAATCAGAGCAAATTAGTTTAATCTTAACCTAACCCAGACATCATGAAAGTGCATCACTGATGTTGATACAAGTTATTCTCCAAATCTCCAATTTACTTATTTATTTATTTTTATTTCTTTTCACCGTAACAGTATTCATTGTTTTTTGCACCACACCCAGTGCTCCCAGTGCAGTATGTGCCCTCCTCAATACCCACCACCTTGTTTTCCCAACCTCCCACCACTCGCCCCTTCAAGACCCTCAGGTTGTTTCTCAGAGTCCATAGTCTCTCATTCCAATTTATTTTTTAAATATTTTAATATTTTAAATTCTGGATGATCTTAAGATGAGTGGATATATTTTGTTATGGTGGTATTACCCCTTACACATCTTAAAATCAAGAAGGGAAATGGAGGGCACCTGGATGGCTCACTTGGTTAAGTGACTGCCTTCCGCTCAGGTCATGATCCCGGGGTCCTGGGATCAGGTCCCACATCAGGCTCCCCCCACTCTGTGGGGAGCCTGCTTCTCTCCTTCTGCCTGCTACTTCCCTTTTTGTGCTCCCTTTCTCTGTCAAATAAATAAATAAAATCTTTTTTTTTTTTAAAGGGAAATAACATTTCCATGAAGAGTAGCTTTAAATTATCCATATTACTAATTAGTTGTTAGTGCCATTGTTTATTCCGTAATTCCTTTGTAAGAAGTATAGTTAAACTTTTTTTTTTTAAGATTATTTATTTATTTATTCATTAGTGAGAGAGAGAGAGAGAGAGAGAGCACGCGCGCCAGCATGGGAAGGGAGAAGATCAGAGGGAGAAGCAGACTCCCTGCAGAGCTGGGAGCTTGATGTGGGACTCCTGGGACTCTGGGATCAACCTGAGCTGAAGGCAGTCTCTCAACCAGCTGAGCCACCCAGGTGTCCTGAAGTATGGTTAAAGTTTTAGTAAAATCCAAAATACTTCCAATTCAGGTTTTTGTGTTTGATGCAGTCTTGTTTTTCATTAAGTAGTCATACTCTAGAACATTGTTATTGACATCAGTCCATGGGAGACCACATGAAAATCTGGATAAAAAAATACTATTAAAATAATAATATTTTGGCGCCATCTGCTGTTCTTTAATATATCATCTCTTTTGGTAAAACTGGTAGGTAGATTTAAATATACATATTTTCTGTTCACCCATATAAAGCACAAAAATAATGAGGTTTTTAAAAAATCTGATTGAGTTGCCTGATGATTCCTGTATGTCTGGTGCTAAGGCTATTTCCTTGGTAATTTTGGAAATAGGCTTATTGAAAAATATTTGTCAGAGGGGGAGATAAACCATAAGAGACTCTTAATCATAGGAGACAAACTGAGGTTTGCTGGAGGGGGCCGGTGGTGAGGGAATGGGGTAAATGGGTGATGGGCATTTAGGAGGTCATATGATGTAATGAGCACAGGGTATTACATAAGACTGATGAATCACTGACCTCAATCTCTGAAACTAATAATACATGTTAGTTAACTGAATTTAAATAAAAATGAAAATTTAAAAAAAAATTATGTACTCTTACCTCTGCCACTCTTCCATATTCATTCATTCAATGCATCTGGGTGAATGAATGCATCTGGGTTCCTATAGACTTTTTCCTCTAGCTTCCTTTGTCTTCCTGTGAAAACTGTCTAAGACAGCCACACTGGACTTCTTACCTTTTTTCTTTTTTTTAAGTGTCCTTTTCTGAAGACCCAGCTTTTCATCTTCAATATTCTGCCCATATTTTATCCTCAAGCCCAACTTCTGTCCATTCCATGAACTCTGTCCCTGTGATTCTGAGTTGCATTTACTTATATTTTTACTGCTTGTCTATAGTTTCTTCTTTATAAATAATTTGCACTACAGAAATAGCATTTTATATTCATGGTCTCTAATCATCAGACATGATCTGGTACTCTGGTACATTGAGAGGGAGAGAGGGAGTTTGTTCATTAATTGCTGTGTATTTCTTTTCTCTCCAAAGAAGTGGCATGTTCTCTGATGACTGGGGGAATTTATATACTGTTTATGTAGTCCTTAGGTAACAAATCTTTATGCAATACTGGATATGAAGACTTAGAAATCTGATGCCTTAATTTAAAAAACTGTGTGCAGAGTAAAGATAAATGAGTCCTGAACAGTGAACTCTGAGTAAAGTTGACGAGTTTCTGTGCATAAGTAGCATGATATCTATTTTGGCTGATCAGGTCTTTTGTTTTCAAGATTTTATTTATTTATTTGAGGGTGAGTGAGAGAGAACATGAGCTGGGGGAGAGGCAGATGGAGAGGGAGAAGCAGACTCCCTGCTGAGCAGGAAGTCCAACTTGGGGCTCTATACCAGGACCGTGAGATCATGACCTGAGCCAAAGGCCAACGCCCAATTGACTGAGCCACCCAGGGGCTCATAGCTGATCAAATCTTTTTCTACTATTCTCCATCAAATTTAAACATCGTTGATTTCTGCTGTGTTGGTTTACTTACAGCATTTCTGCCACCCACCTCAACCCAATATAACTTTAAAACACATACTTAAAGCTTAATTTTACATTTCCTCAACTAAGAAGAATATTTGTAGACTCCCTCTTCTCAAAGATGAGGATGGCTACTCATGGTTCTTTCACCACTAAGCTGTTTTAGCTCTGCATTGTAATTCTCAATCTCAGTCTGCATTGAGAACATATTTATCATATTGCTAGTAAGGTATTTTTCAGTGATCTGTACATAGGTTGATTGTAGATGTTGAAAAATAAGTGTTCATTTTCCTATGAATATGGTGATACTTCCTCTGTACTGCCAAATAGGTACTAGTTTCTTTTTTACCTCTGCTTAATACTGTTATTCCCAGACCTCTCAAGAGACCATTCCTGACTGTTGCAGTGGATTCTTCCTTATATTTCACCTGTTGCCTTTATCATGTCTTCAAGTTGTTCTAAGCTTCTTACTCTCTAACTTCTTAATTTATCCTATGAAATTAGAAAATTTTATTTCCTGCAGCTTTTTGGAGTCTTACTCCAGTCTGTAGTTTCTTTGGGCCTACTTAACATCCTTTATCTTGGAATTTTTTCCCTTTGTTGGTTTTCTATGATGACTTCATTAATTAATGGATCCTGTATCTTTTTTCTGTATTTACTCTTAAGTTTTGTTGAAATTTATCAAGTAAATTCCTAAGAAAGGTTATACAGGAGACTAACTTTGTAAGTCTTGGAATGTCTGGAAATTTCTTTATTCTACACTCTTGTTTGGTGATTTGATGAGAAGACTCCCTTTTATTGATCTATAATGAATGTCATTGCTATCAGATCCACACATCATGATTGTCCTTTACTGTACTTGGATTTTTCAGAGTTAGAGCTTCTCTAAGGTTTTGAGAGAAGTTGACAGCTTTCTGTTGTAGCCTCTAACGTGCTTTTTGTAGGCAGTAGCTTCCTCTGCTTTGCTTCTGTAGTCAGTACTTGTTTGTGTCTTCTAGAAGTCCATTGAAATCTCTTGTGTACTGAAGGCTTTATCCTGTTCCCTCTGTTGTTGTGCTTTATATCTTTGTTTCCGTACTAATAATGTTGAGGAGTTTGGGAGGTAAAATGAGTCTACCTACTCTGCCATTTTCCCCCAGTTCTTTATTTTTAAAAGTTTAAAGTTGATGGGGCACCTGGGTGGCTCAGTCAATTGAATGTCCCATTTTTCGTTTCAGTTTAGATCATGATCTCAGCACACTGAGATTGAGCCCTGTGTGGAGCTGTGAGCGCAGTCTGGTTGAGACCCTCTCCCTCTCCCTCTTTGCCTCCCCCTGCTCACTCCAATGCATGCGTGCACTCTCTCTCCCTTCCTCTCTCTCTCTCTCTAAAATAATTAATTAAAGCTTTTTTTGAAAGTTTGAAATTGGAGCTCCTGGGTGGCTCAGTTGGTTAAGCCTCTACCTTCAGCTCAGGTCCTGATCTCAGGGTCATGGGATGGAGCCTCACGTAAGTCTCCCGGCTCAGCAGGGAGCCTGCTTCTCCCTTTCCCTGCCACTCTACTTGTGCACACCCATGCTCCCTCTTTCTTTCCCTCTCTCTCTCTCTCTCTCTCTGTCACATAAAATCTTTTTTTAAAAAAGTTTAAAGTTGGAGCGCCTGGGTGGCTCAGCGGGTTAAAGCCTCTGCCTTCAGCTCAGGTCAATGATGCCAGGGTCCTAGGATCAACAGGCATTAGGCTCTCTGCTCAGCAGGGAGCCTGCTTCCTCCTCTCTATGCCTGCCTCTCTGCCTATTTGTGATCTCTGTTAAATAAAAAATCTTAAAAAACGTTTAAAGTTGATATATATTAAGAAAGTGTCTTGAACATTAAATCCCTATTGATAATATAGTGATTTTACTGTGGCAGAAAATGATTCCTGATTCCATGTTATGTTTCTAAATAATAGCGGTATGTATACATACAGCTTTCTATTGGATAATGGCAAAAACTTTAGCAGAGAAGAGTAACTGAGCGGTGATTTGGGGGAGTTTTTTTTTGTTTTTTCCTCTTCTTTACTACTACCACCTTAATCCAGGGCTTTCTGGTTTATTGCCATTATTGAAGGAATCTTTTTATCCTGGTTTCTCCTATGCACAATGCTGCCTAAGCCACCTCTTATCAAAAGGCTTATTAAATGTTACAACCCTTTCTGAAAATTTTTTTTTCTTTTTTCTTTCTTTCTTTTTTTTTTTTTTTAACCAGAATAAAGAGCATTCCCTTTACTCTTGGCTTTCAGGATTTGTCTTTGTGTGGCACCAGTGATTCTCAGAAATGTGACTTCTGACCCAACAGTAGCAACATCCCTTGAAACTTGTTGGCTATGTAGATTCTTACACCCCTTCTCCCATTTCTGATTCAGAAACACTGGGAGTGGACCTCAGCTTTAATAAGGTTAAATTAATTGTGCTTTAATAAGATCTCCACATGATTCTGATCTGTGCTAAAATTCGAAGACTGCTGATCTAAGCCCATCCCTCTTAGTTTGCAGGCAAAGAATTTAGATATACAGAAGTTAATTCGTTTGCCCAAAGGGTTCTGACTAGTTTTCTTTCTAATGCTCAACACTTGATTTGACTTTTTATAAGTTGCAATTAAAGCAATATGAGGTGGGAATGTTGGGAAAGGCTTTATAGATAAAAAACATGGGACTTGCCAGAACACTGAACTATAATCTAATGTAAGTAGAGAGAAAAGAGATAGATATTGTAAGCAGGAAGACCACAATGAGTAAAGGCACATATAGATATAAATACATATATAAACAGAATAAACTAAGTTGGACTAATAGTCAGTAGGTATTCTTTATAGGAGTATAGAGATAATATATGTAAAATAATGATCACACTACCTGCCACATTGATAAAATGTTAGCTACACTTTATTAGTGTTGTTGGCTGGTGGTGTTGGTTGCATTGTTGATGTTGTTGGAGGGGCAGTATAGAACAGAAGCCTGGATAAATTTTTATCTTGAAACAATTCACAAAAATGGCCAGGGGAAAAAAGTGGAAACTTTAATAATAGGGAACTGGTTAAATATAACAAGGGACTAATTAAATAAATAATGGAACCTTTATGTTCTATAACCATTGAAAATCATGTTTCAGGAAATTTCATGACCTATATCATAAACATATTTTGTATTCATGATGCAATGAAAAACAAGGTACAAAGCAGTATGTACAGTATTTCAATTTAATTATATGATTTGTACAGAGAAAAATAACTAGAAGAATCTTAAAATCTTAATGGGAATAAACTCTGAGTGATGGGATTTTCAGTAACTTTTTTTCCTTTAGTGTTTTTCTTCAGATTTTCTAAGGACATATTTTTATAATTAGAAAAAAATCAGTGTGGAGAATAACTTCAGTTGTGGCAGAATTACAGGAATAGTTTTATAGCCTCCCAAAATGACTGTTGTTACCTTAAAGGAGACACTATTCATTTTTTTCTGTAGTCAGCCCATGGCATTTGTCGATTTCACACTGTATTTTCTTTTTTTCTCTTTTTAAGATTGATTGATTTTAGAGAGAGAGAGAGAAAGCATGCACCCAGGTGCATGAGCCCGGGGGAGGAGCAGAGGAAGCCAGAGAATCCCAAGCCGAATCTCCACTAAGGGTGGATCTTTTTTGTTTTTTAAGATTTTATTTATTTATTTGACAGAGGGAGAGACACAGTGAAAGAGGGAACAGAAGAAGAGGAAGAGGGAGTGGGAGAGGGAGAAGCAGAATTCCTGCTGAGCAGTGAGCCTGATGTGGGGCTCAATCCCAGGACCCCAGGATCATGACCTGAGTGGAAGGCAGACACTTAATGACTGAGCCATCCAGGTGCCCTAAGAGTGGATCCTGATCTGGGGCTCCATCACGGGACCAACCCTGAAATCCTGACCTGAGCCGAAATCAAGAGTCAGCCATTTAACTAAGTGAGCCACCCAGGCACTCTGACTTCACACTATATTTTCTGCTATTAAAGAACTACTCTGAACACCCGTCATAGGTAGTATAGTATTTTGTACTAGTAATCATTATTTCTGTGTCATAGTTTTTTTTTTTTTTGTAGATCATATAGTATAAAAAAGGCCTGTAGCTAGAATATTTTGAGTGCGCCTTGCTAACTTTCAGCACCATCTCATTTATAATAATAACTAACATTGAATATCTCTTCAAGGTATTGTATTGATGTTCACAACATTTTATAAGGTAGGCACTTTTATTTCTGTTTTATGGTTGCACTGAGAATCAGACTGATTAAGGAACCCATCCCAAGATTGCACAGCTAGCTACTAAGCCAAGATTCTAACCAAGAGCCAGTTTTTTCACAACCTGTATCCCTAATCATTTGGATATATTATATCCAAATATTACTGATACTTGTGATACAGCAAGATCTAAGGAGATGCCCATTATGAAAATAAAGGGTCTAATGTATATGTTCTGGTGTTAAAATGTTAACTTGTTAATGCTTTTAATAAAATAAGATGTGAAAATAGACTTTAAAAATTCTATAAACATTTTTAAAAGAATATGTTTTATTTCATAGTGTTCTATATGCTAAATACTTCTGTATCCAGTAGTATTTAGCCAGACTAATTTATATTTAGATAATACAGTGGCTATGAGTACGGGGCTCTTGAGCTAGACTGAGTTCGAATTCTGCCTCTACTACTTAATACTATTGTGATTTTGGGCAAGATAGTTAACCTCTCCTTGCCTAGTTTCCTTATTTACAAACTACGAATATGTTCCTCATAGAGTTGATACAGTGATTCAGTGACTTAATACAGGAATACCTTGTTCTATTGCCCTTTACTTTATTGTGTATCACAGATATTGCACTTTTTGCAAATTGATGGTTTGTGGCAACACTGTGCACTGATCCAGGTCTGTCAGGGCCATATATATATATATATATATATATTTTTTTTTTGTAACAGCATTTGCTCATTTCTCTCTGTGTGTAATGTTTTGGTAACTCTTGATATATGTCAGACTTCATCATTATCATTTTTATAGTAATGATCTATGATCAGTGATTAGGATTTGCTGAAAGCTCAGGTAATTGTTAGCAATTTTTAGCAATAAAAGATTTTTTAAATTAAGATTTTTTTTAGACATAATGCTTAATATAATATAGTATAAACATAACTTTTACATGCACTAGGAAACCAGAAATTCATTTGACTCGCTTTATTGTGATACTCACTTAACTGCAATGGTCTGGAGCCAAACCTGTACATTTCCGAAGTGTGCCTGTGCATATATAAAACATTTGGAACAGTAGTGCTTGCCACATGTAAGTGTTCAGTGTTAGGTACACTATTAGCAGTAGTGGAATTGCTACTACTACTACCACTCTTAGTCCAGTTACTATTATTGTCATCATTTGTATTATAAACTTTTGAGACATCCATATTACATAACTAACTACTTGAGCTAGTTATGGAGTCCATTGTACTTGGAATACAATGGAGTACTTGGAGTCCATTGATCTAAAACTTACTTTGCTACCACTTACTTTCTAACCTTTGGCAGTTCACTGAACTTAATGGGCCTTGGGTGCTCTCTCAATAAAATAGTATCATTATATCTTTACTGTCAGGTAATCTCTTGATCTGTAAAACATATCTAGAAATCTTACAGTTCCAGAAATTATGGTCTAACTTTGAACCGTGAAAGAAAGAGAACTGATGATGTTCAGCCTTCCTACCTCTCCATGAGGTCCATTTTCTTTCTTTCAGAAAAATAGTTTCTTTTTTGAGTTAACAACACAGGTTAAACATTTAATGCTTGTTAGACTATAGTAGTCTTATTCTTATTTTTTTTTTTAAGATTTTGTTTATTTATTTGACAGAGAGAGACACAGCAAGAGAGGGAACACAAGCAGGAGGAGCAGCAGGAGAGGGAGAAGCAGGCTTCCCACGGAGCAGGGAGCCCAATGTGGAGCTCAATCCCAGTACCCTGGGATCATGACCTGAGCTGAAGGCAGACGCTTAATGACTGAGCCACCCAGGCGCCCCAGTCTTATTCTTATTTTGAACTTCATACTTTACTCCCCTTGTCTTGGCTATTCTTTCTCTGTAAAACTAAATTAATAAAAGCATTTCTGAACATTTCTAAATTTAATGTGAAAATAAAAATAGGGACAAGCTAAATTGTTTTCTTTTAAGCTGTGTGCATATGGTTATATGCATATGATCACAGTGCCCTATTTTATATTTTTCTAAAACTTCGTGTGTTCCTTTAAATGGTGCTTATTGGGCGCCTGGGTGGCTCAGTGGGTTAAAGCCTCTGCCTTCCGCTCAGGTCATGATCACAGGGTCCTGGGATAGAGGCCCGCATCGGGCTTTCTGCTCAGCGGGGAGCCTGCTTCCCTTCCTCTCTCTCTGCCTGCCTCTCTGCCTACTTGTGATCTCTGTCTGTCAAATAAATAAATAAATGTATATTTTTCAAATAAATAAATAAATAGATAAATGGTGTTTATTATAGTGCTTCAGTTATTTGTATGTCTGGCTTCCTATAGGATCAAGTTACTCTGGCAGATCTTTAGATTCATTAGAAGAAAACTTTTTTTTTTTTAATTGCTGACTTATATGAATCCTAGATTAGCCTCTAATTAATTAGGTTTGCCTTAAATGTTGATTTGAGGCATGGTCATTCTGACCTTAAATTAATGATGCCCTTGATTCTCTGGTCCTATCAGCTTCTACTCTAGATGTAATGCTAGTTTTGAATAATAGTGTCCAATGAACTTAAAGCTGCTTAAAATTTATGTAAGTTACTAACTTTATAAGGAATTTTTTCCTGTTTGATAAAACAGAAAAATGATTGCATTACTTTATGAATTTTTTCAATTTAGGAAATATGGAAAGTATAAAACTGGAGGTAAAAATACAAAAATAGAAGAAAAAATGTAAATGTTTCATTTTGGGGGTGGGGCTATTCCATACTTCTCCTTTTCCTGAGAGCTGTGGGAGAAAATGTCTTAGGAAAACGGAATGTGATATGCAACAGGAAAGAATGAAAATAAAGCTAAGCTATTCTCAAAGGATGTTAAGCCTTGATTTAGTAGTTGTCAGTTGGAGGTTTTCTTTTATTTTTCATCAAGCTAGAATTATGAATTCTTTCCAGTTCTGGGCCCACAGATATTTTTTATATATGGTGTTGATAATTTTGACATCAGTAGATAACTGTCCCTGTATTATGTATAGCTTTTTCTCAAGGATTGGATAGCACATTGCCATGAAGCACCTCTATTACATCATAGTATTTTAATAATGATAGGTAATCTATTCTTAGTGACTCTCCACCTCTCCTGTAGTATATTTACAGAGTGATAAAATTCTCTGTCTCTGAATAACTCACTGGATCTTGAGTTTGTTGAGAATCTCCACTTGAGTGATGGGCAGTACCTCAAAACTCAAAACCCAAACCTGAACTCATCTTTTTTCTCCTCCTCCCCATTAGTGGTTTGCCCACAGAGAATCCTGCCTTGGTACATGACACCATTGGTACCTTGGTACATCCATTGGATTGCTCAAATCAATATTATTCCTGGCTGTGTCCTCGCCTCACTCATACCCATTCAGTCATCAAGTTTTATGAATTTACCTTATATGTATATCTCAAATCTATTCACTTCTTCCCTCTTTATTACCATAGTTCAAGCCATGTTTATCTCTCTCAGTTGTATTACCACCATAGCCTCTTAAACTGGTCTCCCACCATCAATGCCATCCATTTCTAATTATTTTTACGCTGTTCCGGTAATTTTTCTAAAATCAGAACTTCCACTGTTCTGCCGAGAAACCTTCAGTGGCTATCCTTGTCATTCAGAATAAAATCTAAATTCTTTGAGGTGTTTATTGCACCTTTCATAATCTGGCCCTGCTACATGATACAGCCATATGGAGTGACAGGTAGTTCCTTGAGACCTATACTGGAGGTGGGCATTTTTAGGTCTTGACAGACATTATTCTTTCTGTTCTGTTCTGTTCCTCATCTCAGCGTGGACTTTCTTCAAAAAGTCTTCATTAAATCCCCAATATCATCTTATTGGTTAGATACTCTTGCATATTTCCATAGTACTTTTTGCTTATCCCTATTACAGCATGTGACATACTGTGTTATTGCCTGTTTAGTTGTCTCCTAAATTTCTGGAGGGCAAATACAATATTCTATTGGCTGCTCTGTCCACCCCCCCCCCCCCCCCCCCCCCGCTTTTTACAGTTGTCAACAACTTTGGAGCTACTTTCTTCAGGTCCATTTCCTTTCTTCTTTCCTTCCTTCCTCTCCCCCCTTTCTCCGTTTTTCTTTTTTCTTTTGCTTTTTTATATTTTATATATTTATTTGAGAGAGAGCAACAGAGCAAGCACAAGCATGGAGAGCAGCAGAGGCAGAGGGAGAAGCAGACTCCCCACTGAGCAGGGAGCCCGACATGGCATTCAATCCCAGGACTCTGAGATCATGACCTGAGCCAAAGGCAGACACTTGACTGTGCCACCTAGGTGCCCGCCCCATTCTCCCCCCCCAATTAAAATTGTATTTATTTTTTAACTTATTTAGACATTAAAAATGAAAAACAGTTTATCCATTTCTCCTACCTCCCACCTGTGCCATGCCTTCTAGCAACTATCAATCTGTTCTCTGTATTTATGAGTTTGGCTTTTGGAAGTTTTTTTTTGTTTTTATGTTTTGGAGTTTTTTGTTTTTCTTTTAGATTCCACATGTAAGAGAAATCATACAGTGGTGGTTCTTTCTTCATCTGACTTATTTCACTTAGCATTAATGCCCCCAAGATTTATCTGTGTTATCAAATGGCACAACTTCATTCTTTTTTATGACTGAATAATATTCCATCGTGTGTATATACCACAGTTTCTTTATCTATTCTTCAGTCAGTGAACATTTAGGTTGTTTCCATATATTGGCTATTGTAAATAATGCTGCAGTGAACATTGGATGGGGGGAGTATGTATATCTTCTTTGTTAGTGTTTCTTCTTTTCTTCAGATAATACCCAGAAGTGGAATTATTGGATCATATAGTAGTTCTACTCTTAGTTTTTTCAGGAGCCTCTGTACTGTTTTCTGTAGTGGCTGTACCAGTTTACATTCCCACCAGAAGTGCACGAGGGGTCCCTTTTCTCTGCATCCTCACCACCACTTGTTATTTCTAGTCTTTTTGATAATAGCCATTGTATCAGGTATGAGTGATACCTCATTGTGCGTTTTTATTTTTTTAAGATTTATTTCTTTATTTTAGAGAGAGCAAGCAAGCAGGGAAGAAAGAAGAGAGGTAGAGGGAAAGAATCTCAGGCAGATTCCCTGCTGACTGCAGAGTCTGACAGGGGGCTCAATCCCATGGCCCTGAGATCATGATCTGAGCTGAAATCAAGGGTCAAACACTTAACTGACTGAGCCACCCAGGTGCTCCCCTCATGTGGTTTTTATTTGCATCTCCTAATTATTAGTAATGTTAACATCTTTTCATGTACCTGTTGCCCTTAATAAGTGTTTGGGGAAATGTCTGTTTTAATCAATATTTAATTCAAAAATTCCATTTTTGAATTAGAATTATTTGGGCTTCATTTTTGTTTTGCTTTTCAGTTGTAGGAGTTCTTTTATGTTTTGTACTCTTAGCCCTTTATCAGATACATGATTTGCAGATATTTTATTCTATTCAGTAGGTTGCCTTTTCATTTTGTTGATAGCTCCCTTTGCTGTGTAGAAGCTTTTTAGTTTGAGGTAGTCCCACTTGTTTATTTTTGCTTTTGGTGTCAGATCCAAAAATCATTGCCAGGACCTCTGTCAAGGAGTTTACTACCTATGTTTTCTTCTAGGAGTTCCAATGGTTTCAAGTTTTTAATCCATTTGAGTTTATTTTTGTGTCCAGTATAAGATTATGCATAGTCCAGTTTCATTTTTTTGCATACAAGCTGTCTAGTTTTTCCAACATCATTTATTGAAGAGCCTGTCCTTTCCCCATTTTATATTCTAAGCTCCTTTGTCATAAATTAATTGGCCTTATATGTGTGGGTTTATTTCTGGGCTTTCTGTTGATCTTTGTGTCTTTTTATTCCAATACAATACTGTTTTAATTACTTTATCTTTGTAATAAAGTTTGAAATCAGGGAGTATGATACCTTCAGCTTTGTTCTCCTCTCTCAGGAATCAGGCAGTGGGATGCCTGGGTGGCTCAGTGGGTTAAGCTTCTGCCTTTGGCTCAGGTCATGATCTCAGGGTCCTGGATTCAGGCCCGCATCAGGTTCTCTGCTCAGCAGGGAGCCTGCTTTCCTCCACCAGCACCACCACCACCACCACCACCACCACCACCCCCACCCCGTCTCTGCCTGCTTCTCTGCCTACTTGTGACCTCTCTCTTTTTGTAAAATAAATAAATAAAATCTTTAATTAAAAAAAAAAAAATCCAGCAGGGGATTTTATGCCTCCATAAAAATTTTAGAGTTGTTTGTTCTATTTCCGTGAAAAATGCCATTGAGATTATGAGAGGGATTGCATTAAATCTATATATTGCTTTGGGTAGTGTGGACACTTTTAACAGTGTTAATTTTTCCAATCCATGAGCACAGACTATCTTTCCATTTATTTGTGTCTTCTTCAGTTTTTTTTTGT
Source organism: Mustela erminea (assembly GCF_009829155.1). Taxonomy (NCBI): domain Eukaryota; kingdom Metazoa; phylum Chordata; class Mammalia; order Carnivora; family Mustelidae; genus Mustela; species Mustela erminea. The sequence goes on along the minus strand of NC_045620.1, from coordinate 68,612,078 downwards.
TTTAAACTAATGTCCTACAGTTTTCAATATGCAGGTCTCTTACCTCCTTCATTAAATTTATTCCTGGGTATTTAATTCTTTTTGATGCTTTTGTAAATTGGACTTTTTAAAAAATTCTTTTTTTTTTTAATTTTTTATTTTTTATAAACATATATTTTTATCCCCAGGGGTACAGATCTGTGAATCACCAGGTTTACACACTTCACAGCATTCACCAAAGCACATACCCTCCCCAATGTCCATAACCCCACCCCCTTCTCCCTAAAAAATTCTCTTTTTAAGATTTATTTATTTTAGAGAGAAAGCACGAGTGGGAGGAAGAGAGGAAGAGGGAGTCTCAGGCAGGCTCCACGCTGAACACAGTCTGACAGCACTTGATCCCACAACCCCAAGATGTTTCTTCTTTTTTCTTGTTTTAATTTTGTAATAGTTCATTCTTCATGTATGCAGCATCTTTTTGTATATTGATTTTGTATCCTGCAACTTTACTGAATTTATTCTAACAGTTTTTTTATGGCTTTAGAGTCTTCTATATATAACATAATGTTGTCTGTAAATAGTGACAGCATTACTTCTTCCTTTCCAATTTGGATGCCTTTATTTGTCCTGCCTGATGGCTAGGATTTCCAATACTATGTTGAATAAAAGTAGAAAGAGTGAGATAACTGGTCTTTTTCCTGGTTTTAGAGGAAGAGCTTTTAGCTTTTCACCCTTGAGTATGTTAGCTATGGGCTTGTTGTATATGACCTTTACTCTGTTGAGGTATGTTTCCTCTATACTCACACTTTTGAGAGTTTTTATCATGCATGGATGTTGAATTTTTCGCATGCTCTTTCTTCATCTGTTGAGTTGATCATCTGATTTTTATCCTTTATTTTGTTAATGTGGTATATCTCATTGACTGATGTGCAGCTGTTGAGCCATCCTGCATTCCTGGAAAAATCCCACTTGATCAGGGTGTATGATCCCTTAATGTATTGTGGAATTCAGTTCCCTGATATTTAAGTTCATCAGGGATATTGGCCTATAATTTTCTTTTCTTGTGGCATCCTTATCTGTTTTTGCTATCAGAGTAATGTTTGCTATCAGGGTAATGTAAAATGAGTTTGGAAGTTTTCTCCTCTTCTGTTTTTGAAAGAGCTTGAGAAAGACAGTTCTTCTTTGAATGTTTGGTAGAATATAACAATAAGAACCCATCATAAAAGGAAGAAGACCTGTGAGTATGCTGCCTTGTAAGAGACTACTTTTCCAAAATAGGTATATCAGGCCACAAAACAAATCTTTTTTTTTTTTTCTGTAATAAATATTAGGTGTTTATTGTACAAAGTTTCTTGCCATTTTTACTACAGCAAAATTTTTTTTCTCTTTACTTTTTTTTTTTTTTTTTAAAGATTTTATTAATTTATTTGACAGAGAGAAATCACAAGTAGATGGAGAGGCAGGCAGAGAGAGAGAGAGGGAAGCAGGCTCCCTGCTGAGCAGAGAGCCCGATGCGGGACTCGATCCCAGGACCCTGAGATCATGACCTGAGACGAAGGCAGCGGCTTAACCCACTGAGCCACCCAGGCGCCCCTTTACTTTTTAAAAATTTTTTATTTTTTTTAATATACAATGTATTATTAGCCCCAGGGGTACAGGTCTGTGAATCACCAGGTTTACACACTTCACAGCACTCACCGTAGCCCATACCCTCCCCAGTGTCCATAACCCAACCACCCTGTCCTACCCACCTCCTCCCAGCAACCCTCTGTTTGTTTTGTGAGATGAAGGGTCTCTTACGGTCACAAAACAAATCTTTTTTTTTTTTTCCTTTTTTTAAAAGATTTATTTATTTATTTATTTGACAGAGAGAGAGAGAGAGATCACAAGTTGCTAGAGCAGCAGACGGGGGTGGGGGGGGGGAGCCGGCTCCCTGCTGAAATGTGAGGCTCGATCCCAGGACCCTGAGATAACCTGAGCCGAAGGCAGAAGCTGAACCCACTGAGCCACCCAGGTGTCCCCACAAAACAAATCTTAATAGAGGATTGAAATCATATCAGGCATCTTTTCCCACCATAGTAGTGTGAAACTAGAAAATGGTTTTTACAAAAAGACTGGAGAATTCATGAATTTGTGGATATTAAACAGTATGCTGCTGAACAACCAGTGGATCAAAGAAATTTTTAAAAATGCCTTGAAACAAATGAAAATGGAAATATGACAGATTTATGGGATGCAGCACAAGCAGTTCAGAGAGGGAAGTTTGTGGCAATAAATGCCTGCCTCTTTAGACAAGAGAAGTCTAAAACAATCTAACTTTATACCTCAAGGAAGTGAAAAAGCAACAAATGAAGTCCAAAGTTAGTACAAGGAAGGAAATAACAAAGATTAGAGCAGAAATTAATAAAATAGAGACAAAAAAGACAACAGAAGAGATTAAGAAAACTAAGAACTGGTTTTTTGAAAAAGTAAAATTGACAGGGACGTCTGGGTGGCTCAGTCAGTTAGGTGTCTGTCTTCGGCTCAGGTCATGATCCTACAGTCCTGGGATCAAGGCTCCTGCATCAGGCTTCCTGCTCAGCAGGGAGCTTGCTTCTCCCTTTGCCCTTCCTCCCTGCTTGTGTTCTCTCTGTCTCTATCAAATAAATAAATAAAATCTTGAAAAAAATAAAAAGATAAAATTGACAGACCTTTAGCTAGCATCACCAAGAAGGAGGAGTAAGGGCTCAAATAAAATCAGAGATAGGAAATGTTACAACTGATAGCACAGAAATACAAAGGATTAGAAGAGATTTGTTGTTGTTGTTGTTGTTGTTAGGATTGGAAGAGATTAGAATAGTTACTTGCCAACAAATTGGACAACCTTGAAGAAATGGATAAATTTTTAGAAATATGCAGCCTGAATCAATACTAAATCATGATGAAGTAGAAAATCTGAACAGATGAATTACTAGTAAGGAGGTTGAATCACTAATCAGAAAACTCCCAGTGAACAAAAGTCCAGGATCAGACTACTCCACTGGTGAATTCTCCTAAACATTCAAAGAATTAATGGTTGCTCTCTTTCACCAGTAACTCATATCGTGTGTGGCACATTCATTCATTTAGTCTTCATTTATTCAGCAAATATTTGTTGAACATACTTTATATCAGTCAGTTTATTTTAATTTTTTTTAAGATTTATTTTATATTTGAGAGAGAGCATGAGCAGGGGGAAGGGCAGAGGGAGAGAATCTCAAGTGGACTCCCCACTGAGTGCACAGAGCCCGAAGTGGGGTTCCACTTGGGGCTGGATTTTGCCACCCTGAGATCATGACCTGAGCCGAAATCAGGAATTGGACACGAACCTACTGAGCCGCCCAGGCACCCCTGTCAGTCAGTTTAGAATGAGTTGGTCTAAATTTCTTCTTTCAAAATGAAGTCCTGTTTGGGTTTTCAGTAAGTTTTTATAATATCAAGGAAGTGACTTCTAAAGATTATTATTCAGTGGTCAGTGTATAAATATATTTTCTTTGACCAGTCTTAGATAATCCCTATAGTTGATGTTGTAGTGGAAGTTTAGCAGAAATGTATGTATGTGTGTAAATAATAACTGAATACATTAATTTAAGTATGTAATAGTATTTTGAATAATTATAGTTTTTTTTAAAGATTTTATTTATTTATTTGACAGAGAGAGATCACAAGTAGGCAGAGAGGCAGGCAGAGAGAGAGAGAGGAGGAAGCAGGCTCCCTGCCGAGCAGAGAGCCCATGCGGGACTCGATCCCAGGACCCTGAGATCATGACCCGAGCCGAAGGCAGCGGCTTAACCCACTGAGCCACCCAGGCGCCCCTGAATAATTATAGTTTTTAAAGTTTCTAAGTATATGGTTAGAAACACCTGATTATAGCAAGTCATGCTTTTAAAAAGCAGTGTTTTATTATGACTTTATTTCTGGATTCCCTACCTTAAAATATTGAAGAAAAAAATTTAGGTAAAACATTTAAGTTAAAAAACATTTAAAATGAAATTTGTCTTCATTTCCGTTTATTCAGTGGATCTTTTTTAGTAGTTGGAAAAAGCTGTAGTAGTTCCCAACTGTGTTAGAAACAGTTGTCAAGTGTGGTTCTTTACAACGTGAGACTGGGAGCTGTTTCTAAACACACAGTTACTAGCACAGATTTGCTTAAGTTTCCAATCTCATCTGTGGCTATGGGTAAGTAATGTGGAATATGTATAATATTTGTGGAGAAAAAAACTATTATAAATTAAATTCCATAAACTCTAACTTCAGGTTACTATATAACCTAAAGGACTTTGAGCCCCAGCCAAGCAGTAGTATGTGCAGTAGTACATAGTAGTAGTTTTTTGTAAGCCTTTAAGATAGTTAAGTATATAAAAATTAAGGTGTTCGTCTAGCTTCAGAATGTATATTAAGTCTGTTCTTTTGTTGAAATGAATCCTTCTACAAAATTTTGATCATATTTAGTGTCCTGGAGTTCAAAGATTATTTTTCAGTTAAAGAAGTGTGCTTATTTTCTAGACAGCTTTACTTAAACCTTAGCTCCTATTAATAGTGAAGACTCTGGTGTATTTGTATAGGGTTTACAGTAAAACCTAAAAAGAATTAAAAATGGAAACGTGTGTGTGTATTTGTATAGCATCCCTTTAAATTGCATGGTACTATCTTTTAGAGCACTGAAAAGGGTTTTTTGTTGTTGTTTAAGATTTTATTTTTGAGTAACTCTACACCTATAGTGGGGCTCACACTCACAACCCTGAGATCAAGCGTCGTGTGGTCTGCTCACTGAGCCAGCCAAGGTGCCCTAGAGCACTGATAAGGTCTTAATAAAAGTGTATGTTTATCCCTGATTTTTTAAAATATAGAATATTAAGAAATAAATTAAAAATGACATATGTGCAGGTGCCTGGCTGGCTCAGTTGAAAGAGCATGTGACTAGATAGATAGATTTCAAAGAGCATTTTTTTTTTGAAAGATTTTGTTTATTTATTTGTCAGATAGCATAAGCAGGAGTAAGGGCATAGGGAGAAGCAGGCTTCATGCTCAGCAAGGAGCCTGATGTGATGTCCTTGTTCCAGGACCCTGAGATCATGACCTGAGCCAAAAGCAGATGCTTAACTGACTGAGCCACCCAGATGTCCCTGAGAGCCTGTAACACTTGATCCCTGGGTCATGAGTTCCGGCCCTACACTGGATATATAGAGATTACTAAAAAAATAAATAACTTAAAAAATTACATGGATCACATTCTCTTTCTACTTAGATATCGCTGGCTGAGTGTTTCCTAACTGAAAATTACATTTTCTTAAGTTATGGTTGAAATTGAGCATTTTTGGTATTGAGAATTATTTTTTATTAGTCTTAGATTACAGCTTGGCATCTAAATATTGGCATTCTAATATTAGATGTAAAGGTGAAACTAAAAGTTAAAATAAATTAACAAAATGTTATTTTGAGGACTTACTTTTAGACTTTGTTGTTGGAACAAACCCATAACTATACTTTATGATTTCTTGATTCTTGGATTAGAGCTAGTTTGACAGTTAACATTAACCATTCATTTTATTCATTGTCTCATTTATTTATTTAACAGTTTTCTGTTTGCTTGCTTCATATGTGCCAAATCTATCTTGGGGAATGCTTCTCCATAATTACAGCAGGGAACAAAAAATAATGGATGTGCATGTAATTGAGCATATGGAGTTGGAGGTAGAAGGAAATGAAGCAGTACCTGTCCATGTTTTTGTTTTCTGTAAAGTAGTATGTAAGGTCATCATAGTTCACTGCTAGTGATGGTTCCTAGGAAAGATTCCTTGAATTGAATAAAACTAAAGTATTCTCCTTAGATGTGAATCCACATTTATTGAGTACTTAATGGACAACAAAGTAGACACTGCGGAAGAATATAAACAAGAGGCTTTGGTGCACCTGAGTGGCTCAGTCGGTTAAGTGTTCTTGATTTTGGCTCAGGTCGTGATACCAGGGTCCTGGGATTGATCCCCCTGTCGAACCCTGTGTCAGAACTCTATTCAGCAGAAAGTCTGTTTGAGATTCTCTCCTCCCTCGGCCCCTCCTTTGCTCTGTCTCTCAAATAAATAAATCTTAAAAAAATTTAAAAGGAGGCCTTGCCCTCAGGGCTTGTATTTTTGTTAGGAAAATACGGCATAAACCAAAAAAGTAAGTAACAAGATAAGGCAGCTATGACATACAATATTACAAATTATTATACAATTCTACAGGAATTCAGAAAATAAAAAGAACACTAATGACTAGATTTTTTTTTTAAATCCTTCTCCTTTGCTTCTTAAAATAGTGGCCAAGTGATCTTTTCAGAATAACCACATTTTTAAATACCTTCTAGCACTTTAACTTACTCTTAGAACAATCAGTGGTAACTTATTATGAGAACTGTATTTCTATTTAGCATATTCTATTTCTATTTAGCATAGATTCTTTACCTCAGCGCAAGTAAGAATTTAATACATTTCTTCTAGATCTGAGCTTTGAGTGCTTCAGTACAGGACAGTGTTTACAAATGGGAAATTGAGGTTATGAGGGCATTATACAATTCAAATTATGTAGTTTCGTGTATTTGTTTGGTGTGAACTTCATGTTGCAGCTGAGTTAACTAACACCTTTTCTTTCCATTAGTACCTCTTAATTCCTTCCTTTTCAGTCTTTAATATTTGTTGTGTTGATGGTGAGAAGGAAAGGATTCTGGGGTGGGTGAGTGAGGTAGGTATCTCTAATAATAAGATCTATAGATTTTAAGTAAGAATTGGAGTGGGGTGAGAGAGAGAGCATTGTAAAGGATGAAAAGTTTTGAGAATATACTTCTGAGTATTACAGAAGCTGCCTGCAACATTATAAACCAAGCTGATAAAGATAAATCATCCCCACATGCATACACACTACAAACATACGGAAATGTAACACAAAACAAGAGCAAAACTGTAAATACATAGCTAAGCTCTAAAGAAGGAAAGAAGAGAAGGAAACCAGAAATGAGAGAAGTCAAATCAAAGCAGTAAGTGGGAGTTGGTGCTACTGTATAAAATAGCGCAGAGATCTTTTGGTCCTGGGATATATCTCCTAAGGGATCTAGGGCGGAGTTTTAGTGCATATATAGGGATAGGAGATACGTGGTCTTGGTTCTTTTCAAAATAGAGCTAGCACTAAAACCCAGGCATACGGCCTAGAACCTGAAACAGAGTCTGTAATTGTGCAAAAACTTAAGTGACCAGTGATAATCTAAAAAAGAATATAAAGTAAGCTTGTGTAAAATTTTAAAATAATTTTAAAAAGGGAGATGAGGCATGATGATATAATAGGCCTATTTTAAAAAGAAACAGTAAGACTTGAAAAAAGAAAAATCAACTTTCAGAAGCCTGCCTCTCTGCCTATTTGTGATCTATCTCTCTGTCAAATAAATAAATAAAATCTTTTAAAAAATAAAAGATTTTTGGGGCGCCTGGGTGGCTCAGTGGGTTAAGCCGCTACCTTTGGCTCAGGTCATGATCTCAGAGTCCTGGGATCGAGCCCTGCATCGGGCTCTCTGCTCAGCGGGGAACCTGCTTCCTCCTCTCTCTCTCTCTCTCTCTCTCTCTCTCTCTCTCTGCCTGCCTCTCTGCCTACTTGTGATCTCTCTGTCAAATAAATAAATAAAATCTTTTAAATAAATAAATAATTTGACAGAGCACAAGAGGGGGAATGATAGGCAGAGGGAGAAGCAGGCTCTCCCCATTGAGCAAGGAGTCCAGTGCAGGACTGAGTCCTGGACCTAGGACCTAGGACCCCAGGAACATGACCTAAGCTGAAGGCAGATGCTTGGAGTCCCCAAAATCTTTTTTTTAAAAAAAAGGAAAGAAAATCTAGCAACAAATGGTTAAGAACTAAATCTAAAATGTAATCTAAAAGTAAAAAGTTGAAAATACAAGATTGAAAAATACTAGGCTGACATAAAACACAACAAAAAGCTGTTAGGAAAATACTATCAGGCAAAAATAGATTTATTTTATTTTATTTATTTAATAGAGAGCAGGAGCAGAAGGGGATAGAGAATCTCAGGCAGGCTCCACACACAGCGTGGAGCCCAGCTTGGAGCTCAGGCTCACAACACTATATCATGACCTGAGCTGAAACCAAGAGTTGGACACTTAACCAACTGACTGAGCCATCCAGGCAGCCCTCAGGGAAAAATAGATTTTTAAGGCAAAGCATTATTAAGGATAAAGAGAACCATTGCTTAATGATGAAATAATTTACCAGGAGTAAGTAATAAAGTGTACAAAGCAAAATTTTACATATTACAAATAAAAGACTACCTAAAGATATAGTGAGAGATTTTCACACGTTTTATTCAGAAGCTAATAAATCAGATCATCACTACCACCATCCCCAACAAAAGTAAACACATGAATTTTGTGAACAACACAGTTAACAGACTTGATCTTTTAGATGCGTTTAAACTTTAAAAAATAGAACGTAGATGTTCCATTCAAGCACACACGAAACAGAAATTAACCACATACTAAACTATGAAGGGATGATACCACAAATAGGCATATCACATTGGGTACAGTACGGTTCATAGAAAACTTGCTTGGTTTTCCAAGTTTCATTTGAAAGTGGTGTTAGTAGAATAATATTTAAATGAAATAATAGCAAAAACATTTATTGAACACTCAAATAAGCCAGGCACACTGCTGAGTGTTTTGCATGTGTTACTCTATTTAAATCCCTTCAGCCGCCCTGTGAATTACAAGGTACTGTTGTCTTTAGTAGATGAGAGAAATTAGGTTTAAAAATTAAGCCTAATTAAACAAATTAAGCCCAAGGTCTGCTATTGGGTAAAAACCTCTCTTTTTTAATATTACACTGCTTTAAACCCCACATTTTAAAAAACATCTTTGTTATTGTAAAATACAGCCAGGTAGAGAAACTCCTAATTAAACAGACAAAGAGGTTATTGAATCATTATTAAGGCATTGAATTATTTCTAAAGTTGGTATTTTAATACCAACAGGTCAAGGAATAGAACTTTGCTGGCCACTGCAATACCCTTTTGAGTGCCCATTCCAATTATAATCCTTTTCTTTCCCTCACAAAGAAGTAGTTTTATGATTTCTTTTTGTTTTTTTGTTATAATTTTAATAACAGAGCGTACATTCTCAAGCAGTATGCTTTAGATTTGTTTATTTCTCCCTCACTGTTTTCCCCATGCAGTTTATTTGTTGAAACTGTTAACAGTTTGACCATTTAGAGTTTCTTACAGGTTTGATCATTTTCAGATTAGGTATTTTGGCAAAACTTGGTGAGTGCTGTTGTGTTCTTTCATCAGGAAATCAGTTATGTCTGGTTGTTTTTCTTTTTGTGATATTAGGAGCTATTGATTTTCAGTGGTTAAATCCATTAACTTTAAAGATTGCTGATTTTTATTATTTCTTCATTTATTAGTGAAATGTTTCTCTAGAGAAACTTCATCTCAGCTAATACTTGATTACCTCGTGGCTCAATTTATATAAGAGAGGAAGAATAAATGTTTACTTCCTGTTTTTAACATTTTTTTTTTAAGTGTCATTACTCATGGATTTAAATACATTTTTTTGAGTTCATTTATTCTTATGGATGCTCAAATTATCCCATCTTTGGCCAGTAGGAGCCTCTTCAAGTTAGCTTCCTGCCATCATGGAATTTACATATTTTAGTAAATATATGTATTTATGAGCATATTTATGTAGCTTCAAAACACACACTAAACACATTGTGCTGTATATTTTGGGTTTTAATACTTACTATATATTAGCAGCAGTTCCTTATCAGTCTGTATAGAACTGCTTTATATTTTGTCTATTTGTCTAGACCACATAATAGTCTGTTGAATTTATTTAATAGTTACTAATGAACATTTTGATTGTTATCCTGCAATATTATAAACAGTACTATAGTAAATATCCTGGTACGTAGTACTTTGCCCACATGCGTGTAGTACTTTGCCCACATGCGTGAATGTAGTTACAGAATCAATTCCCAGAAATGGAAACGCTAAGTAATAATGGCTCTTCCAAATTGCTGTCCTTAAAGCAATTAGAAACTTTTTTCCCCTCATATTATCCTTTGATGATACTAGAATGTGATCATACTTTTTGATCTTTGATAGCCTGCTACATAAAAAATCTCATTGTAGTTTTTATTAGCATTTAAACTTGATTCTGAGTTGTCTTTTTTTATCCTTGGCCTAATTCTCTATTGGATTATTCATCTTTTCCACACCAATTCATAGACATGCAGGTATAATAAGGAAATTAGTTTTCTATGATATGTATTGCAAATATTTTTTCCTTATTATGTTGCTCCTTTAATTATGTTTACAGTGTTTCTAAGCAGAATTTTAAAACCTTTTTTTATATTACTCAAATCTATTAGGTTTTTTTTTTTTGGTACTATTTATACTTAGAAGAAGAGTAAAAGTATAGTACACAGAAGGTTCTTTTCCTTTAGATTGCCTTTCAGAATTGGCCAGTTAGTTTCTTGTCCCAGCCTGCCTTCTAACGCTTTAGTGTGTATTTTCTACCAAAAAAAAAAAGAAAAAAGAAACTCTGAATCACTGTACTACAGCTGTTAAAATCAGAAAATTAACATTGACACATTACTGCCTTCTAATCCTTTGACCCCCATTCAAGTTTCACTGATTGCCCTAAGAGCAACCTTTTAGCAAAAGGATCCGGTTCAGAACCATATGTTGCATTTAGTTGTTTTACCTTTTCTATGTTCTTCATCCTGGAACAGTTCCTTAGACTTTGCTTGACTTTCAAGACTTTGACAGTTTTGAAGGTTATTAAAGCAAATTAGAAAAAACTTAAGTTTGTCTGAATTTTCTTCAAATTAGATTTAGGTTATATATCTTTACATTTAGGTTATATAAGCCAGAAGTGATGCGGGCTTCCATTACTCTCTTTAATTATTTGACAAATCCCCCTATTGTATTCAGCCAGTCTTCTAGTTCCATCATCCCTTCTTCTTTGTGATGTCCTTCTCTCCCTACTCTTGCTCTGACTCTCCATTTTAGGCCGCTCTCCCACCTACCTACACCCCACAGACTTCTCTTACTCTTCTTGAGCTCCAGCACTTTTTGCCACAGTTTGAGTCTATGCACTGTCTGCATAGATAACCTTTTCGTCCTACTTGATGTCTGATACCCTGCACTGAGCTGTCCCTCTCTATGGACACTCTCCTCACCCTGCTTTGATTCTGACACCTCTTGCAAGACTACCGTTTCCACCCCTACTTGGACTGTAACCATTGTGGTAGGAAGTCTTCCATTCCCATCGTCAAGTGAACATGCTCCTCACCTTTTTTTAAATGCCTTCCAAAATTTGTGTTATACGTCTTCTCCACTTTAACACTATAAAAAATAATTTTCATTTTCTTTTATTGATTTGACTTTTTTGTATTTATACATGTTCTGGGGCACCTGGGTGGCTCAGTCATTTGGGCGGCTGACTTGGTTTCAGCAGCTGGCTTTTGATTTCAGCTCAGGTCGTAATCTTGGGGTCCTAGGATCCAGCCCTGTCTTGGGCTCTGTACTCAGAGTTCGCTTCAAGATTCTCTCTCCCTCTGCCCCTCCCCCTGCTCATTCACTCACTCTCAAATAAATCAATAAATTAAAAAAATATATATATATGTATATATATGTTCTACTTTGAAATTTATTGTGAAGTAAGAATTGAAGTGCAGCATTTCTTTGAGATGTTTATCCAGTTGGCTGGAATTTTATTTATTTGACAGAGAGAGAGTACAAACAGGGGAAGAAGGAAAGGGAGAAGCTGGCTCCCTACTCAGCAGGGAGCCCTATGTGGGGCTTGATCCCAGGACCCTGGGATCATGACCTGAGCGGAAGGCAGCCGCTTACCGACTGAGCCATGGGTGCACCCCAGTTATATCTCAGGGCACCTGGGTGATTCAGTTGGTTAAGCATCTACCTTCAGCTCAGGTCATGATCCCAGAGTCCTGGGATCAAGCCCCACATAGGGCTCCCTGCTGAGTAGGGAGCCAGATTCTCCCTCTGCCTGCCACCGCCCCCGCCCCATGTCATTATCCCTTGTTATCTCTCCCCCTCTCTCAGGTTAAAAAAAAAAGTCGTATCTACCTCCTCTCCCCCTAAAACATTTATGAAGTTTCTTAAAAGCATATTGCATCTTAGAGTTTTTTGTTTTTTGTTTAAATGGGTGTCATTTTTCGTGTTGCTTTTGTTTATAACAGATGATGATGTACCTGCAGATATGGTTGCTGAAGAATCAGGTCCTGGTGCACAAAATAGTCCATACCAACTTCGTAGAAAAACTCTTTTGCCAAAAAGAACAGCCTGTCCTACAAAGAGCAGTATGGAGGTAAATTAAAAGTAACTGCTTTTCTTTTAGTAATGAGAGAATTGTTAGAAAGGGAAATGTCACCATTTTTTAAAAAAAACAATGCTTATGTATGGTAAAAATATTTGCTTAATTAGTTTTCATTTTGTTTTTGAAGGGTGCCTCAACTTCAACTACAGAAAACTTTGGTCATCGTGCAAAACGCGCAAGAGTATCTGGAAAATCACAAGATCTGTCAGGTATTTCCTTTGAGAACACTACGGGTTGTGTTAAATCTTTTTAATTTTGTTGGATACGAAAAAATTAAATATATTTTAGTGGTGCATTTGGAATTGAGAAGATGATATTATAGAATAAGCATGAGAACCCTGAGCTCTCACTCTTTTTTTGACTTTATTGCTTAAAAGTACATTTTATTAACCAGTTTCTGAAATGGTACGTAACAGCTAAAAGAAAGAATACTTAAGTTAGGACAGAAGAACGTTAATGTGTGTGTTATTTATCAAAGCAAAATGTTTATAAAATGATTGTCATCAAAAAATCTATTGATTAGATAAAATGAAAATTATGTTCTTTAAATAGTGAGAGACTTGTTGCTAGCACAACAAATAGACTGTTATATTCTGTTCGCTAATCTCTTTATAGCAGCACCCGCTGAACAGTATCTTCAGGAGAAACTACCAGATGAAGTGGTTCTAAAAATCTTCTCTTACTTGCTGGAACAGGATCTTTGTAGAGCCGCTTGTGTGTGTAAACGCTTCAGTGAGCTCGCTAATGATCCAATTTTGTGGTAAGTGAAATTTTATTTTATTATCTTGAGATATATTATTTGCCAACCCAAATGCTAAAAGATGGTAGGGAAGTTGAAATAACGAGTTGGTCGTTCTAGTTGGAATAAAATTAGAACGCTTATAAATTCCAAGTTACCTATTTATCACAATGTAGGTGGTTGGTCCAAGCAGCATTTATAAAATAATAAATGAAGTACTTTCTGTGCTACTTATCAGTTGACTAGCAACTGAGTGGTTGTGGGAAATGTTTTTCATTTAAATTTAAGCTTTTTAGAAACAGAACTATGTCTAATTTAAAACAGGTAATTCAATCTGATAGTTTACTGTGAAAGTAAATTTTGATACATCACTTCTGGAAAATAGCTTGACAGTTGTATTCATGAACCTTAAAATATGCATGCCCTTTGGCGTACATTACTCCACGTCTGGAAATTTTTTTGCCTTAGGTCCAAATTTTTTGTAATAGCATGGTTATTAGTGGGAGGAAATTAGAAATAATCTAAATGTCCAGCAATATGGGAATGTACTAACAATGTAATTTCTACTTGAAGGGTGGTAATAAAGGCATTTAACAGTAATTTTTACAGAGCTGTTAGTAACATGGGAAAATGCTGTGTTCTAAAAAAGTTTTTGAAAAGAGCAGAATACAACATTTTAGATGTTATATAATCACAATTCTAATAAATGAAACTATCTATAGATAACAAGACTGGAAGGAAACACTGTTTTGTACAGGAAGTGATAATAGTTCCTATGACTACATTTCTGAGATTTAATGGTTTTTGATAACAGGATGTAAATGAACTGAAGATACATGAAGAGTTGGGTGCCTGGGTGGCTCAGTTGGTTAAGCAGCTCCCTTCAGATCAGGTCATGATCCCAGAGTGATCGATTTATGCATCAGGCTCCTAGCTCCATGGAGAGTCTGCTTCTCCCTCTCACCTTTTACCCTCTCATGCTCTCTCTCACTGTCTCTTTCAAATAAATAAATAAAATCTTTAAAAATATATATATGAAGAGCCCAAAGTATTCTATTGAAAGTCATTCTTTGTGTATGAGCCTTTCACAGTATGGGTGGCCTTTTTTCCCCCCTAAATAAATTTTGAAGAATTGACACTTTATTTTGGGAAATGGACTATTTTTTATTATATGTAGTTACATTGTTTTTAGCAAAAAACTATTTTACAGTTAAAATTTTGCCTTTTTAGATTCTTACATGTTTTTGAAACATCAGGTAATTTTTTTAGTTGTTTAAAGTACTTTTTATGAAGAAATCTTTCATTCCTTTCCTCCAACAGGAAACGATTATACATGGAAGTTTTTGAATATACTCGCCCTATGATGCATCCTGAACCTGGCAAATTCTACCAGATTAATCCAGAAGAATATGAACACCCAAATCCCTGGAAAGAGAGTTTCCAGCAGTTGGTATGAACTATAAATAGAACATACTGATTTATATTCATAAATAAAAGTTTCTTTTAAAAAAAATTAAACTCAAGAATAGGTTTCAGGCCAGTGAAAATAACCAGTCAACCAAATGTTCAACAATTCTTTCACTACTAATGTATTTATTAATAATTTAAGCAGTGGCAATAAGCATCAGTAGCCTGAGAGCAGTTAAACTTTTTATGGGTCTGTTTGAACCTTTCTTAAATTATTAGTGTTCAGTAGTTGTTTTAATTTTTATATGGTCCTTTATGAGTAGTTCTCAACTGGGGGTGATTTTGCTCCACAGGGGACATTTGGCAATGTCTGGAAACATTTTTTGTTGTCACACTGGAGAAGAGGATTCTACTGATATCTAGTGGGTAGAGGCCGGGGATGCTGCTTAACATCTTACAGTGATGCACAGAACAACCCCCAACAAAGAATTACTGTCCCAAAATATCAGTAGTGCTGACATTAACAAATTTTGTCCTTTCTTACTGGATATTAAGTCATAAGCTGTTTCAGATTTTAAATTGTACTGTGCAATAGAAAATTAGTTAGAATAAATGATAATTGTTTTCAGTATTTAATAAAAAGTATACAGTATTAATTTAGAATATGTTTACATTAGTAGTCAATGTTTGTTTCTGGTTTTTTGTTTTTTGTTTTTTGTTTTTTTAACATTTTAGTATAAAGGTGCACATGTAAAGCCAGGATTTGCTGAACATTTCTACAGTAATCCTGCAAGATATAAAGGAAGAGAAAATATGTTGGTATGTTTGATTTGTATTTTTATAAGACTTAAAATGGTAATCTTTCAGTTCTGTGCTGACACTTTTATTTTTTTCTAGTATTATGATACAATTGAAGATGCCCTTGGTGGGGTACAAGAAGCTCATTTTGATGGACTTATCTTTGTTCATTCTGGAATATACACTGATGAATGGATATATATTGAATCTCCAATCACCATGATTGGTGCAGGTATACTGAAATGCATTGTCATTAAAATTTTAATGTATTTTTTACATGATGGGTTTTTTAAATGGACTTAAAATCCAGGTGAACATTTATAATAGCTTGATGGTTAGAAAAGAATAGGAATATTACCTCTTGCAGTGAAAACATGAGGGTTCAAAAAAAAGGTGAGGGTTCAGAAATTACAGATGTATCTTTTTTTTTTTCCCCATTTTGGTTTTTTTTTTTTTTTTTTAAAGATTTTATTTATTTATTTGACAGAGAGAAATCACAAGTAGATGGAGAGGCAGGCAGAGAGAGAGAGAGGGAAGCAGGCTCCCTGCTGAGCAGAGAGCCCGATGCGGGCCTCGATCCCAGGACCCTGAGATCATGACCTGAGCCGAAGGCAGCGGCTTAACCCACTGAGCCACCCAGGCGCCCTTTCCCCATTTTGTTTTAAGAGAGAGATAGAGAGATGGTTGTGGGGTAGAGGGAGAGAGAGAATCTGAAGTAGGGGCTCAATCTCACAACCCTAAGATCATGACCTGAGCCAAAATCAAGAGCTGGACGCCTGACTGAAGCACCCAGACGCCTCAGTTTCTTTTTCTTTTTTTTTAAGATGTGTATCTTGATATCTGTAGTTTGTCCAATGCCTTAGTTATTCAGTAAGGAAAGAAAGTTACTTGTTTTATCTTTCATTTGAAAATAAATATGGTTACTGTTTCTATTGCTGTTTTTAATGAAACAGATGTCCTTGGTAAATTTTTTCATAGTGGCTCAAAGCTATTTTTTTTTTAAGATTTTACTTTTTTACTTGACAGACAGAGATCACAAGCAGGCAGAGAGGCAAGCAGAGAGAGAGGGGGAAGCAGGCTCTGCGCCAAGCAGAGAGCCCGATAGGGGGTTGATCCCAGGACCCTGAGATCATGACCTGAGCCACAGGCAGAGGCCCATCCCACTGAGCCACCCAGGCACCCCTCAAAACTATTTGTATAGTCAAGTTTCTAAGAATAAAGGTACTGAAATAGTTGTTGAGGACTGATCAGTCATTTCAAGATTTGTATTGATTTTTTTAAGGACACAGTACATGGACCATCTTAAGATAGCTAGTAATTATTACTTGCTATTAAAATTTGCATTTACTGCCCCTTCTGCTTCCCTCCCCCATTTCCACCACAGAGAAAAGGGAAAGAGGGTATAGAAAATCTTGCTTAGTGATTTGTAGTATCAAATTTCCAAAGCAGTTATCAGATTTCCAAATCAGGGCCAGTACTGAAAATAAGTTTAAATTAGGACATTTCTCTCTTTCTCTACCCACTCATCATCCCCTTCTCCTTTCCTTTCCCTGAACTCTTTTTCTGGTGCTGCTGGAAGTGAAACCATTTTTTAGTATGTCATTGTATTTGATAAAAAATACTATTAGAAGTTTAAACATTATTAGAAGTATTGTTGGCGCACCTGGTGGCTCAGTGGGTTAAGCCTCTGCCTTTGGCTCGGGTCATGATCCCAGATCGAGCCCCACATCAGGCTCTCTGCTCAGCAGGGAGCCTGCTTCCCCCTCTCTTTCTCTGCCTGCTGCTCTGCCTACTTGTCTTCTCTGTCTCTCTGTCAAATAAATAAAATTTTAAAAAATATATATTGTTATACATGAATTTGAGTATGATGGTAGTCAAAGAATACCCACATTAAATATGACTGCCTGTAGTGAAGCCAGTGAAACATAGTTACCTCATAAAATGATCATTATTTTTACCTACTCAGTACTAGTATTTTTTTTTTAAAGCTCCCTCTCCATATCATGCTAAATAAAACAAGGCAGAGAAAGAAGTAGCAAGTGACTTCACTTACATGTTGAATCTAAAAAACAACGATGAAAAAGAAACAGACTCATACAGAACATATAGGTGGGCAGATGGGCGAAAAAGGTGAAGGGGATTAAGAAGTGCAAACTTGCAGTTATAAGATAAATGTCACAGGAGGAAAAGTATAGCATGGGGAATATAATCAGTAATATTATAATAACAGGGTGCCCAGGTGCGTCACTTCGTTGGTGTCTGACTCTTGATTTTGGCTCAGGCCATGATCCTCAGGATCCTCGGGGTTCTGAGCCCAGCGGGGAGTCTTTTTTTTTTTTTTTTTTTTTTTTTAAAGATTTTATTTATTTATTTGACAGAGATCACAAGTAGATGGAGAGGCAGCCAGAGAGAGAGAGAGAGAGAGAGAGAGGAGGAAGCAGGCTCCCTGCTGAGCAGAGAGCCCGATGTGGGACTCGATCCCAGGACCCTGAGACCATGACCTGAGCCGAAGGCAGCGGCTTTAACCCACTGAGCCACCCAGGCGCCCATCCCAGCGGGGAGTCTTGAGGATTCTCTTCTTCTCTCTGCCCCCTCCCCGCTTGGACATGTTCTCTTTCTTTGTCTCTTAAGTAAATAAATCTTTAAAAAAATAATAATAAATTTGAATGATGACAGAGACTTAACCATAGTGAGCATTTTATAATGTATACAGTTGTCAAGTTTCTATGTTTTACACCTAAAGCTAATGTGTCAACTATACTTCAGTTGAAATTTTTCTTAAAAAATGAAAATAAACCCCACTCAAAAAAGTGCCCAGCCTTAAAAACAATAAAACAGTTTCTGTATTATTAGTTTTGTTTTTTTTTCTTTTTAAAGATTTTATTTATTTGACAGATCACAAGTAGGCAGAGAAGCAGACAGAGATAGAGGAGGAAGCAGGCTCCCTGCTGAGCAGAGCACCTGAGTGGGGCTCAATCCCATACCCTGGGATCATGACCTGAGCGGAAGGCAGAGGCTTTAACCCACTTAGCCATCCAGGCACCCCATGTATTATTAGTTTTATGACAGAGTATTTTTACTAATTAAAAAATTGAATTTTAGGGGTGCTTGGGTGGCTCAGTCATTAAGCAGCTCCCTTCGGTTCAGGTCATGATCCCAGGGTTCTGGGATCAAGCCCCACATCCAGCTCCCTGCTCAGCCAGGAGTTTGCTTCTCTCTACCGCACTCCTGTTCATGTTCCCTCTCTCGCGTGCTCGCTCACTCTCTCTCTGTCAAATAAATAAATAAAATCTTACCCTCAAAATTGAATTTTATTTGAATTTCATCTGATAAATAATGTGATTTAAAAAAAATAAAGATAATATGTTTTAAAATATCTTCCCCACAGCACCTGGAAAAGTAGCAGATAAAGTTATTATTGAAAACACTAGAGATTCAACCTTCGTCTTTATGGAAGGTTCTGAGGATGCTTATGTTGGCTATATGACAATAAGGGTAAGGAATTTTAAGAGTCAGAATATATATATGTTTAGATCATTTAAGGCAGTGGTTCATACAGAATTTCAAACAAAATTTCTACTTTTCAGTTTAATCCTGACGACAAATCTGCTCAACACCATAATGCACACCACTGCTTAGAGATTACGGTAAACTGTAGCCCTATTATTGATCACTGTATTATCCGAAGTACATGTACAGGTTAGTGTGTTTCCCTTATGTTTTATTATAAAATGAGTCATTGTGTTGTTGCCCAGTAGGTTTTTAAATAAATAATTTTTCTTACAGTTGGCTCTGCAGTATGTGTTAGTGGTCAAGGAGCATGTCCCACTATCAAACACTGTAACATCAGCGACTGTGAAAATGTTGGACTTTATATAACAGATCATGCACAGGTATTTTTAACTTTTACAGGTTTTTTCTTTCTAAAAGTTGTTTTTTATTTTAAGTTCTGCTAATACCTACTTCTGATTAATTGTTGTAGGGAATATATGAGGATAATGAAATTTCCAATAATGCTTTAGCTGGGATTTGGGTTAAAAATCATGGAAACCCAATTATTAGACGGAATCATATCCATCATGGACGTGATGTTGGTGTGTTCACATTTGATCATGGCATGGTAAGAACATTTATTCTTAATAGAAAAACTGACTTAATATCAGTTTAATTTCTTTTTCTTTCGTCCTTTTTTATTAAAAGATAATTATTTTTAAGTAATCTCTGAATACCTGTTGGGAGGCTCCAACTCAAAATCCAGAGATCAAGAGTCACATGTTCTACCACCTAAGCCAGCCATGTGCTCCTTATCAGTTAAATTTCAAATAAGTTGCTGGATTTTCTCATCACCAGACTAGGTGAATTAAAGAATACAGGTTTAAAAGAAATTTCAGGGGGCGCCTGGGTGGCTCAGTGGGTTAGGCCGCTGCCTTCAGCTCAGGTCATGATCTCAGGGTCCAGGGATCGAGTCCTGCATCGGGCTCTGCTCAGCAGGGAGCCTGCTTCCTCCTCTCTCTCTCTATGCCTGCCTCTCTGCCTACTTGTGATCTCTCTCTGTCAAATAAATAAATAAAATCTTTAAAAAAAAAAAACTTTAAAAGAAATTTCAGCACATTTTAAAATCAGTATGCAATATTCTGTAAATTAATGAATCTAATAATATGTGCATGTAGAGAAGATGTAGTCCTTAGGGAATTGGTGTAATCTTTGATGGCAGTAAGATCTAATCCAGTAGTTCTCAGATATCATTGTGCATAAAAGTCACCCAGATTAGGGGTACCTGAGAAGCTCAGTCAGTTAAGTATCTGCCTTCATCTTGGGTCGTGATCCCGGGGTCCTGGGATGGAGCACAATGTCAGGCTCTCTGCTCAGCAGGGAGCCTACTTCTCCCTCTCCCTGTGCCTGCTGTTCCCCCTGCTTGTGCTTCTCTCTTTCTCTTCTTTCTCTGTCAAATAAATGAATGAAATCTTTAGGGATAAAAAAATCACCCAGATTGAGTAAATATAATGTAATATAATATAATGGGGACCAGGATATGCATCTTTAATAAGCACCATAAGTGAGTTGAATGCAGGCTGTTTTGTATACAGTTGGAGAATTAATGGTTTCATTATAAGTTTGACTTCATTTTATTCCTCTTAAAATTTTTTTGGCAGAATTTTAGTAAGAGATATAATGGTAATATCAGTTCTAAAACTCAACGCAGTGATTAATTAGGCATGTTTATGGATGATACTATATTTTAAGTACTATTGTGTCATTTTACACAAGTTTCAAGAGATGCAACTTTTTTAGCTCTTTTAGGCCACTATTTCAAAATAATGCTCTTTGGTGTCTGTTCAGGTATTCTTTTCATTTAATGGCTAATCTTCATTGAGGCAATTTTCAAGTCCTATTACAACTTCGGCAACATTTTTTGTTAGGGAGTTAGAGATGGGTGAGGAGGTGATGGTATGGTGGCCAAACAGGATTGTGCTGAAGTTTTGGGTTTTGGGGGGGGTTTGTTTTCTTTCGTTTTTGTTTTTGGTTTTTAATTTTTTTTTTTTTTTTTAACTTTTCTGAAACCTCCTTGTGGTGAAGTTTTATTGCTATTCTATGAATCAGGCAACAGGGGATTGTTGGATTCACATATACAGATTGTCAGTTAATGAAGGAAACTTTTTAAATTTTTGTTTGTGCCTAAAACCTTAATGTAGAATCCTTTTTTAAAACTAAACTAGACCAGGAGGGAGTACTCCTCTATGAAGTTCTGATTAGATCTAAGTAGTTTTAGCCACCTAGTGCCATCATATTCCTGGGGTACTTGCAACCTGAGAAGCACAGTTCACTTAAAATGTAGGCTTGGGGGGTGCCTGGGTGGCTCAGTGGGTTAAAGCCTCTGCCTTCAGCTCAGGTCATGGTCCCAGAGTCCTGGGATCGAGCCCCACATCCGGCTCTCTGCTCAGCGGGGAGCCTGCTTCCCTCTCTTTCTGTCTGCCTCTCTGCCTACTTGTGATCTCTGTCTGTCAAATAAATAAATAAAATCTTTTTAAAAAAATGTAGGCTTGGGGTATGCCTACCTTTTATTTGGTTAAACATCTAACTCCTGATTTCTGCTCAGGTCATGATCTCAGGGTCATGAAATTGAGCCTACATCAGGCTCTGCACTTAGCACAGAGTCCGCTTAAGATTTTCTCTCTTGGGTGCCTGGTGGCTTAGTCGTCAGGTTGTGATCTGGGGATCCTGGGATCAAGTTTCGCATCGGGCTCCCTGCTGCACAGTAACTATGCGTCTCCCTCTTCCTCTGCTTCTCTCTCTCTCTGTTTCTCATGAATAAATAAAATCCTTAAAAAAAAAAAAAGATTCTCTCTCTATCTCTCTCTCCCTCTCCTTCTGCCACTCCCCACCCCTACGCACGCTCATGTGCTCTCTCTTAAAAAATTTTAAAAAGTAGGGGCGCCTGGGTGGTTCAGTGGGTTAAAGCCTCTCCCTTTGGCTCAGGTCATAACCCAGGGTCCTGGGATCGAGCCCCACATTGGGCTCTCTGCTCAGTGGGGAGCCTGCTTCCTCCTCTCTCTCTCTGCCTGCCTCTCCACCTACTTGTGATCTCTGTCAAATAAATAAATAAAATCTTTAAAAAATAAAAAATAAAATAAAAATTAAAAAAGTAGGCTGTAGCTTGGACCTATCAATAAGAAAGCAGAGTGGGGGGAAAATAAATAAATATAATAAAAAGAAAGCAGAGTAGAGATGACCACTTGCCCCCCACCCCCAGCTAAAATAAAGAAATTGACATTTCATGGCACATTGTACTTCTTTTTTCCCAAGAAGTAGGGAGCATGGGTATTATAGTCTGGAAGGCAAAGGTATGGAGAATGTCAAAACATAAGAATCTTGAAAATCTCCCCTCCCTTAGAGGCCTGTATTAGCTATAGTTCCTATTGGCTCTCTTATTTTGTAATGGCACTATACTATGCTAGTATTTCTTTGCCTGTGTCGCCTTTAGACTTTGCCCCAGAGTATCATATATTTTTTAAAGATTTTATTTATTTATTTGACAGAGAGATCACAAGTAGGCAGAGAGGCAGGCAGTGGTGGGGGAAGAAGCAGGCTCCCCACTGAGCAGAGAGCCCAGTATGGGGCTCAATTCCAGGACCCTGAGATCATGACCTGAGCCAAAGCATTACAGATTTGTAAGGGAAGGATGAAAATTCAAATCTAACGTCTTGGGCCTATCATCTGTTTTAGTATTGTGACATAACCCTTTAAAATCCTTTGATAGAATGTTCTTCCCATTTTAGGTATTCTTTTGGCTTATCTTCTTTGTGTTGACAGCCCATGATTGGTAGTATAACATCACTGAAGATAATCTTTTTAAAATTCTGCTTTCTTTTCTGTAGAACTTCAAAGAATATCAGAATAAACATTTAAAACTAGTCTCTCTACTGTCTACTTTCTTTAAATATACATATTTATTCTCTGAATTTTTGTTCCTTTTTCTCTCCTGTTGAGATACTTAAAATGTAAATTTCTAAATTCATAAGAATGAATCATAAAAGATTTTGTACTCTTTTATTTTTAAGAATTGTTTATGTAAAAATACTACATGCACAAGTATAAAGGACACCTCTAGGACATCACTAGGGCACGACTAGCATTTGTCATTGTTAGCTTCATGTTTAACTTTGAAGTATGAACTTCCCCTGTGAAAAATGAGAAATTAAGCACTTTATATTTCAGCCTGTCTCCATCCCATCACTTAAATTCTTAACTTTTTTTTTTTAAGATTTTATTTATTTATTTGACAGAGACACACAGCAAGAGATGGAACACAAGCAGTGGGAGTGGGAGAGGGAGAAGCAGGCTTCCTGCTGAGCAGGGATCCTGATTTGGGGCTCAATCCCAGTACCCTGGGATCATGTCCTGGGCCGAAGGCAGACTCTTAACAACTGGACCACCTAGGCACCCCTTTGTTCTTAACTTGTCTTACATAAAGGTTTATAACTTTTACATTCCTATAGTTATTGGTCAATATTTATTCTGTATTTGTTTACCTTTAGTCCTTTTATAGTAATTCCTTCATTGCTGAATTTTTTTATTTTTTTAATTTTTTTTAATAAACATAAAATGTATTTTTATCCCCAGGGGTACAGGTGAATTTTTTTATTTTGATTAATTCTTTGTATGGCTGAATTTTCTCCTAGCCATTCATTATTTGCTTATTTTTAAAAGAATGATTTATAGGTATTGTAGCTTGAATTCTTGCCATTTGAGAATGGCTATCTATTACTTTTTAACTTGGCTCAATATACATATATTTTTTTAAGATTTTATTTATTTATTTGGGAGAGGGAGAAAGAGAGAGCACGAGTGGAGAAAAGTCAGCAGGAGAAGCAGACTCCCTGCCGAGCAGGGAGCCCAGATGTAGGACTGGATCCTGGGACTCCAGGATCGTGACCTGAGCTAAAGGCAGTCGCTTTGACCAACTAAGCCACCCAGGAGCCCCAATATACATAATTTTGATTATACATTTTTCCCCCTCTACATTTTGTAGTCCTGTTTATATTTCTAGCATTAAATGTGGCTGACAAGGAGATCATTTTGGTTTTTGTCTGAGATTATCTTTTTTTTTTTTTCTTGTGATGATTTGCTTTTCTACTTCAGTATCCATAATGTAGGTTTCTGTTATTGTTGACCTTGTGTTGTTTTGCTGGTTTTCTTGTTCATATGTTCTTTGGAAACTTGGCTATGTATTGCTTTGTTCTTTAAGTTTTATGTGATTTCCTCAAATCTGTGCCCCTTACTATGTGTCCATAGTTTTGTCTTGTTTTTTTCCCCCCCACAGTGTGGTTTTTAATCCCTAATTTTTAATGTATTTTGTTTTACAGAATTTTTCTAACATACATAAAAAAGAGAATAGTATAGTGAATGAATCCCCATGTACGCAGTCTCCATCTTCAACAGCTATCAATTCATGGCCAGTTTTATTTCATCTATATTTAACCACTCTTTACTGTCTTCTCTACTCTCTAGATTATTTTGAAGCAAATCCTGGACATCATCATTTTCTCTGTAAATATTTTAGCATGCATCTTTAAAAGAGGAGGATTCTAAAAAAAAAAAAAAAAAAGAAAAGAAAGAAAGAAAAAAATAAAAGATGGGGATTTTTTCTTTTTTTCTTTCTTTCACATAATGACAATGCCAGTCTCATTCCTAAAAACAATTTTTCTATCATTGTTCACAAGTTCCCAGAAATCTTTGTTTAATATTGAATCTGTTGCAGAGTGTTATTTTTGTAAAATATAATTAGAATGCCATAGCAGTGCCAAATTGCTATAAAATTTTGGAGACCTTCTAAATTTATGAATTTAACACATGACAGATTGACAGATGACAGATTATCTATATTGAAATGTCGCTGCCTCTCTCACCTTTCATTTTCCTTTGCTTTGAATAGCCTCACTTAAATAGGAAGCATAAGTTTTAGAGGATAAAAATTGCACATTAGTGTACATTTTTGCTCACATTTACTTCTTGTGCCTGTGTTATTTCTCTGAAAATAATATTGTGGGAGTGTTTCCTTTCCATGTTCTGTTCATGCCACTAGATCTGATCACCTTAAAGATCATTAGCTGGGTTTATGAGAACCTTCAGTTACTTGGGGAAAACATTTTATTGGATGACCCCAGAAAAACCATTTCTGTCCTATCAAAAGATACCAAATTGCTAAGAGCTTCTTCTATATTTAAAATAAGGGCTTGGGACACCTAGGTGGCTCCTGGGTGGCTCAGTCTAAGTGTCTTCCTTAAGGCCAGGTCATAATCTTACGGTCCCGGGATTGAGCCCAGCATTGGGCTCCTTGCTCAGTAGGGAGCTCCTCTCCCTTTTCCTCTGTCCCAACGCCCTACTGTCTCTCAAGTAAATAAAATCTTAAAAAAAAAAATCCCTGCTTTTGGAGTTTTGTTAATATACATTGGAATTTTCATGGTTTGCATCTTACAAGGCAGAGTAGAATTCTGTCTATATCCTGCTTACATTTCTGAATTACTATAACATTTTACACTAAAAGCATCTCTTAAAATAAATACATTTTATTAAAACTTACCTTGGGATGCCTGGGTGGCTCAGTTGTTAGGCATCTGCCTTTGGCTCAGGTCATGATCCCAGGTTCGAGCCCCACACTGGGCTTCCTACTCCTCAGGAAGCCTGCTTCTCCTTCTCCCACTCCCCCTGCTTTTGTTCCCTCTCTTGCATTCGCACGTGCACTCGCACGCTCTCTCTTTCTCAAAAATAAATAAATAAATAATATATTTTTTAAACAGCTTAAAATTGCATTAACTGAACTCTTTAAACCCATAACAAGAGATCGGTTTCCTTGTAAAATTATAAAACTGTTCTATCTGAATGTGGTAAAATGACCGTTTGGCAATGTAGGGGCTTCTGGTTTTAAAAGCATGAAAAGTGGGACACCTGGCTGGCTTAGTCGGTGGATCGTGTGACTCTTGATCTCAGGGTCATGAGTTTGAGCCCCACGTTGGGAGTAGAGTTTACTTTTTTAAAGAAAGAGCATGAAGAAAATACATGGTTTTTACTGCTTTCTTTTCTTGAATGTTATCTTAAAAGATACAGGTTTCAAACTTTGATGGAATTAAGGAACATTTTTAACCTTTAAATTACAACATGGTAAATGGCTAGTTGTCTATTACCAAGCCCACCATTACAGATTAGAGCAAATTATAAAACCTTACATTTATGGGGCACCTGGGTGGCTCAGTCAGTTAAGCATCTGCCTTCAGCTCAGGTCATGATTTCAGAGTCCTGGGATTGAGCCCCACGTCAGGCTCTGTGCTCAGTGGGAAGCCCCGCTTCTCCCTCTCCTCCCCACTCATGCTCTCTCTCACATTCGCTCTCTTTCTCTCTCTCTCAAGTAAATAGTAAAATTAAAAAAAAAAAAAAACAAAAAGAAACACCTTTATGTTCAGGAAGATAAAGTGGTAAACCTGATGTGAACGTAAATATGTTGAGTTGTTTTACAACTGGTAGTGAGTTTAGAGTAGAATTATCAGTAGGGGCCTAAGCAAAGGAGGAGAATAACATAATTACCAACTTTAATATAGAAAGTTGTACAGCAAAGAATATATACTTATACTTTATGACTCAGCTATGAATAGCACACTAATATAACCAAAATTGTGCTATCACTACATTGGAAGGATACAGTGTGAATGTGTGTGATAGGAGATAGAAAGAGCTAAATTCTTACTTTCCGTAATAGAAAATGAATAGACATCACCTAAAACTGCAAACTCAAGATATAGCAATACAGATCTTAATTTAAAAATATAGAGGTGGGGCACCTGGGTGGCTCAGTGGGTTAAGCCTCTGCCTTCGGCTCAGGTCACAATCTCAGGGTCCTGGGATTGAGCCCCGCATCGGGCTCTCTGCTCAGCGGGGAGGCTGCTTCCACCTCTCTCTCTGCCTGCCTCTCTGCCTACTTATGATCTCTGTCTGTCAAATAAAAAAAAATTTTTTTTTAATTTAAAAAAAAAGAGGTAAATAAAAAGAGTCAGCCAGAAGAATTGAAAGTGGGGGACTTTGGATAAGGGAAAATGAGGAGAGGAGGCTGCTGTTTGCCTTAGTAAATTGGATCTAGTTGACTGTCTTAACTATACAAAATCAAAATCTAGAGAAAATAGAGCATCCCTATATTTGAATCATTTTTAGTCAATACATAGCAAAGTATACTTGCAGTACTGTGTACTTGGAAAGTATAGTTGCAGTATAGTCAAGACGTGACAGTGCCTGTTACTGAAGTAATTTTGGAAACCCAAAAGCAGCATACCTTTCCTTGCCACATTCTGAATAGATTATGAAATGAAGCCATTAAGTAGTGTGAGAAGACTGAAATAATTTTATTACCCTTAAAATATTAAGTTGGAGATTACGGCCTTGAACAGGAACCAAATGGGTCTGATTGACTACACCCACAAATTAAATAAACTTACTACTCCACAAACAAATATTGTGATGGACCCCCACATCAGGCTCCCTGCTCGGCGGGAAGCCTACTTCTTCCTCTCCCACTCCCCCATTTGTTCCCTCTCTACTCTGTCTCTTTCTGTCTAATAAATAAATACAATTTTTTAAAACAAACAAAAAAGTTTGGTAGAGCACAAGGAGGGAGAGCAACAGGCAGAGGGACAGGGAGAAGCAGGCTCCCCACAGAACAGGGAGCCCTTGTGGGGCTAGCTCCCAGGACCCTGAGATCATGACCCAAGCCAAAACCACCTGGGTGACTGAGCCACCCAGGCACCCCAGAGTAGCTATTTTTAATGTAATCCATATATGAAAAAGTTGCAGATAATTTGTTCTTTGTGGAAAACGAAACCTGAAACTACTTTTGAATATTACTCAGAGGTCTGTTTTCTTAAAGAGTTTAATAATGTAGTAAACTTGAATATCACAATTATATCCTGTTTTTAACCTTCACTAGATTTTGCAGAAAGTAATGAATTCCTGCTTTTGCTATATGTGAAGTCTTATATAGATACAACAGCACTTAATATAATCCTTTCTATACAGAAGCTTAGGATCAGGGAGGAATGGACATAACAAATAAACAGGAACAGTACAAAGCATTACATAGAGGTACCATAAGAAAATACTTAGTACTTAAAGGGAATTTAAAGAAAGGAGAGCATATTCAGTTTTTGAAGGGAAATAGACCAGAAGTTGAAGTGGCTTTTACAAGTGCCATTTTGGGAATATCTCCCCCCCCCTTAATATTTAGTCTTGATTGGAGGTGCCTGGGTGGCTCAGTCAGCTGAGTGTGTCTGCCTTTGGCTCTGATCATGATCCCAGAGTCCTGGGATTGAACCCTGGTTGTGCCCCCTCTTGCTCACTCTTCTGCTCTATTTGTCAAATAAATCAATCTTTAAAAAAAAAAAATTTAGTCTTGATTGAATCTGAGAATTTAGGATATCAGTATTACAGTAACTTATTATCATTACAAAATAAGTCTGTCCATTACAGAAAATTTAAGAAATTCATAGAAGTATAAAAGATACAAAAGCAATCTATCATATTTCTCAGATAATCACACCTTCATATTTTTGTTTTATTGTTCATTGTATTTTCTTGAAATAAAATTGAGACCATACTTAATATATACTATCTTTAAGAATATACTGTTTCTTTTATTTAACACGATAGCATGTAAAGCATGAATACAAGTTAGTCCATTCCCTGTTATTGGGCTAAGGTGAACATTATTTTCTGTGTCTTTTTCTGTAGTCTCTGATTATGTCCTTAGGTCACCTTTTAGAATTTGTTTTCTTGGGACATTTTTAAATCTCTAAGAGTTTTTTTTTTTTAAGACTCAATAAATCTTTGTCAAAGGATGTGTATATTTATTGGGTGATAGTATTTATTTGCATTTATTAGATAAATCTTCCCCTTGTTTTCTTCCCTGGCTTTGCATATACTCAGACCGAGAAGAATTGTGATTCTCTGTTTCACCAAAATTAAATCTCTTTTATTCTTCGTTTATCATTTGAAATTTAGTGTGTATCTGTTTTATTTTTAACCTTGAACATTTCTGATACTTAATTTTGAGGCATACAGTAAAAAGGTCATTTTTTTAAAATGTCATTTCTTTTTGGGAAGTAGTCTTACCTTCAGTTTGATTTCTGTATTTTTCAGGGTTACTTTGAAAGTTGCAACATACACAGAAACAGAATAGCAGGCTTTGAAGTAAAAGCCTATGCTAACCCCACAGTCGTTCGATGTGAAATTCATCATGGGCAGACTGGAGGAATATATGTGCATGAAAAAGGAAGAGGACAGTTCATAGAGAATAAAATCTATGCAAACAACTTTGCAGGTGTATGGATTACCTCAAATAGTGACCCAACAATAAGGTAATTATATATAATTATGGATGGAAATTACTTCTTTACTTTTTATGTTATATGAAAAGTCAAGCTTTAACTCTTAACTATTTTTCCTAGACACCTGACCACTGCAAAATAGATCTTCCTAGTAAATGTCTATGCGTCTGAATGAGCAAAGCTGTTGCATTTATTTTTGGGTGTTCTGTTTGTTTTTTAGTGATCTAAGTCATGCAAAATATTCTTTTATGAACAGTTGCAAATGTTATTATGATTTTAAGTTTATCAAACTGCATTATAAATGAGTGTATAGGGCCATGTTCTTTTCTTGGAACATGAATGACCTTGTCTTCTCTTTTTTTTGTCTGAGAGTCTGCAGATAGCATAACTCAGGAAAGTAATTAACTCAAAGATTCTTGGACAGATCAAAAGTAACAAAAAGTCAGAACTTCAGGCCATCACTTTTCTTTAATAGTTCCTACCATTCCCTCTGGCTGCAGTAAGGAAACAAACAGATCCAGTCTGTTGGCTAAGACTGTAGAATCAGAACTATTATAATTTAATCAGTAACAATGAATTATTTTTAATTGCCAAGTTTTATTTTCCACTGGTTTTATGAAAGTAGATTATGAGATTTCCATCTTGTTAATATTCAGCATATGTGTCTAGATCAGCTAAAAAAAAGAAAAAAGTTCTAAATGTATCAGCTATTTTGAGGGGAATTTTTAAGAATGTTACTTTGTCTCAAATACTAGGTGGCTCTTTTAAGCATTCGGTTTTAGAAAGAAAACAAAGGAACTTAGAAATCATCTAGTCTGAGTCCCTTGTTTTACAGATTAGGAAACTATGACCCCTACAAGGTAAATAATTTTTTAAGGTACCATGAGTATGAGTGGCCCTGTAGTTGATTGTGTTAAATAAACTTTCACTGAATAGAGGTTTATTTTTTATCATTTATCATAATTATAGGGGGAATTCTATATTTAATGGAAATCAAGGGGGAGTTTACATCTTTGGTGATGGACGAGGCCTTATTGAAGGAAATGACATTTATGGTAAGAATGTTTTGTTCTATAAAATTTTGGAGCTTGGTCTGTCTTCCTGACATTAGCAAAATGGACCACTTTGAAACCCTCCAAGAAGTGGTGATCCAATTTCTTTAAATTCTCAGTAAAGATTACTTGTGATGTTTATTTACTTATTAGTCACTATTCACTTAACATTTACTGGGTACCCAGTGTTTACCAGGAACTATACTAGATACCAGTGATGAAAATACAAATAAGACCTTAGTCTGCGGGAGTATGCACTTTCCTTAGATTCACTCTTTTTTCACTTTGGTACTAATTGTAAACGTGGGGGTGGGGGTGCCTGGTGGCTCAGTTGATTAAATGTCTGCCTTTGGCTCCCGTCATGATCCTTGAGACCCGGGATCAAACCCCACAGTGAGCTCTGCTCAGTGGGGAGTCTGCTTCTCACTCACTCTCTGACTCTCAAGTAAATAAGTAAAATCTAAAAAAAAAAAAAAAAAAAACTATAAAGGGAAAATACTTATTCCTCATTAAAACTTTTTGAGATACAAATTCAGTAGACCATTAGATGTGTGTGTGCTAGACACAGATATGTTCATGGGCTTTCTCTTTTGCTGCTACTTACCTGGATAATATTTACATAAACCTTATGAAGTAGACACTGTTAAATATCTCCACTTACTGATTGGGGAACAAAGATACAATGAGGTTAAATAACTTAAAGTCACACAGGAAGGTAGAATTCCTGGGATTCCTTACTTGGCAGCCTGGCTTCAGAGTCTCTACTCCAAACTCTTATGCCTATACTGCCTACAGTTTTTCTTTTTATACTCCTAGTTCCCTTAGTTTTGTTTTTTAATGCTCTCAAACCATAAATAGCTTTGTGAATATGACATATTTCACAAAATTGTGCTTTTCCTAAAATTCTAAAAATTTTGACTGCCATGTAGTGATGTAAAATTCTTACTGTGTTCCATGAAGCTCCATATGTTGACATTGTAACTTTTATTTTTAAATAGGCAATGCATTAGCAGGAATTCAGATTAGGACAAACAGTTGTCCAATTGTTCGACATAACAAAATTCATGATGGTCAACATGGTGGGATTTATGTGGTAAGTCAATTAATATAGTTCTAGAATGTCATGCCTCAAAACCAGAGAGAGAGGATGGAAGAGGACAGAATTATATCTAGCCTTGAGTAGGCCATATTTAGCTTACAGAGTATGAGTTTATGACGGTCTTTAATATTTATACAATAAATAACACTCTTGTTCTCCCTGCCAGTATATGAATGACTTACATAGTATGTGTAGTGTTCTGTAAAATTCAGTCAACTGACTGAGTTTAGGCATAGAGAATATACCTTTTTTTATTAAAGTCTTTAATTATAATTGATATTATGGGCTGACCTCTCAAAACCATCGATTGGCTGAGTTCTAATTTTACCCTGGAGTTTTGTTGGTGTGACTATGCTGGGAGTCTGAAATTTTCTAAAAGTAGTAAGTAAATTTTATAGTATCAGTGAAAGTACTAATAATACTAGACTTGAATATTTCTGAATATTTTTGAAAAGTCAGTTTTTCATTTGAATTTATCCTAAAACATAATTGAGCATCTTACAAGATTTTCAAACCATGTATTGGTCCTACACCTTCTGTTACCATGGTGTATCTGGAACTGTTATAACAGATTCAAGTGAGAAAATGTAGGAAATTTCAGAAGGGTCCTTGTGTAATGCCAGGTATGATTCTGATTTTTATTTTCAGTTCTAAATCTCAGTCTTAAGTCTTCTTCTCTAAATAAAAATAAGTATTTTAGTAACCTGAGATCTTATTTTGAATGATTTTACCAGTAATTTGAAATAGCTGTTAGCTTACTAAATGAGAGACCTTCAGTTTGTTATAGATCTTAGAATGAAATAAGAAGCTTAAAAGTACAAAATCACATAAAGAACAGTATAAAAACTTACAGAGCTTAAACTCAGGTAGAGGCTACACAAAAGCAATGTTACTACCTCATTCAGGTGAAAAAATAAAAATTGAAATTTTTTTATCATAACTGTTTTTAAAGGGGGGAACATACTATAAACTACTTGTTTCTAAAAGATATATATTGTATCAATGTAATTTTTATTTAGCATGAGAAAGGACAAGGTGTAATAGAAGAGAATGAAGTTTATAGTAATACTCTGGCTGGGGTCTGGGTGACAACAGGCAGCACTCCAGTACTGAGAAGAAACAGGATACATAGTGGAAAGCAGGTAAAATTATTTTGGATTCTTACATGGGAAATAGATTGTTTTATAAACTTTTTTTGTCATTTGAAAACAATTTTTTTTTTTAAATTTTAGGTTGGTGTATATTTTTATGACAATGGACATGGAGTGCTAGAGGACAATGATATCTATAATCATATGTATTCAGGGGTTCAGATAAGGTAAACATTTTTCACATTTGGCTTTCTTTTGGGAGGGAATTCGGTGGGAATATGTGGGGTATGTAAAAGAACTTCCCTTGTTTATTTAATGCTCAACTTTTATTCCTCCTTTTGTATATATATTCATGCTCTTACCACATGCTTGGCTTAAATTGTCAGAATATAGCTTTTCTTGAACCAGCTGATGGCAGCCAGTGGCACATATGCCTGCCATAGGAGCACGTTTCCACTATTCTGTCATCCACTGTAACAGTCATAGTTGCCAGTGTACTCTATCATACTTGGAAAGTAGGCAGCTATATAAAGTTTTAGAAACTGTAGTAGTACTTATAATTCAGCCCTTCATTTTATATATAAGGTGAGTATACAATAATAGTAGTCACTTAATCTAACCTCCTCAGTGTAGTTTATAGATTAGGAGGCTCTATAGTAATAATATAATCTATAGCTAAGTATATTCTGTTGGAAATAGAATTAAGCAAAATTACCCCAGTGTCTTTACCGACAAATTTCTCAGAGCATCTGGAAAGACACTCCATTGTATACTTATTCTTACTGTGATTAATATAAATTTTTTCACGGTTACCTAACATAACATGGGATATGGGAGTAGAAGCAGTTAAGATGGCATTATTTTCTATTGTATCCATAGGACTGGAAGCAACCCCAAAATTAGACGCAACAAAATCTGGGGAGGACAAAATGGTGGAATTCTTGTTTATAATTCTGGTATGTTTAATCTTTCATTTTTTCCTTATTGCTAATTGTCTTTAGAGCTATACTTTCCAAATAACATAACCTAAAATTCTGTACTTATAGGTCTAGGCTGTATAGAAGACAATGAAATATTTGACAATGCAATGGCTGGAGTCTGGATTAAGACAGATAGTAATCCTACACTAAGAAGAAATAAAATCCATGATGGAAGAGATGGTGGCATCTGTATATTTAATGGGGGTCGAGGTATTGTTGTTAATTTTGCATTAGTAAAAAAAACAATTTTTCATTATTCTTCCTCCAAATCTTTAATGATTAGGGACATTGCCAATTAATATAAGCTTTAAGTGAGTGAATCTTAGTCTTTTTCCTTATCAGGTCTTGAGGTAGATTAGATTAGTGTCTGGAGGTAAAGAAGACAGGTGTTTGTACAATTTTTCTTTTCTTTTTGTAGTCATCTTGAGTGTGCTAGTTGTTAGGCATTTTTAAGGTGGAATTTGTTTACATTTTCCCTCTGGACTTTCTTTTATTTAGAATAGTGATATGACTATAATAAACATCAAGGTCCAGTTACAGAACTAGGTTAGAAATTAATTGGCCTGTAACTATATGAAAATGTCTGTAGTAAATAAGTATTGCTTTGTACCTGTTTGCAACTGTTTGTTGGAGAGTGGAATTAATGAAGCCAAGGCGTGTCTGGTTTTGTATACATGAAGGTCAACTCATTTTACATTGAGGCAAAAATTCCACATCTGCAAATGCATGTTGTTCAGAGGGACTAGGGGAGAATGTCAAATGCAAATTTATCACTGTTCCTGAAATGTCAGTAACCCAGTACTGTGCATCTTATATGGAAGGAATAGCCAGTTACTACTACATCATAATCAGTGAAATTTACTACTACAGCCAAGCAGTGATGATTCCATTAATGACAGACTCTGAAAGACCTCATAATCTAATAATTCATTAAGATGATATACCTGATAGGAGTCTTTACAAGATATGAGGAAACACAATACAGTGGATGGTTTTATTTGTAAGGTGTTGAAAAAAGGTTCGTGGATTAAAGTAACTCTTAAGCTGTCTTGTAAAATGAGCATTCACTGGTAAATGTGGGGTGGGGAGGCCATTCCCAGTGTAGAAAGCACAGTTCACACTTCCACTTGTTTTGTACCAACAACTGATACAGATGCTAAAGATACAATGGTGAATAAAACAGTACTACATCCCAGAAAGCTTAGAGTCTAATGGCACATTAAAATCTAAAGGAAACCACATGGTTCTGATTAGTAAGGCGCAAAGAGGTACTGAAAGTTGAGGCTAGAGAAGGGGCAGAGCCCAGATTCTAACTTTGTATACGGAATTCAGACTGGATCTTAGCAAAAGCAAAGATTAGAGGAAGTTGGAGTAGTCTTTTCCAGGGGAATAGCAGTTTAGAGGTCAAAACTGAACTATCACAGGTGGATTGAATGTCTACAGAAGTAGTTTCATATTTTCAGAGCAGAGATGCTCATATACAACTAATAATTCACTATACATAAGTAGGGTTTATAGGAGTAATATTAGCTAGTTCTTTAATGCAGTGTATGTTTACATGCATTAATTCATTTAATCCTCATTAAAACCCTGTATGTAGGTGCCATTATGGCCAGATTAGATAAGGAACTCAGACAGTGAGGTGGTAGAATCTGTATTTGAAGATCTGAAAAGTCTGATTCCGCAGCTCATTTTTAAATCATGTTATACTCTCAGAAGAGAGAATAATAAATTCGATGGAGGGAAACAAATCTTCCAGAGGAAGTGACATTAGGAAGAAAGAAGGCAGGACATTCCAGGATGAAGAAATAATACAAACCAAAGGCATTAGAGATAAAAATGTGTATCATATTCAGAGCATAGATAATGTAATAAGACAATGGAATAGGTTAGGGGAATATCTTTAAAAGTTTTAAATGGCAACTTAATTTTAAACTTTATTCTGAAAATAGTTTTTAAGCTGAGAAAAGAACATGGCAATTGTAGGAAACTGGGAAAAACAGCAGAAGAGAGACTACAGGAAATTATTCTTATAATCATCACTTGATGATTATAAGAATAATGACCAGAAATAGGGTTTGCATGAAAGCATTGAGGCTATAATGATTCTAAAAATACTTCAAAGGACCTCATTTTAATTCAGTGTGAGAAATAGGTGCCAGGCAGCCACCAGGAATTTGTGAGTGAACTAGACATGGTTCCCGGTACTGTGGAATTTCCATTTATCTGGTAGAATGGTTACCTGCCATTTTAAGCAGTTCTTGGTTATTCCTACCTTAAACCCCTCTGAATTACTAATAAACTTTTCAGCTGAGAAATTAGTCCTTTTTTTATACAACACAGTCAGTAAGAAACTAAAAACCTGAATACCGCCAAAACTATTAAAATTTGTTATGTGCATAAGCCTTAATCTGAGGAAATATTTTATTATAGGTCTCCTTGAAGAAAATGATATTTTCAGGAATGCTCAAGCAGGTGTTCTCATCAGCACTAATAGTCATCCAGTCTTAAGGAAAAACAGAATATTTGATGGCTTTGCTGCAGGTTTGTATTTTCTTTTGTTACCTGTAGCTTGTTTTCTATACATTAAAATGTTCGATCTTTAGAATATTAATTCTCTTTTGCTTGATAACTGAAGGGGTGTGCTAAGTGTGCTGCAAAAGTGGCTGAATGCCTTGCAGTTAACAATGGCTTATAAGAACACGTAATCCAAGTTCTGGATTGTAATGTTCTAAGCCAGACTTTTAAGAAATCTCTATCTTGGGTTCAGTAATAATTATGAAACCTTAATTGGGATAGAATGCAAGCTTGTACTACCATTTGGAATACAAATAAATTCAAGCCCTCTGGCCTCTCAAACTTTCCAAGTATTGTGCACATATTTCAACTTTTTGCCAGGGAAGATGACACTTTTTTTTTCTTCATACGTACAACTAGTGGCTACCTAAACATATTTCTGGGCAGGCATTATCGTCATCTGCTTGCCATGAAAATAAGTAGTAAGTTATGAACCATCTGTAGTAAGTAGTATTCCTTTCTTTAGCAAGGATAGTGGACTGTTAACAGTGGAAAATAAATGTTATTCTCAGTGACTCAAACATTTGCATCTTATTCTTTAGATGTTAAGAAACTATAATGTGATGATGCATCTACTGTTTGTAAATTTTACTTCAGGTATTGAAATTACAAATCATGCAACTGCAACACTAGAAGGCAATCAGATTTTTAACAACCGGTTTGGAGGCTTATTTTTAGCATCTGGTGTTAATGTGACAATGAAAGGTATGTTGGAGTCTGCTCTGCCTATAAATATACAAAATATGCCATTAAAAGATAATGGTATCAGAAGCCATTGCTGTCCCTCTGCCAAGTTAACTACAACTCCGAACTATTTTGAAAGCTTTGACTTGTTCTAAACAGTTGGGAGTATCTTACACCAGGAAAATCCATTTTTCTATTTTAAGCTGACGTTTTTTACTTAATTGGTTAGCCTCCTCTGGTCTTTAAAAAGTGACTATTGGAATAATCCTGTTATCTCTATTTTTATCTTAAGTCTTTGTCCTCTAGAATTTTACTTATTTTTTTTTATTACAGATAACAAAATAATGAACAATCAAGACGCCATAGAAAAGGCTGTTAGTAGAGGCCAATGTTTATATAAAATATCAAGTTATACCAGCTATCCCATGCATGATTTCTACAGGTATATTTCTAAATTACTTGTGAGTCTTGAAAAAGGGGAGATAGTGATTTTCTAAACTGGCAAGACATAATATTTTTACATTTTTCTCTTAAATGTAAGCTAGAGAAAATTGGGTATTGGAAAAATTACCAAGGAAAGAGACTATAATTGAGAATTTTTTATTTGTCCATAGTAAGTTCTCTGTGATCAATCTGCTCGAGACCACAAATATGGAAGAGCAACAGCAACTGTTGCTATCACTGGAAAGGTGGAACACAATGCTTTTGTTTGGGAGTTTCAAAGTAAAGGTCTAATTAATTGTCCCATGTACCCCAGTCACTGAGTGGTTCTTGATGCCCTGCCCCCAGATTAAGTATTTTTTAAATGAAAGTTTCAGCTGCCTTTCTACAGTTTGCAAATCAGGTGTTTTTCTCAGAAGACACAGACCAGGAGATTGACTTGTTAAAGTCCTTTTGCAGAAATTAACCTGGCCTAGAGCTACAAAAATTTTGGTTTTGTTCTTCTTGTAAGCCATAGGTCGTCGGGTAAAATGCAGTATTTTGAGGAAGTAACATTTCAAGAAAATAATGTAAGCTTTTGCTTTTTAGATGTCACACTTGTAACACCACAGATCGAAATGCCATATGTGTGAACTGCATTAAGAAGTGCCATCAGGGACATGATGTAGAATTTATTAGACATGATAGGTATGTAGCACACTTGCTTGCTCTGTTACCCACTTATTTCCACCCCCCCCTCACTTTCCTAATTTTTGGGTTTTCATTTTGCTTTAGGTTTTTCTGTGACTGTGGTGCTGGAACACTGTCTAATCCTTGTACATTAGCTGGTGAGCCTACACATGATACAGATACACTATATGACTCTGCTCCACCTATAGAATCTAATACATTGCAGCACAACTGAATTCCTTCCCTAAAGAAAAAGTCCTGCCATTCTAACATCATAACTTAAAACATTTTTTTCGGAAGAAGATTTAAAATATTTGCCCATGCTACAGGAAGAGACTGTATTAAAAATGGATACACGAGGTCAGTTGACACTATGAAGCTCAAGCTACCAAAAAGAAAGTGGCAATATATTGACTCAGGATCTCAAAGCTGGGTGTTTTAGCATTACTGTGTAAAGACTTTTGAAGGGACAGAAGTGAAGAAATAAGCTGCAATTTTGTACAGATACCAACTTCTGAAAAAAAGCTGGTGTTTTTACAACTAGCATTGAATGCAGTCCAATTTGCAGTAGTACTCTTCAATAGACAAGCAGCTTTGTTGCTGCCTTTATGGACATGGGTACCAATTGCTTTTGTAATATGGTAAAAATGTGAGCTAGCACTTCTGCGTTTCTTTTGATTTTTTTAACATGTATTCAGATTGAGAAATATGATTTTAATGCTTTAATCTCATGTAGTTTGTTTTTAATTTCAAGCAAATCTTCTTGTACTTGAATGTGCCCTGTTTTGTTAGCACACCTAGACTTGCTGTAACTGTACTCATGTCCCAGTATGTACGTTCTTTCTATGAAAGAGAAAACACTAATCTTAAATTATATCCAGCAATGTTTCTGGTATCCTTTAAGAAAAGTTAAGACTATTATTTCCTTCCCTTCCCTGTGCAGCATTCAAAATCACCCCTAGAAAAAGTGAGTGTTTTAATGAGACTTCCTAGGAAGGGATGCACTGTAAAACAAAAAGTATTCTTGTAACTCAGTTTTGTGAAAGGTAAAAACTACTATGTTTTAAAGTACACTTTAGAAAGTCTCTTCAAAACAGTCCTGTATTTGAACTCTGTTCATAGTTTTTTTTTGAACAGTTTAGACAAACCGCTGGAAATTAAAAACAATTTCCTGCATTAAGCTGAGACAAGTATATATACAGCCCTATACAGTTTCATAGCCCCCCCCCCCATTTATGTGTATTGGTGACAGTGGGTATAAACAGCCTGAAAGTGTATGCATGTACCATAACATCTAGACTTAATATATTGTGGAGTATTCAATAACCATTATGTAGAAGGTAGATAAGAATTAAAAGGGTTTAATTTCCTAGAAAGAAAATGGAAAAATGGTCATTTTTAAAAAATAAAGTTTATTAGATCATAATGTTGTCTGAATTTACCACCTTTGTCAAAAGCCAACTCAGAGCTTCCAATGTAGTCTATAATTCCTTAATCAAAGTCAGTAATTTAGGGACAGCTTCAGCATCTAGAGTCGACCTTTCACTAGCCAGGCAGACTTCCCTTAAAATTAAAAAAAAAAAAAAGGTATCAGTTCATGTTTTCCATAGTGCATGAATAAACCGCAAAGGGGGATGATGAAGGTCAGCTCCATAGCAAAATTATATGCAAGTATAATTACCGAAATAATCGCAGTGATTGAGTCATCTTCTCAAATTCTCTTGCTTTTCTATGTCCCTTTTGAATAATCTCCTCTGGAAGATTAGCAAGCCTTGCTGCATTAAAGCCATAGCTTTTAGGACAAGCTCCCTTAATGAATTTATAGAGAAAGGTAATAGTCTCCTGGCTGGGATCCTCACATTCATTTTCTACCATGCATGCCTAAAAAGGAAAGTATTTTATTATGCTGTGTTCATGTGCTAGCAGTGGACATACCTGTCTTGATTCTCTCCAAAATCTAAACTTCTGAAAGCAGTTTATACATACCATGTGGCCCAGGCGCACTGCAACATTTTGAGAATAATCTTCTACTAATGAATGGTAGTGGGTAGAAAACAATGTACGACACTTTATGTTCTCAGCAAGTTCTTTAACAACTGCATTTGCTATTGCTGTTCCATCAAATGTTGCAGTACCTCTCCCTATGAAGGTAAAATATGCATAAATTATATATCTGCCTTATACCACAAAGGAATGAAAAAGCCGGGGGGGGGGGGTAAAATAGTGACATAAATTAGTGCATCCAAATAATAGACCCCATTTAGCTAAACATCCACTTATCAGCCCTGGGAGTAGGGTACATTATATTTTTGAAAATTTCATTTTTTAATTAATCTCTACAACCCAACATGGGGCTCTAACTTAACCCTGAGGTGAAGAGTCCCACATTCTACCAACTGAACCAGCCAGACACCCCTGCATTTCTTTTTTTAAAGAGTATTCTTCAGGTACCAATGATCTTCAGAAATGTCCTATTAGTTTCTCATTAAATGTTAACTATTTTAATAGGACAAAATTTAGAGCCTTATAATCAAAGACCATTTTTAACATTATCTATTATCTTCCAGTATAGGTCTGAATGGCACTAGAGGTGGGTCTGTGGCATTAGAGGTAAATGCTTTCAGACTTTTTAAAAAGAAAGGGCCAATCATCTTCAAGAAAAATTAGAGTTTACAAAAAAATTTTTTTAATTTTATAAATAGCCTTCAAATGGAAATTGGAATGTCTTACCCAATTCATCCACAAGGACCAAAGAATGTGCCGTTGCATGTGTAAGTATGCTGGCAGTTTCACTCAATTCAACAAAGAACGTACTTTCACCTAAAAAAACCACACACACACAACATACTACTAAATAGAACTAGAATACTGAATTAGTCTGTTCATCTTTTTTGTTCATATCATGAGCTACCCAGTACTAAAGATTACATCTCATTAAGAGATAATGCAATTTCTTGCTTGAAGAAAGAATACTTTCAAGTGCCTCAGAGTACTCCACTCTGTGTAACAGGAAAAATCAAACATCAAGTTTAATGGCTGGTACACATTTCAAGACAGATGTATTTATTGTACAAAATATAGAAATGAACAGGCCAGTAATAAAGCCTTAGGTGAAAAAAGAAAACTCACCTGACATTATTCTGTCGGAGGCACCAAGTCTAGTAAATACTCTGTCAATTGGTGTGAGCCTACATACTTCAGCAGGTATGTAACAACCCGTTTGGGCCATTACAGCTAATAGGCCAGCCTTTGGAGGAAGGAGGAAAAGGTCTTTACTAATTGGTATTAAAGAAAAACATAGATACACATCATTTATGTAGTAGTCAGGCACTCTTAAAAACCGTTCACAATCCAAAGCAGGTAAAGTGAAGCCTAAAAAAACAAGAGGCTTAGAACCTAACTGGCCTTAAAACCGCAAAGCCTGTGAGATTTTAACCCACTGCATTAGTGGTCTCACCATTGGCTGACTACACAGTAGAATCACTTGGAAGCTCTTTAAAATTACTGATGCCTAGAACCAATTCCAGACCAAATGTATCAATCTGGGACAGTGGAACCCTATCTGTACTTTCTTTGTCAAGCTCTCCTAAGTGATACCAAAAAAAAGAAAATGGGATTGAAGACCACTGGACTATATACTGCCTCTTGCTAGTTAGCGTATTTGGCGAACCTAAGATTAAATACAGGAGAGCAGGGGGGTTGGCAAATATTTTTAGTCAAGGGCAGTCTCTGTCACATTTTTTTCCTTTCTAACCCTTAAAAAATGTAAATCATTTTTAGCTTAGTGGCTGGCCAACCCCTGGTATAAAAAGACAGATATATTTATTGTTTTTCATGAAAGCAGTTTCCAAAGGTTATTAAAGGTCATGAATTGTATTTGCTCACCTACTTGAACAAGTCTGTCATGGTTCTTTTATAAGGATTCCCACAAATGAGTCTGAGTAACACACCTCTAACATTTTCATTCATTATGGATACATATACCTTCAGAGGAGAGGAATCCAATCAAGTCAGAGTTCGTAAAGTCATAAGCTGAAATCTCTCAGATTTTTAATGTATGCTCCC
Source organism: Mustela erminea (assembly GCF_009829155.1). Taxonomy (NCBI): domain Eukaryota; kingdom Metazoa; phylum Chordata; class Mammalia; order Carnivora; family Mustelidae; genus Mustela; species Mustela erminea. Next base: position 68,570,231 of record NC_045620.1, on the reverse strand, counting down.
ATTAACATGAGCAGATACTTGATAAAGGTAAATACAATTCTCAATTTTCAATACAAAGCATTTTTCCTTTGCTTCCTAGTATGCTGGTGACTGAATTCTATATAATTTATGTGCTACTTGGAAAAGGGTGGCGTAAATATGTAATATATTCCCAAAGTATACAAATGACCTTGTGCACCTTAAGGTTCAGTTTACCTGTCTCATGAGCGTAGACTTGCCCCCCATATTAGGTCCAGTAACAAGCACACAATAAGCTTTGCCATTTTCCTCCTCTTCCTCACAGCCTATTAGAATGTCATTAGGTATAAAGTCATCTCCAAAAAAAGTCTTCGTGATGCAGGGATGACGTGATCCTCTAAGGTCTAAGAAGGGAGGAGTACCTTCTTCTGGCAACAGAATTACTGGACGACACATAGGGCCATCACCCCCTCGACTGTAGTTAGCCAGGCACAGTAAGACATCTGTTCAAGAGAGTGTAAAAGTGAGGCTTCATCATTTTAGAAGCTGCTTAAGAAGCACAAAGATCCAACTAATTAATATAAAAAGTCATTCAAAAACACTTTTCCAGTGGAGGATGGTATGTTCTAGTTGCTTTTTATACATTTTTTTTTCTAACAACAGGCACTCTAGAACACACAAAATGCTTTAATGCGTTCATTAACAGAAAATGAGCCACCAGCCTAAATGTTTCTATGTGTCTTCATGGGAGCACTTGTAGTGAAATGAGAACTCATTTTCATCCCAAAATCTCTCCCCTCAAAACAGACCCCCTAACATCTGGACCAGAGGAATGCCAAGGGTAAGCTAAGAGATACTGGGGAAATGCTAGACTGAACCGCTTTTACTTGACCTAATCCTGGAACTAACACTTCTTAGAAGTGAAATATTAACACAACAGGCACACTGATACAAAAGCATCTTTTTGAACACCTGTCCTGAGGGACACTTTAAATTACCCACCAAACTGCTCAAAGTTGTATTGGTTTAAGGAATCAATGTGGTACAAACCAAAGGATACTTCTGGACAGTTGTATTCAGATCAAAAAAGTTCTTTTACAAATTTGGGTAGTTACTGTTGTTTTTTTTTTTTTTTTTAAAGATTTTATTTATTTAAGAGAGAGATCACAAGTAGGCAGAGCAGCAGGCAGAGAGGAAAGGAAGCAGGCTCCCTGCTGAGCAGAGAGCCGGATGTGGGGGCTCGATCGCAGGACCCTGAGACCATGACCTGAGCCGAAGGCAGAGGCTTCACCCACTGAGCCACCCAGGTGCCCCTGGTTACTGTATTCTTAAAACACAGCGGGGGAAAAAAAAAAACCTAAACTGTGAAACACCAAAGGCTCCAAGTATGTTGGAAATTTAAGGGGAAAAAAGAGTATTTATGAAATTGAAAAGGTTGCCAAATTATAAATATATAAATCAGGGCTCTTAGAAATCAGCTGTAAGAAAGAAAATGTGATGATCTGGGCTAAGAGCAAAAAGAATAAAATCTTGAAATCTATGCATGAAGGGGCGCCTGGGTGGCACAGTGGGTTAAGCCTCTGCCTTCGGCTCAGGTCATGATCTCAGGGTCCTGGGATCGAGCCTCGCATCAGGCTCTCTGCTCCTCGGGGAGCCTGCTTCCTCCTCTCTCTCTCTCTGCCTGCCTCTCTGCCTACCTGTGATCTCTGTCAAATAAATAAATAAAATCTTTAAAAAAAAAAAAAAAAAGAAATATATGCATGTAAAGAGATCGACTGAAAATACAAGAAGTGGTGATGGGCCAAGATAACAGTTTTAACTTATTCTAACAAAAATGAGAAGCTTAAAAAAAAACCCAGGGGCACCTAGATGGCTCAGTAGTTAAGCTTCTGCCTTCGGCTCAGGTCATGATCTGGAGCCCCACATCCAGTTCCCTGCTTGGCAGGGAGCCTGCTTCTCCCTCTCCCTGTGCTGTCAAATAAAATATTTAAAAAACCAAAAAATCAGGATCATGATACTAAAGGTACTAAAATCTGGGGTGCCAGGGTGGCTCAGTCAATGGAGCATCCAGAACATAGGACTCGCCTCCGCTTAGGTCCCTAATCTCAGGGCCCTAGTTCAAGCCCTGAATTAGAAACAAAATTTCCTGCTTTTTAAAAAACAAAAAACTAAAAATCTATCAATCTTTCAATTATTCAAGACTGAACAAGACCAAAAAATGAACTTGAATTGCTCCAGGCAAACTAAGCCATTTTGTCTAGTGAGGGCACAAGTATATACACATCAAAATACATAACCGTATTCAGAAATATGCCTCAATGGCAAATGTCCAATGGACTTAAATCTTAATGCATAACTGGGACATAAGACATGACTAACCAAACCCTTAGGAATAAGCTTGTTCAAAGTCTTACCCAATACTGCGATGCACTCAACAGCAGACTGCCAGTCCTTATAATTTTTATCAAAGTTATAGAACAGTCGTCGCATGCAGTCCTTCAATGATATGTCTCTCCGTTCTTCAGCATTTATCAGATTAGCCAACTTCTTCTCAATAGTTTTGGTCCAGTATCGCTTACAGCCCTTCTTGGTAGATTTCAACTCGTACTCTTCTGGCAAATTACGAGTGATGAAATTCTCTGGAATTTCCAACTGGTAACGGTTCCTACCAATCCCCCAGTAGACAATGGTCCTACAGCCAATTCGACTGCGCTGTTTCTCCAAATATTCCAGGAGGCTCTGTTCATTTTCTCTTATGTCAGCAAGAGCTTGGTCATAATCAGAGTCAAATCCTGCTTTGGGAGTAATTAGTCCCGTCTTTCTAGCCTTCTCATGGTCAAAGGCTGTATCCCATCGGTTCAGTTCTATAGTCAAATCTGGGAAACGGCCCTGAGGAGTTTTTGTCTGTAGAGTAATGACCTGCTTAAGGATTTTAGACTTAAAGTTGTCAGCGATTTCTTCCATAATCTCTATAATTTTACATATTACTTTGAATCCTTCTAGAGCAGAAAGAAAATCAATAATCTTTTTTTTGCTGTATGTGGTTTCTTCATACATGATAGCCCTGCTATCTGGGTGGTTCTGGCTCTTCAGGGGAGACCCAACATTATGAATTTTACTCAGCAGCCTTTCAAGGTCTGGAAGCTTCTTCAGAAGGTCTACCACATCAGAGATTTTGTCAGGCACAGCCATGAGGTCTTCTATAGCATCTAGACGATCGTTGATAGCGTAAGGGCTACAGAGTGGAGCACAAAGCCACTGCTTGAGAAGCCGCTTACCAAAGGGAGTATGGCAACTATCAATCTTTTCTAGTAGGGTCCCTTCAGTAGAACCATTTGTTCCATTCATGAAAATCTCCAAGTTGCTTAATGTCACAGCATCTAGCACCATTCGCTGGTTGCCTTTAGCAAAAACAGCACCAGGTCTTGTAGCACTGACCATGTCAGAATCCAAGGGAATGTATTCTTCAAAATTTGCCATTGATAAGAGCTCTTGATCAATAAGGCATTTTTTGAGGTAGAAGACACAACCACCTAGAGCAGAGAGGGCCAATTCACTCTTTTCTCCTGGTGTCAACCCAAGAGAATCAGACTCTGAGGTCATACCTTTAAGCACCTGAGGTAACAGTACCCCACTGTCCTCATTTAACTTTTCCTTAAAATATCCTTCTTCAAGGAGCGTTCTCAATGTTTTGGCTGCGTCCCAGAATTGGGAGCCTGGTATCAGACCTTCCTGAAGTGAGGAGGATAATGAACCCTTTAGAATCATCTTAGTTTCTGTTGAGAGATTTCCCTTCTCAAACAAGACTTGTACTGGAGGATAGTGTGCCACTAGAGTCCTAAATCTGGAACAATGGCGATCATCCGAAAACTGACCTATGAAAAACTTTCCCAGTGAGGTATCAACAAAGCATACTCCATACACCCGAGTGTGGCCAGAAGAATCCTCCTCTTTTTCTTTGAGGCTAAGAAGATACTTACTATAGTTCTCAGAGGGATCACCTTCCAATACACTGTAGGTCTGTGTACCCTTAGTAATGACTCTACAGATCTCCCTCCTCACCACTCTATCATACTTAGATATATGTGCCATCTTCCGGCATCGTGCCTCCATCATCTCTGGGGTCTCTGTCTGTTCCACTCGTGCTACTTTATAGCCCTTTTGAACCAGAGAATCAGAATATCGGCCAAAGGCAATTTCTGGGAAACCAGAATGAGCCCAGTTGCCTTTCATGAACACTAGTCCTAGTTCGTTGACTCCAATAAGAGCATCCATGTGGTATAGTTCATAAAACTTGCCCACCTTATAAAATATAACAAGATCAAAGTTCTGAGACTTAATCTGCCACCACTTCCTCATCCCAGGAGTACAGGAATTAAGGAAATCCTCAGGAACATAGAGTGTGGATGCATCAAAATCAGGGTGATCAGGTCGCCTCCTCTGTAGATCTCTTCTCTTGTCCTCCTTAAGCCACTCTAGGGTTTCATGATACCAGATAGTGGGGCGACTATTATCATCACATCCTCCACTAACGTGGGCTTGAGATTCAGAATTTTGAGGGGCAGAGAAAGCATTCAAAGCACTCTTGGTTTCTGATGAAATGCCAGTTGATCGTTTGGTGGCCAAGGGCATTTCCTTCCTTGAACTTTTCCTTTTGAGAGAGCCATTTCCAGACACCATTTTCTTCCGCTTTGAAGCAACTTTAACAGGACTGTCCAGGCCTTCACTGTCACTGTCCCCCACTCCACTGCTTATTTCATCACTACTTCCTTCCTCCTTCCCATCTGGCTTGAATTCCACGTCAGAACCACCAATGTCACTCTCCGAGTCTGATATGACCCTTCTTTTCTTTATTTGGCGGCTGCTTCGCCTAGATCCTTGGACCTTGGGCCGTACTTCCTCTTCACTTTCAATTTCATGATCATCTTCTTCACTCTTATCTGATGAGTAAGTTGCACCAACCTGACAGGCAAAGAAAGAGTTATTTAAATAAAAAAACAATCTGGAAAATTATAGTACTGCTGTGGAGTATCTCTCAATATGCTGCAGTATCCTGATCAAGAGAAGAACCCAGCTCCAGAAATGAGAAACTTTCCTCCTCCAAGAATTAAACACACACACACACACACACATCAATTTCAGTAGCATCATACTATAGGGTTAAGTGATTCTCTCCTGAGTTTTATCCTGTACAGTAGTGATGAAGCCATTAGCATGACCATATATCCCAAATACCTACAGTTGATACCCTCATTAACAATCAGCTGTGGAAATAACTTTAAATCCCCATTACCTTTCTTCCAGGGTCATCTCTCCTCTTCCAGAGGGATGTATTATGAACTTTGCCATTTTATAAATTTTAGTTTAAGAAAGCAGTGCAATCTGTATGGGTTTCTAGTCCTTGCTCTTCCACAAACCAGCTGTAGCTTCTTGGGCAAGGCATAATTCAGTTATCATGGATCTCCCACACATGTGAAGTTATATGAGGTTCAGTGATCTTTGTATTACCATCCAGTTCTAAACCTTTCATTAATGGTAAGACCCCTGGCCTCAAAAGTAAGATTAAAAATACTTTCTTTCGTTTCTCTTAAAATACTCGTTAGTTTGTTATTCCCTATCTATAATAATATAAAATCAGGCTCAGTCATAAATGAATCTCTTAAGTGCACAGTTCATTAATTTGTTAAATTAGAGAAGAATGATCAATTCACTCAAATAGTGACTATTAAAGTTTAAAACCCAGGTTGTATTTCAAGGGTATTTAACCTCTCTTACCTATCCGAAATACAAAAAAAAAAAGTATTGAGAGCATTAGGAAATCCATTTCCAGGGCTTAACCACACCCTCAAATAGAGGCTTACTGCCAGACATCATAACCAATTTTATCACCATGTTCTTACTGTCTTGTTAACCTGTTACCAAAATGGTACTACCTCTTATCTTCCACCAGGCTTGAAGCTTGAGAACTCAGGCAAAATGGCTGCTGAGATTCTAATCTAAAATAACCTACAGTCCTACAGAAATATAGAATTATGGGTACAAGTATTTGGGGTACATGGGTGCACAGTCGGTTAAGCATCCAGACTCCTGATTTTGGCTCAGGTGATCTCGCTTGTGAAATCAAACCCCTCATCGGGCTCCCCGCTGTGCATGGAGCCTCCCCATGCCCCTCCTCATGCTCACACACTCTCACAAAAAAAAAAGACAAAAGAAGGAATGTATGAGAAACTGTGTGTGTGTATGTATATGCAAATCATATAAATAAAACGAGAATATCACTTTAATACCCCCCCTTTTCCATCACTTTCCCAAAAGAATTAGCAACTGACTTGTTTAACAGTAGCCCACCTCCGTCTCTTCTTCTTCCTCTGGTTCTGAGGGTTCATCACACACTGCTAATTCAAGCCTCTCAATCTTGTCTTTATTCAAGGCTTCATCTGCACGTTGCATTGCTCTGAGTATTTCAGGCTTTGAACTGTAAAAATGACCTCCTTTTTGCACTTCCTTCGATTTTGAACCTAAAATTTAGATTTATATTTCTTATTAAGCAAATCTTATTTATAAATAAGAACCATTAGCTAGGGAATAGGCTCAATGTATAATATCTGTTGTAATGGACAAGAATCAAGAATAGTTTTTAATGCCCCATTACTTTTGACTGATAATAGATCAATAAAGCCTACCTAGAAGAAATTACCAGGGGAAAACTACTAGTGAAACTTAAATTACCTATCTGACCTCCTTGAAGTTGCCTTAACTGTTGGGTCACCTAGGGCTATTTCATCTCTCCTGACTGTGGCCCTAAATATAAAGCAGACCTCTTCAGATGAAGCACGAGATGTTCAAGGGGTTTGAGACGCTTTGTACAAAAAAATTACTTCGAAGGCAAAAACTACACTGACAGTTAAATGAAGCTATGATACTAAGTTTATCCCCAAGGTAATTAAATAGGGTATACTAAAAACAAAACCCTACTGGTAAGGATACTAACATTCTGGAAAGGTAACCTAGTTCAAACTGAATTTGTTGTTGTTGTTGTTGTTGTCTAGATTAAATCAAGTTGTTTGTTTTCAGGTCAAACTCTTCCTTTATCCCTTTATTTTTTCCCCACGACACTATTTATTTGACCCAGAGAGAGAGAGAGAGAGACAGGGAGAGAGCAAACACAAGCAGGGGGGAGCTGTGAGGGAGGAGGCAGCTCCCTGCTGAGCAGAGAGCCCAACGTGGGGCTCCATCCCAGGACCCCAGCCAAAGGCAGGTGCCTAATGACTGAGTCACCCAGGCACCCCTTAAATTTTCTTCAAGATTTTATTTATTTGAGGGACGCCTGGGGGGCTCAGTGGGTTAAGCCTCTGCCTTCGGCTCAGGTCATGATCCTGGGGTCCTGGGATGGAGCCCCACATCAGGTTCCCTGCTCAGTGGGGAGGCTGCTTCCCCCTCTCTCTCTGCCTACTTTTGGTATCTCTGTCAAATAAATAAAATTTAAAAAAAAGAACTGGAACCTAAGTGAAGGGTCCAATTCACTATAAAAAAAAAAAGATTTTATTTATTTGAGGGAGAGCACACCTATGAGTCAGGGGAGAGGCAGAGGGTAAGGAGAGAGAGAATCTCAGACTCCCCACTGAGTGGGATGTGGGGCTCCATCTCAGGACCCCAAGATCATGACCTGAGCCAAAACCAAGAATCACTCAACCGACTGAGCCATCCAGGTGCTCCAAGAGTTATAATTTTAAATGACACTCCTGTCCTCTGACCAAAAGATTAGATGCAGATAATCACAAGTCTAATGGCACAAAATTATTTAGTTTTTCCTAAGAGGCCTAACTAGCAAGGTCTTTGTTTTCTTCTGACCAAATCAGAAAACAAACCTGAACTTGTCTAAATTTAACAGATCCAAACATTATATTATTTCCTTTTTTCTACTGTATGATAAAACTAACAGGATATCCTAAAGTGCCATTACATTAGCAACTTAATGGACTGGCTAAAATAAAGGTGCAATTTCCCATTTTTCTAAAGAGCTGCACCAGTACTACAAACTGTAACAATCAAAATCCACTGGAGGGTGGCCTCCTAACTTCCTCAAGTGCCTGTTTGCAGCTGCACTCACCCCCACATATCTAATGACCTACCTCATCGTTACCCAAAAAACCCAATGCAAACTGCATTTACAATTTTAAGGACCTCCCCCACCAAAAAAAAAGAATTAAAAACCTACTTTTTCCTCATCCATGCTGTTGCAACAATTTGGAAATTTAAATGGCAAAGGCAATATTCAACAGGGTTGCATTTACAAAATAATGACAATATATATGTAAAATTTGGGGGGTATTTTTAAATTAAAAGTCGTGTTGCCAAAGCTCTGTTTAGAATCTCGAAATTAGAGGTACCTGGGTGGCTCAATCAGTTAAGCATCTAACTCTTGATTTCAGCTAAGGTTAAGATTTCAGAGGAGCGGAGAGAGACGGAGCCCTGCGCTTGAGATTCTTCCCCTCCCTGACCCATACTCACTAGCATGCTCTCATTAAAAAAAAAATATCATCATCTCAAGATTAGTCCTAGAAAAAGACCCTGTTACCTGGTTCAGCTCTCTCACTTTATAAGTAAACAGTATTTGAGTTACTTAGTTGGCCAAGATTATACAGCAAATTAGTGCTGAAGATAGAACCAAATGTTCAGATTCTCTTTCCATCCTGCAGGTCAGATTTCCATGCAGACTTAACTTTCTCAGTGTGCCCTCCTGACCCTGCAGGATGAACACTATGACCAAAAGTCAGAATTCCCAGAGACTCCTAGCAAATTGACCCATATTGTGATTCCTAAACAGTGAGTCCAGCAGCACCCTAGCCTGAAGATCCTGAAGATAATGAGCAAGGACTCATTCATGCTCAAGTGTAAACAAGCACTGAACCCTGCAAACACAATGTGCACACACGGTATAACTCAACAAACTGACAGGGTGCACCTGCCCCAAGTGACACTACATAGGCGGGACTGCTGCAGTCTAGGACTTTAAAAAGGTGGACCTGGAAAAAGAACATTATGGGTCCAAAAGTATGATGTGAAACTCAATGTAGATACGCTCGTAAGTGAGGGTTTTAAAGGCCAGGTAAATATGCATCTCCATCTGCCCTAGACAATGTCACTAATCTATTTGCTATATATCCTGACTGCATTGCCTTTCTCTTAGATCTCTGAAGACGGGACACTGTTAACTTAGCCTTTTCATGCCTGAATTTGGTAGTATGGTCCAAATGAGATCTAATCATGAAAACATTTTCCCCTTAAGGGCATGATACTGCCATAAGTCAACTGAAAATAAAGAAATAAAAATTCCACTCCACAACCAACCAGACCAGTTGTATCTTTTTCCCATGATGGAAGCATTCAGCCTACCACTCCTGAAATTTATTGGCATAAAACACACTTAATTTCACTGTCTGGCAGTCAAAGACACTTGTGCTCATGTGCTGTGTGCTTGCTCTCTTACTCACTCTCACACACACTGAGGAGTAGACTCTTACCTGTATATGGCTTTAATAGCCTTCTGCTAACCCAGCCCCTTGTTGGGCTGTCATCAAAAAACTGTACATGAACTCGGACAGACTTTCCTTTCTCACGGATGAATGTTCCATCAAAAGGGTGGTTGTATACCAGGCAAGGCCACCAGGGGTAACCCTCCATCTTGGCCCAAACCAAATCACCTGGTGAGAAGTCACAAGAACTGTTGCCAAAGGAAATACATAACTTGGTTAATATCTGGTTAAGTTGCATTATAGGCAATTACCTACAAATAAGCAATTCCAAGGAAGGCATCTGGCATTAATACTGAAGCCTTTGAAGTCTTCTGGCATTAATATTCAAGCACCCAAATTCTAGAATTAATTTTTAAAAATCAGATGTTCAAGTCATTTTTAAAAACATAAGCAAATATCACAATGCTTATTTAAAATATTAAGACAAATACAAATATAATTAATTCTGGTATTAAGATGAGAAACTACTTCTCAGAATAATCAATTTATAAACAATGGCCAAATTATGACAGAATACTGATGCAAAGAAAAAGGCACAGACTCATTGTACATGCTCTCCAAATTATAATGTATCACACCTGTATACCACAATATGGTACGTATCAGGAATAGGACCTGACCCAGGGCATTAATAAAATATGAAAAACACTGATATGTGATTTGATAATGACAATAAATATTACCTCATTTGACTCTAGTATACCACAATATGGTACGTATCAGGAACAGGACCTGACTCAGGGCATTAATAAAATATGAAACATTGATATGTGATTTGATAATGACAATAAATACTACCTCATTTGACTCTATTTGAAATGTTTCCAGTTAACACTCCACAACCTACCTAGCACACTACCACCCTCCAGCCCTAAAAATCTTGTGAAAAAATTCCATTTGGATTCGAAGTGCCTGACTTGCCAAAAAATAATGAATATATATGCCTGCAGAATCAAAAACAAAGATTCAATCTTCATGAAAACTAATTTGGTCCTGAAGGTTTCTTGAGAAAGGGAAAGGAGAGGTAGAGGAAGAAGAATCTAGCTGAAAAACTACAGCAGATATACGCCTGAAATTAATGAAACACTGCATGTTAGCTAACCAGAATTAAAATTAAAACTTGACAGGGGCACCTCGGTGGCTCAGTCGATTGAGCCCCTTATTGGAGGCTGCGCTGGGTGTGGAGCCTGCTTGAGATTCTCTCTCCCTCTCCCTCAGCCCCTCCCTACTCATGCACACATGCTCTCTTAAATAAATAAAAACAAAAAAGTAAAAATTTAACTACAGCAGAGTCCCTCAGTGATGGAGATTCCACAACAGCTAATAAATTCTGCTCAAATACTATATACACCAAGATTTTCTGAACTTGCTGAAAGGTTTTCACTGAATAACTGCAGAAGTAAAATAAATAGACCACAAACAAGAACATTTTAGAACAGCTTGCATTAGTACACTGGGGTGACCTTATTCAGACCTAAGGATAAAGTTAAAGTATTCCTTTCTTCAAAAATGTGAATATGGAAGCCCCCTAGGCTACACAGTTAGAAAAGAGACAAAAACAACAGCATGGCTAGCTTTTCTCAAGGGCCTTTGCAGCATGTGCACTCTGACAGAAATCTACAGCAACCAGCACAAGCACAAATCCATAAATATTGCCATCAAGCTCACCACGTAGTTCATCTTCACAAAGGAAGCTCTTATCCAATTCCAGTTTCTACCATGAGCCCACGAACAGGAAACAAAGACCCTGAGAGCTGTGCAGAATGGTCTACAAGCCTCCCTACTGTCAAGCAGTCTTTCTCTTAACTTCGGCCAGGTAGCCACTTAACCACAAAAAGCCTATCCCGAGTTATCAGAAAACTGTAAGCTTTTTTTGTTTGAAAGTACCTGAGACTACCCTAAAACTGTACTCTTTCTGCTGCTAAAGGAGGGAAGTAACTGGTCTCCCTAAAGACACTTGATCGGTTCTGAGTCCAAATCCTGAGCATCATTTTAGATGACTGGTCATAGTAAGTACATGTTAATTCAATGAACATGTCCCCATCAGGAAGCATATTTCTGGCTGTATAGTTTTGAGACATTAGGCTTCAAAATGCATGATCGAAGCAAATTTTTCTGAAGGGTATCAGCAGGGATACCTATCTGTCAAGCCAGGCTGCCCTTTATTTCTTATTAAAGATTTTATTTATAAGAAAGAGAGAATGCGCACTGAGCAGGGCAGAGGGACACTGCCCTCTGAGCAGGGAGCCCAACTCGGGGCTTGATCCCTGCGGATCATGACCTGAGCCCACGGCAGGTGCTTAACTGACTGAGCCACCCAGGTGTCCCCTGACTGCCCTTCTTAAAGGCAACTAAATCCCTTAAAAAGTTGAGATTCAGGTAACATTTTGGTGTGTACATAGCAAAGTCTAAGCCCCATGTGGCTAGTTTGAGGCAGTCTCTTCCCTATGTACTCAATTTAGTAAATACAGGTGGATAAGTGCTGAGCCCAACCAGTATGAGTGAGGTTTACAAAGAGCTCCTGGTTTGTAAAATTCAAGAGGTCGGGTTTTTTTGTCTGTGTGAATGGAGTTATGGAGGGTAAGGACTAATTGCTGAACTGGGCACCAGCTATTTTATAACATACATGTCTTACAAAAGTTACAAATTCTCAAGACTGGAGTTAATGGATACCAGACTGACAAGCATGTACATCTTGGTGGTACATTTGAAGTTCAAGGAACAGGATGCCTCAAAATCTGATGGAATTCTATTTTGCCTGGTATGAGGCAACGGACCACTTGCAGGAATCTCAGCAGTCTTGGGGGCTCCCAGAGAAACTACATAACTAGATGAAAAAAAAAATTTTAAAGATTTTATTTCCGAGAGAGAAAGCAAAAACATGAACGGGGAGGGGCAGAGGGTGAAGCAGACTCCCCACTGAACAAGGAGCCAACTGCAGGGCTTGATCCCAGGAAACTGGGATCACGACCTGAGCTGAATAAGGCAGACGCTTAACCAAATGAGCCACCCAAACACCTACCTAGATTAAAATTCTCGAGCAAATATGAGATGGCCAAGCCTGACTCCTGAAAGTCCCCTCTATCCTTAGCTAAAAGTAACTCAAGTTTCTGACTGAGACCTAGAAGTCATGGGGAGAATTTTTTTTAGCTTTACACCTTAACTTATTTTGTGATAAAATATTACTGTTTTAACATAAGTAAGTTCATTCTAGTTTTATTCCCAAAGGAAATAACTTGAGCTAAGACTACGGTTACCTTAAAACTCTCACTTGTACAAATGTAGTACAAATTGCAAAACACACTATACAGTGGTGCTCAAAGGTCTCATAAATTAGAAGATTCTTTTCCAAGGAACCAAAGTTATTAAAAATTTAGTATCTTTAAATTTATTTTGCAAGGCAAATGTACATTTCCATTAGAGAAAAAATGTGTAAAAGCTAATTACAATCACTATCAGTTTTTTTTTTTAAACATTTTATTTATTTGACAGACAGAGATCACAAGTAGGCAGAGAGGCAGGCAGAGAGAGAGAGAGAGAGGAGGAAGCAGGCTCCCCGAGAGCAAAGAGCCCGATGTGGGACTCGATCCCAGGACCCTGAGATCATGACCCGAGCCGAAGGCAGCGGCTTAACTCACTGAGCCACCCAGGCGCCCCAATCATTTATCAGTTTTCAAGTAAATTCCTTATCTGTAAAGTTAACTATTCAAATTGTTTTTCAACATCACTTTACCCTAAATGTAATCATATACTTATAAAATCTTACACATAACCTAACTTTTCCGATGTTAGCAGTTGGCAGTACACTATAAAATGCAAAGACTAAAAAATTTAGTTAATAAGCACTGTTAAAGTGCCGAAGCTTTTTAAAAGCTGACACTTTGAAAATTCTGGTCCAGGAAACTGTGGCTTCCAACCAAAATGAGCATTAAGCAGGTAATAAAATATACCGTGTAAGTACCCCTGGGTGACACTGTCTGCCTTCAGCTCAGGTCATGATCTCAGGGTCCTGGGATCGAGTCCCACATTGGGCTCCTTGCTCAGGGGGGAGCCTGCTTCTCCCCCTCCCTCTGCTCCTACTCTCTCTCAAATAAATAAAATCTTTAAAAGCAAAATAAAATTTCTCTTCAGTTAATGCCAAAAAAGTTTTTAATTTTGTGGGAAGACTTCAACTCTCTATAGGTAATTTTAAAACTTTGATTTCTAGTAGTTGTATAGTTTCCAAAGAATGCCAACATAAAAGGAAATATAATCCATGCAAATACTCAAGTTTTCCTACCAACACTAAATACTGTATTTTAAAATATATAGAGGATACCTAGGTGGTACAGTTGGTTAAACATTTCTCGATTTTGGGTCAGGTCATGATCTCAAGGGTCATGAGATTGAGGCCAGAGTTGGTCTCTGCATTTAGCACAGAATCTGCTTGAGATTCTCTTCCTGCTCATGCTCATTTTCTCGCTCTCTCTCAAAAAAACACCTTTTTTTTTTTTTTTAAGATTTTATTTATTTATTTATTTGACAGACAAGAGATCACACGTAGGCAGAGAGGCAGGGAAGCAGGCTCCCTGCTGAGCAGAGAGCCCGATGCTGGGCTCCATCCCAGGACTCTGGGATCATGACCTGAGCCGAGGGCAGAGGCTTTATCCCACTGAGCCACCCAGGCGCCCCCCCCCCCCCCCGCTTTTTTTTTTCTTCCCAATAAAGCATGGAAATACAATGCAAGCCTACGGTTCACAGCTGGAATGTGCTATAATCTGTCATACGCTGGTCCTTGTCAAGAGCCTAATAATCCTATAAAATCACATCCAGCTATTCTACTGGCTCTACTTAAGGCCTTACCCAATATATTAACTTCACTGTATTTTAATATTTGGCTATATTTTCTGATAATCTTAACATCTTTCTCTTTTCATGTAACTGTCTTAACAAGGATCATTAGCCCTATGCAAATCCAATTTGAAAATATATAGGCCAAAAAGTCACCTCACATCTAAAGATTTTATTACAATGTAAAATACACTGCTTCCTAAAGCCCAAGCTAAAATGCCAAAATATTGGAATTACCTTACAAGGTACTTACAAAGAAGATCCAATTAAAACTTTATGTGTGTTTTTTAAAATGTTAATATATAATTCTTCTTAAGTTTATTTAGGTAATCTCTACAGCCAATAGCTCAAACTCAAAACCCTGAAATCATGGGGCGCCTGGGTGGCTAAGTGGGTTAAGCCTCTGCCTTCAGCTCAGGTCATGATCTTGGGGTCCTGGGATCGAGCCTGGCATCAGGCTCTCTGCTCAGCAGGAAGCCTGCTTCTCCTTGTCTGTGTCTGCCTCTCTGCAGACTTGTAATCTCTGTCAGATAAATAAATAAAATCTTTAAAAAAAAAAAAAAAAAAAAAAACACCCTGAGATCAGTAGCACCCACTCTTCTGACTGAGCCCCCCAGGACTCCCCAAAATGTTAATATATCTTAAATTCTTGATATTCTTGGGATTCCAAAGGCAGTTTTAAAATGGGGGGGCAGTGCTGTGAAGTGTGTAAACCTGGCGATTCCCAGACCTGTACCCCTGGGGCTAATACATTATATGTTAATTTAAAAAATAATAAATGTGGGGCGCCTGGGTGGCTCAGTGGGTTAAGCCGCTGCCTTCGGCTCAGGTCATGATCTCAGGGTCCTGGGATCGAGTCCCACATCGGGCTCTCTGCTCAGCAGGGAGCCTGCTTCCCTCTCTCTCTCTCTGCCTGCCTCTCTGTCTACTTGTGATCTCTCTCTCTCTGTCAAATAAATAAATAAATATTTAAAAAAATTAAAAAAAATAATAAATAATAAATGATAAAAAGGAGGGGAGTGACAGCTCAGAAAAACAAATGTAAAAGCCGTTGTACAGGGTGATGGACACTGGGGAGGGTATGTGCTATGGTGAGTGCTGTGAATTGTGTAAGACTGATGAATTACAGACCTGTACCCCTGAAACAAAGAATACATTATTTAAAAAAAAAAAAAAAAAAAAGCTGTCATACAACTAGGGCACCAGGCTGGCTCAGTGGGTACAGCATATGACTCTTGATCTCAGAGTCACAAGTTCAAGCCCCACGTAGGCCGCAGCCCTTACTTTAAAAATAATAATAAAACCTTCATACAACTAAAAATAAGAAATGACTCAGTAAAGCCAAACATACACTGAACAGATTTTTTAAAATTTTGCTTTTTAAAGTCACATTTTGTTTTCGCTTTAGTCCATAATCTTGGTGTCAATTACTGGTTGTACCCCCAAATTCATAATCAACTTTTTAGGCCATCTACTCTAAAAAAAAAAAAAAAATCAGTGGATACAAAAGCACTACTAGAATTTGCTTCTGTAAGCAATAAAAAATAAACTGGGCTTGTCTAACAAAAACCTGTGCATATAAACATTGAGTCATAACATGAACACACTCTGAAACCAACTTTAGAAATCAGTTATTGGGTGTTTGCAACTAACTCTCAAGGTGGACCATTAGAGGAGACTTCCCCTACCCTTAAACAACTAAATGCAGTACTGAGAAAAAAGAAGTAATCAGAACAATTAATTCCAATGCCCCCACAATACCTACTCACCTACCAATACACTTCTGCCCATATACCTTTTCCTTCTCCTTCAGCTTGTATTAACTATGGCTCATCATTTATGCACAAGGGTCTAGGGTGACCATATGAAACTACCATCCAAACTGGCATCTAATATTATTTTCTAAATAGCACTGGAAAAGAGACCTCAAAGAAGTTAAAAGAAAACAGGTTCTTTAGAATTTTTCTTCAAGATTTTATTTATTTGAGAGAGCAAGTGAGAATACAAGTGGGGTAAGGGGCAGCTGACGGGGAGCCCAGTGTGGGACTCAATCCCAGGACCCCGAGATCATGACCTGGACCAAATGCAAATGATTAACCTACTGAGCCACTCAGGCACCCAGAACCCAGGTTCTTTGTGGAGAAGCTTAATTTCATGCCTTAGAGCATGTAAAAATCATCACAATGAAGGTTTTCAAAAGCCCTGAGGCAATGTTAAGCCATAAAAGCAGCTCAAAAGGGGCGCCTGGGTATTGCTCAGTCATTAAGCATCTGCCTTCGGCTCAGCATCCTGGGATGGGGCCTCACATGGGGCTCCCTGCTCAGGTGGGAGCCTTTTTCTCCCTCTTCCACTCCCCTGGCTTGTGTTCCCTCTCTCGATGTCTCTCTCTCTCTCTCTGCCAAATAAATAAATTAATTAAAATCTTTTAAAAATTACTTTTTATAATGGCACCGGGGCTGGCTCAGTTGTTAAGCGTCTATTTGCCTTCAGCTCAGATCATGATCCCAGGGTCCTGGGATCTGGTCCTGCATGGGCTCCCTGCTCAGCTGGGGAGTTTGCTTCTCCCTCTTCCACTCCCCCTGCTTGTGTTCCCTCTCTCCCTGTCTCTCTCTCTGTCAAATAAATAAATAAAGTCTTAAAAATAATAATAGTAATTTTTTTAAAAAGCAGCTCAAAAGAGGTTCCCACAGACCAAATTATGACAAGTTGAGCATCTTTTTTTTTTTTTTTTAAGATTTTATGTATTTGAGAGAGAGAGAGAGTACACACAAGAAAGCACAAATGGGAAGGGGGAGCAGGGAGCCGCTATATAGGGCTCCAACCCAGGGCCTGGGATCATGACCTGAGTCTAAGACAGCTGGGTAACCGACTGAGCCACCCAGGGACCCCAAGTTTGAACATCTTTAATACCTGCTTTAATTCTGTCAATCAAAACAAGTTAGGTCTGTGACACTGAGTCCACAGAATGTTTTTATTTTTATTTCTATTTTTTTAAAGATTTATTTATTTGACAGTAGATGGAGAGGCAGGCAGAGAGAGAGAGAGAGAAGCAGGCTCCCTGCTAAGCAGAGAGCCGGATGCGGGACTCGATCCCAAAACCCTGAGATCATGACCTGAGCTGAAGGCAGCGGCTTAACCCACTGAGCCACCCAGGCGCCCCCACAGAATGTTTTTAAAGAGCTTGAATTTTTTTAATTCTGTTTTCTTAAAATAACTATTATTATATTGGGTGTGATATTAATTGGAAAAACATACTGCTATAAATACGCTGAACTGGGGTGACTGGGTGGCTCAATGGGTTAAAGCCTCTGCCTTCGGTTCATGTCATGATCTAGGGGTCCTGGGATCGAGCCCCGTGTCAGACTCTCTGCTCACGGGGAGCCTGCTTCCCTTTCTCTCTCTCTGCCTGCCTCTCTGCCTACTTATGATCTCCGCCAAATAAATAAATAAAATCTTTTTTAAAATAAATAAATAAATACACTAAACTGTACGAAAGTTCTTAGGAAAGCACCCACAACTACTGCAGATAGTTACCTTTAAATAAAGGTGCTGAAAAAAGATTTGCCATGTCTGACCATTCCTTGTCTGTGAATGGGAACAGGGCATACAATTCAAGGAGAGAGAATTATCACTGAAATAAAACTGTAAAAAATAAACTAGCCAAGATTTGTAGTAATAATAATAAAAAGCCAGACATAAGTGGTCAGAAGCCTTATAGCTGTCACAATTATTATCTCAAACTACAGAAAAAAAGGAAAAAAGAAACCTACAGAAAAAATAAAGTATGAGAAGCAGGCTTAAGGTACACATACGTCCTGCTACTTTTTTTTTTCTTTTTAAAGGTTTGTTTATTTTGAGAGCACAAGCATGTGCATGTGGTGGGCAGGGGCAGAGGGAGTAACAGACTCCTCAGACTCCACACTGAAAGTGGAGCCCCATGTGAGGCTCAACCCCAGCACCCAAAGATCATGACCTGAGCCAAATCAAGAGCGGGCCACCCACACGCCCCTCCTTCTACTCCTCTTATAGCCATTTACTTCAAAACTGATGTCATCTGGCCTCTCTCCTTGCTCTTATGTCCCATTATCTACATCATCACCAACAGCTGTGTGCTCTAGCACTTCGGTCTCTCAACTCCTCTTCTAAATCCTATCCCCACTGCCACTACCCTCATGCTCTCTCCATTACCAGTAGGTCTCCCCACCAAACACACTTAAGTCAATGAGATTTTTTTTTAAGATTTATTATTTTTTATGTAATCTCTACACCCAACGTGGGGTTCGAACTCACCACCACGAGATCAAGTCACAGCATCTACAGACTGAGTCAGCCAGGCACCCAGAGACTGAGCTTTCTAAATCCTCAATCTCCCCTAAGGATTTCTTAAATAAAATCTATTGAAGTATTAGCCATAAAGAAAAAGACTGACAAATCTGACATTACAAATTTCTGTTCAAAATAACATAAGCTGGCAAAAGGACGACCCAAGGTAGAAAAAGACTTTGAATCACACACCACTGGCAAAGAACTATGGGAAAAAAAACAAAACAGGCAAAACACTTGGAACACTTAAGTACAAGAGGAAATGTACATGTCCAACATTAAAAGATGCTCAACTTCTTCTTAAAGCTTTCAAGTGACGCTTAGAAAAGTCCAGATGTCTTGGTGGCCCATCAGTTTGTTCGACTGGATCCTGACATACCCTCTTCTTCAAGGGTCCCTTCTCTTCTCTTCCTGTCTATCACAATCTGCAGGACCTTCTTCCTGAACCAGCTTCCTAACACCCCCTTACTCCCTCTGTAGTTGACTCCTGCCTGCCTCTGGGGTCTTATCCTGAAGAGTCAAAAACCTACCCTGACATATATATCCCCCTTCCCCTGACCAAAGCACAAAGAACCTATACACTCCGCTTCTGCTCCAAGAATTGCCTTTTTGCTTGTCCTTGAATACAAGGGTGGATCCAAGATCCATTATGCCTAATTCTGTGCCTGGCACAGTAGCAGGTACATGATGTGCATTTGCTGAATGAAGGCCTTTTAGCATGGATGCAGGAATAATCAGTTCACGTAATATACAATAATAATTATATATAATATAGATTTTATATAATAAATATATATTATAAATATATAATAAATAATATATAATGTAAATTATATATAATAAATATAATAAACATTATAACACATCTTGCATGTCCCATGAAGAATGATGAAAGAAAAACTATTATGGAGGATGCAAATGTAGGGGAGGAAAAATATCTTCTTTCCAGCCTTCTGAGTTCTTGGCTGAGACCCCCTTAGGAGTAAAAGGTTAATGAGAGAAAACCAAAAAAAAGTTTATGTATACCCCCGTGTACATAGGAGATACTAAGGAAAACTGATTAACTCAGAACAAGAGACATCCTTACAAATGGAGGTTTCCTTTATAAACTAAAATCTCCCTTAGAGAGTAACATTGTTACTTCTCCTATCTACAGTTTCTCAAAAAGAATGAGCTCAGGGGCTCCTGGGTGGTTCAGTGGGTTAAAGCCTCTGCCTTCAGCTTGGGTCATGATCCCAGGGTCCTGGGATCAAGCCCCGAACTGGGCTTTCTGCTCACTGGGGAGCCTGCTTCCTCCTCTCTCTCTGCCTGCCTCTCTGCCTGCTTGTGATCGCTATCAAATAAATAAATAAATAACCCCCCCAAAAAAGGGGGGGGCTCAGGAGTGCCTGGGTGGCTCAGTCGGTTACTCAGCTGCCTTTCCCTGGGGTCATGATACCAGGGTCTGGAGCCCCATATCGGGCTCCCTGCTCAGCAAGGAGCCTGCTTCTCCCTCTCCCTCCCGATTCCCCTGCTTGTGCTCCATCAAATAAATAAAATCTTCAAAAAAAAAAAAAAAAACCCTCAAAATAATCTGTAAGCCAGAGGCATATCCTACTACTCTTCACACAATTATATAGTTAAACTCACTGCCTGAAAGGGTCACTTAAAGGAAAGTAGTACTATAATGACACTTAGGACTTTGGAAAATCTGTAGGACACATAAAACAACACATTCGAATGAGCCTACTCAGAACCACTAACCAACTCTCTGATCTTTAAAGGAGTTCACTTTTTCTAAACCTGTTTCTTCATCCTTTCAAAGGGCTACCATTATCCTTTGTGCCTAATACAATACCTGGGATACAGAAAATGCGAGCTTTTCAAAATGTCGCCCGCTGCTCCGACAAAAGGCCGGTTACGCCGTGGAACAGTACCGAAGGGCTCCGAGAGAGAGGACACCTCCCGGCAGGCCTCCGCACAATCGCGTCCATCCATCCCTGCCCAGGGCCAGACCACAGCCTTTAGATAGTCTCACTCTCGACTCCGGAAAAGATTGCGGGGCCTCATCCTCCCATGCAATTGTCAACAAAAGAGACACTATATCATAAAACAGCATCTTTTTCAACTCCGCACAATACTTCCACGTATATCAAAATTAATACAGCCTCTAAATTCTTCATTTGTTTTGTTGCACGCTCGGCCTATCCATGGAATGAGCCGGCGGACCCCAGCACTTTCTGCTCCCCCCACCTGCCCCGCCCCGCCCCTGCAACCCTCACGCGGACCAATCAGACTCCTCGGTCCGCGGCGTGACACACCCCCAGTGCACTCAGCTAGCGACCCACCCCCACTCCCACCTCCTGTACAGCCCACACAGGCTGGCCTAGGGCCCACCGCTCCCGGGGTCGAGGCGCCCGAGGCTCCCAGCCAAACATTCAAGTGCTTCCCGAACCTCTGCTGACCCTCAATTCCCTATCCCAGCTCTCAACAAGGAACCTCCTCCTCGAACCCCTCTCAATGCACGCCGCGCCCCCACAGCCTCTGCGGTACAAGTGTTCATCCTCCCCGAAGGCATTCCTCTTTCCCGCCACCCCTCCCCCGCTGCAGACAGGCACCACCCCTTCCCCCCCCGCCCCGGTGCGCACCCCGCGCGGAGCTTGCACAGCTCCTTTCTCTTCCTGCCCCACCCCCAACGCTCCCATCTCTCCTTTCTCCTCGCTACCCCGAGCAGTTTGCACTCCCTCTCTAATCCGGCCTTCCACCTGGTGGTACCCTCCTCTTCCTCCAAAGTCTGCGCGTCTCTTCCCCCGCTTTCTTCCCGCAGCCCATTTCCTCCTACCCTGTTTACAGTCTACGCCCCCTAACGCCAAGGCTACAAACTCGGGCCCTGCACCCTTTTAAAGCCAAGTATGCAGCCCCACGTCCTCCGAGCTTAAGGCCTAGCTGCGAACCCCCACAAGCCCTCCAAAGCGAGCCTCCCTTCCCTAGGCCCCCTTCGCCCAGCCGCTGTGCCCCCACCCCCAATTCCCCCCCGTCCCCCGCTACCTGGCGGGGACCGCAGGGGCGGCAGTTCTTCGCAGCCCTCCATTGACGTTCCTCGCCTCCGGCGGCGACGCGGAGCCTGCCAAGGGCCCAGGCCCGGCCTCGCTCCAGGCCGCATCCCCGCCGGGAGAAGGGGAGGCCCTGGTGGCGGCGGCGGCACCGCCGCCTTCACCTGAAGCCCTGACCGAGGACTTATTAGCATTATTCAGCGCTGGCGACTTGGGGAAGAAGCTGTACAGCGTGCTCTGTCGCGACATAGCGACGGCCGGCGAGGACCAACCGCTCTGTCGGACCGAGCGGCTAGACGCACGGAATAAAACGCGCGGCGACTGCTGGCGGGAAACCTGGGGGGAGGCGCGCTGCGCTGGAGGAACACTGGCCCTGGCGGCCAATCGGCAGGCGCCCGGGCGTGCGCGGACGGCGTCGCGGGCGGTGCGCGCCCGGCCCCGCCCCCTCTCGGGCCTCCGGGCGACGTGGGGAGGGGTCAGGGCCCCGGCTGCGCGGGGCTCTGGCCGCAGGCGGCGGTGGGGGGCCCTGGCGCGCGCGCTCCGGGGGGCTCACCCGGGCGTAGTCGGCCGCGGAGCCTCGGCCTCGGGACGCCGGCTTTCCCTGAAAGGGAAGGGGGCAGGGACTGCGAGCAGGGGCCGCGCGGTACGGAGAAACGCGCCGCGTGCTGGAGTGGCCCGGCTGCTGGGGTTGGAAAGAAGCCCCTGCGGAGAAAGGCCTTCCCGCGCCAGCATGAAAAATCCTGTGGTTTAAAGCACTTCCCGGGGGGGGTGTGTGGAGGGGGAGATTCAGGTTTATTCAGCAGTGGATCAAGTCCCCTGTTCATCTTGTATTCTCAGAGCGTTGCCCTTAGCAGGCACTTGACACACTTGCTAAACGGATGCTAAGTGGCAAGCCTTTACCTGTTTATAATAAAACCTGCCAGCTACACAGAGCTTTCCAATTATTTTACATAGATTAATTAAATCTGCTCACAGAGCTTTCCATTTATTTTACAGATTAATTAAATCTGCTCAAAAACTGTGAGGGAAGTACTTAAGGTTCACGGTTCCTTATCTGAGCCTTGCCGACCAGGTGTGTCTCAGGATGCAGGGTTTTTCAGATTTGGAAGAACAGGGGTTGACTAAAGTTCCTATTCTCCATATTCAAAAAAGAAATAGGAAGACCGGCAGTTCTTTGGCCTTGATCCCCAACTGTGAATAGGCAACTGGAATCTAGAATCCTGGAAACCAGACCCAATCACCAACAGCTGTGCTTTGGTAAAAACTTAAATTTAAGATCAACTCTTTGCTTTGTTTAGGGAGGTAGTGTTCTGCCACAAGTTCTCCTTTGCTAGGCAAGAAAAAAAAAGCATTGTTTCAAATATATATTTTGAGAGGTGCTCTCTTCCCTTTATGGGTACAATATGCGACACCCCCAGAGATTCTGGGGCAACACCCTGCAATCAATATTTCTGTACCAAAACCCGTTTATTCGCAGTAAGTGGGATAAATATGGACTACCAATAACCTCATGTAAACTCAGGTCAAAACTTGCTACCAAATGAGTTTGTCACAAAACTTTTGGTTTTCAGAGATTTTTGCATTTCAGAGTTGCGGGTAAGGGATTGTTGACCTGTATTATATCTCTATGGCTGTAAAAACTAAGGTACACGTGGGTCAAGTAATGTGCCCAAATCAAACAGCTAGAAAGTGATGGAGTAGAAATTTTAATCCTGGGAAGCTGTTTCTGCAGTCTTGTGTTATTAACAAAAATGCTACACTGCCTTCAATTTAACATCATGTTATTTCACTTAATCCTCACAACCTTGGATTAGGTTGAACTGTATGAAATTGCCAATATTGAACCCTTTTTTAAACGATTTTATTTATTTGACAGAGAAATCACAAGTAGGCAGAGAGGCAGGCAGAGAGAGGGGAAAGCAAGTTCCCTGCTGAGCAGAGAGCCTGATGGGGGGCTCCATCCCAAGACCCTGAGATCATGACCTGAGCCAAAGGCAGAGGCTTAACCCATTGAGCCACCCAGGTGCCCTAATACTGAACCCTTTTTTGAAGTATGAAAATCTTGTTTCATTTGGTTCAACTTATCATTATTATTGCTTTACCAAAAGGAAAAAGAGGCTCAGAGCGAATGAGCCAATTATGAGACAGAAGTGCCAGTGATCTTAGATCAAGAGCTGGGCTCCATCCCAACCTACCAGCCAGGTAACTGAGCGATTTTACTTCTCTGAACTTGTTTCTTCTTTGTTATTGAGCACGATACTAACTTCGGGCTGAATTCTGGAGGCTACAGTTAGAGGTCTCCCACAAACTAAATTAAGAGATTAAAAAGTAAGAAGTCACACATTTAGAATCATCAAACACAATTTTTTGGTAGGTGAGATCACCCAGCCATCTCCAGAAGACACATACTGTTTCTAAATATAAATGAAGAACACCCAAATAAGAACAAACAGAAATGAGCTACTTACCCAGAGCTTGCTACAACAAGGGAGTCAGCTACCATCATTGGGCAGCGATTCTAGGACAGGCTAAGGAGTAGGAAAGCTTTATAGTGAACAAAGGGGAAGGCTTCAAGTGTGCACTGATTGGAAGTAGTTGGCATGGGGAAGCTAGAGTTGGGCTAACTAGAAGTAGAGCATCCTTCGTGATTGACTTGGGAAGCATATTTAGTTTGCTCTGATTGGTCCTGAGTTGGAAGAGGTGACCAAAAAAATAAAGAAGCTGACTGGTCATTCACCAAGTCCTGACGGTTGAGCCAATTGCCTCAGAGATCATGGGTTCCTGCAGAGGCTGTGGTTTGGTTTCTCAGTCTGCAGCACCCAGCTCAGGAAGTCAACCATATCTGCAGCAACCAGTCCCGGGAGCCAAACGACATCCCCTACAGCCTTTGAATCCCTGCCAAACGTAAATGGTGGTGACTGACTCCCTTGCTATAGCTAACTGAATAGTGTTTGCTTGTTCTCATCTGGGTGGTCCTAACTATTTCCACGTGCCTGACGAAAGAACCTTCCAGGCCAAGGGAACAGTTCCTAAGTGAAGAGAAAACACCCTGAGTTTGTGGCCGGATTGGCTAGAGATTATGCTGGGAGGAGCAGCTGCCCTGTGAAGTCAGGGCAGAAAGGCAAGTCCAGAACTTTTGGCTTTGACTCTGAACTGAGGAGCCATTGCAGATTTTGAGCAGACCAGGGTCCTGATGGGATGCAGACTGCTGTGTTGATAATACAGTGCAGTCTAATGAACAGCAACCTAATTCAACTCTATTGTTCTCAACAGAAGAAAGTGTGGAAATAGGGAGGGCATGGTCTGCATAGTCTAAGAGAAAAAGAGCCAGAAGAGCATGAGAAATTAGTGGTATTTATATCCAAAGTTGTGGATGTATTTACTGTGGGATAACTCATGAGGGGGGCAGGGTGAGATGTCCCTCAAGAGTTCATCATGTGTGCTCTGCACCTGTGCTCCACAAGCTCACGCACCTCGCACCTCCTCCAGCCGAGTCCTTACTGTGTGCTCTGCTACTGGTGTTGGCATAAGGGATGTGAATGGGATGGGCACTTCCAGAGGAGGTGGAGACTAATGGGGAAAACAAGCCGGGTCCCAGCGGACTTGTATATTAGGTTACATCCTTTTTGATAGGGATTTAGTCTAGGACCGTGGTTCCCAAACCTGGCAGCAAGGCATCCCAGAGAACCGAGGCTTACATCCCAGAGAACCCAGCAAAGGCAGAGGCTTAACCCACTGAGCCACCGAGGCTCCCCAACAAGAGCAAATTCACAGGGGCAAATGGGTAATTTAAATTTTCAAGGGAAACTCAGCAACATCTGTCGGACTCCATGCAAAACTACTAACTTCAGGTAGTTCACAGTTTGAGCCTTCAATCATGTTAGATTGCTTGTGGCAGTATTACTGGGGAGGGAAAACAACATTTTCTCTACCCTCTCAGGTTCACTACTTGGGAATCTGTGAATTTAACTGACAAAAGGCAGATGAGCAAGAGAAAAGAAACCAAACGTTTATATTTTGTGCACAGTCTGAATACACCGGGGATAAGTAACAGAGAAGCGGTTAGCATTTTGGGTTTATATGTCTAACTCAGTGGAGGAAAAGAGAGGAAGAAGAACAAATGGTTTCCTTAGAAAAGACAAGTGGGGGAGGGGTGGTGCCCGGCTGGCTCAGTCCGTAGAGCTTGGGATTCATGATCTCACGGTTGTAAATTCAAGCCCCATGTTGGTGTAGACTCCTTAAAAATAAATTAAACTTTAAGGGCACCTGAGTGTCTCAGTTGGTTAAGTGACTGCCTTCAGCTCAGGTCATGATCCCAGGGTCATGGAATTGAATCCCACATTGGGGAGCCTCTCTCTCTGCAGCTTCTCCCCCTGCTTGTACTCTCCCTCTCGCTCTCTGTCAAATAAATAAAGTCTAAGAAAAAAAAAAAAAGGAAAGACAAATGGGTTTTTACAAAACAAACAGGATACAAAAAAGTTTGTGGTAATTGTTTATGCAGGTACAAGTGTTCTTTTTCATGGTCTTGAAACTCCCCAGGAGTACGAATTTATGACAGCTTCATTTCTCAGAAGTTGCTGCTTTTTTTTTTTTTTTTTTTTTTAGATTTTATTTATTTATTTGAGAGAGCAAGCCAGTGTTCTTTTGATCACAAGGTGGAGGAGGGGCAGAGGGAGAAGCAGACTCCCCATTGAGCAGGGAGCCTGACAGGGGGCTCAACAGGTGGCTCCACGGGGACCTCCACATGGGGCTCCTTCCCAGGACCCCAACGCCATGACCTAAGCCTTAGTCAAGATGCTTAACCAGCTAAGCCACCCAAGTACCCCAGAAGTTGGTGCTTTTAGTCAGATATAGGAAATTCCAAGAAAGCGTCTTTCTGCATCTATTGAATCTCACATGTGTTCAGCTTAAAATATTTATACAAATTCTGGGTTTTGAGTTGATCCCCACACATCCTATCTTTGTGAAATTGAGTTTTTGGTGATTTCTGTGATAAAAAAGCAAGTACCATGTGTTACAAAAAGAAACAAGAGGCCCAAAATGGAATTTCTTGGGCCAGGCAAAGTCACCAAACCAGGGCTTGATACTTAACCTAACTACAGTTTCAAACTTCTCCAGAAATTAAGTTTCAACCTATCAATCAGGAATTTTCTTTCTTTCTTCTTTTTTTAAGTTTTATTTTTATTTAAGTAAAGTCAACACCCAACTTAGGGCTCGAACTCACAACCCCGAGACCAAGAGTCACACATTCCTTCAAAAGAGCCAGCCAGGCCCCCAGGAGTCTTCTACTAAGCACCAATGAGGTAATTTGCCTCATGGGCCCTCTCCATTCCCACCCACCCAAAGGAAGAAGTAATCTGCACCCTTAGGCCCACTGCCCTTCCCCCTAAGGCAAACTGGTCTTGCCTGAAGCAATCCTTCCTTTTGCCGCTAACTTACTTGCTCCAACTCCTTCCTTGGAAACACTTCCATTTTGTCCACCTCCTGGGAGCACCCCTCTACTTGCTAGACAGGGTGCTGCCCATTTCATGAACCATTTAATAAAGCCAATTAGATCTTCAAATTTACTTGCTTGAATTAAAAAATAAAAATAATTTCACTTTGAAATAAACTCTATGCCCAACGTGGGGCTTGAACACAACCCTGAGATCAAGAGTCATACGTCCTGCAGACTGAGCCAGCCAGGTGCCCCAGATTTTTGTTTTTTAGCATGTGAGAAAAATTAATGTAGAATGAGGGTGATGGTGTCCAAATCTGACCCCAGAGTTTGAGAAGTTGTAGTGCCCAAGCGGTACACATCCCATTACTAGGTATAGGTTATTTAAGAATGAAGTACAAGTGACACCTGGGGGGCTCAGTGGTTAAGCATCTGCCTTCGAGGGTCCTGGGATCGAGCCTGCATCTGGCTCCCTACTCCTCGGGAAGCCTGCTTCTCCCTCCCCCACTCCCCCTGCTTGTGTTTCTTCTCTTGCCCTGTGTCTCTGTCTGTCAAATAAATAAATAAAATCTAAAAAAAAAAAAAAAAAAAGTCTGCCTTCAGCTCAGGTCATAGTTCTGGGATTGAGTCCCCCATCGCATCCCTTGCTCAGTGGGGATCCTGTTTCTCCTTCTGCCTGCTACTCCCCCTGCTTGTGCTCTCTCTCTCTCTCTCTTTCTGACAAATAAATAAAACATTTTTTTAAAGAATTTAATATGATTTTTTAAATTTATGGATTTTTATTATTTATATATTATTTATTTTTCAAATATCTATGAAACTGTTAGGACATGAATCCTTATGGTGTATGGACATAAAACTTAATAAATGGAACTGCTAGGTATTTCTTTTGAACAGGGCATGGAGGGGGGGTGCAGGGGACAGTGGCGTTGAAGACAGTCCTGAGATATAACCAGCACCAGAGGTTTAGGACCTAGTGGTGACCTATTAGGACCAAGTGGCTCTGCCCTTGAGCTCTGTGCTCAGACTTGATGCTTCTGATTCTCCTTATTAACTGCAGGCCTTTCTGGGCCTCTGTTTCCTCACCTATTAAATGGCAATTATGATAAGAGGATGCCCTATATGGGGTGTGATGAGGATTGAGTGATATGACACAGCGAAGCCTTCAGCCACAGCAGGAACCCCAGATAAATGAGCTTTTTATATAGAGAAAGCGCTGAGGATTTTCCAGAAGAATGCAATGCTCTGTGCTCCCTCTCTGCCCATCCCAGGAACAGACTGACTCAACATCCCTGCCTCTGTCTTGGGCTTTGGGACGTAAAGTCAGGTCCTAGCCCAGTGACTCTGTGATCACCAGAGACTTGCCTATAGCCTGGCAAAGAGGTTTCTTTAGCCAGTGGCAAGAAAGGAGAATCCATAGCACAACAGGAACTGTGGGGCAGCTCGTCCAACAAAGGAGAACCAACAGTTGATATGGCTGGGTTGGGCGGGGCAGGGGGTATGGGTTAGTTGACATTCACCTGAAGCTGTCATTGGATGCGCTCAAAGCAAAGTCAAAATCTAGACTGCAAAATGGACCCAAGGCCGCATTTCCTGGGAAACCACTAAGTTAAGAGAGATGTAAAACAGTGTGTTCTCTAATGCTGTCCACCTGGGCTGTAAGGTGAAGTTGCTTCTCTGGGTGAGAGTGAATTAGACACTCCAGACAAGAATGGGATGTTTTGTGTTTGCTGATACAGTTTCAAAGAGCCAAGTTCCTGCTGGCCTATGAATTTAGAGAACAAGATCTCTCAGTGCCAAAGTCATTGCTAGACCCTCCCCCGTGTAGCTGAGGCTTGGCTTTTGAAGAAATGGTGTTTCCTCTCCAACTTTGTAGCTGGCTTCATCTCTGTCACCCCTGCCCCATGAATGGCAGGGCACGTTTTTCACATCTCATTCCTTGCTCATTTTTACTTTCTCAACCCCCAGAAATAAAGGAGGTGAGGAACTCTGTGGCAGCCTGATGGGAGACAGAAGCTCCAGTCTGCCTTTTAGGCAGCAAGGGGGCTGACATCAAAGGCACCTGAGCACTCCTCCAAGTGCCCAAGGTGTGGGAGAGGTGCTGAGTGACTCAGGACAGGGCCTAGACTCCCCTGGGGAGAGAGAGCAGGCAGCTCTCTGATCCTCCCACCTGGAACAGCAGTGCAGGGAGGTCTGGCTCAGGCCCTCCCTGGTCCGCAGAGCCATCTGGTTGGATGGCTTTTCCAATAACTAGAGAGGCCCTAGTATGTTTCAGAGGGCCTCGGTCTCTATCTCCAGAGTCCGGCCCCAGCCTCCCTCCCCAGCGGACTGTCCTCTGCCTTCATTGTGCACTGATCCACCTCGGGGACCCCACACAGAAGCCATGGCTGCCTGAGCAGATGCCTTACACTTGAGCCTCAGTCTCCTGATCTAATCAGTGGGGATCAGCTCATTCCTACCTCCTAGAATTATTGGGAAGATGCAATGAGATAAAGTCAACAGACTCCTGAGCACATAAATACCAGTCCCTTCCTCCCACAACCTTCTTAGCCCCTGCCCACATCTCTTCACCAATCCCAATCCCCAAAGCTTTTGTCAGCTCACCTGAAGTCCTCACCCACCTCTGAACACTGTCTTCCCAACAGGAGAGCTGCAGTTTCAAATAATAGCTTCTTTGGGTCGCAGCCCTGAACATCGGTTTGTGAGCTGTGGGGCAGACAGCTGTGGCCTGCGTCTGAGCCTCGTACTATGTGCCCTGGCTTGTCTCTTGCCGTTTCATGGGGAGCTGCAGAATGGTGGAACCGGATGAGCCCTGTGGGGACCCGCTTGGGACCCCAGAATTGGCATAAAGATTATTTTAAGCTGAAGACATTTGAGATTCAGCAGACAGAAAAAAAATGTCTTCTAGAACCTCTTACGTGAATAAAAGCAGAAACTCCTGAGAATTAAGGATGGCCATAAATTACCTCTTTGGTGTGGGTCTGCTCTAGGAGACAGACCAAGAGCAAACATGCTCTTAGGTCCCCCCGCCCCAGGGAAGTTTTATGGTTCTGAAGACAGAGAGACCACAGGCACCAGCTTAAACAAATATCATGGCAGACTTTATCTCATCTGTTCTCCTAAAAACCCATTTGTCTTTCCTAAAGAGATTTGTTTGCTCTTCCCTTAGGAGCCTTTTCTCCTCCTCCCTTTTTCCTACTAAATTAGATATGAAAGCTCCAAATTCTAACCACCCCTTTGAGTTACTCACTGAGCACTCCCACGTATGTGCGTGTCTGCCTGACGTGTGCAGAAACCAGCTCTGTCTGTTCTCTTGCTAACCTGTCTTTTGTCAGTTTAATTGCAGGTTCCATTCACTTACCAGACGTAGAGGAAAAGTTTCCTCCTCCTAACACAGATTCTCTCCTTCACCAAATTTAGACAGGCTCTTCTGTACTCCCTCAACTAGGCCCTGGCTTTTTGACTTCCTGTGCATCTCTGCACTACCCAGTTTTAGCAAGAATCTTCCAAATAGGTTTAGAGAAAATCCTCCACTGTTGGTCTGGCCACCGTTAATATCTTTTCACTCTGGTCTGCTTTCAGCAAAAATCCTGCCAGGTCAGTTTAGCAAAGAATTACTGTGTCTCTAAGTAATTTTCTTTTCACTGACCACCCCCTGTTCCTTGGCAATAAATCCCTACTTTTCCTTACTGCATGCAGAACTGAGCATGATCTCTCTTCCCTACTACAAAACCCCACTGTAATAGCCCCTCTTGAATAGTCTGCCTTAACATCTTCAATAAGTGTCGTACATGATTCTTTCTTTAACACCCCCTCCCCCCACCCAAAGCCCTTATCATCTGGGCCAGCCCCTCACTGTATATAAGGAGAAACTGAGAATTTGGGAAATAAAACAAGAGAGGGAATAGAAGGGGTGCCTGGATGGTTCAGTTGGTTAAGCATCTGCCTTCCACTCAGGTCATGATCTCAGGGTCCTGGGATCGAGCACTGCATTGAGCCTCGCTTTGAGCCCTGGGGTCCAGACTTACCACTATCCAGCCCTGTGACCTCAGACAGGTTACTTCACTTATCTGTGTTGGAAACAAGAGGCACATGGATAACATGGGCAAATAACAATACCCATCTCACAAGACCCATCTGTTGGAGGCAGGCCCCTGGCCAGGGCGGCCTCCGCCATTAAAAGATGACGCCTGGCTAGTTGCCAGGTGAGGATTGCCTCATGAGACTAAGCGGAACGCCCAAAGAGGAAGTAAACAGCATTGGTTGCTAGCGAAGTTGTTCGTTTAGGTGTGCAGCCTGATTCGCTCGCTCCTGTACCCTGCTCGCTGATTGGTCATGTAAGCGTATATAAGTGTGTAGACTTGCGGAAATGAAGAGAGAGAAGAGAGAGAAGATGCATCCCAACCAGGGCGTCTTGTCGTCCTTGTGCGCCGAGGGGGATAAATGGCGCCGGCACCCGGGAACTAAATAAAGGAATCTTGCAAGGTAATCCGCAGGAAAGTGGGGAGTAAAGGTCCTCAGGTAAGCGGGGACATTAGCCATGTTCAAAAGTGGGAATTCCGCGGTAAAGCGGGGAGTAAAAATAGAAAAACCTTGCAAGGGAGAAGTCCGCAGGTAAGCGGGGTAAAACCACGACAAAGGTGGTGGGAAACTTGTACAAGACCGCAACAAGAAGCGGGGCGGCCTTAGAGCCGGGATTTAGCGAGTCCGCAATAAGAAGCGGGGCGGCCTTAGAGCCGGGATTAACTTGTACAAGTCCGCAATAAGAAGCGGGGCGACCTTAAAGCTGGAATTTAGCGGCGAGTGTTTAACGTCCATGTCTGTTGTCTGTGTGTTCACAATGGGATCTGAAGTATCTAAAGTGCGGTTGGAAGGGTCTTTAGAAGACATGCTGAAAGCCAATGGAACTCCACTAAAAGCAAAAACTGCTCGGGCCTTCTTGAATACAGTGGAAAAGGCG
Source organism: Mustela erminea (assembly GCF_009829155.1). Lineage (NCBI taxonomy): Eukaryota > Metazoa > Chordata > Mammalia > Carnivora > Mustelidae > Mustela > Mustela erminea. Next base: position 68,538,155 of record NC_045620.1, on the reverse strand, counting down.
GCTCCATGGTTCCTAGATGAAGGCTTGCTAAACATACCTCAATGGGACCACTTAGGGGAGGATTTGAAGAAACAGGACAATAAAACGCCTTTGCCACCCGGGACCCTGGCAATATGGACCTTAGTCCGGGGATGCCTGGTGGGGCCTAAACCCAAATGTGAATCAGCTCTACAAGAGGGAGCAGAGGCATTGGAGGAAGTGAAAGAGGAGAATTTGTCTTTGCCATTGAGGACCCGGTGCAACAGGCGAGACATTATCATAAGCTGTTCCATGTGAATGCTTTAACTTTTCACCTCAAATTTAACATAACAAAAGCACAGGCACGGGACATAGTAGTCTCCTGCAGAAATTGCGTGATCTTACTACCTGCACCGTCCTTGGGGGTTAATCCTAAGGGTTTGTTACCTAATCATATATGGCAAATGGATGTCACACATGTTTCAGAAATTGGAAAGTTAAGATATGTTCATGTCTGTAGACACCTGCTCTGGAATAATTTTCGCCTCAGTGCATACAGGGGAAAAATCCAGAGATGTTATCACCCATTGCCTACAGGCTTTTGCGGCATGGAGAAAGCCACGCCAATTAAAGACAGATAATGGTCCAGCCTATAGCCCACAACCCTTTAAAGCCTTCCTACAACAACCTGACATTGACTCGATACATGGAATACCCTATAACACACAAGGACAGGGTGTTGTGGAGCGTGCGCATCTTACAATAAAAAATGCGCTTTATAAACAAAAAGGGGGAATAGGGGACACCTTCAGGTCCCCTAAAGATAAGCTCAACACCATTCTCTTTATTTTGAATTTTTTAACGTTGGACAAAACGGGTAAATCAGCTGCAGACAGACATGCAAGTGATGCTGCTGCTTCCCCTAAGCCTTTAGTACTTTGGATGGACATCCTCACAGGAAAGTGGAATGGACCAGATCCAGTGTTAGTATGGAGTAGGGGGTCTGTATGTGTTTTTCCACAGGAAAAGGAGGCTCCAATTCGGATCCCAGAGCGGCTGGTGCATGCAGCCTTGCTTCCAAAAAACAGTCATGATGCTGAAGATGCTGATGATAACTCTGGGGATGCTACACCTCCTGCGGCAGACTCAAGGCAGAGAGCTGTGAGCAGTGGTTAAAGCATGGCTATATCCTTTACCAGTGACTAACTCTTCTCTCATATTCCCTCCTCTCCCTTTGATTACTTATCAGCCCACTCCCATATGTGTCTGGCCACCGTTCCCTTTCCTCGTAACAAATGCTAGCGAGCTGTAGGATACGTTGAATTGCACTAAGAATTGCTATCTTTCCCAGTGCTGGAATGTCACGGCCTTCAAGCTGGCTGTGATTATGCGTATCCCTACCCATGTTCCTACCCATGTTCCTATTCCAGAGGACAAGTTACCGGTGGTGCTATCCAGAAAGAAGAAAGATTTTGGTATCACAGCTGCCGTTGTGACAGCATTGGCTATATCTACAGCAGCTGCCACAGCAGCAGCAGTCTCGCTTGCTGCAACTATACCCACTGTGGAAGCCGTGAACACCCTTGCAGAAGGAACGGCGGCTGCCCTTCAAACACAGACTCAGATCAATGCACATCTGCAAACAGGAATCCTGATAGTCAACCAGAGAGTGGATTTGGTTCAAGAACAAGTGGACATATGGGGGGCCCTATTGGGACTGGGATGTATAGTACCCTTCCTGGCGATTTGTGTAACTCCCATAGCCTATACTAATGTGAGTGACTTACAGAATGTCTCCTGACAGCTCTCCCAATACTTACGGGGGAATTAGTCTGCAGAATTCCAAAACTATACTCAGCACCTGCTACTAGGCATCACAAGGATAAATAACACCAGAGTTGAGCTTGCAACCCTCCCAGAGATAATCAAAACATTGCAAGATGTGTTAACCTTTACGAAACAATGGGCTAGCATAATTGGTCTGATGATAATCCTCGTAGTGGGCTTGATTCTGCTAGTAAGGAAACTGCAAATTTGGAGGCAACAGCAAGCCATGGTGCAGGCCTTGTTAGCCATCGAGGCTGGAACATCCCCCCAAGTGTGGCTAAGTATGCTGGATCGGTAGTCAACGACGGGTAAGATTGGTGGGGGAAATATACCAACCTAAGACAGGACACAGATCATTGATATCTGCTGTCTGATGACGGGTAAGGATATTCCTCGCCACTGACAACCTAAGACAGGCACGATCCCTGCCATAAAAGAAAAAAGGGGGAGATGTCGGAGGCAGGCCCCTGGCCAGGGCGGCCTCCGCCATTAAAAGATGACGCCTGGCTAGTTGCCAGGTGAGGATTGCCTCATGAGACTAAGCGGAACGCCCAAAGAGGAAGTAAACAGCATTGGTTGCTAGCGAAGTTGTTCGTTTAGGTGTGCAGCCTGATTCGCTCGCTCCTGTACCCTGCTCGCTGATTGGTCATGTAAGCGTATATAAGTGTGTAGACTTGCAGAAATAGAGAGAAGAGAGAGAAGATGCATCCGAACCAGGGCGTCTTGTCGTCCTTGCGGGGCAAGGGCGATACCCATCTCTCATGTTGTGAGAATCAAATGAGTTACACAACTGTCCAGCAGAATAAGCACTATATAGTAATTTTTTTTTAAGGTGCTTGCTTGAGGACACCCAGTTAGTAAATGAGAACTGAAATGAACACACTTTCCTGTCTCCATGTTAAACAATACCAGGACCAAGCAAAAATAATTCAGCTGTTTGCTCCAGGAAATACCTGCTACTAAAGGATAAGATTGTAAACTAACTAAGTGGTTGACTGATCAAGACTACTGACGCAGGCAGGCCGGGTCTGAAAGGGGGTCTGGGGGTCCTAGCCAAGAGGACTCCTAGCTTCTTAAAAGAGGGAAAGAGGGAAATCAGACATGAGTCAGGAAAATCGATCTATCTACCTGTCTGTCTATAGAGAGAGATGGCGATGGATAGCCAGAGCATCCAGGAGCCTTGTCTTTGCTTAGGGTGTGGGGTTTTTATTGGTTATTGTGGTCTGGTGCATACGTCCTGGTAGGCATTCAGCAACTGGTCAGAACAAGGACATGGTCCAGGTGTCCTTTGTAAATCATTCATTCCCTGAAGCCAGGGGTCTTGGCATCAAGATGTTTGGAGTGAGAGGTCTTAGAGAACATTTATGACCCTTCTGCACCTTCACTCTTTAGATTTATCCATCATGCTAGAAGACTCCAAAGATAGCATTATCTCTTGGTCCCTTACGAGGAGGACATAGGCTGTTTGCATTACAAGGCATGTGTACAGTGGGGTGGGGGGCAGGCCCCAGCAAGAATAGAAGCTGGAGTGAAGGGAGGGGAAAACATGGCTTTTTAAAATGGGGTCCATACAGTTTCATTGTCGCACTACAGCTTGTTCACGAAGACTCTTTCAAGATCCTTGCTTTCAGCACCCACCAATCCTTTAAGTCATAAATTCTGCCTCACCCAACCACTTTCCTCCCTTGTAAGACCCAACCTCGAAAGACTTCTTTCTGGAGTTCTAAAGCCATATATCCCACTGCCTGGCTATCTCAGAGGCATCTCACTACTCAACATAGTCAAAGTGGAGCTCTTGAACCCTCCTCCCAGCCTGTCCTCTGCGGCTTCTCCATCGCAGTGAGTGGCATCTCCGTGCACAACCAGTTGCTCCAGCCAGAAACCTGGATACCTCCCCTCCCTTATTCACCACATCCAAAGCCTCAGCAGCTTCCGCCAGCTCTCCCTCCAAACACAACACAAAGCTGTCTCCTCCCTTCTCTCCACTACTGGTGCTGTCCTCCTAACTGGTCTCCCTAACATTCACCCGTTCCCCCGGCAACAGCCAGAGTCACCTTTTAAAGGCACAAATCATGTCTGGCTGCAAACCCCCCAACACACACATGTGTGTGCACACGAGCACGCACACACACACACAGCTGGAACATTCCCAGCACTTACTGCGTGGCCCTCATCTGGTCCTTTCAAGATGGATGCCCTTTGGGTCATAGATGCCATTCCCCAATCAGATTGGAGATGCCCGAGAACTAGAGCCCAGCACTGGAAGGGACTCACAGTCTGCTGAGGTCATGCTGAATGACCAATCTTCTTCCAGGCCGACCTTCCTGTGGCCATTTTGGTTCCTGATGCTTGACATCTCTGCCTTCAGCCTGTGTGCACACTGCTGCTTCTCCCTGTTGGCTTTCCTCCACTTGGCTCTTCCTTCCTTATTTTTCAGGAAGCTGCCCTGCCCCTCCAGGCAGAGCTGGGTGGCTTTCTGAGCTCCTACCACAGCCTACTGACCTGTTACAGTCTCTCCCTCCCGCTAGGCTGCAAGAGCCTGGAGGGTCTGGGTGTCCAGCTGTGCATGTCCTGTCACTGCTCATACATGTTTGATGCTGCAGACGAGAGGCTGGCTTTGGCATGCTGCTACCCCAGCAAAACACACAACCTCATAACAGGCTGTTTGCGATGGTATGGTTTGGGTAAAGCACAATCGGTGTTAGACGGTAATGAAGCAGGCGAGAGTAAGCAGTCGTAAGTGAAGGGACCAGGAGATGGCACCTCAAATGTGTCACTTTGCCATAAGGATTCTTTTGAGCTGAAGACAGCTGAGAATCAACAGATACAGGAAGAGTTCTCTGTCCTCGCCTTAATTCACCTAGAAGTAGGGCATCCGTTTTCCTAGAGAAGGTGTCCCCTTCTCCTGGACCAAGAGTTAACTCTTACCATCAGAGACAGAATTAGCATGAAGAAGAATCTGCATACACAAAACTTACTGAAATAACTGGTATCTTCTAGTAGCTTCCCCCACGTATTGCTACATCACTACCCTACTCATCCCTTCAAACCCAAACCCTCTTTCCTTTGTTAAAATGGTATTGAAGCCTGGGACTCAAACACTTTTCTGAATTTTACTTCTTTTCTGGGAACACCCATGCATGCAAATATTAATACAAATGGTGTGTCTTTTCTCCTGTTAATCTGTCTTTTGTTAGTTTAATTTGCAGGCCCCCCGGGAATTAACCTAAGAAAGGTTTTCCCTCAAGCCACTACCCTTAGGCCTAAAAGGGCAAGGAAAAGAGCCCTTCCCAGAACTGAAACTGCAGCTGTAGGAAAGAGCCTCCACCGCTGTGGCCTCAGGTAGAGAAACACAGCCACAGCTCACCCTCCAGCAGTGGGGAGGGTGGGAGGCAACTCCCTCCCCCCATCTCTTGCTAGTGACCCTCCCCGCCTGACTGACAAAAATCTGAAGCCAGAGGGCAAGGGAGCCTTGGTGGGCAAGGGAGCCTTGGTGAAGCAGTTAGCCTGCGGCCTCTGAGTAGGGAGGAGGTGGGTGGAGAATACAATGGAAGGAAGGAGAATGAGCCTAACAGGCACTGGAGCAGCGCCTCTCTGAAGTTCTCTAGGGCCCTGGGCTGCACGCAGAGATCCAAATGAGCCCTGCCTGTGACACCTGTAGGGCCACACACACACACGAAGGTAGGACAAGTCGGCTGGGTCCAGTCAGCAGGGGGCCCCTTGGAAGATGTCCTCACCACCACCCCAAGATATTCTGGTGAGCTTCCTTGGGGCCGGGGTGGAAGCCACTCTGGGTGCTGGGGGGCTGTTTTTTGTCCAGGACTGCCACCTCAGCATCCCTGAGGAAGGGGGGCCCTACCTGGCCCGTGTTTGTGACCTTCAGAACTTGTGACCTGGCAGAACATCCTGCCACCGAGCAAGACACAGTGAAAATCTGTGGGAGAAATGCGTCTCCAGGGGAGGGCATATGGACCCTCTGAACACAAGCACATACACTAAAAAAGGTAACTCCGGAGCTTCGCCCTGGAAATAGACTACCCGAAACTGGTTTTCATCCTGAGCTCCGCTCGGGTGCTGCCCTCGGTTAGGATTCGACTCCCGCATGTTGGAGTGGGCAGGGGCGTCAGGGGACCGGTGGGCAGCATGGAGAAGGGGCAAGAATTTCAGCAGTTCTCCTTTGGGCCCTGGAAGATGTAGGAGTTTGAGGATCGGCTCTTTGCAGGCCAGCCGCCTGGGGGCGATAGAGCGGCCGACCCAGAGCGGGGAGCGGACATGCAGTCCAGCCGAATGGATTCAGAAAGCTCGCCGGTGCTCTGAGGCTGGCCCGCCACGCTTGCCCACTGTCGCCGGGTGCGTCCGGCTCTCGGTAGAGGTCAGAACCCAGAACAGATGTCCGCCGCTAAAGGCCCGGGCCCCACCGCCGCGTCCGGGCTGCTGGGGCTGCAGGGCGGCGCGCGGCCACCAGGGGTCACTCTTCGCCAGTCGCTCAAACCAGGGATCCTGCGCGGGCTTTACCCCGACCTCCTCCGCAGCCGCCTCTCCCTGCGCTCCCAGGCCTGGCCCCCATCCGTCGATTCGGTGCCAGCACCCCAGACCCCTTGCCTTGCGCCCGTGGGGCCAGAGAAGGTGTGCTCAGTGAAGTAGGGTCACCAGGTGAAATACAGAACGCCTAATTAAATTTGAATTTCAAATAGACGACACTTCTTGAGTGAGAGCTAACACAATAGGTTAGCTGAATTTGGCTACCTCATTTGGAGTCAGACCCTTGCATTCAGATTCCAGCCTCACTATTCACCGAGTGACAGGAGCAACGCTCTTCACTTCTCTGAGCCTCAGTTTCCTTGTGTATAAAATGGGCAATGATACTGACTCACAGAGTAATGTGAAGTCTGTCGTTTCAGCTAAGGGTTCAAAACACGGCAGCATGTTCTCATTTCTCAAAAGCTATTGGTTCCTGACTGTAGAGATGCAGTGTCTTCTAGCTACAAGCTGACCAGAAGGGGAGACTTGCAAGAGACCAAAGACAGCCGGAGGGGAGAGGCAGGAGCAGGAGTCTGAACTGGACCCCCAGGGTGCGAACTGAGACCATCAACACCCACCAGGCTTACAATCCACGTGAACATGACTTTACTCATCCACTGGCTTTATTAACTGACTTTACTATTATAGGAAACTCTTGCCAAAGACGGTAAAAGTTGCAAATAATTTTATTGTTCATTCCAGGAACTTCCTGGAAAGATCATTTAAATTTAAGTCCCTCTCTCCCTGCCCGCAACCCTGGAAACATTTTTGGTTTTCACTGTTGCAGAGGGAGGGGCTCCTGGCATCTAGTGGGTACTGGCCAGAGATTCTGTTAATATCCTACGATGTACAGGACAACCACAGGGAATTATTTAGCCCCAAACGTCAAAAGCGCCAAGGTTAAGAAACTTCTGATTTAAATGAACATCAGGAGCGCCTAGGTGGCTCAGTGGGTTAAAGCCTCTGCCTTAGGCTCAGGTCATGATCCCACGGTTCTGGGATCCAGCCTGGCATCAGGCTCTCCGCTCAGCAGGGAGCCTGCTTCCCCCTCTCTCTGCCTACTTGTGATCTCTGTCTGTCAAATAAATAAATAAGATCTTAAAAAAATAAAATGAACATCAAACTGTACGATTCTTCAACAGGGAACAACAAGAGACCGTTTATTTTCCAAGACTCTTCAAAATCTTTGCCTCCAAACCCTTGCCTTGCTGTGTGCATCCATCCTAAATCCTGTAACGTGACTCTCTTACCCAGTTCTAAGCAAGTCGCTGCACTGAAATAGCCACTTTAAACCAGCCTTGGCCCTTCTTCCTCCAAGATGCTCCTAAGACCACAGTCTTAGGAAACTATTGATTGGCTATAGCTTAAAGCCTAGTTGGCTATTTGTGATTAGTAGTGTTCTGCCTTGTCATGTTGAGAACAAACTTAACTTTGACCATTTTGATGGTCATTTCAAGGAGCAGGCGTCCCACAGGCCCTTCCCCTGCCTCACCATGTTGTAAGCCGAGTGGCTCAGGGGTCTCCATTCCTGTGTGGGAGGAGGAGGAGGGTAGGGATCCAGCCCCGGGTCTCTGGGGACGGGTTCAATACCCCCGTACCCCTGAGTGGGCACACCCATCATGTAGCCTCCCATCTCCCCTCTGGCCTGCTCCCATGTTCAGACTGTGCAGACCCACCCAGATTCAGACTGACATACAGGAGACCTGGGTTCTTTCTCTCTGACTCTCCAGTTAACCCTGGGGACAGCTCTGGAGGTCTTTCGTTATCTGATGAGACATAAAGTGCAAGGCACTCTGAAGATTACAGAAGCAAGGAATGGCCCTCATCCTTCATCAAGTGAGTTCCAACTCCCTGGCCTGTCAAGTTTAAAAATGACTGAAAGAGAAAAGGAAAAAAGAAGTAAAAAAGAGGAGCAGCCATTCTCAACCACGGAGGTACCCAGTTCCCAACACCTGTTAACATTGGTCATGTTTCCTTGTAGCCTTTAACTTATGCATGTAACCTATGATCATAGCCCCTACAATGTCACCCTCTTTTGTTCACAAAGGGCCTATATGAGAAAACTCAAATCGAAGTCTGCAAAGGCCTCAAGGTTACAATGTTGTAACCTAAGGACAATCACAAACAGCCCAGTCCACTAGGCTTTAAGCTACAGCCAATCAATAGTCTCCTTACTTTCCTTCTGCCTTTTCTCCATAAGGTGTCTCCCTGAGTTCTCATCTGTGGGGTCTCCAAACTACTTCCAGTTTGGAGCTTCCAAATTCCGAATAATTTTTGCTCAAATAAACTCTTAAAAATTTTAAATATGCCTCAGTTTATCTTTTTTAAAAAAGATTTTTTAATTACTTGAGAGAGAGTGAGGGAGAACACGAGTGGGGAGAGGGAAGCAGTAGGAGAGGGAGTAGCAGGATCCCCACTGAGCAAGGAGACGGATGCAGGGCTCAATCCCAGGACCCTGGTATTATTGATGAAGTTCTAGAACCTAGGTGAGGTTCGATGGGCTGAGGTCTGGAGCCGATGATCAAGAAAGAATTCTTGAGACATCTTTGGTGCAAAATGGTGGTTTATTAAAGCACGGGGACAGGACCCGTGGGCGGGAAGAGTTGTGAGGAATGGCAGGTTATGTACCCTGCGGTTGGGGGAAGGGGAGGGGAAGGGAGGTTTCAGTGGAGTTTTCATATGCTAAAGAGGGCCTACAAGGTGCCAGGATGTCCAAGGCCTACCTGAGGCTTTGCCCTTGCAGCTTGATCAATGTTGTCTTTAGACCAGCTATTAACATTAAGACAGTTGGGAGACTTTTTGGTGGGGTGTCACAATCCTGCTATCAATCATCTTTTTTTTTTTTTTTTAAAGATTTTATTTATTTATTTGACAGAGAGAAATCACAAGTAGGCAGAGAGGCAGGCAGAGAGAGAGGAAGGGAAGCAGGCCCCCTGCTGAGCAGAGAGCCCGATGTGGGACTCGATCCCAGGACCCTGGAATCATGACCTGAGCCGAAGGCAGCGGCTTAACCCACTGAGCCACCCAGGCGTCGCTATCAATCATCTTTGTTAGTGAGATTTAGGACATTTGTAAGCCAAGGGAGACTCCTGTCTAGCAGGATTGTGAGCTCTGCAAGTTAACTATTTGCTTATTGTTCATGGCAGTCAGGGCTGCCTGAGGGATGCTACACATATGACAGAGGGGGAGCGGATGGAGAGGGGGGTGCAAGGCGCCAGCTTTTGCTTTGTCTTCAGCCAGCTTCGTGCTCCCTCATCATTATGACTTGAGATGAAAGCAGATACTTAACTCACAGAGTCACCCAGGCATCCCTCAGTTTACCTTTTAACAAGGTCAATGGCTTCAAAATATTGCATCAGGTAGATATAACCTAGTGTTTACTTAAGAATTCTCCTATGACCGGATACTGCTATTTTTTTACTATTATAAATAATACTGCAATGAACATCTTTGAACAGAAGGCCCACTTTCCTCTTCCTTCAGTTATTGGTGTGGGATCAAGCCCACCAGCAAAGAGTTTGCTTCTTGAGTGCAGTGAGAACCTCACTTATGTGTGCTTACTTGAGAGCTTACCACAGGGCACATAGTCAAAACTTGTTGGCCAGTTGGGTGATGGTGATGATGCTGTCCTACAGCTCTCCACCCTCCTAGTCCTTGTGTGATTTTCGCCTTCCTTTGGCTGCTACCAGTCATATGATCCCCTTCTCACAAGACTTTGGTTTGACTCATGTCACCTCTCCAGGTCGTCTTATCCTTGATCCACATAATTGATGCTTGAGTCTGGCTGGACACTGAAGTCATCTGGGGAGTTTTAAGGCAAGCAGCCTCTGGATTTGTCACCAGAGAGTCTGATATAACTGCTCTGGGGATGGGTTCAGGTAGTGTACTTTTTAAAAAGCTCAGTAAATGACTGTTAAGAGCAACCACAGTGGAGAACTCTTGAATTGAATAGTCCTTGAGGTGCCTTCCAGCTTTCATGACCTGTGAGCTTTGACTGGGTTACAGCTATGAAGCAGAGACTGTATCAGATTGCTCTGGAGAAACAGACTATACCGATCATTATTTTTAGGAGTATACAGTTAAACTCTGGGAATCTCTAGGGCAAAAATTCATAATCCTTCTGCATCTTCTGGAAATATCCTGGCTCTCCATCACCCTCTCCAATCAATGGCCCTTCAAAGACTGCAAGCCAATCTAGCCTCTGATTATTCACATTTCACAGATGCAAAGGTCCTAAAGACAATCAGGGTCCTGCTGCTAGTGGAATTCCTGTGTTTTTAACAATTCTGCTTATGGTACCTTGGCCTACTGAATATTTTAAGCTGAGGGAACTTGAGAAAACACAATCACAAGAAGGAGGGACTGCCTGATCTTCCCCTCACAGAAAACCCTCCTGTGAGAGGTGTCCTCCCTCTACCAGGAGGCAAGGAACATTCCTGTCTCCAAAGATGGAGGGACAGCCAGGAGGAATAGGGGGGTGCTAGCTATCGCCCAGCTGACTACCCACTGCCATGACTTTCCACTCTTGTCAAACCTGGCATAAAGTGGCTCTGGTTTGAGAGCTTCTTCAGGCCTTCATTTACTTCTGAGGGCTCTTCTGTCATGTAAAGTTTACAACGAATTAATTTATAGGCTTTTTTTCTTGTTAATCTGCCTTGGGTTACAGAGCCCCAGCAGAGAACCTAGAGGAAGCAAAGTCTCTCCTTCCCTATGATCCCACCGCCATGACTTGGATTTTATTTATTTATTTATTTATTTATTTATTTATTTATTTGACAGAAAGTGAGAGAATACAAGCAGGCAGAGCAACAGAGGGAGAGGGAGAAGCAGGTCCCCCACTGAGCAGGGAGCCGGATGCTGGGCTCAATCCTAGGACCCTCTGATCATGATCCGAGCAGAAGACAGCCACTTAACCAACTGAGCCACCCAGGCACCCGCCCTGACTTTGATTCTTGAAGGTTTCCTTGTGTCATTAATGGCAGAAATGCCAGAAATGAGGTCTCACGCTCCCACTGTGGTCTTCTGGAGCTTTAGGCAGTAAACTGAGAAGATAAGACAGTGGCAGGGATTAGGAGGGAGTTAGTGGAGGGCAGAAGCGGGTTGGGGGGTGGCTGGGGGTGGTGGTAGTGGTTGTGGTGGTGGTGGTGGTGGTGGTGGTGTGGGCGGGATGTGGCTGCTGAGGAAGCAGCAGGAGGGGAAGAGACTGTGCCTGTCAGCTGAGAGCCAGGGCCATTCAAGTCAGACAGTAAATGAGTTTTTCTAACAGCTCATTCCAGGATTCAGTAGTGAAATATTGCCTGGATGTATTCGAATCACCTTCAGGGGATGGTGAGACACCCCCAAAGAGATTAAAGTGACTTCCCTAGAGAATCCCAGGACTTAATGATAGCTCAATAAGGAACGAAAAAAGAAAGAAAAGAAAAAAAAACCACCCACTGCCATTTAGGAGAAAATAATGATTTCCTCCTCCTTGTCAGCAGACACGGGGCAACGTAGAGTAGGGCAGCTAGGAATACAGCCTGCAGGAGGATGGAAAATTACTATGGGCTTCCAGACTGGGGCTTCTTCTTGAGCCACCGAATTTCTGAGAAAGTGAGAGAAGCAGGGTGGGGAGCAGTACCCCCATGGCTGGGGTCCAGACTGCTCTCTCCCTGGGATGAAATGCAAACTTCCTATCTGCATAAAGGTTCCTAAAGTCTTTATGAAATGACCCGGGGCACAGAAGACTGAACTGAAGCATGTCTTCTGCACTGTAGTTCTCTTTTCTTACATTTAGAACATTTGCCAGGGGACGCCTAGGTGGCTCAGTCAGTTAAGCGGTGAAGCATCTAGACTGGCTCAGGGCATGATCTCAGGGTCCTGGGACCAAGCCTTGCACTCAGCAGGGAGTCTGCTTGTCCATCTGCGCCTACTCCCAGTCATGCTGTCTCCCTCTCGAATAAATAAAACCTTTAAGAAAAAAAAATTGGCCCAAATTTCAAACTTTTAACTATAACAGACTGAATAGCCTCACACTGACACTCAGATCTGATTTTATATGCCTTCACCCTCCAAACAGTGAGATGTTTGCTTCCTGTTTCATAAAGGAAATGAAATGAGTTAAATGAGAAATACTTCCCCAATGGAAATAAAACACTACTTGCTCATTGCAAAGATGATTTTATGTCTTCTACATGGTGGGGAATACTTGCTGAAACTAAACCCATAGACGTCTCAACAGCTTTATCTGCTCACTCTATTTTGGGCTCCATAATGGAAGCAATCTCTGTTGGCAGACATTGTTCTCCCAATAATTTTTTGAGCAGTTAAATTTTTTTCTTCTCCTTAATGCAAAAAAACGGACTGCATCCCCTCTCTCTGGACAGATAATCTGGAGCCAGGGCAGGGATGGGCAGGTAAGAGGGAGATAGCGTGTTCCCAAATGGATTTTGTGTTGATTCAAAATATATAAAAGAGGGATGCCTGAGTGGCTTTGTTGGTTAAGCAACTGCCTTTAGCTCAAGTCGTGGTCCCAGGGTGCTGGGATCAGCCCCGCGATGGGCTTCCTGGTCAGTGAGGAGTCTGCTTTTCCTTCTCTCTCTCCCTCTGCCCCTCCCTACAGCTTGTTCTCTTTCTCTCTCATTCAAACAAATAAAAATTTAAACATTATGTATATTTAAAGATTCACAGATTACTCTTCACCCATAGGTTTCTAGAAATGTTTGAGACTTGAGGACACAGAAAGGTTCCCAATGGCCCTGCTGATGTTCCTGTAATCCCACTGTGAGAGCATTTGTGCTCAACAACAGAACACCACAGCCTAGCTCTGGGGGCCAGGCCAGCTCCTGGCTCTCGGGTGCTGCTTTTCTATTTCTCATTATTGCCTTTAATAATGGGATATTGATAGTGTTCAAGATGATTTCTCAGTTTAGAAAGCCAAAGGGACAGGCCCCATAACAGGTAAGCATTGGCAGAGGAGGAAGCCCATGCACTTGATCTGTAGGAAGCTACATGAGACATCTGAGCAAGGTGGGAACAGCCCATGTGCCTTAAATGGCCTCAGTCATGATGTCACTGTATAGCCACTGGTGCACATGATTGTAGCTTTGAATTATCAAGGGAGGGTTGAGTTCTTCTTCTCCTTCTTCTTTTAAAAAATTTTTTTAAAGATTTTATTTATTTATTTGAGAGAGAGATTGAGGAGAAGGTCAGAGGGAGAAGCAGACTCCCCATGGAGCTGGGAGCCCGATGTGGGACTCGATCCCGGGACTCCGGGATCATGACCTGAGCCGAAGGCAGTCGTCCAACCAACTGAGCCACCCAGGCATCCCTCCTTCTTCTTTTTTATTTAAGTAATCTGTATACTTAACGTGGGATTCAAACGCACAACCCCAAGATCAAGAGCTTCATGCTCTTCTGACTGAGCCAGCCATGTGCCCCACGGTTGAGTTCTTTGAAAGAACGCAGTTAAAAAGCAATCCATTTTAGAACTATGATTGTAAAAATTATTAAAATATTTGGGGGAAAAGTGTTTAGCCTTGGAGTAGATGTAGCCCCCTAGATTTTAGCTTTCCCATTCCAGCGGGAAAGGCCTGAATAACCCCTCTGGGAGATCCCTGGACTTTCTTCGCACACAACTCCTGGTCCAATGAGGGAAGCAGGTCCCACTGTTGAGGAGCCCCTGATGGATCCAGACAGATATGCCAGGCTGATGGAGAAAGGATGGACACAGGAGAGGCCCAGGCCTTGCTTGCTTGTTGTAGGGGGTCTGTGACTGTGGCTCAGCCTTCAGCCTCGTGGTGTGGGACACAGTAGGCAGAGCTCAGCTTGGCCTTTTACTACCAGCCAAATCATATGGCTCGCAAAGCCTCTTTTCTACAAAATGTCATAAGAGGGAGCTCGTCTCAGGTGAAATAGCAAAGAGGAGCTATACACTGAACTTCCAGGAGGACCACAGCCATGTGATAAGCTGGCCATTAAACAGCTTAAAAACTAGAGCGCCTGGGTGGCGCAGTCTTTAAGGGTCTGCGTTTGGCTCAGGTCATGATCCCAGGGGTCCTGGGATAGAGCCCCACATCAGGCTCCCTGCTCAGCAGGATGCCTGCTTCTCCCTCTCCCACTTCCTCTCCTTGTGTTCTCTCTCTCACTGTCTCTCTCTCTGTCAAATAAATAAATACAGTCTTTAATAAATAGCTTAAAAACCTGAGACATTGTCCTGGGAAAAAATTCCACAGTTCAGCAGTTGTGGAATGTTAGCGTGAGCGTAGAAAGAAGGGGGAAGATTGAGGTACATAAAGCTAATACAATTAATAGTGAACATTTATCAAGGGCTTCCTGTGTGCCAGGCACTCTTCTGTTTCCACATGCTATTGCTGTCCCCACAACCATGAAATAGATATTACCATTTTCTTCACCTCACAGAACAGGAAACTGAGGCACATGGAAGTCAGGTAACTTTCCCAAGTTCTAGTGAGACTGGGAGCCAGGATTTGAGTGCGAGGCAGCAGGTCCCAGAGTCTTGTTCTAGCAGTCTCCCTTACACTAGACCCACCACTTGATAAACCAGGAACCGTGGTGTGGCTTCTGATCAGGCAACACCTGTAAGCCTATGGGTTCTGCAGACAAAGGTGGAATCTGCAGGTGGATTCTAAGATTTATGGGAAAAAGCAAAAGAACCAGAATAGATAAAACAATTTTGAACAAGAACAATGCTGGAGAGTCCATGGTACCTGCTTTCCAATTTTTTAAAAAAGATTTTATTTATTTTTATTGATAGACAGAGATCACAAGTAGGCAGAGAGGCAGGCAGAGAGGGAGAGGAGGACACAGGCTCCCTGCTGAGCAGAGAGCCCGATGCGGGGCTTGATGTGGGGCTTGATGCGGGGCTTGATGCGGGGCTTGATCCCAGGACTCTGGGATCACGACCTGAGCTGAAGGCAGAGGCTCCAACCTGCTGAGCCACCCAGGCACCCCCGATTTCTAATTTTTATCATAAGCTATAGTAGTTAAGACAGTGTGGTATCAGAAGAAGGAGGCCCCAAAACAAACAAACAAACAAAAACAAAAACAAAGAAGAAGAAGAAGAAGAAGGAGACCCATTTAGATTGGTAGAATAGAAGAGAATCTAGGAGGGGATCCACATTCATATGATCAATTGATTTTTGACAAAGATGCAAAGGTAATGGAAAAAGTGTAGGCTTTGCAAGGAATAACACTGGAACAATTAGATATCCATATGCAAAAAAATGAGCCTTGATCCACACTTGGTACTCTATAAAAAATGGGCTCGAAAAGATAATAGACATAGACATAAATATAAAACTTCTAGGAGGAAATATTGCAGCTTTGGGTTACTCTGAGATTTCGGAGATATGATGTGAAAAGTGCAACCCTTAAAAGGAAAAAATTAAAAACCTGGGTTTCATCAAAATTAAGCATTTCTTTTATTCTAAAGATACTGTTTTAAAAGAATGAGGGGCGTAGGGAGACTGCTTCCCTTCCTCTCTCTCTGCCTGCCTCTCTGCCTACTTGTGATCTCTGTCTGTCAAATAAATAAATAAAATCTTAAAAAAAAAATGAATGAAAAGATAAGCCACAAACTCGGAGAGACTGTTTGCAAAATGTATATCTGATAAAGGAATCCAGAATATACAGAGAACTCACAAAACTCACTAATAAAAAACCCATTTAACTTTTAAAAATAGGTATAGTATTTGAACAGACACTTTCCCAAAGCCAATATATGGATGGCAAAAAAAGCACAGGCAAAAGGTTCAACATTCTTAGTCATCAGGGACATGCAAATTTAAACCACAGTGAGATCCACTACACCTCAATTAGAACGGTGAAAACTAAAAACCCAAGCTCCAACGAGAATGCAAAGCAACAGAATGCTTGTACATTGCTGGTAGGAATGCAAAATGACACAGCCTTTTCAGAAAATCAGTTAGGCAGTTTTGTATAAAGTTAAACATTTACCATACAACCCAGAAAACACACACCTAGCTTTTTACCCAAGAGAAATGAGAATCTGCGTATAGCCGTTTTGTTCACAATTGCCAAAAACTAGAAACCCAGATACCCCTCTAATAAAGCATAAATGAATAAAAGAGGATGCATTCATACAACAAAAATGTTATTCAGCAATAAAAAGGAATGAACTCTTGATGTTTGGAAAAGCATGGATGAATCTTAATTGCCTTATGCTAAGTGAAAGAAGCCAGACTCAAGGCGACACACTGTATGTTTCCATTTATATGACATTTGGGAAAAGGCAAAACTATAGGGATGGAAAACAGATCAACAGTTGCCAGAGGCTGGGTTGGGGGAAAAGTCGACCACAAAGGGACATGGAATTTTTTTGTGGCTGAAGGAACTGTTCTAGATTTTGATTGTGATGAATGACTACAGTCAAAGCTCATAAGACTAACCCCAAAATGGTGAATTTTACTATATGTAAATTATACCTTAATTTTTTAAAAGGAAGGAGGAAAAGAGGTTGCAACAGCTTGTGGGTATAGGGGAGCAAAATTTGCAACTCCAAAATGTGTCTTTTTGGCATGTAAATTATTTTAGGCTGATTATTTTTAAAAAACAGAAGATTTAAGAAGTTTTTCTTTCTGCCTGCCCCCCAACTGCCTAAAAGATTAAGACGGAAGACCTGTTCCAGGAAAGGAGCTATCACATAGATAACGACAGTATATGAACTGGGGTGGCAGACAGGGAGGAGCCTAGCAAAGTCTGTTACTGTTCCTTTTTGTGGCCCATTGTTTCTGGATGGCACAGAAAACATTTGTTTGCCAGACATTTATTCTTTTTCATCTTCTTTGAATTGTCTTCTTTCCCTTTCAAGTCCCCCACCCCCTCCTCTTTAGCTCTGGATGGTAGATAAGTCTCAATCGCCTGACTGCCTATAGGCCTCATATCCTTAGGGAGCCCTCTTTTGTACTATATCTAATTAAATTTTATTTTCTCCTGTTGACTTGTCTCATGTCAGTTTAATTCTTAGATTAGCCAAAAGAATCTTGAAGGGTAGAGGAGAATTTTCTTCCCCATTATGGAGCACTGACCAAGGTTGGCAAATTCTATGAGGGATCTTCAAGAATATGGCTGGCGTTCTTACAAGCTCCATCAAGTATATATTTCCAGGCCAGAGAAACCTTCCAAATTCCAGACCCTTTGCAGCTTGCTAATTGGTGACATAAAACCTGAGGGTGACTGGACTCCTCTGAGGCTCTTGTCCACATGGAAAAAATGGTAAGAGCATAAGAATATAAGCTAGAGTTCAGCTCATAGGGCAAGCAGCCAGGCCAGCTGAACCCCCCATCTCTCAGCATTTCCCAAACCCATTCTGGTTTCTTCGGGTGATGCCTTCCTTTCCCAAGTGACCTGGGGAGCTGTCAATCACGATGACATTTACTGATCCCACCCCCATCCCAGGAACAGACATATGAGCCAGGGTGATACAGCAAACTTCTCCTTTCTGCAGGCTACCATCATTCATTCAGGGAGGGCACATGACCCAGGCAAGGCCAAACAACATCTTCCTGGAGATTGCCAGATAGATGTTGGGAGAGACAATTTCTCTCTTCATGGAGGTTACAAAATTGGGGATATTTATTTGGGGCCCCTAGGTGGCTCAGTCACTGGGCATCTGCCTTTGGCTCAGGTCATGATCCCAGGGTCCTGGGACTGAGCTCCCAGTCAGGCTCTCTGCTCGGTGGGAAGCGTGCTTCTGTTCCCCCTACTTGTGTTCCCTCTCTCAGTGTCTCTCTCTGTCAACTAAATACAATATTTTTTTTTTTAAGATTTTCATTTACTTGACAGACAGACACACAGCAAGAGAGGGAACACAAGCAGGGGGCTGGGTGAGGGAGAAGCGGGCTTCCCACTCAGCAGAGAGCCTGATGTGGGGCTGCATCCCCGGACTCTGGGATCATGACCTGAGCAGAAGGCAGACATTTAACGACAAAGCCACCCAGGGGCCCCAAATAAATAAAATCTTTAAAAAAAAATTGGGGATATTTAGAACCAAGACTACTGGTGCTCATCTTGCCTGGAGAAGGGAATCAACAGAGCAGAGAGATGGGGCCAGGGCCCTAATGACATGCTCTGAGCCCCTGGATCCAGTCATGCAGGAAGCAAGAACCACCCTTGAGCTTCCCAATTACCGAACCATTAAATCCTCTTTCCTCTTGACTGCTTTCTCTCTGCCTCAGAGTCTTCACTGACAAACAGGTAAATACTGCCCTGTGGTCATGCGCTTCTGATAATTCCATTCACATGAGTTCAGCCAACGTAACCAACGTGGGCTTTGTGCCAGACACTGGGGACAAAGGGGTCTAGGAAGACATAGTTCTTGCCCTGGAGGATCTCATAGTTTCATGGAGGAGACAGACAGCTCAGCATATGGTAAGCGTCAGATAGAGGTTAGCTAATGTGAGAAGCTAAAAGAACCCAGAAGCCTAGCACTCACCCCAGTGTGAGACTTAAACAGCGCATCTTGGAGATGCCTGCCAAGTTGAGTGTTTAAGCAAGTGGAAAGGGCAGAGGAAGGGTCTTTTGAGCAGAGGCATTAGCAGAGCCCTGGCAGGGTGGAACAGCATGATGCATGCAGAGAAACACAAACCTTTGGGTGTTCCTAGAGGAGTGTCCAGCAAAACTCGCTGTGTGGTTGATAGATGATAATGTTCTATCTCTATGTTGTCCATTATGTAAGCTCTAGCGATTAAGCACTTGAAATGTGGATAGCGCAACTGGGGAGCTAATTTTTCATTTTATTTCATTTTAATTAAAATTTAAAGAGCTGCATGCAGCTGGTGGCTTCCATCCCGGAGAGCACAGTGGCTCTAGGCAGCACAGTCAGGCAGGAGAGGTAAGAGCCAAAGCTGGCCACAAGAGCTCAGTGAAGGGCTGTGGAGACCACATGAAGGGTTGTGGACTTTAACCTGTAGGCAATAGGAAGTCTTTGGAGGCTTGCAACTGAAAAGCAACTTGGGCCATGGCATTGGCCTTGGGGACTGGGGTGGAGCCGAGGAAGCCTGGGGTTAGATGCTGTAGCTTGAGGGAGAAGTTATGAGACTCTGAAACATGGCAATGCAAAAGGGCTACTGAGAAGGCCACTGATTCCAGAGGCTTTTAGAAGACAGGATCAGCACGACTGGTGGTCTCTTGGCATCTCCTTCTTGGGAAGGTTTACAAGAAAGATGGATTCTTGGGTGGTGGGCCTGTGAAAGGGCGCTGGGACAGGGCCTGGGATAGGATGCGGTGGCAGCTGCCAGGTTCCCAGCTTCCTCTTCCCTATAAGGCAGGCTCTGTCAAGGTCAAAGACGCAGTTGAAGAGACATCATGCCCGGCTGTTGTTTTTCTTTACCTTGAAGGATCATGGCAGCTTTGAAAACTACTGACTCAGATTGTAAATATTGACACCAATTTCCACATTACCAATTGCAGGAGTGGGAAGGCTCCCAAAAATACAGAGAGGCAGTGAAAGCCTTTGGTAATTAAAATAACACCTGAATAATGCAGTAAAGTCAAAGTATCATTGAGAATCAGAGACTGCCCACTCATGGGATTTCCTCAGATGGGGAGGTGGGGAGAAGGCTTCCTTTAACTTTAAGGCAGGGCTGTGCCCCTGATTTCAGGATGGGAATGGGAGCCTTGAGACAAAGTTTTTGTTGTTGTTGTTTTCTAATCAAAGAGATTATCCTTTCTCTGAGATGTGCTGTTAAGATTCCATCCATCCCTGGTTTTCTATGATTCATTCATTCCCTCATCAAATATTTATTGAGCACCTGCTAAGTGCCAAACCCTCTTCAGGAAGCTGGGACCATTGGGACCAAAACCATGGACCTTGCCTTGAAGGAGCTCTGAGTTTCACGGGACAATTATAATACAGTGAATAACATTCCCTGAGACCCATTACGTCTCAGGCACTCTGCTGGATGCATTTTAAATGAACTTAATCTTTCTAAAACCCTATGAGGTAGGAACTATCATGATCCCAATGTAGAGATGAGGAATTAAAACACAGAGTCCTTTTTTTTTTTTTTTAAGATTTTATTGATTTATTCATCAGAGTGAAGGAGAGAGAGAAAACACAAGCAGGGGGATCAGCAGGCAGAGCGAGAAGCAGGCTCCCCACTCAGCAAGGAGCCTGATGTGGGATGTGATCCCAGGACCCTGTGACCATGACTGAGCTGAAGCCAGACACCTAACCAACTGAGCCACCCAGGCATCCCTAAAACATAGAGGCCTTAAGTAACTTACCCAAGAATCTAGAATGCACTCAGTTAAATACTTAGACTTAAGTCCTAGCATAGCAAACTTCCTCTGTTGAGACTGTTTATACACATGGACAATGGCCAGACCACATAGAAATATAGGTTTCTGACCCACTATCTATAGCATCTAGCCCAGGAAACCAGCCCAGTAACCAGCGCAGGAAGCCAGCTTGCTCTCTATCAGTCAGACTTACAAAAAGTCAGACCACCACCTGAGCAACCAGCAAAGGAAGCCAACCAATAACCCCAGTGACCAGTGCCCCAGAACAGCCAGGATGTGATTAATAACCAACAGCTTCCTGGATTACAACTTAGGACCCACCAGGGGAAGTAAAATATGAGCCCCTAACTAACCTCAAAACTTGCCCTGCAATTAGTAGCTCATCTTGAGCCTCCCATGCCAACAGCCTCCGACCTGAGCCTGTCTGAAGCCTTCCCTTTTCCACCATGACCCTTCCCCACTCAGCCTGCCTCTGTGCTGCCCACAGCAGGTGATCGCGGCTGGCTCTCTTGTTTATTTCCGCACTGCAAAGGCCCAGATATAGAGTATTTTGGGCTTTCTGGGCCATTCCGTCTCTGTACCAACTACTCAGTTCTGCTGTTAGTGTGTGAAAGCAGCCACAGATGATATGAATGTGCGTGGCTGTGTTCCACGAAAACTTTATTTAGAAGAACAGCTCGTGAGCAGGATTTGGTCCATAGGCCTTAGTTTGCTGAACCTGGTATTAAGATATGCTGCTCCTTTGACAGAATGTCACTACAAACTCTAAGCTTCCAGAAAAAAGTATTGAAACCTTTCTTTTATAGAGCGGGCTTTCCTTTCTAAGGCACTTTAGAAAAAAAAAAAAAGATTTTATTTATTTGAGAGAGAGAGAGAAAGCACAAGCAGGGGGAGGGGCAGAGGGAGAAGCAGACTCCCCACTGAGCAGGGAGCCTGATGTGGGACTTGATCCCAGGACCGTGGGATCATGACCTGAGCCACAAGCAGATGTTTAACTGACTGAGCCACCCAGGCACCGCTGTAGAGCACTTTCACATCTAAAATATGTTCTGGGACCCATAGCAACAAGACATTCTCAGGAGGCCAGCAGGGTGTCCTACAATTCACCTTGGTTCTGACTGTCTACCAGCGACAGCATCAGCTGCCACAGGCTGAAGGCTCCGTCCCACAAGCCCGCCCTCCACACTTCAGGCTGCCACCTGTGCTTCTGGCTGACTGGCAATAGATGGGAGAGTCCAACAAGCCGTCCTTGGACCGAGACACCAGTCACAAGTTACCTGCACTTCTGATGGGCTACATATCCGAGGTTCTCAGAATTCCCTGCTCTGGTTTGATGAATTTGCTAGAGAGGCTCACAGAACTTAGAGAAACACTTTACTTACTAGGTTACCAGTTTCTGATGCCAGAACTCAGGAACAGCCAGACGGGAGAGACGGAAAGGGCGTGGAACTTCCTGGCTACCTCAAGGGTCACTCTCCCCAGTTCCCCACATGTTCACCAACCCAGAAGCTCTCTGAACCCCAAGCTACTGGGATTTTGATGGAAGCTTCGTTACACAGGCATGATCAATCCTCAATTCCACTTTCAGTCCCTCTCCCTTCTCAAGAGAACAGGGGGTGCAGGCGAGGCTGGGAGTTCCAAGCTTCTAATCACGGCTTGGTCTTTCCATCCAGAAGCCCACCCGGAGTCACTTCATTTTAACAAAATTTACTCCTGTCACCCAGGAAATGATTGGGGGTTCAGGAGCTCTGTGCCAGGCACCAGGGGCAGAGGGCAATATGTATTTTCTACTATTTCACAGTATTAATTTAGTCCTGCCAGATGATGAGCTCTTTGAGGTTAAAGACAGTGTTTTAGAGGCACCTGGGTGGCTCAGTCAGTTAAGTGGCTGCCTTCGGCTCCGGTCAGGATCCCAAGGTCCTGGGATAGAGCCTTGAGTCAGGCTCCCTGCTCGGTGGGGAGCCTAGCCTGCTTCTCCCTCTGCCTGCCTATGTTCTCTTGCTCTCTCTGTCAAATAAATAAATAAATAAATAAAACACTGTGTTTTTTATTTATTTATTTATTTATTTATTTATTATTTATTATTTTTTTTAAAGATTTTATTTATTTATTTGACAGAGAGAGATCACAAGTAGATGGAGAGGCAGGTAGAGAGAGAGAGAGAGGGAAGCAGGCTCCCTGCTGAGCAGAGAGCCCGATGCGGGACTCGATCCCAGGACCCTGAGATCATGACCTGAGCCGAAGGCAGCAGCTTAACCCACTGAGCCACCCAGGCGCCCCTTGTTTTTATTTTTATTTTTATTTTTTTTTCATTCTTCTGTTCTCTGCAGGGTCTACCTTGTACCATGCAGGGCATATAGATAACCAGCAGATGTTTGTTCAAATGAGTTGAGTTGATTTAAACCATCACTATGATTCGGTAACACAAAAGTTGTTATTCCCATGGTACAGAATGTAAAACAGAGGCACAGAGAGTTAGGTGACTGCGTGTATCTGAGGTTTTTGCAGAGCAAGAATTTGGACACTGTCTTTGAGTCCTTCTACCACTGGGGCAGGACAGACAACACCCCTGAGGGGCTCATTCAAGCGCTTCACAGGGGCAAGCTGCTGCTGATCTTCCTTTGTCTACTTGGTTGAATTCTGTGATTTTATAATTGTCCAAACATTCTTCCCTTCACCTTATCCCTTGCTTTCATCTGAAGTGAAACTTGGGGGCAAGGAGTCATTCTGTAGAAGCCAAGATTTCTAGGCAATGGAGCTTACCCCCTTTTTTTTTTTTTTTAAGATTTCATTTATTTATTTGACAGATCACAAGTAGGCAGAGAGGCAGGCAGGGGGTGGGGGAAAGCAGGCTCCCCACTGAGCAGAGACCCCGATGCAGGGCTTGATCCCAGGACCTTGGGATCATGACCTGAGCCAAAGGCAGAGACTTTAACCCACTGAGCCACCCAGGTGCGTCTACCCCTTGCCTTATAAGATTTCATTTATTTATTTGACAGAGAGCGAGAGAGGGGGTGCAGAATTAGGGGAAGCAGCAGGCAGAGGGAGAATGAGGAGCAAGCTCTCTGCTGAGCAGGGAGCCCGATGCAGGGCTCTATCCCAGGACCCCGAGATCATGTCCTGAGTTGAAGGCAGATGCTTAACGACTGAGCCACCCAGACACCCTGGAGCTTACCCCTTTAAGCCTCAGACAGTTTACAGGGTCTATATCTTCCTGAAGTGCAGTGTCTGGTGTCCGTCTTCTCCATCAAAGAGCCCCTGAGCCTGAGGAGAATGTAGCCCTTTGTTCTAAAACATGGGCCTTGGTTATAGATGCCAGCGGCTGGGCTTTGCAAAGATTTCTGATGCCTTCATGACTACTGAGCCGGTGTGGCCGGTGGTGAACGACCTGGACTTGCGTGAGTTGGTTATATTGTTCTCTGTTTTTTCTAAAATAGATGTTTCTGTCTCTTCTCAGTGGTTAGGCTGTCATCTGTCACTCTGGGAGGCTGAAGGAAGGCTATTGCCTGAAATAATCCTGTCCCTTCATCATTTGCTACCTCTTTTCTCCTATGGGCTTGGAAACCTGTTAGCCAAGCATGGCTGAAACCTGGCAAGGGAGAAAAAAACATTTCCTGTGTCAACTTAGGTCCAGGAGTCAGGGGCCTGCAAATTCACTGACAGTAGAAGATTAACAGGAGGAAAGAAAACAAGTTTTATTCACATGTGGGAACATTCAGATGAACAGGCTCACGGAAAAGCTAGAAATAGGGGTTTATATACTAACTTAACAAGGGGAAGGAGTTCTATGGGAAGAACAAATGGGCCTTTTATAGGGAAGACAAATGGGCTTTGAGGGAAACGAATGGAAGGTAGGGTGACTGCGACAGTGTTTGTGCAATTTCTCTTCTGGTCCGAGGGACTGGTCTGCTTCCTGGGGAAGGGGATTTATGACAACTTCACTCTCCAAATGGTTCCGTCTTTAGGTCAGATAAGAGGAGCCCGCAAAAGGCTTCTTTCGGCATCTGCTGCATCTCAAATGTCTTCAGTTTAAAATAAATCTCCACTCCACCTCTGCAGGGAGAAGTGAGTCCCACAAAGGCAAAACGGGCTCTCAGTGAGGACGGAAGAAACTCAGGAGCTTCAGCGACCTCTATGATAATACTGCAGAGGCAATTAAAAAAATTCTGATCCTTAGCTGTGTCCTGGTGTTAGGTAGCTGGGTAATGGCGAGGGGAGGTGTCCGTACAGAGAGAAGCTGTGGGTCCCATTTCCACAGGCCGATCATCTGAAGTGCTGTTGTTTCGAGCTGGGACATGCCTTCCATTAGCTCCAGGAGGTGCTTGAAAGATTGGCAGTGCGGTGACCGCAGAGGGATCCTGGAAGGCTCAGGTCCTAATATTCCAACAGTCGGGCTTCGTTCCTTAGAATGAAGTCTCCCCCTGTTCTACAGACAGTTAACAGGTAAGCGTTTTTGCAAAATTTGAAGGATAAAATGACACAAAATCATAAAGATAAAAAGGGCATATACAAGGGTCTCTGGGCAAAAATAAGTCTTCCTCCCATCTCTAACCTGCACACCTGTCCCACGAGTAACGAGTTTCTGTTTTTTAAGTGCGTGTTTTTATTTTTACACAGATGATGAAAGGCCATACACATTGTTTGGCCCCCTATTTCCATTTTTCACGCTAAACAACACACATTTGAGATGATTCATATCAGTACTTAAAAAATTCTCCTGTTCTTCTCATGGATACAGTGGTATTTCATTGCATGGAAGAGCCCTTATTTATTCAACCAGCCTCCTGGTGAACTTATTTCTCTTACTGCTGCAAATGGCCTGAAAAGGAGCAGTGTTATACAGAAGTTGTTGCACATATGGATAAAACGCTCCAGTAAGAGTAGATTCATAGAAGTGAAATTGCTGGCTAAAGGGTATGAGAACTTTTTGCATCCAAAACTGGAGTGTCAGGGGCACCTGGGTGGCTCGGTCACTTAAGCATCTGACTCTTAATTTTGGCTAAGGTCATGATCTCAGGGTCCTGAGATTAAGCCTCACGTCCAACTCTGCCCTGAGCATGGAGCCTGCTTGAGATTCTCTCTCCCTCTCCCTCTGTCCCTTCACCCCCTCACAAGCATGCTCCACACCTCTAAAAAGAAAAAGGAAAAAAAAAAAAGGAAGTGTCAATTGCGCTGCTGAGGTGGGCAGATTAGAATGCTGCCTGAACAGTCTCGTGAGAATTCACCTTCTACTAGGTGGAGACAACCTACACAGACTTCCTTTTATAAGACAGTTTGAATTACTACACAATAGGCTATCAAAGATCTACGGCAATCATTGAAATGAAGAACAGTGCCAGTGTTGTGTAAGCGAAAGAGGAGCAGATCGGCCCCCTGCAGCTCCCCATCTGGCCTGACCACAGGCTCCTCGCCCCTCAAGCCTCTCCCTTGTTCCCCCTGCACCTCCCCCCTCTACTTCGTTTTCCTCTATCTTCTCCCCTCCTGGTTTCACTTCCTTCCAATGTATCATTTCAACTACTTGTCAATGCCTTCAACTCTAACCACTTTTTCCTTCCATGCTACCTCTCCTTGTCCCTTCCTCCGGGTTATAGAGCAATGCTGGAAAAATCTCAGGCTTAGGAGCTCACAGATCTGAGGTCGTCAGGCTCAGCTGGGTCCAAGGCATGGCCTGACAATCATTCCAGCTCTCTCTTCATCATCCTCCCTCTTCTGTCTCTGTGACTTCTGGGCTGACCATGCCTAACTCCTCCATCTGGGCTCTGGGTCTTCTTCCTTCTCATTTCCCCAGGGTTCCTTTCCTTGTATATTTTCAACTATTTCCTCTTTGTTTATCCTTTCTTCACAGTTTACAAACCCAGCATCTAGTAGATGCTCGATAGGCCTTCTTCTAAATTCAGGTTTATTCAAGTATAATTTATGAACAACAGGCACATTTGATAGTTTCATACAATATGCTCTGTTGTCTCTAGCTTCTTTCACTCACCATACTGGTTCTGAGATGTATCCATATTGTTTTAGCTATTAACATTTTGTTCCCTAAAAAATTTTTTTTTCTTATTCATGTAGAGTTGATACACAATGTTATATTAGTTTCAGGTGCATTTTGTTCCTTTTTAATGTTGAGTACCATTCCATCCTATGGATACACCATAATCTGTTTGTCCATTGATCTGTTGAAGGACAGTTGGGTTGTTCCCAGGTTTTGGCTAGTAGCAGTATAGTAGCTGTGAACATTTGGCCACAGGTAATTTCATTTATCTTGGGTAAACGTCTAGGAGTAGCATTGCTGGGTCATAGAGCAGGTATATATTTAACTTTATAAGAAATTGCCAAACCATTTCCATGGTGGTTGGTTCCCATGAGCAGTTATGAACATTCCAGTTGCTCTACATCTGTGCTAACACTTATTGTCAGTCTTTTACGTTTTAGTCATTCTAGTGGCTGAGAATGATATATGGCATTGTGGTTTTATCCTTCTCTGATGACTAATGGTGCTGTATATCTTTTCATGTGCTTATTGGCCATCTGAATATCTTCCATTGTGAAGTGTCTGTTCAAGTCTTTTCATTATTTCTTATGTTTCTTTAAACTGAATGTCTGAATTCTTCAGAGAATCTGGATGCATCTTTCCTCAGAATATGAGTTACAAATATACAGTAGGATACAGACGTAACCTAGCCCATGACTTCCCTTTTCATGTTCTTAATGATATATTTTGATGAACAGAAGGTTTTAATTGTGGTGAAATCCAATTTATCAATCTTTATAGTTACTGTTGAGTCCTACCTAAGAAATTTTGGGGTAGCCCAAGAGCATGCAGATTTTCTTCTATGCTTTCTTCTAGACACTTTACACTTTAAGTTTTTCCCTATAGGTCCATAAACCAACTCAAATTAATTTTTTAAGTCCAATGGTAAGTTAATTTCCCCCCTATATGTTTATCCAGTTGTTATAGTGCATTTTGTTGAAAACATTTCCTTTCCTTTTGAATTACTCCGAGTCCTTTGTCAAAAATCAGTTGTCTGCTTCCCATCTTGAAGTGAATGTAATTCTATTTGGCTTTTTAAAAAGAGTTTCCATTTCAGGGGCATCTGGCTGGCTCAGTTAGTAGAGCATATGACTCTTGATCTCAGGATTATAAGTTTGAGCCCCATGTTGGGTGTGGAGACTCTTTAAAAATAAACTCTTGGGGCACCTGGGTGGCTCATAAGCCTCTGCCTTCAGCCAGGGTCATGATCCCAGGGTCCTGGGATCGAGCCCCGCGTCGGGCTCTCTGTTCAGCAGGGAGCCTGCTTCCCTTCCTCTCTCTCTGCCTGCCTCTCTGTCTACTTGTGATCTCTGTCTGTCAAATAAATAAATAAAATCTTTAAAAAAAAAAACTCTTAAAAAAAAAGTTTCCATGTCTCTGTTAAGATTTCCTATTTGTTTATTCATTAGATTTGTCTTTTCCTTTACATCTTTAAACATATTAATAATAGCTATTTTAAAGTCCTTTGTTGCTGTAGAAATTATCAATTTATTGCCTTTTAGTGCTAAATCAACCTTTAATGAACTGTGCTATAATAATGAACCAGACCTTTAAAGTATCTCTTTGGCAGTAATTACAACATTAATTTTTGCAAGTAGAAGAAGCTGGAAGGATTTATTAGGAGGAAGGAGCTTCTCTTAGTTCCACTGCTTCTGTTTTGTTTATTTGCTATTGTTGTATGACTGCCCTCCTCACATCCAAAACACATGGTTCCCTCAGCAAACTTGCAGACCTGGCTCTGGTCCATGAACTACCTCACTCTAGTATTCCTGATGTCCACAACATGAATACCAAGCCTTAGGCTGCCCTGTCAGCAAGTGGCTTCCCTACATCTTGACTCCCTCCATGCACCCATCTGCTGGCCTTGGCCCACCTGGACCCCAGGTGTTTGCTTCCCATGGTCTTCCTGACCTGGATACCATGCAATCCAGGCCTTATGCTGCCCTGCTGCTAAGTTGGTTCCTAATGCCTTGACTCCCTCTGGATTCCCACACACCAGCTTTGATCCACTTGAGCCCTGGAGGCAAGTATTTCCTACTCCCCCACCCATTGTGGATCAGCTCCGACCTGGGCACCCCAGAGAATTTTTCTACCTTTAGGTGGATTGAAATTAGATCTGAATCTTGATTTTGGGAAGGGACCCCCAACTCAAGTTGTTTCTTCTTTATTTTTTATTTATTTATTTTTTAAAGATTTTATTCATTTATTTGACAGATAGAGATCACAAGTAGGCAGAGAGGCAGGCAGAGAGAGGGGGAAACAGGCTCCCAGCCAAGCAGAGAGCCCGATGCGGGGCTTGATCCCAGTACCCTGGGATCATGACCCGAGCCGAAGGCAGAGGCTTTAACCCACTAAGCCACCCAGGCACCCCAACTTGTTTCTTCTTTAGTTCTTCTTCTTCAGCACTAGCTTACTCCTTAGAATGCCCCTCCACCCCTGCCTTTTACCTTTATGGTTTCTCTCCTATTATAGTTAATAATTATTTACATTAAATATTCCCTATTCAAATTATTGGTTTCTATTTCCTGATCACACCCTTGACTGGTATATATGCTAATTTCATCATCTCTGTCACCTTGTGGCTTATTTTTTAATTTTTTAGAAAAGATTTTATCTATTTATTTGACAGACAGAGATCACAAGTAGGCAGAGAGGCAGGCAGCAGTGGGAGGGGAGGAGGCTCCCCACTGAGCAGAGAGTCCGATGTGGGGCTCAATCCCAGGACCCTGGGATCATGACCTGAGCCGAAGGCAGAGGCTTTAACCCACTGAGCCACCGAAGCGCCCTTGAGGTCTATTTCTATTGACTGATTTTCCTTTGTATTACAGTCCACATTTCCTTCTTTGAATGTGTAGTAATTTCTTTGTTGTATGCTGAACACTGAATATAAGAGACCAGGATGATAAAATCATGTTGTATCAGGGTCGCCTGGGTGGCTCAATGGGTTAAGCCTCTGCCTTCGGCTCAGGTCATAGTCTCAGGGTCCTGGGATTGAGCCCTGCATTGGGCTTTCTGCTCAGCAGGGAGCCTGTTTCTCCCTCTGCCTGCCTCTCTGCCTACTTGTGATTTCTCTCCCTCTGTCAAATAAATAAATACAATTTAAAAAAATCACGTCGTATCAGAGAGTTGCAAGAAGTAGAGATGTTTGTTCTGGAGAAGATGAGGGTGGGTTGCAATGGTTATCTTTTCATATTGGAGGGCGGCTGCAGTAGAAGATAGAATTAAGTTCAGTGAAGGGAAAAAAAAAGCAGCACAAGTATCAGCAGAGATATTAGGAAGAATGCTCTGCATCAGAACTTTTGCCTGAAGACATAGTGCTGGTGGTGGAGTCAAGACTGGATCAGTGTTTAGTGAGGAATCTGTGCATCCATAACCAGACAAGGGGTTCCAGTGCACCTCTACAGAGATCTGTGGCAACAGCATAGGCTCTGCTGTCAGGTTTGATCTGAGTTCCAATTTCACCACCTACCAGGAGGTCACTTAACTTCTTCGTGCCTCAGTTTCCTCATCTATACACAAAAATGATACTACCTATCTCTAAGGGTTATTACAGAGATTAAAATAGGAATCCCTAGCATTCCTTGCCTGGACTATAATCAGCATCCTGATGCTCCTACAAATATTTGTGCTCTGGCTCAGTTGTGCCTTTGGGGCCTTCAACAACCTTTTACCTGATTAAGTTAGTTACCTATTCTATTCTCCTCCTGACTTCTCCAAACCTCACTGCCTTCCCAACTTCTTCAATATCATAGAAAAAAAAAAAAAAGACAAAATTTCCCCAAATTAATTTCCATCCAACGCCTTCAATTTCATACGTAAATCCTTCTAGAGCCTCAGACTTCCCCTACCTCCTGCTTTTATACCCCCAAAATGTGTTCTGTGTACATTTCTGTGGTTGTGTTTATCATGTTATTTTAATCTTTTAAACAATTTTACAATTATTAATATATGTGATATGGACTGAATGTTTGTGTCCCCCAAAATTCATATGTTGAAATTTTAATTGCAAAGGTGATGATATTAAATGGTGAGGCCTTCAAGAAATGGTTACATCAAAGGGTAGAGCCTGCAAATGGGATTAATACCCTTATATTTTTTCTTTTTACCTTATTTTATTTAAATTCAATTACATAACATATGGTATATCATTAATTTCAGATGTAGAGTTCAGTAATTTATCAGTTGCCTACAAAACCCAGTGCTCATTATATCATGTGCCCTCTTTTTTTTTTTTTTTTGAGGGGTGTACATTTTATTGGAAACCTTAAATACTCTTCAGACAGAACACAATGTCTTCAAACAAGGCTCTCATGTGGCCTACAGAGCAAACCGAGATTTCTGCATTAGGGGCAAGGAGAAGCAAAGCACAGAGGACCACCAGTGCTTAGTTTGCCAAAAGGACCTCATGAATGCTCTTCAGCCAGCTTATCAGCTTTTGCCACAGCTTCTTCAATGGGTCCCACCATATAGAAGGCCTGTTCTGGGAGATGGTCATATTCACCTGCCAAAATCTGCTGGAATCCTTTGATGGTCTCCTTCAGAGGCACCAGCTTCCCCATATGACCTGTGAAAACCTCAGCTACCTGGAATGGCTGAGACAAGAAACGCTGTATTTTCCGTGCACGGGACACAGTCAACTTGTCTTCCTCAGAAAGTTCATCCATACCCAGGATGGCAATGATGTCCTGGAGAGATTTGTAGTCCTGTAAGATCTTTTGTACCCCACGAGCAACATCGTAATGCTCACTTCCAACAATGTTGGGATCCATGATTCGAGAGGTGGAATCCAGAGGATCTACAGCTGGATAGATGCCCAACTCAGCAATAGCACGGGACAGCACAGTGGTAGCATCCAAATGGGCAAAGGTAGTGGCAGGGGCAGGGTCAGTCAAGTCATCAGCAGGCACATAGATAGCCTGTACAGAGGTAATAGATCCCTTCTTGGTGGTGGTGATTCTTTCCTGCATGGTACCCATATCAGTGGCCAGGGTAGGCTGATAGCCCACAGAAGAAGGGATTCTGCCCAATAAAGCAGACACCTCAGAGCCAGCCTGGGTGAAGCGGAAGATGTTATCAATAAAGAGCAGCACGTCTTGACCCTCTTGGTCTCTGAAGTATTCAGCAACGGTCAGTCCCGTCAGAGCCACCCGGGCGCGAGCACCAGGTGGCTCATTCATTTGACCATACACCAGAGCTACTTTGGAGGTAGCATCTTTTAAGTTGATAACACCTGACTCAATCATTTCATGGTATAAGTCATTGCCTTCACGGGTCCTCTCACCAACACCAGCAAACACAGAGTAACCACCATGGGCTTTGGCGACATTATTGATTAACTCCATGATCAGTACTGTCTTGCCAACTCCAGCACCACCAAAAAGCCCAATTTTGCCACTCTTGGCGTATGGAGCCAGCAGATCCACAACCTTGATACCAGTAACCAGAATTTCCTGCTCAACACTCATCTCCATGAACTCAGGAGCCTCAGCATGAATAGGTGCAAATTGTTTGGTTTTGATGGGACCTCTCTCATCAATAGGCTCTCCAATGACGTTCATGATTCTGCCCAAGGTCTCAGGACCAACAGGAATTTTAATTGGTGCACCAGAATCCAGAACTTTCTGGCCTCTAACCAAGCCTTCTGTACCATCCATGGCAATAGTCCTTACTGTACTCTCACCCAAATGCTGGGCCACCTCCAAAACCAGCCTGGTCTCCCGGCCTTGCACTTCCAGGGCATTTAGGATGGGTGGTAGGCCCTCATCAAACTGGACATCCACCACTGCACTGATGACCGCCATGATGCGCCCGGTGGCAGCGCCTGCTTTCGGCGAAGGAGATGTTTGGGCGACATAGTCTCTAGCAGACTGGAGTGCTGCAGGGGTGGCCCGCAATAAGACCTGGGCTTGGGGTAGCGGCGCTGAAGAGCCGAGTCCCCTCAAGGCTCCGGAGGCCGAGGTAGCGGCCACACGACCCACAAAACCCAACATGGCGGAGCCCGGGTGGAGACTCCCATGTGCCCTCTTTAATGCCCATCACCCAGTTACCCCATCCCCCTCTCTTCCTCAATTAATGCCCTTAAGACATCCCAGAGAACTTTCTTGTCCCTTCTGCCATGCAAGGTCACAGCAAGAAGACAGTCTTCTAGGAACCAGGAAGCAGACTCTCATCAGATACCAAATCTGCTGGTGTCTTGAACTAGTACTTCCCAACCTCTAGAACGGTGAGAATAAATTTCTGTTGTGTATAAGCTACCCAGTCTATGGAATTCTATTAAAGTAGCCCAAATAGGTGAGGACAATATTTATGACCGAAACATTCAAGAAATGAAAAAGAGGGGTGTCTGGGTGGCTCAGTCAGTTAGGCAGCTGCCTTTGACTCAGGTGATGATCCTGGGGTCCTGGTATTGAGTCCTGTGTCAGTATCCCTCTTCAGTGGGGAGTATGCTTCTCCCTCTACCCCTCCGCCCTGCTCGTGATCGATCTCTGTCTCCCCTCTGTCAAATAAATAAATAAAATCTTAAGGAAAAAAAAAAGAAATAAAAAGGAGTGGAAGTGAGAAGTTATAGTTCTCTTTCCTCATTGATCCAGTGCCACCCAAGAGAGAACCATTTTAATTTTCTTGCATCTTTTTCCAAGAAATAAATACATAGGCAAGTATGTGCACATATATACACATACCACATGTGTATCTTTTTTGTTTTTATGTAATGGCACCTTGCTCTATGGACTGTTGCATCCAGTGCTTTTTCCACCTCATGTGTCTTATACTTCTTTGCAGATCAGTACACGAAGAAAGTCTTCATTTTTGTGCGGGGGGTGGGATGAACAGCAGAGGGAGAGAGGGACGAAGAGCAGAGGGAGAGAGAGAGAATCCCAAGCAGGCTCCATACCCAGCACGGAGCCCAGAGGGCTCAGCTTCACAACGCTGAGATCATGACCCTGAAATCTAGAGCTGAAATCTAGAGTTGCATGTTTCACTGATTGAGCCACCCAGGTGCTCCAAGAAAGGCCTCATTCTTTTCAACAGTTGTTTGGTGTTCCTATGTGTGGATACACCAAGGGTTATTACTTCAGTCCTCTCTCACTGCACGTTTAGTTTGGTGTGGTGTGTTGTTTTTCACCACAGTGCTAAGTTGTATTTTATTTGTCCAGGAGTGTGTTTTCAACCTTAGGCCAACACAGGCTGCATTTCATTTTTGGTTGCGTACCCAGCAATTGGCTTTGCACTTGCCATGCTGTAAAATCAATGAACTGAATTCTATTCCATAGGATTGCGCCTACCAAGACCTGGCCCAAGACCCTTCCCCAGGGGGACCACTAGCAAAGATGTGTCCCCCCAATTTAATATATTACTTAGTCCTCATTTGGTTCAGCTGGCAGGTTTATGTCCTCAGAGGCTGCCACCTCCCACTTATCTCCTGGATCCTCTAGGTCACCATGGAAATGTGGTCTCCAAAGACCCTTCTCCCCGGGGCCCAGCCCCTCCCCGTGGCCCAGGGTCAGCTGTTCCTTAGTGCCCCCTTTAGGGAACCAGGGCTCGGTGGACTCTCAGGCATCACCATGTCCTCCTGCCAGTTGGGGTCTGTTCCTTCCTGCATCGCTTCCCAGGAGGAGGCAGCAGATCATTTTCCCCTAAATTCCAGCCCCTGACACAAATAAACCCCTGGGAAGCATTTGCTGAAGCTTCCCAGGCCTTTCTCCATATGAATATTTAACACTTCTGCAGTAAACTAGACTGTTAAGGCAAGGAAGAGGAGTTGTCGATGCTACATGCTGGCAAGGAGTCTGGGGTGTGAAGGTGGTGGTGAGGATGGGCCTCTCATCCCTTCCGATCCAATGCAGAAATCATGTCCCTCACCCGAGCACCCAAGCTCCCCTGGCAGTTTGAGTGGGTGGCTGTCACCAGGCCACAGCAGTCCTGCTCACCAGTCCACCTCTAAGGTGCTACAAAAGGTCATTCTGGATTTCTGCTTTGTCATTTTAGTCCCTGCTTCTCCTTCTGACCCAATCGTGAATGCAAGAGCCCAGCTCTGAGGTCCTGTCATCCAGCTACCACACTTTACAGAGGAAGAAAGGAGACCCAGGGAGATATAGAGGCTGTTCAAGGTCACACCTAGAGAGCACAGCGCGTGTGAACACTCATCACAGAGATAGGCCTTGTCCACTCCACTGACCTCAGCCAGAAAGGGTCTGTGAAGCTGCTACTGCTGCTGTTTTACTCCCCCTTCTCCAAGCCCAGGGTCATGGGAACAGCTACAACTTACGTAAAACTTCCTGTATGTCAGGTCCTGCTGGAAGTGCTTTACATATGTTTATTTGTTTCATAACTCAACACCTTGTGAATTATATTGCCTATTTTACAGATGAAGAAATTGAGGCCCAGACAGGGTAAGTATCTGCCCAAGGTCACACAGCAACAGAGCTGAGATTAAGCCCAGGCAATGTGGCCTCAAAGTCCATGTTCTTAACTCCAGCACCATCCTTCCCCTCAAAATAAAAAATTATGTCAGAATTTAAGGCAATATTTCATTTAATCCCCCTCACAGTCCTGTGAAGAAGAAAATACTCTCATTGAACCCATTTTATAAGCCTCTCTAGGCTTAGAAAGGCCAGGTAAACTGGTGAAGGTCACTTAGCTGGTGGAGTCAGGAGTGAAGGAAACCAGAATGTGCCAACCCAAAATATGTCACTTTGGCATACGGATTATTTTGAGCTGAAGGCAATTAAGAAACAACAGATGCCAAAAAAAAAAAAAAAAAAAAAAAATCCAAAAAAGCTGTCTGTCCTCTGCCTAGCTACTTGAAGGCAGGATATTAATTTCCATTCTTAAAAGTACATCCCCTCTTCCACACAAGGAAGAGGAGGACAACTCTGAGATTCTTGGTCACCAGAGACAACTTCGTTTCTTAACAGCCCAAGGCATCCAAAGCATCAAGCGGAAGCTAAATAAATCTTTCTAAGATAACTTTGTTTTTTTTGTTTTTTTTTTGTTTTTTTAAGATATCTTTGTTTTTAAGAGTGAGAGTCCCTGAGTACCAGCGCACACAGGTGGGAGGGGAGGGATGGTGGGGAGGGGCAGAAGGAGACGGCGAGATAATCTCAAGCAGGCTCCATGCCCAGTGCAGAGCCCAACATGGGGCTCAATCTCGTGACCCTGAGATCATGACCTGAGCCAAAACCAAGAGTCCGCTGCTCTGAGCCATCCAGGCGTCCCTAAAATAACTTAAAACAAAACAAAACAAAAACCTCTTAGTGCACCTCTGTTCCTTAGTTGGTTAAGCACCTGCCTTTGGCCCAGGTCATGATCCCAGGGTCCTGGGAAGAGCCCCACATAGGGCTCCCTCTTCAACAGGAGCCTGCTTCTCCTTCTCTCCACTGCTCATGTTCTCTCTCTTTCTCAAATAAATAAATAAAATTGTTTTTTTTAAAAAAGGCATTTCTTTAAAAAAAAAAGAAAACCTCTTATCTTCTATTAGCTTCCTTTCATATATTTATCTTCCCATAGTTTGCCACCTCTAAAAGCCTACCTCCCTTTTTTTGCTGTCACTTCTCTACACATTTATTTTTCTTAGTTAAGATGGTATATGAGCCCCAAGTTCTAACCTTCGAGTTACTCATCACTGAGTTTTGCCCATGTATATGCATTCTACATGACTTAATAAATTGTTTTTTTTCTTGCCTTTTTAAAAAAAGATTTTATTTATTTATTTGACAGACAGAGACCACAAGTAGGAAGAAAGAGAGAGGGGGAAGCAGGCTCCCTGCCAAGTAGGGAGCCTGATGCGGGGCTCAATCCGAGGACCCTGGGATCATGACCTGAGCTGAAGGCAGAAGCTTTAACCCACTGAGCCACCCAGGCACCTCCCCCCTTTTTTTTCTTGTCAAACTGTCCTTTGTCAGTTTGATTTCTAGGGCTCCAGCCATAGAACCTAGGAGTGTAGGGAAAAAGATTTTCCCTGCTCTATAAAACTAAACCCATATCTGTCAACTGCAAGGCTAGCCCTCATAGAGTCTCTTAAAAAAATATGCAATAGCGACGCCTGGGTGGCTCAATTGGTTAAGCAGCTGCCTTCGGCTCAAGTCATGATCCCAGGGTCCTGGGATCGAGTCCCACATCAGGCTCCTTGCTCCGCAGGGAGCCTGCTTCTCCCTCTGCCTCTGCCTCCCTCTCTGTCTGCCTGTGCTCGCTCGCTCTCTCTCCCTCTGTCTCTGACAAATAAATAAATAAAATCTTAAAAAATATATGCAATAGATGGGCAAAGAATGAATGCATGGCCCTACTCAGGCTGTTGTAATTGAAAGGCTTAAACAGAAGAAATTAGTTTTTTCACAGTTCTAGAGGCTAGGAAGTCCAAGATCAATGTGTTGGCTGATTCAATTCCGGGTGAGGGCTCTCTCTCTCTGTCTTGCAGACGCTAGCCATCTTGCTGTGTTCTCACTTGGTAGAGAGAGGACTCTGCTATTTCTTCCTCTTCTTTTTTTTAAGTTTTTTTTTTTTTTTTTAATTTGACAGAGAGACACAGCGAGACAGGGAATACAAGTAGGGGGTGTGGGATAGGGAGAAATAGGCTTCCTGCTAAGCCGGGAGCCTGATGCGGGACTTGATCCCTGGACCCTGGGATCATGACTTGAGCTGAAGGCAGACACCCAAGACTGAGCCACCCAGGTGCCCCATTTCTTCCTCTTCTTATAAGGACACAAGCTTTATGGTTTGGGGTCCACTCTTATGACCTCATTGAACCTTAATTACCTTGTAAAGTATTTAGGAGGAGGACACAATTCAGTATTAGTAGGTAGGTCCTTTTCCTTTCCTCCTGGGAAAAAGTAATAATAATGAAAAAAGAACAAGAAAATAAAAGGTCAACTTATGGGCACTGAGGATGGTTGCTTGGTCCATCCCTTGGCTGGCCATGGGAAACCCCCAAAGTGGAGAAAACCACCAGCCAGTTTCCATGAGTGTTGATGGTGTTGTGGTTTCTGGCCATAGTGAAGCCTTGGCTGTGGTTGTGGGCACAATAGGCTTTCAGGTGAGGGCAACCCCAGAAGGAAGCTGAGTTGCCACAGAAAATGGAATCATCATGGACTAACAGTGTCTGAATGATTATGCTGCTTGTGCCCCATCTGTCTGTACACTTTTCATATCAGCAGATCTGTCCATAGCTCTACTTTTCCAAGTGGGGAACATGTCTCAGTCCTGAGACAGTCACCCACCAGAATCCTGGAAATATACAGCCCAAATCCTGCTAGAATCCAGTGTGTTTACTCTTTGTGCCCAGAGCATGCTGTAAGGAGACTGAAATTCTCTGAAGTAGGTCTATTATTAAAACTAGACTTACAATTACAGAATCATAATATCTTTTTTGGGGTGCCTGGGTGGCTCAGTCCATTAAGCAACCAACTCTTGATCTAAGAGTCATGAGTTCAAGCCCCTCACTGGGTTCTATGCTGGGCTGTCTACTTAAAAAATAAACAAACAAATAAAAATACTAAATAATAATGATGATTATTGGGTACCCAGGTGGCTCAGTTGGTTAAGTGTCTACCTTCAGCTTGGGTCATGATCCCAGGGTCCTGGAATTGAGTCTCGCTTTGGGCTCCCTGCTCAGTGGGCATCTACTTCTCCCTCTCCCTCTGCTTGCCACTCCCCCTGCTTGTGTGTACATGGTCTCTCTCTCTCTCTTTCTCTCTCTCTGTGAAATAAATAAGTAAAAACTTTAAATAATAATAATTTTTGTCCCTTTCTACTTCTACCTAAAATTAAAATTACGTATGTCCTGCTGGGGGAGAAAACTAGCTGCAAAAGGCAGTCAAAATTATTTGCACAATAACCAATCTGTTTTTTTTTTTTAAACTTTTTTGAGAGAGAGAGAGTGGGTGGAGAGAAGGGGTAGAGGGAGAGGGAGAACCCTAAGCAGGCTCCACACCCAGCATGGAACCCAATGAAGGGTTCTTATGACCTGGAAATCATGACCTGAGCTGAGACCAAGAGTCAGATGCTTAACCGACTGAGCCATCCAGGCGCCCCAATAACCAATCTTTTTAAGAAGCACATATATTTTTAAAAAGTAATTCCTGCAGAAATAATAATTATTTGGAACATTTCCTGCAGAGCAGCCAGGGTTTGCTGGAATAACTTACAAATCCAGATGAAGCGATGATGGATAAAACCACCAGGACAGATAATCCCATCCCAAATCCCAGAGCATAGGACTATTCCCAGTCACTTAGACCTAATTTCCTGACTTGTGGAAAGCCCCCAGGGTTCAGGAATCCACAGGTGAATGAATCACAGAAGACGATTTAAAGGGGTAGGGATAGGTTCTGAGAGACAACAGAAGTTGAAGTGTGAAAGAGGCTACAAATAGGAATTAGCACCTTCACTGAACCAAGAAGGAGGAAGGAAGGAAGCTGGAAAATGAAACCGGAAGCAAAGCTGGATGCCTTAAGAATTCTTAGCCTGCCCTGGGGTGGAGGCTCCTGCCCACATCTACAGCTCCTCTCCCTCCACTGGATTTTAAGCTCTAATGACTGAACAACTTGTAATTCTGTCCCATATCCAGCTGTGCTGGCTTTCTGAGTATTTGCTCAAGCTGTTTTTGGCACCTGGAATGCCTTCCAGCTCCCATTTCTCTTCAGCTGGCTGACTCCCACCTGCCCTAAAAGACGTGGGCCACAGTCCCTCCTGCAGAAGACCTTCCCGGGCCCTTAGCCCATGCATTGTTTCTACTGCCCCATTCCCCAGGAAGAGATATTTCACCAAATTATCCACCTTGCATTACAGTTGTCTACTGGTGGGATGGGTCATATCCCAATGGGTGGATGAGTGCACAAGCAGGCCAGAGTGTCCTCATCTTTGTATCCCGGTACCTGGCACATATCAGGCACTCAATATAAGTTGGTTGAATTAATGTTGATGGAGAGAGAAGGAATGAAGTGTGCAACCACATGGCAGCACCAACTTTTTCTGGATGAGATACAGTGTCTGAAAGTCACAATTCTGGCCCAGGGTTGGAGGGTTAGGCTTGCTGCTCCTGCTGCAGTAGTGCCTCTAAATGAAGGACATGGGATCACCAAATAAAAGCAATGTAATAATAAAAGCCCCATTCTCTCCTTCTCTCTTCAAGCAAACAGAGCCCTTATGTCGGAAGGGACGTTCATGTGGATCTCACTTAGGCTGTGTCATTCGGAAAGTGGGGAAGGTGGGACCCAGGGAACTGAAGGGACTTGCCCTGGTCCCATGAGAAGTCAGCAATGTCAGAGAAGAAATATTCTCTTTCCTCTGTTC
Source organism: Mustela erminea (assembly GCF_009829155.1). NCBI lineage: Eukaryota > Metazoa > Chordata > Mammalia > Carnivora > Mustelidae > Mustela > Mustela erminea. The sequence goes on along the minus strand of NC_045620.1, from coordinate 68,498,272 downwards.
ATCTCACGTTCATTGGCTGCAGCCTTATAAATGGGACTGACAAAAGAGAGATCAATAGGACAAAACAAGCAGTTTACTAACATGTGTGATGCATACCATGTGGGAGAAACCTCAGTGATGAGTAACTCAAGGGGTTGGTTAGTGGACTTATTCAGCCTCTTAACAAAAGGACAATAAATTTGTAGTAGAGTGGCAAGACAAAGGACTTTGACCTTCCAGGGGGTAACAAATTTGGGGAAGTAAATTTTATATAGTAAAATTTTATATAGTAAATTTTATATAGTAAAATTTATTATGTCAATTCCTCCGGTGCCATCTCAGTCTGATAAAGTTCTAGAGTTGCAGGCAGGCCCAGAAGAAGAAGGGGGCACGTATGAGGAGCCGGACAGTGAGTTCTATGAGAATGACCCCAACTGTGAGCAGAACCAACTCTCCCAGGATGGTAGCGGCTCAGAGAACCCTGAGGATGCAGATTCCTTCTCCAGGGCAGCTGAGTCTTACGACCATGAGGATGAAGAGCTGGTCCAACCAGTAGACTTCCTGAGCCCCCATAGGTCAGCTTGGGACACAAGAGGGGGCCCACCTCTCTTGGCTCCTAGGCCTATGAGGATATGAGAAGAAGCTTGTATGCAGCCCCCAGCTCCGCTCCATTCAGGCACAGCCTGGTCCCAATCATGAGGAAGATGCAGACTCATATGAGAATATAGATAATCCCAAATGGCCAGACCGAGCATGGGGAGGAGAGGGCCACATGGGCACCTGGAGTGCTAGGTTAATCCCTTCAGCCTGGGCCCCCTTAAATCCCTGAGGTCCATACCTGATTCTGAAATCTGTGACTCTCAGCAGACAGTGTCATCCTCTAGAGCAGCAATGCCTTGGATGTGTGTATCTGTGTTGTGAATGTGTTTGTGTCATGTGTGTGTGCACGTGCGTCTGTGCTATCAGTAAAACTTCAGCTCCCCTTGGGCTTCCCCAATAAACTCAATGACTTCTTCCAAAAACAAAACAAAACAAAACAAATCCATCTCTACTTGGACTAGCCATGTTTCAAGTGCTCAGCAGCCACAGATGGGGAGCAGCTACCATACAGGGACAGCAGAGGAAGAGGAAGAGGCCACCACTGTCCTATCCAGTCATAACAGCACTACTAGCCTGGTATAGTGTCTAAAAGTGCATCATGAGCTACTCTTATGGCCGGAAGGGTCATCTCAGAAGGCCCCAGGTACATGCAGATGTACCACCTACTGTTGGGGTCGATTCCACGTTAAAACCTGTTAAACCCCTTAGGGCCTGCTTGAGCCTACTTAGCCATAGTGACTCCATGTTGCCTAGGTAGACATTCTGTTGTTTAATAAATGCTTCAACAGTTATTGATATCAGTTCCAGGTAACTGTTACTAAAACACACACCTAAAACAAGGCCATTTTGTTTATATCGGTTCCAGGTAACTATTACTAAAACACATACCTAAAACAAGGCCATTTTGTTGTTTAATAAACACCTCAACAGTTACTAGTATCGGTTCCAGGTAACTGTTACTAAAACACACAGGTAGGAGATACCCAATCAGCCAAAGCCACATATATAGATGTCTGTGATTATTCCCTATAAAAACTAGCCTGTAGGGGCACCTGGGTGGCTCAGTGGGTTAAAGCCTCTGCCTTCGGCTCAGGTCATGATCCCAGGGTCCTGGGATCGAGCCCCGCATCGGGCTCTCTGCTCAGCGGGGAGCCTGCTTCCCTTTTTCTCTCTCTGCCTGTGTCTCTGCCTACTTGTGGTCTTTCTTTCTCTGTGTCAAATAAATAAATAATCTTAAAAAAAAAAAAAAAAAACCTAGCTATAAGACCAAGGGGCCTCGCTCTCTTCGGAGGCGGCCCTGGCTGGTCAGTCTGACTTCTAATGCTTGGCATAGAATAAAGCTTTACATAACTTTTACTTTGTCTCAGCCTCATTTCCCTGGCTGGTCAGTCTAACTTCTAATGCTTGGCATAGAATAAGGCTTTGCGTAATTTGTCTCAGTCTCGTTCCTTTGATAACGGACCCAACACTACGAGAGTTAAAATATCAGTCCAGTAGGTTATGCTATTAGCACTCCACTCACTTGGGGCCATAATGACGTGGAGGCAGAGAAAGGGCTACCTTTTTTTTTTTTTTTTTTTTTGCCCTACCCTCAGTTATCTAAGAAGCACTAGGTCCTTAAATGCAATGCTTTCCTTTTAAATTCTCTAAGCCCAATTGGCTGCTTTGAAATCTCCATGCTTCTGGTTCAATAAAATTGTCTCCTGCCCTCTTAAAGATCTTACTTGAGCAGTCCTGGATTGTGAGCCTGGGCGTATGCATTATTACAGTGGCCTAAACCCTACCTTTCTTTCTGGACCTTCTCCTTGCTTGTTTCCCGTGTCTTATCCTATCACCAGCCTCTGGGGTCCTATTTCTGTAGGATTTTGCCATTAGATCCCTTAAATTGGGGTCCAAGCCAGCATGAGCTGCCTGAGCAGGACAAACTTAAGGCAGAAATCACAATTCAAGATGAAGATATTAGAAGGCTGCTTCTTGAAAAGACTCAGCTGTAGAAGCAGCGTCATTTTCTCATTCATCTCTCTCTATCCCCAAAAGTAGGTTATCAAAGTTGTAAGAACTGATATTGTTTCCAAGGGATACAGTAAAGCTATTTTTGTATTGAATGAGTGGAAAATGCTTCTGTAAACACTTTAATCTTTCTTAAATTAGCACTTTTGTTTTCTAAAAACAAAACAAAAAACCCAAACAAACAAAAAAACCGAAAGGATTTCCCAGAGCTGGCAGTTCCAAAGTTTGGGAGCCGATCAGTAAAATTTTAAAATAAGACAAAATAACAACAAAAAAGAAACAGCGCTAGGTGGCTCTGCTTTTGGTTCAGGTCATGATCTTGGGGTCCTGGGATCAAACCCCGCATTGGGCTCCTCATTCAGTGGGGAGTCTGATTCTCCCTCTCCCTCTGCACCTCCCCACTCATGCTCACTCTTTCTTTCAAATTAAGAAATAAAATCTTTTATGTTAAAAAAAAAAAAAAGAAGAAGAAACAAAACCTTTAGGTGACCGAAGGCATGTTAAGAAAAATGTTTCAAAAACTTGGAACTAAGGAAAAGGGATCATTACTATTTTTCCTTTCTGAATCATGCTAGCTGAATGCAGGATATTCTTTTTCTTCTCCTTCTTTATTATTATTATTATATTATAATATCATTATATTATATAGTACATTATATTTTATAACATATATTATTACTATATTACATTATTGTAAAGATTTATAAAGCCCAATGTGGGGCTTGATCTCAGGACCCTGAGATCATGACTTGAGCTGAAGGCAGACACTTAACTGACTGAGCCACGAGGTGCCCCTGAATGTAGGATATTAACCAGTTTTATATCTAAATTAGCAAACTTTTACAAACATTCTTTATCTTCACCACTCTAAAGACTTGACTCTCTCCAATTTTGTTTTTGCCTTTTTTTTTTTTTAGATTTTATTTATTTATTTGAGAGAGAGTGCAGAGAGCAAGAGAGAGAGAGAGATCATGGAGGGAAGGGGCAGAGGGAGAGAGAAAAGCAGACTCCCCACTGTGCAGGGAGCTCAATGCAGGGCTCCATCCTAGGACTCTGTGATCATGACCTGAAGTGAAGGTATATGCTCAACAACTGAGCCACCCAGGTGCCACTGTTTTTAACTTTTTGAAAACATACTTTCTCAGAAAGATTAGCAAATTTTATTAAGTAAAATTTATACCATATACATAAAAATGTATACCATCTACTATACCCATAAAAGTAAAAAAATTTAATAGAGAAAAGCAGGAAAACTATAATGGGATGCGGTATAGGACAGTATTTAAATGGGCAGAGTCCGGTTGTTAGTTCTCTGCAAGGTGGCTAATGAATGCAGATAAATGTTCAGGCACTTATTTTTTAAAAACAGCTTTCTTGGGGCACTTGGATGGCTCAGGAGGTTAGATGTTTGCCTTTGGCTTGGGTCGTAATCCCAGACTCCTGGGATGGAGCCCCACATCGGGCTCCCTACTCAGCAAGGAGTCTCCTTCTCCCTCTGCTGTTTCCCCTCCTTGTGCTCTCTTTACTCTCTTTGTCAAATAATTATATAAAATCTTTTTTTTTTTAAAGATTTTATTTATTTATTTGACAGAGAGAGATCACAAGTAGGCAGAGAGGCAGGCAGAGAGAGAGAGAGGAGGAAGCAGGCTCCCTGCTGAGCAGAGAGCCTGATGCGGGACTCGATCCCAGGACCCTGAGATCATGACCTGAGCCGAAGGCAGCAGCTTAACCCACTGAGCCACCCAGGCGCCCCTAATTATATAAAATCTTAAAAAAAATAAAAACAACAACAACAGACCCAACAGCCTGTTGACGTATAATAGACATACAATAACCTAAATATATTTGAAGGGTTCAAACTGTAATTTTCCTACATATGGAAGCCATTGCTTGGGTTCTATATAGCACCTTGACATATTTGATATTTTAAGCTGAAAGAGTTGGCAAAAATGACACCTTTCTCCCCTGAAATGGGTCATAAAACCCTCATGTGAGGAGTGGCTTCCTTATATTGGGGGAAAGGGACATACTTGTATCTGAAGACAAAGAGATGCCAAGAAAAATCCTAATACAGACCTCATTAAGTTTCCCTCAGTTTACTACATTGAGCTCATTCTCTCTGACCTACTAGATTCTTCCACGACTGCCCACTCTTCCTCAAACCTAAGAGAAAAATACTCAGGTCTGTTTCTTTGGGTCTTCATTTCCTTATGTCCTCCTGTGTCATGAAATTTCTATTTCTAAAAATTTCTAAAATTTGTCTTTGTTAGTCAAATTTTTAGACCCAGCTAGGGACACCACAAATATTCAGGAAAACTTTTTCCTGAATAAAAGAGAGGGATCATTTATTTGGGGGGGACCATGTAAAAGGTGGATGCTGAGAGACCTGAGTAGGAAGACAATCTTTAAGGTGCAACTGCATTCTTTAATGAGCACCTACTGTTTACCAAGCCCTGAGCAAAATCTAGGTAGAAAGTTGTGCCTTCCGAGTTCCTGAGTGCAGAGTGGCTCGAGTGCAGGGACTCAGCCAGCAGGGGGCCAACCCTTGGGTCTCCCACCCTGCCTTCTCCTCCTTCCATAGTCGGGGAGGGTCAGATATAGTACAGCTGAGACCTTTTGGGTAGCAGGGATGCTGAGGATAAAAAACTTCAGCTGGAAGTTCCTTTTCTCAAAAAGAAGACACTTGAATCTCAGAAACAAGATGGAGACAGTATGCTTGTCTGGAAGAGCTGTCCAGGGACAGCTTCCCCACTCCCGACCAAGTTTGTTTTAATAAAAAATAGAGGCAGCAGTTACTTGACAGATTAATTTCCCTAACGGATTGTCTTTGATCCCAAGGCTGGGTCTTTGCTGCTCTACCCCAGAAGGCATTATGCTGGTGCTGGCACCGATGCTTAGGAGAGCTGACTGCGAGTAGGCAAGCCTGGGAAGAAAGGAGGAGGATGCCCAGAGTCATGCAGGGCAGGACGGAGAACCCGGTGCCCTCTCCTGAACCAGCTGGGGAAGAAGAAAGAGAGAGAGGGGGTGGAATGAGGGAAAGATTTCTGTGTAATGACAGTCTCAATGGAAGCTGAGCAATGCATGAAATTTTGCTGGATGGGTACTACCTTTCTTTTGAGAGAGTAAGGGGAAAGTATGTCAGTTTCTCTCTCCTGGGCGTATCGGCACGCAGCCGGACCATCAGACTTCAGCTGAGGAGGGTTACCGGTGGATGAAGATAGGGTGAGAAGCCTGGGGCTGTGACGACTGGAGGTGGGAGCAGAGTGTGGGACATGTCGGGGGCCGGAGTGGGCCCATAATAACTAGGCAACGCGAGGGGAGGTGGGCAGTCCTAGAAGGCTGGAATTGCAGGGAATCCAAGCGTACTTGGTGTTAAAATACATATTTGGAACCCATATAAAGCCAAGAAGATGACTGTGAAGGGATCTAGAATATATCATTATAAGTTTCTTGTGTGTGTTTTCTGAGCTTCTCTTATCTGCCTAAAAGCAGAGCCTCCCCCTAAAAATCAACTGTCATAAATCCTCTCCTCCAGAAGTTTGCAATCAGGGATAAGAAATCACCTAAATAGGCATTGTCACGAATACATCTCATCTATCCCCTCTCTATTCTCCTGAGCGTCCGTTTATCTTTCCTAAAAGTCATTTGTCTCTTCATAAAGGCCCTTTCTCCTCATCCCTTCTTCTATTAGGATGGCATCTAAACCCCGAATTCTAACCACCTCTTTGAGTCACATATTTCTATGAAATCCCACATTTGTACATGAATAAAAATGCTTTTTCCTTCCCAATCTGTCATTTGCAAGTTAAATTCACAGGCCTCCAGTGACTAAACTGAAGAGGGTAGAGTAAAAGTTTTTCTTCCCTTATGACTGTATGTGCTTTTAAAGATTAATTATTTTGGAGCTGCCTGGGTGGCTCAGTTGGTTAAGTGTCTGCCTTTAGCTCAGGTCATGGTCCCAGGATCATGGGATAAAGTTGGAGAAAAAAAAAAAAAAATCCCTGCTCAGCAGGGAGTCTCCCTCTACTGCTCTCCCTGCTCGTGCTCTCTCTCTCTGTCTCTCTCAAATAAATAAATAAATAAATAAAATATTTTTAAAAAATACTTTATTTATTTGAGAGAGAGAGGGAGACAGAGATAGCAACAGAGATAGCAAGAGAGAGCACAAGCAGGGAGGAAAGGGAGAGGCAGATTCTCCACTGAGCAAGGAGCCCGATGGAGGGTCCACTCGATCCCAGGACCCAGGGACCATGACCTGAACTGAAGGCAGATGCTCAACCAACTGAGCCACCCAGGGACCCCAAATAAATAAAATCTTTAAAAAAAGATTAATTATTATTTTTAAAAAGATACTATTTTTAAGTAATCTCCACACCCAATATGGGGCTTGAATCCACAATCCCAAAAATCAATGTTGCATGCTATGCTCATTGAGCCAGCCAGGCATTCCTAAAGATTAATTTTTATTTATTTTTAAAGATTTTATTTATTTATTTGACAGACAGAGATCACAACTAGGCAGAGAGGCAAGTAGAGTGATAGAGGGGGAAGCAGACTCCCTGCTGAGCAGAAAGCCCAATGCGGGGCTCGATCTCAGGACCCCAAGATCATGACCTGAGCTGAAGGCAGAGGCTTAACCCACTGAGCTACCCAGGCGCCCCCTAAAGATTAATTTTTAAAAAGAATATACCATTGTTTGGCTTTGCTAAATTACTTACTATTTTTTTTTAAAGATTTATTTATTCATTTATTTGACAGACCGAGATCACAAGTAGGCAGAGAGGCAGACAGAGACAGAGGAGGAAGCAGGCTCCCTGCCGAGCAGAGAGCCCAATGTGGGGCTCGACCTCAGGACCCTGGGATAATGACCTGAGCCAAAGGCAGAGGCTTTAACCCACTGAGCCACCCAGGCGCCCCTAAATTACTTACTATTAATTAAGGGCTCATATTCTGTGAAATTGCACGTTGACCTGAAGATTTGTATCTAGTAGAGATGGATATGATTTTCATCTGGGAGAAAAGATAACCACAATGGTTGCCATTTATTGCCCTGTGGGACATTAACCCATTTTCATATATAACGCAGCAATCTTATTCTAACCTTAATTAAACTGTCTATAAATATCCAACTTCATATTTTGAGATAACTGTAGATTCACATGCAATTGTAAGAAATAACAGATTCCACATACTCAATCCCCAGTTTCTCCCAATGGTAACATCTTGAAAAACTAGAACACATTATCACCACCAAGATTTTGACATTGATGCAGAACAGATCCATCAGCACAAAATCCCTCATCTTGCTTTTTTATAGCCATACCCATCACCTTCCCCTCTCTACCTTGTCTGCCCTGACCTCTAAAATGTTCTTTTCAACAAAATGGGCAGAAGACATGAACAGACACTTCTCCGATGAAGACATACAAATGGCTATCAGACACATGAGAAAATGTTCATCATCACTAGCCATCAGGGAGACATAAATTAAAACCAAATTGAGATACCACCTTACACCAGTTAGAACGGCCAAAATTAGCACGACAGGAAACGTGTGTTGGAGAGGATGTGGAGAAAGGGGAACCCTTTTACACTGTTGGTGGAAATGCAAGTTGGTGCAGCCAATTTGGAGAACAGTGTGGGGATTCCTTAAGAAATTAAAAATAGAGCTTCCCTATGACCCTGCAATTGCACTATTGGGTATTTACCCCAAAGATACAGATGTAGTGAAAAGAACGGCCATCTGGGGGTGCCTGGGTGGCTCAGTGGGTTAAAGCCTCTGCCTTCGGCTCAGGTCATGATCCCAGGGTCCTGGGATCAAGCCCCACATCAGCTCTCTACTCAGTGGGGAGCCTGCTTCCTCCTCTCTCTCTCTGCCTGCCTCCCTGCCTACTTGTGATCTCTCTCTCTCTCTCTCTGTAAAATAAATAAATAAAATCTTTTAAAAAAAGAAGGGCCATCTGTACCCCAATGTTCATAGCAGCAATGGCCACAGTCGCCAAACTGTGCAAAGAACCAAGATGCCCTTCAATGGACGAATGGATAAGGAAGATGTGGTCCATATACACTATGGAGTATTATGCCTCCATCAGAAAGGATGAATAACCCAACTTTTGTATCAACATGGACAGGACTGGAAGAGATTATGCTGAGTGAAATAAGTCAAGCAGAGAGAGTCAGTCATCATATGGTTTCACATATTTGTGGAGCATAAGAAATAACACGGAGGACATGGGGAGATCTAGAGGAGAAGAGAGTTGAGGGAAATTGGAGGGGCAGATGAATCATTAGAGACTATGGACTCTGAAAAACGATCTGAGGGTTTTGAAGGGATGAGGGGGTGGGAGGTTGGGGGAGCCTGGTGGTAGGTATTATGGAGGGCACGTCTTGCATGGAGCACTGGGTGTGGTGCATAAACAATGAATTCTGTTACATTGAAAAGAAATTAAATTAAAAAAAATAATAAATGTTCTTTTCCTCAGCCTTACCCTCTCACTTCTTCCCTCATTAATTAAAAAGTTGAATGAGATCTTTTAGCTCAATGTCCATTTTATATCTGAACGAATCTTGTTTTTAAATCCAAAGTTTTGAGAATTGCTTTGACACTGGGAAGACTCAAAGTTTTAAAGCTGGGTGTTAAACACCTTTGGGGTCATTCCCTTTCTCTGCAGGCAGATCCAAGTCTACCCCATCGTTGACTTCTTTGGTGAACCCGACTTAGCCTGACCTCCCTGGACTAGACCCACGGCTCTTACATGGCCCACCATTCAGATGGTGCTCATCAGTTAAAACACTAGTCAGCTCTTCTCCCTTCAACACCCATGGTTCCAGAGGGAGATCTCTCTTGTGTGGCTTCTCACAAACTACCTTGTATTGCCCTTTTTAGGGATTAGCTTCTTAGAGGGCTGCACTAGAATCTGTCCATCCCCCTCCCCAGCACCAAGGCCTTGTCTGGAGAGGGCTTTACACAAAAGAAACTCCAATTTCTTCTGCAGAAGAAAATCTGGAACAGAGAAGTGGGAAAATTCTGTGAGGTTTCCTCAAAATACACACAGGAGACTGCCAGGACCTGTCCAGGATCCAGATGACTGGTCTGAGAAAGAGAATCGGTCTATGGACACAAGCTTCCCATGGCAGAAGGAAGGCTACCAGGTGATCACCCAGCTCATGCTCCCACTCAGTCCATGGTAAGACCAAGTTACATACCAGGCGAGGCCACTGAGGAGCAGAGGAACTATGTGGAAGCAGGGTGCAGAGCTCAAGGAAGGCTACCTGGGAAGCGGCAGGGAAGGTCTTGTTCCTAACCTCCCCAGTCCATGCCCCAGGGGGCTTTCCCACTGCCTGTTTTCCAGTCCTCAAATGCCTGTGAGAATGACAACCCCAAGCATTCCTCATTCAGATGGGGTATCTGTCTTGTGAGGCCTAATACACCTCTAATACACCTCACCTGTTTAGAATGCAGCTATCAGTGTCTCGAAGGGCTTCCCTAACTGTTCCAAAGGTACAGACCTAAGATGACTAATGTTTGGGGCAGCAGGCATGGCAGACTCTGGTCCAGCACCATTCCATGCCAGTCTGCTCCTGAAGAGAATCCACCTGGAATTCTGAACAGGATGGCAGGAGAGAGAGAAAATGGCAGGCAGAGGCAACGTTCCAGAGATGGTCAAGAAGCCAAGAGAAGCTTCTGCTTTGAGACTGCTTACAATCAGTCGCAAATTTCCAGAGCTGCTGAACTCAGGGCTGTGGTGAGTGGATACCATCCTTCATATTTCAGACTCCTGAAATGGATAGAATTCAGTTCTGAGTGGAGGCTCAGATACAACTACATCACTTCAATCTTGTAGGGGAGCAAAATTTCCCATAGAAATTTGTCTCTTGGCATGTGGAATATTTCAGGCTCAGTATTTTTTTTTAAAGGATTTATTTATTTAAGAGAGAGAATGTACATGTGCATGGAGGGAGGGGCAGAGACAGAGAGAGGGAGAAAGAATCCCCTAAGAGACTCCCTGCGGTACATGGAGCCCAGTGCAGGGGCTTGATCTCATGACCCTGAGATCACAACCTGAGTTGAAACCAAGAGCCAGCGCCCTAACTAACTGAGCCACCCAAGTGCCCTTTGGCTGTTTTGTTGTTGTTGTTGTTGTTGTTTAAGATTTTATTTATTTATTTGCCAGAGAGAGAGAGAGAGAGCCCCAGCAGGGGAAAAGGCAGGCACAGGGAGAAGCAGGCTTCCCACTGAACAAGGAGCCCAATGCAGGACTCCTGGGATCATGACCTGAGCCAAAGACAGATGCTTAACCGACTGAGCCACCCAGGTGTCCCAGGCTGATTAATTTTAAGAAAGAGAAGGGTCGGGAGGAAACTTTGACCTTCCCCTTAACTGCCTTGAAGAATTTAGATGGAGGACCTGCTCCAGGAAGGAAGCTATCATGTAGATAACTACATGAACAGTATATGAACTGGGGAGGTAGATAGGGAAGAACCTAGCAAAATCTGTTTGTTACAGTTCCTCTCCATGCGCCACTATTTCTGGGCGCCACAGCAAACATTAGTTTACCAGACATTTATTCTTTTTCATCTTCTGTGCATTACCTTCCTTCCTTTTCAAGACCCAGACCCCCACCCCCACCTGCTTAGCTCTGGATGGCAGAGAAGTCTCAATTGCCTGACTGCCTGTGGGCCTCAGATCCTTAGGGAGCCCCAGTATGTATGTAATTAAATTTAATGTTTTCCTGCTAATCTGTCCCATGTCAGTTTAATTCTTAGATCAGCCAAAAGAACCTTGAAGGGTAAAGGAGAATTTTATTCCCCAATCATCTCTCTGATTTTTCAAATCTATCTTCCCAGCTCTCGGTTGGTCTCATTAGCAGAAAATTCATTATTCTCCTCTAGAGGTTTCTGACTCAAATTATTACAAATGCTGATTGACATCACTGAAGGAGATCCTGAGCAGACACCAGAGCTTGCCCCCTGCAGCAGGCTGGTTGACATCACTGAAGGCGGTCCTGTGCAGACACCAGAGCTTGCCCCCTGCTGCAGGCTCACACCCTGTGTTGCCCACAGCCTGCTTCCCAGGTTGACCTCTTTGCATTACAGTATCTCTGTAATGATCTCTTCATTGTTCCCATATTGCATTGCTGCACGGACTTGTCTGGGTCCAAGGCATCTTCCGGCCTCAGTCCCTGTGTCCCCTATTAAGACCTCAGAGAAGCTTTGGTGTTCTTTGCTGCCAGTGGACCATGGTCTAGCAGCTACATTCAGAAGCTACATCAGACAGTAGGGTTGGGTGTACCACAACCTTCCATATTTCAAAATGCCCTTTACTTCTGCAAAGGAGAAGGCTTTACTACCAGGCTCTACATATAAAAGGAGAGGGCAGTCAATCTTCCAGTAGTACAAGAAGGGCCTACAGACTTTCTTCTCTGTAACAAAGGGAGTCTTACAAGCAACTTCCCCAGAACAAAAAAGACTAGTTCCAAGGTGGCTTTGAGCCCCTACACAGAAAAGACACTGGAATCACTTTTTAAAATGAAATTTCACATTTTGAGATAGTTCAATGTATAGCTGTAAGAAATAATATGGACAGATCCCATGTACCCATCATCCAGTGTCCCCCAGTAGTAACATATTGTAAAACTCAGCTATAACACCACAAACAGGATATTGACATGATACAGTCAAGAGGCAGTATAGTTGCACCACCACAAGGATCCCTCTCCCTGCTCTTTTATGGTCACACCCACACCCCCCTCCACACACACCCTTGTCTTCCTGCAACTACTAATCTCTAATAGTTTGTAACTTCGAGAATGCTATATAAATGCTGATGGTACGTAACTTTTGCGGACTGGCTTTTTTTCAATCAGCATCATCCCCTCGAGATTCATTTAACTTGCTGTGTGTGTCAACAGTACGTTACTTTTTCTCATAGAATATTATTCCAGGGTGCGTATATACCAGTTTATTTAACCATTCACATCTTTCTCTCTTTTTTAAGATTTTATTTATTTATTTATCAGAGAAAGAGAGAGAGAGCACAAGCAGGGGAGCAACAGGCAGAGGGAGAGGGAGAGCCGGGCTCCCTGATACGGGATTTGATTCCAGAACCCTGGCATCATGACCTGAGTCGAAGGCATCTGCTTTAAGCGTCTACTTAACTGACTGGGCCACCCAGGCATCCCTAACCATTCACATCTCAAAGGTCATCAGAATCCTGTACAGTCTTTTGCTACTACAAAACTGTTCTAAATATAGTACAGGGTTTTGTGTGAACTTTAGTTTCCATTTATTTGAAATAAATGCCTAAGAGTACGAATGCTGAATTGTATGGTTATTGCATATTTAATTTTTTTTAAAAAAAGATTTTATTTATTTATGACAGAGAAAGATAGCAAGAGAGGGAACACAAGGAAGGGGGAAATGGAGAGGGAGAAGCAGGCTCCCCACTGAGCAGGAAGCCTGATATGGGGCTTGAACCCAGGACCCTGGGATTATGACCTGAGCCGAAGGCAGATGTTTAACCTGCTGAGCCACCCAGGTGCCCCGCATATTTAGTTTTATAAGAAACTGCCAAACTGCTTTCCTAGAGTGGTGGAACAATGCTATACTTCCCCCAGCAGTGTATCTGGATACGGTTTCTTCCTCACCTTCCCCAGCGTTTGCTGTTATTGCTATATTTTTGTATTGGCTATTCTGAAAGGTAAGCATTCTCTCTCCCCGTGGCTTTAGGTTGGGTGTCCCTAATGACTAACAATATTGAACTTCTGCTCATGTGCATAATTGCTGTCCACTCTCTTAGGTGAAATGTGTCTTCATGCTTTTTGCTCATTTCTTAATTGGACTGTGTATTTTTAAAAAATATTTTATTTATTTATTTGACAGAGATCACAAGTAGGCAGAGAGGCAGGCAGAGAGAGAGGAGAAAGCAGGCTCCCCACAGAGCAGAGAGCCCAACACGGGGCTTGATCCCAGGACCCCAGGATCACAACCCAAGCCGAAGGCAGTATTTAACCCACAGAGCCACCCAGGTGCCCCTGTGCATTTCTTTTTTAAACTGAGTTTTGAGAGTTATGTATCTAGAAACTTGCCCTTTGTTGGGCACGTGGTTTGCAAATATTTTCTGTCACTTTTCGTTCTCGTTCCTCTCTAAAATGTACCACTTTGGCATATTGGTTTTTTTTTTTTTTTAAAGATTTTATTTATTTATTTGACAGAGAGAGATCATAGTAGGAGAGAGGAAGGGAAGAGATCACAGAGAGAGGAAGGGAAGCAGGCCCCCTGCTGAGCAGAGAGCCCAATGTGGGACTCAATCCCAGGACCCTGAGATCATGACCTGAGCTGAAGGCAGCGGCTTAACCACCTGAGCCACCCAGGCGCCCTGGCATATTGGTTATTTTGAAGTTACTTAAGAAACAGCCTGTGTGAAAAGAATGGTCTGACCCCATCCCACCTTGTCTCCAAACAATAGGAAATAAATCTCCACGTGAAAGGTACCCTTCCTTTACCAGGAGTAGAGAGACATCCTTATCACAAGAGTTAAAGAATTTAGAGTCAAGGCTAGATAAACAAACCTCAGTTACTTTTTACTAATTCACTACGCCAGCACAAATTCTGTTTAAAATTCCTTACTAACTGAAGCTACTGAACATAAGTTTTCTTTGTCCTGTTAGCTCCCCACAGACTTGCTTCTTTGTGTAAAGCATATAAAAGCTATCTGCCTTGGTTATCTCTTTAGGCCTCAATTTTATTATTGGGCCTCCAAGCCCAGGTAATTAAACTGCTTTTCTCCTGTTAATCTGACTCATGTCAGTTTAAGTCTTAGACCTGCCAGAAAGCTCTTGAAGGGCAGAGGAAAATTCTTCCACCACAACAATCCACTTCGAATTAAAAACTTATCTCCCAAGTCCTGGTGTTAACACTACTGAACTGGACGTCCCCTCCCAGTCCCAGTACTCTGGGACCTAATTCTTTGTGCAGGAAACCAGCACCCTGTTACCTTAGCACCAGCTCCTCTCCCACTTGCTCAGGCGGCACTGCTGATGGTAAATGGTGTGGCTGTGAGCAACTAAGGCTGCGTCTTCTAGTATTTTGGGATCCCCCAGTACCCAGCTGATGTATAGAGCTAGTGAATGCATGAATGCATAACAGACACAGGCAGGGAATACTGCTCCAGAGGACAGGACTTTAGAGGACCAGGGATGGTGAATGCAGGCCCATCAGAGGCCAGTCCCCAACAATTCAGCTTTTACAGTGAGATCAGCTCCATTCTCAAGTTACTCCCACCACGTCCTTGCCTGTGTGTGTGTGTGTGTGTGTGTGTGTGTGTGTGTGTGTGTGTGAGACAGAGAGAGAGAGAGAGAGAGAGAGAGAGAAATAGATTCCAGGCAGTTTTCTGAGCCAAGAGGAGCAATACAAACAAGGAAAGTACCTACAACGTACTCCATAGACACTAGGCTAATGAAAGATGTGAGGAGAAGGAGAGGAGAACTAAGAAGGGGCTTTTCTGGGTTTCTGGCACCCAGATCAACCCCACCCCCCCGCCGCCGCCTGACTCCGTGGTCTCTGCAAATTTTTAGGCGATGAACTGAATGATGTCCTCCCTGAAACTCACATGCTAAAGCCCTACCCCCTCAGTGTGACTGTATTTGGAGATGGGGCCTGTCAGAGATGATTCAGGTTAATGAAGGTTGTGGCCCTAACTCGACAGAACCGGGGGTCTTAGAAGAGGAAGAGATCCCTTCTTGCCCACACACCAAGGAAAAGCCATGTGAGGACATAGCAAGAAGGTGGCCATCTGCAAGCCAGGAAGAGAGCTCTCACCAGGAATGGAACTGGCTAACACCTTGATCTAGGACTCCCAGCCTCCAGAACTGGGAGAAAATAAATCCCTGTTGTTGAAGCCACCCAGTAAGCGGCATTTTCTTACGGCAGCCCGAGCTGACTAAGACAGATTTGGGTACACAGAGTGGGGTGCCGCTGTAACAAATATCTAAAAATGTGGAAGCAGCTTTGGAACAGGGTAATGAGTTTTCAGATGCATGCAAGAAAAGCCTAGATTGTCCTGAAGGGACTATGGATAGCAATATGGGTGTGAAAGCCTGTGCCTGGCTTGCTCTCTGCACAAGTCTTGGCCATAGCTCTCAGACCTGCCGCCGGAACACAGGACTCAGGTCGCCAGCAGATCTGGCCAATGCCGTTTATCCATAATCTCCTGTGCATCAGGGTGGTGTTGGGATGGAAGGGCTGGGAAGCCTTTCCCGGAAGTAGACAGCCCAATGCCCCCACCCCTATCTCCCTTGCAAGACAGCATCCACTTCCATCCACCCCAGAGTTCCCGAATCTCACTTTTGTATGCCATGGTTTTTATATCTGTGTTCCACCTTCCACATTACCACTAAGTATACTTATTTTAATCAACTCCACTTTTTTCCACTTGAAAATAGGTTTTCCTTCAAAGTAAACCATATGGGGTACTTGCGTGACTCAGTGGGTTAAGCATCTGCCTTCGGCTCAGGTCATGATCCCGGGGTCCTGGAGACTCTGCATCTCTCTCTCTCCCTCTGCCCCTCCCCCGACTTGTGCCCTCTCTCTTGCTCTCAAATAAATAAATAAAATCTAAAAAAAAAAAAAAAAAAGTAAACCTTATGTCCTTAGCAATGCCATAAAATGGAACACATGATTCCTATAAGAAAGGAAACTCTACAAATATAAATAGAATTCATTCATTTGAAATACAGTTATGGGAAAGTGTTAACCAACCCTGACTACACTTGCTGCTCCTTCTGCTCTTCCCTGCTCTTCCCCCCAGTACCCCATGGCTCATTCCATCTCTTCCCTCAGGTCTCTGCTCAAAGTCACTTTATCGGTAAGGCCTTCCCAGACCACTGCATATAAAATAACTGCTCTTTCCCTTTACTCAGGCTCACTTTCTTCAGTCATATTTAAGGCCATGTGGCAGTATTTTATTTATTCCTTTTTAAAAAAAAAAATATCTATTTGAGAAAGAGTGCGAGAGAGAAAAAGAGAGAGGGTGAGCAAGCATGAGTCGGGGACAGGTAGGGGGAGAGGCAGAGGGAGAAGCAGGCTCCCCACTCAGCAGAGAGCCCAAGGCAGGGCCTGATCCCAGGACATCGAAATCATGAATCTGCCTTTGGTAAACTAAAGGCAGATGCTTAACCGACTGAGCCACCCAGGTGCCCCTGTTTATTCCTTTTTAAAAAAAAAAAAAAAATTAATTTATTTATTTGAAAGAGGGAGAGAGAGAGCATGAGAGGGAACAAGGTCAGAAGGAGAAGCAGACTCTCCGTGGAGCTGGGAGGTCACATGGGGCTCCATCCCAGGACCTGGAGATCACGACTTAGGCCAAAGGCAGATACTTAACCGACTGAGCCACCCAGGCACCCTATTCCTTTTTTTAAGGGTCTTTCTCCCCTCACTAGCAAATGAGCTCCAATAAGGGAAGGTGTGTATTTTTCATTGCTGTATCTATCCCAAAGCTAGATGAAAGCCTAGCTTAGGATAGGTAGAGTGAACATGCCTGAATGAATGAATGGAAACATGTGACACACACTCATAAGACATAGAGCTGGGGGGAACAGGAGGGAGGCCAGGTGAGGTTTATAGCCCTAGGGCCATACAATGCCCCAAACAGGTCTTCTCCCTATGGGTGTTGGGCCTGAGTCCCTGGTCCAGCCTCCTCATTCCCTTCTGGGGCCCCCTGTGTCACCTTCTTATCTCAGTGTACCCCAGGCCCCAGCTATTTTAAGAAAGCTGATTTTCAAAAGGAAAGGGGCCAGAATGTTCATCCTCTGCTTCCCGAGAGGCTTCTGCAATGGTCCTAGAATTTGTTGTCCAAACTGGCAGGTGAATGGGAAGGGGGTGCTGTTCATATACCCTCAGCACAGTGGGCACAGACCAGAAGTACATCCACCCTCCCCAGGCTCCCTCTGCAAGTAGGCCCACTCCTACCCTCCAGCAGTCAAGTGAGAGTTCCGAAACGCAGAGACAGAGTGACCTCTTGCCTAGCAAAACAAAAGACCAAAACAAAATGCATTGGCTTACAGCTTTCAGCCAGAACAGGGAGCAGCAGAGGTCTGCAGGAGGTGACCTGGGCGCTTCCTACTACCATACTGGCAGGGAGCACTGGGCAACCTTACAATAGAAAGCTTTCTAACTAAAAGGAAAAATGATGTTTTTAATGGCCTCACCGGATACAGCTAAATCTAATTGACCTCTGAAGCTAAAATATAAAATATTTACTGGATCAGAGCAAAGTTTTCTGCAAATAGCTCCCTGGTTCCCAAAATACCCTAATTGAAAGAATCAACCCGTCTAAAGAAGGAATCCACAGATCAGAAGCGCTGTGTGTGACGAGAGAACCACAAAAGCAATCAGTTTTCTGTGGATGTATCCCTGGGCTGAGGTCGTCAAGACTTTGAGCCTCAGAAGAATCACCTGGAGACTCGGTTAAATATGCAGCTACCTGAGCCCAGGGCCAGAGATGGTAAATTCTCAGGTCTGGAGTGGTGCCCAGAAATTCACAGTTGTAGCAGACACATGTCCAGATGACCGTGGTCCTGGAATGGCTGTGTGACATGATGGCCTTATAATGGGCTATCTGCTGATTCCAGCCATGATGATTACTGACCACTGTCCACCTACTCAGAGTCCAGTGCCCACTAAGCAACCTCTCGGCCTTCCTTGTGCTTGTCTTACCCGCCAGTCTTCATGGGTTTGGCAACTGTGTGTTGTTCTGTAGAAACCGATCACCTCTGGGTGCACAAGCAATGAATTTTTGAGCCTGGGAAATGAAGCATCGGATGGGACAGGATGCCCTCCACAAAGGTCTTGCCACCCATTGCCCTTTGCATGGGCCACTTCCCTCAGTTGGAATAGTCTGTGCCTTCTTCTATTTGCCAGGGTTAAAGCTTCCTGGAGGGAAACCTCAAGGCTGTTAGAGAAGGAATCTGCCAGTCAGTCAGTCAGTGAGTCTTCATTGTCAGGGAGGAAAAACTTGTCCTCTACCCTCTTATGTTCAGTAATTGGAAACTTGTAAATTAAACTGACAAAAGACATACCATCAAGAGAAAAAGACAGATTTTTAATCATTTACCTATACTAGGGAGTTCACAGAAAAATGGGGCTCAAGAAGGTGGTTAGAATCAGGGGCTTATACACTATCTTAATAGAGGATGGGGAGGGGGGAGGGGCACTACTAGGGAATAAGTGACTTTTAGGAAAAATAAATGGGCCCTTTAGAGAATGAATGGGGGAATTGATAGTTTTTTTTTTTTTTTTAAGATTTTTTATTTTTATTTGACAGAGAGAAATCACAAATAGGCAGAGAGGCAGACAGAGAGAGAGAGAGAGGAGGCAGCAGGCTCCCTGCTAAGCAGAGAGCCCAATGCGGGACGTGATCCCAGGACCCTGAGATCATGACCTGAGCCGAAGGCAGAGGCTTAACCCACTGAGCCACCCAGCTGCCTGGGAATTGATAGTTTTATGACAATGTCTGTTTAGATGATTTTCTATCCCAGTGCTGACTCGTGGTGCTGACTTCTTAACTTTCATGATAAAAGTCAATCTTCCCTGTTGTGAAGCTCCTGGAAGAAGGGATTTATGACAGTTGAATTCTTCTGGGAGACTGCTTTTAGGAAGCTAAAGGAAGTTCAAAAAAAGCTCCTTCCTGCAGCTGTTAATTCTCAAATGTCTTCAGCTCAAAATAATCCTCATGCCACTGTGGTGAAGGGTAGCAGAATTTGCCACCCCCAAATATGCCACTTTGGTATATTGATAATTTTCTGAGAGGTACACATTTGAAAACGGGCACAGACAGAGAGAGGCTTTCTCTGAACTGCCCTTATCTGCTTAACGACAGATCCTCCAGAAGGAGATCTGTTGTCATAGCTCTCCTCCTGGTTTCACCAACCCGGTCAGGTTGACTGAAAATCTGTACCACACCCAGACAACCTTCGTCACAGACTACCAACCCTCCCAATGACTCTTCCTCCGGGGCCAATCATCTTCCCTAAAAATCATTCACGCTCTCTGGTGAGGCCTGCCTTCCTCTCTCCCCTTCCCAGTGTGGAAGGCGTTTAATCCTGAATCTTAAAGCCATCTCTCTAAGTTACTCATCTTTTCCTGGTTATCTCCCATGTACACATGAGGTCTACATGTGAATACGTTTGTTTGTTTTTCTCTTGTTGATCTGCCTTATTACAGTGGCCTTAGCCAAGAACTCAGAAGGCTAGAGGAAAAGTTATTTTTCATCTCCTACCGTGGCATATTCTGGACCTTTTCATCATCAAGCTGAATCTGGCACTGGGCCTAGAGAAGAGGACAAGGGATGAGTTGGCACAGAGGGAGGAGACTATACCCCCTCAGCCCTAGAGGAGCCCCAGCTCCGATGGGGAAGGCACTGCCTCCATGGTGAGGGAGCTCCTGGCCAGACTCTGGAGCCATAAGTCAATCTTTTAGGAGGTGATGTAGGGGGTCACAATAAAGGCGGAGAATATTATATGTAATAAACATACAGTAGCAGCCACCATGGCTTGAGTGTTTACTATAGGTCAGAGACCTGAGATGCTTTATGCAATTGTTGTTCGATTTTCATAAAACTGTATTTCAGGTAAAGAAATGAGGCTCTGAGAGGTTGAGTGATGTGCCCAAGGTCACACAGCAAATAAGGAAGGGGCAGGGACTTGAAACCCAAGCATTCTTACCCCATCTCACTGAGGTAGAAAATCTTGAGCCGGCTTTGCTCTTCTTCCTATAAAAACAAGCCTCTGGGCAACCTGAAGGTGTGAGGAGAATTATAAACCAGCACTAGGATGTTCCACATCTTTTTGGATTTAATTAGTCATAAAATTTGCCTCCTCAAGGGGCACCTGATTGGCTCAGTGGGTTAAGCCTCTGCCGTGGGCTCAGGGTCTGGAGTCATGACCTCAGGGTATGGGATTGAACCCCATGTCAGGCTCTCTGCTCAGCAGGGAGACTGCTTACCTCCCTATCTCTCTGTCTGACTCTCTGCCTACTTGTGATCTCTGTCAAATAAATAAATAAAACCTTAAAAAAAAAATTAGCCTCCTCAAGAAACCTGAGCTACTCTTTGTGCCTCCAACTGCACACACATACCCACTTTTCCCACTGTCAGTATGTCTGGGGCTATGAAGAACTTGCTGGAATTTCTAGGAATGCAAGTCTCCAGGTCAGGACTGGCATTGCAGTCAGTACCTGAGGCATTGCAGATGGTTGAAGGACCTGAGGACACCCTGAGTGAGGACCTAAAACACCGGCTCGAAGGCCTCCATAGAGGAAAGGCCCTGGGTCTCAGGTGAGCCTGGGCAAGAGTTGGGTAGAGGAGGTGTGTGTTCCGGGCCTAGTCACAATATTTCAGAAAGCTTACAATTTCCCCCAGATGAGGTTCTACTGCTAAGTCAAGTCCTGCTTCCTTCATTTTCAGCTGGAATGACATCATCTATGTGATAGTCTTGCTCATCTCATACTCAGCAGAAGCTTGGACTGGTGACTACAATGCCTTCTGGGTAATCAAACTTGGAAGCAAATTGATTACTAGAAAAAAGTCTACTTTGCCTTCTAGAGGCATTCTTGGTGGAACAAAGGCTGGAAACAGTAAATACTAGTCTCGGGACTCCACAGGTCCTGGGTAGAAGGCAGCACTCCCCACTTCCACTTCCTTCCTTCCTCCCTGACTGCGCTCCATGGCTCCCCAGTGAACAGAAGTGGCACCCCAGGTGCGACAGGCCAGTGTCCAAGGCACACTGAACACCCTCAAGCAAAAACTCTTTCTTTTCCCAGTGATATCCCTACAAAGCCGCCGTACATGACTGACATAGTGCGGGTCACATGAGAATAAGAACACTTCTGTCTTGTACTTCCCGCTATAGGTCTCTGGGAGGCAGGAAGGAGGAGAGGGCTTGAGGGCCCCTGGGGCAGTTCTGCTGCATTCCCACGCATGCGCTTGGCTCCTGGTTCCTCCAGCACAGGCAAAGGAAGAGTTCGAGACTTCTGCTCAGAGGGAAGAGGGAGTTGTTCAACAAATGAGAGTCCAGCAGGCCAAGGCAGAGCTGATGCTAAGGGAGGAGCTGGGCTTCTGCCCTGGCCAGCTCATTGCCTCTGGTGTGGGAATGAAACTTCAGGAATGACAAGAACACATTTCAAGAAGCAGCTGTGGCAGGTAAAGACTGCTGGTTTGACCACTTTAAGGAATGAGCTGGGCCCACCTGGCCTATCTGTGCGGTGATCGGTAATCCGGAGTGGTGTTTCCTAAGGCTTACGGGTACACAGGTGAAGCCAGGCTATTCCCCTGTGAATGAGGAAAGGAGGGTTGAACCCTCACCTGATACAATTAAGTTAAACACAGAGGTACCAGGGGCCATTCCATAGGGAGCCGAGTTCTTGGCTCAGAGGCACCAGCCCCCCCGTCCCCCACCGGCCCCACAGTGATCAAAGCTGTCTACAACCCCAGCCCATCAGGCACTTGCACCTCACCCCCTAGCAGGCTACTTCTTATCTTGCCTCAGGCTAGAATGCTCACCAGTTTGGCCTGTGATTCTCTAAAGCCTACACATACGGAGATCAAGTTTATGGAGCCTGGCCTCTCAGATGCTTCTGAGAGCAGACACTTCTTTTCCGGCCCTCTCAGTTCAGATTAGGCTGAGAGAGCAGCCCCAAGGAGCCGGCTAGAAATGTACTTTCCTCTCTCATTCAAGAAGCCAGGAGGCAGCAGCCTGGGGCTGACAGAGACCTCCCAAGGCCAGGGGCTCAGGGTTCTTCTAGATCTGCCATCTACCATCTCAGGGTGTGACCTATTACGGCTTTCCAGTTCCAACAAATGCCGGAGGGCAATAATGGGAAGAAGGGGTGACGAGAGCATGCTGGCTGTCCTTTACAGAATGCTCTGTGAGCTGCCCTAACTCTTCTGTCCGCACCTCATTGGCCAGAACTTGGTTCCACTGCCTCCAGCAGCAGCACAAGGGGCTGAGGAGGACGGTCTCCGTTTTGGATAAACCTGCACTCAGCCAAATGGGCTCTGTCACCTCAGAAAAAGGGAAAGCGGATACTGAGGACAAACAATTCAGGCAGAGATCCAGTTTGTCCGGTGGTGGTTCCTTTTCCCATAGGACTCAGGAAGAATGTTAGCTCTAGAGCCCCCTGACTCCCCAATCTTGAGGGCATCACCCCACTGCTCTTTCCAGACCCCTTGTATCCAGAATGAGACCCCTCTCATCGTCTCTCCTGCCACAACCCTGCTCCAAACCACTGCCAATTTCCTACCACAAACACAGGAAAAGAGGCCCAACATCATTAGTCATCCAGGGAGTAAAAATTAAAATCACAATGAGACACTACTATACACCCGCTCAAATGGCTAAATTAAAAAGACTGATAAGACCAAGCATTGACAGGAATGTGGAACAAGCGCCCTCTGATACGTTGCTGGTGGGAAGGCAAAATGTCCGTTACTTCAGACACTGGTTTGGCAGTTTCTCTTGACTTAAGTACACACTTATCAACTCTGTGGTACCAACCTGTCTCCTGGCTTCCGCCCTTGGACCCTATAGACTCTTCCTAATACAGAGTAATCCCTTAGAGCCAACATCTGAGCACAAGTCTCCTCTGCCACTAACTTCACTGGTATCCCCTGAAGAGAAGATGGCTGCTTGGACTACCCTGATGAGGGAGCAGAAGGCAAGCTGAAGACAGGCAGAAGCTGACACCCCCCCCCCCCCCATCAACTCCATGGGATATCTGTGACATTCCTCAGGCACTCTTGGCTACCCTAAAGGAAAAACTAACAGTTAATTTATAGAAATCACAATTCTGCAAGACAGGAGTCTCCCTCAGTTTACAAAAGTCTCAGCAATTTACAAGAACAAAGCATCTTTATCAACGGCCAGCCGAGCTTCCAGAAGGGAATGTAAGTGCAATTAAATGTCCTTATAATCTGCAGCCCATTGGCAGATACATGGAGTGGGCAAAGTGCAATGTTCCTCCAGGAAGCTCCTCACTGTCTTACTGGTAAAGCCTTACTAGAAGGAAGAACAACCTTAACTTGACAAGGCAGGCCCTTCCGTATCCTGGGAGTCTTCTTTAACATATGAAAATCCTTTTGAAGACCTCCCTTTTCCTTACCTTCCCCAACCCCATAGTATATAATCAGCCACCCTTCACACCCAGGGACAGCAGCCCTTTCTGCCCAGGGGCCCTGTCCCCTTGCTTTAATAAACCACCATTTTGCACCAAAGACCTCTCAAGAATTCTTTCTTGGTCATCAGATTCAGACTCCACCCCACAGAACCTCACCTATATTGCAAAACCCCATCATCCTAGTCATTTGCTCTTCCCCTCCCCCAGCACATCATCCTTCTAGCCACACTGGTAACCACCAGTGAACTGAAGGGAAGTTCCCAGATGCTTTTCCCTACTGCTGCCCAGAGTTAACTGCTTTTAAAAAGGACACTTCCCCCGTCACAACCCCTGGCCAAGAAACAGTCCACACTCCAACTGTGTTTCTCAGAAATTCCTGGCAGGCTCCTAGCTCAGATCAAGCTATCTGGTCAGGAGGGAGCCTGCTTCCCTCTCTTTCTGCCTGCCTCTCTGCCTACTTGTGATCTCTCTCTCTCTCTGTCAAATAAATAAACAAAATCTTTAAAAAAAAAATCACAATCCCTTCCTTACCCCATCCCATAGCTCTTAATTTCCCTGGGCACACCCCCCCCCCCACCGCCCCCTTCTAATTCTCTGTGGCTTCCTTATTGTTGCTTCCCACCAAGGTGGCAGGAATTTTTATCTTTGTAAGGACCTATTCAGCCAGAGCAACTCCATCTTGGGTAAATAGCCATTTTGTTGTTTGTGCAGTAAACTTAAATTGATTCTCCTCCTCCAGAGAAACTTCCTTAAAAACAAGTCCGGGAAACCAGTAAAATGTAGTCGACTAGTTCCTGATAACAGAGCCCAGAATACAAGTACGAGTCAGGCCAGATAGAGACATCTAATCAGTACGAAGTACTGTTTCTAACAGTGAGAAGGTCTTGCCCAAACCTAAATGACTCCATCTTGGGAAGGATGACGATCTTATTATTCACACTGAATATGTTAACTGACTAAGCCTTCCCAGAAAGTACTGTTTGTAACTGTCCTAGTATGGAGTAATCTTGAATAACACGTCACCAGACAGGATGAAACTAGCCAATCAACAAGAGACACACAAACCCGGTGGGTTGAGATACCAAGATACAGGTTGCAGTTTCACCCAATAAAAGGTAGCCCGTAAGATTGGGAGGGGTGGCTGTCTTCGGAGGCAGCCCTGACTGTCAGTCGATTCTTGAGCCTGCAAGCTGGGGGTGGTCGCTCTCTTCAGAGACGGCCCTGGCCGGTCAGTCTGACTTCTAATGCTTGGCATAGAATAGAGCTTTGCATAACTTTAACTTTGTTTCAGTCTCATTCCCCTGGTCGAGCAATCTGATTTCTAATACTTACCATAAAATAAAGCTTTAAATAACTTTCACTTTGTCTCAGTCTCGTTTCCTTTAATAAGGGACCTAATAATCTTCAGTGCTCCAACCCCAGAGCCTGACCCCTGCGGTCAGGCTTGCGCTGGGGAACTCTTCCTGAACAAACTGAGGAGGCCTCTTGGTCTTCTGGATGGCTCATCTCCTCCCTGAAAACCTTCCTGCCTCCTTCAAGCCTTAGGCACTTGTTTTTCTTGCATCCTTCCTGTTGTGTCCCCTCTTCCCCTCACTCTCCAGTGGTGAGATCCTTTAGGAACTACTCTGGTGTGCTGCGGGTGCCCAATGAGTGCTCCATTCAGGTTTTGTGGGAGGGAATGGTGTAGCTTATGACAGACAGATGGCCCTCACCCCAAGCCTTGGATGTATGTACTGAGAAAGTCCCCGGATATAGGACAGAACCATCCATCAGTCACTTCCCAGGAAGAGGTTCTTTTTTTTTTTTTTTTTCTTTTTAAAAATTTATTTAAGACAGAAACAAGTCAGCAGAGAGGCAGGCAGAGAGACAGAGAGAGGAAGGGAAGCAGGCTCCCTGCTGAGCAGAGAGCCTGATGACCCCAGGACCCTGGGATCATGACTTGAGCCGGAGGCAGAGGCCTTAAACCACTGAACTACCCAGGCGCCCCCCAGGAAAAGGTTCTTAAGTAGCAGAGAAATTGAAAAGGAAAAGCCAATTAGGATCAGGGAGATCGCTGCTCTGTTGCGCCCATTTGTCCCTTAGCTGAAGTGGCTTTTTGCTTGGACTGGCCTCTCTCCGAGTTGGAGCAGAAGCTGATGGAAGACCCATTTTCTTACTTTGCGAAGAGCGCTGTTATAGCAGTGACAACAGTGAGAGTTCAGCTCTCAGCTCTGCATTTATATAAAAGTGCCCTTGGGGATGAACGTGCAACAATTATCCTGACCAGAGTTCTTTCCGGGAAGGACAAACCCAAGATGAACAGTTAATGCCAAATCCCAAGGAAATCATCTCCAAACCGTGCTATTTCCGGCTCAAGACCATCTGCAAGGGGGGGCCTGTGCTTTGAAAATGGAAAGAAAATGAGAGTGGGCTCTTTTTTGAGGGGGCGGGGGGGATGCTTTATAAAGCATTAACCTGATGAGGGGGCACTTTGGGGTGGAAAGAAAAAAAAATCTCGTGTTCTAGTTTAGTGTTCTCTTACCAGTTACGTGACGCATGCAAGCCCTGCTGCTTCTGTCAGCCTTGATTTCCTCATTCATAAACGAAGGCAATGATTTCTATCCACCTCCTGGGACAACTGCGTCAATTAAATTAGACTGCATACAGGACAGTACACAGAGAAAGTAGAGAGCCCTCCACAAATGTTGGATGTAGCATTGATCCAGAAAAGCTGCCCTGTGCCAATCTACCCTCCAGGAACCCCAGCGTGATTGGGGACAGGGTACAGGACAAGGTACATACAGCCTAAGTGTGAACTGGGATCACCCAGTCCCCAGGGGCCCATGATGATGGCTTTGAACTCCCACTCCATAGCTGACACAGCTTAGCATTTCTCTGCATTCTTGGGGGCAAGGGCAGAGTTTGCAACTTCACTCAGTAGGGGAGTTTAGGAGGCAGTCCAGCCGAGGGGTTAGAAAGAGGGGATCTGCTCTCATACTGCTGGTGGGACTGCAAGTTGGTGCAGCCACTCTGGAAAACAGTAAGGAGTTTCCTCAAATAGTTGAAAACGGAGCTACCCTATGACCCAACAATCACACTACTGCGTATTTACCCCAAAGATACAGATGTAGTGATCTGAAGGGGCACCTGCACCCCAGTGTTTATAGCAGCAATGTCTACAATAACCACACTATGGAGAAGCCCAGATGTCCATCTACTGATGAATGGATAAAGAAGATGTGATATATATATATACCATGGAATACTATGCAATCATCAAAAATTGAAATCTTTTTTTTTTTTTAAGATTTTATTTATTTATTTGACAGACAGAGATCACAAGGAGGCAGAGAGCCTGATGCGGGGCTCGATCCCAGGACCCTGGGATCATAACCTGAGCCGAAGGCAGAGGCTTTAACCCACTGAGCCACCCAGGCGCCCCAAAAATTGAAATCTTGTCATTTGCAATGACATGGATAGAACTTGAGGGTATTATGCTGAGCAAAATAAGTCAATCAGAGAAAGACAATTATCTATGATTTCACTCATATACGGAATTCAAGAAATAAAGCAGAAGAGCGTAGGGGAGGGGAGGGAAAATATAACAAGACGAAAACAAAGAAGGAGACAAATGACAAGAGACCCTTAATCACAGGAAACAACCGACGGTTGCTGGAGGGGAGGGGGTGAGGGGATGGGGTAATCACTGGGTGATGGACATTAAGTAGGGCACAGGATATAATGAGCACTTGAGCACTGGGTGTTCTATAAGACTGATGAATCACTGAACTCTACCTCTGAAACCAATAATATACTATAAGATAATTAATGGAGTTTAAAGAAAAAAGAAAGAAAGAGGGCTCTGGATTCAGATGGCCTGGTTTGGAGTGCTAACGCACCAGTTGTGTGATCTTGGGCAAGGGATGTAATATCCCTGTGCCTCGGTTTCCTTGTCTGCAAAATGAGGATAATGGCATATACCTCCCTGGATTATTGTGAGGATTGATGAAGATTCTTGGCTTGACCAAATTTCATCAGACTCCTGAATCTTCTCATGGGCCCACCTGTGCACTTCCTTGTAAAACCCACTTTTTGCAAGACCCCTGCTAATTCAGCCTAACCAGAACCCTTCACCTCCATATCTCTTCACCCTCAATATCTGATCAAATTCCTCGTCCTCCCTCTCCCGGATGTCGTCTCCCGGGAGGTCAGTTTAGCCAACATCCCCATCACCCTCCGTGTTTCTCTCATCCACCACCTCCTTCCGGCTCCCTGGCTACAAATTCCCACTTGCCCTGCCTAATTCCGAGTTGAACACAGTTCCAGATTAAAGTCCCTTCTCCCCTGTTGCAAAAGTCTGAGTAAGATCTGTTTTTACCCCTTCCACAACTGCCCCACTCTGGCTTTTCTGTGGCAGGATTAAGTCAAGTCAAGGGCCAAGTGCTCCTGCTGAACGGCAGTCCAGGCTGGAGGCCAGCTCCCCATCCCAAACGTGCCGGCCCCACCCTGTGCCAACTGCAGAGTTGGCAACCCCTCTCCTTGGCTTATTTTAAGCCAAAGGAAGACAAAAATGAAAGTAAAAATGCTGTTTTGGTCCTAGCAAAACTCACTGAAGTGCTGAAAAAGGTGGAGGAAATATATACAAACACACACTTTAAAATTTAGACGGCCTAACCTTTTAAACAAAAAGTCCCAATTGTGGGGGCGCCTGGGTGGCTCAGTCAGTGAAGTGTCTGCCTTCAACTCAGGTCATGATCTCAGGGTCGGGATCAAGCCCCACATGGGGCTCCCTGCTCAGTGGGAAGTCTGCTTCTCCCTCTCCCTCTGCTGCTCCCCCTGCTTGTTCTCCCTCTCTTTGTCAAATAACTAAATAAAAGCTTAAAAAAATAAAGTCCCAACTGTGCATGTACCAGTTTGGCTCCTGCCCTGTCACCGGGTCTCCATCCCTCCCTTTTGGTGACAAACGGTTTGTCTTGGGAAAGTAATTCTGCCCTCACTTCCTTGTGTTGCATCACTCTAGGTCCTGCCCAGGGCCTATCTCCTGACAGCCAGAGGGCCCATAATAGTGTTCTCCTGAACAAAGACAGTTCCCTCTCTGAGCAGGATTCTGGTGCTGCTGTGAAGACCACCCACGTTATTTTTTCACTCTACTACAAACCAAGGAGGAGGAGACCAGTACTGGGGTCATGAGTGGTTGACTGCTGGAGGAGAAAGGGGGAGCTCACAGATAGAGACCCAGGGAAAGGCTGGGGAAGAATGCCTGGGGGGGGGGTGTGGCAGGAGACAGGGAGGCAAGGGGAGCATGAAGTCCGCCCTCGCCCCTCAGCCTCCCCACAGGCACAGACAGCAGTCCTGTCCCAGGCACTGGGAGAAAGGCCGCTTTGCTTCTGCTTTGCTTCTGTTCCAGGCCTCCCCCCCACCCCCACTCAGAGCTGGCCTTACCCACAGGCACAGTAGGAGGCTACTCAGGCTATGTGGTGTGAATGCCTCTGGAAAGACCCTGCATTAGTTTCCTAGGGCTGCTGTGATAAATTATCAGCAGCCTAGAGGACTGAAGTCCAAAATGACTCTTCAGGGGCCAAAATCAAGCTTCCCTTTGGAAGCTCTGAGGGAGAGCCTGTTCCCTGCCTCTTCCAGCTTCTGGAAGCCCCTGTGCTCCCTTTCTCACACCAACTGACCCCTTACTTCTGTCCTCACAGCTCCCCTCCTTCTACTGCCGCATCTCCCTCTGCCTCTACCTTACAAGGACACTTGGTTTTACAGTTAGAGTTCACATGAGTAATCCGGAATCGTCCCTACTGCAAGACTGTCTGCCAAGTCCCTTTTCCCATATACAGTAATAGAGTCACAGGTTCCAGGAATTAGGGCATCTCTGGGGGCCATTCATCAGCCTACTGCAGACACCCTTCCTAGAAACAACCTCATACCCACTTCTTGCTCTCAAACATCCCAACAACTAGTTTTGGGGTCAGTGTGTACGCGGACACCCCACTTTGCAGTTGTGGTGCTGGGAGATGCCAGGCAGCTTGTTGAGCATCTCTTCAAACCCTGAGAACCCATTTTGAGGAATGGGTTGGGCACAGCCCAAAGGAGGTCCTGTCCCAGCTGCTCATCCAGAGTCCAGACTGTAACTTGCAAGGTCAGGGGTCACACCTCTCCCTGAGGTGCCCTCCCCACTCCCACCACTCAGCCCTGCTCTAGGGACAACCTGTTTTACCGTGTGATTTTCAACAAGTCACTAGACCTCATGAGTCTGTTGCCACTTCTGCAAAAAGGAGCTCAGATCACATCATCTCTTGGGGGCCCTTTCAGCTCTGAGGTCTAGGATCCTTACATGCAGTTTGGCCCCAGGCTGACAGCAGATGGGGAGAAGAGCCCAACTGCAGGACCAGAAGCTTGTCAGTCTAAACCAACCTGACCAGGGCGAGGACCAGTTTCAGCACTAAAGACAGGCCAGCTTTAGAAGCAATAAGAATGAGGAAACCCAGGTTCTAGCCTCTGGTCTCCTCATGCCTCTGGGACCTCAGGAAAGTTGCTTTTACCATCACAGAGTCTCATTCCCCAAGTACAAAGGAGGAATAAAGAATATCTTCTTCATCTACCTCCTAGGAGTGTCATGAAGATAAAATGATACACAGTTGGAGAAAGCATATCACGGGTGTCAAAGACCAAAACCGGACAAGTAAGGACATTCATTTTGTTCAGGCTACTGCTGGATGAGATTAGACCACCTCAGGGGTTTGACCTGGGCTTTTCCAGGAAGAGAGGGCACAAGGTATGGAGAAGGGGACCTGCAGTTGGAAGTGTGTTGTGATTCGGGGAAGTCTCAGCTGAACAGGTAATGGTAATCTGTGTCTAGCTGGTTTCTGGGGGACCAACAGTTCTAATCTTCACTGATCACCATGAGACAAAGAGCTGGGAAGTTGGCAGGGGAAAAAGGGAGAAGGTCTGTGGTTGACCTTGACTCAGGCCACAAGATACATGGGGTCTTGCTCTGCATTTCTCCCTCTTAGGCAGGCCCCACCTCCCTGCACCCCCCCAGGAACAGCTGGTTTCATTTACCTGGAAAGTCAGCCTCAGTATCCAAAGAATCATCAGTCTGGCCTCCAAGCAGGAGTAACTGAAAAGCAATGTAAATGTTTACTACAGTCATTTGAAAAGACACAAAATGCAGCTTATAACCTTAGCACAGAGGACACATTGGTGGCTATTTGCACCATGGCTCAGCTACCCCAAAATTGCTCCCCTCCTTCATGCATTCTCAAAAGCCAAATTTCAGGGCTCCCCCTGCTCACTTCCTGCCCTTTTCGATACAAATCAATTCAGCCACCCTTAAATACCAATTTCCCCTTCACCCTTTACACCAGTTTATACCATGTAAGCCCAGAAACCTGACCTGAATATGAATTTAAGTCTGTCTTCTTTCAGGTTTCTGCCCCTTTCCCACTTCCGTCCAAGAGGTCTCCCCCGCCCCACCCTGCCATCTAGCATCCTCCTCCCTTGGGGTACTCTGCCCTGCTCCACATTGGGACCCCCAGGATTCTACTCCAGGACCCCTGGTGGTTCCTCTGGGGTTCAGGCGGCTGATTCTGGTACGTAGCCCATCCTGTAAGAGGGTCCCCATTCCCACTGTCCTCTGGGAAGGACTTCTGTCACTGGTGAGTGTCTAGCTTTCCCCACCAGACTGCACTCACTTCCAGGGCAAGTCTGATGTTCTCTTTAACTTTGAACCCCACCCTAAAGCCTAGTACCCCTTTTGGTCTTAGAGACTTTTGGTGACAGAGAGAACATAGGAACTTGGGGGTGATCAAAAGCAAAGCTCTTATTTTATAGGAGAAACTGAGACACAGAAAAGTTCAATAATGCATTAGTGATCACACAGCCCATGAAAGCAGGTGTCCCACCTCCTGGGGGTGTGTGATTCCTGCTGAGTCTCTTCCTGGCCCTCCCTCCCTCTTCCCTCTCCCCCAGTTTTGGGGGAAGGACACAGCTCCCCTTCAGATGACTTTGGCTGAGGCCCACCCCACCCCAGCTTCCCTAGTCCCTCTGGGGGACCTGGGGGCCAAACCCCGGGGTATCCCAGCCTGTGGGACTCCAGCAGCAGGTGGAAGGAGGAAATCAGGGGCCCATGGCTCGCAGAGACCCATTTCCAGGCTAGGCTTGCAGTTGCCAAAGCAACTTCTACAGCAGGTAGGAGCCACTGCAACGTCCCCACACTCATAAAGGCCTGCCCCTTTTTTCTCTGAGATCTGTGCTCCCGGCCAGCAACGCCCTTCACAAACCAGCATGGATTCGAGGGACCTGGGTGCCGAGAAAGAAAGGTTCCTGGCCTGGAAGCCATCTCCAGATACCAGCCCCCAGCTGAGGAGGGGACTTAGGAGATTCTGTGGGGAGACCCCCCAACCCAAGGGGCCCCTAGAGAGCTGCAAGACCCAGGCCCTTGAGGGCAGACCACGTCAAAAGTGGGGTTGGGCGGGCATTGTATGTGAGGCTAGAACCCACGTAGCCAGTGGGCCAGGAAACCTCCTCAAGGCAACCAAATAATTGTGTTAATTTCTTAAGGCTGTTGTAACAAATCACCACAAACTTGGAGGCTTAAGACATAAATCGATTTTGTCACAGGGCTGAAAGCCAGAAGTCCAAAACCAAGGTGTTGTTTGGGCCAGGCTCCCTATAAATGTCCTCAGGGAGGAAGGCTCTGGAAGGGCTCTCTGGACTGCAGGAATGCTGGAGGTATGGAGTCACACCTCAGCCTCCAGCTGGCCCTGGGCCTCCAGATCTGAGGTACTCGGGCATCAGTCCTGTCCTGGAGTCTCCTACAAAGGGGGGGGTCTCAATCCCACAGTGGGCCTTCCAGAACATTAATGGTCGTAACGCAATAAAAGAGTTCCATGGTCCAAATGAACTTGGAAATACTGGATTAAATAAAGCTAATGGGAATTTGCAGACCCTTCGTTTGCTTCAGGGCCTCACCGTTCTCTAAGAGGGCACAGAGTGTGCCCCTCTGGAGCCCCAGGTGGAGCTGGTGTTCCCCAGGGGAGCTCATCCACGGCAGTAGTCACAGAGCTACACCTTTCCATCAGCACTGTTCACTTCCTTGGTTCTGTTTGACAGAGATCCCTCCCGAATGAGTGACATCCCTCTGGAAAAGGGATGCCTCAGTTGTGCTGGGCAGGGAGGTTCACCTTAAGGCCAGACCATGAAAGGGAAACCAGGCCCCATCGGGGAGGGGGTGTCATGGCAACAGCAGT
This sequence comes from Mustela erminea, assembly GCF_009829155.1. Classification (NCBI taxonomy): domain Eukaryota; kingdom Metazoa; phylum Chordata; class Mammalia; order Carnivora; family Mustelidae; genus Mustela; species Mustela erminea. Next base: position 68,465,285 of record NC_045620.1, on the reverse strand, counting down.
GGCCAGAGAGGGGCCCGCCTGCACCCCAGGGAAAGGCGGAACTCAAGCTGCTTGAGGCAGACCACTCAGCCTGCTAGTGGCCCCGCTGGTAGGGGGGTCCTTCATTGTACCCCTCAGGTATCAAACCTGTCAGGCCCCTCCCCATGTGGGCTTGCTAAGGTCTTCTCTCACAGCCCAAGCTGGGGGCCAGCCATAAAACGTGCCTCCTGGGGATACCCGGGGGGCTCAGTAGGTTAAGAGTCTCCCTTCAGCTCAGGTCATGATCCCACAGTCCTGGGATCAAGTACTGCCTTGGGCTCCCTGCTCCACAGGAGTCTGCTTCTCCCTCTGCCTCTGCCTGCCACTCCCCCTGCTTGGGCTCACGCTCTTTCTGTCAAATAAATAATAAATAAAATCTTTTAAAAAGAACGTGCCTCCTGGCTCCATCCTCCCCTGTACACACCCTCCCTCCCTGGCTTTTTCCTCCCAGTGCTCCTGGTGCCCAGCACCTCTGCTTAAGGAGCCCCATTTCAGGGCCACTGCACCTTTCTGGGAGGTGTTGGCTTGTGTAAACTCAGCCACGACCTGAGGGGTTTTAGCCATAGCAGCTGGAAGAGAGAAGGCTTGCTGGCCTCCTGAAACCCCTTCTCACTGGTGGCCTCTACTGCAGTTCTCCTCAACCCAGTGTCTATGAGGCTCACTGACCACCTCCAGCTCCATGAGCTCTGGTTCCAAGCATCCATATTTTATGAACGCACCCCAAGTGATTCTCAAGCACCACCAGGGTGCAAACCACTGCTCTAAAGCTTGGCTCCTAGAAGGTGCTGGTTAGAAACACACTCTCAGCCAGCCCCTCCCCACCCCCAATCAAAGTCTGCATTCCAGCAAGGTCCCCTGGTGGTTCATATTCCCATTCTCATCACCTGTGTCAGCATCCTGGGTCGGGGAGGTGGGGAGGATTGAGTGGGGACCTAATCCAGGACCATACTCTGCCCCTGAGCTGTGGAGTCGCCCTGGGCAGCTCCCTGCCCCTCTTTCCGCACCTGGGTTTCCACATCTGTAACACTCATAGGCTGGACAAAGTCGCCCTTGCCACCACCTGTTCCTGAGGCCTACGATGTGCAGCCATGGCCAGGCATCTCTGCGCTCTGCTGCTCACTGCGCAACGGAGCTCGGGCATCCCTCCCTCACTGTCCCCCCAGAGCGGACCCCCGTGGTGTGACACCGAGCTACATAGTGACCACCAGTGGTCGAGCCCTCGGCAGCCTTCTGGGTCCCTCCCTGGTCAGCTCCAGGCAGCTAGCCTGGCAGACAGCCCCAGGCTACATCTCTGCCCTAACATCCTATTTTTCTACCAAGTTCTTTGCTTCCCAGCAAATATCTTCCAAAGGATAAACAGCATTATTTTCATGACTAAAAGGAGCTATTGTGGCAGCTTAACGGGTGTGGGTTTCAAATGGATGTGGGGGTGTGCTCCAGGCCTACCATTACCACTGTTGGAAAGGATGGAAAAGATGTGGCATTGGCCAATAATCCGTTAATGGTGAGCTGACTGTGAGCAGTAAGCTCTAGGGCAGACGGCTCTGCGCAGAGATCTCCATATATAGATCCCAGGAGCCCTGATTCGGGTAAAGACACCACCCCAGCACCAAGTAGGATATGCTTATAGTAACCCAAATCCCGAGACTGTGGTGCAGTGAGTCATGATAGCTGCCTTTCTGCCATCCTACATCTGACACCCCCTCCTTAGTAGGGAGGATCCCACTCCCTAAGTCTTTGGAGGAGCAGGCTGGCTTCCCATCCTAGAAGCTGAAAAGGCCACCGGCTTCCTTCCACCTCCCTTGTGGTTGGAGTAGCTGGGCTGTGGACAGTGACCCAGGTTCCACACATCAGGCACTGGGGCAGGAAGGGATACTTATTTTCAAGTAGGTGACTTATAAGAGCAGACACAGAGGCCACCCCATTGGGCCCACCTTGGTGGCTGAGGTGGACAACGGGATGACAATTTACAGTAACAGGTCACCTCAGCCTCTGGTGTCCTGTGTTCAGCCCAGGCAGTGGCCATCCTCCCTGTGGGGACATCTATTGCCTGAAGCCGTGGGGTCCTCACCTCCTTGTTTCTGGGGAGTGATCTGAGCTCCCGGCTGCTTTGTCTCGTACTGGTTCCCATCTGGTCTCTGAGCTGCCTGCTTCAAATTTAAGGCAAGTCTCTGAGTTCCCTTATCCCCCCCAAAACTAGTTTATTTTTCTGCTTACATCTGGTATTACTAAGAATTTGACCGAATCACAGATTAACTGAGAAAGCACCAGGAAAATGTTAGTTGTCCGTACTCAAGGCCTCCAGGCAGAAAATCCTCACAGATACCCTACCCTTAACCTGGCCCAGGAGGCATCCATAGCAAACTCCCCTGCCCCTCAGGGTCTGCAGGGCCAGACTCCACAGATTTGCCTGCAGCCCCCACCGCCCTCGCAGGCCAGGTCAGCCCAGAATGAAATACATTCCTCAAACTTGTTTTTCTTTCACAGAGTCAAGGACATAAAATTGGAAATAAATACACCAGCCAGAGAGTGAAATGGGGCTTACTCTTGTTTCACGGCTACTGTAATTATTAATAAATAGAGTGTGATTGCTGTTGGGACATGACTTGCAGGGGGCTGTGGAACATTTTCTTACCCTTCCACAAGTCTGAAAAAGAAGGAATGACAAGGACTCAAGTACTCACTGTCCCAGAGAGGGTGAGTGGCTGGCCAAGGTCATAGGGAAGAGCCTGAGCCAGCCCACCCTGAGGGATCTCCAGCCCACCCTGAGGGATCTTGACACAGGCTGAGGCAAGGCATGAGCCAGGTTTAACAGCAACATAGAAATTATATGGTCTTGAGCACCCGGGTGGCTCAGTCAGTTAAGCATCTCCCTTCGGCTCCAGGTCATGATCCCAGGGTCCTAGGATTAAGTCCCACATCTGGGTCCCTGCTCACTGGGGAGCCAGTTTCTCCCTCTGCCTGCTTCTCCCACTGCTTCTGTGCTTTCTCTCCAACAAACAAACAAAATCTTAAAAAACAGTGATAAGGTCTTGAATTTGCATCTGAGTTACTCTGTGGCATCCCTAAACACCCCCATCAAGATGGATTTCACATTTCCACCTGCAGAGTGCTCACCATCTTCAAATAAACCAGCCAGGCCCTTGGAGGCTGTGCTGTTCAGTCCAGGGCCTGAGTGCCTTCCAGAAGGTGTACGGTGGGAGGAAGGGGCCCCAGACCAGGCCACTTCTTGCAATGTACTCTAGAGGTTTATTCCCACCCACACGAGACACGATGCACACCTAAGGTTATTCATTGTGGCCTTGTTTCCCGGAGCAGGAAACCTAGCCAAAAGCCCATGTGTCCATCAACAGGGTATGGGGAACATGCCACGGGGCTTGCACACTGTGGGTCCTTCCACCACTTAAAAAATACAAGAGCGGGACGCCTGGGTGGCTCAGTTGGTTGGACAACTGCCTTTGGCTCAGGTCATGATCCTGGAGTCCTGCGATCGAGTCCCGCATCAGGCTCCCAGCTCCATGAGGGGTCTGCTTCTCTCTCTGACCTTCTCCTTGCTCATGCTCTCCCTGTCTCTCTCTCAAATAAATAAATAAAACCTTAAAAAAAAAAATACAAGAGCAAGCTCTCTGTGAGGGGTGTGGAAGGAGCCCCAAAATACATTGTGAGGTGAAAACACCAAGTTGCAAAACTAGGTATAGTAGCTACCATTTGTGCAGAAGAGGGCAAGACGCCGATCTGGGACTATATGTATATCTCGGGGGCACACTTGCGACTGAAACATCAGTGGCTTCTGGACAGGTGCCCTGAGTGGCTGGGAGACAGGAGTGGGAAGGAGAATCTTCAGAATCTTCACAGAATGTCCTTTTGTTTCTTTTGAATCGGCAACTATGACAATGCATTACCTATTAAAAATAAATAAAAGTCAGGGGCACCTGGGTGGCTCAGTGGGTTAAAGCCTCTGCCTTCAGCTCAGGTCATGGTCCCAGAGTCCTGGGAGCGAGCCCCACATTGGGCTGTTTGCTCAGCGGGGAGCCTGCTTCCTTCCTTCTCTCTCTCTGCCTTCTTGTGATTTGTCTATCAAATAAACACATAAAATCTTAAAATAAATAAATAAAAATCAGTTAAGTGTTTGCCTTTGGCTCAAGTCATAATCCCAGGGTCCTGGGATTGAACCCCACATCAGGCTCCCTCTGCTGCTCCCCACTGCTCGTGCTTTTTTTTTTCTCTCTCTCTCTTTCTCGCAAATACATTTTTAAAAATCAAAAAAATAATAAAAATTTTAAAATATGGGGGCACCTAGGTGGCTCAGTGAGTTGAGCCTCTGCATTAGGCTCAGGTCATGATTTCAGGGTTCTGGGATCAAGCCCCGCATCGGGCTCTCTGCTCAGCAGGGAGCCTGCTTGCCCCACTCTCTCTCTGCCGGCCTCTCTGCCTACTTGTGATCTGTCAAATAGATTAAATCTTAAAAATTAAAATTAAAAACAAAAAATAAATTCATATGATAGCTTTGTGGTTGCACAGACTTTTTATTATTTTTTAAAAAGTTATTCATTTGAGAGAGAGAGAGCAAGAAAGAGGACAACCAGCGGGGAGAGGCAGAGGAAGGGGGGAAAGTAGGCTCCCTGCGGAGCAGAGAGCCCGACGTGGGGCTCGATCCCAAGACCTGGGGACCATGACCTAAGCTGAAGTCAGACCCTCAACTGACTGAGCCACCAAGGCTTCCCTGCACAGTATGTTTTAAAAATAATAATAAGGACGGAAAGAAATGGATTTCAGATGGCTGGGTTTCAGCCAGCTGTGAGGGGGATATTTGGGGAACAGGAGACCCTCCCAAATCCAGAGGTGGTGAGAGGAAGAGGAAAGAAGATGGGTCATTCCCCGAGCCTGGGGGGCCCCTTGGAGGGTGGGCCAGGACCACCAGTGGGGCAGTCCGCCTATCTCCCCGCCCAGGGAGGATGAAGGGTATTGGCGTAGCAGGCATGACTCTGCTGTTTGCCCAGCTGCATGGGCCTGGCTGCTGTCACTCAGGGCACAGGATCCCTGGCAAGACACCTTGTCAGATAGGGTGTCCCTGCAGAATCACCACACCAGGTGTCCCACCATGGGGGCTACATCCTCTTGGGTTATGCAATTGTGCTGTTTCAAGCTCCACTTCCAAAATACACATCTTGTCGCTGTGAATCAAGGGGCATCCCAAATAATGTCCCTGAGAGCAGCTGGCCAAACCTCACCTGGACCAGAGGCGCCGCAGTGACAGCATAGCCTCCACCGGTAGATTGAGTAATGCCCACTCCCCCACCCAAAAAGAGATTTGTCTGCCAGGAACCTCAGAATAGGATTTTGAAAAAACGGTCTCTAAAAGTATAATTAAGGTAAGGATCTCAAGAGGAGATCATTCTGGATTAGGGTGGGCCCTAAATCCAGTGACAGGTGCCCTGATGAGGAAAGAGGTCAAGAGATGGCGAAAGCCACTGGAGGATGCAGGCAGACTGAGGCATCCACAAACCAAGAGATGTCAGTGGTTGCCAGAGCCACCAGAACCTAGGGACAGACATGGGTCTGGTCTCCCGCAGAGGCGCTGGAAGGGGCCAATGCCTTGATTTTGCTTCTGACCTCTGGAATTATGAGAGTATGAATTTCTGCTGTTGGAAGCCACCCCGTTTGTGGTATTTTGTTATGGCAGCTCTAGGAAACGGAGACAGCCTTTGAGCTTTGTTGGGGAGATGGAGGGGTTTTGGGGCATGGAGCATCACCCTCAAGGACTTTGCAAACTAAGTGCCAGCCCAGCTGCAGCGTGACCCCAGGGAAGGAGGAACAGCGCAGCCTGTTCGAAGACGCGACCAGGAAGGCTGGGTCCCCTTCTGCTCTGGGACAACTGTTCACAGTTCCCTGGGGCAGGAGCATTCCCCCACAGTGGGTGTTTTTCTCTAATGAGGAAGGTGTGCCTGTCCTGTCGCTAGGAAACGGGGAGCTGGGCCTGTGGGCTCCCAGCCTGGAGGGTAGGCAGATGGTGGCAAGATTAAATAGTGCCTTTCATTTCAACATAGGAAATGTTTTCAATTCTCCTCTCTTCGTGTCTCTAAAAAAAGGCAAGTGGCGGAAACGTCCCGCTGGAAATTTATTAACAAAAGCCCAGGCAGCCCAAAAAAGCAAGACTTTTTTCTTTTCACATGTCTTTCCAACCAGCCTGCAGGCATTTTGAGAGTGGGAGCTCTGCCCTATTGCCATGACCCGCCAGACACCTTGCTGAGTTCCATTCAGTCATTGCTGTTGCTCAACAAGGGTAGTTCTATTGCTAACCCATTTCATAGATGGGGAGACTGAGGCTTACAGATCAGAGCTCACCAGCTGGTAAGTTGTGAAATGAGGACTCAATACAGAACAGTGCCGTCGTCAGTTATGTGCCCCTTAGTGGTGATGTTTGTCAAAGTACTTGGAAATGATAAGAAGAATTCAAACACAGAATCTCATTGTTATTAACAATAGTGAGAACCAACCCACTGTGTCTTCTCTGCAAATCAATTTGGGGCAAGGAACTAAGTGGATCAGGAGAGATGAGATGTGGAGGTTAAGATCCTGCAGGTCAAAGCATGTGGCCTGGGTCAGCTCTCCGCCTCTGTGCCTCGGGGGCACGTCTTCAGGCTTGACAAGACCTAGTCTCTCAGGCTGCTCAGTCTAAAGCTGTAGCTGGCTGGTGCTGGTGCTCCCCCAGCACAGTCTCTTGACTGCTGTGTGCCTGTAGTGAACAGAGGAGAAGGAGGGGATTTTGGGTTCCCCCTAGGATGCATGGAATCAAGCATACGGATTGCAGCTTGCTAACTGTGGGGCACAAAGAGAGGGGAAGAGAAAGGTGCTAGATTTTGGACCCACAATGGATGAATGGAGTAGAAGGAGGGGGAGCTGGACAGATATGACTCCGAATATCCTCTCTTCTTTTCCCAGCCTTACCTCCCTCTGTCCTAGAATAAACACTGCTCACCAAGTGAGTTGTTCCTACAACAATAGTGATCCCTTCAGTGTCTATACCTTCTCTCCCATCAAAGTCATTTCATATCCACCAAATCCCATGGTGCTCAACCCAGGGCTGGGGGATGGGTGAATAGGCACTAACCGGCCCCCTCCCCATTCTGCGCATGGAGAAAGTGAGATGCAGACCCATCTCTCCACCTCACCTTCCATTTCTCTTTCCTCTAATAATAACACTTAAAACTCTGCCTCCTTTCCACTCTCATCATGAAGATCTTATTTCAGGTTCTCACCAGGCCAAGGCTCATGGCTCTCCCTTCAGTCTCTCCCCAGATTACACTATCCTACAAGATGCCCCTAGATTATGCTCCTAAAGCTCTGCTTCCATCCTGGTCAGACATCGGAACACTCATCATTGCTCCTTATTGACAACCCATCAGAATAAAGTCATTGCCTGGCTTCCAAAGTTCTTTTTGATTAGTTCTCATCTAACTACATCATCTTATTACCTCTATCAGAAACTACAAACACTCTTTGTTCCAGCCACACCATGTTCCTCTCTGATTAATAAATTCATGATGTCCACTTCCTGCCCCAGTACCTTTGTTTATGCTCCTACCTGGCCTGCCTTCTCTCCACTTATGGACAATTCTCCAGTAGTCATTCTTCAGGATACAGAGTGAATCGACCACTTTCATCAGACCAGAGATCATCCCCTTCCTTGAATTCATGCTTATACAAGGGTGCTACATTTCAGCACTTGGTATCCAGCCTTCACAATAGCTCCCACAGATTCTCACATGGAGTTCATGTCCCTGTGTAATTCTTCCTCGGATGGAGGAAGAACCTGTACAACCAATAGGAGGTGGCAGAGATGACACAGTGTGAATCCCAAGGCTCATAAAAGGCATTTTGACTTCTGGGTTGTACTCTCTTGGATCACCTGCTCTGGAGGAATTTAGCCACCATGTCAAGGTCAGAAGGACACTTATGTGGCCCTATAAAAAGGTCCACGTGGTGACAAATTAGGGCCACTAAGAAACAACCAGTACTAATGGCAGCATGTGAGTGAGCCATCTTGGAAATGAATTTTCCTGCCCCAGTCAAGCCTTCAGATGACTACAGCCTTGTCCTCATGAGAGGACCAGAGGCAGATCCCCACCCACCCCCCCAGCTAAATGCCTTCCAAACACCTGACCTACTAAAAAATGTGAGATTACACATGTTTGTCTTAAGCTGCTAAATTTGGGAGTAATTTTTTTATTCAGTAGCAGACAACTAACCCAATGTCCTGATTAAGAAATACTTTCTTGGGGTGCCTGGGTGGCTCAGTGGGTTAAAGCCTCTGCCTTCGGCTCAGGTCATGATCCAAGCGTCCTGGGATCGAGCCCCGCATCAGGCTCTCTGCTCAGCGGGAAGCCTGCTTCCTCCTCTCTCTCTGCCTGCTTCTCTGCCTAGTTGTGATCTCTGTCTCTCAAATAAATAAATAAAATCTTAAAAAAAAAAAAAGAAATACTTTCTTAAATCTATTAAAATTCAGGGACTATGACTTTATTCTTCTTGAATTTCCCATGACTCCTGTCCCAAAGATGGACACTTTAGAACATGCACACCATGTCCATGCTTGCTCATTCGTTTGACATGTATTTATTGAGCACCAATGTGCTGGGCACTGTGCCTACCAAAAAGTATAAAACAGATCAGATCTCTGCCTAGAAAAGCTTATGATCCAGTCATTAAATAATCACAATATATAATTACCACATAAGTGCTTTGAAAATAAAAGAAAAGTAAAAGAGCTAAGAGACCTCATCTACCTTGGGCGTGGGGAGTAGTTAAGGAAGCCTTCTCTGTGGAAGTGACAAAAGGATAAGCAACAATCACTTAGGCAATGGGAAAGGAAGTGAGGAAAGGCATTCTAGGTGTGTGAGTGTCCTTGGCCTGACAGACTTGGCAGGAAGCAGAGGGAGCCAGCGGGACACTGGCATAAGAAAAGGTCCATGAGGAAGCCCAGGGCTAAATGATCAGAAGTCTTATGAGCCATGTTAGAGTTAGTTTTGATTTTATCCTGAATGCCCCGGGGGAAGTCACTGGAAGGGCTTTACACAGGGGATCCACGTCCCTGGCGGGAAGCTAAGATGATAATGCTTTGGAGATGGTGAAGAACAGAGCTGAAATGACAGGGCCCATGGGTGGCTCCTGCCATCTTCCTGGGCAGGAGAGGACAGTTGCTTGGGCTGAGATAGTAGCAATGGAAATGAAGACAATTGGACAGTAGCAAGAGATGTTTTTGGAAACAGAATGGATGGCAACTGGAGGCAGATGGAACAGGGGAAAGAGGCAGGTGCAGAGACTTACAGGTTAATCAGTTACAGGTGCAGAACCTTCAGCAGACATTCCACAGACACCCCCGGGCTGGACCCTTCCCTTCCTAGAGTGAGAGGGGACCACTTCCTCTGGCCCATGACCTCATCTCCACTTCCCAGCAGCTCTCACCAGCCCTCAGCTGTCCTGTCAGCATCTGCCAGGTGGCTGTGCCAGATCTGTGTGCCTCACAACACAGGGAAAAATACTCATTTTCGTTCATGGCTAAATGGCCAGGGCCTGGCCCAGGGTCTGGTACAAAATAGGTGTTCAATCAATATCAGATGAAGGAATGTATACCAAATGTATGGGTCAGTGAGTGCATACAAGTCCTCCCATTACCCTATGTCTGTCCCTTTAGTCTTGCTCTGGACATGGAATCAAGCCCCAAGGAGCTCCAGGACTCAGCTGTCTGTCCGCCTGTCCTGGATCAGGTGGGAGAATTCAGGAGCCAGAAGGGCACAAGCCCCAATCTCTTGGTCTTACCTGCTGCCCCTGCCAGCCCCCAGACACCTTGCCTGGGTCCCGGCTCTGGCCCCAGCCCTCTGGCATGGTACCTCAGAGGTCCCGGCTCACACCTCCAGACCCACTTCGTACTGACTCTGGGCAGTCCTCCGCCAAACAGGAGGCAGGGCCTCCAGAGCTCAGCTTCCAATACCTAACTGTGTATTTGAGTCGGCTGGGAGCTTGGCCATAGTGCAGCTTCTCGGGGCCCTCTCCCGGGGAATGTGACCCAGTAGGTCTCCAGGTCGCAAACCACATGCTAAACAAGCACACCCCATGTTGCAGGGGGTTTCAGGAGGACTCCCTGAGAAGTTCTGTGGCAGAGCATCTGGGCCTGGATGGTGCCGGGGACACATCAGGCCAAGGTGAGAGTCCTCACAACCTCAGCAACAGACTGAATGAGAATCAGGCCTTGTCCAAGGGTCGGGGCCTTCACGGCCATTAGAAAACACACCTGGGCATGCTAATATGAGGGGGCCTCTCACATCACATCAAACATTACAACGTACCCATAACTCATTTTAAAGATCTCTCTTTGCTTCAGGAAACTGGAAAGGACTTTTACCCATGTTAGTGTTCTAAAATACCCACATTGTTCTTATTGTCATCTATAAATACATTATATAATAACATAACCACATATTTATTAGGCATTTATATAACAGTAGAATTCAATTGTAGGTGCTCACTGACATTTCCTGGATAGTTAATTAACATCTGCTAATTTCAAATTAGAAATTTCTTTTTAAGATCTTTAAATACTCTGGGGGTGCCCGGGTGGCTCAGTTGGTTAAGTGTCTGCCTTTGGCTCAGGTCATGATCCCCTGGTCCTGGGATTGATCCCTGCATGGGACTCCCTGCTCAGCAGGGAGTTTGCTTCTCCCTCTCCCTCTTCCTCTGCCCCCCCCACCCCTGCTTGTGTGCTCTATTTTAAACAAATAAAATAAAAGATTAAGTAATCTCTATACCTAATGTGGGGCTCGAACTCACAACTCTGAGATCAAGAGTCACAAGCTCCTCCAGCTGAGTGAGCCAGGCACCCCTCAATCTAGAAATTTTTCTCTCTTAGAAACATACATTTTAAATTCGGTTTCATTTTCCATAGGCCCTTAAAAAGCCAGCAGGCCCAGAGCAAGTTGCCCACAAAGAGGTACTGTGCTACCTGAGGCAGCTTTTCCAAAGCCACTGGGGGGTGGGAGGGAGGTGTCTGGGTTAGTGCAGGACTAGGGGGCGGGGGAAGCCCTCCATGCTGCCGCACAAGCCCCCAGGCGTCATCTCGACACTGCCTGGGTGGTGAGCAAGGTAGTGCTGGGCTCAGTGTAGCAGATGTCCACCTGCCACCTGGGCACTAAATATAGCCCATACACAAAGCCCGCTCTGCCTGGGCACCTGCAGAGTCGGCTTAATTGGCTAGAATTGCCACAGAGAGAAGCTCTGTTAAAACGAATTGAAAACAGGCTCTGCCCCCATAATTCTAGGATGCCGAGGTTCCTAATTAGACAATGGATTTTTCCTGCCAGCAACAAATACTACTGGCCTCAGTTACTGATAAATCCTTTAGTCTGATCATCCCTGGTGTCGAGGTCCATCCCGACACAGACGTCAAGGAGTCCGTGCTTTCCCCAGTGACAGGACAGAGTAGGACATTCTCCCTCCAGTGTTCTGTCCCCTAGTGCTATGAACTAAATGTTTTGTCCCCCTAAAATTCATATGCTGAAGCCCTTCTCTCAGCTGTCTGGAGATGGGGCCTCTAACGAAGGAAGCGAGATTAAATGTGTTCATAAGGGTGGGGTCCTGATCAGGTAGGACTACTGAGCTCTAAAGAAGAGACTCCAGACAGATCCCTCCCCGTGCTCACAGGAAGGGCTCACGTGAGCCTCCAGCGAGATGGCAGCAGCCTACGAGCCAAGGAAAAAGGTCTCCAAACGGATCCTACCTTGCTGGTACCTTGATTTTTGGCGGCAAAGCCTCCAGAGCTGTGAGAAATTTCTCTTCTCAAGCCTCTCAGCCCGTGGTATTTTGTTATGGCAGCATGAGCCAATTAACCAAGCGACTCGTTTCTCCAGTCCGTGAACCATCAGCACCCAGCCTCACCGCAGTCCCGCCCCCATCTGAGCCTGCATTATAACAGGAGGGCCAGGTGCTTCGGGCACTGTAGTTGGATTAAGGTGTTGGGCTAGCAGTCATTTACTTCTCGTATGAATGAGGGATTCTCCGGGGAGAATGATTTAGGGTGGGAAAAGAGAACACATCGAAACTAAAAAAAGTTCTGGTCCCTCAAATTTGCCAAAAGTAGGTCTTGCAGAACTCCATTAATGCTGCTGGGGGAGGGGCCGCTGCTCCGAACTAAGCTAGCCTGGACTGGGGACTGGGAGATGGACAAGGACAATGGGAAGTCTGTCTGTCTTTATTTGTTTATTTAAAAATTTAAAAGATTTTATTTATTTATTTTAGAGGGGGATGGTACCCGGGTGGCTCAGTTGGTTAGGTGTCTGCCTTCAGCTCAGTTCATGTTGGGCTCCCTCCTGAGCAGGGAGTCTGCTTCTCCCTCTCCCTCTGCCCTTCTCTTGCTTCTGCTCTCTCTCTATAAACAAAAAATCTGGGGCGCCTGGGTGGCTCAGTCGTTAAGCATCCAGAGGAGCCCAGGGCTTGTATTCTAACTGCAGTGGGCACCACTGAAGTGTCTGAGCGGGGGGCGGCACGATTAGATGGGGAGCTCTGGATGCCTCTCTGGCTGCTGTGTGTTGAACACTAGACTCAGGGTTAGAGGCAGGGAAGACTAGTTGGAGAGCTGGGGACTAGTGCTTTTGAGAGGCTTGAATGGAGGTGGTGGGGTTGAAGGGGAGGGAAGTAGAGGAGCTCAAAGCATAGTTTGGAGGGAGAATAAACAGAGCTTGGTGATGGGTTTGATGTGGCATATGAATGAGAAGAAGTGCTAAAACGGACTCCCAGGTTCTTGAGTTAACAACGGGGTAGAGGCTGGTGCCATTGACTGTAATGGGGAAAGTCGTGGGAAGACAAGACTAGGGTTGGAGGGGGATCAAGAGCTCATTTTCGTACATATTACATTGGCAATGTCAGGGAGACATCAAGTAGAGATGTGAGTCGGCAGTTGAACATACAAGTCTACATTTTAGAAAACTGATCTGGGCTAGGGATATACATTTGGGAGTTGTCCGCTGAGAAATGATATTTAAAGCCACGAGAAGCAATGATTTTGCTTACATGGGAAGGAGGGAGAGAAAAGACTGTGAGGGACACTAACATTAGGTGCCCGGAGAGGAGGATACCCTGGCAAATAACCTGACTCACGAGTCAGGACGTCCCTTGATGGCACAGGAAGCAAGCTCCAGAAGTTACCACATAATAGCTGTCTGGGTATTTGAAGATGGGGCAGTGTCCCCGAGGAGACACACTAGATGACACCTTCCATGACCTCTGTCTTTCCTTGTAAGGCATCATTTAAAGTCCTTCCCCATATGGGTCCTTCTCCTCTCAAAGTCCCTGTAACAGAGTATAACCGTCCAGGTGAGACGACTAACCCAGGTGAGACTAGCCAAACAGTATGATAGCTACCAAACAAGCAGCGGCATGGGGACAGCTGAGGACAGATGGACCACTCATGGCTGCTGCTGAGAGATTTTTCATTGCTTTTCCCATCTGTGGAAAAGGGCTAATGATTTCACAGAAAGCCCCATAAACAACCGCAGGAGCTCAGGCACTCTGTTACTGCCTGACAGCCTCGGTGGCAGAGAACTAGATTGTTTCCCACGGCAAAATATAAAAAATAAAACAAATAGTGTAAAACTTCTCACAAGATGCGAGCATCAGAGGCTGCTTGCCTGCTTTATGGGGATAGCTCAAGATGGATTGTTTGGGGAAAGCCAAAACCTATAAATACAAAGTAGAAAAGTTCTCCATCTTTTGCTCATTTACTCCACAAACTTTTTCATTGCTGAGACGCCAAGGCCCAGATAAATATACAAGCTATGCTGTTGTTTCCTTCCAAGCCCTGCCTGGGATTGGAGGCCTGCTTTCTCCATCCGTGCTGTTCCGATGCCACCGTAGGAGTTTTCGGCTTTGGTTACTACACGTTGTGCCCAGAAATCTAGAGAGCAGTAAACATGCATATGAGCACACGCGGGCCCACGTGCAGGCGTGGACACGTGCACACGTGCCCACACGCGCACACCATGCACCATAACACCCCTCCACCAATCTCCTAGAGGTGGAATTTGAAACCTGTGTTCGGTATTATTTTTGGCAAGAAAGCCTTCTTCACTCTTCACCTTTCCCTTCTCCTTTACGGCTAGCCAGTGTGGACAACATCTTTGGCAGGGACAGACTGGGTCAGAATAACAATGGGGGAAGGTCCACCCGGCAAGGCCTTTGGGGTTATTGAGAACAGAGTTGGTTTGCTTCAGAGATGCTCCTGTCTGAAGAGGGAAGGAGACTAGAGAGAAGAGACCCCCACCCCGCTCCCCCATGTGATTATCTGGGTGTTTTATGATTTTTTTAAAAGTTGTCTCTATTTAAGTAATCTCTCCACCCCACCTGGGGCTGAAACTGATGACCCCAGATATCGAGTCACATGCTCCTTAGACTGGGTCAGTCTGGCGCCCCCATCTGGGCGTTTTAAAGAAACGCTTGGCCCTTTCCAGGGGGTATGTGAGGATAACCATCCTACAGCAGTGATTCTCCAAGTGGGACACCCCCTCCACCCAGTTGCAGCCGCACTACCTAGAAACGTGTGAGAAACGCAAATTCTCAGGCCCCGCCCCAGACCTCCTGAAGCGGCTTCTGGGGGTGGAGCCGGCCATCTGTGGTTCACAAGCCCCGCCCCAGACCTCCTGAAGCGGCCTCTGGGGGTGGAGCCGGCCATCTGTGGTTCACAAGCCCCGCCCCAGATCTCCTGAAGCGGCTTCTGGGGGTGGAGCCGGCCATCTGTGGTTCACAAGCCCCGCCCCGCGGGGGATTCTCATTCCCGGCGGGGCCTGGAGAAACTCTGCCTTGGAGGAGGACTTTCTTTCCAGTAATGAACTGTACCTTCATACTCTGTTAAGTATTATGTGCATATAGTTTTACATTTGGAGAATGGGACACAAACTATGGAGTCTTTGGGAGGGGAGGCAAGAAGGGAGACAAAGGCGCATTAGAATCTCAGAGGAACAGTTTTATGTTCACCAAAGGAAGGCAAGGGCTGATAAAGGTTGTGAAACCCTGATTTAGAGAAAAGGAAGACAGTCTCTCTGAGGCAGGCAGTGGGGGCTGCTCCAGCGGTCCAGGCAGCAGGGGAGTGAGAGAAGGCCTGGCAGGCATCCCCGCCCCGCCAAGGCCAGACCTGGAGCAGGCATTTCTTAGGTGAAGTTCTGTTTTTACCCAGCAGACCTTATGGGCAAGTAGTGTGTGCATGTGTCCTCACCCGTGTGTGTACACAGGGAGTGGGAAGCAGCTGCCCCACACCCAGCAGCGGCTGAGGCCATCAGCATCTGGCTCTCAGCACTAGGGGCAGTCTGCAATATACTAGAGATCCCAGAATGCAAAAGGGGTTGATTTCTAGTTTCCAGGGATTCTTGCGGTGATTCCTGAGCTCCTCCACCCTGCCCCCACAGTGTTTCCCAAAGTCAGTGGTCCCACCCAGAGATTCTGATTCCATTGGCTTGGAGGTTGAGAAGTTTGCATTTTTAAAGAAGATTTTATTTATTTGACAGACCAAGATCTCAAGTAGGTGGAGAGGCAGGTAGAAAGAGAGGGAGAGAGGAGGAAGCAGGATTCTCGCTGAGCAGAGCCTGATGTGGGGCTTGATCCCAGGACCCTGGGACCATGACCTGAGCCAAAGGCAGAGGCTTTAATCCACTTGAGCCACCCAGGTTCCCCCAGAAATTTGCATTTTAAACAAGCTCCCCTTGGTAGCAGTCAGTTAAGCATCACTCTTTTTTTTTTTTTTTTTTTTTTTTTTAAGATTTTATGTATTTGTTTGAGAGAGAGTGAGTGATAGAGAGCATGACCTGGGGAGGGGGAAGTGGGAGAAGGAGAGCAGATTCCCTGTTGATAGGAAGCCCGATGCAGGTCTCAATCCCAGGACTCTGGGATCACGACCATAGTCGTTGGAGCCACCCAGGTGCCCCAAACATCACTCTTGATTTCGGCTCAGGTTACGATCTCAGTGTTGTGAGATCGAGCCCCACATCAGGCTCTGTGCACAGCATGGAGTCTGCTTGTTCCTCTCTCTCCTCCAAGTCGTGTCCTCTCTCTCTGTCTCTAAAATAAATGAATAAAAGTCTTTTAAAAAAACAAATACAAGGGAAGCAAGGGCAAAAATGAACTATTGGGACTTCATCAAGATAAAAAGCTTTTGCATAGCAAAGGAAACAGTCAACAAAACCAAAAGACAACTGACAGAATGGGAGAAGATATTTGCAAATGACATATCAGATAAAGGGGTAATATCCATACTCTACAAAGAACTTACCACTCAACACCCAAAGAACAAATAATCCAATCAAGAAATGGGCAGAAGACATGAACAGACATTTCTGCAAAGAAGACATCCAGATGGCCAACAGACACATGAAAAAGTGTTCAAACTCACTTGGCATCAGAGAAACACAAATCAAAACCACAATGAGATACCACCTCACACCAGTCAGAATGGCTAAAATTAACAAGTCAGGAAATGACAGATGTCGGTGAGGATTTGGAAAAAGGGGAACCCTCCTACACTGTTGGTGAGAATGCAAGCTGGTGCAACCACTCTGGAAAACAGTATGGAGGTTCCTCAAAAAGTTGAAAATAGAGCTACCCTATGACCCGGCAATTGCACTACTGGGTATTTACTCCAAAGATATAAATGTAGTGATCTGAAGGGCAACTGCACCCGAATGTTTATAGCAGCAATGTCCACCATAGCCAAACTATGGAAAGAGCCCAGATGTCCATCAACAGATGAATGGATAAAGAAGATGTGGTGTGTGTATATATATATATATATAGTGGAATACTATCAAAATAGCCATCAAAATTGAAATCTTGCCATTTGCAATGATGTGGATGGAACTAGAGGGCATTATGTTAAGCAAAATAAGTCAATCAGAGAAAGACAATTATCATATGATCCCATAATATGAGGAATTTGAGAAACAAGACAAAGGATCATAGGGTAAGGGAGGGGAAAGTGAAACAAGATGAAACCAGAGAGGGAGACAAACCATAAGAGACTCTTAATCATAGGAAACAAACTGAGGGTTGCTGGAGTGGAGGTGGGTGGGAGGGACAGGGTGGCTGAGTGATGGACACTAGGAAGGGTATGTGCTATGATGAGTGCTATGAATTGTGTAAGCCTGATGATTCACAGACCTGTACCCCTGAAACAAATAATACATTACATGTTAATAAAAAACAAACAAGCCCCTCCCCACCAAGGAATGCCGAGTTAGGAGCTTCATGGACCGCACCTAGGATATTAACAGACATTTTTATTGTAGGTAATGGTGCTTGGGGGAAGGCAGGGGTGGCACTGAGGAGCCAAGAAGGAAACCTGCTTGGACATCAGCGTGTCTGATGGGTCCCGTCATCCAGCATGAACCAATTAAGTGGCAGTGGGACAGAAGGATGGCCTACCTAGTAAGATGTGTCATCACAGGACACAGAGGTATGCATTTGGGCAGTAAATGTCAGGCTCTTAGTTGATCGCTGGGGTGTGTGAGGGTTGCCTATCCAGTCTGGTTATCAGAGGCATGCTACCTGTTCCTTCTAGAAGGGAGGTGTCACAAGGCCATGCAGCCAGTTCTCTGGTGCGAGAACGCAGCTTGGGACCATCTGCAGAGCAAATGAAGTCTTGGAAGGCCCACCACGGGTGGGAGAGGCATGCACGCAACCTGGAGTTGATAACTGGGTCACTGTAAAGGTGATTCGATGAGTTCTGTCAGCCTCTCCCAAACACCTGCAGGGCTCTCCAAGACAGCGTCCTGTGACAGCAGAAACATTCTGTATCTTCGCTGCTGACCAGGCAGACACCAGTCACACGTGGCCATGGAGAACCGCCATATGGTCAATTCGGCCGAAGAACAGATGCTTAAACTTTCCTTCGTTGCAATTTATTTAAATGTAGCTCTCATGACCTCACGTGACTGTGACCACTGTGTCGGATGGTCTGCCCCAGTGGGAAGATCCCCTCATCAACTGCATCGCAGTGCTGGGAGGGAGGCAGCTCACCCAGCGGCCCCTTCTCTGGGGGAATTGGCTCCTCTCACCTGTCCCAGGGGCGGTCTGTCTAGGCGCTGTGTAAGCCGGAGGTTGTGAAGGTGAAGCCTCCTATCTCCTTCCAGCTCTTTCTTTGCCCTGACATGACGTCTCCCAGTTATTTCCCAGCAGCCACTCCTGTTCCAGGACTGTCAGCCTTGCCTGGTTCAAGGTCAAGGGGCCTGTTGGAGGCTGGAATGCAGGCTCTCCTCTTTAGTTCTGGAAAGCACATGCAAAGGGTGGGGGCAGGGAGCAGTCTCATGTCCCTTGTTTGGAACACAGGCGAGCTTCGTAACTGCTTCCTTCACTCTGATCTCCCCATTTCCCACTTAAAGATAAAAAGGGAGACTAAACATAAAATGAAACAGAGCTATTCTCGACGATGACATTTTTAAAAGGCAAGTGCATCACAGACGCTGTAAACATCCAGCTGTGCGAAAAAATACCAACCCTCAGCTAGCCACACAGGGCTGCCCCACACGGTCCAGCAGACTCTGGGAATAAAAGCCCCTCGCACAGGCATTACCTGACACAGATTTGGCACATTTCCGCCAAGGTTGGCAAAAGACTTCGATCTTCAGCTTCCACCCAGGCTGCCTCTGGCGAGGCAAAGGCCTGTGGCACGGGGCCCACGCTCCAGAGCTGGCTGAGGCCAGGGATCAGAGCAGGGTGTAGGCACTGATCTAGGGGAGGGATGGGGGGGCCGCTGGTGGGGGTGAGAGTGTGACCTTGGAGGTCACAGAACACAGAGTGGAGAAAAAAGGGCAGCATTAATTTCAGCCCCAGGAATATCTGGGAGGTCAGCTTAGGAGCTGACCACATAGTGACTCTGGCCTCTGTCTCCCTTGAAAGTGGGTCCCAAAGGAAAACAAAGGTTGTGGCTGTTCTCAGCTGGAGCAGTCCTGGGCCCCCCCGGGGCAGGACATGGTGCCTGGCAAAGCCGCTTAGCAACAGCTAGCTTTTCAGTTGCTCTGAGAGTTGCCCACTCTTTCTGGGTGTGGGGGTCTGGGGGTCCTTAGAACATTAGAAAAGACCTCCGATCCCTGGGCAGACCTCCCAGATGGGCCAGGGATCACATATAAGAAGGCCTTGGGGAGGACCACGATGCTGAGAACACAGTGACAAGTCTCTCTTCCCTCCCAAAGTCACCAACCAGCCCCACTGTCTGGAACAGACAGCAGTCCCATGGGGCAGCTTCAGAGGTAAGAGTACCCTGGTTACTAGCGGCCAGGATAGTGACCGTGTGGCTATGGCCCTTAAGGTCAGGAGTAGAGCTTCTGAGGGCTTAAGGATAAAGAGCAGCAGAAGACCTATGAACGAATAGAGGTCAGTCCGTCGTGTAGCTTTACGAAGGGTGATGACGAAAGATGACAAAAATCTTAAGCCCAAGGCTACAGCAAGAGGCAAAGCTTGACATTTGGAATCTCCAGAGCCTGCCTCCTCCTCCCTCCTTCTAGAGAGGCTGGGTGCTGGCAGGTCAGCGTCTCAGGGTGTGACTCATGTCTCCCTGCCTGGGATGCTGGCAGCCACCCCCCACGCCCTCGCAGGCCCGCTTGAGACATGACTGCTCATTCCTTTTATTTATTCCCTGTTCCTCAACCACCTCTCCTCACCCCAACCTATGACTAATGTGCACCCACCACCCCAGGGCATTCTGGGAGGGCATCACCACCACTGCAATTATCTGGATTGTTGAGACCCCAAAATGTCTCTTCACCCCCCAGCATCAGCTTTGCTCTGAAATTATCCATATAACCCCAACAATTCAGATGCATGGTCTACACAGTGAGAATGAATCCTCAGCCACTAGTTTCCACGGGTTGTGAAGGTCAGCTCCAGTCTGGCCAAGAATTCCTTCGTGTTAGCCATTTTACCACGGGGCTCTATTCAGACCCTCAGGGTTGGTATAAAGATTATTTTAAGCTAAAGACCTTTGTGATTCAACAGATGCAGATAAAAGCCTTCTGAGAGCTTCTCTTCTCTGACTAAAAGCAGAAACTTCTGAGAAATGAGGACTGCCATAAATTCCCTCTTTGGTAGTCGGGTCTACACCCAGGAGACAGATCAAGAACAAATAAGCCATCAATTTCCTCCCTAGGGAATTTCTAGGGCTCTAAAGGAGGAAAGACCACTCACATCTGCATAAACAAATGTCATCACAGACTTTATCTCCCATTTGTTCTCCTCAAAATGCATTTGTCTCTCCCAAAGAAACTTATTTGCTCTTCCCATAGGAGCTTTCCCCTTCTCTGCATTTTCTCTACTAAGTTAGGTGTATAAGCCCCAAATTCCAACCACCCTTTGGAATTACTCATGACTGAGCACTCCCTCACATATGCATGACACGTGTGTAAATAAACATCTTCCTGCTGCTGTCTGCTGTCAGTTTAATTTGCAGTATCTAGTCCCTGAACCTAAGAGGGTGGAGGAAAAGTTCTTCTTTCACTACATTACCATCTTCTCATACCTCAGAAACACGTTCATTTTAGAGGTAATGAGAGCTTAGAATTGAATTCATTCAGTGATACACACAAGAAGTTCCAGCATCTTTTAAAACAAAGACATGTCCCCGCCATGCCCCAGAGATGTTCTCCAGTACGACTAGCACTAGACGTATGCATTTGTTAAAGAGCACCCCTGTCGTCCTGTTTGGGAACTTCTGCCTCTGTCCACCCCTGCCACCTGGCCCAGAGGGAGAAACCATTTGACCAAGCTCAAGCTGACCGATAAGTGGCTGAGCTGGGATTGGGTATGTCCACAGGCCTGTGTCACCTCTCCTACATCAGAAGGGCCCAACTCCTTGGCCAGGCGTTCAAGGCTCCCTGAGTCTGGCCACCACCCTCCAGGCCTGCTACCCTTGTCCCTGAGCTCTTTCTTTCGCCTTCTGGTTATACTCTTACCATAGCCTGACATGCTCTCCGTGCTCCTCCTGTCTCCCTCTTGGAGGTGTCTCTGTCCATTCGTTCCCCACCCTGGCTCCCAGCCCAATTCACAGTGAGCCCTTTCCTCCACCAAACCCTCCCTGCCTGGTGTGGACTTTGGGATTTAATAGGTTGTGAATTTGCTTTTTGTTGTGGAAACTCCTGGAAGGCAGGATATCTTCCCAGCCTCCCAGGGGGGGTCTTCCCCCACAGAGTATGCAGAATAAATGGGATCTTGCCTCCCCGGACCTGCTCAGAGGAAGCAACTGCACCTTCAAACATTTGCTTTTGGAACTTCCCAGCCTGGGCTCCTTTACAGATTAAATGCTGGCATTTTCCATTTGTGTAAATGTTCCCAACAAGGCTGAAAGACCCACCTGCTCTCCTAGCAGGCCAGGAAGACTAGGTAAGTGCTGGGGGCTGGGGGAGGGGGAGAGTCCCCTCACCCCAGGCTGACCAAGGGCATCTAGGAAGCATTAAGGGGTAATCAAAAAAAGGACCGGCAGTCTAACCGGACAGTACAAGAAACATCCAAGTTGTGATTTAAAAAAAATCAAGAATCCAATTAGGAGCCTGGCTCCTTCCTTCTGCCAGTTTCATCTGCAAGGACACAGTTGGCTGGAGACAGGTGGGGCTGCCAAGAGTGGACACCTGGGAAGGCGGATATTGGCCTGCGGGCCCCTGCTGGCTCCCCCATGCTCAAAAGGGCACTGGCAGTCCAGTGTGGCTGCCTAGCTGGAAGGCAGGCCTCACCATCTGCCCACCCCTGAGGTGCAGGCATCTTCCTGCTGGGGACACAGGAGGTTTCAGCCCAGAAACTGGCCTTGCCAAGGTCTCTGTTCCCCGAAGTGCTCCTCCAGGAGAGCAGGTGTGGAGGTGACCGGAATCTGTACTTGCTGCTGGCAATAAAGCGGTGTGAGGCAGGGGGCTCCCTGCAGGGACCTCCTATCCAAAGCAAAGTGGCCATGACCCATTCAGGGGTAAACATTCAGGGGTAAACATGGAGGACAGGAGCTACTGGTTCACAACTGCCTCTCTTTCATTCTCCTTGCTGCTACAGCTGTCACGACTCCCCTCTCCGTAAACACCTGCCCTGTGCCTCCAGTGTTGGGCTCCCTTCCTTCTCCCCTGCTTGATCCTACCTGGTATTTTCCTGCCTCCCCCCCAGAGACTTATATTGTCTCCTCCCCCCTGGTACTGAATTTCTTCCAGTTCCCTACGCAATCATTTCTGAGGCTCAGTGCCTTTGCTCTTACTGAGCACCCTTTCACTGGTGCCTGGAAAACTCCTCTGCATACTCAAGACCCAGCCTAAATGTCACTTCCCTGTTGAAGCCGGTCCCAACTCCACTGTGCACCCAGTCTTGGCACTATTATGGTACATGTTGCATTGTTTGGTAACTGTTTACTCACAGGTCAGTCTTGTTCCTTCTCACCTCTAAATAATAAGGTCCTTGAAGGCAATGATTGTGGCTGTAAATCCCCTACGCAACCCAGTGTTTAGTAGGTCCAAGTTGTCAATAAGTACGTATGTGTTAAATGAGTGAGTGCAAATCGGGTTTTCATCCTGTTTTATAACCCTCAGTGGGGGCTTCTTACCTGGGGACTAAATCCTTGGAAATTCATTCCACACACTTTCTGTATACATCATGGACTAATTATTTCCATGTTTGGCATTGTGGAGAATTAAAAAAATACAAAAGAAAGGATCTCCACCCAGAGTTCCAAAGAGCAAGAGAAGAACGCAGATGAAAAATGAGGAAGACAGCAGGTCTCCCTGGGATATTCCAGATGAAGTGAGTGTTGTATCCAGCAGGGAGAGATCCAAGACTGTCTCCCGGAGCACCAGGTCACATCTAAGTCACCCCAAAGAATAGGTAGATTTGGGGATATCTGGATGCCTCGGCTCAGGTCGAAAAGTCATTCCTGGTCCCAGAGGGAAAGTGTTCACGATGTGTTTGAGGGCTGTTTGGCTGAAAAGCCCACAAAGAAGAAACAGCAGAAAGTAAGGGTGGACAGGGTTTGTCCAAACATATGTCCAGGATATGGCTCTCCTCAGGAGAGCGGGCTCCAGAAGGACTCATTTAGAACTGGGTGACCACAGGGTTTTGAAGGAGGTCTGGTGGGGACAGGTCTTAACTAACACTCCAGCTGTCACAAGGGAAGGGAAGGGAAGGAACCAGAGTGGGCCAGTGGGGAGAACAGAGAATGTCTTAGAGCTTCCTCACCTCTCTGATATTTCCTAAATCCCATACCTAATAGTGGCTTGGTCTAAGGGGAGCAGCTCAGTCTACCAGGCTCCCTCAAGAAAGCCCGAAGAACCTCTCCCACCTTCTCTCCCTTCAGGAGATAAGCACCCATGGATCTCTCAACCATAAGACAAGCAAGTGTTTCTTAGGAACCATGTACCTGAAAGTACATGTGTATACCAAGTGAAGCACAGTGGGTATACCCAAGGACAGAAGACACGGTGGCTCAGTTGGTTAAGTGTCTGCCTTCAGCTCAGGTCATGATTCCAAGGTCCTGGGATTGAGTCCTGCATTGGGTTCCTTCTCAGTGGGGAGCTTGCTACTCCCTCTGCCTATCCCCCCTGCTTGTGCTCTTTGTCTCTCTCTCTGTCTCTGGTAAATAAATAAATAAAATCTTAAAAATAAACAATAAAGTAAAACACCCACAGAGCCAGGCCAGGGATCAGGTGAATACAGGATGCAACAGGCCTCAACTTTTTAGGGTGGCCCTACAAATTACAGTCTAAGCTGGCAAATGAAAGGAGAAGCTATTAGTTAATGTTGCTAGGATACAGACATGAACAGGGCCTGCCCTAGCCAGCCAGCAAGGTGGTCAACCACCCATATCATTCTTGGGTTTCCAAAATTCTCATGTCCAGACCTATGCTTGGCCCTGAGCTCCAGAGCCCTAGTCAATTGCTTACTGGGTATTTCTGTTTGGATATCCAGCAGGCTACTCAACCACAATGCGTCAAAACTGAAGTAAGCATCCCCTCTCCCCCACCCCTGACCACTGGCCTGTCTTCCTTCTGTGTGCCCCACTCACATGTTGGAGTCAGACCCCGGGAGGCATCCTTGATTCCTCCCCCACACCATAACCAGAGCCATGGCCTCTACTTCCATCCCCTCACCTGCTCAGGACTCCTTGCCCTTGAAGGACTGGCTTTCCTGTCATTACAGCCATTCATTCATTCACTGCAAACACTGTCAGATGCTGGGGGTTAGTAATATACACGGCAAAGTACGGAGATAAAGCAAAGATGACCAATCCATCCACCTAGGTGAGAGGACTTTGGATGCTGATTGTACCATTCCTGCAATTTTTCTCTGGGTCTTAAGTTTTTCAGAATAGAAAACTAGGTGCATAGGGGTGTGTGTGTGTGTGTGCGCACATGAGAATGGGGTACCTGGGTGGCTCAGTCAGGTAAGCCTCTGACTTCAGCTTGGGTCAGGATCTCAGGGTCCTGGGATTGAACCCCACATTGGGCTCCTCACTCAGCAGAGACTCTGCTTGTCCCTCTGCCCCTCCCCCTGCTCCTCATCTCTCATTCTCTCTCAAATAAATATATATAATCTTAAGAAAAAAAAAAAAAAAAAAGAAGAACAGAGGAGTACCTGGGTGGCTCAGTCAGTTGGGCATCTAACTCTTGATTTCTGGCCAAGTCATGATCTCAGCATCCTGAGATCAAGCCTCCCAACAGGCTCTGGGCTTGTGGAGTCTGCGTGGGATTCTCTCTTCCTCTCCCTCTGCCCCTCCCCACCCATCCCTCCACCCCCTCACCTGTGTATATGCATACTTTCTTTCTCTCAAAAAAAAAAAATAAACAAAAACTTGAAAAAAAAAAAAAAGAAGCGGGGCGCCTGGTGACTCAGTTGGTTAATTTCTGCCTTCAGCTCAGGTTATGATCTCCTGGTCCTGGGATTGAGCCCTGCTCAATCAGGCTCCCTGCTCAGTGGAATATCTTTCTCCCTCTCTCTCTCTCTCTCTCAAATAAATCAATAAAATCTTTTTAAAAAATGGACTATGGGCCTGAATAGAAATCCATCCAAAAGTAAGTTTCTTCTGACCTAATTTGAGAGGAACCAGTAACTTCTCAAAGTCAGAACCAGGGTCTGCTATTACAGTTCCACATTTATGACTAAATGTATTATGTTTGAATTTAAACATACAGGTGTTTAATGTGGGGAAAACACTAGAAAGAAAAAAAAACTCAGATAAGTGGATAAAATAAAACTAAATCACCCAAACCCTCACCACCCAGAGTGAACAATTATAATTATCTCAGGATATGTCTTCCTAGTCATTTTTATGTGTAGATATATTTAAAAATACGAAGTGGGTTATACTGTCCACAGTTCTTTTACTCTACAATATATTGTAAACACCTCCTCACATTGATAAAGACACTGGCATTTTAATTTTGCCCTGCTTTCCATGGAATAGGTGCCCCATTGTTTATGTCCCCCATGATCCTTCCCCTCCACACAGAAACACAAGCCCTAACTTCCAGATCCTGGCACCTTCCAAGACTCGAAGCCAAAAAGGGGAATGAAAGTCAATGCAGGCCCTTTGTTTAGGGAGGTGACATGTTGCTATTTGGGCTTCAGCGGAAAAAATGAATACTGACAGGTTAGAATTAACTGGGAAAAGCACCTCATCTCAAATGACACGAGCATTTCAATAGGTAGGGTTCAATCAGCTCTGCCTGTGGAGGACAGCCGAACCTTAGGCCATGCCTGGGCCGCAGGCAAGATTGAGAGGAGCTAAAAATAGATCCAGAACTAAGCATCGAGACTTTTCTGAATTCATAGGCATAAGCATAAAGGCTGCCCCAGAAGGACTTGCTGCTCCAAAATTTTCCATCCAAGGCACATCACAGTACCTAAAATTCCTAAGCGTTCTGGTTTTTCTAAAAGATTCCTGTCAGAAAGTAGGCAGCTGTCCTAGGAGGATGGCAGAGTGAGCCCCCCATCGGGAGGGAGCGGACAGCATTGGGCTGTGGATTCAAACAGACGAGGAGCTTGTGTTCTGACTCTGCCCATCACTAGCTGTGTGACCTTGAGTCAAGTCCTCAACCTCTCTGAGCAGCTATGTCCTCTTCTGTAACTAGGAGATAAAAGACCACATCAGAGATTGCCTGTGAGGGTAAAGTGGCCTGGGGCCAGGAACAGTGCTGATGAGGTGAACAGAATGGAGCTAACTCTTAAAACCATGGACTTGAATTTGTTTCTCAAACCATTCAAAGGTGGTTTTAGGAAAGCTGAGTTTTCTCTGGGTTGGTGGTAAGCTTGAGGGAAGTTATAGCAAAGCCCCCAAGCAGGATACCCAGCAAAGGTGTGCACATCCAGGACCACCCGTGAGGTGGGCAGGCTAGAGATGTGCCGGGAGAGTCATTGCCATACCCTCGGCATTCGCACATTTAACATTCAGAGCGTGAAGAATTCTTCAGTTGACTCTGAAGATTCGTGACCTGCAATAATTTCTGTTTTGCTGAGACATTCATTTGAGTCACATTAATCGGTGAGAAAACGTGTTTTGCAGATTTCAGAGGAGTGGGCCCTCACGAGGATCTGCAGCAGACGTACCGAGAGTCTGGCCTAGAATCGAGTTCTATAGACCACCACCCTGACCCCAGGCCTGATCTCTGCCCATGGTCCCAGTGGGGCTCATCACTCAGGGCTGCCCTGCCCTGTCTGGGACCAGACCCCACCAGGCCTTCAGGGAGCGGAGAGGTGAGTAGGAGGGTAACTGATGAGGCTCCAGGCCATACTGGCACCATCGACTGACAGGTTTAACATGGCTTAAATGGATACCTTGGAGTGAAGCAGTTCACCTCTGGCTTAGTTTCCTAGGGCTATAGTAATATAGCCTGAGTGGCTGGAAACAGGGAAAGTGAATTGTCTCACAGTTGTGGAAGCCAGGATGAAATCTGAAATCAATGTGCTGACATGGTCATGCTCTCCTTGAACCCTGGAGGGGAGAGTCCTTCCTTTTGTCTTCGAGCTTCTGGTGTTTGCCAGCAATCCGTGGGCTTCCTTGGCCTGTAGCTGCAATCCAGTCTCTGCTTCTGCTTCCAGTCACCTGGTGTCTTCTGGGTGACTTTGGCCTCTTCTTGTAAGACACGAGTCGTACTGGACAAAGGGCCCACCCTACTCTGGTACCACTTCATCTTTTTTTTTTTTTTTTAATTTTATTTATTTATTTGACAGAGAGAAATCACAAGTAGACGGAGAGGCAGGCAGAGAGAGAGGAAGGGAAGCAGGCTCCCTGCTGAGCAGAGAGTCCGATGAGGGACTCGATCCCAGGACCCTGAGATCATGACCTGAGCCGAAGGCAGCGGCTTAACCCACTGAGCCACCCAGGCGCCCAGGTACCACTTCATCTTAACTAATCACTTCTGCAATGACCCCATTTCCACATAAGATCACATTCAAAGGTACTGGGGTTTAAGACCTCAACATACCGTTTTGAGGAGACTACGGTGGACGCATAAGAGCTTCTAAACCCATTTTGAGATAAGCATTCTTTCTTCAGTGCCTGAGCTCCAATCTGAGCAACATCAAACACCTTCTCCAGGGGAAGAAGTCTCAGGAGAGATCCTAGGGACCTGCCTGCCTGAGCACGTACCAGAGATGGGGCACAGGAGACAGACTCGGAGAGCCAGACGTAGACAGGCGCCTGACCCCCACCTCAGTCTATCATCATGACTCGAGTCTTTATTGTGTGATGCAGTGACAGTCATGGTGCTGGGGCGCCAAAGTCCTGGGTTCTGCCTCCTGGACTCTTACAGTCCAGGTTAAATGAAGTGAGGAAACAGAACAGAGCAAAGCCCCCTTCCCCTCTCATATTCTCTACTCCCTCATACTCCTGGCTCAGGTCATTACAGTCCAGGCGATGTGGCCAGAGGGATTGCTCAAGGGGGACCGAGCCCCAGCTGGCTGCCTCATCCTGGGACATCCAGCCACCCTTGCTGGGCTGCCAGGGAAGAGGCAGGCAGGGACTTCCTGATCCAATTGCTCAGGTACAGTCCAAAGGGAAAAGTGATGACAAAGCCTATTCTTTATTTTTAATACATTTTAAAGTCCTTAACAAAACAAACCCCAGGGCCTGAATAAATTGGTTCCCCGATGCTGGCCAAAGTACAAGCTGGGTGGAAAGTGCAGGGAGCTGGAAGAGAGGACGGGTAAGCGACCAGGGTGACCGAACGGCCTGTCCCCTCCCAGGCAGCTTCTTAATGAGGTGTTAGAGTCTGCGGCTTCCAGAGCCTGGGCACATAGGGAGGCGGGGTGGGTGGGGGGGTCTCCTTGCCCAGAACCAGCACCAGGACAAAGGCTGCCAATAATTCCTCCCTGTATCTCCTGAGAGGGAGCAGGAAGAGCATCTGGGCCTGGCCCTCGCCTGCTCAGGAAGAGGTCAGCCTTGACCTCACCCCCGGAGAAGAGGGTTATCTCGGAGGCCAGAGGGCAGCCACTGGCAGGGCCTGTGGGGAGCAGAAGCAAAGGGAGCCTTTGCCAAGGCCTCTCGTTCACCGTCCGCTCTGTAATGATGGATGGCTAAGGCATCCAGTAGGAAACGGGCTGCTCCATCCTAGGAGGGATGACCTGCCTCAGCTTTTCCCTTCAGTCATCTCCCCAATTCAGCAACGTTTTCTCCAACAGCCAGGAGGCAAGTTTTCCTTCTCTGTGGGCACCCTCCACCCCCATTACTGACCTGGGGGTGATCAGGCCTGTCTAGCTTTGTGTCTCCGTCCTTGGCCCCTGTGGACTAAGCAGAGGGGCCTGAGATTGAGTCTCCGGCTCAGAGAGAAGGCATGGCTGCAGATGTGAACACCAGAGCTTAGGGACAGGATTCAGAGACCAAGAGGAGGGTTTGGCCTTGAACAGAAACAGGGACGGTTCCTCTGTTGTGACAGGAGTGAGAAGTGGGTGAGCACTGGTGGCAGGGGGGGTGGGTCAGTGAAGCGTTCCCTCTGATGGGGTGTGTTCTCCTCAAAGCCTGTGGCCTCAGTAAAGGGGGCGGGGGGATGTAGCTATGAGGGGAGGGGAGAAGGCCCAACACTGCAAAGATGGGCAGGAAAGGGATTCCCTGGGATAGGAAGGGATATAAGGATTCCCTGAAGGTACTGAGGGCACATCTGAGATTTGGGGATCTAAAGAGGGAGCAGAGCCCGGATGCATGACAGACTCTGTAGCATGGGGTGGGTGGTAGGCTTACGGTTAAGGTGACAAGGAAATTGAGGATATTTGCAACAAAGGCATGACAAGATGGATCGTGAACTCTAAGCCAGATAAGGCGAGGGTGGGGGCATGGTGGGGTCAGTAAGACGTGACCCTGTGCCCCAGGCCTATTGGCAGGATTCCTGGGAGGAGGATGGGGGACAATCTGCCCCATCCTGATGCAATAAGCAGTTCCTCCACCAGAGAAAGCACCAGCAAACCCGCTCTCCCCGGATAACAAGCGGACTGGTGAACGCAGGCAACCACATGCCATGACCAAATGGAAGGTTTTTACAAGTCATTTGTAGCTAATAATAAAAAATTAAAGCTTGGGAATGATTTTCTCTTTATTGAGCCTACTGAGGTTTGTCCCCTTCTCTCACTTCCATCCAGCTCAGCTTCTGTGGACTGGCAGAGACATGACTAGGGTCATAGCACTCTAGACAGAGGCTGAAACCTTCAGTGTAGCCTTTTACGCAGAGCCCACAGTGACCGCATCCCAAGTAGCTCTGGGGGCTGATGCATGTGGACGGCGATGCTTTGGGGGTCTCTGGGCCCGGAAGCAGGCTCATGTTTCTACTCTGGCTGCAGAGGCATATGGCTCATGGAGTTGGGGCCATCCAAATTCACATTCAGAGGTTGTCATGGGGGGACCTTGGCTGTCTACCATCATCTCTTTTCCTCTTCCAAAGTAGGAGTTACAGCCTGGTACGGTCGCCCTGCCATACAGCACTTCCCAGCATCCCTGCAGTCATGTGTAGCTGCGTGAGTAAGTTTAAGTAACTTAGTGGAGTGCTAGAGGTAATGTGTGCCACTCCCTGCCTGGTGTCCTAAGACACACTGTGCGGGCTCTATACTTTTTTTTTTTTTTTTAAGATTTTTCATTTATTCATTTAAGAGAAAGAGAGAGCACAAGTGAGAACATGAGCAAGGGGGAGGGTCAAAGGGAGAGGGAGAAGCAGGCTTCCTACTGAGCAGGGAGCCTAACTCGAGGCTCAATCCCAGGATCCCGGGATCATGACCCCAGCCGAAGGCAGACACTTCACTGACTGAACCACTCAGGTGTCCCTACTTTCTTTTTCTCTATTTCCACAAATGGGATCACAGAGGGACCTAAAATCTGGCTTCAGCCAAGGGCAAACCCAAAGGGGTGGCGAAGAAACAAGTTGGAAAGGACCTGGTCCCTCACTGGCTAAGGGCCCCAAAGCTACCTGCCAAGCAAGGATGCACACCTGAGATGGCACCTTAGGCAGGCTTACTTGGAACAGACTCTGTCCTGGAGGGTTATTGGGGTACACTCTTGGGACAGCACCTGTAAGTTTGAACTGCTGTGAACTGAACCATAAGCTGAACTGCTGTGAAGTCAGACAAGAGGCTTCAGCTGATCCAGTGGGGAGCTCTGGAGTTAGGCTGGTCCTTCAGAGTCACCCTAGACTGAGACAAGGGGGTGGGATTGTTGAACTCCCTATCTATCCACCTTTCTTGGATGCAAAATGTCCCCACAAAAGGGCATCGCTTGGATGAGGCACATCCCTTTGGCAAGGGCAATTTCCAGAGACCGGCTCAGCTGTGAGCCCTCAACAACAGCCCTCTCCAGCATCTGGGCAAATGGTGCCTCAATCCTGAAAGGGGACCCTGGGCGGTGCCCCACAGCACTGGCTGCAGACTGTCCTAGGGAGAAACTTCTGTGCTCTCGAAGTCACTGTTGGGTTGCTGGGTCTCTTTATCACAGCTACCTCTCCTCAGCCCTATCTAATAAACCCTCTGCTGGTTTACGGGTGTTAATTCTGCCCTCAACCAGGAAGAAAGTGTCTCAGACGTGCCCTAGGTCAGTGGTTTGCAGAATGTGGTCCCCAGACCAGCAGCATCAGCATCACCTGGGAAACCGTTTTCACTGCAAATCTCACACCTCACCCCGGACCTACTAAACCAGAAACTCTGCAGATGGGGCCCAGCGATGTGTGTTCCCACAAGATTGAGAACCATTGCACTGTGTTTTCTTTCTTCTAGACCTGCAGCACCAACCACAGAGCACACTGGCATGGAGGCAGATTTACATCAGCCTCTCCTTGAAGTCCTAGGGCTATGCTTTAAGATGCTCATAGCCTGGGGTGCCTGGGTGGCTCAGTCAGTTAAATGTCTGACTCAGGACTTCCGCTCAGATCCTGATCTCATAGGTCTTGAAATCGAGCCCTGCATCAGGCTCCATGCTAGGCAGGGAGTCTGCTTCAGATTCTCTCTCTCTCCCTCTCCCACTGCTCCTCCTCTGACTCGGGCATGTGAGCATGCACACTCTCTCCCTTTAAAGTAAATCTTTAAAAGCAAAATAAACATGCTCACACAGCCTGCTCTTCCCCTGCTGTCTGGGTCCCCACTCTTCCCACCATCACTATTCACCACCTCCCCTCCTCTGCCTGGAAGAAGGACTGTGGGGTTTTGGGGCCAGGCCGATCCGGCTTGCCCTGCCAGCTGTGTTGGCTGCTGGTGGCTACTGCCTGACTGACCTCGGAAAATGGCTTGCTGGGCCTCACCGTCCTCATTAGACAATGGGGTAAGATCCTCTCTACCTAGTTACTGTGAGACCAACATGAGAAAACTTACTTCAGTGTGTACCACTGCCTGGTACTCCACAGTCCACAACTATAAGCTCCAACTATCCTGCTTTGTTCCAATACAGATTTCTGAGATGAGGTCTCAGGGCAAATTACCAGTGACTAAAGGATGGTGACCCTCCCAGGGGAACTGGCATTTCAGTGGCAGCCCAAGGATCAGATTATAACTTATTTTTTTTTTAAGTTGGGTGGTGTGGAGGAGAGGTGAGGCTTCCTTCCCAGCTCCCAGAAGCACTGTGCCCACGGCGCTCTCTCCCATGTCTGGACTCCTGGTGACCTTTCCCCAGCAGCCTCTGACCTTGAGAAACCTCTGTTCTTCTAACAAGTGTCTCTTTATTTCTTCTCTCTCTCTCTCTCTCTCTCTTTTTAAGATTTTATTTT
Organism: Mustela erminea; assembly: GCF_009829155.1. Taxonomy (NCBI): domain Eukaryota; kingdom Metazoa; phylum Chordata; class Mammalia; order Carnivora; family Mustelidae; genus Mustela; species Mustela erminea. The sequence continues at coordinate 68,433,054 of NC_045620.1, read as the reverse complement.
TATTTATTTGACAGACAGAGACACAGCAAGAGAGGGAACACAAGCAGGGAGAGCGGGAGTGGGAGAAACAGGCTTCCTGCCGAGCAAGGAGCCTAATATGTGGCTCTATCCCAGGACCCTGGAATCATGACCTGAGCCGAAAGCAGATGCTTAATGACTGAGCCACCCAGGTGCCCCTCTTTATTTCTTTTTAAAGTTTTTATTTATTTTAGTAATCTCTACACCAACATGGAGCTTGAACTCATGATCCCAAGACCGAAAGTCACACGCCCCTCTGAGCCAGTCAGGCACCTCAATAAGTGCCCCTCTATATAGACAGCTGGGCAAACCAGTCTGGTTTCAGGAGTGATGTCTGCAGCTGTCAGATGAGCCTTGAGTGCCCCATCTGCATCAGAGCAGAGATCCTCTGTAGACCCGCTTCTTTTCTCTGAGAGTTGAAAATCATCCCAAGATTTCTAGGATACCCCATGGCCCAGATCTTGTGGTTTTCCAAGGTCAGCCTGACCCAAAAATGGAAAGCAAGGAATTTCAGGGACACCAAAAAGCCCCTTTACCCCTAAGAATCACCCTTGACCTGCTAGTTGAGAGCTGATAGTCTTCCTGAAGGGGAAAGGCCGAGTAGTTTCCATTTCATCAAAGGTGAAGTGACTAATGGCAGGCCTTTCCTGAGTGCCCATCCTGGTAGATGGGAGCCTTGGGCAGCTGAAGAGGGAGGGTGCCCAGATCAAATCAGTCACAGATTTAAGTTCATTGATCATATCTCATCACCCAGCACGATGCTGGCATTTCATTCCAACTCTTGCTTTTCTCTGAGATCTTCATGAATTTTGTAAGCTAGCTTTCTGCACTCTTTGTCAGTAGCCAGTAATAGGAGGAATTAATGCCTCTCACCATATCCACAGCCAGTCCACCCTCCACAACACTGCTCTGAGATGCTGCATGCCTGAGAAGTTCAAGGATGCATCCAGGAAGGCAGGCCTTGCAATGTCTTTCTTCAGGGCAGCCCAGTGAAAGTAGGCATCACTCAATTCTGTTCAGGAATGTCCTTCAGAGATTCTGTGCAATGTCCCAGACAGAAAACCTGGAACCTTCTGCCATGTCAGTGCCAGTTGTGACTGTCTATATTTGGACAGAGTGTTTTGGGACTGGGAGAGCTCTTTACCATGCATCTCACCTGTCCACCAGCACCCTCCTGTGAGGAAGGGAAGGCAGGCTTAGACAGGGAAGCAGACTCAGAGAGGCTAAGGGATTTGCCCCAGTTACACAGCTAGTAAGAGGTGAATTGGGGCTTAGTCCAGGACTTCTATCTCCAAATCTGGTGCATTCTCCATTGCCCATGACAGCAGCAAAGCTCAGAGCAGATCTGCTCACTCCCATGGCATCCACCAAAGAGGAAGAGAAAGGAGGGAGGTCTGGGCTGAATACGACTCTGGAATCCAGTGGAAGAACCTGCTCTATCTCCCCTTTGCTGGTCCTCTTTCTTCTGGCTTGCCCAGACACATGCCTGGGGATTTTACAATGGCTTTCCCTTATGGTTTGGGATTGTTCATTACTTTTCCAAGGAGACAGAGGTCTGGGATTAGGTGAGTGATCTCTCCAGAGAAGGCACTCTGCATTTTAAGACTTTTCTCCATGGAAGGCTTCAAGATGGATCAGAAGAGAAGAGTCCTGATTTGAAGACATATGGAATCTAGCCATGGGGGTCCCATGCCTGGGACATGTGGCAGAAGCTCACGGTTGCCTCAGGGATACCACTGAATGATTATGTATAGTCCTGTGAGTACCAACGCCCTGCCACACCCCTCTGGAAGGGGGTGTAGGTATGGCTCAACTGTTGGACCACCAGGCACCAGTGGCAAACTGACCCTAAGTGTTCCTGCCTCCAATGGGGTCTCTTCAGACAAGTCTAGTCATAGTTACATTGAGGAAACTGGGGCAGCTTGACAAACTCTTCTCCCTGTGATGTCAGAACTGGAGTCAGGCTGACTCCTTCAGAGACAGCAGAGGACATGGCTGCTCTACCTGGGAACAGCATCTCATGAGCACCCCAATGCTCTAGGACCCCTCAGGGAGCCCTTTATTCAGAGTCATTCTGGGAGATATACCATGATGGTGAGAGAGGGTCTGAGTGCCTATGAAGTTTGGGCAGGAAGAGAAAAACTTCTAGATGCAGCATAAAAAAACCTTATCTTGTAGCAGAAAAATCTATTCCATGACACCATCCTAACAAATATATGAAACAATCTTCTTGGGGTCGGCTGGTGGGGAGTACACTCTCTAGCTGTTTTATGCCCACCTTCCATGAACATGTTTGCTCAGACAAGCTAGTTCATATACGCAAAACACTACAGTTTTCATGGCCCAACAAAGATCTTTAAATACATTTTGGCAGGGGTGCCTGGCTGGCTCAGTAGGTTAAGCATCTGCCTTCAGCTCAGGTTATGATCTCAGGGTCCTGGGATCAAGCCCCTCGTGGGGCTCCCTGACCAGTGGGGAAGCTGCTTCTCCCTCTGCCTCCTCCCCGCTGCTCATGCTGTGTCTCTGTCTCTGTCCCTGTCTCTCTCTCTTTTAAATAAATAAATAAAAGCTTAAAAAATAAACTAAAAATAAATACCTTTTGGTAGCTATAATCAAAACCTTATTCAGACTCCTCTTCAGCAGACAGAGACCTCTTCATTTTGCATGCATATATGATCATGGGCAAAAACCAGCTGGCCAATTTCCAGTCTGTGTTGGATCAAAACAAATCATGGGTAAGTAACGGCATGATTTAAGGGAGGGTCACTGGTCCATCCCTTCAGTGGTCAGAGATCATAAGGATTTGAGAGATGGACATGCCAGGTTGGGCCGGCTCTTGGTTACAAATGAGCCTCTAGCTGATTTTGAGTTCACATTTTCTGTCACTTAATGTTCACTAAAAGACTGAGATGTCTGTAATCACATGAGGTAAGGGACAGGGCTATAATTCACCTTGCCTTCTGATCTATCAGTATTCTGTTTTATCATCCTGGAACAGACTCTGTTGGTACATCTCCCAGAGCTCCCAGATCTACCCCTGAGTGTTTCTATGCACCTTTTGTCCAAATTCCATGCGCCTTTATTTTGAACACCCCATATCAGCGACTGTCTTAGAAAGACATCCTTTAAGTCACTACCTCCCCAGCAGCAAGCACGTGGGAGTCCCTTCCTGCTGTGGCAGCCCACAGCCAATGACAGATTGGTGCAGAATCGTGGCAAAGATGATCATTCCCAAGAAGGGCCACAGCAGTATCTCTTGTCCCAAATGTTCTTCCAGAACTTGGTTGCTGCCCCCAACAAGAGGTGGAGTCTAGGGTCGCCTGCCTGGCTTGGTCAGTAGAGCATGTGACTCTTGGTCTTGGGATCATGAGTTAAAGTCTGACGTTGGGTGTGGAGTTTACTTTAAAAGGGGGGGGGGGCTGGAGTCTATTTCTCACCCTTTATGACTATCTCAACACAGAATGTGTGAAAAAGGAGGCTTTAGGATTTATGAGGCGAGGCCACGAACGGCAATACTGTTTCCAGCAGCCTCTCTCTCTGTCTCCGGACACTTGGTCTTGGAGCTCAGCCACCACTTGTGAGGAGGCCCAGGCCACATGGGGAAGGGCTGGGTGAATCTGCTGTTCTCAGCCTCAGCTGCAGCCAGGATGAATGGCCAGATGTGTGAGTGAGAAAGCCTTGGGAGGATTCCACGCCCCAGGCTTCCAGCAGCTCCAGCTGACACTGAGTGGAAAAGAGATGAGCTGTCCCCACGAAGTCCTGCTCAAAATGAAGATTCATGAGAAAAAAGGAGTGTCATTGTTTTAAGTCACTATGTTTAGGGATGGTAAAAAGTGCAGCAACAGATATCTGATAGAGATTGGGGCACTCCATAACGAAGGCTAAAATGGGGGCCTTTGAGACTGGGTGGCAGATGAGGCCAGAAGGGCCTTGGGGAAAGGGCCGGTGCCAAGCCAGTGGCTTCCAAGAGGCTGGATGGCCCTCACAGCTCCTAGCTGTACTCCCGTTCCATATGCTCTTCCGGAACGAAGCCCCTGCCCACAGAAACACTGATTTCCCCAGCCCCCTGAAACTGGGCAGGCCCCCATTCTGCCTGGTTAAGGAGAGCAAAATTAATACTGTCCTTGTGCTAAACCACTGTGGGGGAGGGGTGAGGAAAGGGCTCCCTCGAGAATCTATCAGTCACTCTAAACAAACAAATGCTTCCGAGGGTGCCTGGGTGGCAGTCGGTGAAGTGCCCCACTCTGGAGTTTGGCTCTGGTCATGCTCAGGGCCCTGAGATGAAGCCTCCTGTGGGACTCCATACTCAGTGAGGAGTCTGCTTGAGATTCTCTCCCTCTGCCCCTCCCTCTACTCATGCACACACACACACTCTCTCTCTCAAATAAACAGATGAAATAAAATTTTTTATTTTATCTTATTTTATTTTATTCTATTTATTTCACAGAGATAGAGAGAGCACAAGTAGAGAGCTCTCTGCTGAGCAGGGAGCCCGATGAAGGGCTCGATGCCTGGACCTTGGGATCATGACCTGAGCCAAAGGCAGCCACTTAACTGACTCACCCAAGTGTCCCAATGAAACGAAACTTAAAAAAAAAAAAAAATGCTTAAAACACTGAAGCATTACCATTCTCTTGCTGGACCAATGTTATCCATAGGCCACAGTTTTGAGTGGGACCTGAGATCTGCAGTTACAGACGCCTGAGGAGGTTTTTCTCAGGACAGTTGGGACAATTTGAACCCAATTATAGAGTGGCTCTGCTTAAACTTTGTGATTGCCAGTCTACACCCTCCAAACAGAGTGGCCTCACAGCCTGTGCCCTGATCCACCTGTCCCTGTTCATCGTGTTTGTTCTGAGTTTGCAGACGGCGGTCCCCTCCCCCACCCATTCCTTCCTCACTACATCAGAGCTCCTCTATTGACTGCTTAATGTAATTCTGAATTCTTTTCATGTTCTCCAGATCTGGCAGGGCCACACCTCTTGCATATATTTAAATCCAATTGGATTCTAAGCATCCCTCCTGTCTTTGTCTGGCTCCCATAGAGGCCATTTCGATGACAGAAGGCACAAAGCATCATTTATAACATCATTTATAACAGCCTAACAATTGGAAACGAAAGAAATGGCCAGTAAAGAAATGATTGCACTTGAGTTAGGTCACACACACGGTAGAGCAGCGAAGGGGTGGGAAGCACTGCCGAGGCTTATCCAGCCCCAGGGAAGCCTCAGGGATGGCTGGGGCATGGGAGAGCCCAGGAGCAATGCAGCAGTGGGGACTGGGTGGCCTGTGGAGGAGCTATAACTCACAGCTCCTGGAGTCAGTGGCTGGTCCCACACAGCGAAGTCTGACCACTGCCAGGGAGAGGAGAGCAGCGGTGGGCGGGACAAACCTGGGCGTGTTTCCTGCACATCTGCTCGCAGGTGTGCAAAGGCCCACGGAACAGAGGCCGAGGACCGACCCCCTATCCGTGCCCTGAACTTGAGGTGCAGAAACCCAGCGACTAGAACAGGTCTGCAATCTGGGTCTCCCTCACAGGGAAAGGCTGGATGAACTTGTTCATACTGAGGGTCAGGGGTGGCTCTGGGATATCTACGTAGGAAGGGCTTGGGAAGCGCAATCTGCTTGGAAGGAGGAAGCCGCTGGGTGTGGGCAGAAGCCGTTAGCCTATCACGTGCGGCATTTTTATTTGTAAATGGAGATTATAGCTCACCACCCTCTCTGCCATCCTCTGAGCTACCTCTGTTAGAGACTGGAAGCATAGAGACGGCCCTGCCTTAACACCAAAGAACAGCCTCAGATGGTGGGGTTTGAGCCCCGGAGGTAGGGGCAGAAAACTGGACTTGATGGGCGAGGTGAGGTCACTTGAGAGCAGAAATTCAGGCTCCAGTCCCTCTTAGCAGAAAACGTTCTCTGGCCAAGGGAGCACAGAGGTTGGCAAGAGTGGCCAGGCATCACTTTCCAGTTTGAGAAAGCTGAGCGAGAAGATCACATGGGCAGGCAGTGCTCTCTAGAAGGCCTGAGAGTGGGTCACCTGTTCCTCTGCAACACAAGACTCTCAGCTCTGTTTATCCTCTAGGAATGGAAGTGGGATGGACACAGGTATGGGCTCAAATCCCACCCACAACATTCACATGCTATGGGACTTGGAAAGTTACTTAGGCTCTCTGAGTCTCCATGTCACCATCTATAATTAGGGTATTGGAACTCCAGACTTTTTGATGTTTGAGTTAGAAACAAATTTTACAAGGAAACAAATGTTTATAGACCAAGCAAAAAATGTGCCGTGTGTGTGTGTGTGTGTGTGTGTGTGTGTGTCTGTGTGGTGTCTGGCATAGATATCAGAGCTCTCATTAAGTGAGAACTTCTATTAATTATTATTAGTTAATAAATTTTATTTATTTATTTATTTTTAATTTTAAAGATTTATTTGAGGAGCACCTGGGTGGCTCAGTCGTTAAGCGTCTGCCTTCCCTGGGGTCATGATCCCAGGGTCCTGGGATTGAGCCCCACATGAGGCTCCCTGTTCCGCAGGAGCCTGCTTCTTCCTCTCCCACTCCCCCTACTTGTGTTCCCTCTCTCACTGTGTCTCTCTGTGTCAAATAAATAAACAAAATCTTAAAAAAAAAAAAAAGATTTATTTGAGAGAGAGAGCATGAGCAGGGTGAGTGGGAGAGGAGGCAAAGAATCTCAAGCAGACTTCCTGCCACGCATGGGGCCAGAGGCGGAGCCTGAAGTGGGACTCGATCTCATGACCCTGAGATCGTGACCTGAGCCAAAATTAAAAGTCAGACATTTAACCAACCAAACCACCCAGGAACCCTTATATAATAAATTAGTTTAAGCAGAACTAATGAAGATGAAATCAAGTTGTAAATAAAACCTAAGGAACAGAAGATGACTGGGTGGGCTTGAATCGTTAGTTACATTTCATAGATAAATAGGATTTGAACTGATGTTTAAGGGGAGCTGAGATCTGAGCATATGAGTCTGGGAAGGGCAGGATGGGGCACATGTGAGCAAAGGCTTTGGGGCTGGGAGCATGCTGGGCCAGTAAGAAAACTAGTCTAGCTAGAATAGAGTGTTGGGAACCTGTGGGGAAGGAACAGATGTTGGGTTTCCTTGAGTACCATGTCAAGGAGTTTGAACCTTATCCTGAGGTACTGGGGAATCACAGATGGTTCTTGAGCAGGAGAGGAACTTGACTAATACAGTGAACATAAGGATAAATCTAGCCCACCCCCTGCAGAAATTTTTTGGAGGTCAGAGTCCAGAGGCATCGAGCCTGGCATCCATGGCTTTAACCTGCAGGAGGGGATGTGGTCTGAGTGAGGGGAACCGACCAATCTTAGAAAGGAAGAATCCACACATGTCCTTCTGGGCTCCATACTTACCCTACCTTATGCTACTTCTTGGCTTTAGGTACCAACAGCACAGATCTGGCTACTTCTCACCTGTGGGTGTTTTCCTGGAAAAACTTAAGGTGGTATCCAAGAAAATGATTCAGAGGACACATCCAGATGGGAGATGATGAGGGCACATCAGGTAGGACATGCACAAAGCTGAGTATGAGGAAGGGGCTGGCTTTCTGCAGGATAGGCTCAGCCCTACTTTTGTCAGTGTCATTGCCAGACCCAAGTTGGGCCTGAAGCTCCATGGATGGGATGGCAGGTGTGCAGGATGGCAGCCAGAAAAGCTCACCAATCCCCAAGCAGCAGCCATACGATGATTTCTGGCAGGAAGAGGGGGCAGGTGCTGATACTACAAGCTCATCACCACCTCCATATTTCCAGCAAGTGGCCCCCGATGGGGGGTACTTGCTCTCTCATCAACCAGAATGACTCTTGTTACAGGTGTGGAGCTCACCTAGTAGGTGACCGTTCTATGATAAGAGAGGTGGAAGCACATATACCCTGTAGAGACCTGGACCCTAAAAGCGACCCAACTGCTGAGAGCAATCAAAGATCCAAACAGATGGAGACAGAGACTGTGCTTATGGCTCATAAGACTCAATACTGTGAAAATGTCAATTCTCTCTAAATTGTTCCATAGAGTCAATGAAATCCCAATCAAAACCCTGGGAGGCTCTTTTGTAGAAATTGACAAGCTGATTCTAAAATTTACATGGACTAATCAAAACAACTTTGAAAAAGAGGAACAAAGCCGAAGGAACACTGACTGACTTTATTATAAAGTTACTCAAGACAGGCTGATATTGGCATAAAGATAGACAAATAGATCAATGGCACAGAATAGAAAGCCCCAAAATAGACCCACTCATCTATGCACAAGTGATTTTCAACAAAGGTGCAGAGGCATCGCGGAGGAGAAAGAATAGTTTTTTTTTTTTTTCATCAAACGGTGCAGGAACAACTGGAGAGCCAAATGCAATAGAATGAACTTCAATTCATGCCTCTCACCCTATGAAAAAGCGGCCTTGAAATGAATCATAGACTTAAATGTAAAGCCTACAACTATAACACTTGTAGAAGAAAATAGATGGCCTTGGGTGGCCTTCGGTGAGGCAAGGTTTTCTTTGCTATGACACTGGATGCATGAAAGAAACTGCTGAATTGGACTTACCAAAATGAAGGATTTCCACTGTTTGTGGGGAGCCGGGCTTGCTCAGTTGGTAGAGCATGGGCTCTTGATCTTGGAGTTGTGAGTTTGAGCCCCATGTTGGGTGGAGAGATAGCTTAAAAATAAAATCTTTAAAAAAAAAAAAAAAAAAGAAAGAGTTTCTGCTGTTTGAAAGACACTGTAAAGAGAATGAAAAGATCGGGGTGTCTGGGTGGCTCAGTTGGTTAAACATCTGCATTCAGTTCGGGTCATGATCCTGGTCATGGGGGGTCCTCAGGGGAGCCTCAGGGTCCTCAGGAGAGCCTGCTTCTCCCTCTCCCTCTGCTCCTCCTCCTGCTTGTGCACTCTCTCTCTCTCTCAAATAAAAAAATAAAATCTTTTTTAAAAAAGAGAATGAAAAGATAAGCCGCAGATTAGGTGAAAATATTGCAAATCACTGGTCGGATAAAAGACATGTATCTGGTATATAACGTGAACTCTCAAAACGCAAGAAAATCAGCAATGCAATGTTTTTAAAACTTGGCAAAGACTTGACAGACACTTCTCCGAAGAAGGCACAGAGGGCAAATAAACACAAGAAAAGCTGCTCAGCATCACAGGTCATTCAGAAATGGAGATTAAAATCATGATGAGTGACACCACTACGCACCTATAATGGCTGAAGTTAAGAAGGGGGGACCATACCCATGGTTAGAAAGGCTGTGAAACAACTGGACCTCTCATACACTGCTGATAGAAGTGGACATGGTACAATCACACTAGAAAACAGTCTGTTAGTTTCTTGTAGGCTAAACACACATCTACCATCTGATCCCATCATCCCAGACTTAGGTATTTACTCGAGAAACCAAAACATATGTCCCTTCAAAGACTTGTAGACAAGTGTTCCTCAGAGCTTTATTTGTAGTAATTCCAAACTAGAAACACTCCAAATGTCAATCAACTGGGGAATGGAGAAACAAATTGTCACACCTACATATAATGGACCACTACTCAGCAATAAAAAGGAATGAACTATCAATACAACCAACAATACAGACAAGCCTCAAAATAATTATGCCAGGGGTGTCTGGGTGGCTCAGTGGACTGAGCCGCTGCCTTCAGCTCGGGTTGTGATCTCAGTGTCCTGGAATCGAGCCCTGCGTCAGGCTCTTTGCTCAGTGGGGAGCCTGCTTCTCTCTCTCTCTCTCTGCCTGACTCTCTGCCTACTTGTGATCTCTTTCTCTCTCCGTCAAATAAATAAATAAAATCTTAAAAAAAAAATAATTATGCCAAGTTAAAAGAAGCCACACACCTGAAAGAGCACATACTGTTTCATTCTAGAAAATGCAACCAAGAGTACCTGGCTGGCTCAGGTCAATAGAGGGTGCAACTCTTAATATCAAGGTCAGAAGTTTAAGCCCCATGTTGGATAAAGAGTTTATGATAAAATAAAACAACAGAAAAAGAAAATGCAACTAATCTGTAGTTTTGTCTGTGATTTCCTGGAGGTAGGTACAGAAGGAGGGCCAGGAGGGGGAGTTACGAAGGGGCACACGAGGAAACTTAGAAGGATGCTGTTCACTATCTTTCTGGTGGTATTTTCACAGATATGTAAGAACACGTGTAAGAACTCAAGAAATTGCACACTCTATATGTGCGCAGTTTGTTGCTTGTAAATTATACTTTGATAAACCGTTTGGGGGATAAAACAAACCTCCAAATTCTCTGCATTTCATGTGGAGTAAAAGCCAAAGTTCTTACCCCAGCAAAACTGCATGGCAGATGGCCCTACATTCACAATGCTCCCTTCTCAGCTCCCAGAACAGGGCCTGGAACACAGAAAGAGTTATGGAAGTGTTTGTCAAGTGACTGCCTCAAAGGCCCACAATTAATCTAAGTTGTTTAACAATTATATTGTTTAATATATATAATCTATATAATCTATCTATATATAATATAGCATATATAATATAACATATAACATATATAATATATAATATAGCATATTATATTGTTTAATAATTAATAAGAACTTGGGGATTCTCAAATGATCAAACACTGAGTTACTGTATGACCCAGCAATTTTACACCTAGATATATTCCCAAGAGAAATGAAAACATGTCCTTCAAAAAATTGTTCATAATTGCCAAAAGGTACAAATAAACCAAACGTCCAATGAATAAAGAATATGCAGAAAATCCATACCACAGAATGTTATTTGGCCATAAAAAGAAACTACATATCACAAGATGGATGAACCCTGAAAACATCACTCTAAGTGACATTAGCCAGTCACAAGAGAGCCCACTATTAAATGATGCTGTTTATATGGAAAGTCCAGATTAAGCAAATCTAGGGAGATAGAAAGTAGAGTTGCTTCTTGGGTGTTGTTAGGAAGATGGCAGAGAATAGCTAAAGGGTACTGGGTTTCTTTTGGGGGTGATAAAGATTTTCGAAAGTTGTGATCATGGCGTTACCTATCTGTGAATATACTAAAAACCACTGAATCATCATTTAAATGTGTACATTGTATGGTATAATGATTATGGCTCAGTAAAGCTATTTAAAAATAAAGAACACAGTATTGGGAAAGGCACAGCTCTCGCTCAGATTTTGAATGGAGGATAGTAAGCCCTTGTTACCGTCAGTTCACCGGTACGGTTAGGACCCTACCAAGGGCTCCCTGAGAATGGACATGACCCAATGCACCCAGCAGTGAAGAGGCCGAGGGCCCAGAGAGGGCACTGGAGTTGCTTAGGCCACACTGGTGGTGAGCCCTGAATAGAGCTAGAGCTCATCCTCTTGGGACAAGCAAATAACAGCATGTCGCTTGCAGCCCTACAGCCTACAGCTGGGACTCTCTCTGCTTCCCTGAGCTGTACTGAGCTACATGATGTCCCCCAATTGCCTCACAATGATAATACCTTCTATTTATACCAAATACCTCTCCTCCCAGGAGAGCACCGTGTTTTCCCAACACTGAATCATTAAGCCAGCCAGACTGAATTGAATTAAAATTCACAGCAGCCACTCACAACAAGTCTCCCCCTTTCCCTTTCCTGTCCACTCCTCCATGCACTGCTGGGATGCTCACAGCAAAACAGGCAAGTCAAGAACATTGGTCTTCTAAACACCTGTCCCACTTGAGGTACCTCTCCCCTGATCCTGCTCCAGACAAGGGGTGGGGTTGGGGGTTGTGTCACTCCAGGGCCCTTTTAGCATGGGAAAAATGTGGGAGCAACAGGTCTCCAAGTGTGACATTGCCCTTTCCATAAACATTTAAATCATCAAAACTCAAAGGTGAGGACTGCTAGTGATGAGATTTCAGGCAGCCAAGAGAAACATATTGAGGGTGCCACTGGAACTTGCTCTAATTCTTAGGCTATACCACAGAGGCTGCTATCTATTTTCCTAGGCTAAAGCTCAACACAGGCTCCTGGGCACCATGGTCAGAGGGTTCTCCCCTGGGTTGAGCCTCCTGGCTCACTGGAGAAATGAGAAGGAAGGGGCTCATGGGTTCTGCTAGCCCTTTCCCCTCAGCAGAGATCCAACTGGCCCTGGGCAGTCCATAGCCCTGGCCTGAGAGACTGAGAGCGGGGAGGAATCCAGGAAGGAACCTGCATGGGTCAAAGACTGGACTGATGGATGGATGTCCCATATGCACCCCTACCACACACAGCCTTACCATCTCTGTACCTTTATCCTGCTCTGCTAGTTGGAACTGTCCCTGGGGGCCACAGGGTTAAAGATGATGTTAAGAGCATGCTAGGGGCAGGGGTCTCCTACGTGAGTGCCCACTCTTGACACTGCAACTCACCGTCAAGTCATCAGGCGTGAGTCCTTCCTATAGGCACTGCATGCCTACCTCAGAGGCCGCCTGATGTGGGCAAAAAAACACCCCCGCCCTAGCTGGGCAGATGCGGAGGGCTGGTTAGAGGAGAGCCGAAGAGCTCCTCCCTGGGCAAGGTGGGGCCACATGGCACAAAATCTTCAGAGGATGTACTCCTAATTAATAGTTTTCACCACAGAGCCTGGGATCTCAGGGTGAAAAACTGCTTAGGGGTCATTTACTCATCCTCCTACCTCCACCTCCCTCATCCATCTCCTGAATCCCCTTGTCAACATCAGTAGCACTAAAAGAAGAGCTCCAGTGTCCACCTTCTCCACTATGGTCTTGTACACGCCCCTTCCATCCTTCATTACTAAGGCCTCTGGGTGCTGCCCATGGTCAAAGGCATTTACCGCATCAGTCGCCTTGGTAATGTCCAGACCTTGAGAGGATACCCAAGGGATGGGCTAATGGAGCCCCAGAGATCACAAAAAAAAAAAAACAACATTTTTTCAATAAGACAATTTATTGGCCCTCTGAAAAGCAGGGGTCTGTGGCATGAATAGAACATTCCCCAAACCACACATGCCTCCTCTCCCACAGAGAGAGAGGGTCTCCAAGCATTGGCTTCTGTCATGTCATGTTCAAAAGACCAGTTCAAGACCTTTAGATTTTCTATATGGAAACTTAGAAAGATTTAGATGTTGAGAATCATTATGAAACTGCAATTAGAGGGGTATCCGTGTGGCCCCCGCTGGTCAGGCATCAGGCTTTCGGCTTGGGTCATGGGTCCTGGGATTGAGGCCCTCATCAGAATCCCTGCTCAGCAGAGAGCCTGCTTCTCTCTCTCCTCCCTACTCATGTTCTCTCTCACTACTCTTTCTCTCTGTCTCATAGATAAAAAGAAGAAAAGAAAAGAAAAGAAACTGCACTTAGAAAATTGTGACGTCTGTTGGATTTATAAGATTTGGGTAATAAAAATAATAATAGCAATAGAAACAATACACCTTACTCTATTACAGCATTTTGGGTGTGTCAGATATATATGTCATAAAACAGAGTGAATGTTTGATTAGAGTAACAGAATATCAGACAGAGGCATTCTCAGGTGGATACTTAGTATGCAAAGGCCAGGTTCCAGGACAGCTGTCTGCACGTGTACATAGACAGACACACACACAGACATGTACCTCAAATGCTGCTCAGCCCTCCAAGGTCCCTGGCAATAGGCACATGGGGGCACCCGGCCACACTGCTGTCAATGCAGATGAACTTGGCAGCTGTGAGCTGAGCATTTAAACAGGGAGCCACCTCCCCCAGAGCCCTCCGGAGTCCCAACATCACTAGGGGCCACCTGTGGGAGCATATCTCATCAGGCATCTGCCAGCTGTGGGAGCACACATCATCACACTCTGCAAACGGCAGCTGTAGGAAGGCACTGGTGCTAATGAGTGCCCCCTGCAGACAGCCAGTCAAAGCCAGCATGCGCACACAAAGTGTGGGGACGAGGGGCCAGAGAGGGTGGCTTGGATGATTGCCATACCTCTGACCAACTGCAAAATCCTAAGCTTTTATGGAAGTTTCAGAGAAGGGAAGTTTGGGAGCAAGGTGGGGTGGGAGGCACCCAGCCCCAAGACAGTCAGTGCAATCATCATCCACTCTCATTTGACACCTGAGAAACTGAGACCCAGAGAGAGGAAGGGACTTACTTAAGGTCACATAGTGGGCAGGCAGCAGATAAAGCCCAAGTGTTGTGGCCCTGGCTTGACACTCTCCACGGTCACCAGGGCCGTCGTTCCCATACCTTATGATAGATGGACCCAAAGGTCTGGGTCTGTGGAGAGACAGACCATTCTATGGCCTAAGCCCTCCTTGAAATTCAGCCCAAACTAACCTGCCACCTTTCAGCACTGCTCTGGGGGAGGCCTCCAGGAGGAAAGTATGAATAAACAGACTGAGGGACATCCAGAAGTGCCTCTCCCAACAGCTAGAGAAAGAGGCTGTTCTGGAACATGGGTTCTCAGTGGTCGTAGGGGCAATGGGATGTGGCTCCTCCACTGTGATTGCTCCTGGGTATCAGTCTGCACCATCAGAGTCACCACACCAGTCCAGGAATAATTCCAGACTAGTGAAGACCATTCTCCTGAGGGCCCTGGGAACAGTAAAGGGCACAGCCTTGGCATCTCAGCTCTCCCTGAGTCACAGCAAACAATAAAAAGGGGATTTGTGTTCAGCTGCTGTGGAAAAAGAATCTGGCAATTTCTCCAAAAAAGTGGACAAAGAATTCATGTATGACCCAACAATTCCGCTCACAGGCATATACCCAAAAGAACTGAAAACAAGTGTTCAAACACTTGAACAAGGACATGTCAAAAGTCCCAGGTTTAAGTCTCATTTGCCTGAGCCAATGCCATGGCAGATGAATGGAGTGCACTGCTTGGCTAGGCTGGGTCTCGTCATCCCTATGGTGGGGATGGGGTCGGACTGGGGGTGAGATGCATAGGAACTGCCCCACCCAAACCAGAGGATTGAGAAGGGGAAAGAGTCTGGATGAGCAAAAACAACAATATCCACTCCAGGACCATGAAGACTGTGACTTCTCATGCCCTTCTCTTTCCTGCTCTCCATCTCCTCCTGCCGAGACACTTTTGGACACAGTATGAGGAGAATGATTTCTGTGTATGTGGACCTGACTGCAGGTGTTCAGTTCTTTGGCACAGTCCTTTTAGTCATATTCCCAGGATCATATTTGGATCAGACCATGTGTCTTGACTCCAGGTTAGAAAACATGGTTAGCAGCCCTCACAGCTCCATTGAGTATGTGAGATTTCTCCTAATCACCTCTTTGACCACTGAACAGTCTTTGCTCTACCGGAACAAGCTGACTCTCTGGAGTTTTATTTCAGTAATGAATAATGGATCTGGGTCCAGGAGCACAGAGCTAGTAAGAGAGAGAAAACAAGAGTGCCTTTTCCCCTGTTCTTTCTCTCCCTGGGGCTGCCATTTTTCTCACACAGGGTTCAAGTCCTCTCCTGGACCTCCTTCTGCAACCTGTGACCCACCCCGGATCTCCCTTGCTCCCTCTCTCTTGTGTACACAGTTAGAACCACTAGAGTCCCCATTATAGACTTGGTGATGATCAACCAAGGAATATATCCAACATGAGGCATTCATTCCAGGAGGCTTCCATCTCCCAGGGCAGGGAGTGACCCACCTCAGGGACTCCACCCTGTCCCCACTCAGGCCCTGTGACTGGATGAAGGAATACTGCAGGAACTGCGCTCCTCCATAAGTAAGAAGGTGGGAGCAGCACAGAGGCAGGGAGAATGTGGGAATCAGGCCCTTTGTTCGGGCCCAAGTCAGGCAAGCATCCAACCTATACCCAGAATCTGCTGAGTCTCTACAAAGCTCTTTTAAAAGAACCAATGCTGACCTCCATTGCAGCAAAGAAAGGAAGACACTGCCTACTTACTTGAAAATTTAATTAACCATCTTTCTCTAGCTCCTTGCCTAAGAAACAGGACACTTCTTTCGAGATGACAAGGGAGATGATTTGCAAGTCTTTTTGAAATGTGGAAGGAATCCAGTGTCCTGGAGGACAGGACAAGACAGGAGGTGAATGAGGAATACAGTTTTAGAGAATGCCTGGTAGGATGGAGAGGCTAGGAGCTAGAAAACAAGGTTGACCTCTCTGCCTCCACTCTGCTCAGCCTACTTAGCATCACTCTGCTCCCTGCTGGCTCTTAACCCTTTAAGCAACCTACCTGGTCCATTCACAAACATATAGAAACAGTCCTTACAGACTGTTCCCTCTCTGCGGGGAAGAAAGCAAATTACACAACAGAAAGCCTTTTACAATCACAAATTCACCTCTTGTGACATCCTATTAATACAGATTTACCTTGGTGAGCTGTATCCTCCATCATGAATGTTTCACTCAAAATTGCATGTTTGTGCTGTTGCCTGCCCCACTAACCCCAAAGCCCCGTGGACTCTATTCGTTGGATGGACTCTGGAGCCCCGCTGCGTGGGTTCAAATTCCAGCTCTGCAATTTGCTAGTTGTGTAATGTTGCACAAAGCAGCTAACCTCTGTGCCTCAATTTTATCAATTGTAAAATGGGGACGATAATAATACCTACTTTATAGGGTTGTTGTGAGTACTAAAAGTATTAACCTTTCTAAAGCATTTAGAAACACAGTACGTGCCAAGAAAATGTTAATTTAAAACAAATTACTAGTGAAAAAGAGGTGAAGAATGGATTTGAATAGGAACTAGTAGTCTCATTGAGAAGCCAAACCACACATTTACTGATATTTTAATGGAGGAAGGAAAAAGTAATGAAAATAGACAAAGGAAGGGAAGGGAGGGAACCTAAAAATTTCAGGAAGACCTGCCAATGTGAAATTCAGCTGAAACTTCATTTGGAAGGGCACAATGTCAATAAATGACATTCAATAGATAGATAGATATAAGTATAGATACAGATTTGAAAGTTAGATAAGCTCCATGTCCCAGGTACCTGGGACAGTTGTTCTTGGCACATAGTAGGTGCTCAACAAATGTTTCAATTGATATATTGGGGGGAGATTTAATTGGAAAAATTTTAGACAACCTATAATGTAAAATATCCCATCATCTTTGTGAAATTAAATATGTGTAGATAGCTAGGTAGAGTGAGCCAGTCAACCGGGCAGTGGAATCATTAAGATAATTAATACCAGAGGCACCTGGCTGGTTCAGTTGGTAGAGCATGTGACTCTGGATCTCAGGATCATGAGTTTGAGTCCCACATTGAGT
The DNA here is from genome assembly GCF_009829155.1 of Mustela erminea. Classification (NCBI taxonomy): domain Eukaryota; kingdom Metazoa; phylum Chordata; class Mammalia; order Carnivora; family Mustelidae; genus Mustela; species Mustela erminea. The sequence goes on along the minus strand of NC_045620.1, from coordinate 68,415,845 downwards.
GCACAGATTACTTTAAAAAAAGAAAAGAAGGAAAAAATGATTAACAACAGTAACACTATGGGATAGAATTTGAGGTGGTTTTTGTTGTTTTCTTTTTTGCTTTACTGAATTTTTCTTTCTTTTTTTAAGATTTTATTTTTTTATTTGTTAGAGAAAGAGCGCAAGCAGGGGGAGCAGCAGGCAGAGGTAGAAGCAGACTCATCGCTGAGCCAGGAGCCTGATCTGATACAAGACTCGATCCCAGGACCCTGGACCATGACATGAGCCAAAAATAGATGTTTAACCCCCTGAGCCACCCAGGTGTCCCTTGAACTTTTCAATTATTCTATATTAATTACACTGTATTTATACAGTCTTTTTGTTTTTTTTTCCCTTTGGAAACCAACAACCTTTTATTCCCAAACTCACTCAGGGTTAACTCTTTCCCTGGCTAACACATCAACAGCACCTCTAATAGGATCTTGGATGAAGGTACAGACCTAACAAAAATTGTCTCCCCAACAAAGGATATATATATATATATATATATGCATAAGTATTTTTAAAACAGCGAAATTCACCAGTGTTGCAGGGAAAAAAAAAATCCCCATGTGATTTCAGTCCATAAAAAACAGCCTTTGGCAGTCTGTGCTGTGTTAAAAACTCCAACTCAGGATACACCTCAGAGGAAAGCATTTCCACACTTAAAAAAAATAAAATAAAAAAATTCCCCTTTCTCTTTCTTCCAGTTCAACTTCCGCTGCTCACTCCTAGGAACACCCAGAGGATAACTGTAAAAACAAGCCCCAGTTCACTTCCCTCGGACTGTCTGTGAAGGCTCACACAGAGGTTCAGTCCTCAGGAATTTTCAGCCCTAAATTTCTAGGCACTTGCAAATTGTTCTCCTGTGTCCTTCAAGGAGGGGTCCGAGGGCTGGGGCAAGGACCCAGGAAGCCAATAACTGGAATGTCAGCCAGGACAAAGGGAGGGGAGGCTTTCTAGATAAACACACCTGACACCTTACAACCTCAAGTCTAACCTGCCAGGTAAAAACAAGTAGCAGCCAGCTGTACCGAAGAGGTGCTTCTGTCCCCTTTCCCCTTTACCATAAAGGTGATGGAAAAAGTCTCATGACTATTTGACCTCCACTCTCTTCCATATACTGTGACCTCAGGTTTTAGGCCAAAGCCGTGTTGCAAAGACAGCCATATGGTCCCAGGGTAGAACCTTTCGTGCTTCTGTCTGGATCAAGCTGCTACTCTTGGCAAATACTTTGATAGCAGCTTCTAGAAAACTGCTCAGAGACAGTCCTCCAGCTCAGGGTCACAGATCCTTCCAGTTGATGGGCTCCTTGCCAGCCTTCTACAGCAGTGCATTTGTTTGAGAGAAATGTCTACATCCGAAGAACCCTCTGTCCCCTCCCCGCGCCCACAGCGACAGCAGGGTGGGGGGTCGGGGGATGGGGGGGTGGGCTTACACAGCCTGTAGCACATAGTGGGGCTTCCTAAGAATGGCACTGCCTTTCTTCTGAGAGTAAGAGCCCCAGAGCAAGAAGACAGGGGCCAATGGAGTTCTGACTTAGGACACAACTGCATCAGTAAATTGCTCCCTTCCCCTCTCCTTACGAGAACTAGCCTGATGTGCTTGGACGATGAGGACAGTGTTGAGTAAAAGAACACCTTGCTTGGCCCACCCAGATAAATCTCTGTGAACAGGATGAACAAAACCATCTATGTACTTAGCTTTTTGTAAATGTTTTCTAAACTTGGCGGCACTGGAACAGGTCTTCGAACCCTAAAGCAGAGCTCATGGGCTTAGATGGGTCCACCAGACGGATCCTGTCCCAGGGTGACAAACTTCATCTGTTTTAGGGCACACAACACATCTGGGGCAACAGAAAGACTTGGTATGCGGGTAGATAAACAGTGCAATGTTTTCTTTCCTCTGCAACAAATCCCATTAGCTTTATGATATATGGTTTTCCTGACTCTGCACTCAGTGACATGTTCCAGCTGTCTGGGAAACCCACGGGTATGCTGCATGCGGCAAGTCTGAGCAGGGTAGCCTTGTTCCTCTGGACGTGGACCAACTACCCGGGGCTCAGCGGTGAGGAGGACAATGTGCTGGGGTTCTCCTGCCCTGCTGGGGCCTTCTTGGAGCAGCTGGCCGCCTCATCCCTGCTCTCCTCAGCTACTGCCTGCCAGGCCAGTCCGAGGATGGGACAGCTTGGGACTGTGGGCATGTGGCTTCCTGGCAGGACCTGGGGAGAAGAAGGAGCAGAGTGTCTTCTGGTCCATCATCTCAGAGCCCAAGAGAGGAGAGATGAGCTGCCAGGGAACCTGCGGTATCCACCAGCTATGGCAGTCTGAAACTGGCCTATGTATACAGTCTTTAAAAATATGTCAAAATCCACTTGGGACAAATCAGTACACATAGGGTCTTACCTACAGAATTAAAAAATCTGGGCCAGATTTTTAAATAAAAGTTGAAATAGACACTTAAAAATTAAGAAGTGATTTGGAATGGAAAGAGAGGGCCCACAGAGATGTTTAGACAAGGAACGCACAGACTTCTGGATGGACAAGAGAATTAGGAGGCAAGGAGTGGTCCCTAGTGGCCTCGTGGCAACTCCTCACTCTAGGATTCTGGGCTTCATTTCCAAGCTCCTTGTAACCAGATAGGCATCAGTGGCTTCATTAATCCCTGAGCATCATGCTGACATAAAGATGACAGGACAAGGGTGCCTGGGTGGCTCAGTGTGTTAAAGCCTCTGCCTTCGGCTCAGGTCATGATCTCAGGGTCCTGGGATTGAGCCCCACATCAGGCTCTCTGCTCATGGGGGAGCCTGCTTCCACCTCTCTCTTTCTGCCTGACTCTCTGCCTATTTGTGAGCTCTGTCAAATAAATAAAATCCTTAAAAAAAAAAAAAAAGATGGGGCACCTGGGTGGCTCAGTGGGTTAAAGCCTCTGCCTTCAGCTCAAGTCATGATCCCAGGGTCCTGGGATTGAGCCCCACATCAGGCTCTCTGCTCCACGGGGAGCCTGCTTCCTTCTTTCTCTGCCAGTCTCTCTGTCTACTGGTGATCTCTGTCTGTCAAATAAATAAATAACATCTTAAAAAAAAAAAAATGACAAGACAGGAGCACCTGGCTGGCTTAGTCAGTTAAGCACCTAACTCTGGATTTTGGCTCAGGTCATGGTCTCAGTGTCATGAGATCGAGCCCTTCATTGGTTCCACACTTACATCACATAGTTTTGTACTTGACAGGTTCTCAGTAAATGTCTATTCATTGATTATTTGGGAATATACCAGGAAGCAGCAGAACAATCATAGACATTCTTAACAAGCTCAACTAGAAATCTCATGTACAAACTATATATTATCTACAAGAGACCCACTTAAGATCCAAAGACAGAAATAGATTGAAAATAAATGGGTGATGGGACACCTGAGTGGTTTAGTAGATTAAGCATCTGACCCTTGGTTTTAGCTCGGGTCCTGATCTCAGAGTCCTGGGACTGAATCCCACATTAGGCTCTGCTCTCAGTGGGGAGTCTGCTTGAGGATTTCTCTCCCTCTCCGTCTGCTCCTTCGCCCAATAGTGTACACTCTTTCTCTCAAAAATTTAAAAAAAAAAAGTTTTTTTAAATGAAAGTAAGTGGGTGGAAAAAGACATTCTATTTAAATAGTAACAAAAAGAGAGTTGGAGTGGCTAAATGTCATATAAAACAGACTTCATTTTTTTAAAAAACATTTTTTATTTACATTCAATTAATTAACATAAAATGTATTATTGGTTTCAGAGGTACAGGCCTGTGACTCATCAGTCTTATATAATACTTATTTCTCATTACATCCTGTGCCCTCCTTAATGTCCATCATCAACTTACCCCATTCCTCCACTCCTCCCACCCCCTCACCTGCCTCCAGCAACCCTCAGTTTGTTTCCTATGATTAAGAGTCTCTTATGGTTTGTCTCCCTCTCTGGTTTTATCTTGTTTTATTTTTTCCTCTCTTCCCCTAGGATCCTCTGTTTTGTTTCTTTAATTCCACATATCAAGGAGATCATATGATAATTGTCTTTCTCTGACTGACTTATTTTGTTTAGCATAATGCCCTCTAGTTCCAATCACATCATTGCAAATGGCAAGATTTCACTTTTGATGGCTGTATAATATTCCATTGTATGTGTGTCTGTGTGTCTGTGTGTATGTATAGACACATACCACATCTTCTTTATCCATTCATCTATAAATGGACTGCTGGGCTCTTTCCATAGTTTGGCTACTGTGAAGATTGCTGTTATAAATACTGGGGTGCAGGTGCCCCTTCATATCACTACATCTTTGGGGTAAACACAGTAGTGCAATTGCTAGGTAGTAGGGTAGCTCTATTTTAAACTATTTGAAGAACCTTCATACTGTTTTCCAGAGTGGCTGCACCAGCTTGCAGTCCCACCAACAGTGTAGGAGGGTTCCCCTTTCTCCGCATCCTCGCCAACATCTGTCATTTCCTGACTGGTTAATTTTAGCCATTCTGACTGGTATGAGGTGGTATCTCATTGTAGTTCTGATTTGTATTTCCCTGATGCCAAATGATGTGGAGCATTTTTCATGCATCTGTTGGCCACTTGGATGTCTTCTTCAGATAAAAAGCTTTAATTTTTTAAAAAGACTTTATGTGTTTATTTATCAGAGAGGGAGCAGCAGGCTGAGGGAGAAGCAGACTCCCTGCTGAGCAAGGAGCCTGATGTGGGACTCAATATCAGAACCCTGGGATCAAGGCCTGAGCCAAAGGCAGATGTTTAATGCATTGAGACACCCAGGTATCCCAAAATGGACTTTAAATTAAAAATTGTTATGACAGGGGCACGTGGGTGGCTCAGTGGGTTAAAGCCTCTGCCTTCAGCTCGGGTCATGATCTCAGGATCCTGCGATCAAGCCCCGCATCAGGCTCTCTGCTCAGTGGGAAGCCAGCTTCCTCCTCTCTCTCTGCCTGCCTCTCTGCCTACTTGTGATCTCTGTCTGTCATGTAAATAAATAAAAAAATCTTTTAAAAAAAATTGTTATGACAGACCAAAAGAGGATATTACATATTGAAAAAAAGGTAAATCCATCAAGAAGCTATAATAAACATATATGGACCAAGTAACAGAGCCCCAAAACAAAGCAAACACTGACAGATTTGAAGGGGAAATTGAGTTTTATGATAATAGCTGAAGACTTACATACTCACTTTTTTATTTATTTGAGAGAGAGAGAGAAAGAGAGAGAACATGAGTGGGGAGCACAGAGGGAGAAGAAGCAGACTCCCTGCTGAGCAGAGACCCCCCCCCCTGAGATCATGACGTGAGCTGAAGGCAGACTCTTAACTGATTGAGCCACCCAGGTACCTCTAAATACCCACCTTAAATAATGGATAGAAAATCTAGACAAAGGAACAGTAAGAACAGAGGCTTATTCAGTCCAAAAGGAACCCCTCCCCCAAATGCCAAGTGGAAAGAAAAGGTACATGATCAATCCTGTTATTGTAAGCACCTCTGTACCATCTGCAGCACTGCTTATCTATCACTGCTTAGACGCACTTCACCGTGAGGTGCTACTTTGAGCACCAAGGATACTCTCCTCTCAGGTCATAAGCCCAGGCTCAACCAACTCTGGTCCTCAGATCCTACAGAGTATGAGGGAGATGTGCCTAGGGGAAATCTGGCATCAGTTACACCCTCTGCTACCAAAGCATTTAGACAGTTGTCTGAGCCTAGCCTTCATTCTGACTCCTCATCCTCAGAATAATTTCATTTCAAAGGGACTTTTTCCCAGATCCTGGGCTGTGGTTAGACACTGCCCTCTATACCTTTCCTCAGCATGGCTCTTTCACCTCAGATTCAGGGAAGTCAAACCAGACATCTTTTCTTTCCATCCCAGAGGGTCCTGGGTGGAATTGGTTTTGCCCTCCTCAGCCACCAGCTCTGTAAAACATGGTGTGAGGAAATGTTTGCCAGATCACATAAAACATAAAAGATCTTTCTTTTTCCTAATTCCGGGAGAACGAGCAAGGAGGGTTTCTGCCATTATAGAACTCAAGTGACCCTTGACATGACAGAGACGATCAGCTTCTCCAGACCCAGACTTTATATATACATACATTAAATTTATTTATATCTTTTTACACAACTAATTGCGAGTAATAAATAATAGAGGAGTTCTGAGATCAGAAAGATCAAAGAGTTTTGGAGGCACCCAAGAGATTCTGAATTTGCTACTTGGAATGCAGATTTTTTCATGAGAATTTTACCAAGAGAGATTAATTTTTGAGAGAAAGTATTTTCTGGATCAAAATTATTTTATTCAAGTTAACTTCATAATCCATTTTCTCTTTACCACAGCTAAACTTTCCCCAATTTTTCCCATTTTTTATTTTAAAGAAATCATTGTCCTTGGGATCAATTTTTTTCTGTTTCTGTTTTTTCAATAACAATTGATCAACTAATTGTATTTGTATTTTTAATAGCTTTCTTGAGATATAATTCCTATATCATATAATTCATTCATTTAAAATATATAATTTGGTGCTTTTTAGTATCATTGCCACAATTTTAGAGTATTTTTATCATCCTCAAAGAAACTTCCATACCCATTAGCAGTCACTCCCATTTCTCAATTCCTTAGCCCTAAGCAACCACTAAATTACTTATATCTATGTGGATTTTCCAATTCTGCACATTTCTTACAGATAAAATCATACAATAGGTCATCTTTTAGTGACTGGCTTCTTTACTTAGTGTAATATTTCAAGATTTGTTCATGTTGTAGCATGTGTTAGTACTCTATTTCTTTTTATTGTTGAATATGTCATTGTATAGATATACCCGATTGTATTTATCATTCATAAGTTGATGGAGACTTGTGAATTTGATGGGTTATTTCCACTTTTTGGTTATTATTGATAAATGCTGCTATGAACATTCATGGACAAGCTTTTGTGTGGATATATCTTCCCATTAATTTGGGTATATGCATGGGGGTAGAATTGCCAGTTGGGTTGACATTCCCTAATTTTCCTAGTTAATGCTCCTGCCATTTTCTCTTATAAAAAAGAGAGACACAGAAAAAGTAAAGACCTGTACCTGCTCAGGTGTTTTATCTGAAGTTCTCAAGGACACAGCAGAATCAAATGATCCTTAGGATTGAAATGATGGCATCAAAGTGATTGGATCAAAATACCCTACAAAGGAAAAAAGTCTTCTGGAAAAAAGTTCTAACCTGAGTTGAGCTGTATATATGAAGAGCTGGAGAGGATGAGAAAGAAGATAGCACTCCAGCAGGGGCCAAGCAAAGGCCTGATGATTGGGCTGAGTATGGATAAGCAGGGCATAGCAGAAGGTGAGGCTGGAATGATTTTCTGGGAATCACATCAGCAAGGGCTTTTAATGGCAGCCCCGAGGGTTTAAAGACTAAGTTTTTACAGCTGGGGGAAGTCATGGAAGACTGTGATCTAGGGACATTAGTCACATGATCAGATCAAATGGCATGATCACAGCAATGACTGGCAGATGCAAGCTGGATGGGGCTAAAAAGGGAGGCATCTGAGATAGCAAGCCTTCATCCCTAGGAGGCTCCTGCAGCAATTCAGGGCCAAAGTAAAGGCTTTGAGGATAGCCAGCTGGAAATCAGTGACTTAAATATTGATTCAGTGGGCAAAAGTGGCATTCATCATGGGGCTGGTCCCCTAAAGCACTCCATGCCTATGTGCAGGGAACTCATCATTTTCCTATTATATAAATTGATTAGATCATTCAGAGTTGAGATTGATGCCAGGGGTTTGCTGCTAATCAAGCTAGAATAACAAGCTGGAGGACAAGGCAGGCCCTCTGCCAACTGGGCAAGGAGCTGGTCCAGAGGCACAGAACACTGCAGCACAACACTGTCCCTGCTCTGAGAGTCTGGGTAAAGAAAGACACTGAGAGGTCTGGCAGTGTCCTTCAGCTGCATCTGGAGGCTTCCAGTGCCAACTCCTGGAATGACACTTCTCAGGGTTTCTGTCAGGACTGACCAGTCAGGCGGAATCCAGCTCCAAAGGTCCATGGCTGGGCTATCCTTCCTGCCGAAAGGAACTTGTAGAGATGGGGGCATTGCAGGAAATAGAGAAGTTGGGGCAACAGCACTTTTGTAAAGCTCAAGAGGGACAAAGACTTGGGGAATAAATAATTGAAGTGCATTTTGCAAATAATAGCAATATTGTGCAATGGCAATAATTTGTGTTTGTTTAAAGCTCCCAGTATGAATGTTCTTTCCCTCATGCAAAGGTTTCCCTGCCCCTTTCTAAGAAGATCACTGCAAAACTTGACACATGCCACTCACAGCCAGAAATCGTAGTTCTGACCATGGTGATGAAGTTTCTTCTCATCTGTCTCTCCTAACGTATAGGAGAGGGCAACTGGCTCTATCTACAAACCTGAACAGCATTTCTAGGAAGATCCAAGTCTCCAATGTGCCTGGTTTAAGAAAACCAATGCCCCAAGTCATCCCTATTTGCTTGCTTGCTTGCTTGCTTGCTTTTTGAAGATTTTATTTATTTATTTGATAGAGAGATCACAAGCAGGCAGAGAGACAGGCAGAGAGAGAGAGGGGGAAGCAGGCTCTCTGCGAGAGCCCAATTCAGGACTCGATCTCAGGATCCTGGGATCATGACCCGAGCTGAAGGCAGCGGCTTAACCCACTGAGCCACCCAGGTGCCCCCTTTTTGCTTTCTAATAGCTCTCCTGCTCCCCAACCTGCCCCACACCACCCCAGTCTCCAAACGGGGGCATGGGTTCAGAGGTACCTAGTTTCTAAGCTGGAAAATGCCCAAAGAGTAGTGGAGGCTCTTTCAGGAACCATTTTGAGCACCCGGACTCTTAAGGGGACTGACTATGCTGCCACCACTTCAGGTTGACCTTAGCTTGAGTGTTTTCTAGTGTGGAGGCCAGACAAGCTGGGAAATGGGGTGGGAAGATAGTTCTAGTTTTGCTACAGTTCACCCACCTGGGGTGTCTAAACACAGTCACCACCATTGTTTTTGTTTTCTGTTATCTGCGTAGTCTCATCATCATCATCATGGAAAGGTGGCAGACAGAGAAGGGGCTGGCTGCCCTAAGGGAATGATCTTCCGTCCGTACGGAGGGCGTTCCTCACCAGAGAACTTTGTGACCCAGACCCTGCCCGACTGTTGTGCGGATAAGCTCCCAAGGTAGCGCGGAGCACCGGCTGTTTGCGGTCGCTGCGGGACGAGGGGGCGACGATTCCCCGCCCCCGCCGCTCTCAACCGCACACCCTTTCCTCCGCCCCCCACGCCGGCCTCGGGGGGAGCCCGCTAGCGAGCTTCCCCTGCACCTCTTCTACCAACCCTGCTCAACCAGGTTCCTATCCAGGCTCCCCCACCCCGGGCTGGAGAAGTCAGGGAGCTAGGGTGGCGAAAGAAGACCCAGGAGCAGGGTGGGTCTGGACGCTTCTTCCTCCGGTGACACCTCGTTCCCCTACTCGCAATTGACTCCTCCCCTCTTTCTGTTCCGCAGCGTCCTCGCCCTGTCAACACGCTGCTCAGCGACTGTACCTGCCGCCGACTGGGGGGAAGGGCATAGAGGAAGGAGAAAAGGAAACAGGGTTTGGGGAGCACCGCGCAGCACGGTGACGGGCCTCGCCCCGCGCTGCAGGCCCCCGCAGCCCTAGCGCGGCCCGCCCCCGAGCTGCAGCACCGATGCGCTGTCCGCGGTGCTGACGCCGGCCGCCCGCTCGGTTGGGAGGGGAGGAGACGCCCTCATTCCCAGGTCGCCTGGAGCCGAGTGACCCCATCCCCATTCCTTCCCATACGGGATCATTTCTCCAAAGGAACCATCAGAGACCTAGCGCTGCGAAAGGATCCAGGAAGAAGCGAGCAAGAGGGAACTTAAACTTCGGACTGCAGTCCGAGAACCAGGTGTTGGAAGATTCGCGTCGTGTGGCCCCCAACCCCTAAGACCGCAAGGCACCTTCAAGTTGAGCAAAGTTTGGCGGCAGCTTGGAGATAAGAAAGGGATTCCGGAGCCGAAGCTCAGGGACGGGCCGGACGGGGTTCCCTGGCAGGGTGGCAGCCAGCACCGCAGTCCGGACACCTGCTTCGGTGCCCCGCATTTAGTGCCTCCAGAACGGCCGGGAGGCGTCGCAGCAGCCCAACTCCCCACCCCTTTCTTCCCATCCTTATCTCCCCCCCTCCCCACGCCGCCCAACACCCCGCCCCGGGCGCCGGTGACTCCGCCTCTCCGTGCCGGGCGGCTCTCCGGCTGGAGCTGGAAAGGGAGCGCTTCCCGGGACTCGGCTCTGTTCTGAGGCTGCGAAGCCGACGCCGCCAGCTCAGGCTCGGGGGTGGGAGCGGACTGCCAGCGCAGCCTGCGCCTGCGAGCCGCAGAGAGGGGGAAAGCCTCATGGGACGCCCCCGGGGGCTTTCTTCGTGCCCTGCTGCAGCGTCCCAGTCTTAAGACTCCCGGGCTCCCCTGCCCGCCCCGCCCGCAGCCCGCGGCCTGTCTGGAGAGGAGTATGAGGCCCGGGGCCCCGCGGACGCCGGCCATAGGGCGGCAGGGGCCTAGCTTCAGACCCCTGCACCCGAGGGTCGCGGGTGAGGAGCCGCGGGAGCCGACGAGGCGTCGGGGCGCGGAGAGGAGCGTCCCAGCCCGGGCGCTCGAAGGGCCTCGGGACCCGTGTGCGGCCTGAGCGCCAAGGAGGCAGAGGCGGAGGCGAGGCGCCCCGCCGTCCGGGCTCTGGGGGAGGCGGCAAGGGGCTCCGCGGCGGCCCCCGACCCCTGGCCACCATCCTCACGCTTCTGCTCCCGCGGGGGGGATGTCGCGGCCCGGGCCCCGAGAGCCGCCCCGGCCCCGGGGCTGAGCTCCGGACCATGTCCTCCCGCAGCCCCCGGCCCCCGCCCCGCCGCTGCCGCCGCCGCCTGCCGCGCCCCTCCTGCTGCTGCTGCTGCTGCCGCCGCTCGCACCTCAACGAGGACACGGGTCGCTTCGTGCTGCTGGCGGCGCTCATCGGCCTCTACCTGGTGGCAGGCGCCACTGTCTTCTCCGCGCTCGAGAGCCCGGGCGAGGCGGAGGCGCGGGCGCGCTGGGGCGCCACGCTGCGCAACTTCAGCGCAGCGCACGGCGTGGCCGAGCCGGAGCTGCGCGCCTTCCTCCGGCACTACGAGGCCGCGCTGGCCGCCGGCGTCCGAGCCGACGCGCTGCGCCCGCGCTGGGACTTCCCCGGCGCCTTCTACTTCGTGGGCACCGTGGTATCGACCATAGGTGAGCGGCGCGCCCCGCGCGCGTCTTTTCCTCTCCGTGCCTTTTACCTGCCGCCCTTTCCACGGCTCCGAGGCTGGTCCGCGTCTCTCGGCTCCCCCACTTACCTTCTAACAACCCACCGCCTGCTTTCGTCTTGCCCTCACCTCTCCACCCGTCCCCCTCCTCCTGACCCTTCTCTTTCTTAACCGGCTGTCCGCGCGGGAAGTGCCCGGAGAGGCCAGTCTCTGGTCCTCACCCAGAGGTGACTCGCAGGCAGTGTGCCTAATGGGGAGCACCCTCACCCAGGCGCTGGGCTGACCCGCGGCCGCCCGCGCGCTCCAGCACTTACCAGCTCGATGACTTAACCTCTCTGTGCGCCTCAGTTTTCTCTTCTAAAGAGAACAAGCGTCAGGGCCTGCTGTTTCGTTCCATTTCTCGCGCCCCCTGGGTCCGTTTCCTCATCCAGGTGATTTGAGAAGCCCTTTTACCTCCACTCACAGCGTTTTTATTTCTTTCTCCTTCCTTTCTTCTTTCGCCACGCGTTTTCCTTCAGTATCCTCCAGCCCTTTACCCTGGGGAGGGCGACCACTTTCCTTGATCTCCTTCCCACCCGCTTCTCCTACGGTTTACACCTCACCTCCTCCAAAGAAAAGCCGGTCTGACTTGGGGGGCCAGGACTTCAGCGCTCTCATTCTGCTCCCCGCCGTCCCCTTCTCCTTCCACCCTCTTCACGGCTTCTCCAATTTCCTGACCTCTCCTGTTACCCTGCCATCTTTTCCAACCAATAGTGGCACAAGGGGGTAGCTGGGTGGGGTGGGGGAGGGGGCTGGTTTCTCTATACTTTTTATTATCCCTTTTCCTTATTTTTGGTACAAGCAGCTCACGGTTTCACAACCATACACAACATGCTGTGTAAGTACTCTTTTAGTAAGTCCCCCCACTTCTCCCACTTTTACCCTTTCTCTGAACCTCTCCCGAAGAGAATCTGGAACCACTTATTGCTCCCCACTCCACCCCTTCCAGGTCTGTCTTCTTCTCCTGTCATCCACTTTCCCCGCCCTCCCTTTCCCTGGACCCTGGGTGTCATGTGAACAGACCTCCTCCCCAGCTACTACAGAGTGCAGAATAAACACAGGATTTCCACTTTGGTGAGATTTTGTGTGTCCCATCTGCTCCTGCTTTGAGTCTCAGGGTGGAAGAAGGCATTGGGCTGGCCATATCACTAGTCACCCCAAGGCAACATCTCCTGGTGGTAGTTTTGGAGGAGGGGGCTGGATCCACTGGGCTGAGAAGTGGGGGATTGTATGGACACAACTTCCGTGGGTAGGTTCTGGGCTAGTTTGGTATGCCAGCTCAGAGACAGGCACAGACTAACTGGCCAGTGTAAGCCATCGCGGATGGCTGCTGGGAGACAGAGAAAGACTTCATGCATGTGCAGGATATGAGCAGCTAGAGATGTGTCTCTGAGTGTATATGTATAGTCTACGAAAGGGCTTCCTTTCCTTCAATGATTTTTCGTGTGTCATGCTTGATCTGATTATTTTAAGTAGAAAAGGCAAATATGGCCCAAGCCCAAAGCACACACAAATTGGATAAAAATACACTTTAAAAGCTATATCATGTTGTTATGGTGATTGAAGATATAAAATGACCCCCTGGAAAAAAATCCCCTTTTAAGAGCTGCATCAAGTTGCTATAGCAACTAGAGTTTTTTTTTTTTAAGTGCTTTAAAAGTACTAAGGATGCTTAGTCCTAGAGGATGACATCATGCATTCATAGCTCATTATGGATTTGTGTTCTTCCTCTTGTAAACACACCCTTTTGCTTTCCTGCACCTAGAGGCACACCTGTGCACATAATGGGCGGTGACAGCGTTTCTCTCCCACTTGCATGCTCTGGCTTTAGCTTCCTAATGAAACTCACAGGCTAAAGGGAAGGGTGTTAGCAGCGTCCTCTTCCCCTACAGGCAGTGAGTCCACGAGAATCGGGCCCCATGCCAATGACCTGTGGTCTCAGCGCCTCTCGGATGGCACTCTCATCAATTTCTTCATTCACTGCCCAGCCACAGCTCCTAAAGCTCCTCTCAGTCTTTGCACAAAATCAAGTCTGTGTGTTAGCAAATTGTTCCAAGCCCCAGTCTTTAATGTACTGGCAGGATTGGCTGTTCTTTAGTCAAGCAGAAAGGAGCTATGTTCTCTTTCTAGATTTGTGTTTTCAGATGTAGGCAAGCAGTGTAGGAGGGCTACACTCAAGCATGTGGCTGTGTTACGAATGACCCAGCACACTGTTTCCAAAATCTGCTGCAGGGAGACATGTAGCTCTCAGGGGAGCTGCACTCAGGGACCAGAACTAGGCTGTGGACGGCTTAGCATTGAACTAGACCTCTGCAGGGATGCCAGGACAGCCAAGCGAGCAGCAGCATCACTGTCAGTTATCCACCTGCTCTAGTGGTCTGAGCCGGTGGTTCAACTCAGTCACTTCTGTCCGTTAGATAAGTTCTGCTGAATCCCGAAGTAGCATGGTTGTCACTTCACCCTTCTCTTGCAAAATATACTTTGATGAGATTTAACTAAAGACGTACATACGTCAGTTTCTCTTCTGCTTACATAGTTTCTTTCCCTTAAATGCTCTGAGTCTTCAGAGACAATTATTGTTAGTGTTGGTGCTTTTATGGATTTAGCAGCTCAGGGAGCCAAAGCTCAGTCCAAAAGGATTGTATGCCTGTCACCTTATCCGGTGAGAAATTCGCATGCACTTTATCTGATCATTGAAGATCATGGTGTATATGGTTCATGCTGCAGTGTGGACATTTCTTTTTTGTGTTTGTATGGACCCTGCTAAATGATGCATCTAGATTTTAGATTTTTTTTTTAAAAACCTTCTTTTGTTTATTCTATAAATATGATATATTGTGTATGTCAGACCTGGTGCTAGATTTTGAAAAGTTAAAGCTTATCCTATGAGACACAGGTTAAAGTATATTCCAACAAGAGATGGATCACACTGTTTATGGGTGGCATATCCTGGCTATTTTCACTAAAGAGGACTAGAACAAGGAGGAGACCTTCAGTCCAATACCATGTGGTGCAGAGTGTTAAGGAACTTGTTTCAGGTCACAGTTAATTATATGTTCAGCTGGGTGCAGAATCCATGTTATGCAGTGTTCAGTCTACCAAATTCATGCATATAATTGGTGGGCACATCCTTGTTTGAGACTGAAGTATTTAATAATGGGTGTGGGTGTGTGTGGGTCTGACAGCAGGGCAGGGCTGAGCAGGAGGTCTTGTCTGTTGGTCAGGCCAACAACTGATTAAGTCCAGAGAAAGCATGAAGGATCAAACATATCTTAGAAGTCAGACAGACTAGAAGCATCTGGCAGGTCTAAACTGAGAAGGCAAGCGAGTGCTAGCGAGGCAAAGGTGCTAGCGAGTAGGAGACATTGTGATGTTTATCAGAATGGTATAAGATAGAAACCACTTGCTTTCTGCCTTTTGTTGCCCTGGGGTTGGGGTGTGTGTGTGTGTGTGTGTGTATGCACATGTGTGCATGTGTTTATGCATGCATGCACACATGTAGGGAAGGGGAAGAAGGGGCAGGAATGGGCCTTTAGCTAGAGGGAGACATAGAAGAAAAGTTCAGGTGTTACCATGTGTATTTAGGGTTAGATGGAACATCAGAATAACATAAACTCTTTGTATGGACATTTAGCTGGAACAGGGTCCCATACCCAAAGCTAGGCATAGACACATGTGTGTCCACATGGAACAGATCCAGGAATCACTGCCTGTGATTGTTCAGCAGTAAAAAAAAAAAACCACTCTGCGGTCTAAATCATTCATCTTGATGGCTCACACTGAAATGAAATCCTGGGTCATTATTATTTCTTTCATTTATGCTATGTGACATGTTCCTAAGGGGTTGAAATCAAGTTTGCTTTAATGTGAGAGCATTCGTTTATCTGGTCCTCCATTTAACAAAATCCGAGATGAGCAGAACTCATCATAGATGCGTGTGTGCCCCTGGGCACATCGTTACCTGCATCTCCTGTGATTACATGAACTCCCACAGATAGAGATGGTGGCCTGTGTTCTTTTAACCCCAAACAATATTCTTGGAGGCAGTGTTCTTGCTCAGAGACGGCCAAGTATTAATCCATCATTTCACAGCCTAAAAGATGTTTTACTGGTTTACTTTGAAAAGATTCAGAGGAAACTCTCCACTGGGGTTTTAATTATGCAAGGGCTGTCAGATTTACACATGGGGAAGAACATATTTAAAAGTCTTTCTCAAATGGCAGCCTGATATAAACAGAAATATTTTTGCTTCCTTTTATTAGGTTTTCTGGCAGCATATTTAAGCTATAAAGTCAAAACCACGCTGCTGTAGACGGGATGGTGTAGGTATGAGAAGTGTCACTTTGGCACTGCATAATTTCGCCTGCTACTTTCAGAATTAGGCACACTTAATTATTCAGCCGTGAGATTAGTAACAAGTCCTAACTTTTTTCCTCCGTTTTAACATGGGTTTTTAAAGCGGCTTTTGCTTCAAAGGAAACTAAGACATTATAAGACTGAAATGTCACTACCACATTGACATTTGGTTTTTTCCTGACATGTCTGTAATCCAGCCGGAGGTGGCTGTGAGATCCCGGGAGCTGAGGAACATTCCCAGGAAGAAGAGGAGCACCTCTCCTCCCATATTGCCCTTACCGACCACTTCTTATTGAAAGACGATGCTGTGACAACTTTGAAGGACGTTTAGGGAAGAGCTTCAGGATTAGATGGGAGGTGCTAGATGGAGAGCAGGAAAGGCATTCTCAGCCTCGCCCCATCCTCAGCCCCCAGCCCTGGCCCCAGCATGTGGGAGACAATCATGATTTCTTTAGTGAACTACACAGCGAATCACTCATGATACAGCTGCCATTCTCTGTCACACCTTTTGTAGGGAAAAGAAAAAATTCTGATCTGTGTGGAGCCAGTTCCCATTCGTGAGTGTTTTATCCTCAGTGTTGTTTCCATGCTTCCACGTTGCCTTCCCATGCTAATTTTAGTGGGTGCATAATATTCCATCTGGTTGATGTTCTATAATTTACTACCCCTATTGCTGGGAAGCTGGGTAGTTCCCTGTTTAGGGCTATTTTGAGTAATGCCACAGCAATCTTCTTTATGCAGATGGCCTTTTCTTTCTGTAATATCTCCTTAGGTTGAATTCCCAGGGGTGAAATTGCTGAGTCAGTAGACACTGCTGTCTTCCTGGTTTCGGTGGCCAGCCCCTTCAGAGTGAGGGACTCTCTGGTCTCCCCCAAGCTGAGCCTCTACATGGCCTAGCAGAGACTGCACAGTTTTCCAGCTGATTATTCCACGGAAACAGGCCACTTTGTTTTCCCCATGATTGCATTCAGTCCCAGAGGCTGAGCCACCCCTTGAACAAGGCTGTGGCTTTGACACTGTCAGTCTGCACTGATTTCATGAGAGGTGCTTCCTTTGGGAAGTTTTGGGTAAGTGAAGAAGGGCAGGAACAAAGAACAGATGGGAGTAGCTGCCAGACCATTAAAGACTGAGAGAGAGGTCCAGTACCTGGACCCTCTTCCCTCCTGTCCCCTGCACTCCTGCGCCAAGCCAGCTGAGGGGGAGCATCCTTCGCCTTAGCCCTGCCTGGGCGCCAGCCTGGAATGGTCCAGAATTGTGCCACATGGATCAAAGATCTACCTCCTAGGGGATTCCAGCTGGACGGTACTATAAAAGTCCTCCAGAACTTCTCACAAGCATTTAGACCATCTTGCCAAAAAAAGCCAAAAGCATCCCGTTATAGAAAACAGACAGTAGCAAATCTCCTCTGATTAGAGGCAGGGGCTGGAGGCCTGCCCAGCAGGCCTACCCTCAGATGCTATGCTCTCCCCCGCAGATTCTCCAAGGAGCCCTAGAGCTCCTCTAAGACCCACCTGAAGAGGGCTAATTTAGCCTTGTTCCTCATTTCACATAATGTTCAGAGAGGGAGAGAGGCTACATAGCAAGTCAGAGGAGCATTACACGAAGGAGAAAGGGGAAGAGCATGTAGAGAGGACAGTAGGACACTAGAGGAACAGCAAATAACTCGGGTGCCTTGGAGGCATCCTCCAGGGAAAAGCTCCCGCTCCATCTGAAGGTGGTCTGTGTTTGAAGATGGATTCGGTGCCCCCAGCCCTGCCAGCTACAGTGGAACTCTCCTTGCCCTTACGTGGCTGCCTCAGATTCAGAGGAACCGAGAGACAGAGCAAAAGGCCACTGCGTTCCTGCGGTTACTCCCACAGGGAGTAACTGGAGTCTGTCCCAGTCTTCTGCCTAGCTCCGCTGACTTCCCCAGGACCCAGGGCAGGGGCAGGGGCTGCCAGCCAGCAACCAGGTTGAGGGTGGGGGTGCGGGGGGCATGCTGGGCCGTCTCTACCTCTCACTGCACTCAGGGACAGTGACGGGATTTCTCTGTAGGGAAGAGTGGGGAGGCGGAGGGTCTTGAGGCTGTGGGGACATAGGACCTTCCATGGAACTGGGAAGAACCTTTCATAGTACACAGGAAGGGGCAGGGAGAGAGCAGAGAAAGAACCAAAGCTCCTTGGCCCTCAGCCCTGTGCAAGCTCTTGGCCACCACCCCTGCTGCCAGTCTCCGCCCCAGGAAATTCTATCCTGAACCCGCCATTCGCAGGCCAGCCTCCAGGCCTTAGGTTTTCCTCACGGGAATCTAGGCCTCGTCCGCTAGCCATCAGCAGCAATGCTCTGGACCCTGAGTTGTATTTCTTCCCTGGGCTTGGTAACCCCCAGCTCAGTGCTAAGCTCTCACCTGGGCAGCAGGTCAGTGGTGGCTGGTATACCTGAGCCCAAGAAAGACCAAGCTCAGGAGGACCGGCTCTGTCGCCTCCCCGAGATACCAGAGGACTCACCCCAACGTGAGCCTGGGATGGAGCTTCCAGAATTTTCTAATTGCAGCTTGTACTGTATCTGGATACAATGTTGTTGTACTCACAGTAACAGCGCAGACCAGAAAAGTAGAGCAGCACAAAGCAGGGCTTCTCAAACTAGAAAGTGCATATGGATCCCTGAGCTCTTGTCAAAATGCAGGTTTCTGGCCCATAAGTCTGGGGAACACTGAGACTCTGCATTCCTAACAAGCTCCTAGGGATACCCCCATCATTGGTCTCCAGGCCACACCTGTACTAGCCCGGTGGAGAGGAGCAGTGACGAATCAGGGGACCGCAGTTGAGACCCACTATTGCCCCTCACTGACTGCGTGGCTTAAGGCAGGACTCATCACCACCCGGTGCCTCAGTTTCTCCATTCCTAAAAGGAACGAGTACCCAGAGTCCCTGGTGTCCTTTCCAGCTCTGATGTCCCCATGTCCTGGAAGGTGATCTGCTCCTATTGTCCCAAGGCAGTGTAGTTGAGACTGAACACACCGGCTCTGCAACCCACCCGGAGCCCCAGTCCCCGTTCTGCCACCTACTAGCCCTGCGCTCCTGGTGAGTGCGTGTACTTCCCTGCACCTGGGTCTCCTCTGGGAAGTGAGGACAGTGATGGTTCCTGCCCTGTAGGGTGCTATTGTAAGGACTGAACGAGCTAGGCCATGTGCACTGAGTGCCTGGCCGGGGGAAGCATCAGCTGCCCAGAGCTAGGCAGGCCCCTTTGGCAAGCCCCATGTTGCCTCACTGTCCACGAGGGAAACTGAGGCACTACTCATCCCCCTCAGCTCAGCCACATCTACCACCCTGTGCACAGCCCTCTGGGCCTCAGCCACCCCTGCAGCGGGGCCTCTGCTGCCCTCTCATTGGTCACTGTCTCTGGGGCGTGTGGTTGTCCTGCACTGTTGCATAACTGGCTTGGGAGGGTGCTTTTTAAAATGCATTTTCTTTCGTTCCTCAACTAGAATGTCTTAATAATGCTTCACGTGTGTGCGCTCTTTCATCTTTTAAAAAACACCAAATGAATGAGTGGTGGTTAGACCAGTTTCGCCTGACACTTCTCTGTTCCCCCCTCCCAGAACAGAGGCCTGGTGAGCCCACCCCCTGCCCACCCTCATGGGCTGGGCCCTCCTGGCAGGTCCCAGGCTTCAGGGCAGGACGTGGAGCTGGGACAGGCAGAGCCCAGCGTCAGCTGAAGTCAGGCTCAGCCACACTTCTCTGAGGTGGGCCTGGTGCTGGGACTGTGGGTGGAGGCCTTTGGAGGATGGTGCTGTAGCAAACGGCCCCACTCTGAGCCAGAGCCAGCGTGGTGCCCCAGGTCATCAGGCCCCCACGGCACCGACATTCTTTCTCCAGGGGACTACCTCAGCTCCCCTGACAGGCAGAGAAAGCATTCCCAGTCAGACTCCTAGGGTAGGACGGGGAGGCTGCAGAGCCTGCCAGCATCTCCCCGCTTCAGACTGTACCCTGCCAGCAACTGGGGCCTTTGCTGTGGGGAGCAAGAGGACAGCTGAAGCCTTATTGATGGTCTCCCCCTCATAAATATGCCATGCTTGCCGCTTTACTGTGCTATCACCCATGTTTATTGACGACACCAAAGAGGATGCTATTATCCCATTTCACAGACAAAGATATAGGCTCAGAGAGGTCAAGTGACTTGCCTGGGTTCACACAACAAGTGAGTCATTGGCAGCATAGAGCATTCAGGACCCTGACCACCCAGCATCCTCTCTGCCTGAGCCCTGCATTACCAAGGATGGGGAAGGATCAGAGCCCATTCTGGGGTCTGCTGGGTGGTGGGGGTGGAGGAAGAGAATAAGAGGAGTATCAGCAAGGGTTCAAGCACAATTTAGGGACTCAGATTTGGCAATGCTGTGCTCCCTGCAGCCCCAGTGGCTACACTGAACCAAGGGCTGCTAGCTTTCCATCCTCTACAACGTACTCCTCTCTGTGAGGGAGGCTGCCAGGCAGATGAAAGAAGGCAGACAAGCACAGTGCTTTGTGCAGAGCTCACCAGAACTCTGGGAGTCTGTGCGGAACTCAATGCCAAGCTCCGGCCCAGAGAGGGGACCCCCGGATCTCAGGGCCCTCAGCCTTGCACTTGGGCTAGCAGCAGTGGACACGGAGAGGCAGGAACACAAAACCAAATAACCAGAAGGTCCACACACCAGCCAGCAAAGTCTGGGGACTGGGCCAGCTCCATTTCTGAGGGCCAACTGCCTTATGGAAGACTCTGCTCAAGGTCATGTCCTGGAGGCAAACCTTCCCAGATGTTTCAGGAGCACATGAAACCAAGCACCTGCCAGCGTACCACCCCCCACCCTGCCTCTAGCCGCTCTTAACTTCTGGCTACCCCTCCCCAACCCCACTCCACCCCAACCCTTCCCATCACCCCACCCACAAATAACAGGCACTGTAAGCCTCTAGGCCATGGCTTGTGGTGATCTTTCCACCCGAGATGTTCTCCCCTTTTTTTCCATCTTCTACCAGTGAACTTGGTCCTCAAGGCCCAGCTTAAAAGGGGCCACTAGCGTGAGACCTTCCGTGAAGTCCCTCTGCCCCTGGGCTTGTGGTAACTCTTTGTCTCTATGCCGGTGTCCCTGGAAATAATGCAAGCCATGTCAGAAGCTGCCCCAGGACCCAGCATGTAGTAGGTGTCAGAAATTACTCTCCCTTCCTCTTCTTCCAGGCTAGGAGCTCTGTCTTAGTGGGGTTTGTCACTGCTGTAGTTAATAATGGCTGTGCACCAAACAGCTACCATAAAGGGGCACTGTGTCTGGAGATAGATGGAGATAATTAAAGCAAAGAGATAGTTTCTGTAAATCATGGAGCAGAATGCTTGGCACAAAATAGGTGATTAATCAACGTATGTTGAATGGATGGAATGAATAAATGAGTGTGAGTAACTGAAAACCTTGGACTGCTAGACATAGTAATAAAAAAAAATTTTCTTTTAAATGCAAAAAGCTGGGCCCAGGCTGGGCTCCAGGAATCTCCCTGCGCCTCCCTCTCCCTCTGCCCTGGAGCTGGAGGGGCAGGCTGGGCTCCGGCCCCTCTGCTGGGCCACTGGTTTAACGATCTCTCATCGGCTGGTAGAGGTGCAGCGGGCAGCCAGCTCCTGCTGGCGGGGCTTCCCCTCGCTGGCGGTGTTGCCTCCATGGCTCTCTTGAGTCCTTTCCTACCCTGCCTGGGGTCCTGCATGATCTTTGGCGGGAAACACCACCAGCCGATTCTGAGCCTCAGCCCGTCACCCCAGGAGTGGTAGCAGGAGTTCAGTCCTGAACAATGAAGCCAGGCTTCTGGTCCCAGCTCTCCCACCGACTGATTCCCTGTCTGGCCTGCCCTTGGCCACAGGCCCTGGTCCCTAGCCGAAGAAGGCCCTACTGAATTGTTTCCCTCAGCCCAGCAGTGCTACCTTCCCCACTTGCCCAGGGCACATCCCTTGGGAACCACATGTTGGTTCACAAATTGGACAGAAGTTTTCCCAGTAACTGAGCCCACTGCACAAACTGGGGAAAAACCACTTCCACCCACACAATCCAGCGCCATCACAATGCCTCCCAAAAATACTTGGGGAGGCTTTTATTGGAATTGGGTGTCCCAGCTTTCTGGAAAGTTACAGTTGAGATAAACACAAACCCCAAACCACACTCCGTGTAACTTCTTCCTAATCCTTTCCAAATGGCCGCGATCTCATTCCCTGCTGCCAAGTGTTCTGAATTCCGAGCTCCTCATACCGGGGCCTGCCAGAAATGCTGCAGAAACAGCCCGGGCCCAGAGGGAAAGGAACACACAAAACTCTGCCCACACTGAGCTTGTTGGCATTTCTGAGGAGGGCAGAGTGCACTTTGGAGACCATGCAGGTTTTGATGGCTGGCTTCTATTTTTAAATGGAGGGTAGGGAAAGGAAGGAAAGGTGAGATGGCAGGTGAGCCAGTGCTAGGGAAGAAGGCCCCAGGCAGGAGGCAGGAAAGAGGACCCTTTCTTTGGAAGCAGAACTGCAGGGCCCTACCCTGCTAGCCCCCATGGGAAGTGGGGTGGGGTGGGGGAAGCTGTGTCTTCTGATCTCTGCCATGCCCCCGGTTGGCTGGCACAGGGCTTGGCACATGGGAGAGGCTCCAGGAATATCTGTGGGCTGAATGGCTGTTTCCAAGATTCTCAAGTTTACCTAGGCACCCATTTATGAAAAAGTAAAATGTGAAAATCTGACGACGATTCACCTTGTCCAAGAAAGCTTCAGTTTGCAGAGGGAGTCATCCCAGGGCTCCTGGAAGTAGAGCCAAGCACCTTGGTGTGCGGAGTGAACTGCACTGTGCAACCAGTGTGTCCAGGCCCCACAGCCGTATGCAGTCCCCTGTGCTGCCATCACCATCACCACCTATGCACAAGCCCCAAACCCCTGAGGCAGCACAGTCCGTAATGGCAGGAGACTGTGGTCACATTAGTGAGTACACTGCACGGTCTGGTGGGCATCTGAGAAGCAGGAGTGCCCAGGAACTTCTGTGGCTAGTGTGCCCTTGCACCCACGGGGTGGCACTCTGGACAGCACACCTACTGTGCAGAAGGGGCCATACCAAGCTCCCCAGCTCGTGCTGCTCAGTGGAGCAGTGCCCGTTATTGCAGAATGAAGAAATCTGCATTGCCAGCCAATGCCTTGCCGTGTGACACAGGGGACAGGGAGAAGGCCGAGAGCCCTGGTCTGGGGTTTGAATTTCAGCTTGGTCTTTCCCTAGCCAGTTGCTGGGACATGTCTCTTCCTTGATCACTGAGGAAGCCTTGCACACTGCCTTCCCCTGCTTCCTGCCCCCGTCTGCCGAGGGTGACCCATCAAAGACCCAAGGCTCCTGTCCCTCAACCATCTCATCTCATCAACCACTATGTTCTTCTCAGTCCCCCTCTGCAGGTATGCAGTTCTCCCGCTGTCCTTGCTATGACCCTGCCCTACCTTCAGAGTGTTTGACTCCAGACATCCCTGCCTCTGACCACCATCTCCCGTCCTGCCCGCTCTCCTCCTCTCTTGCCTCCCAAACAGCGATCCTGGGACCTCAGGACCTACGGTGTCCTGCTCTTATGTTTCTGTCATCTTGTTTGGGACCTCGCTTCTTTTGTAATCCAGCCTAGATGTACTCCCTCTGCAGGGACCCTTAACTTCCTTGCCCTTCTCCGTGTGTGCTGGGCCCTTACCCCTGCTCTGCCACCATCAAAGCATCAGATTTCCACCTGTTCCCCTCCCGCACCCAAGCAGCTGATTGTGGCAGAAGAAAACAATGCAAACATGCTGGCTGATCCAACTTTACCTTAGTGATCCCTGGGTACCAGCTGGGAACTCTAACTGGCAGGCCCTCCTACCGCCTTCCTACCATGTCAGTTCACCCCTTCTCCCTGCCCCTCCAACCTCCAGCCTCCCATACCCCTCGCTCTGCTCACACTTCTCGGAGAAAATGAAAGTAATCAGAGAGGGACTCTCTTATCCTCACACCCCTAAATCTACTCACTATATGTAGTGGCTGTCCCTGTTATGACAGCAGATGAATTGTCCACCCATCCCCTTTAACTTGCTCAAAGATTCCATTCCTGCCATTACCCACACCCATGCATTATCAGAGTGTCCTCGATGAGTATGAAAAATGCTGTATTGGGGCGTCTGGGTGGTTCAGTGGGTTAAAGCCTCTGCCTTCGGCTCAGGTCATGATTCCAGGGTCCTGGGATTGAGCCCCGCTTCGGGCTCTCCGCTTAGCGGGGAGCCTGCTTCCCCCTCTCTCTCTGCCTGCCTCTCTGCCTGCTTGTAATCTCTGTCTGTCAAATAAATAAATAAAATCTTTAAAAAAAAAAACAACAAACATGCTGTATTTTCTCCCTTCTCAATAGACCCCTCCCTTGACCCCTGCATCATCCTCCGGCTACCTCCTCCTTTCTCTGCTCCCATGTACAGGAAAACTTCTCAGAAGGGTAGTCAATATCTCCCTTCTCCCCTCCCTTCTCTTCCGGATCCACATCAATCAAGAGGTCACGCCACCTTTCCGGAGTCTGAACTTGCAAGTTTCCCAGCAGCCTCCTGCAAATTCGATGATGACTTCCCCGTTCTCCTCTTAGCATCTCAGCATCTCCATCTCAGCATCTCCCATCTCAGCATCTCCATCTCAGCAATATTAGACATGGCTGACCACTCCTCCTTCTTGAAATCCTCTATTCTCTTGGCTTCTGGGACAACATGCTTTCTTTTATCCTCCCTGACTGCCTTCTTCAGTTTCCTTCCTTGGGTCCCTTCCTCTGTATGGCCTTTCAGTGTTGGAGAGCCCCAAAGTCGGTCCTCAGGCCCTTCTCTCTGCCCTCTCTTCAGACAGTCTCATTTCACTTGTGGGGGAGCAAAAGTCTTTTTCTTCTACCCTCTTATATTCAGTTTCTGGGGCCTGCAAATTAAACTGACAAAGGCCAGATTTGCAGGACAAAGGTATTATTATGTTTCTGCCTGGAGGCCTTTTAAGGAAAGAACTGAATACTCTCGAAGAAGCAGTTGGGCTAGGGGCTTATATGCCATCTTAATAAATTGTGAAGTTATAAGACAAAGGAAAGAGGGTTTAGCTTTCTAGGAGTGGTAAATTGTAGTCAGGGGAAACTAATGAAACAAAGGTTTTTTGGTAGGATTTCTTAAAAAGGTTATTTATATATTTATTTGACAGGGAGCGAGATCACAAGTAGGCAGAGAGGCAGGCAGAGAAAGAAAGGGAAGCAGGCTCCCTGCTGAGCAGAGAGCCCAATGCAGGGCTCAATCCCAGAACCCTGAGATCATGACCTGAGCCAAAGACAGAGGCTTAACCCACTGAGCCACCCAGGCACCTCTTTAGTAGGATTTCTTATGCAGACTCAATCTCAGGCAGTACTAGGGTGGTAAGAGTGTCTCTGGTGATTAGGAGTTCTTTCTGGTATGGTCGAGGGAAAGGAAGATATCTTCACAAAGGAAATTTCATACCCTACATTTAGGCAGATAGATGGGCAGAGGGCTTTTCTTGCGTCTGCTGTTTCTCCATTGCCTTCAGCTCAGAATAATCCTATACCAAAGTTGCATATTTTGGGTCTGCCTACTCCCATCCCCTTGCAGCCCATGGCTTGAAACCCTGTCTATCTCTTAATGACTTCCACAAGAATAACCCCAATCTTCCCCACTAACCTTCAAGACCAGAGGTCCAACTGCCTCCTTGACATCTCTACGTGGTTGGCTAATTGGGTATCAAAACTTAAAAAGACCAACAATAGAACACTTGATTCCTGCCCCAGCTCAGTCTTCCTTATCTGAATGAAGGTCACCAACATAAGGAGCTGTCCTGATTCCTCTTCCTCCCTCACCTTCTATATCCAATCCATCATCAACTCCTGTCAGGGCAGTCTGCAAAATATATGCTGATCCCAACCCCTCATCCCCATGCCCATCACTACCGTCTGCTCCGACCCCCACTGCCACTTGTTGCTGGAACAACTACATCAGTTTCCTAACCAACTCTCAGCTTCCTGTCTGCATCGGGACAACCTCTTCTCGACACAGCTGCCACAGAGATCTTTAAAGGTATAATCAGATCAAGTTCTTGTCCAGTTTTCCACTTGAAAGCCTTCAGTGACTTCCCGGTTGCAGGAAATCGGATTCCTTACGCTCCTGTCACTCCACCCAAAGTGGATGTTAGACCTCAGGGTACTTGCACTTGCTGTCTCTGCTCCTTAGAGCACTGTTCTGTGCGTCTCAGCATGGCTGACCACTCAACCACATTCAGGTCTCAATGTCAAAATCTAAAATGTACCCCTTTGAGCAGTCCTCCCACCCCATGACCCTTGCTCATTACACTCCCATGTGTTATTAGAGCATAAACCACTTTCATAAATCGTCTGGTTCATCTATCTGTGTGTTTCTCTGTTGCCCAACCTCTGGCCACTCCCTGCTCCTTGAGAGCCGGGTTCCTCTCTCTCTCATGCATGGTTACATTCCTGTCACTAAGCATAGCTCCGGGTGTTTGCTGAACAAATGAATGAACTTCCAGAGCTTCAGTGTTTGCATCTTTAAATGGAAGTAATGACAACAGCTATCTCACTGGTTGTCGGGAGAGTGACAGGAGATAATGAGTGCAGTTCTTAATCTGGCCCTGGCATTTAATAGGCACTCTAAGAGCTACTGTTTTTATTAATAAATAATGTGGCTGAGATCACACTGTGAGTGGCAAAGCTAGACCCTGAGCTGTGTTCTCTGACCCTAGAGCCTTTGCTCCTTCCATTGTGTCTGATGCCACCTCTCGAGCTACAGGATAGGGAAGCTGGAGAAACAGTGAGAGACATCAGGACCAGCCAGTCTGAGGCATGTTATGGAGCAATGACAGGAAAAACGGATTTTATAGGTTTGGGTCCCATCAGCGGGCCTTGAAAACGCAGGCAGAAATGTTTGGCCTTGGCCTGCAGAGCAGTAAGGAGCCATTGCATGTTCCTGAGCAGGACTGCACTGTGAGGATAGTGTTTCCGAGGAGCGTTCTGGCTGATCAGTCACTATATACTAGATCATTAAATCAGGCAATCTAGTTAGTCTAAATTGTCATTCTCTAGACTGCCGGGAAACAGCCAGATAATTGTGAAGTACCTCGTTCTGGCTCTTCACCTCCAACATTTAAATCAGCCCACTACCAGCTGTCCCCTGCACTTTATGGGGAGCTTACATGTGTATATGGGTGGTAAATCCTTGAGGAGTAGGTACTTAGTTTGTATATTTAGCTCTGAACTGCAGTGTGATTCCAAACTCATTCAAAAGGACTGCCAATGTGTATTGTTTCTTCATGAGCTCTAAGTGGCTCATGATCTATGATGGTTATAATTTTACTGTATAGCTACTGGCGTACACACATGGAACAAAGAGCTAGCCGAATTTGGCACACTGGACTCAGCAGCCACATACACGTCTTTCCCACAATAACGTCTGCCTCACAGGGTTTCAGGGAAGACCCTCATATAATAGGCCAAGAGGCCATAAATGTTTGTTCATCTGTTTATATGGCAATCTGGGATGCTGAATACCTGTGTGCAGAGTGAATGGGGTGGAAACGGCCTGGGATAGGGGTAGGCATCCTGTGGCCCTTGGAAAGGACCAGAGGAGAAGCTGAGAGAGGCGTATTCAGAAACTGAATGGCAGGATCTAGTGACTAGCGCTCATCGTGACTCAACAGTATCTCTACTGCTCTTGGGTTTTCCTGTTCTCTGTTCTGCCCCCGTTTCTCAGCATGAAGGCCACACACAAGGGCCCAGGGAAGGGGACTGAGAGTGAGCCTGTGGATCTCTACAATACATCCAGTTGTGTGTGTCTAATAATGGGGGGAAGGCAGTTGAGGAGGCTCCAACTGCACAGAAGGTGGGGAGTGAAGTCAGGCTGAAGCCGGAGGAGAAAGCCCCTCCCCAAATCTGGGCTCAGCAGGGCAGCCCCTCACCCCTGGCTCACAGATTGCAGAGGGCAGCCTCTGGTGCCCGGCAGCTGAGAATGGTGCTAGGGAAGGGGGGCAAGTCTGCAACAGAGGTTGGTGTGTAGCAGTGACCTTAATTCATCGTGTCTTTGTTCCTAGAGCCACCTTCACCTCCAAATAAATCTCTGCTTTATTTCTTTTTAAATGGTTTTTCCATAAAAAATTCTTCTTTTATATCTGTTTATGACTGAAGGGCACTCCAGCTGCAGACTTGGAGCCGAGTACTCTGATTAATTCTATCCCAGTTCCTGACCCTGCCCCACTCCCCAGAGCTGAGAAGGGAGGAAGGAGATGATTCAGACCCTGCAGGGAGAGGCCCAACTTTTGCATGTGATATGATCGAATGAGCCAGCATCTGCGAGGCCCTGGCCTTTTCCTCTTGTAATGTTTCCAGGGTTTCCAACGCCCGAGTGAGGCCACTGTACTAAAATATATGTCATGTAGAGCTCCTCCCAGCCCTTTGAGGGCACCAAGATGTTTTATGTATCAAGGAGTCTCAAACTACAGAGTTCCAGAAAAATCTGAGGTAGGGACGCAGTGTGTTTATGTGTGTATGTGTGGCAGTGATTGATTTCACTTTCCATGTCCAGCCGTGAACAAGTAGACAAAGTCCCCACTGTAAAGAGCTAACATTCTAGCTGAGGAAGTCAGTCATTAAATAAGTGTCAGGGGCACCTGGGGGCTCAATTAGCTAAGCATCTGCCTTCTGCTCAGGTCATGATCCCAGAGTCCTGAGATCAAGCTCTACATTGGGCTCTGCTTCTCCCTCTCCCTCTGCCTGCCACTCCCCCTGCTTGTGCTGCTCTCTCTCTCTCTCTCCCCCGTCAAATGAAGAAATAAATAAATAATCTTTTTTAAAAAAGGGGGGTCTCATCACAAGGGAAAAAATAGAAAAAAAGAAGTGTCAGATGGGAACGAAGGCTACAAAAAGAAAAAAGCAAATTAAGAGAATAAAAGAGCAATGGAAATGGGGGTGCTGTCTTCAACTGGGTGATCTAAAAGGGCCTCTGGCAACATGACCCTTGAGCAAAGACGTGGAGTGAAGTAAGAGTTTGCTGTGTGACTTCCTGGAGGAAGGTTATTCCAGCCACGGTTCTTAAACATGAGCTTCCTCAGTTTGTTGGAGGAGCAGCAGTGAGGCCCATGTGGCTGGAATGTTGTTTGGAGGAGGGTCAAGTGAGAGAATGTCATAGTGTGAAGTCAGAACCACCACCAAGGACTAGATCATGCAGGGTCTCTGGGCCATGGCAAAGCCTTTGGGTTTTACTGAGTGAAATGGGGAACCACTAGAGGGTACTGAGAAGAGCAGAGAGATAACCTGACTTATATTTTAAGGTCAGAGTGCTGACTCTTGTTCAAGAAAAAAACTTCTGCGGAGTGAGTGTAGAAGCATGGAAACTAGTTAGGAGGCTTTTGTAATATTCCAGGTGAGAGATGATGGTGACTTGAACCAGATTTTAAAGGCAGAGCCAGGAAGAAGTGATGAGATCTTTGAGAAGAGCTTTCAGAAAAGATATATTCACTGGGCATAGAAATCTAGGTTTAAGGGTTGTTTGGTTTCCTTCAACCTTTTTTAAAGATTGTTTCCTGGCTTACTTACATGGTCTCCAACAAGAAGTCTGTGATTTTTAATCTTTATTTATATCTAAGTAATGTGCCTTTTTTCCCTTTGGCTGATTTTAAGATTTTTCCTTCAACCCTGATTCTCAGGAATTTGATTTTGATGTGCTTTGACATGGTTTTCTTTGAGTTTATCCTACTTTAGTCTTACCGAACTTCTTGGGTCTGTGTGTTTATAAATTTTACTAACTTTGGAAATTTTCTGACCACTACTTTTTCAAATATTCTGTTACTCCCACCATCCCTTTGTGGACTCCAATTACACATATAGTAGACCACCCAATACTGTCTCACAGGTAACAAACTCTTACCTTTGTTGCTTCTTTTGTTTTTCAGACCTTTTTTCTCACTGTGCTTCATTTTAGATAGTTTCTGTTGCAATGTCTTCAAGTTTGATCTTTTATTTTTTCCTGCAGTGGCTAATCTACTCTTAATCCTATCCAATGTGACGTTTCCATTTCAGATATTTTATTTTTTTACCTCTAGAAATTCTTAGTTCTTTATTTTTTCCCATTTCTCTCATTATGTTCATCTTTTTCTTAAATCCTTGAACATGTTTAACATATTTAAAATAGCTGTTTAAATATCTTTGTTAGTTCCCTAATCTTTAGCATTTTTGGATCATTTTCTACTTACTAATTTTTCTCATTTGTGCATTTCTGCTTCTTTGCATGTCTGATAATTTTAATAGAGACATTGTGAATTTTACATTTTTGATGATTATGCTGTACTCCTTTAAAAAGTGTTGGAGTCCTTTAATCCTAATGGACCTTAATGCTAATGGACTCCTAAATGCTGGACTCCTTTTAAAAAGTATTTAAAAAGGGTGCATGGGTGGCTCAGTTTGTTAAGCCTCCCACTCTGGAATTCTGCTCAGGTCATGATCTCAGGGTTGTAAGATTGAACTCTGCATTGGGCTCCATGCTTGAAGAGGGAGTCTCCTGGAGATTCTCTCTCTCTCTCTCTCTGCCCCTTCCCCTGCTCATGCATATTCTCTCTCATGCTCACTCAGATAAATTTGTTTTGTTTTGTTTTTAAAAAAGGGTTGGACTTTGTTGTGGAAGACAGTCGAGTTACTGATAGATACATGTGATCTTTTTCAGGCTTGTTTTTAAACTTTTTAAAGACAAATCTAAAGGAGACTTTTCTCTGGGGCTAGTTCAGCTGCACTATTAAGGCATAACCTTTCTGGGGTCTCTACTGAATGCCTTGTGTATTCATTAAAACCTTTGTACCTTGCCTGGTGGGAACTCAGGTGATTCCTGGCTCTATAAAAGCTCTGGAAATGGTATGGCTTACACATCTCTGGCAGCCATCCTTTCATGGATGTTGGTTCTTTTCTTGGTCTTAAGAAGTTTCATCCTATACCTGCACAGGTTGTTTTTCAGCTAAAGACTCAAGGAAAGCCCTTTGCTCTTTCACTCAGTAGCTCCTTCCTTTCCCATACACTACCCTGCAAGTACTGCCTAAGTGACAGCTGCCTGGTCCTCCTTGAACTCAAATCTCTGCCTCCTCAATTCAGTGAGTGCTGGGCTCTATTTGGATCCCCATTTCTTCTACTGCTGTTTGAAAACTGCCTCCAACCAGAAAACCAGGGCAATCAAAGGTCTTGCCTTGTTTGTTTCCTTTCTCTCAGGGATCATAATCCTGCACTACCTGTTTTCCAGTTTTTGAAAATAACTGTTTCATAGATTTTATGTGGCTTCCCCATTGTTTATAATGGGAGGTAGGTCTGGACCCAGCTACTCCTTTGCGGCCTGAAGCAAAAGTCAGTGGTTAAATTCTGGATATGATTCAAAGGTAGAATGGAAGGATTTCCTAGTGGATCAGATATAAGGTGGGAAAGAAAGAAAATAAGCCAAAAGGACTCTAAGACTTCTGACCTCAGCAACTGCAAGGATGGATTGTCACTTACTGAGATAAGGAAGGCTGTAGTCAAATCAAGAAGGGGAGCTGCTGGATGGAGAGTAGGATCAAGGCTCGGTTTTGAAGACATTAATTTTGAGATGACTGCTAGACTTCAGGCTGGATGTCAGTAGGCAATAGGATATGCAAGTCTAGAACTCAAGAGAGAGTTCAGCCCTGAGATATCAATTTTTTATAGACCAATGGCTCTCAACCCTGATTGCAGTGGTATTAAAAACACTCGGAAAACTTAGAGAAAAATGTCAGTGTTCAGACTCGACTTTAAGCCAATTCAATCAGGATCTCTGGGGACTGGACCTAGGAAATGATATTTCTTAAAGTTCTCCTGATGGTTCTAATGTGCAGGCAGGAGTGAGAACCACTCTTATAAGTGTCATTTGACCCCCTGCCAAAGATAAGCTAGCCGCATATTAAAATTACCTGGGGAGCTTTTTAAAGTCCTAATGCCCAACCACCACCCTACCCCTACCATCCAACTGTATCATATTCTCTAGCGGTAGGACATAGGTATGAGTATCTTGTTAAAGTCCTTAGGTAACTCTAATGTGCAGCCAAGGGAGTGATCATGGGACTCAGAAGTGATCTGAAGACTAAGCCTTAGCAGTCCAAAAGCTGAAGGAGTGGCTAAGCTTGGGAGGAGAACCGATAGAAGGAGGTCACAGGCTTTCTGCAAATGTCTGAATTGTGGCTGTCCATTCACATTTAAGAATTAGAAACAGAAAATCTGACTTGAGCCTGTAGGCTCAAGTTTCTCTCTAATAGCAGCCAGCCATTATCTTTTGGTATGGCCTTCACCTAAGCCTGTCCAGGGTTCTTTGGGGGCACTTCATCTCCTCCTCCTCCTCAGCCACAACCACCTTCATCAGTCACCACTCCTTCACCTGCTGTCACCTTCCAGAAATATGTTGAGATTCCTCATCCACTGGAAACCTCCCTCCCGCATTTTCACTTTTGTTCCTGCTTTATGCCTTTCTATCCCTTTACTGTCATGTTAACAGGGTCTTAGAGGGAGAGGGAATCAATCCAGGGAGTCAAACCAGATGCCTTTCAAACCTTTTTAAAAGGTGAGGATCACTTTAAATATTTTTACATAATAAATATTTTTATTTATTTAGAGTATTTTTATGGAACCTGAATGATAGAAATATTTTTTTGGAACCAATATGATAGAAGTTACATATAATTTCTGTACCCATTAGTTAATAGGTTGATGCATGAAGTCCTCTGAATTCAGTACCATTTCTAAATGCATTCATGGTTTCACTTCATATTTATTTGGAAACGAATAGCACAGGCATGTAGGAGAAAGTTATTATAGCTGAGAACAAACAGATTCAGATGCCTTTGCAATAAATGCAGAGTTGTGAGAATCTCAGCCTAATAATTGAGACCCATGGCTCTATGCTCTGGAAGCCCTTGGAAGTTTCTGAAGGAGGGGCTCTTCCTCTGTTCCTTGGGAATCTACGATGTGGGTTCCATTTACAGCTTTTCCCTGTCCATAGCTGTCTCTCTCTGGGAGTTTAATGTGGGTGGGTTCCTCCCCAAGAGAACATGGAGACAATGCCTGCTGGCCTCCTGAGCCAACTATTTACCCAAAGAAAACAAAGGAAGCTTAGTGAAATTCAGTCTGGGAGTTTTATTCTACCACCTTTCTCTTCCCCATTCTTCCTCATCTCCTATCTTTAGAAATTCTGTTCTTTGTTCTCTAACAGCACAAATAGTCAACATTTCCAAACTCTATGCTAAGCGCTTTACACGTTATTTTATTTAATCCTCATCATCGTCCTGCGGAAACAGGTGCAATTCATATCCTCACTTTATAGGTGAGAAAACTGAAGCAAAGAGAAGTTAAGGGGACTTCTCAGATCAAAGAACTAACGAGTCACAAAACGGAGACTCTGACCCCGGGGTCCCTGCCTCCTCAGCCAGCCCACCGCCCACCCCACCCTGCCACAAAGCTGGTACTGCCAGAATGATGGGGAGATTTAGAGACAGAAAAGGGACTTGGTAAATGACTGAATTGAGGAAAGATGTGGAGCTGGATCCAGACCTCCCAAAAGGTCCATTCTCTGGCAGCAGCCTGCCTTGTATCCTCCAAGCTTCCAGAAACTGGCTCTAGTCTCTCCATGCCTCTCCTTGCTCCGCCCTCAGCTCTAGTCAAATGACCTGGTACTGGGCCCCTCCGTTCTTTATTATGACCTCACCTCTGCCCAGAAAAGCCCTCTCCCACCCTCTCCTCTTCATTTCTCCAAAACCCACACAGCATTCAAGGGCCTCTTCCTCAGCAGAGCCCACCCTGATCATTCAGGCTCCGCTAACCCTCCTTCTTGGTTTCACTCCTGCCAAGGACTATCTGACCACGCACCTGCGACTTCCCTTCCCAGTCAGACCCTGCCTTTAAAAAATAATGACATAGTCTTTAATCCTCTCAAATACCATATGTTCATTATTGAGCATTTGATAAAGAAAGAAGCACAAAGAAGTGAAAGAAAAAATGTTCCAATTTCCAATACCACTAAAATAGAACTACAACAGAGATTTGTCTTGGAGTGGTTTTTTCCTAGAGAAAAATTTCAGGTCTTTCATTATTGATATATAACATAGAAATAAGCTTTTAAAAAGCATTCCTGTTGTTGGATGCATAGTACTCTGGAGAGGACATGCTTGTCAGAAGCTTGTCAGAAGCATGAATGCCTCCCCCACAGGACCTAGGCGAGGGACCCCACACACACACCCCACCCTAGGAGGGCCCTGGTGTAAGTCCATGTGAGTGAGTAATCGAGTTGTCTGTGGAGTGGAAAGAGGGTGGGTTACGTTTGGTGCATGGTACGTGTTAGCTACAGGGGGGCCACTTAGGAGGCTGGAAAATTACCGAGTGCTCATGCTGAGCCCATATCTGCCAACAAAGGGCATTTAAAACAAATCCCATGAAATTATAGCTTTTGCAATCTATGAGTTACTCAGACAGGAAAGTGCACAGGACTGATGCATTTTAGCGAGAGCCCTGGGAACAATAAAGCTAGCCATCTCTGGGGCCTGGGAAAGTGCCGCGTGAAAGAGAAAGGCTTTCCCAGATGCTGTCCACAGTCTGCCATCCGCAGTCCCTGTCACTAGGAGCTGGTGAGATGCAGGCCCTGGGCACAGAGGCCAGGGCTTCCCTGGGCTACGAGGCCTTGCCCAAGAACAGGCTGAAACTATAGGAAGAGATGAGGTGATGATATTCCCTTTGGCCTAGCTTTATCCCTGTGATACCCTGTGTGTGTTGGGTGGGAGGCATGCAGGCATGTCTGTGCCTCTGTCTTCTGATGGAGGTCTGTCTTTACTCTCCTCTGAGACGCAGGGTCGGTCCAAAAGAACGAGAGATGAAACCGGTGGCCATGTTTCTAGAATGTTACTTGGCCTTTCACTGCCACCAAGAGCTGAAGCCAGGCAGGCCCTGAAGACTTGGTGCCAAGTCTGGGAACCCCGGCTCCTAGAAGCCGTGATGCTGGAAAGATCCCCTGACCTCCTCTCATTAGGGACAGAGAGAGCTAGGAGAACTCTCCGTGGGTGGATGACCCCTCACTGTGGGGCAAGACAGGGGAAACTGTAAAGATGGTACACGTTCTTCTACAGACCTCCAGAATCCCAGCAGACAGGAGGAGGGAATGACCCATCCCTAAGCCCTAGCTCACTGGCCTGGCTCCCAGAGGGTTAGTCCATGGCCAGTGTCCAAGGTCATGTGGCCATGGTGATCCCCACACTGCCCTTTCTCCCAGAGAGCCATGAGAGCACATGCCTGGGGGGACAGCCCCATTGGCTTCTGGGGCATCTGTCCAGCCAGGGGCAGGAGCACCTAGTGGGACAGCAGCACCTAGTGAGACAGCCAAGCTTCTGACGAGTGTCTGCTCTGAAACTCTGGGACGGTGTTATCAGAGACCTGGAACCTGTGGGATCACGGACCTGAATTCTGACACCACGTCCACCACTTTCTTGTCTCAGACCATGCCTGTCAGACTGCGCATCTAAAAACAGGGTACTCGCACCCACCTGGGATGGCTGGGAGGAGAGGCAAATAAACTGTGAAAATGACCTTCACAACCGCACCCCCCCCCACCCAGAAACCTAGTGAGGAATGTGACACAGAGTAGGGATCTGAGCTCAAAGATGTAGTTGTCATCAGTGCCTGTGGTGGTGGCTGTGGTTGTGGCAGGGTCTGTGAGGCAGTGCTCCGAGGGCTCCCTCTTCACAGTTACAGTGACACACCTGCTCAAGTAAATGCCTGTTCTCACCTCAAACAGCCCATTAGGAGAACATGGGTGCGTGTCAGTGTGCAGACTGACCCATGGATTTACCCACCGGGAGTGCAGAGTGTCTGCTGCAGTGGGCGCTGAAAACCTGTAGGCCTAGCTGTGTCTTGGCTCGCCTGTTTCCATGCACACACTGGCTCCCTGCACACCCAAATTCTTTGCAGGCAGCAGAAGCCTGGGTCCCCTCACCTGGCTTGGGTTCTCGCATCTCACTCCTTCCCCAGGTGTGGACCTCCTGGGTCACAAAGCAGCAGTGATTTCTCTGATAAAATAACAATCTGGGCATCGGAGCCAGAGTCCTGCTGAATCCTTTCTGGGAATCGGCTCCAGGAAGGCCAGGCCAGCTGTAAGACCCCTGAACATTCTCAGAGCTGCTGGGCCCCACTCCCAGGATCGCCCCTCAGAGCCCCCAGGAAGGGAAGCAAGAAGGAAGGACAGGAGGCAAAACCACTTTGCAGTTTACAAAGGTAGAAGTCTAGACTAATTATTTTTTAAACCCAAACCCCTCCTTATTCTGTTTATTGAGCACCTACTGAACACCCAGTGTCACAATGAATTGGAATGAGTCTAGCAGGAGTCGTTGGGCTGTATGTGTTGTGGAGAGTGTGAGAGCAGCAGTCAGCTTCCGTGCAATCCACCTGTGCTTCAGGAAGACCAGACTCCGGCCCCTGAGCCCCAGACCGGTGTGGGGGTGAGGAAAGCTGGCATCACAGAGAGCCTGCAGAGAGAGAGGTGGCACGTGAGAACCTCGGGGCCTCCAAGTGTGGGCCCTGTTGGAGGAAGCCAGCAGGCCTGACGGAGGCAGCTGATTCCTTGGCTGCCCTCCTCTAGCCTGGGAGGTTATTGCTCTGGGTATAAACAGTCCCCTGCAGTCAGCAGGATAAATATAAACACAGCCTCCTGATCCAAGCTCCCTGCCACCACCACTGCTGTAAGCACCAGGATGAGGGAGGGTGCAGTGACGCAGGGCTCCTGCAACGGGCCTGGGCTCGCAGGACAAAGCACCATAGGCCGTGGGGGCTTATGTTCTCATGGTATGGGAGGTGCCAAGTCCAAGATCACGGTGTCCACGGGGTGGTTTCTTTTGAGGCTTCTTTCCTTGACCCTGAGTATCTTCTCTGTGCATCTTCATGTGGTCCTGCCTTGGTGTGTGTCTGGGCCCTAATCTCTTCTTAGAAGGACCCCAGTCTGGTTTAGGACCTACTTGTATGGCCTCCTATTCCTTAATTGCCTCTTTAAGGGCCCTATGAGCAAATACAGTCATGTTCTGAGGAACTGGAGGGTTAGGACTTAAACCTAAGAATTGGGGGGAGCAAGAGGTCATCGAGGTCATCCCCCTGCCTTCAGAATGAAACCTGCCAGAGACCTTCCTTGATGAAGGAGAGTTGGTCTGCATTTTCAAGACCACCTTAGAGAAAGAGATTGCATGTATTTGGTGGGATCACTGTGACTTGAAGATTTCTGGAAATTGCTGCAGCTTGTTATATATGACTAAAACCCAGCTTCTTTTGCCTTTTTTTTTTTTTTTAATAGGATTTTACTTATTTGACAGAGAGAGAGGGAGGAAGGGAGCACAAGTAGGGGAGCAGCAGGCAGAGGGAGAGGGAGAAGCAGTTTCCTGCTGAGCAGGGAGCCAGATGCAGGGCTTGATCCCAGGACAAAGGCAGCTGCTTAAATGACTGAGCCCCCAAGGCACCCCTAAAAGCCAGCTTCTTTCCACAGAGCATGAAAAAACTTTGTGGTAAAACTAGAAATAAGCTGAACTGTGAGCTCTAAGAGGGCAGGGCTGTGTCCTGGCATGGTGCTTGCCCAGAGCAGGTGCTCAGCAGGTCTTGTGGACAGAAGGAAGAGGACGAGGGAAGGTGGGAGGGAGGGGTGAAAGGAGCTAAAAAATAATTTAAAGATGAGAGTTGTCCCAGATGCTGGGGCACAGTCCTATGGCAACTGGTCACTACCTTGGCTCCAAGCCTCCCCTAGGCGCTCAGAACTCAGGGAGGGGAAACACACACATAGGTGCTCCTGGGAAGGCAACATCTCAGATCCTACACCCAAAGAGAAAAAAATCTCATGAATTTTCTTCTTTTTAAGATTTATTTTTATTTGAGAGATTGTGGGAAGGCCAGAAAGAGAGGGAGAATCCTCAAGCAGACTCCCCGCTGAACATGCAGCCCAACTGGGGGCTCAATCCCAGGACCCCAAGATCATGACCCCAGCCAAAATCAAGAGTTGGATGCCCAACTGACTAAGCCACCCAGGAACCCCTCATGGATCTTTAATCAGGGACATGGGCAATATTTTTCCTTCAATTTTGCAAAAGACACAGACCTGGTCTTCCTAAAGGCAGGAGGCCAAATATTAAATAATTTCTGAAAGCATTTCCATGGGGAGCAAGGACAGGATGGTCCACGATCGCTGTTTTCTGATGACCTGACATAGAGCAGAGATGGCATTTGGAGACCCCACAAGAGGGGGGGCTTGTTGCTTTGAGCTTCCAGGCTCTTGTTCCAGCCTCTACTGGGGTGAGCCTGGGTCTCCTCCCACTTCCCAAGACAGACACAAAGCCCCTTAGCACAGTGAAAACAGCTCATGGCTGACACATGTAGGCACATCTCATTACAGAAGCGAGAGACCAGGTGAGTGCATGTGAGAGTGAGGGAGTGATGTGGTCTGAAATGTTTGTGTCCGCCTAACATTCTCCTGTTGAGACCTAGCCCCTAAGATAACGGTATTAGGTAGCTGGGGCCTCTGCGATGTGATTAGGTTATGAGGGCGGAACCCTCCTGACAGGATTACGGACTTTATAAAAAAGATTCCGGAGAGATCCTTCACTCCTTCCCTCCCCTGAACACAGAGAAAAGGTACCTTGAGCCGGAAGGAGGGCTCTCACCAGATATGGAATCTGCTGGGACCTTAATCCTAGACGTCCCAGTCTCCAGCTCTGGGAGGAGTCAATCTCTGTTGCCTACAAGCCACCCAGTTTATAGGATTGTGTTACAGCAGCTCCAACAGACTGAGACAGGGAGTGAATGGCTGAAAGCAAGATCTGACACCTGAAATTTTAGAAACCTTGTTTGTATTTCCTCCAAGACAGAGGTCTGCCCAGCTTGTCCCTCTTGGCCCTTGTAGGGCATGTAAACTCAATATTGAACACACTGATGTCTTCTCCGCTGAGTACAAGAGTGAACCTAGAGGTCCTGCTGTCT
Source organism: Mustela erminea (assembly GCF_009829155.1). Taxonomy (NCBI): domain Eukaryota; kingdom Metazoa; phylum Chordata; class Mammalia; order Carnivora; family Mustelidae; genus Mustela; species Mustela erminea. Next base: position 68,377,139 of record NC_045620.1, on the reverse strand, counting down.
CCATGGGACAGATAAGACACAGGCATGCCAGGTAGCCCTGAGTGAGTGTGGAGCTGGAGACAACCTGAATCTTGGATTCCAGGGCCTGGGATTTTAACCTCGGTCTTCTGATACTTGAGCAAGTTGCTCAGCCTCCCCACCCAGTCTGTTCGGGCTGCTATAACAAAGATACCAGAGACTGAGTGGCTGAAACAGTATTTATTTCTCACAGCTCTGGAGGCTGGGAAGTCCAAGATCAAGGTGCCGGCAGATTCAGTGTCTGGTGAGTGCCCAGTTCGTGGTTCATAGGTGACACTGTTCTGTGTCCTCACATAATGGCAGGGATGAGGGAGCTCTCTGGGGTCTCTTTACAAGGGCACTGATCCCATTCATGAGGGAGAAGCCACCTCAAAGGCCCCACCTCATTATGCCATCACCTCAGGGGCTGGGACACAAACATTAAGAAGGCAACGCTCCCTGAGGTAAAGTAAGTGAAGCACCTGTCTTGGCCCTGAGCCTTGCCAGGTGGGGGTGGCCCCCTTAAGCTGCTTCAGGGGCAGGCTCCTCCCCTGTGTCCATTTCCTCCCCTTTCAGGACCTCTGCACTACCCTCGGCTCCTGCCCCTGCAGACTGGCATCCGCGAGGCCTTAACTCCTCCTTTCAGGCCTAGAGCCAGCTCCTCCCAATTGCCAAATCCCAGGGGACCTGTCAGGTTTCTGTCTGATTAGATTCTTCTAGAAGTCTCTGACCCCTTGCTCCATCATCCGTGCTTCTCAAACCCTTTGTCTGTTCTAGCTTCAGTGACTTTGTTCTCTCCTGCTTTTGCGTCTTCCCTTTGGCTCCCCTTTCCTAGTCTTTCCTAGTCCCCATCTGGCTACTGCCTTGCGCCGGGCCACCCCCACCTGTTCCGGTGCTGCAGCCTCTGAACTGGACTCCTAGAGCCTGACCCTTCTGGCTGTCCTCAATATAGCAGACAGAGAGACTGGCTTTATTGTTATTATTATTATTACTATTATTATTACTCTCATGTAAAAATTTTAATAGCTAGGCCTGCTTAACTCAGTCGGTTAAGTGTCTGCCTTCGGCTCAGGTCATGATCCCAGGATCCTGGGATGGGCCTGCATCCGGTCCAGTGGGGAGTCTGCTTTTCCTTCTCCCTCTCCTTTCCCCCTCTCCCCTCCCTGCTCATGCTCTCTCTCAAAATACATAAATAAAAATCTTTTAAAAAATGTTAATAGCTAAACGTTGATTGAGAGCGTATGAACACTACATACAAAATACAAACTGATATGCCCTCAAATATTTCTCTATGCTAGGCTTAAGAGATGGGGGTGAGAGGTAGGAGGAGGTAGACTCTGGCTCACACTTGAGGAAGTCAAGACGTCAGGTAAGTTTTATCACTTCCCATCGAATCAGTTCCCTCGTCTGCAAAATGGGGATTATGATGCCTTTCTCCTTCCTGGGTAACAGTGGTGAATATATGTAATAAAACATAAAAATTTGTAGGGTGCCTGGGTGGCTCAGTCAGTTAAGTGTCTGACTTGATTTTGGCTCAGGTCATGATCTCAAGGTCATGAGATCAAGCCCGGAGTGGGGCCCTATGCTCAGTGCAGCATCTGGGATTCTCTCTCTCACTATTAAGGAAATACAGTAAAACATAAAAATTGTCTCTGTATACTGAGCAACTGATGGTTGTTCTTATAATCTTAATTCCTTTCTAAAATGGCATGTGATTCTAATAGAGAAAAAAGGTAGTTACCAGTTATAGTCAGCATTTCTGCTGTCCCTTGAAATCTATTTGAATAGTTATTATATTTCTTCCTCTTTTTTGAAGACCACTAGCTTATCTGTTTTCCCCTCATGCTAAAAATCAAATGAGAGTGCTAGCTTTTCTCATGTTCTAAGGCATCTGTGTGAGTTAAACTTTGCTCTGAGAAGGTCTATGAAAGATTCGCTGACTAATCCTTCTGTCCAGTCTTTTCTTCCCTTTTCCTGCTCTCATAGTCCACCTCCAGCTCCCCAGCCTCCGGCCCTTGGCTCTAGTTGTTGACTAACCTGGAACGCTCTTACTCCTGATGTCACTTCCTTCCAGTGCCTCATCAAATGTTCCTTCCTTAGTGAGGCCTGCCCTGACTCACCCCACTTCATGCTGCAAGGTGCCCCCTCCCAGCCCATGGCACCCCTACCCCCTTCGCGAGCTCTAGTCTTTTCTTTTCTCCAAGGCACCAGCCACTTCCTAACACAATTTACTTGCATATTGTTTGTAGTTTACAATCCATCTCGGAGCTGAAATATAAGCCCGTTTGAATTACTGATGAATCCCAAGGGCCCAGCCTAACACCTGGCACACAGCAGGCCCTCAGTATTTGCTGAGTGCACAAAAGCCTCCTTCACAGGCTCCTATTCTACTCTCAGGGTTCCCCAGAGGCCCTCATTCTCATACTATATACAGTCCCCAAGAAGTCTAACCCATATGACCCTTGAATCCATCTCCCAGCCTCCACCTGCTCGGCTAAGCCATGTTTACTACTCAGCCAGCGGCACCTCCTCAGCAAGTCCCCTAGGGCTCTTCTCTTATTTGCCGGCTTCTTGTGGTTTCTCCCGTGCTGTCATTTTCATAGGGTATCAGGGCCATTCTTTTGAGAATGAGGTCCTTATCTCTTTCATTTTTATTTATACATTTTATTTATTATTTAGTAATCTCTGTGCCCAACAGGAGGCTCGAACTCATGAACCCAAGACCAAGAGTCACACGCTACTGACTGAGCCAGCCAGGTCCCCCTATTTATAAATTTTTTTTAAAAAGTATTGTTTAGGGAAAAGTTACTATTTCTAAAATAGTAACTATCCTGTTTGTACCAGAGGAAATGTGAAGTATTTATCAAAGCATATAGAAGAAAAGTAAAATAAAAATTACCCATAATTCTACAACATAGAATTAAATACATGCACATGCACTCACACATGCATATATATATATATATATATATATATTCTAAAAACTGAAAAACTTAGAAGGAATTTCTTTAAAAAAAAATGAATGACATCCAATAAAATGCTGTTGGAGAATGCTGAGTGCAGAACCATTTTGAGAAAGACGGAAGCAGCTCCTGCAAGCCGGGAGTGCTCACATCTAGACTGAGTGTTCAGGCATGGAACATAAGCAGTTCCAAAGGACACCGAGAACAGACGAGGCCCCTTGATGACCACAGAGGAGTAAGATAAGAAGACCACTCACCCATAGTCATGTCTGAACACAGACCATAAGAACATCATCTAAGACACCCACATGACCAGACACCCCCCTCTGGTTACCGTGACCGACTGCTGCTGCTTTACCAACCATGGCTATGGCCTTGCTCCATTATTCCCACCCTCTAGGTAACAGTTATCAAAACGTCCACTCCTAGAATTCTCCCTGCTTCCTGGCAGCATCCAATCCAGAGCAAAGCCTTGCTTCCTGGTGCCTCCCCCAAACCCACCTAACTCAAACCCAAAACCTAAAGAAGTCCTTTCTGATACCTGCTGGCAGAGACACCCCATAGCTCCCTATGGTGTACCTCTCCCTGTCTCAATGAGTCAGGAAACTCCATTTCGTGTGTCCACAGGGGTGTTCCTGGTGGTCTTTGGCTGCTGGGCCCAGACGATAGATACTGTCCATCACAGTGTTCCCTCCACTGACCCATGGCAGGCACAAAGCAGACCTCAAAAACATGTGAGATGAAGTCACTTAAACTAAGGTACAAACCATGTTTCTGGGATGGGCCCTGCTGGGTGACCACTAGACAACGTGCCAGTTCCGTTGGGAATTCAGCAGCTCTTGCCTGAGCACCTATGTTGTACAGGGAGAGGGGAAATATAAGACATGGGCTCGGTCTTCCTCCTCGACAAGGCAACACAGAGAAGCACAAAGGGGTAAAGAACACTCTGGGACATGGTCAACAGTACAGGGCCACCGCAGAGCTAAATGTACCGCCAGGTGATGAATGGGCTTCGAGAGGTATAAAGAAAGAAAAGAAGTCACCACAGGCCTTGCAAGGTGGGGAACAGCAGGTGCAAAGACATGGTGGTGGAGGAGTGTCTGTGGAGCATCTGCTCCATGCTAGGCTCTGGGCAGGCTGCAGTTCTGCCCATCTTGCTTGCCTCCTGTCCTCCAGTGCCTGACACAGAGCAGGCTTTCCGTGAATTCCTGGTGAATGAACGTGTGTGTCTGCATAAGGCACTGAGGGGACCCAAGTGCCTGACGAATGTTTAATGAGGGAAGCTGATGCTAGAAAAGTGGGTCAGGGCCTTGAGTGCCAGTGTGAGAAATTCTGGGTCCTCCTGTTGGGAGCTTGGTGAGGTTGGAGCAGGACAGTCCCCCCAGGGCAGTCTGCAGAAGGAGGGCTCCAAGGCATTAGCTTTCTCTATGAATGGGGTTAGGGAGGCTAAAGGCAAGCAGATGAGGAACGTGGGATGTGGGGTTGGGCAAACCTGAGCTGGAATTCCATTGTCTGCCTTTGTCTGGGACTCTGAACAAGGCCCTTAACGCCACCAAGCCCCAGCTTCCACACTCCTGCCACAGACCAAGGGCAGGCATTCTGGCCACAGTTTCCCATCATGCTGTGGTGTTCTGGGGCATGATCAAGGGTATTCTCTGAGCCAAAGGCTGAGTGGCGCCTCAAAAGGGCAAATGGAGAGCACGTGGGTGTCGGGTTTGGGACCTGTGCGCTGGTGTTCTTTTGTTCGTTATTTGACATCTCTGGGCCATGGTTTTCTCACCTGAATAAGGACCAGAAGCACCAGCTCCAGAGCTGCTCTGGGGGCACCAGCAGAATGCTGGGCACTGGGTAGGGTTCCATACCCAGTCCATCCCTCCCTCACCTGCTGTAAGCTGGCAGCCGGCACCCTTCCCTGCAGGTGGCTGAGAGCGGAACATGCAGTAGGAGCAGCCATGCCCCATGGGGAAGAGGAGGCCCTCCTGACTCCTTAGCCTCAGTCCAGAGGCCACAAGTGCAATCCCTCCTGACACAGACAGGCCCTAACGGAGACCACTGAGCTGAGACGCTGTGGCAGCCCCCCTAGCCTGTCTGCTGGTCCACAGGGCGGGGTCATGTTGGTGAGCACCAGGGCAGACGCGGGGTTCTGCATGGACCCTCTAGAGCATTTCTCCCACTGCAGCTCTCAACAGTGAGGTTGTCCACATCACACCCCCTCCTCTGTCTTCATCACTCCCCTGGAGCAGCCCACAGGCCTCCTGTGAGGGGAAGCAGGGGGATGAGCCAAGTGCTGCGACAACTCCTCATACAGACCAGGGCCTTGAAGATGGGCCCCCAGTGCACAGGGTGCCTGACCCTGAAGGCTGAGAACCCAGCTTCCCAGCACCCGACTTCCCTCCCTACGTCTCCTCTCAGTAGGGAACAGAGGCCCTCCTTCAAAGATGGCTTGCAGCTCCGCAGGCACAGATGAAGGTCGGGATACATGAAAGCAGGACTGACTGAGAGAAGGTGAACTATCCATGGGAGAGCAGACTCTGCTGTACAGGAACCAACATGGGCTTGAAAACAACGGCTCCCCTAGATACAGGACTAGAGGTGATTGGAGACTCAGTTGACACTGTAGTGACACCCAAGCAGGCGAGCTCTCAAGCTCCTCCCTGAATGAGCAGCCTCACCCCAGGCCTGCACAGGGCCCCGGGGGTCCAAGAGCAAGGAGCGAGGCCAGGGCAGGCTTTCCTCCTGTTACTAGGCTGACTCCAGGCTCCCGCCAGCCAGGCCTGGGTCCCACTAGGGACCAGTCCTGCCTCCCCTCGCCTTGGAGTCTTCTCCCCCAGTCCTGGACTGAGGCTAGGGCTCTGCTCTTTGGGGAGGGTGGGGGGCAGGAGGGCCAGTGATCTCATCCCTGAGAAGAATTAGTCATCAGAGAGACAGGGACAGATCTGGGGGGCAGGACGGAGGATGGGCTCCATGTAAATGACTCATCTCCCCGCCAGCTCCGTGGGGCCCGGGTTTGACAGCTGCTCCCCGGGAGAGGTTGTTAAGCAGGAGCTACCCGGAGGCAGGAGTAGTTAACTGGCTTTTAATAACTCATTTTGCTGAATGATTTCTGGTAAGGAGAGAAAACCCTAATCCCACAGAAGCTGCACAGAGTATGAGGTTCAAGTCAGCCCAGCTGGCCAGAAAAGCTGTGCCAAGGTTCACGACTAGTTCTTGAAGTCACTTCCCCATTGCTCACAGTTTGCCAAAAACTTTTCTAGTGTGAAACATCACCAGCCTGCAGCTTGGGGGTGGGGTGGGGAGGGGTTCAGTCCTCTTTTCCTAATCCTCTGCCCTCTCAGCTACCCCCACCTGGTCTCTTCAAACAAAGGTCATCCAAAAACCTTTCCCAGAACAAGCCAAAAGCAAATGGGAGAAGGAGGGGCCCACATTTCCCAGATGCTTTGCAAGTGGTGCCATTTTGTCCTGAGTCATCCAGCATCCTGTGTGTGCCCCGCCCCACGCTCAGCCATGGAGAGAAGGGTACCAAGGCCTACTGGCCTTGGGAAGCTGTCCATGGAGTTTGCAATCTAGACAAATCCACAAGCGCCAACCAATACAACAGCCCATGACACCAATAGTCCCGTTTTCCAGCATCCCGCCCCAGTACCACGGTACATTTGGGGATGGAAGAAGGCTGTGCCTGCCTCTAGCTGGGCCTCCCACCCCGCTCAGGGACCAGAGCCCTGAAACAAGACCAGAATGGGTGGGACCACTTACCTGGAACTGCCAATCAACTGAGGCCCGGAGAGGTGAAAGTCAGTGGGAGCGTGGGATCTGGGATGGGTAGGTGGGGAGCTTCCCGGCTGCGGAAACTTTAAGTCTCTGCTTGGCCCTTGGCTTGCAGGTTTCACCCGATGCCCTTGAGCCATGATGGAAGGGCCGTGCCTCTCCCGTGCCAATTAAGCTTGCTGCTTGGTGAGCAATCAGCATGTCCCAGGCACTGTGGGAAGCTGGGGGAACCACCTCCTCACTGACTCCCCACAATAACCTTCTGAGGTAGGCAGTCGGCAGGCCATTTTTCCGGGAAGAACTAACATGTCTATGTTGCCCCATTAGCAAGTGCGGCAAGAGCCTGACGCCACAGACCTTGCTCCCAGCGCTCCAAGAAGGGTGACCTGGCCCTTCCCGAGCCAATAGGAACAGTAATGGAGACTCGCCAGTTTTGTCTAATACAGCTTGAGGTTTCCAGAGCATGGATGTTTATACAAGGCAGGGCATTTTGCTGGATGTCAGGCTCAGGTGCTGGAGAAGCTTCTAGAGGCCTCACTCCCACAATGCTCCCATGATGTTCCGCCTGAGAACAAGGTGGAGGGGAAGTTCTCCCACATTGTCCTCTTCCTTCTTCCACAGTCACGCACACTCTGTTGGCGAGGGCTACTGGACACTTTCTGGGGGCCAGACTGAACCCCCCGCACAGCCAGCCGTGGGCCTGGCACTCTTCTGATGTGCACGCCTTTCTCAAGGCTGGGCCTCTACTTCCTGCCTCTGGAAACCGCACTCACCCTTCTGGGCAAACACGCCTTCCCCCGTCAGTATTTCCCAGACGCTCCAGCGGGAGGACCTTAGCCAGGGTTCTGACCTGCGCCGGGGCGAGCGCGCCTGCGCACTGGGGACAGTTTTAAGTCTCCCTGGCGATGGCGATTCTCCTGCGCACCGGTGAAGACCTGCTGCTCCAGCCAAAAGCAACCTGCCTCTCTTTCTTCCTAATTCCCCAGCACTTGACTCTCCCTTGCCGCACTGCAAGCTCCTTCTTCTCCTTCCAAATCCTGGCTCTGCCACTTATGTGATCCGGGCAAGTTATTTAACTTCAGTGTCTTTATCTATTAAATGTGACTACATCTGCTAATCTAACAAATGGGGATGATAATAACCTCCCACTGTGGTTCATCCCATCTGAGATTATAATCACACCATTGATTATAAATGCATCGATACTGTATATGCCATTAAGAATTTTAAATGTTGCCAAATAAACTATGTCAGGTCATCGAATGTGAGAAGCAGCCTGGTTTCAGGCGTGTTAAAATTCAAGGGAAAACAGCTGTGACTTGGAATGAATGAAACCCAGTGCCTCACGGAGTCGTCGTGAGTTTCAAATGTATGGAGATACGTGAAGTCTTGGCCCAGGGCCCGGAAGTAGTGAGGGCTCAGTACATGTCAGCTATAAATAGCCCCCGCCACATTTTTATTCCTCATGGAACGCTTTAGTGACTTTTCCCAGCCATTCTTTCAGCCCCCAGCTCTCCCAAAATGTTCGGGGCTTACCCAGGATGCTGGGGGTTGTTCCCCCGACACCCCTCCCCTGACCCCAGGGTAGTGATTACAGCAGGATGGACAGGCCCTGAGGTTCCAAGGGCCTGGGCTTGTGTCCCAGGGAAGTCTCTCTGGCCTGATGGCCTGACGCCTTCTCACATACCCAGCCTTCCTCCACAGAGGAGCCGCCCTCCCTCTCCCCAGAGTCAGTGTCTTGGCTCTAGCCACAGATCAGCCTCATGGAAATCGGACCCTCCACCCTATAGCCCACCCGGAATCTCCCACTGCTCCCTGCTTGAGGAGGCAGGGGCAGGGGAAGGCCTGGCTGCTTACCCTGACTTTGAGCATTACCCAGTCTCCAGTGAGCTTCAGGTTCCTTGATTATTAAAATGAGGCTGTTAATCTTTCCTCTAGCCAGTCAGGAAGGATCATATGAGATGAGGATGTTGGGAAAAACTTCCCAGAAAACTGCGCCAAGCAGGCAAGTGCAACCATGGGTAGAGTGACCAGACTGAGCAAATAAAAATACAGGACACCCATTTATATATGAATTTCAGATAAGCAGTGAAACTTTTCTTTAAGATTTTATTTTTAAGTAATTGCTACACCAAACATGGGGCTCGAACTCACAACCCTGAGATTTGTTCTACCGACTGAGCCAGCTAGGCACCCCAATATGTAACCCTTCTTTTTCTTCTTGAATATATAACTTTTAATTTTATTATTGTTTTTTTAGTCATCTCTGTGCCCAACATGAGGCTCAAACTCACAACTCCAAGATCAAGAGTCACATGCTTCTCTGAGCCAATCAAATACCCAAAAATGGATCACTTTTTAGTGCCAGTGTGCCCCACGCAGTGTTTGGGACATACTTATACTAAAAAGAGATTTGATATTTAATTGGGAGTTTTATTTTATCTGGAAACCCTATTTCCAGTATTTTATCTGGAAACCCTAATGAAGCCTTGCCCATCCCTACCTGTTGATCCCACCCCTGTGCTTTCCCAGTAATGCTCACAATTGAGAAGTTCTTAAAATTTTTACTTTCAGTCATTTGTTCAATAACTATGATTGCTGACTTTACATAAGATTTCCTGGTTCACTGTAGAGCAGAGAAAGATTAATAAATCGTTATTAAGGGTTTCCTAATGTGCTAGGCATTAAGTATTTTGCATATATTAACTCAATACAAAAAATTATTGAGGTAGCTAAGTTATCTGCATTTTACAGCTAAGGGCATCCAGGCACAGAGAGGTTAATTAATTTGCCAGGGAGTGGTAGAGCTAGGATTAAAACCTGAGAAACAGAGTTCCAAATAGCCAGTATGATGTGGCCCCAAGTGCAAGGGATTCCAGTCTCATTGTGGAGACAGGCCCCTGAAGGTAATTAATGATGTAGTCATCTGTGCTTGCTACTTAAAATAAAAATCACTGACCGGCTGGAGTAGTATCACCTGAAGCCAGATTACAAATGCAGAATTGGGAGCCCTGCCCCAGAATCCATCAAGATCTCCAGGTGGGTCCTAGGCCATCTAGTTTGAGAATCACTGCTCCAAATAAGCAGAGGGAGTCTATTTATTCATTCGACAAGCTTAGCTCAAGCACGTTCTGCAAAGCAGGGGCTATTCTATTCTAGGCACTGCATTGTCACGGTGACTATTGAAAAATGTGGGTACTCCTCAAGCATTTTTTAAAATGTCTCATCCTTAAGTCTTCATGAGGGTAGAATGCAGCATTTCCCAAAGGTTATTCTTGGAAACACTCAAGTTCACTAGAGGCAAATACAATCTGTGGTCAGATTAGTATGGGGAACACTGGAGAGTGTTAGGACTGCCCCTCGAATTCATAAATCACAGGAACACAATAAGCGCTCTGAAAAGTCCTGCCATAAATAAACGTTCATCCACTTTTTTTTTTTTTTTTTTTTAAATTTTGGGACTTCTCCACCCCAAAACCATTAAGTCTATTCTATCATGTTCAGGAACATAGGCTGGCATAGCATATTACAGTTTACAAAGAGCATTCCCATTGGGAGGTTTCATTTTACAGATGAGGAAATGGAGGCTCAGAAGTTCACGGTACCAACTTGCTTCACACTTGGCCCATAGAGGCCACAACAGAGGTCAAATCTTTGAGTTCAAGTCTGGTCCTATTTCCTGGACCCTGAGCTGCTTGCCCAGGCCCTTCACCATCACAGCAGTTGATTTTAGTAATTTGGTTTGGTTGCGTGTCATGGAAGGTGTAAGCAGGAAAAGGGGTTTATGGGCTCAAGCAACTGGAAGTCTGGAGGTAGGCTGGACAGCAGGGTCAGCTTGATTGGACCACTCATTGGGGTCATTATGGCCTCATTTCTTTCAGCTGCCTCCACTCAGCCACCTGCCATGTCAGCTTCATCTAAGGCTGGCTCCACCTCATGGCCACAGATGGCTGTCCGCAACTCCTGTGGCCACTTTCCGCTCCCTCCACATCCAGGGCGGCTCTGGAGTGACCATCTTTCTGCCCAAAAACTACCAGAGAAAATCTCCTTTCATCTGATTCGCCTGAATGGGGTCAAATGCCCCTTCCTGCACGCATCTCTGTAGCCAGAAAAATGTCCTGCCCTGATTGATTTAGGCCTATCCATCCTTAAGCCAATCCCGGTAAGGGATGGGTCGTTTCCATTGGCTAAACCAGCACATAGCCCGCCCCTGGACGTGGGGTGGTTCTTCAAGTGGTCTGACTACCTCACACAGCGTTTGGAGGTGGGACGCGTTTTGTTTTGTGTTGTTTTAAGATTTTATTTATTTATTTGACACAGAGAGAGAGAGAGATCACAAGTTGGCAGAGAGGCAGAGAGAGAGGGAAGCAGGCTCCCCGCTGAGCAGAGAGTCTGATGCTGGTCTTCATCCCATGACCCTGAGACCATGATCTGAGCCGAAGGCAGAGTTTTTTTTTTGTTTGTTTTTTTAAAGATTTTATTTATTTATCAGAGAGAGAGAGAGAGCGAGCGAGCACAGGCAGACAGAATGGCAGGCAGAGGCAGAGGGAGAAGCAGGCTCCCTGAGGAGCAAGGAGCCTGATGTGGGACTCGATCCCAGGACGCTGGGATCATGACCTGAGCCGAAGGCAGCTGCTTAACCAACTGAGCCACCCAGGCGTCCCAGAAGGCAGAGGTTTTAACCCACTGAGCCACCCAGGTGCCCCATGGTGGGACGTATTCTTAAGGAGACCTACAATATCTGCCACAAGCGTTGAAGGCCACTTGAAATTTGAATCAACAACATACACTTTAAATATCCTTACAATTTTATGTATTAACTATACCTTAATAAAGCCCTTTTTTTTTTTTTAAAGAAATTAAGACATTTAAATCAAAATAGTTGAAATCAGGCAAATTTCGACCAGCAGGACCTTCAGGGCTACGTTGTAACATTGTTTCTTAAAGAACCAGCTTTAGCCCGTCTGCATCAGAATCATGAGGGAAGGTTGGTTAAAATGCAGATTCCTGGCCATTTTCATGGCCCACAAAATAAACCTCTGGAGTGGAACCCGCCTTGGATTCTGCATTTTATTAGCACCACACTCTAACCAGCTGACCTAACCGGCCTCTGCTTTAGAATCTGCATTTTAATCATACCTCCCAGTTGCTTGGATCCCCTCTGATTTCTCCATGCTATTCTGGGAAATTATTACTAGTGCCCCTTTTACTCTGAAAAGTATACTGGATTGGGCTATAAATTATATCTCCCCTTCTCCAAGTTGACACTGTAGAGTGGCCAGGAAAATGTTCCCCAGTGAAGAGCAAAGACCCCCCTCTGTCCGGCCCAGCAGAAGGGGCTTCAGGGTCAGTTCAGTCACTTACAAATTGGAACTCAGCCAACGGCCTTCAGCTCCCTTAGCCCTTGTCCTTGTTGGGGCTGATGATGCCTCTCTCATAGGGTGGCTGGGAGGACTGGATGAGAGGACATGCGACCAGTGTCCGGCCCAAAGGGGCCAGCCAGGAGCACCCGACATAGATCAGTACCAGCCTCCCCATCTCCATTCCAGCCTCTTGGAGCTGAACTCCAGAGGCCCTGTCACCAGGGCCCCATTTGCGAAGGCGGCACCAGACAGGCTGTGGAAAAGAGCTTCACAGCTTTTGTCAAAGTGGCATAATAAAGCCCCCAAGTGTCTGCTCTTTGCAAACTGGGATGGCAGATCAATTGTGGCATAAACAAAACAGCAGGCTTGGTGCTAAACTGGGGACAGATTACGCCTCTGCAGGGTGTGATTGGGGGAGGGAAGGGACTCTCAGGATGGCTGGGTTTGCCTTTTCTCCGCTAAGGCTTCGAGGCCCCCCTCCAGGGCCAGCCTGGCTCCCCACAGGTTACCAGAGCTTGGGGGACAGCGCTTCTACTCTGGGAAGCACCTGGCTAGACACCAGCGCTAGGCACAGACGACACCCCCACCCTCAGCCCTCAGCAAGAAGCCTGACCCCAAGGCCTCAGCATCCTCCCCTTCCCCCAGAGCTCTGAGGCTGTGGGTATGAATGGGGGAAGGAGGGTAAACTGTCACCTCCACCCTATCTCTTGAGCTAAGCAGACTGTGTCGTTTGTAGGAAAGCAAAAGGAGGTACAGTAAGCACAGAGCCAGACCTCAGGAATAGGGCTGGTGAGAGGGACCTTGACTGGGTGCTGTCTGTGCTGTCAGAGAGACTCCTAATCTGCCTGTTCCCTTCATTCTGGGATGATGGGACCACAGCCAGTCAAGCATTCGGCACCATTTTGGGCCTGTGGTCGTGGCCATGCAGAGGTCCCAGAATAAGTTCTGGTCCAGCCTCTTTGTGGGGGCAGGAAGGAAACTCTGTGCCCTGGCCCGGGGGTGAGCCTGCGGCAGCAGAGAAATTCAAGTCAATACGTCTAAGAAGACCGCCCAGATACTCTGTGAGGGCAGAAACTGCATCTGTCCGGTTTTCCACCATATCCCTGAGCCCAGCACAAAACCTGCCAAACTGTGTTTGCTGATGGAGTGAATGGGTGGGTGTTGGTCTTCCAGCAGCATATCTCGGGGTGTACCTTAAAGGGGCCCTAGGATAAGGCCACACCCCCTCAGGGAAGGAGAATGGTTGGTAAGGAAACTCCTCTCATTCTCAATCCCATCGTCAAGGGAAGAGACGTATCCTTAACTTATCCTTGGTTAAGTGTCTGCCTTTGGCTCAGGTCATGCTCTCTGGGTCCTGGGATTGAGCCCCACTTTGGGCTCCCTGCTTATCAGGGAGTCTGCTTCTCCCTTTGCCTCTCACTCCACTCATGTTTTTTCTTCCTCTCAAATAAATAATCTTTTAAAAAATTATAAGTAAAACTTAAAAAAAAAAAAAAAGAGGGGCTGCTGATGGCTCAGTTGGTTAAGTGTCTGCTTTCTGCTCAGGTCATGATCTCAGGGTCCTGGGATTGAGCCCTGCATCAGACTACCTGCTCAGTGGGGAATCTGCTTCTCCTTCTCCCTCTGCTCTCCCCCTACTTGTGCTCACACTCTGTCTCTCAAATAAATAAATAAAATCTTAAAAAAGAAAGATACGCAGCTCCAGAGAGGGTCTGGGAAGCCAGACATGGAGTTTGGAGGAATCCAAGGATGCTGCTGATCGAGGGCATGGCCTTTGACTAGGAGGTAGGTCAGGTAGGGGCAGTCCTGTGAGGCAGATGAGTCCCCTGCCTGTGGGCAATCAGCCAGTTAGCCAAAAGTAGAGGTCCCCTCAGCTTTGCGTTCCTCTTGCTGTCCCTAACCAAGCCCAGGGTTGAGTCTGGTTACAAAGTCACACTTGTCTTCACTGAGCCACAAGAGGGGTGAAGAAGCCACCTTGGTGGGAACATTAAGGAGGATCAGTGGCCCCTCTCTCCAGCAGTGGTCAGTGGAAAGAGAGCCACAGGGGACAGAGGACTGCCTGGAGACAGGAGTGGTGACTGAGGGTTTTCCTCCCCATACGAAAGCACGCTTCTGGCTGCCAGCCCTGGAGAATGGAAATTAGGTTTTCTAGGAGGAACGGAGGCCCTCAGTGCCCTGGGAAGGCAGTGTGGGAAGAATGTGGATGGTGGGTACTGGCAGACCTGGGTTTCTGTCTCAGCTTACCCTTCCATGCTGTGGGGCCTTGACAACGACTTACCCCCCTAGTATTTGATTTCCTGTCTGTGTGGTGGGGTATGCTCCCTCACAGCTGTTGCAGAGATGAAGTTAGGAGGCCTGTTGGGGGTATGTCGGTGGCCGGGCGGGGGTGGGGGGGTGCAGGGGGGGGTGGGGGGTGGGGGTGGGGGCGGTGTGTGTGGCCTTCCCTGCATTGAGCCCAGGTGGAACCAGTTTATTCAATGGCCTGACCCGGGAAATGGTCCTCATCTGGTCTCTTAAATAACTTTGCTTTGGATCCCTTCACATCTTGAGCAAATGCTAGAGTTTTCCAATTAGTCTTTTTTTTTTTTTTTTAAGTACCAGCCATTTTCTAATTGAAACTCAGTCTCAAATATCCAGTCCGATCTCAACCTAATCTAAATCCAATCTTCAAGTTCACTTCTAATCAAAGCTCAGCCTCTCCCTCCGGCTGAGGCCTGGCCCTCAGTTCAAGGGAAGGGGCCTGCAGTGAGAGAGGGGCAATCTGTTCGCCTCGTCTGACATCACTGGTGCCACTATAATCCCTTCTTAGCTATTGCTGGTAGCACTGCCGTGGCCACTGTGGGGACGAACATGCATGTTCATGGGGCCCATCTCTGGGTCTCTGGAGATGCCCTGCGCTATTCCCTTAGTGGGCCAGCCCTCTCCATCCTACCTCCTGTGAGTACCTCCAACGCTGTCCCAGCACCCCGCGCCTTAGCCTCCTATTCCTAGGGGCCCCTGCATTCAGCAGCAACTGTCTTGGGCAGAGTCTCTTCAGATCTGGCCGCCCTCTGCTCGACCGTGTCACTCTCACACATACTTGATGCAACAAGCGTCATGAGAAGGGCAGACTGCTCTCCTCTTCCCACCCCTGCCTGTGTGGGCTGCTCCAGCCAGCCTCCCATCCAGAGAACTCTCCAGCATAGCTTCAGACTCTAGGAAATACCTCTGGCTCTCCCCAAACTCTTGCTATACTGCAACAAGTGGCCCTGGCTGGGCCTCCCAGTGTCTGCAGCTTGGCTAGCCTCCGGAAGTGAGGCTGCAACCAGAGACGCTCTTGACCACACCCCCCATACCTGCCCTGGAGGTGGGTCCAGGATGACACAGTACCTTCCGCCACAAAAACTCTGCTACTTCATGACCATCTCCCATTATCCCTGGATAATTTCTAGCCTTTTCCATATAGCCTGGAGATGAGGTGTGCTAGTCACCAGACCCATTTTTGGACTTCTAGGAATCCGGCATAGATGCATCTAGAATTTCTCTTTCAAATAGAGGATAACATACCATGTGTCACTCTTATGTTTGGAACTTCAGCTAAAAATCCTAAAGATTGGGAAAATCCCATTGTCTCAGAAAATCCTATATTCTCTCACGCAGCTGTTAATTTTCCAGGCTCAGGACTTTCCATTTCTTCTGGAATCTAGCAAAGGAATCCCCTATTACAGGTGCTATTTTTCCTCAGTGTGTTAGAAGCAGTGTTGGGTAGAATGGTCTAGGCACCAGACTAGAAGCCAGGACACATGTATGGTATGTGCCCCAAGAAGCTGCAGGTCATGTCCCCTCTGCTCCTGCTCCCTCCCCTATACAGTGAAAGGTAGGTCAGAATTAAGGTCTCTTAGGGTTAAGAGTCTAGGAGGTTTTTAAAGTTTTTCATATCATGAGTACAAAAAACCAAACAAACAAAAAGCCAAAACCCTCATAAAACACATAGATAATTACACAACCCATGTAACCACTATCTAGATTAACAAAATATTTCCAACATCCCAGAGGCCCCTGTATTCCCTCCCATTTATTACCCCCTGCCACGCCCAGGGGAAATTTCAATTCTTTTATTCAAATTACTTCCCTTAAATAAAAACTTAAAATGGGGGGGGCACCTGGCTGATTCAGTTGGGAGAGCATACAACTCTTGATTTTGGGGTCACGACTTCGAGTCCTGTGTTGGGAGTAGAGATTACTCAGATAAATAAAAACTTAAAAAAAAGAAATTGATTTACCTTATAATTTTACCAACCAAGAATGTATTCCTAAAAAATTACTATAGTTTGGTTTTGCTTGGTTTTGAATTTTTTTTAAAGATTTTATTTTTGAGAGAGTATGTGAGCACGAGTGGGGAGGGGCAGAGGGAGAAGCAGACTCCCTGCTGAGCAAGGAGCCCAAGGTTGGACTCCATCCCAAAACCCTGGGATCATGCCTGAGCTGAAGGCAGACGCTTAACTGACTGAGCCACCCCGGTGCCCAGTTTTGAGTTTTTTATACGTGGAATAATACGGAAGGTATTCTGTGCTCAGCTTCCTTGTTTGACATTCTTTTGTGAGGCTCATTCTTATTATTTCAAGTAGCTGTGGTCGATGCTTTCTCAATGTTTTATCCTTGTATGAACAGACTGTGACTTGGTTATGTTGTTGGATATTTGGGTCATCAGTGTAGGACTTTATATAAATGTGCACACGCACACACAAATACAAACACTTTCACTTCACATATAACCACATATAACCATATGGATTCAGAACTGATTTCTTTGTGAATTCAAGAACTTAGGTTGGGCTTTATTTTTCTTTTTAAGATTTTTTTTTTTTTAAGATTTTATTTGTTTGAAAGAGAGGTGTGGATGGGGGTTAGCATGGACAGGGGAGGGGCAAAAGGAGAGGGAGAACCAGACTCCCAACAGAGCAGGGAGCCCAACTCAGGGCTCAATCCTAAGGCCAATGCTTAATAGATTGAGCCACCCAGGCTCCCCTTGATTGTGGAAAAGTCCCTCTATTAAATTGGTCACACTGCTAATACAGTTTTGGTGTTTTCGTTTTTGTTTTTACTGTCTTGTGGACAAAATATGAATCTACGGATATAATTCATCTTCTTCAACATGGTATCGTCATAAACTTTCCTCCTAACTTAAGTCATTAAGCAGAAAATGACCATGGTTAGGCTATTGAGATTTCCTCCAGGGAATCTAGAGAATGATTAGTATATAGGCTTAAGGAATTACTGAAAATAAATATTTTCTCTGGCTCTTTTAAGGAAATAGTAAGCCAAGTGAGACAAAACTCTTCTCCACCCAGTTCCCAGGGCTGGTTCACCCCACCAGTAGCAGCACACAGGCTGACCTCCTGACGTGGGGGCATACATTGCACAGGGATGCCCTTGAATTTTTGCTGCTTGGGAGCTGAAAGGTGCCATGGTGCTTGTTCAGACAGATGATCCATTTCCAGCTCAGACTCCAGGCAGCAGTGAATCTTGATGCCAAAGTCTTTGTACCTTCTATAACCAGAGTGAGGCAAACATGGGTCCCACAAAGAGACCACAGCAGAAGTGGGCTGAGAGCTCAGGTGAGAGGGGCAGAGCTGCACTGCCCTGGATGGCAGGGGCCTGAGCACACTGGTGGGATGTCAAGCCTCCCACAGAAATCCATTGATAAGGGCACCTCAGTGGCTCAGTCGGCTCAGGTCATGACCCAAGGGTCCTGGGATAGGCCCCAGGTTGGACACTTAAGGACAGAGCCAGCTCACTCTCTGAAGGTTGTGGACTCATTCTCAATCTTTGTCAGTTTCATAACCCCCCTTTTAGAGACCATCACGCATAGCTACCCAGACTGAACACACTCTACCCCATCCCTAGTAACCCCGGTTAAAATGAAGCCTTTATGGAATTTTGTCCTAAGTTTGTCCACATGTGCATTGGCTACCTTAAAACAAAAACAAAAAACAAAACAGTTTGAGGGGTGGGAGAGCAGGTGACATCTCTTCGTCGCTTTGTAGGTATCTCAGTGGTCTGCATCTGCACAGTGGTTTCATTTCCTGAGTCTTTATGGGTCCTTCCTAGTGGCCATCCTGCCCCACGCATTTCGATCTACAGATTCCCCAAGACAAGGGGTGTGTCTCCTCCATCAGTTTAGGCATCGCCCCGAAATCAGGAACCAAGCCTAGTGCCGCCAAGGGAGAGAAATGTCTAAGCACCGTCTCCCCTCCTCTGAGTGATGCCACTCAGGGAAGAAGCGACGGCAGCACCTGCGTACGCCCGCCCAGCTCGCCACCCAGCAGGCACCACCTGCCTAGCCAGGGCCTCGCTGACCCCTGCCCTGTCTCCCCAGGTTTCGGCATGACCACTCCCGCGACGGTGGGCGGGAAGGCCTTCCTCATCGCTTACGGGTTGTTCGGCTGCGCCGGGACCATCCTGTTCTTCAACCTCTTCCTGGAGCGCATCATCTCGCTGCTGGCCTTCATTATGCGCGCCTGCCGGGAGCGCCAGCTGCGCCGCAGCGGCCTGCTGCCCGCCACCTTCCGCCGCGGCTCGGCGCTCTCGGAGGCCGATTGCCTGGCCGGCTGGAAGCCCTCGGTGTACCATGTGCTACTGATCCTGGGCCTGTTCGCTGTGCTGCTATCGTGCTGCGCCTCGGCCATGTACACCAGCGTGGAGGGCTGGGACTACGTGGACTCGCTCTACTTCTGCTTCGTCACCTTCAGCACCATCGGCTTCGGGGACCTGGTGAGCAGCCAGCACGCCGCCTACCGGAACCAGGGGCTCTACCGCCTGGGCAACTTCCTCTTCATCCTGCTCGGCGTGTGCTGCATCTACTCGCTCTTCAACGTCATCTCCATCCTCATCAAGCAGGTGCTCAACTGGATGCTGCGCAAGCTGAGCTGCCGCTGCTGCGCGCGCTGCTGCCCGGCGCCCGGCGCGCCCCTCTCGCGGCGCAACGCCATCACGCCGGGCTCCCGGCTGCGCCGCCGCTTGGCCGCACTCGGCGCCGACCCCGCGGCCCGCGACAGCGACGCCGAGGGCCGCCGCCTGTCGGGCGAGCTCATCTCCATGCGCGACCTCACGGCCTCCAACAAGGTGTCGTTGGCGCTGCTGCAGAAGCAGCTGTCGGAGACGGCCAACGGCTACCCGCGCAGCGTGTGCGTCAACACGCGCCAGAACGGCTTCTCCGGCGGCGTGGGCGCGCTGGGCATCATGAACAACCGGCTGGCGGAGACCAGCGCCTCCAGGTAGACTGCCAGGCCGCGCCACGGACCCTGGGCAGGCTGGCGTGCCGCCGGCCGTGGTTTGCTTTCCTTCTCTCAGACGCTGGCGCTTTCTTAATCTTTACCCAATAAAATCAAACCAAAAAAAAAAAAATTTTTTTTTTAAAGAAATACTATTTGGCCAGGCCTGATGTTATCCAGGGCAGGTTTCGGGGGAGCCTGTTTTCCTCCTGGGTCCCCTCTTGAAGAACCGTGGCCCCCAGCAGATTGTCCTCCTGAGCGAGAGAAAGTGGCACCCCAGACCCTCACCCGGTGCATGCTGCAGCGAGGAGAGGGCCACTCCTGGGTTTTGCGGACTGGCACTAAACCCTGTCCCCATGCACATAAGCAGCCGGCAACCCCAAAGCATATGGTGCAACTTCTCATGGCTCTGAATTACCTCCGCAGCATTTAGAATCCTGGCCCAGCCTAGCAGCTTCCTTCTGGTCGTCAGAAGTGATGTAGTCACAGTTTTGACAGGTGGGGGTGGGGAGAGCCATATGTTGCCTACCGATGTATATAAATAGAACAGCCGCTACACACGGAGAATGGTGTAGTATTATGCAATGAGATGAAACACAGCACCGACTTGCAGACTGTGGCATTTCCCTGAGATCTGGAAATTGGGATGGTAAGGGGCTCAGCTGGCCTTTCTCAGCCTGGAGTTGGTGCATTTAGCCCCACACACAGGGCAGCTACTCTGAATGCTGGAAACCCAGGGTGGCCACAGGGAGGGGAGCACACAGGCTCCCCAAGCCCTGTTTTGCTTCAGCCAGCTGATCTCTGAGGCTGGGGGTGCATCACAGAACCCCCCAACCCTCCTTTCTTCTACCAGTGTTGTCCTTGGGAATGCTTTTCATTACCAATCAGGAATGTCTGAGTCTTCTCAGACAAGAGCTTGCTTTGTTGGTGTGGATTTCGGTTCTTAACTCCCCGTTGAGCAGCTTGTTTTCCCCCTAAGGGTGCAGAGCACAGCCTGCAAAACCCCCTTTTCCTCCTCTGAGTCTGAGCTCTGCTGCACCAGGAACCCAAAGCAGCCATCCTGAGAATGTCAGAGAATTTGGCTCCAGGGCCCATAATGTTTTTGCGGACAGATCCCATTCTAAACCCTGTTTGGCCTCCACTGACAGTCAAGTGAATTTGTTTTCTCCACGCACAGTCTGTATTGGAGGTGGAGGAAGGCAGGAGCGGGGGGAGCTGATGGATGGGGTGGATGGAAGCGGTTTTAGAATTAGTTTTGTGCTGGTTGATTGTCAAGTTGAGGGACTGGTTCTCCGCCCTCTGCTGCAGAGGGGTCCCTGACCTGGAGGAAGGCCAGATGCTGCCTTCATTGAAAGGACAGGGTTCTTGGACTCTGTAAAGGAACAATCCTCTTCTGGCCCATCTTCCTCATCTAAAGAGATCATCCCAAGGACAAATGCCAGAGTCTAGTCAGACATGGTGTGACCCACCAATATCCACAGCTTCTGACAGGAAGTCTTGGAGAAGCACCAGGATGCCTCACACTGTATGCCCAAGAGGCATGGGAGGCCGTGAAATCTCCCTTCCCGGCAGTGAAGGAAGCGTATGTGCCTGGAACACACACACACATGCACACACATTAGGAGTCATGTTTCGATGTCAACCTCCCCTTTCCCTGCTCCAATTCATGACCAGAAGGGGAAAATGTGTTGGGATCCGAATGTTACTCTAGCTACTTTGATTAATTTCTCATTGGGATTGGGATTGGGATTGAAACCACAGACCCTAATCTGTGGGTGAGGGAGGAAGGCGGAGTGGCCAGAAGAGAGGTCAGTCTCACTAAATCCTGAAGGCCCACACTTCAGGAGTCACGGTGACCATCACTCAGGCCAGCTGGTGATACCCCTGCCCCACTCAAGCCATGGCTGGGGTCACACTACAGAGATAGCCCACTGAGAGGGGCACACATGCTCTAGACCAAGGCCCTCTCATAAGGCCTAGAAATACATTGTCATGCCAATCCCTCTAAAAGAAGGAAAGATGAAAAGGCATCCAATTAGAGGTGTCACCCAGGCAACAAGCAATAACTTGGGGATCTGAAGCAGACAGAGGGGGGTGAGAGAGCCCCATGACGGAGGCATCTAGACCATGAGGACTCGTGAGCAGGCAAAACAGCAGCCAATGCAGAGGACATGAGCCCCAGTTTAAGACCTAGCTAACGAGGTTCTTTGAGCTAGACAGGCCAAGGAGGTGTCCAGGGGATCGCACTGACCAGCACACAGGACTGCACAGAGCTGTGTCTCCACGGGAGGGAGCAGGACCCGCCTCCAGAGAAGAAAAATTCACAACCTTCCTTGGCAGTCTTCTCTGTCAGCAGTGCTTCCTAAAGTCTATCCTAAATTGCTCATGCTGCAGCCTTCGCTGTTTTCACTTCTCCACTGCTTTGCCTTGGGAAGGAGACAATTGCAAGCAGCTTGAGCAAACTTCTGAAGGAGCCATAAGCCTGGCTGAATGGGGACAGGAAAGGGACTCTTCCCTCTCATCAACCTCCCAGAGAAACACCAGCCCTCCAACATACAAAAGGAGCTTAGGATCCAGAGTCATGCTTGTCTTTTTGCCCATGTTCCCCTAGTGCCCTCACCCAAATTCAGTACATTGTTGTCCTTTACCTCTGGCCAAAGTGCTCAGTGTCCCAAATGCCAGGGGCTGCTTCCCAGGGGGGTGGGGAGAGGCTGGGTTCCTGAAGTTAGGGAGATTGCTGGAGCCCTGACCCCTGCCTCAAGGTCTCTTTGGCATCCTGCTGAGTGTCGAGAACCAGAACTGGGGTCCTACCATCATTCGGGAATAATAATGTTGATACGGACCCCTTTTCTTTGGTGCAGTTTCTTCTGAACCTCAAGCTAAGTAAGGCTCCATCCTCTTAGCTACTGTGCCCTCTCCCACCATGTGGGGATCTCCAGCGGGAGCCACAGCTGGTAGCTCCCAGTGGTCTATGACTCCCCCCGCTCCCAGCTCCTGGGGTTGCTGTCCCACCTTATGTCCATACTCATCCCTCTCAGGCTGGGGCTGTGGGGCTCTAAGCAGCCCTGCCACCCGCTGTAGCGACACAGAGGCCAGGGTCTTAGTGAGTGGCTGTGGGACTTCTCCAGGATGAGCAGACAGGTAAGGAAGCCTGCCCTCCGCCCCCCACATCCTTGCTTGCTAACGAGGCCAGGTGGTCAGGCTCCTCTGTCCTCTGACTGAAGCCAGAGTCCCCAGGGCCTGGAGAGAGTCAGAAAGCTCAGGCTGTGTCAGGCCCTCAGCTTGTGGAAAATGCTATACAGTCCTAGGCATTTGCCCAGGAGCTTCACACATCACCATATCATGTGTACGTACATGCACGCATGCACACACATGCACACACATACACACACTCACACACACCAGCCTTACCAGGAGCTACTAGCCCCTTTCCCCAAGGAAAAATCCCAGTCTGGATCACGTTGAGAAGAAAGCTTTCCCATTTTTAACTCCCTGGAGATCTACTAGGGCCTGGAAAATTCCTCTCTGCCTTGGGGGAGTTTCACATACACTCTGCATGCATTTGAATCTGTGTTTTACATAGAAGCCAGCGTCCAAACCCAAGCCAAACCGTGGAAGATAGCTGCTAAATTTACGCAGGCTCCTCCACCCCTCAGACAGGCCTCCTAACAGACGCCCTCTTCCTGTGTGCTTCAGGGTGAGGGGAGCTGAGCCCTCACAGCCAAAGGAGAAGCTTCTGGGGAACCAAGGCGGATGGAGGCCCACAAAAGTGGTGGCCCCAGGAGCTGGGGGCCAGGCGGGTTCCATCTTACTGTAACTTTTTACATTCTCAACAAACAAAAAGCACAATTCCACACGCACACTGTCTGGAAAGCATAGCCAGACAGACTGCTTCGGGTCCTTCTGAGTCCAGAAGGGACACTGGGGCCTCTGGGTTGCAGGGCTGCGGCTGGAGGCTGCTGCAGTCTCTGTGGGCTGGGGTGGGGGAAGGGTTGCCAAAACCATTCCTGAGCCGGGGCACATTCCTCGGCGTGGACTCGGGGCCTGGACTTGTGCCCTGGACTTGTGCCCCCTTCCTAGGAGCAGCCCTGGCACCTTCAGGCGCCTTCTTAAGTGCTGAGAAGCGATGAGATTTCTGTACTCACAGGGCCTGAGACCCTCCTCTCCTTTCCTTCAGCCTCTTCCCCCTCTCCCCTCTCCCCAGGGAAGCTCCCTCTTGCTTTACAAGTCATTTTCTATGCTACTGTGTTCTCTCAGGAGGGGGGTTAGAGCATGTGGGGCAAGCCTGCAGGGTTTCTTAAACAATACATTTATTTTTCTGAGCAGTACTCCAAGAGAGGAGTTGAAGGGTGTTGAAATTAACGATGAATAAAATGCAGCCTGCCACCCCTTTAAGCTGTTTGCTGTCTGTCTGTCAGAGCCTCCTGTCTCCCCACATCCCTGATCACACCTCCTCTCAGGGGCCCCAGGAGACCTGAGCTCCTTGAATTGGGCCCCAGCAGCAGCTCCCTGGGGAAGTTACTCAGCAAAACAACAGTGACATCCATCTGAGCTGGGAGCCACCAATGTACCTTGCAGGCAGCTTGGCTGAATTGGGGCTGGGCCAGTTTCTAATAGCTGGGCCCACAGAGAAGATGAGCACAGAGGAAACTGGCCCTATGGTGGCAGCGGTTTCCAATCCTGGTCCTGCACTAGATTCTCCTGAGGCAACTTGAGAAAATACTGATGCCCAGTCCACCCCCCACCCACCCCCGCCAGCCAACCTCCTTCCCCAGTGTCCAGCCCCTGTGGAGATTCTGATTTCAGTGGTCCTAGGAGGAGCTCAGGCAGACATTGGAATTTTGAGGGCGGTGCCCAGGTACTCCCAATGGGCAGTCTGTGTCTTGAACCCACACTCTAAACACAGAGCACTCTCGTCATGGTGTGGAAAGCAGGCTCACTTAGAAGTTAGGGAGTCTGACATCTAGTTCCGCATCTGGCAGTCACCTGCTGGCTCAGATCCTCGGTTTTCTCATCTCTGAAGCAGGATAATGATATCATGGACACCCCATCTCTCCCCCCACCCTAGGAGTCTTATGAAAAGTAAATGAGAGGCTGAGAGCAGAAAAGTGTCAGATCTCCACAAATGCCAAGGGTCACCCTGAGAGGAACCAGGCAGCCCTGAAGCTTCTGCAGTGCCAACTGGGGAAGAAGGTTCCATCCAAATGACTGCTTCTGCCGGTGGGGCCATCATAATACTGCAAACTCCACAGCCCGTCCCTGGGTCACCCTTCTCCCTTGGGGTGCCCTCCCTCCAGCTGAGAAGTAGTTTATGGGTCCCTCAAGGATGGCCCTGGTCACCTCAATCCACAGAATCACGCTCTAGCCCCCAGCCCCAGAGGTTTCATAGGACTGTAGTGACAGGCAGCATCTTATTTTCTGTTCTCTTTTGTTTTAATGCTGGTCAAAGCCGTTAAATTGATTTCCTGATGAATCACACCCAGCAGTTTGAAAAACGCCAGCCTGTAGTGGAATGAAAGCGTCCTCTTACCCTGCTTCCAGCTAAGGCCCATTTGCCAGCTGTGGCATCGGAGGGGCCCGACTTCTGGTGCCCCTCAATCTTCTTCTCTCTCTGGGCCCTGGGCCCCAGTTGTGTGATCAGCTCAGGTGGGGCAGTCACCTGCACAAAGGGCTCCTTACCTTCTTTTCAAATGGGAGGTCTATGAGTCCTTTGCCAGTTTAGATCCACTGCCAGCCATGCCAATAGGCAGCTGACCCTCTCCCTTCTATGGTCAGTTCCCCTTCTGTTTTTCTGAAGGAGAAGATAAGAAAAAAGAACTTACATTTACCAAGCCAGGTCCTCAGACAAGAGTTTGCATATTGATCTCACTGTCTCTTACCTACCCTAGGAATTTGGTGCTTTCCCCCATTTTGTCCTGGGTCAGAGGGGTAAGTAACCTGTCCAATTTAGGGCCAGCCACCCCCCTCTTCTTAGGGATGGTCCCCAATTTTTTTTTTTTAAAGATTTCATTTATTTATTTGAGAGAGAGAGAGAGAGCAAGCATATGAACACAAGCAGGGGGAAGGGGCAGAGGGAGAGGGAGAAGCAGACTCCCAGCTGAGCAGAGAGCCTGATGTGGAGCTCGATCCGAGGACCCCAGGATTGTGACCTGAGCCAAAGGCAGGCATGTAACTGACTGAGCTACCCAGGCATCCCGGGAGCTAGAGAGACATGGGTGAGAAAGACAGCATAGCCCTCACCATCCCTGAGCTCCAGGCTTATGAGACGGGGCACCACAATAGGCAGGACAGGTGCCTCAGATCCACGGGAAAGCCTGGACGATGGGGGGACCCGGGGGAGGCAGCCAAGGCCTCCTCAGGGACGGCCCTCAGAGGCAGGCTGTCCAAACTGAGCGTGCTGATGAGGGGCAGGAAATGTTCCAGGCAGGAGCAGTGGCAAGTGAAAAGACCAGAGAGGGGAAGTATAGTGGAGTGCTCTACTGGCTGAAAGAACTGGAGTCTAGGCCGTCCCTCGACAGAAGAATGGATAAAGAAGATGTGGTATATAGATACGGGAATACTATTCAGCCATCAAAAACCTGAACTCTTGCCATTTGCAACAACGCGGATGGAACTAGAGGGTATTATGCTGAGCAAAATAAGTCAATCAGAGAGAGACAATTTTCATATCTCACTCATATGTGGGATTTAAGAAACAAAACAGAGGATCATAGGGGAAGAGAAGGAAAATAAAACAAGATAGAATCAGAGAGGGAGACAAACCATAAGAGACTCTTACTCATAGGAAACAAACTGAGGGTTGCTGGAGGGGAGGGGGCTGCGGGGATGGGGTAACTGGGTGCTGGACATTAAGGAGCGAGGGCACGTGACATCATGAGCACTGGGTGTGATAGAAGACTGATGAGTCATAGACCTCTACCTCTGAAACCAGTAATACACTATATGTTAATTAATTGAATTTAAATCTAAAAAATAAATAAGTAAAGAAAACTGAAGTCTGGCAAAGCAAATTATATCCATGGCCTCTTGCTGCTCTATTTGGAGGGAAATGTTCACAGAAGGGATGTTGATGGAATCACTAAAAGAAAGGCTTAACCAGAGGCCATGAGTGCTGCCTTCTACCCTGTGACTGCTGCTCTCGCTGGCAGCCAGCAGGCCTCTCTCCCTCCCTGGGATCCTTCTCTGTGTCAGCCCTGGGAGGGCCAGGCCTTTGGGCTCTGTCATTCTGGGGCTCAGGAGGAGAGAGGGTAAGGAAGAAATGAAAGAGTCCACGGGGCTGCCTTTAAGAACCATGCTCCACAAACACCTGCCAAGTGCCTAACCCAACATGGACCATTTGTACCCCATCTTTTTCCCTGGACTGCACTGAGCAGGACTGGCCATCTGGACACAGGATGGAAGGAAGCGCGCCTGCGGTGGGCTGGTCAGCTTCCTGCTGAAAGCTGCAGCTTCTGCACACATTCCCAAGGCTGTGGAAACCTCTGTGAGCTCCAGGCCTTTGTCTTTCTGTGTCCCTGCTTCCTCCAGGACCTGTCAAGGACCGCGCTGGATTCTGTCTGGTGCAACACCCACCAGCCACACCCAGCTATTTACATCCAAATGAATTTAAGTTACCAATTAATTACCAATTCAGTTCTTTGGTTGCAGAAACCACATTTTAAGTGTTGAACACTCACATGTGGCATTAGACAGCACCGATAAAACCTATGTCTGTCGCTACAGCAACGCCCATTCCAAAAGCTCTGGGGTCAGAGAGCTCCAACTCCAGGGCAGCCACAGGGGTGAGGGGTGGGAGTCGGTATTTATCAAAACACCCAATGAACATGGGAGTTTATAGACCTTTTCTACCCAACCCCCAACCTCTCTGTTCCTCCCCCATCAGATCGTTCCAGATCAGGTTCTTACAGTCCTTCTCCTCTTAATCAGGTCCCAGTTCTGCTGGCTTTCACTGAGGAGGCACAAACCACAGTAGTCGGTCATACCCACAGTTGGGGTAATACGGCCTGCAGAGGAGGGATTAGGGGTTGTTGATAAGGCCCATCAAAGGACCTTGTGGAGCCTTTGCCTTCATCAGTCTAGGACGCTCTCCTATTCCCTTTGTCTGGGAACAATATCCCTGTCCTGTCCTATTGAAAAACTACCCCATCTCCCTGTGGTCTAGCAAACTTGTCAATCCCAGGATGCCTCCTGTGTTAGTTAGGAATGCATTCAGCTGCAAGTAACAGAAAATCCAATAGAGAGGAGCTTAAAGAAGCAGAAGAAGGGGATTTGATTCAAATAACCAGAGTCTGGTGGCAGATGCTGTCATAAGACAGGAAGGCCAGCACTTCCTCTCTTCCCACTTGCCATGTTTAGCGTGTTGTCTCTGGTTCTCATGCTGGTCACCTCGGTGGCGAGGTGGGAGACCTCGCCGTCTTCCATCTGTGTTACCAGCAGCAGCAGTAGGAAGGGAGCCTTCCTGGGAAGTGGCTTTCCCAGGCCTCCCTGGTGCCATTCTGCTGACATCTCATGGACCAGAGCAGTGTCACACAGTCACCATCCCCTGCAATAGTTCCTCTACAGGAGGATGTAGGGAGTGAGACCGCCTCTGTACAGGACCTGGCACCCTCCCTCTAGGCCAGATCACCCATGGTTCCACATCCTCAAACATGGTTACTGGTCTAAGGGAGGGCACATGGCCAGGCCAGGGGAGGACCTCCTTGGCATTCCAAGGATCAGGGTGATTGAGTGTCCCTCTCCCTTTATAGGTTACGAGCTAAGCCCAGTGCTCCAATCAGGGCCAAGTTAATACAATAGAATCCAGTTCAGCTGGTTTAAGCAGATGCGATTTATGATCGGGGACGAACTCTGACCTGGCCACCAAGGTCACTGACACTGACAGCCCGGCTGAATTTGCGGGGCACTGGTGCCATAGCCCCCGGGGAGAGACCCCTGGACCATAATCCTGAGATGGGCATCTCCAGCACCCAGTAGGCCCCTTCCAGTCCCCCATGCTTAGACAACTCACAGATCAGTCAGCATCACTACAAGACTTGGCTTTCCTGCTCTGGGACACAGAATTTGCAGTCTTTCGATTTTAAAAGATGTTACCCATTTCTCCTCCTTAAACCTCATCTGAATAGCCTTCCCAGACCCTGTCCTGGAATGGTTTCCTGCTTGGCTGTACCGTGTTGTCACTCTTTTTCTGGTCTAATGGCCTGTACTTTGTATTTAACCTGGGCTATCAAATGGCCTGTGTGTCACCAGAAAAGTCGAAAAGACTCTGGGTGATGCTCTCAGGACTGACTCTTGGGAAATACATACCAAGACAGCCAGGTCCCTGAGAGGGTTGCTATCTCTCCTACAATTGGGAAGCAGCCACTTGTGTAAAGGCCACCCTGGTAAAGAAGTCACTCCAGTAAAATCAGACATACCCCCTTGTCAGCAGCCAACAGCAGGGGCACAGGCTCTCTCTTCCATCTGCTTTTCACATCTTGTGCAGGCACATCTAACATGCAGAATCGAAATCTCAGCCAGATCGGTAGCTGCAAGAGAGTCTGGGGAATGTAGTTTTCAGCCTCCTAGTCTCTGCGGTATAGGACAGCCCTCTAAAAAAGAGTGTGGAATGGATGCTGAGTGCCTGTCCACCACATCCTGCCTGCAAGGGCTTTGGGGCAGGGACTATCCTCCCTCCTGGGCCACAGAGAGCCTCAGCCTGCAAGAAGGGAGCAAGAAACCATGCAAAGGGAAGTGGAGGCAGGCCTGCCTTAGCCCAGCGGTGCCCTCTGAGCCTGGCGCCTGCATTTCCTTCCCCAAATCCTCAGCTTTCTTCCCACCAGTATGAGCCAGTAATTTCCCCCTTGGTCTATGAACTGAGTTAGGTCACTCTGCAACAGAAATATGTGAACTAACATTGTCCTTACCCAGGATAACTCCTTCCCTGCTCTTGGAAGGCTGGAATGTCTTTTGTAGCAATAGCAACTTTCATGGGAAAATTCAGTCTTGGAATGCAGATATCCAGGGAGAGAGAGTACAATGGCATATTCTCACTAAAGTGTAAATGACTGTCAGTGGAGTCTCTTCCAAGACCAGATTCTGATGGAGCAGAAGGAGGCGAAAGCCTAGGCTCCCAGCATATGGAGATGGGAACCCTACTAATCAGTTAAAGGTCACAGAAAAGGTCATTCTAGAGCATCATTGATTCACCTTGCTGACTTCGGGCTTCAGAGGACTGAAGATGAATGAAAGCCCTAACACTCCTTCCTTTAAAAGACAAATTCCTGGAGCACCTGGGTGGCTTAGTTGGTTAAGCCCGGTCGAATGGGCTTTACTTTGTATTTAACCTGACTTTTGATTTTGGCTCAGATCATGATCGCAGGGCCGTGAAATGAGCCCTGTGTCAGGCTCCGCACTGGGCATGAAGCCTGCTTGAGATTCTCTGTCTCTCCTTTTCCCTCTGCCCCTTCCCCTCCTCTCTCTCTCTCTTAAAAAAAAAAAAAAAAAAAAAAAAGACAAATTTCCAGCCATCTCCTGTTACATTTCTAACGAATACTGTCTCCAGTGTTGACTTAGTATTTAAGGAACAGGGTCTCTGTTAATCCAGCTTCTGATACTATTAACCAAACACCCCAAGATTCACAAGAGTCTCTCAATCGGTCTCCTTCTCCCATGTTCCAACTTCCCTAGATTCTCTTCCGAGCAACCAGAGCTTGGGGCAAGAGGGCAGGAGGGAGGTTTCTACCAGCTAGAGAGTCTCTTTGTTCCAGAAACTGAGAACATCCGCCCCTCCACAGCCCACTTATCCTCACCTCACCCTCCCCAGTAGGGGATTTCCCTTTCCACTCGTTAAAAATCAAAATAATAAAAGTGGGGGAAAATTATCTTATCCTATCTTATTCATCCTAAACAAGTTATCGGGAATAATGCAAAATCCCTGGGGGCGGACTGAAGCTTTCTGGCCAGGAGACGTCTTAGGGCCCAGCCTTCTCCTGGATGTTGCAGCTCCTCACCCCCTTTCTCTGAAGGTATCAAGCCCCTCGAGGCCTGCAGTCTTCCCGCAGTGAGCACCCCCGTCCTCTGTGGGGCCTGAGCGTGGACTCCAGGCTGGGCTCATGCCCCTCTGCTCCACCACCAATGCCACTGGGAAGCTTTGCTCCTGCTGCAGAAACTCCAGACAGATCTGCCACCAGAGCCCAGAGCCCCCTTCAGGGCAGTGGGAATGCAAGCCAAGCATTGCTGGCTTCCCTCCAGCTCACCCACTGTGCACCAGGGAGACCAGGGAGACTGGGCACACAGAGAAGGAGCTGCCGCTCCCCGCTCCCCACTCCAGAGCCTGTGCTAGCCACCCTTCGCCAGGGTTTAGCCTGCCCTCCTGTGTTACAGATGAGCAGCCTGGGGAGGGAAGGGAAGTGATCTGCTGTCCTGGTTGTATATGGGAAAAGCCTAGAACAGAAGCAGATCTGCCTCTGAGGTGAAATTTCCAGGCATCTCCTCCCTCTTTCACTTAAAGAAAAATAACTAACACTCCCTACCAGCTCCTGGTGCTGAATGCCCGTGAAACCACCTCCTATAAGGCCTTTGAAATAAACACGGGACTCAGGTCCTGGCACGTTTTGTTGAGGTCCTCAAGACCACCCTTAGGTTCGATGAAGGACTCATAGAACTCAGAAGAGCTATGCTACCCACAGTTGTGGCTGATCACAGAGGAAGGGTAGAGATTGAGATCAGCAAAGGAGAAAAGCACAGACTGCCGACTCCCGGAGAAACCAGCTGCAAGCACCCAGTGGTCCTCTCCTGGTAGGATCCTGGGGTAGTGGCCAGAGTGGCAAAAACGGTGGAAGCCACAGACACGCTCCCAGCAGAACCAACCCAGACCCCAGCCCCAAAACCCTCTTTCCTGCAACAGGCACCTGAGGGGCTGACATGTTCTCTTTGGTGTCCATTACAATGGTCCTGCTCAGGCCATCTGTGGTGGCCTTTACGGCCCTGTGGAAGCCTCACTACACCTTGTCCCTTCTCCTCCCTGATGCCACGCAGTGAGATGGCGGCGGGGCGGCGGTGGGGAGGAGGGGAGGACGACACGCTTCTCTCCCGCAGCCACAGCTGACAACCCCTCACTTTGTCACTTTCACACACATCTTGCTTTCCACTTTTTGGGGAGTTAGGATTTCTCTCCCAACCAGCGTTACAGTTTCTAAGAGTGTCTCCAAAAGGGGCCTGGCTGTCTCTTCTTCTTCTAGTTCTCTTGCTCAAGGAGCCAGGGATAACGAGGGTCAAAGGGTACTCATAGGGCACCACACAGACAGCTTCCCAAAAGTGCCTCTCCCCACAGAGCTAAAAGGTCCAGCACAAGTGCCTTCAGCCTCTGCCACCTTATGGGGACTTCCTCCTCTACCTCATCGACTCCCTGGTGGAGGAGAGGGGGCAACCTCTTCACCTATCTTGGGGTTGTGTCCCAGGAACCCAGTCCAAAGGACACAAGGACTCCTGAGGTCTCTGTACAGAGGTGCGCCAATACAGCCTGGGCCTGCCAGAGTGGTCAGGCAGACAAATGAGTCCCCCACAGAGATGCAAATAAAACAGGGTTATAATCACTCCAAAAGACAATATATGTGAAAAAATAATGTCTACCACTGAAGGCCATATGACTAGAAATGAGAATTAGTATTCTCTGACAAACTTTATTCTCCTTCAGATGACTTGAAGTGTAAATAACCAGGAAGAATGAGTAGGCTGCACTGGTACCTCAAGGGGGTAGGGAGAGGGGTTTGTGGGGAGTTCACAAAAGCTGGGTAGCTTTACAGTTTGTCAGAAACTCAGAAGCACCCACCCCCCGCAAAGAGGACAGAGCAATTGTGGCAGCTTGTCGTCGGCGTGGGCCTGCTAACAGAAGCCCTTCCCCCCACCCCACGAGACAGCATCTATGAGGGACAGGCCCACCAGGGCTAGTTGGGATAGACTCTGGAACCAGGATGCTCCCGCACGACAGACGGCCATCATGTGGGCAAGTTACATAAAGGATTTGATCTCCAGAACCAAATCCATAGTCTGGGCTCCCAAACCCTGCTGCCCGCTGACTCCCAGCCCTGTCTCCTTGGATGGTGACATCAGCTTGAGGCCAGGCCCAACAAACGTTGTTCCAGGCAGCCTCCAGCTGGCAGAACTTGGCTTCCGCTCTCCCCTCCTCTGAGGGCTGCCATTCAGGTAACTCTCACTCTTAGCTTTTACCCTCTTCAGTAGGCACTGAGAAGGGTACAGTTGTTTGCGGGGGCGGGGAAGGCAGGCCTGGGTGACATGGGAAGGGAGAAGGCCACCCCTGGTGGCACACAGCACCTTTTTTTTTCCTCCCAAAGATTTTATTTATTTATTTGACAGACAGAGATCACAAGTAGGCAGAGAGGCAGGCAGAGAGAGAGGGGGGGAAGGAGGCTCCCCGCTGAGCAGAGAACCCGATGTGGGGCTCGATCCCAGGACCCTGGGATCCTGACCTGAGCCGAAGACAGAGGCTTTAACCCACTGAGCCACCCAGGTGCCCCACTTTTTTTTTTTTTTTTTAAGATTTGTATTTATTGATTTGAGAGGGAGAGTGGGTGTGCGTGAACAGGAGGGACAGGGCGAGAGAATTTGAAGCTGACTCCATGACAGAGCCCAAAGTAGGACTGGAACCCACGACCACAAAATACTGACCTGAAGTGAAACCAAGAATCGACACTTAGCTGACTGAGCCCCCAGGCTCCCCGTCCCCAGCACACAGCATTTTAGGACAGGTATGCTGAGGGCATGGCCACACCTCTCCTGGCTCCTCTGGAACTAACGAGGGCAGCCAGTCTTCCTGGGCTGATACTTCAGTCACTCAGGCCTTGGGGAGGCCGGATACTCCCTCACTCCCACAGCACACCCTCATTCATGCCCAAACCAGCTCCACCAATCTGCATCCACAGATTTTTGGGGTCAGTGGGTAAATCACTGGGTTTACGACTGGGTAAACCACATCGTAAAAGCCAACTCTCGGTGTCCACCTGGTGCTGGGTTGACTTTTAGAGTGTGGTGGGTTTTCTATTCAGACCAGTCTAGACGAGGGTCCTATTAAGCGAATTCCCTAGTCCTTGGGGTATTAAACACCTTGAAATGAGAAAACAAACCCACCTGACTGCATTGGTGTAGTGATTACCGAAATGGTTATAAAGTGCCAAACATAGTGCATAGCAAGGACATTCAATGAATATCAGCTCCCCTTCTCACCTCCCCTCCTGAATCAGCAAGTTCTACTCTTCTCTTCTCGTGCTAACCTGCCTATCAGGGGCCATCCATCCAACCAGCTGTCCATCCATCATGTGCTTATATTACATCTTTCATTGAGCACCTTCCATGCATACAAACCACTACAAATTGTCCACAGAAGTAGATATAGGGACATACCATCTAGAAGCAAAAATTAAACACTAAGACCAGACACAGATGACTTGGCAGAAAGTAAAGAGTGTCGTAAAGGAGGTAGCGAGAAAGTGCTGGGAGATGGAACATTCCCAGGCCTCTCTTCAAGCTCCAATAGAAGCAATTGCCAGGATTACATACGATTTAATAAAACATTTCTTTCTCTAATGGAGACCACCAGGATAGTGGTTTTTCCCTTCCTTTTATAGAAGAAAGACGCCTCGAATTCTAATTATCCTAACCTGAGCAATGGCTTTGTCCCGCTTTTCATTTTACTCTTTTCAGCTCTTAGTTGGTCCACTGAGGACAATGTTCACAGCCCAGATTCCTTCCAAGACTTTAGTTATTAGACTCTCCATGAGGGATTGTGAAACCAGCAAAATGAGCTAAATGAGAAGATGATGGATATGTTGAAGACAGCTGCCTGGGGCCAGACTGTCCCTGGACAGCGGCACTCAGGTGAGCTGGTGAAAGGAGGCTCAGTGGCCTCAGCACAAACCTCCACCTCTAACACACCTCTACTCAGCACGTGGGTCTGGCCCATACTTCAGTCAACCAAAGGAGGAGTTAGAGAGACAGTATCTTGCTATAAAAGTGTCTGATAAACAGCATGGAGATGCATCTCTCAACATGAAGGAGGAAAATCTGACAAATTTTGTTGCCACCTTGAGAAAGGACTCACCAACATGAGAAAGGAAACACTGAAATCTCTGCAGACCACGCAGACCACGCCTCACCCCCACAGGAGGAATTTAACTGCAAGATTCCTACGAAGATGTCGTGGAGCGAATGCGGCCCCCGATCCTGCCCCCACCATCCCAGTGAGTTTGGGCAAATTCCTCCAGTCCTCTGAGTCTCCGTGTCCTGGTCAGGGCATGGGGAGTGCTCTCTCGGTGAGCACTTCATGGGGGTAGGGATGAGGGGGAGCAGGAGGCATGCGGGGCAGCCGTCCCTCCATTATTCAACTCAGTGACCTCACTCAGGCAAGTGACTTCCCTTTTCCCAGCCTCCATTTTGGTGTCCCCACAGGTGGCAGGTCTGTGTGTGGATTAAATGAGATTGTGTGCAGAACGTATGGTGCAGACTGGGTGCTCCATGGCTTTTGTTCCCTTCTCCTAGACTTCTGCTGTCCATGTTCAGCTCCCCTTGGCCCAGGACAGGGTCTCCCTGAGGCCCCAAGCTACTCCTTGACTAATGAAGGCTTAGTAGTTCTTGGCCTCTAGAAAGAGATTTTCCAAAACGCTTCCTCATTTCACTCTAGCTACAAATTCATGCTCCCATTCAGCGTTCCTTTACAAGCCTTTAGAATCATTTTTCCAGCGCTGGCCTTTGTGAGTTCAGGGATTTTAGCTCTTTGTGCCTCAACACAAAGACATCTTTTTCTTCCAAGAGGCCACTGCTGCTCATACAGGGTCTTTATGGGAATGAGAAGGAGGTGGCCCTTGGAGCAGACAAAGCCTGGCCCAGAGCACACAGAGGACAGACACAGTGGAGCAGGGCTGGCATTCAGCCAACTCGGCGACCAGCTGGCAGCCCTCATGAAAGGCTCAGAGCACAGCACAGCCCTCCTCCTGTCCTCTCCATTTCCCCCTCTTTTCACCCCTTCTCCTCCCCCCGCCCCACCCCACCCAGGGCAGCAGCTGACTCTTTCAGAAGGCTTTGAAGTCGCAGACACTGCTCGCCCTTCCCCTGCTGTATCTCTTCTACTGTTCACCTCCTGCAAGGCAGTACGTGGACATGCTGTACTCAGCCCTTTACCCCTTCTTCAGTCCTTTGGGTCACGATGCTCCCCATTTCCTCTAGGGAAACTGTCCTCCCCAGCGCAGGGGAAGGGGTGAAGCTGGACAGCAGGAGGCAGCCGCAGCAGAGCAGAGCGCAGGAAGTAGCTGGGCTGGGGTGCAACGGGAAGATCCAGTGGCTTGTGGTCAGGAGGACTGGCCTCAGCATTCGAAGCGGGGAGAGTGCTTGGTCCTTCAGCTGCCTGGGCCAGTAGGGAGCATCCGGGGCTGGAAAGGCAGAGATCTGGAACCTCTAGGAAAGGAACCAGAGGCGGTAGGGGCTACATGTGGACGGGAAGCAACTCAGCTTCAGGCCAAGGAGGTTGGGCCTTGTTTTCCTTGGCCGTTGGGCTGCTAGGGCCCAGGCAAGATATACAAGAGAATGTCTTAAAGTTAATCAGAAGCTAAGCCCCCAGAGCTCCCAGGGGGCAGTGTCGGAGCCGGTCTCTGAGCTACCACCTGGGATCTCTCTGGCTCTGGACCTCTCACAGTCCCTCACAGGAGTCACTAAGGGATTAGCTCCAGGGGGCCATGTGCTGCCTCTGTAAGGCTCACCAGTGCTTCCAGCCCCAAGGGTAGAACTGCTCACTAGCCCGAGACTCAGAGGGCTGGCTGCCTTCGAAACCACAAGGCCAGCTAAGGACAAACAGGAGACCACTTTATGTAAGAAGGAACCAAGAGACAGGCATGGATTAATTTCAAGCAGTCTGAAGGATAATATCATTAAGCAAGCCACAAATACCTGAAAAAAGTCAGAAAAAAGCAGAAATGGCTTCAGAAAAACAAAAACAAAACCAAGAAACCCCTATGAGGTGACCCCGGGGCCTCTGTCAGCGAGATTCTGGGAAGGCAGGAATTCGGCCAATGACCGTGTAATTGTCTGGGTAAGTCCCGAACTGGCCATTCTTCCCCTGGAATGTGTCTCCGGTGAGGTGTCCTTGAAGCACGATTCCTTCCCCGAGGGGAGGACGGTATTTACAGAGCTGCCCTTTAGAAATATGACACAACTCCTAGAAAAAAGAAACTGTTCTTTCTTCCAGCTCATTTATTTTCTGGCTCCTCAGTTCTTAACACTAAGGGGGAAAAAAAAAACTGGTGGGAAGTGGGGGAGAGAAAAGGATCCTCTTAATAAGTATTACAGTCTTCGGAAGTCTATAAACAAGGTACAAGAACAATAATTACCATTTAGACCTGGTGCTCAAAACATTACTTCAGGTCCATTATTTCCAACTAAGCTCATCAATCCCAAGAGGAGGGGAGGAGAGAAACAATTTCCGAATACATAAGAATTTATTATCCATTTGTTTTCTTAATGATGCTGTGTGATGAGGCTTTGCCTTGAAATCAGTGTCCGACTGAGCTCTGTGGTCTGAAGAGGTGCCTGAGTGTCGGGAGGTCCACCCACCATCCAGACAGCTCTGCCACCAACCAGCCATGAGACTCAAGGCCCGTCTCCACAGCTCTGCATTTTGGCTTCAACACTCTCCCAGTCTATTCTGTGGAAGGTCATTTTGTTCTAGCCATGCCCACATCCAAGGGCTTCACACCCTTCATGACAGCCCAGAGGGAGAGTTATACATGGGGCACCCTGGAGTGCTCAAAGGGGCCGAAAAATGGGTTCCCTCCGGAGCTTACACTCTCCACACAGGTATGTCCTGCGAACCTATACCATGCCCACTATGCTCAGGACTGTGGGCAAAACTGACAAGATCCTGAATTTGGAGCTTAGTTGGATTCAGTGGAAACAGGATTACAGAACAGACTAGAATCTCAAGAAGTTATTACACAGGAAGGAGAACAGAAACCAAAGGACACTTTGAGAGGAAATAAATATTAAAGAAAAGGAGGGGCAGTTTCGAAGATGGTGCAGGAAGAGGAAATAGCATTATCCCAAAGCATTTACCAATCTCCAATTAAAAATCCCCTGCCATTCCTAAACACACTTTTCAAAACGAGTTTTACTCAAGTGCCCCAATGAGGAAGGGCAAACAGCAAAAGACAGTGTTCCCCACCTCCCTCGGCACAGGCACGTGACTTGATTCTGACCAAGAAGATGCAAGTGGAAGCAATGTGTACCACTTCTCCATTTCCTTAAAGTTAGCAAGAACATCCTCCTAAGCACCTCCTTCCTGCTGTTTGAAGTGTGGGTGCATTGGCTGGAGCCCGGTGGTCGTATTGCGCCATGAGGGACTTGAGAAGAGAGGTCACACACAGTACAGAAACAAGCTCAAAGAATCCAGGGTCCCTGATGTTCATGGAACCACAGTACAGTACTGAGATTTTCTACCTCCAGATTTCTTTTACATGAAAGAAAAAGAGGGTTTTCAGAAACTGTATTATGAGATTCATAATGAAAACGGCAGTCCCCCCTCTCAGTGCTGTCCTGCTCACTGTCCAGAGGGGGCTGCTTTCAGCTCTTAGAATCCTCTGGCATTTGTCTCCATGCTTTTTGTAACATGCTCATACTGCTATTTCTTTATTTTGCAATTAGACATTACCTTAACAGAAAGAATGTCAGATTTCCTCTCTTACACCCTTCCTTATCCCAAATATATGTATTTTTAAAAATTATTTTTCTTAAATTACTTGTTGGTGTTTAAATTATGATTAACTTAATAAAATAAAACAGAGTGGAAATTAGTGCAATGGAAATGGACATATGATAGGAAAAATCAAGGAAACCAAAAACTGATTCTTTCAAAAGTTAAATAAAATTGACATAATGAGCACTGAGTAATGCATAGAATTGCTGAATCACTCTATTGTACACCTGAAACTAACAGGACACTGGAAGTTAAAAACTCAATAAATTAATATGACTAAATGAGCAAGATTCATAGTTGAAACAATTAGTATATATTTTTTAAAAGAAATTTTGATATTCCCAGAATTAATAATCCCACCTACCTTTCTTCCCAATCACTTTTTCTTTGTAGCTATTATTCATTGAACCCCAAACTCCTCCGCTACACGCAGACCCAGGAGGCTAGCTTTCCAGGGATTCCTGTCCTCCACCTGGTTGCTGTCTAAATTTGCTGAATTTGAAGTTTCCTTAAGTCAGAGCGAATTCCGAAGGTCACAGCCTGCTCTAAGTCCTTACCCTCACTCTCCCCAAAACCTGGACTTAAACTCATGGATTGGAAGCGCTGCTTTGATCCAACCACCTAGCCTTTCCTTTGTCAGGTAACCAGAGGTCCTTCCCCATTCTACATCCTTGGGATTCACTGGGTCTTTTTTTCTCCATGTCCCTTTCTAGGGAAGGAACCACCACAAAAGTTTCAGGGAAACGCATTATCAATGAGTATTTCTACACCTCGACATACTTGGGTGCTAAGATCACAGCTGATAATAAAAAATAAAGCAGCCAAGTGTGCTGTTCCTGATGAGAGAATTACCAGCTGGGTCAGAAGCCTGGTACTTGCAGAGGGAGCAAGGAGGGCGGGACCCCATGGGGGTAGCAACTGGGGCATCGGCACAGACTACAACAGAGGCTTGAGCCCCTTTTCAGCAAGTGTACGACATCCATTTTTCATATAATCAGGAACTATTAGACCACCCCAACGGACAAACACTGGTGGCCCTTGGACAAAATTAGAAGCAAAGACATATTCTCTTGGTCAGCAGCATTTCTAAACTTTTGAATGCCTTTAGGTTGGCATTAGCCTTCACCCCACTACCCTCTGTACCCCGTACCTGCCTGGCCCTGGGCGTGTGGCATTGGAGAACTCTAATAATCCAGTCCCTTTAAATTACAGAAGATGGGGGGAAAGCTATCCGAGGAGGGCCAGCTTCAAGTCACGCTGCTAAGCGGCGAAGCAAGGGCGAAGCAACTGCAACAGCCATCCGGATATGCCACTTGGCCGCTCTCACTCAGCCGCGTGTCCTGGCCTGTGCAGGCTGAGTCATCAGTTTGCTCACTAGGAACAGATTAAGAGCAGACTGACTGAGAGTCGCTCGGGCTATTCCCCAGAGGCTGGATCAAACATTCCCAGCTCAAGAAAGGACATCTATAACCTGCAAGTCAAGTGATCAGAACGTCTGAGTGCACCGGCTTCAGTGTCCTGCTAGCAAAGCCGCTGACTTCTTATTTTATTCCCCCATTTTGCAGGCTTCTGGCCAACCCTCTCATTTCATTTCAGCCTAATCTTTTGTCCAGAGTACAGTGCAATCACTTGATTTGATGGCAGCATTTGGTGATGGGTAAGCATCTGAAAGAAAGGAGCTTCTTAGCTGCCCAGTGTCCCCAGGCTAATAAGCCCTAGATGGCGGCCAATGGGCCTTCGTAGATGGAGCCCTCTTGCTGTGTCCCCAGCTGCCACGAGAAGCCTTCCACAGGAGTGGCGGCTTCCACCCCAGAATTAGAAATGCCTCACATCTGCAGCACACCTCCCTCGATTTTCCTTAACTCCTGTTCCTTTGCCTACACCACTCATTTTGACACTAAATAATATTTAGAAAGATTAAATTTATCACCAGTGTGCCTTTCAGATCCCTAACTATATTTTAAGTATCTAAATGGAAAGGGGAAAAAAAAGCACAGATTTTGGAACACGCTCCTGGGGTGCAAATCCTCATTCTGCCACTTCCTGGCTGTGTGACCCGGCCGAGTCCCTGAACCTCTGAGGCCTCGTGTCCTTGTCTGTGGAGCACAGATGGAAGTGCCTACCTCTATGAGCTTTTGGTGGAACCAGCACAGGACCCTGTCGTTTCAGATACCCACCAAGTATTTAATGTTGCCAAATTCTTCACCCAGGTTAAAATACTCAGGATTCATTGTGCAAAGTCATTTTCATGATGTGGCTGGGCCACACAATGTTTAATAATAAAATATCACATTAAAATTGATACTAAATAGGAAGTCCTGATCATTATGTGAAGAAAAGATGGAGAAAATAAAAATACATCTTGCTGGATGGACAATGCATACTGAAATTTCAGATTGGTGGCTGAACTGAAAATAGACACACTGTCCTAGATTTAACTACGCTTAATTTGGCTTTAAGCTATTTCCATTCAAGATTATTTGTAAAATTAAACTGACTGCTAGTTATAAGTGTCACCAAGATTCTAGGAAATAAACACAATAGTAATAGTGTGACGATATAGGTTGACTGCCATGGTTAAACGTACTGGTTGGTTCTGAACACCAAGGGATTCATAGCTATTGTTCTTTTGTTAGAGCTAATGAATTGTCCACTGACAGAATTTTCCTTTCCTCCTCAATTTAACTGTTTAAGGGAGTTTATAATTTCTTTTTACCTCTTTGAAGTGAATCGAAGGCAACAGCAGTGTGGTCTTCTGTTCACCAAGTCTAGAAATAAGATCAGGATGGTCCAGTGACAGCAGCCCAACATCCCATATTGTTCGAGCCATTGCTGAACTTCCCACAGAGCTGGATGAAAGATGTGTGTGGGCACTTCTGTTGGACAAACCACAAGCCAAAGCAAAAATATGCTAACATACATTGAATTTGGACCATGTTCTGAATGTTGTCTGACACCATGAAACATTGCTTCCAGGGAAGTGGGGAAGCTGCTGTGTCAAAGGCAAGGCGAGGTCTCCCCATTTCCCTCTGCAGAGGGAGGAAGGCATTGCTACAAGTGACGAGACGCTTTCTACGAGGGACTACTTTCTCTGTGACAGTGAGCACGGCCGCACAGTGTCCACAGACAGCTGAAGGACACATGGATAAATCCGATGCAGAATTAAGAGAAAGCTGCAGCTCTATCAAGGGAAGTAGAGTGGGGAGAATATCAGGCAGAAAACTATTACTTTAATTTAGGCTCCACTTCCAGTTTTAGCCTCAAACTGTGTGCATCACTCTGGGCATTTTCACATTGGCCACACCCAATACCTTCCCCACTCCCCACAAAAAGACACTGCACCTGGGAAGGCAGTGTTAGATTTCCTTACAAAATCCCTTTTACTCATTTGTTCCTCTTCAGAAGCTGATTAACAGTGTTTAATTTATTTCAGACCAGGAACCAGTTTTTCTTCTGATGTTCGGCGTACCATTCTGATCAACAGAATGTAACTAACAAGCTTAAAGAGCCACTCAATACTGAATCAGCAGCTCATACCATATGCTGTGGGTAAAAACATACTTCCCAAAAAAGCTAAATGCAGAAAGACCAAGGATAGAAGATGCATTTAATACTTAAGAAGTCTAACAGGATGTGCTTAGTATGTGGAACACTGAGATTTTAAGGGGAAAAAGTTATTCTTTAAATATATCTATCCTAAAACATCTTTCTTCTGTTCTGTTACAATTTTTATCTCAAAACAGTATTTTAAGGGAAGAAATAAAATTAATTACAAAAACAACTGCATCTTGGATGAATCCTTAGTGCTAACTTTAAAAAAAATGCAAAAACCATGTATTTTCTCAGAAATGTGGTTATGTGGCCCACAGACTTCATGGTAACAGTATGGTTAAGTTCTAAATCTTGGAAAATAACTATTTGACTTTACTCTGGTAATATCCAAGTTCATGTTTAAGGGAAGAAAACCCAAATCACATTACAATTAAAATTTTTAAATGCAACGGTCTTGTACTTTATATCCACCATTCCAAAAGGAAGGAGACTCACTGAAGGCCTGG
This sequence comes from Mustela erminea, assembly GCF_009829155.1. NCBI lineage: Eukaryota > Metazoa > Chordata > Mammalia > Carnivora > Mustelidae > Mustela > Mustela erminea. Next base: position 68,335,007 of record NC_045620.1, on the reverse strand, counting down.
CTGCTTCATTAGCATATTCATGTAATAAGCCTAGCTTAGGTCTGAAATATCTTGAAGGGCTCCATTATGTGTTTTTCATTTTCAAAAACATCTTACAACTAAACACTAAATCTGAGAGAAATGAAAGCCGCCTGATTCATCAGAGCTTGATAGATTACGTTTTCTTAGCATCAACACCCCCTCCCCGTTTCTTGTAGGGCTAACAACTAAAACTGTGGGCTGATTTCCGTTTTATGCAGGCTTTTGTGTAGCAATCTAAAAACACTCTTTCTCGGCTAAGTAGGGGATGAAATATTTCACTGGAATTTTAAAATTGCTTTTTGAATGATATGACAGTCTTCCACTTGGAAGTGACTAAACGATTTTGTCACCAATAAAAATTTCCACATTTAACTTTTTTCTAAGTTTACATTCTTCCCAAGCTTTTGGTATCCAGAAAAGAAATGATACAGAACTCAGCCTAAACTGTTGATGATGAAAAAGAGCACAGTAAATTAAAATAAGCATTTTTATTAAAGGGCCCATTGGGTCTTAAATTTTCATTTGCTCTCCTAACAAACATAATGGCAGTTTAACAGTAACTATAAAATAGCACCTGCACAACTACCACCCCGGTTGGAAGACAGAATGCTGTAGCACTCTGGAAGCCTCCTAGGGGCCGCCTCCCCTCAGCACCCCAGTCTCCAGAGACAACCTCTCTGCTGACTTCCATATTCCATGTTCTTTAGTCTCATCCCCTATGAATGCACCACCAAACAGTATTTACCTACTATTCAACTACGAATGAGTGGGGAGAAAACTATTATTCCTCTCTCATTCTTTTTGCTTATTGTTCTTAAGATTCCATCCAGGATGTTTTGCACAGCCGTAGTTCATTTCCATAGCTGGGTTGTTTCCAGCTAGGGTCTATCACAAATATTCTTGCATGCTCATCATAGTACAACACATCCAAGCATTTCTAGAGCACGGACTTAGGAGAAACTGCTTGGTCCTATGCGTGTTTTCACCATACTAGATATTCCCACCAGCAGTGTTGTCATGTCACATCCTCACCAACAGTTGGCACTGTCGCACTTTAAATGACTATCCGTCTGGAGGGGAGGGTGGGGTGACCCGGCCTAGTTTTCATTTTCATTTTTCTAAATGGTGATCAAAGACCTTTTCATGCGTATGGACCCTTTAGATTTCTCTTGGGTAAAGTCCCTACCTTTTTTTGAACCAAGTTTTATGGAGATATAATTCATACAATGCACCCACTTCAAGTGTACAACTCAATGGCTTCTGGTATACTCAGGGTGCAACCATCACCAGTTTTAGAACATATTCATTTCAAAAAGAAAGTTCAGCTATCATATCACCACCCTAGTTACCCATTTTCTGCACATCAGCCATGTGCAACTGCTAAACTACTCTTTTTATATTCCGGACTCTCATATTAACGGAATCATATAATACATAAACTCTTATACCTGGCTTTATCACCATGTCCATCCATGCTCATCCAAGTTGTAGCATGTAGTAGTCTTTCATTCCTTTTGTGGCAAAATAATATTCAACTGTATAGGTATCCCGCATTTTGTATGTTCCTTAATTCATCCACTGACCTTGGGGTGCTTCCACTTTTTGGTTATTATGAAGAATCCTGCTATGAATTTTTGTGTGCAAGTTTTTATGTGGATAAGTCTCTCTTGAATATATACCTAAGGGATGGAAATGCTGAGTCATATGGTAACTCTGAGAAAATGCCAGGCTATTTTCTGAAGTGACTATACCAACTACATTTCTCAGTGTATGAGAATTTCAATTCCTCCACATCCAGTAACTTGTTAACCAACTTTTGATTTTAGGTGCTCTAATGGGTGTGAAGTGGTAGCTCACTGTGGTTGTCATTTGCATCTCCCTGATGGTATCCCATATCCTTTCATGTGCTTACTGGCCCTGTGTACATCTTCCTTGGAAAAGGATCTCTTCCGATCCTCTGACTTTTAAATGAATTGTCTTTTTGTTACTGAAATGTATTTACTAAGACTCTTAAAGACCACTTTCTTTGTAACTGCATAGTAGTTCTTTATATATCCTGGTAATAAATCTTTTGGTATCTTATGTATTACCAATATATTCTCCCATTACTGATCTAGTCTTTTCACTTTGTGGTGCCCTTTAATGAAAAGAAACACTTAGTTTCAATATAACTGAGTGGATGGTGTTGTGACTTAGCACATCCTTTCCAAAGCCAAGGCTATCATGAAAATATATTTCCCTGTATTATTTTCTTTAGAACTGCAGAACTAAACATTAAAAGCTTTGCAGTTTATACTGCAAAGTATAAGTATATAAGTTTACAGAGCTTATACATTTAGGTCAAAAATTCACTGGAGTTCATTTTTATATATGGAGCAGGGCTCCAATTTCATTTTGTTCTTATCTGGATACCTCATCATCCCATCACTATTTACTGGAAAGATGGTCCTCCCCACCCATATTCAGCAGGGTTAACCATTCCAACTCTTTCCTGTAAAATAAGAGAAGTAGACTAAATCAGCATTCCCAATCTGAAAGGTTTTATTAGAATGCTGATTTCTAAGTGTCCCCACAGAGGGATGTGGGAGAATGGCACACAGGGTGGAGGATCACACACACTCCAGGTTTATAATAAATTCCTTGGCTAATGTGTATCCAGTCAACCTAGCTCCTGCCAATAAACAGACACTGTGGAAATTATTTAATAAACAGACCAATGGAAATGATTTCCACGGTTCCTTCTAGCTTTAGGAGGCTTTAGTTTTGCAAAGTCTTTGGGTGTAACTTGCTTTTTCCATACCATTTTGCAAGAAACATGTATACAAGTTATATTACAAAGAAATACAATGCATTTCAAATTCCACAAACTACATGACTTTATTTGTAAAATTCAACACACGGCCTACTGCCCATGCCCATTTAAGTATCCCTCAGCTACAGCTCTCATTCTTCGAAAATAAAGATCCTTGACAATGTACTCAAAGTATTACTAAATATTTTATTAAGTTGATATCCCATGGGTCTCAAATTGCCAGCACTATGAAAACAGGGTTAGTATAAAACAATACAAAAGTGTTCTAGACAACAGCTTATCAGTATTCTCTTTACTCCTTTGGTGGGATTTTCTCATGTAGTAACTTTGATTCGTGAAATGATTTCATTTACAAAACTATTATTCTTTGCTACTACCTCAGCTTTCAGCTGTTTTAACTTCATTGTGATGTTTTCTTCCGACATTTCAGTAAAAGGCACTTGCTTCACCTTGGATAAAAACTCCTGAATAATTTTTTCACCTTGCTGAAAGATATATGAATGCTCCATTAGTCTTTAAAATGTCTTTTTAAAAAGTCAAAATAAATTGTAATGAATTGTTTCATTAAATTTCAACCTATAACACACCACCCAATAATCAAAGAACATTCTTTAAATTGTGAGGTGAACTATCCAATATACAGAAAGCCCTTATTTGACTGTATTTCTCCAAAGCAAGTCATTAAAGGATATTTATAAATACATTTTCAGCTGCTAATGAAAAGGGGCTCAATATTTTAGTAGTCCCCCAATCCCTCACCTTTCATTATTGATATATAAACTTAATCTTCTGGGAAAAAAAGAATTCAAGTTTATAAATACTATAAGGCATAAACAGTCACTGAAAATTCAGTACTTAAATATGGACAGAATTTTTAAATTACTATTTTACTGGCCAATCATTGGCATTCTAAAGAGCATGGCCATTACTTGCCATGTGACCATGGGGAAATTACTTAACCCACATTCCTCATTCACAACAAGGGGATGATAGTATTTTCAACATCACAGGGCTCCTGGGAGAACTGGAGAGTGAATGCGTGTGCTTGGAAGTACATAGGACAGTGCCTGGGAAAGGGTAAGTGTTGTGTAAATGTTTATCATCACGTATGAAGCAGAACTAAAAGCCTGCTTTTCATACCGGGAGCTAGTTGGTAGTAAGTACCTTAAGGGTTGACAGGTAGATATCCCAAATGGTAAGGTAAAGAAGATATATTTCTCTATTAAATAACAAGTGCACTCTTTCAAATAAAGACAGATTCTAGACTGAACATCGATAGTTATACATCTCCTTTAAAGTTTTTTTCAAAAAACTTCAGAATTTACTTAGTATTTTTTTTGTACAATGTAATTAATGTTATCAAAAGTAGATGGTTTCTGCTATTTAGAAATTAGGGATTACATAAAAGAGCCTACCTAACCCCAGACCACCAACAGCTGTGGTGCTGATAATAACACTCTACCGCAACCTCCCTAACTTAAACTAGTAACAAGATATAACACATTTCTCCTGCCTATCTGGGGACAAAAGACAAAACTATACCTTTAAAGCTTAAAAATCATACACGATCATCTATTATGATCAACCATTATCTATCCTTCAAGTAAAAAACTCACTGGTAAAAGCTAAAATCATGACAAGAAGTAAATGCTGCTGGAGCCCAGCAGTGAATTAATTTTATTTTCATTATTGCAGAGAATTACCCCTCTACTTTTAAAAAAAATATGTTGAGCATAAGCTGTACCTTTCTGTACATCTAAATTTCATTCATCACTCAGAGAAGGCCTAACTTAAGATATACTTCTCCCATGAGAAGTGAAACATCCTGCCCAAAAAGAGCTGTCCAGAGTAAACATGTCATATACTGTATGATTTTCCTTAACATGTTCTGTAATATCTTCCCAACCAGATTCTAGACAAATGGAACGCAGGAACTGTTTCTTTCTTATTCCCTTAACTAAGCAATTAACTGAGTAAATATACCATTAACTGACTTGACCTATCTGTTTATGAAGTAATCAAAAAAGTGCCTGGACATCTGTAACTCCTTTGAATTACTTTAAACCTAGACTAACATTCCTGTCCTCCTACGTTTTAAATGTGGTACTTACATGCTCTCTTTTTGTCAGAAATCAAAATGATACAGATGAAGTCTTTGCCATGCAAAGAAATCAAAGTGAAAGGCAACAATGAATGATCAAGTAAGTATTAACATCACTTGGGACCTGATGGATCTAACACAGGGTTAAATAATTACAAACACAATGACAAACCTCTCTTTCCAGATAGCACCTCTTTGCTGCTGGTTCCGTATCATCATATCCTTGTGATTCTCCAATATTCTGAAACTCCTCTAGTTCCAGAGCTTTCTGTCTAGCACACTCTATTACATGCCTAGGGAAATTTGCAAGCTCTGCAACGTGAATCCCAAAACTTTGATCACAGACACCTAGAAAAAATTTGGGAGTTGTGAGGAGCAGACAGAAAGAGAAAACAACCGATGTAAATAGAACTTATCCATCTCACTTTGTCATTTGGAAACTTAATTTTGTATTTCAAATACATTAGCCAAATGTTTCAGAGTAACTTAGATGAAGGAATTTTAACTAAGTCTTTAGTGGAAAGTAATGCACACAGTGTTTTATCTTAACCTTGACAAATGCAGTGGGAAAAATAAAAATATCAAAAAAAAAAAAAAAAGATTGATAGTGATTCCTCAGAGGTCTGGACAAATATCAGAATCTGAAGAAAAATTAACTCAACTGTCCCTCTAACGTTTTCCCATTTCATAAGGGAGGAATTAAATAAAGTATGAAGAAAAAACCAAGATAAATGTGTGTCACTAATAAAGAGCATTTAACTCAAAATATATGGCTTATTACTGAATGGTCCATTCTCTAGATCTGCCTACATCATTTTCTAGATAGACTTCAGGAAATTGGCTTGATAAATAAATTTACAATACTGGTCTTAGAAAAGTTACGTACCATTCTTACGTAATCTTTCTTTTTTTTTTTTTTTTTTTAAGATTTTATTTATGACAGAGAGAGACAGCAAGAAGGAACACAAGCACAGAGGAACTGGAGAGGGAAAAGCAGGCTCCCCGCTAAGCAGGGGGCCCAATATGGGGCTTAATCCCAGGACCCTGGGATCATGACCTGAGCCGAAGGCAGATGCTTAACAACTGAGCCACCCAGGCACCCCCCATTCTTACATAATCTTATTCTTATTCTGAACTACTGCAAACACATGACAATGTAATTTTGGACCCAAATTATTAGTAAATTTTATAGACTAAGGTAGCTTATCTTCATCCCTGTTTGCAGAAAATGGAATTATAACATTCCTTCCAGATGTTTAATACAAGTGATGCTTACAGAGTTATCATGGAGCTTCCACTTTTGCCTCAACTATGTATCAACTGTAAAAATTTTTTTGGCCTAGTTATAAAGCCCATGCATTCTGGGGCTGGATACTCCACACAACTAAGAGAGACAAACAAAAACAAAACAGAAGCAAACGTCTGATAAACAGCCATAGTGATGCAGAGACATACCACTATTTTCTCCTCGGGTTAACTGGTCTTTCAAAACTCTGAACCCAGGGGAGCCTGGGTGGCTCAGTTGGTTAAGAGTCTGACTTTGGCTCAGGTCATGATCCCGGGGTCCTGGATCAAGCCCCTCACTGGGCTCCCTGCTCATTGAGGAGTCTGCTTCTCCCTCTTCCTGCTGCTTGTGCTCTCTCTCACTCCCTCTGTGTCAAATTAAAAATAAAATTTTAAGCCACCTGGGTGGCTCAGCTGATTAAGCATCCAACCCTTGGTTTCGGCTCAGGTCATGATGGGGCAGGTGGGGCTGTGAGGTGGAGCCTCACAGCATGCTTCAGGCTCAGGGGGGAGTCTGCCTGAAGATTCTCTCCCTCTGGGGCACCTGAGTGGCTCAGTGGGTTAAAGCCTGTCTTCGGCTCAGGTCTCGGTCCCAGGGTCCTGGGATCAAGCCACGCATCTGGCTCTCTGCTCAGCAGGGAGCCTGCTTCCCTCTCTCTGCCTGCCTCTCTTCCTACTTGTGATCTCTGTCTGTCAGATAAATAAATTAAATCTTAAAAAAAAAAAAAAAAATTCTCTCCCTCTGCCCCTCCCCACCCTCTTGCATGCTCATGCTCGGTCTCTCTAATAAATAAATTAAATTCTCAACCCATTTATCATACAAAACACAAAACAAAAAGCAAAACTTCAACTTCATGCTAAATGCCAGGTCCAACTAAAAGTATCTGTACCTTATTTTATTTTTTATTGTTTTATTTATTTGACAGAGAGAAAACAGGAAAGCTCAAGCAGGGTGAGCGGCCCTAAAAGTATCAACAATAATGTGAACAGAGTAAGTCAAAGGATTCCCACTGAAGCATAAGAACAAAGGATAAAAGAACCAAAAATATTTTTGTACTTGTATCAACCAACTGATGCAGTAAAAATGTGTTCTTGGAAAATCAGATAGCTATCTGAAAAAGCTATTCCAATGACTGGTGAAACGCTTAGGCAGCAAAAACTTTACAGCACATTAATCTCATCAACTTGGTAAATCTCATTAGCTGCCAGACCCACAAAATGACACTTTTCTGAAAGGACAGAATGCCTACAAGTCATTCCCTATGTGAGAACTACTAACAATTTCAGGATCTGTGGAAACCCCATCTTTAAATGAACCTGTTTGTGGGGCGACTGGGTAGCTCAGTGGGTTAAAGCCTCTGCCTTTGGCTCATAAAACCTTTAAAAAAATAAATAAATGAACCTGTTTGTGTAATACACCATTAATATTCCAATGAAGTAATTATAATAAATGGTTCCTTTAACAGTAATAGCGCCCTAGAACTTCAAAGCTTATTATTGTCACTATCTACTTTGACAAGAAATCAGGCTGCCATGGAGGTATAAAACCTTCTGTGGTAATGTTGAAGAGTATGGGTTATTCTTTGTATAACTGTCATCCTACTGTGAGACACAGAAATATAACGCACCTTGTCCTTGTACCCAGATTATGGATTAAGGACGCCTGGGAGTGGGTTAAGCTTCTTCCTTTGGCTCAGGTCATGATCCCAGGGTCCTGGGATCAAGGCCAGCATCCGGCTCTCTGCTCAGCAGGGAGCCTGCTTCCCCCACCGTCCCCACTCCCACCCTACCGTCTGCCTTTCTGCCTACTTGTGATCCCTGTCAAATGAGTAAAATCAATCTTAAAAAAAATTTTTTTTAATTAAAAAAAAAGTAAATGTGTTCTGACAAACATGAATAATTCACTCAGAATGAGGCAATGATTCATGAGGTCATGGGTGGGAATTTCCCACTGCCACACCTGAATTTACAGTATACCAGTGGTATACACTCACCTTTCTTCACCTGATAAAGCATAGTTAAGGTTTCTTCAGTAGTTAGTGCTGTGACATGTAGATTATTAACAGTTGGTATGTGATTGGCCAAGGCAGTAAGTTCATGAAAATGTGTTGCAAACATGCAAAAAGCACCAATCTTTGTCGCAATGTACTCTGATATAGCCCACGCTAATCCAAATCCATCATATGTAGAGGTTCCTCTTCCCAATTCATCTATGATTATTAAAGAATCTTTGGTTGCAGACCTGAAACACACAATTACATGAAAATCGCCCATGATATAATATGTGACAATGAAAAAAAACGAAATTAAGACAATACAATAGGAAAAATGTGCCACAAAACCCAGATTATCTTCATATATAAAAAATTCAATAGTCATTTAAAAGAAGAAAATGGGCATGGTCATAAACAAGTGATGGAGAAATATTTTTTGCAAAAATTACCAATCTCACAAATAATAATAAAAGAATTTCGAATCGGGACGCCTGGGTGGCTCAGTTGGTTAAGCAGCTGCCTTCGGCTCAGGTCATGATCCCGGCGTCCTGGGATTGAGTCCCACATCAGGCTCCTTGCTCCGCGGGGAGCCTGCTTCTCCCTCTGACTATGCCTGCCACTCTGTCTGCCTGTGCTCACTCTCGCTCGCTCTCTCTGACTAAATAAATAAAATCTTTAAAAAAACAAAACAAAAAAAAATTTAAAAAAAATTAAAAAAAAAAAAAAAAAAAAGAATTTCGAATCATCTATCATTCATTTATTGCCAATCAAACCAGCCCAGACTTTACGAATACCGCATGAAGACAGGTCAAGGGTGTCATGTTAAGGACATGCAGCTGGTGGTCATGTAAACAGGCACGCTGGCTGCAGCCCTACCAATCAGATATTAGCATTCTTCCTTTTCTCTTCTTTAAGCGAATGTAAGGAGGGGAATTTTTTTTTTCCTCAATTAGAGAATGCAATAGTACTTTTTTTTTTTAAGTGGCTCCACACCCAGCATGGAGCCCAGTATGGGGCTTGAACTCATGACTGTTAAGTCAAGACATGAGCTGAGATCAAGAGTTGCATATTTATCTGACTGAGCCATCCAGGAGCCCCAAGAATGCAACAGTTCTTCATGTGCATATCATTCATTTATTTTCCTGTGAATTTCCACTGACATCTTTTGCTTATTTCTTTAAGTTATAAATATTAGCTTGCTGACAAATTACTATACCAACTCTTTGTACTGTTTCTGTACTTCCCCACAAATAATGAGCAGTAATTTACTAGGGATCTACTATATGTGATGTGCTTTAGAAGACACCAAGAAATGAAAGGCATAGCTTCTCTGCCTTTAAAGAAGCACCTTAAAAGTGAAATAAGGAAAAGAGATTTCAGTAACCTCTAAAATAAAAAAACAAATATATTACAGGCATGTCAAAGAGTTCAAAGAAATACCCATGACCTGAAGCTTAATTGACAAGAGAAGTCATCAGAGAAGTAGAATTTCTGTCACTAAGACCTTTAAAGACTGGAAAGGACATGGGTAAACATTCCAGATATTGTGAACAGTTTAAACAAGAACATGGCAGTGGTGGGGGTTATAAGGTGAAAAACTACCAGAAACCTTAAGACAAATGAAAAATCAAAGTTTTCCTCGACTATTATGAATTACTCTTTTAGGACAATATGAAGTGTATAAAGTTCACAAGAAAACTATTAAACTGCATCTGGAACTATTAAACTGATGTTTTATATATGAATCTCTAAATGTACTTTACAGGACAGGGATATTCATTTCCATTTTGAGGGGACTGGGAAAATCACTCACCTGAGAATAGAAGCAGTTTCTAGCATTTCAGCCATGAATGTGGAGACTCCTTTCAACTGACTGTCGCCAGCCCCTACGCGAGCCAGGATGCAGTCCACAATGGATATTTCCGCTGACTCACATGGCACAAAACACCCAATCTGGGCCATGAGAACTACTACCCCAGTTTGGCGAATATAAGTGGATTTACCTCCCATATTGGGGCCTTTAAAATAAATTACATCAAAAAGCAAGATTATTAATTTATTCCTGCCACTAATCGCACATTTGTGACTAATCACCTGGTTGCATGGATATGGCATAGAAGCAGCAGAACCATCAACTGCCAGAGTAATGCTCTTTTTCCTTCACAAACTTACACTGCACTCTTCATTGAGAGGACTATGAAAAATATACCTTACCTGTAATTTGCCTATAAGAACTACAGATTTTCCCAAAGCTCATACAGCTGCCGGCAGGGTAATTTTACGTCATCCAAAAAAACAGTACACACCTAACTGATTAACTAAACACTGTAAATCATTAATAAATGAGGCTATTAGTGAATGAGTTAGTATGGTCTAATCCTTCAAATCACTTAAACTCCATACTAAAGCCCTAAGACACAACCTTACTTAACGCTGCTATGAACAACATGAAAATCCATTTGGGGAACTAGAATATTATCAGTTTCCCAAATACATTTGCCCAAAGAGTACCCCCTCCATTTTTGTTGTCTAGAATCTGGTTAACATCTAAAAATACTTCAGCTTGAGACATGCTGCATTAGTCTATGAGCAAACTTTTTTCAAATTTCACAGAAATACAGTCCCATGTCTTTAAAAGAATTGCTACCCTAAGCTGAGGTCATTCCAGCAATCAGTTTTGCTTCACCTTCAATGACCTCACTATTGAAAGGTCTGGCTCAAAGGTAGGCTTTGAGGTTGAAGGGATGTTCACTTTTAAACGCACGAAACCTTTGGAACAGAAGTTTCATGTAAAGATGACATTTGCTCCTTAAGGCCTCCCCCTCCTTCTAAATCTTCCCTCTAACCCAAAAGTGAACATATCAGTAACTAGGATGAATAACTCGTTCTTTTTATAACATCAAGAACTAGGATTTTCTTTATCAGTTTTAAGTAATTCCACTCCAACATAAAAAAATGGAATCATTACCCCCCAAAAAGCCCATAAATTACCATAAATTAGGTGGGTTTTTTTGTTTTGTTTTGTTTTTTTTACCAGTAATGATGTGGAACATCTGTTTATCTTTTTCAAAGTGAACATCATTAGGTATAAATGCAACTTCATCCTGAACTTCAACACAAGCATGTCTGGACGCTTTCAGTGTAATTCTTCCTTGTCCTTTTTCCAAAATGACCGGACGTACATAGGGAACAGGTGCTCCATTTGACACGTGAGCAAAGCTGACAACAGCATCTAGCTGAGCTAACACATCATTGAGTGTTTGCATTGGTTCTACGTATCCTGTATAAAAACAGAAAATGTGCCAAGGAATACTGAACAAAGAAAATACATATAAGCAGTTATAGAAATAAATTTAACTTCCCTATTTGGGAATTTAAAATCCATTTTCTAATTTATTACTTTTCAAAAAATTAACAGAAGTTTGCCATAACACCTAAAGCCTTACCAGAAAGTTAAAATGTATTACATCTTCCTCTACTATGAATAGATTTCAAAAACAGAAAGAGTATGATGTCCTCTCTTACCAAAATTCATAAAAACAGAAAACACACAGCTGCTTATCAGAAGATACATGTAAACACCAGGTTGTAATAAAATAATGTCACTATCAAGGCCTGTGCCTGTATAAACCTGACCATACGAGTTGTTTACTTGAGCTTTTTTTCCCCCCAATCAGTACCACATGCAGTTTAATTTTAGCAAAATTTAGATGCATAATTGTCACTTAAAATACTTCCAGTGAGATTCTACTCTTCTAGAACATTAAAACTAAAAGCTATTATGTATACTAAAAAGCCCCTGATATGTGGCAGGCAATTCAGTCAAAATTTATAGAATAGATTCTAAAATTTTAATAGCTTAGAGGGGTTAGTGAAACATCCCATATGTTATGAAGAACTATCACACAGGCATCAATGTGTCAAAAGCTTTAAAGGACATTCATGAGAATACTGTATTATTTTAGAAAAAAAAGTTAGAAGAGTTTAATCAAATGGCAGCAAACAGGATTCATTTTTGATTCCCCTGCTCCCCATAAAAGTGATATAATGTTTTACAAATAAAAATTAACTTATGAATGGCTGAATACAAGTAATTCTCTTACTGTTTCACCACTTCCAATTTATTCCTGTTTTATCTAACAGGTATTCTTTTTAAAAGAAAAAAAAAAAAAGGAAAAGAATGGTTCACATAACCCTTTCATGTAGGAACAAGAATCTGCAAGAATTACTTAAACATTAACAGAGTACTTAACTGTAACTACTTTAAAAAAGGAAAACTGAAGCCTCTTAAGGTATTTCTTATCACCTGGCTCTTAACAGCATCACCTATTCTGGTTTAATAGCAAGATAAAGAACCACAGAAATGACCCATTATATTTTTAAATACAGATAACGTGTATATTAGACCAAGAAAAGGTTTCATTTAAATTCAAGGTAACTCTAGGGGCATCTGGGTGGCTCAGTCGGTTATGTTATGCTCCGATCATCTGGCTCAGGTCATGATCCTGGGGTCTTAGGGCAGGGCCCCACACTGGGCTCCCTGCTCAGTGGGGAGTCTGCTCCCTCTCTCTCAGCCCCTCTTCCCTGCTTGTCCTCTATTATTCTCGCTCCAAATAAACAAATAAAACTAAAATAAATAAATAAATAAACGAATAAAGTCAAGGTAACTCTAAATACAAAACACCCTCCATTTAAATGTTTGAAGCTAGCACCTTTTTTAACCTAGAAGATGCTTGATGAATCTGAGTTGATACTATTTCTTTTTGAGGAAGACTCCCAGTTTGAATATATAGTATTTACAGGGTCCTTAAAAATGCAATCCAGGCATTTTCAACTATAGTTATCTGATACCACCAAGCAAAAAACAGAATATTTACAAAACTCATTCACCTCAACACTAATACATAAAGTGTATTAAAACCCTTTTGGGGTGCCTGAATGGCTCAGCTGAGCATCAGATGAGCGCCTGCCTTTGGCTTGGGTCAAGATCTCAGGGTCCTGGGATGGAGCCCCCCATCAGGCTCCCTGCTCAGTGGAGAGTCTGCTTCTCCCTCTCCCTATCCCACTCACGTTCTCACAAATAAATAAAATTAAAAAAAAAAAAAACAAAAAAACACCAACCTTTAAATTTTATGTTTATTTTACTATAAAATTCGTAATAGTAAAATTATTAATTCACAGAATTATACAAGCACATAGTTTTTAAATGCATGAATACCTTGGAAATGAGGACATCCTCCTACTTACTCACAATACACACCCCAAGAAATAGGATACCAATATTATGTTATGTCTTATCAAATTTCACCAATTTGTCCTGAGTGTCCCTGATAGCTCTCTCCCACCCCCAACTCCTAGACCTGGATCCATTCAGGACCATCTGCTGATCTGCTCGTTGTGTCCCTTAAGTCTCCTATAATCTAGAACAGATCACGGCCATTCCGTTTTTACTACCATGACACAGACATTTTTAAAGAGTACAAGCCTTAAAAAGAATGTCCCACAATCTAAATTTATCTCCCTTTCCTTTCTTGTTAACAATCAGGTTAAACATTTTTGTCAAGAATACCACATGGACAATACTGTGTTCTTCCCTCTACATCACATCAAGATACACATAAAAGTCATTTGTTCTATTACTGATTATGCCAACTTTGATCACTTGGTTGAGTAGTTCGTTGGTGTATTTTTGGAAGGCACAATAAAAGTTATAGTCAAGGGGCGCCTGGGCTCAGGGGGTTAAAGCCTCTGCCTTTGGCTCAGGTCATGATCCCAGGGTCCTGGGATTGAGTCCCGCATGGGGCTCTCTGCTCAGCAGGGAGCCTGCTTCCTCCTCTCTCTCTGCCTGCCTCTCTGCCTCCTTGTGATCTCTGTCTGTCAAATAAATAAGTAAATAAAATCTTTAAAAAAAAAAAAAAAAGTTATAGTCAATATACAAGTGATGACAGGCAAAACCTTCCAGTTTAACACATCAGCCCCACCTTGTGCTAAACATACATTCATTCTGTGTCAAGGGCAACACCACAGTGTTAAGCGATGCAATCAGTGTCCTCCACTCAAACAGTGTCCTCCAGAAGGAAGTCTAAAAATCTACAAAATGGCATATACAACTCGAAAAGGCTTGCTTCATGTATCATGTATCACTTCCTATTTGTTTTTTAGTGATATTTATTTCCAAAACTTAGAGCATGAGCCCCAAAATAATCTAAAATTATTAGTGCCTTCAGTCCTTGGTGTTTCTTTTCCTTGTTACAACTACAATAAATTTTGTGCTTTTATACGGGTCTGTTTCTCAGGGTATTCCCACTCAGCCTGCACTAGCTTATCTTTCTGTGTAAGAGTTATTTCCAGTTACTCTTCCCACCGCAATACCACACACATTATTTTATAGGTAGCCTAACATAATAAACAGTGTGTTAACATCTTTTTTTTAAAAAACCACTCTTGAAACATACCGGTATCTTTTCTATTACTAAAAACCAGGTTATATTAATAACATTTGATGCACTGGTTCTGTTAATTTACCTGAAGAAATATTGACAATTTCTTTAACAATGGCATCCTGGGCTTCCTCGTACTCAGTTTTATTTTTGGTATACTCTTCATTGAGAGAAGTCAGTTTACTGCAAGTCAAGATAATCACATTATTAAAAATATCAAAACATCTACTGAAGTAATATGTTCTACATAAAATATATCCAGAGTATCTATCTTATAAAGCACCAAAACAATAATTAAAGTGAAAATGTGAGTAGAAAATGGGCAACTCATTAGGGGCAGATGTGGATGGAATTCAGTGTATTAACATTTATGCTGTCTGAAAGAGCCTATTGGCACCAATTCTTGCTGTAACATTTATTCCCAAGTATTGATCTGACCTTTTCTAAAATATTTAAATGGAATTAAGTCTTCATTCTCATTTCAGATAGAGACCATCTTACCCCCCACTTTTTTTTTTTTTAAAGATTTTATTTGTCAGAAAGACAGAGAGAGAGAACAAGCAGAGGGAATGGCAGGCAAAGGGAGAAGCAGGCTCCCCGTTGAGCAGAGAGTCCAATGGAGGGCCCAATCCCAGGACCCTGGGATCATGACCCAAGCCAAAGGCAGATGCTTAACCAATGGAGCCACCCAGGGGTCCCCATCCCCCCTTTCCAAATTTATACACACACCACAGTTTCTCTCGTTATTGTAGTATATAGCTGCTTTTGATACTGAAGGCTGTCGAAGTAAGAAAATGTTTTGAAAACCAAATCTTACTGAGTAAAGAAAAAAATGAAAACTATAGGTTGAAATAAAAAATGAGGAGGGGGGCACCTGGGTGGCTCAGTGGGTTGGGCCTCTGCCTTCGGCTTGGGTCATGATCTCAGGGTCCTGGGATCGAGGCCCGCATCGGGCTTCTCTGCTCAGTGGGGAGCTTGCTCCCCCGCCCCCCGCCTGCCTCTCTACCTACTTGTGATCTCTGTCAAATAAATAAATAAAATCTTTAAAAAAAAATGAGGAAGGATAAGAATAAAGTAAAGGAAAAATATTCACGGATTCCAAGGGAAGGGAATGAAATAAAAAATAAAAAGACAAGATGGGGGCATAGAGAAGAGATGCATTCATTATATAGGGGAAGGCACTGACCAAGGCAACAACTGTAAACTTAATGGATTGGCTGATGGCATAACACATATATTACAGCTCAGGAACAGTGCATGGGCAAGCAGCAGAAGCAGAAGCAGCAGCAAGGACTACTAGCAAACAGGCAAAAAGAAGGAATTAAAGGAAGTCAAGCAAGAGACAAAGACATTGTAAAAATGAGACCACAGTGTGAGGAAAGAGCTAACAAGAGATGAAAGTCGATGGGAGGGGACCAGACCCTGCAGGTTACAATAAAGACTGCAGACTTTTCTGGATGACAGACACCGGCAGTTTTAAAGAAGGAAAATTTTACGATCAAAGAATCAGATACATAGCAAGGATTCAATTTGCAGACAAAAATGAATTAATAAATGAATCTTCTTCAACTTTTAGATTAAATGTGGTCATTCAGCTCAATCTCATTTACTTATACCTAACCCATGATGCTTCAAAGATGGTTATAATACCCTAAAAGTTCTGTTTCAGCTAAGCCATTACTGAATATAGTTTGAACAGGGATATAGTTTGCTAGAAAGACAACTACTACTAAGTTGGGCAATAGGAGATCTAGCTATGAGTATCAAATGTTACTAGTTATGTAATCCTGGGGAAGGGGGAGTTTCAGCCTCTTCATCTAAATAATGAGAAATAAACCTATTTATCTCAGAATTGTTACGAAAAACAAAGCAAACATTGTTTTCATTCGTGGGGGGTCTGAACACCTAGAAATTAATGACTGCACATAATAAACAAAATACTCGCTGAATAAATGGATAAAAGGGGATCATATACACAAAACTACCAGTAAAGTACTGGGTATATTCAGGATGGGTGGATGTAAGGCCTCCCATAAATTCTAACAGAGTACAGAAGGAAAAAGATTAATGTCCTCACCCCACATCATAGAACATTATTTCAAAATAATTCTTCTTTCACCTATAAATAATTTATTTAAGAAACTTTCTAACATCAGTGAAGGAAAAGAAAAGCTTGTAAAATCTTTTTCAATATGAAACAGGATTTTGAAAAAGCAATAATCTAGTAAGTGGCCTCACTAAAGCTGGTAGGCATCTCCCTATCCTAATTTATATATCCAACTGATATATCAAAATTTTTTAAATTGATAAATGGTACCAAAGCCTTCTTAGAAAAAGCAAATGTGAAAATAATTATAAACCAGAGATATGATGGGGAACTAATGTTAATAGATATGGAAATGTAATATAAACTAATATAATCTCATATTGACAAAAGAATGGTGAGACACATACGTGAAAAAAATCTTTTTTATATATTTTTAAAGGGTTTTATTTATATTTGATAGAAAGAAAGCACACACAAGCAAGGGGAGTGGCAGGCAGAGGGAGAAGCAGGCTCCCCACTGAACAAGGAGCTCGACGCAGGACTTGATCCCAGCACCCTGGGATCATGACCTGAGCCGAACGCAGACACTTAGCCAACTGGGCTCCCAGGTGCCTAAGAACAATCTTTCTTTTTAATTTTTTAAAAAATTTATTTGAGAGAGTGAGTGGGGAGGGGAAGAGGAGGAGAGAGAGAGAATATCAAGCAGACTCCCTGCTGAGTGGGAATCCTGACTGGGGGCTTGATCTCATGACCCTGGGATCATGATCTTGATTTTCAGATCATGATCCCAAAATCAAGAGCAAGACACTCATCCCCTCAGTCACTCAGGCACCTGGTGAAAGAACAGGTTTTTGTTTTTTTAAGATGAGAGACAGACAGTAAGCAGGAGAAAGCACAAGCTGCAGAAGTGGCAGAGAGAGAGGCAGAAGCAGACTCCCTGCTGAACAGACAGAGCCTGACTCAATCCCAGGATCCCATGATCATGAAATGAGTAGAAGGCAGCTGCTTAACCGACTGAGCCACCCAAGTGCCCCATGAAAGAACAATCTTAAAAACAGACTGAAAGGGGGCACCTGGATGGTTCAGTCTGTTAAGCGTCTGCCTTCAGGTCAGGTCCTTGGATCCCAGGATCCTGGGATCAAGGTCCCGTGTCAGGCTCCCTGCTTAATGGGGAGCCTGCTTCTTCCTCTCCACACTCCCCCCGCTGTTTGTGCTCTTAAATAAATAAAACCTATAAAGATAAAACAAACAAACAAATAAAAAAAGACCCAAACTGTCCCTTCAGTCAATGACGAAAAGAGGAGTTATTTATAACAAGGTGTGTTGGAACATGTGATGAGGCTCTTAGAAGAAAATAAAGTTTCATTCTCACCTGATACCTCCTATCAATAAGTAAGGTAAAACTTCCTTAACATAAAACATTCATGTCTCATCAGAGAATCATTTAGTTCCATGGACCTACTGAAGGTTTAACAAAATAATGTAGGCATACAAACCTGTTGGTAAATTTAACACCATTCTTCTGAATGTCCACCGTACTGAAGTTTTTATTATTACGAAGGACTTTTTCTTCCTTACATGTTACACGAAAGTAATAACCAAACTGTGCATTGGAATCCAATTTAATCTGTTTGCCAGGATCCAAACCTTCATTATATGGAAATAAAGACAAAGCATGTCATGGATGTCTACAGCCATCTTTCAATGTAAATGTTTAAAATAATTAACTCTTACTATAAGACAGTACAGTGGAAATTACTATGATGACCTAACGGGGAACTATTCAAACTTTACTTCACTTAAAAACTACATGAACGAAGGCTATCTATAAAATCCTTGAACTCTGTATTAATGGTAGCTTCTGACGTGCAAGTGTTTTCTGGATACGGCCATCCCAAGGCTACAGAGCACCACAGTAGGCTATGTCCAGAGCGTTCACACCATACGGCCCCTAACCCTGAGGAGCTCTGCACCACGGCTCTTTACTTCACTGAAGCATTTCTCTGGAGCTAACACAGAGTAGGATTAAAATAAACACACTTTCCAAACAAAAACTTAAGTCTCTCACAATGGAACTCTGTAAAACAAGGACACACAGTTTCTGTTAAATGTAGGAAATTTCACAAAATGAGCAATGATCGATCACCTGGATTTTATTCACCTAAGATTTTTGAGTTTTTCTAAGTCTATCCCCACCCTCTCATTCATCAATGTGATCTTTAGAGTACAAATCAGAAGAGAGAGACCATATTTACAAATTTAATTGCTAAAGCATGGCTATCAAATATTAGTAGTAGCCAGCAACTAAAGACAGACTTCTCTGGGCTAAGGAGAGAAGAGATCATAGAAAAAACGTAGAAAGAGTTATGAAATGAGAAGAGTAAAGAAAGGCAAAGATTCTTTACCTGGTTAGTCCATATATGGATTCTCCATGGTAACTATCTGCAAAATTTTTTGTATATGTAGGTATGGACATATTTCTGGGAAGAGGATTCATCAGATTCTCCAGAAATTTATTAAGAATTACTGCCTAAGGGTTCTACTAATATGCTAAGCTATATTTATTCATTCAACATACGTATGAGAGATGCTCAAACAAAAAGGTTCATAAATTCAGAACAAATTAGTGTGAATAATGTGAGACTAACTGGGGAATTAATAATCTAGTATGGGGAACTTGGGCTGCTCAGTTGGTTAAACATCAGACTCTGGATTTTGGCTCAAGTCATGATCTCAGGGTCCTGAGATCAAGCCCCATCCTAGGCTCTACACTGGGTGAGAAGGAGCCTGCTTAAGATTCTCTCTCTCCTGGGGCGCCTGGGTGGCTCAGTGGGTTAAGGACTCTGCCTTCGGCTCGGGTCGTGGTCTCCGCGTCCTGGGATCAAGCCCCACATCGGGCTCTTTGCTCCGCAGGGAGCCTGCTTTCCCTCTCTCTCCCTGCTTCTCTGCCTACTTGTGATCTCTTGTTCTCTGTTAAATAAATAAATTAATTAAATATTTAAAAAAAAAAAAAAAAAGATTTTCTCTCTCCTTCTCCCTCTTTCCCTCCCTGAAGTTCCACATGCGTTCTCTCTCTCAAAACAAAACAAAAACTGGTATGGAAGGCAGACATTTAAAAAAAGCTGATGTTACTGACACGCTTGCGAATACCAAAGCCAAATCAATGAACTAGTAGAATGACAGTTACAGAGGAAGTGATGTTTAATACAGATCCTATTTCAAGGAAATGATGCAAGGGCCTCTTGGTTGATTTGTCTGGCAGGAATGTGGGATTATCCTGGGGTTGGAAAGTTCTTGAGAGACAAACCTCTCACTAGGTGAGGCTCTAAATGCAAAGCATCCTGTATCTCAACTTCTAAGTATCTATAATTTTATTCTGTTGAAGGCAGGCCTGGCACTTTAAGCAAGAAGTGGCATGATCCACTATGTCTTCTAGGCAAGTAATTCTGGCACAAGTGGGGACACTATATAGACAAAAGAATTATTCAAACCACCAATGAGGCCTTCTTACCTAGATCTCTCGCTGCACTTACTAATGTTGACTGTATCTTCTTTTCCAAGTCATCCATTATTTCTCTTAATTCACTCAGATTGGGATCAAATGAAGGTTTCACAAGGAATTCATGGTTTTCCACCTACAGACAGAACAAAGAATAGCTAAATTTTACAAATGATGTGTAAAGATGGAATAACATTATGTTTTCTTTTCCCTCATTTTGTGTTTTCTTTTCCTTCATTTAAATTTCACTTGTATTTTGAGTTAAACTTATGTTTTAACTTATTCTGCCACTAAGGAGTTCCCATTTATTAGATGCAAAATTCTGTTTATAAGGAGCTTAGAGCTCTAGACACCCAAAAATTACTTAGATGAAAAAGATGCAGAGCTTATGTCACTAGTAGTATTCAGTATTTTTATTTACATTTCCCCCTAAACAATGTTTAATATGTTCTTCCTGAACATTACTAAAGAATGTTCAATGTTCATAGCCTATAACAGAATGTGTAGTTTTTACCTAAACCAAGGATCCATCTTAGGAACCTCAAAATTAAAATTAATTAATTAATTAATTAATTAAAAAGCTACAGAATTTCATTTATTCAAACTGAAAGTTGATCAAAATCTTTCAGGATAGTGGTGGGGGGCGCCTGGTTAGTTCAGTCATTTGAGTGTATGACTCCTGATTTCGGCTCAGGTCACGATCGCAGGATCCTGGGATCAAGCCTGGCGTTAGGGTCCGTGCTCACAATGAAGTCTGCTTGGGATTCTCTCTCTCCACCTCCGTCTGCCCCTCCTCCTGTTCCTGCTCTCTGGCTTGTTCTAAAATAAATAAAATCTTAAAAAATAATCTCTCTTAAAGGCTTTATTTCCCTAAATTCTTCTAAGAGTCATCAAAAAATCATAATGAAAGATTTCATTTACAATGGCAAATGTACACACAAAATATTTAGATATTTAGAATATCTTTTTTTTTAAAGATTTTATTTCTTTATTTGAGAGAGAGACACACACACACACACAGAGCTTGAGCAGGGGAGAGGAGGCAGAGGAAGAGGGAGAGGGATAAGCAGACTCCCTGCTCAGCGGGGATCCTAATGCAGGGCTCCATTCCAGAACCCTGGGATCATGACCTGGGCCGAAAGGAGACGCTTAACTGGCTGAGCCATCCAGATGCCCCTAGAAACAAAGTCTCAACTATTTAGGACTTTGTTTTTTCAAGACAGATAGATTATTTATTCATTTGACAGAGAGAGAGAGAGAGAGCGTGAGTGCGAGTGCACAGGCAGGCAGAGTGGCAGACAGAGGGAGAGGGAGAAGCAGGCTCCCCGCCGAACAAGGAATCTGGTATGGAACTCGATCCCAGGACCCCAGGATCATGACCTCAGCTGAAGGCAGACACTTAATCGACTGAGTCATCCAGGTACCCCAACTACTTAGGAATTTTATTTTATTTATTTATTTTTTTTAAAAAAAATAACTGCTTACTGCAATATTGAAAACAACTGGTAAGCAAAAAGGTAAACTACGAAAAGAGAAAACCAAACCCAATATTAACATCTACTCATTCCTAAGAGATGGTCCAACAGGAATCCCCTTTTTGAAATAAAACAAAACTTAGACAAAATTAGGAAAGAATACCTTTTAAAAAAGAACGAAGCATATCCTTACAGACACTAAGAACTATTAAAAAGAATTGGGGGGGGGGACAAATAAAAATTATTAAAAAAAAAGAATTAGGGGAGGGAAGCCTGAACGTCCCAAAGCAACCAACTCTTATCTCAGGGATTAAGTTAAAGCCCCACAGTTGGGTGTGGAGCCCATTTGAAAACAGAACAAAATAAAACAAACAAACAAACAAAAACCTACTAAAAATAATTATGTAGAAAAGCACAATATAAGAGAGTCAGTTTTCTAAGGGAGATTTTTAAAAAACTTTATAAATGGGATTAATAAGATCTCTTGCCAATTATTCCCCACTTATTCAGAGTACACCTTCTTCACATACCAAACACAAGAATAAAGAATTAAAATTACAAAAAGTCAGCAAGAAAACAAAGAATAAAACATTTATCAAATAACTTTCTAAATTTAAACCGACAAGAGATTTATCATACTAAAATACAAATTTTTGAATAAACCTAACTGAAAAAAATACAAAAAGATCTGTAGAAGTAGCTATACAAAATGTAAAAATGGAAAGATCAACTTTTTCTTTATAAAGGAACTTGGTCTGCAAGTATCTGAAAAATATCAAGGTCATTAAATAGACCAATATAAAAATACACAATTCAAAGAGAAAGTAAGTAGTAAACTAACCCACAGGAAAATGTTAAAACTCAATGATAAAAGATATGAATATTTAAGTAACTTAAGATACTATTCTACAGCTATTTTTTTTTTTAAAGGAAAAGAAATCCTACCACCAGATACTAATGAGGCTACAGTGAAATTAGTATACTCATTCACTTCCGGTGAGAATCTAAGTTGTTATAACCTTAAAAAAAAGGCGGTATGAGACCAGATTCAGAGATATTTGTTATACTCTTTGACACAGCAATTTTACTCCCAGGAATTCAACCTCAGGAATAATGCAACAGATGCAAAACAACAAGGGATGAATAAGGTCTCTGTAGATTTATCTGTTAACATAAACATGTGCACAATGATACATCATTAATATTACACATTTGATTCAAACAGACAGTGAAGATGATGTAGAAAAAAAACCTAAGACTTACAATAATTTCAAGGAAAAATAATGCTACACTGGTGGGCTAATACTGCTGAAGAATTTGCCTCTTCCAGTGAACTTAAGAGAGGCAGAGCCATGTCAAGCTCCTGGCCTTGCCCCATCTTCCAGAAGTCTTCTGGTGAACTGACAAAACCCTAAGAATACTCACTAATAATCTAAATCTGGAGAAGAAAGCAGAACTGGTATCCTTCCATTTTCCATTCTCAGGAGGGGGAATGACTAGTTGTCTGTCCAAAAACATCAACCACCTATCACCAGAAACACACACACACACTCTCATTACATCAGACTATACACAGGAGATGGAGAAAAAGAAATCCAGGCTTGGAACTCCAAAATGGGATAATGAAATTAAGAAACAAGATAAAAGAACAAAGAAAGGAAATTAGGTCATTTAAATAAGAATAAACACAATACACCAAAGAAGAGAAAAGATACAGCTGGATCAAATTACCTGTAGTACAAATACTAAATATTATAAGCAGTTTTTTCAAATAAATACACAGTTGAGTTTAAAAAACAAAACAAAACAAAACAAAAACTAGAGGTCAGAGCCCCTGCAAAGTAAAGGGTTGCCAGCATAAACCCAGGTTACAAGGACCATTTTTAATAGCCATCTGTAGGGGGCACATGGATGGTTCAGTAGGTTAAGCATCTGACTCCTGGTTTTGGGTCCAGGTCAAGATCGTCATCAGGGCCCCCTGCTTTGGGGCTCCATGCTCAGCAGGGAGTCTACTTCTCTCCCTCCCTCTGCCCTTTCCTGCCCCTTGCTCGCATCCATTCTCTCAAATAAATAAATAAATAAACAAACAAACCTTTAAAAAAAAAAAAAAAATCCTCTATCAGGCTGAGCCCCTAAGAGAGGGAATAAAAAGACGAAATTTCCTCCCTGACAAAAAGTTGGCTTTCACTGGGGTTGGGATTTCAAATGTTTATTTTTGTTGGCAGTGGAAAAGCCTGCTGATTGTTGTCATGTCTACTATCCTCTCCTTCTACAGATAGATCTGACCACTTCTCACAGGATATGTAACTACTAAGAACAAAGACTCCATCTCCAGCATCCCTTGCAGCTAGGTGTGAGGACAGGACTAAATTCTGGCCAAGAGAACAATGAGCAGAAATGCTGTGTACCATTTCCATAATGTGCTCTCCTCTTTCCCTTTTGTCTTCTCCCGCTTGCTGCAATAAAGATAAGGTAGTAAGCTGATGTGTACCTTGTCAGGCAATACCTGAAGGGTTCTGTTCTGGAGCAAAAGAGGTGGCAGCAGATCACAGAGACAGCAAGGCTATCCTGACAGCCTCTGCCGCTTCGCTCACACTGCTCTGACAGAAAAGTAAGCCCATAATCTTGCTTATGCCACCATTACTTTATTTGGGGCTTCTTTTTTAGCAGCTAAATCTTTGCTCCAACAAGTCAAAAAAGCTCCAGGCTGAGAAATTAAAAGTGTTCCTGGCTTATGGGGTGCTGGGGTCAGCTCAGGTCATGATCTCGAACCTGCATCAGGCTTCATGCTCCTCTCTCCCTCTGCCGCTCCCCTTGTCCACATAATCTCTTGCTTTTTCTCTCTACATAAATACACAAAATTTTTAAAAAACAAACAACAAAAACAAAAGTGTTCCTGGCTTACATTGCGGTATATATGGCAAGGGTAAATTTTATCTGAGGGAGGGGGAGGATGTAAGATTTGCACAGACAGAACCGAGATAGGTGCAAATTCATAATCTAAATATACATAATGGACAAGGAAAGAAGCCACCAACAATAACAGTAAAAAAAAAAAAAAAAAGACTGAGCAGAAACAAGGGGTAGATTTAAACCAAGAAATTTTAGATATGGAATATTAAGTGTATTAAAATATTTGAAGTAATAGAGAATGGAACACATGAGCAAAGAACAAAATGCTACTTAAAAATAAAAAGACTAGACAGAGTTAGAAATGAACAAAGTAACTTTTACAAGTAAAAAATACAGTCATTGGGGAAAAAAAACCCCTATGGACTGGTTAAACATATCAGCGCTGAAGAGACACTCAATGAACTGGAATATCTGAAGTAATCACAAAGAGAGCAGCACAGACGCATGGCAGAAAAAGAATGTGGAAGTCTAACATATGTCTGATCACAATTCTAGGAGAAGAGAATGAAGAACACAACATTTAAAGAGATAATGATTGATAATTTTCCAGAACAGATAAAAGATACAAATTCTCTGATTAAGAAAACATAGCAAATCCAAATAGAAAAAAGAAGTCCACTCTGGACTCAGAGCAATAAAAGCAATCAGTATCTGGAACCAAGACTTCCCAACAATAATAATTCAAGCCAAAGAACGGCACAATACAATCTTACAGATACTAAGGAAAAATAACTATCTGGAATAATACACCCACTAAAATCTCCTTTAAGAGCATAGAGACCTTTTCAAACAAACAAAACCTAACTAAACAGACTGACAATAGAAGAACTCCTGAAGAATATTCAGGAAGAAGAAATGAATAGCAAAGAAATTAGGAAGCATATGGGCAAATCTAAACTTAACACTGACTATACAGAATGGAAATCTAAAGGGGTAAAAAACACAGAACTAAAATACCAGCCCATAATGAAGAAATGTAATCTGATCTCAGATATCCTAAGACCCTATTATTTTGGGAGCTAAGTGAGAAGATACTGATAGACTTGATTTTGATAAGACATGAATATACATTTTGTAAAAATTTGCGAATAATTTACAAACCAGTGGAGGTATGATAGGATGGGGAGAATAGGAAAGGGAAAATGGAATTTTAAAAACCCAATCGATGGGGCACCTGGGTGGCTCAGTGTTTAGGTTAAAGCCTCTGCCTTCAGCTCAGGTCATTGTCTCAGGGTCCTGGGCTTGAGCCCCGCATCGGGCTCTCTGCTCAGTGGGGAGCCTGCTTCCTCCTCTCTCTCTCTCTCTCTGCCTGCCTCTCTGCCTACTTGTGATCTCTGTCAAATAGATAAATAAAATCTAAAAAAAAAACCCAAAAAACAAAAAACCAATCGATCTGTAAGAAAGACAGAACGAGTAAGGGGAACCAGAAAGAATAGGAATCACACAGTAAAAGGATAGAAATAAATACAAATTGTCACTTAAGAAAAGATTATCAAAATTTAAAATAAATAAAATCCAGCTATAAGCTCTGTTACTATAAAGACTCACAAAGGATGGAAAACTACATACCATGTAAAAAAACTAAAAAGAAGGACTCTGAGATAGCCCTCTTACTATCAGACAAAAAAACCCAAACAAAAACAAAAACAAAACACAACAACAACTAAGGCAAAAAGCATTACTAAGGACACGGTCTCTAAAGAATGATGAAGGCTCAGTTCACCACAAAGAAAAATACAGCTGTGTGTTGAGAAACGTATAAAGCAATAATGGACTGAACCATAGAAAGAAATCCAAACTTCTCTCAATAACTCAGTAGATCAATGATTAGCAAGCATACAGACAATGTGAACAGAACTAAAGCTTTATCTAATCTAATGGACACACAGAAAATTCTGCAACCAAAATTAGGGAGCATGCATGATCCTCAAGTACACGGAGAACATTTATGAAACTGGGATGTACCAAGCTTAGAAATTAAATACACACAACACACACACACACATTTCTAAACAAATGGTAACAGGAATAAAATTCTGACAAGTGAGTAAGAGACTGTACCTTTAAAA
The DNA here is from genome assembly GCF_009829155.1 of Mustela erminea. Classification (NCBI taxonomy): domain Eukaryota; kingdom Metazoa; phylum Chordata; class Mammalia; order Carnivora; family Mustelidae; genus Mustela; species Mustela erminea. The sequence goes on along the minus strand of NC_045620.1, from coordinate 68,308,352 downwards.
ACTTGCAAGATACATTCAGCTAAAGCAACACAAAAAGAAAAGTATCATCTTAAATGCTTACTGAAAAAGAAAAGGCTGGAAAAATAGTGAGCACTCAATTAAAGAGGTAAAAAAAAAATAGGTAGATAAATATACATAAGAATATTAATGAAATAAAATAAGATTATATAATGAAATAAAAAGCAAAGATACAAAAGAGGATTTAAAAAGTCACAAACTGAATCTAAAAAAATACGTACCATGGAAAGGAGGCACAAATTATATTAAAAATAAGCAGGAATGGGTGCCTGGGTGGCTCAGTGGGTTAACTCTCTGGCTTCGGCTCAGGTCATGATCTCAGGGTTCTGGGATCGAGCCCCAGAGCCCCGCATCGGGCTCTCTGCTTGGCAGGGAGCCTGCGTCCCCCACCTCTGCCTACTTGTAATGGATCTCTGTCTCTGTCTCTCTCTCTCTCTCTCTCAAATAAATAAATAAATAAATCTTAAAAGGGGGGAGGGCAGGGAATATTTCAGCAAATACAGCAGTTTTTTTTAAAAAAATAATAAACATCACTATGAACAATATGAGGAAGTGGAAAATGTGAAGTACGTGTTTCTCAGAACAAGGGTCTAGTATCCAAAATATATACAGAACTCTTACAACTCATCAACAAAAAGACAACCCAACTGTAAAATGAGCAAAGAATCTGGATAGAAATTTCTCCAAAGAAAATGTGCCCAACATCATTAGCCTCCAGGGTAATGCAAATCAAGACCATAACGAAATACCACTTCACATCCACCAGAATGGCTATCAAGACAATGCCCAAAAAACAAATATGGTGGCTCATCAGTTGGTTAAGCAGCCGACTCTTGACTTCCGCTCAGGTCATCATCTCTGGGTCCTAGGATCGAGCCCTTTGTTGGGTTCTGCGCTCAGGATTTCTCTCCCCCTCCCTCTGACTGCAAGCCCCAACAAGTGCCACCTCTCTTACTTTCTCTCTAAAATAAATCCTTTTAAAAATAAATAAATAAATAAATATTAGTAACAATGTGAAGAAACTGGAAACCTCCTATATTGCTTGTGGGAATGTTAAATGGTGCAGACACTTGGAAAAACAATCTGGTAATTCCTCAAAAAGTTAAACATAAAATTACCATATGACACAGCAATTCTATTCCTAAATAAATACCTAAAAGAACTGGAAACAGGTACTCAAATACCTGTATATCACTGTTCATAAAAGCCCCAATCATAATAGCCAAGAGTCAGAAACAACCTAAAGGTCCACCAACAAACAAAAGCAGACACAGACCCATAAATACAAAGAACTGGTAACTGCCAGAAAGCAGGGGGATGGGAGTACGAGCAAGACCAGCAGGGGGAGTGGGAGGTACCGGCTTTCCATTATGGAATGAGTAAGTTACAGGGATGAAACATGTAGCTCAGGGGATATAGTCAATGGTACTGTAGGAGCATTGTGCATTGAGCAAATAGCATTACATGCTGACTTCTCCATGTCGTACACTGAAACTAATATTAACATAGTGTGCCAACTACACTATAATCAAAAAATAAAAAATAAAAAATAGGAAACAAAAAATGTCAACATGTATTTAGAGATAATTCTAGGTGGGAGAATATGAATACTTCCTTTTTTGATATTTCTTTTTCATTTCCAAGAACAAAAACACTGAAGCATTTATATACTACAGTACCTTTATAGCTTACATACACTCACACAATGATATAGCTGTATTAAGATCATGCAACTATGGCTTTTTAAAAACTATTTCCATTTTTGGTCCCAGTATTGTCAGTAAAGATTTATCTAACATTACTTCTTTTCCAGTAATAGAGAAAATGACAGTTAATAAGTATATACAAAATCTAATATTAAAAGGTAAAGTGCTCAAATATGGTATAGAAAGATTTTAAAAAATTTAATGTATCTCACTGAATCACCCAATCTAACTGAAACTATTTTTTGGTGAAAATTCATTGCCTTTTTGAACCTTGTCCTGGGGCAGCACAGATCTACATTTCTATTTACTTCAGAAATAGAAAATTTTTCCGTAAGATTTATGGAAAGCAGACATAAAAGCACCTGTAGCATTACATACAAAACTAAGCCTAGGAAAAAAGGCAAATTAACCCAATCATGCATGTAAATTACTGCTCCCTTCATCACTTAAGCTCCTAAGTGCACAGCTGGAAAACATGAGTAAAGCTTTCAGAAATCATACATGAAATGATTGCTATCCTCTGAGGTCTGTTCAAAGTAGTTCTGAGTCATATAATTTAAATGTGTAAATTCATTAAAAATATCTACAATGACAGTGAAGGGTTGAATTCACTTTATAACCCAAGGTAAGTTTAAAGGTTTATAACAGAATAAAGAAGATAGTGTATTAGGCTGATTCCCTAGAAAATTTAGAGCAGGTTATAACTAGGAATCATAGTTATTTAAAAGATAGCCTCGGGGCGCCTGGGTGGCTCAGTGGGTTAAAGCCTCTGCCTTCGACTCAGGTCATGATCCCAGGGTCTTGGGATCGAGCCCCGCATCGGGCTCTCTGCTCAGCAGGGAGCCTGCTTCCTCCTCTCTCTCTCTGCCTACTTGTAATCTCTGTCTGTCAAATAAATAAATCTTTAAAAAAAAAAAAAAAAGATAGCCTCACACTATAAAACACAAAAACCTTTAGTTACAGGACAGTATCTAGTAGACACGGCTGACTGTCTACACCACAGTCACTCCCCTTCTTCCCCCTTTCCAATAGTGCTATCTCATTTGTCTATCTCCAACAGAGGGATACCAACCACCCACTAGTTGTCTTAGGCCCACATCATGGCCACAATCACGGCTTAAATGGCCCCATAAAGGCAACTTGCAGGGATCTTGCTTGGAATGTTGCATGAATTGCTACTGATAGGCAGCCAACCTAGGACCAAAGAGGAACCAGCAAGAGTTAAGTTGAAATTCAAATCACGAAGACAGAAAAGATCGAGAAATTAGGTCCTCTGGATGGTGTCATTGAGCTGCTGGATTAAGCAACGCTAAATTAAAGCTAACCCTATTTCTAGACTTCTAATTTCATACACCAGGGTATACTGAGGTTCAAGTTATGTGCAAAATAAACAGTCCTAAATGATACTGAGTTTAACCTCAAACAGTCTTGTGGGGGTGGGGTAGGATCCACAACTCATATCTTATTGACAGAGTAGTTAATGTTGATGAGGGGTCCAGAATATGTCATAATGGCATAAAAATTACTCCAAGATAAAAGCATCCGAGGAAGACTTTGTTTTTGAACTCTCTTATCTCCCTAAAAGCAGAAACTCCCCAAAGAACTGTTGTTGTAAATCCCCTCTCAGGGAGTTTCACAACCAAGGAAGTCAAAATTATCATAAATCACTCCTAAAAGTCATTTGTTTTCCCCTTAGTGCTCTTTTTCCTCCTCTCCTATTCCCCAAGCAACAGTATATAAGCCCCAAATTCTAACAGCCTCTCGAGTCACATTTTTCTGTGAACTCAAAAATCTGACCTCTTGCTAATCTATCAGTTTAATTAGCAGAGCTCCAAACAATGAACAGAAGAGAACAGAAAAAAAGTTTTTCTTCCCCTACAAATAACTTAATGTTCTACTTTCAGATTAAGAAATCAAGGTTTGGGGCACCTGGGTGTCTCGCCTCTGCCTTCAGCTCAGGTCATGATCCCAGGGTCCTGGGATCGAGCCCCGCACTGGGCTCTCTGCTCAGCAGGAAGCCTGCTTCCCTCCCTCTCTCTGCCTGCCTCTCTGCCTACTTGTGATCTCTGTCAAATAAATAAATAAAATCTTAAAAAAAAAAAAAAAAAAAGGAAAGAAAGAAATCAAGGTTTGTTAAAATTTTAAGTGACAGCAATGAAATTAGGACGAATAACCTCTTCTTTTCCAGTCTATATCCATATAATTGCACTGCCTGCCTTCCTAAAATCCACTCTTCCCAGACACAAAATCTTACAACACTCTAATTCTATATTGTTGAGAATTAACACTACTATTTTACGGTCACAGTATAGTTTAGTTTAAAAGATATATGTCAAGTATTTCAGATCAAAGTTAAAAATCTTAACCTACAATAAGGAAAGTTAGTATATTTGGAGGTGGAGGAAGCAGACCAGACTGCCAACATTGTCCCTCTGAAGAGGAAGAATGGTCAACTTTTGCCTCTATACTTCTTCGTATCATTTTGTTTCACTTGTACCAATAGTAGGTGTTAACCTTTACAAGCAGAAAAGCTTCAAATAAAGAAAACACTTTAAAGATTCAATTCGGCATTTTGGTACATCATCATTTTGGCTTATCTGCTGCCAGTATGTATCCCAAGGGCTGGATGTATGCAGTCAAAATACTGCAGGACAGGAGGGAAGGCAGGCCAGAAGGTGGGGAAGGAGTAAATCAAAAAGCATAATATGAAGTCAAAGTATCCAACCTTTTATCATTCTGCTACTTTTTGTAATTATCATAGGAGTGGCTAATATCTTAGGTATGATGCAAACAATCTGCTTACTGCAGAGGACAGCTTTTAATGTCCCAGAGCAGGAGAGGGAGAAGAGAGGTCCTATTAGGCAGGGTCTCCGCATCTATTGGGCAGGGTATGAATGTGATGACCCAGATAAAAAGGAGACGCATGGGGTCTTCAACAGAAGATCTGTACATTTACATAGGGGGCTATAAATTTTTTTTTCCCCCAAAAGATTCTATTTATCCATTTGACAGTAGGCAGAGAGGCAGGCAGAGAGAAAGAGGAGGAAGCAGGCTCCCTGCCGAGCAGAGAGCCTGATGTGGGACTTGATCCCAGGTCGGGGCTATAAATTTTAAAAAACTCTTCAACGTTCTCAATTTATACACACCAACTTCTGGCCAGATAATGCCCACTGACTGCCCAAGACCACAGCACTTGCAGCAGGCTGCAAATTGGTAAAAAGAAATCACAAGCTCATTCTCACTTTGAAAAATGATTGCATTTCTAATTTATTAGGAGTAATTTATTTATAAATTCTCTAAGTGTGGTTGCCAGACAAGCAGCAGCATCTGGGTACATGTGAGAAATGCAAATTCTCTAGCTTCACCCCAGACTGAATGATTCTCATTCTAGGGATGGAGCTCAGCAATCTGTTTTAACAAGCCCACCAGGTGGTTCTGATACATGTTTTATATTCGAGACCCACAATATTAAAGCATGGCAACTTTTAGAAGAATAAAGTTGGCCACAAAAGGCAAATATCAACTGCAGCATTTCAGGAAAGTTAAGCTGTGGAGACAATGGAACGCTCTGACTCTTGCCTTCCTACCTCCCTATTTCAGACAGTTTTTATTAACCACCAAGGACTATACCTTTACATGCTTTCACCTAAAAAATGTTTACAGAAGCATCTGGGTAGCTCAGTCAGTCAAGCACCTGCCTCCTGGTTTCAGCTCAGGGTCCTCAGTGAGGAGTGTGCTTGTCCCTTCCCTCCAAATAGATAAATAAAAACTTGAAAAAATAAAGACCATTTACAAATATCCAACTCTGCCCCATCACAGGTAACGTCACATCCTCAGCTCCTGATGGCAGTGGTGGTTCCAGTATCACATGTCTGTGAGCATCATTTCTGCACCCCCCCCCCACTTATCTGAAAGTTGTATACCTAAAATCATTCCATTAATAGCAACATGACAGAAGTAACAATGCTAAAATGCAAGTTTTCCCAAATGAGGGCTGAACAATGCAAGTTTTCCGGCTGCTTGAAGCTATCACTGACAAAACAGTACCAGGAGAGGAAAGGATCTACACTTATATATACATATGCAAGGACTTCTAAATCCAAAGAGCACACAATAAATGAGGCTTAAATGTTTTAACCCTGGGGTAACAATCCAGTGAAACCAAAATAAATCGACATACCATAGGGCAAACTAACTCAAATCCAGTTATTAAGAATGCAAAGAATCTAACAATTAGCAAACCAAACTATTACCTTAATACAAATAATGTGAGAGCCCGTATTTTCTGTATGATCATTTTTGACAGAAAATTTAGTGTAGAAAATTTTAAAGATATTATTTTTAAAATCACAAAATTGAAAAACATTACATTTAATGGTCCCATATTAAATTTGTTCTATAAACAAACTTTTGACAGTAAAATTTACCATTCCATAAACTTCACTTTCAAATTAACTTTCATACAAGGATATTTTTAGCTATTTCAGAAACTATTCCCTTTGTATTTATATATAAAATTACTGCTTAACATTGTTAAAAACCTGAGGAAATAGATCGCTTCTTACACCCTAAATGCTCTTCTCACCTAACAAGAAATTTGGAACTAAACAGTATTAAGAGAATGGTTAACTTTTTAGTTATATCAGCAACTTTTTAGGAAATACACACATATTTTAACCTCTTCCCCCAAAGACTTTCCTACATGAAAAATAAAGGAGAAGTTGCATTCTCATGTGTTCCACATTTACCTTTATCTTCGTTTCTTTTCCAGTGACTACAATTTTCCTTCTCTTTTGCAATTAAAACGGAACTCAGCTTGCATATGTGGACTCTTGTACTTGTGAGATTTCCTTTAACCAGGCCAGTCATTTCCTATTAATCTTTATTCATCCACTAAAACAACTGATATTTTTAAAAAAGCAACAAACTCGCCCATCACTTAATCTTATGTCCATGGTCTCCAAGGTGCCTCACAAAAATACCAAAATCAAATACTAAAGAAAAAAAAAAAACTCTGAAAAGTTTTCTGTCACTCATTTCAAAAATACTTTGCTGCTTGAATTCAAGAGTAGATTACATACCTGATCCATATCTAAAGTTGTTTCTATCATTTCCTGAAATTTGGAGAAATCAGAACGAAGATCAATAAGAGGAGTGACAAAAATGGCCAACAATAAACTCTGGTGTTTTCCTACAAGAGAGCAAAAAATAGTAAATAAAATTCATCTCAGATAACAAACAGCATTTGATCCAAAAAAAAGTGCAGCCGGTCTCCAAGTTACTATTTACTCCTGTATTTTAATTGAAATGTGTTTAGTATTTATTTTATAGGAAGGGAGATCATCTGGCACGCAATACTTCCTAATAAAACACTGCCTCCCCTGCCTGCCTGTAATCTCCTTCATAAAAAGCACTAGAGATGCAGAAACATGAAATTAATTACAACTAAATGAACTGTATTTCTCTGCAGATTTAATAACCCAAAGTCAAAGTCATTAAAATAAAATGCCTCTAACTTACCCTATCCCTAATTTCCACTAAGAATACAGTGTTCGAATTAACAGAGGTTAAATCAAGCCAACTATTTACACTGGCACTTTACTTGATGTTATTTAAGAGCACAAGCTGTGGAATTATATGAGAACGAGTAAGTGAAGCAACAGAGTCTACAGTGTGAAAGGCATGAGGTACAGACCTGGGTGCCAACCCCAACTCTGCTACCTACTGGCTCTGTGAATCTGGAGCACGATACTCTGAGCCCCTTTCTGACAACAGCGACCCAGGAGAGGAATAAAGAAGATAACTCTACATTAACACTTAATATAATATGCTTGACAATTAACAGGAGCTCAGCTATGGTTACCATGTATTGTTACTGGTTACATTGCAAGGATTTTTTTTTCTGACCTCCAATAAATTCTTTTACAAGAATTCTGCAAGTGATCTCTAGCCTACTGCATTTTGCTCCAGAGCAAGAGTTTCTTCTCTTTTCTAGAAGGAGCAATAGCTCTTGATTGAGAAAACGATGAGAAACTATTAAGTCAGCAATATTACTGCAAGAATTCATCTTTTATTAATCACAACAGCATCTACACATATTTAGAAAATAGTACATATGTGTGAAACATTATTTAGACAGTCTATAAACAACACTTTGCCCACATAGTGTCTGTTGTGCTTCAACGCCTGGTTCTTTATTCTGAATGAACTAGCTCATACATTATTGGTAAATAGGAGAATGATGGAAGCAAGGTGAGGAGGTGGTACTGGTTCACAAATAATTTTTTCCTAGCCCACTGTTTTTAAGTGATCAAGGGCAAGCTTTCAGAGTAAACTTAGCCATATATGAAGACCTTGGAGTAATTAGCCCAATGGCCAGTATACTCACCACTATGCTAAGATACCAAGAAAAGCAGAGTATAGATGAAAAGAACAAGAACATCTGCTGGTGTTTAAAAGAATTTTTTTTTTTAAACTAAATTCTGTACCCTGGTTCAGATGTTTAACTTTCATGAAACTGACCTTTTTTAGAAGCAAACAGCCTTATAAGGCATCTCAAAGGAGGAACAAGAACCCAAGACTTTAAGGCTGCATGCAAAGAATCACCTGATGTTCATGCTAGGTACAAAGCAATGGAAATGTATGCAGGCTACTGTTCTATTAAAATTTGCTAATGCTTTTGCTAGTAATCATTTCAAAATTTTCATGTATTTTGAGGTCTACCTAAACTCCCCCTTTTTTTCCCTGTAAGTTCTGTTATGTTTTCCAGCATACAACATTGAAGTTAAGTTTGCTAAGAATAAACACGTGGTATTTTTACAGAAATACCTGTACAACCTTCAAAACCTGTCATCCTCAGAGTTAAGAGGCCCCTTCTGAGTTCACCTACTCCTTATCCTGCAAACTCTCACTAAAATCTAGAATTCCTTCCCCTACCTATAATTTGTATTAAGCCCCAGCTGCCAATATCCAATTGGGTTTTTCCCCCTAAAATGGTTATGGTTTTTTAAATAAAAATAATAGAGATGTAATTCACATACCAAACAACTCTCCATTTTATTTTTTTATTACTATTTTTTTTTTAAAGATTTAATTCATTTATTTGGCAGAGAGATCACAAGTAGGCAGAGGCAGGCAGAGAGAGGAGGGAGAGAGCCCAATGCGGGGCTCGATCCCAGGACCCTGAGACCATGACCTGAGCCGCAGGCAGAGGCTTAACCCACTGAGCCATCCAGGTGCCCCACAACTCTCCATTTTAAAATATACAATCCAATGGTTTTTAATTTATTGACAGATTTGTGAAACAACCACCACAATCAATTTTCAAACACTCACTGCTCCTGAAGAGAAAGGGAACCCTGTACCCGTCAGCAGTAACTTACCATTACCTTCCAACCTTCTGCCACTCCTCCAAGTCCAGGCAACCTATAACCCACTCTCTGTATTACAGATTTGCCTATTCGCATATTCCACGTAAACGGATCATATGATACTGTGACTGCCTTTTTTTACTTAGCATAATGTTTTCAAGGTTCATCCTTGTGGCACCATGCATCAGTACTCCATTCCCTTTTATTGATGAATATACTGCATTATACAGATACAGCACATTTTATTTATCCATACATCAAGTGAGCGACACCAACTGGTTTTTCCTAGACTTCATTTTTTCACTAGTTATCATAGCCTAGAAAGCCCTACACAGTCTTTACTAGTGTCTTAACACAAGGACTACAGACTCTTAAATTCAAAGTACTACATAAACACAGAAAAGAAACAAATTCTACCTTCATTTTCTCTAACCTCTAACCAGAATGTGACATCTCCTTCCATTACTAATGTGTGCAATAAACCACAGTGGTATTCCCAGTACCTACGTCTTTGTCATCGAACAAAATCCCAGATATATTTTCATATCATTATTACAGTTTTGGAGATGATTTTAAGTATCATTTAAACTCATTATTAGGGCACCTGGGTGGCTCAGTGGGTTAAGCCGCTGCCTTCGGCTCAGGTCATGATCTCAGGGTCCTGGGATCGAGTCCTGCATCGGGCTCTCTGCTCAGCAGGGGCCTGCTTCCCTTCCTCTCTCTCTGCCTGCCTCTCTGCCTACTTGTGACCTCTCTCTGTCAAATAAAGAAATAAAATCTTTTTAAAAATAAATAAATAAATAACAGACTCATTATTAGTTTGGTTTTTTTTTTTTTTTAAAGATTTTATTTATTTATTTATTTGACAGACAGAGACACAAGTAGGCAGAGAGCCCTATGCGGGGCTCGATCCCAGGACCCCGGGATCATGACCTGAACCGAAGGCAGAGGCTTTAACCCACTGAGCCACCCAGGTGCCCCTAAACTCATTATTAGTTTGAAACTTAAGACCTTAGTAGAACTTTACTCAGAATCATGTTATTTAATGCATTAATAAAGAGGATGTATTTATCAAGTTTGTTTTTTTATTTTGGCAAGTGTGTTTCAATATACTTGGCTGCCTCTACGAGTCTGTATTATTTTATGCATTTAAAAACACTATTCTGAAGAGGGGTTCATAGGCTTTTTAGGGTCCACAGCACACAGAAAGTTAAAAATCTCAAATAGGCCTTACCTCTCTGGCCTCTCTTCCTAACATGGCCCTTATTCTCTATCTCTGTGCTTGATCACTCTAGCCTTCCCTTGCTCCTTCAACAAGTCAAGCCTTAAGCACTTGCACTAGCTGGTTCCACTAGCCTCCCCCAAGATCTTAAACAACTGGCTCCTTATCATCATTCAAGCTGTGGAACTCAGGTAGCAATTCTAGAAAGACCATCTTTGACCAACAGTTCGAGTGTCTCCCTGGCCCCCGCCAAGTCACTCTATCATATCAATATATTATACTTCCTTTACTGTACTTATCACCACTTGAAAGTCTTGTTCACTGATGTTTACTGTCTGTCTCCCCTTATCCTTCCAGTATTGCTGACCCTCCATAAAAACAGGGACATTATCTGTCACATCTACTGTTGTACCTCCTAGAACGATGCATGGAACAAATGAACTAGCTGTTGAATGAATAACTTATTGAAGGAAGCAATCACGGGACTGGTGAAGCAATCACTGGTCATTAGTTTTGAAACACACCATGCTCACGTAGCAAGCATACCAAATATGACACAAGGAAATAACTGTTAGCTTCTTAGGTGCATCAAAATATGAAATGTCCAAGTAATCAAATAATTAAAATTTCTGTAGGAACGCCATTCACTGTCAAGCACTAAAAGATACATAAATTGCTGACAGCATACACAAAAATAAACCTGAAATGGATTAAAGACCTAACTGTGAAACATGAAACCATAACACTCCTAGAAGAAAACATAGGCAGTAATTTCTTTGACATTGGCTGTAGCAACTTTTTTCTAGCCATATCTCCTAAGGCAAGGGAAACAAAAGAGAAAGTCAACTGGGACTATACCAAAATAAAAAGCTTTGAAGTGAAGGAAACCATCAACAAAACAAAATGGCGGACACCTGGGTGGCTCAGTTGGTGAAGTGACGGCCTTCGGCTGAGGTCATGATCCTGGAGTCCCAATCGAGTCCCATTATCGGCTCCCTGCTCAGCAGGGAGTCTGCTTCTTCCTCTGACCCTCCAACCCCCATGTTCTCTCATTCTCTCTCTCCATCTCTCAAAAAAAAAAAAAAGGGGGGGGGGCAACCTACTGAAGGGTGAAGATATTTGCAAGTAATGTTACCATTAAGAGGTTAATATCTAAAATATATAATAAGAATTTCTACAACTCAAGACCAAAAAAACAAAAACTCTGATTAAAAATGGACAGAGGAAAAAAAAAAAAAGGCAGAGCATTTGCGACAATGTGGATGGAACTAGAGGGTATTATGCTTAGCAAAATAAGTCAATCGGAGAAAGACAACTATCATATGATCTCCCTGATATGAGGAAGTGGAGATGCAATGTGGGGGGTTTGGGGGGTAGGAAAAGAATAAATGAAACAAACAGGATTGGGAAGGAGACAAACCACAAGAGACTCTTAATCTCACAAAACAAACTGAGGGTTGCTGGGGGGAGGGGGGTCGGGAGAGGATGGTAGCGTTATGGACATCGGGGACGGTATGTGCTACGGTGAGTGCTGTGAAGTATGTAAACCTGGTGATTCACAGACCTGTACCCCTGGGGATAATAATACATTATATGTTAATAAAAAAAAAATGGGCAGACATCAAAAGAAATGAAATCTTGCCATTTGCAACAACGCGGATGCAACTAGAGGGTATTATACTGACCGAAATAAGTCATCAGAGAAAGACAATTATCATATGATCTCTCTGATATAAGGAATTTGAGAGGCAGTGCGGGGCGTCATGGGGGGTAGGGAAGGAAAAAATGAAACAAGATGGGATTGGGAGGGAGACAAACCATTAGGAGACTCTTAATCTCACAAAACAAACTGAGGGTTGCTGGGGGGAGGGGATTTGGGAGAGGGGTGTGGGGTTAGGGACATTGGGGAGGGTATGTGCTATGGTGAATGCTATGAAATGTGTAAGCCTGATGATTCACAGACCTGTACTTCTGGGGCAAATAATACATTTTATGTTAATAAAAGTAATTTTTAAAAAATGGGCAGAGGACCTAAATAGACACTTTTACAAAGACATAGAAATGGCCGACCAGACACATGAAAAAATGCTCAGTATCATTAATCATCAGGGAAATGCAAATCAAAACCACAGTGAAATATCACCTTACACCCAACAAATGGCTAGAATAAATAACACAAGAAATAACAAATGTTAGTGAGGTTATGGAGGAAAAGGAACCTTTATACTCTGTTGGTGGGAATGTAAACTGGTGCAGCCACTGTGGAAAACAGTATGGAGGCTCCTCAAAATATTAAAAACAGAAATACTACATGATCCAGTAATTCCACTACTGGGTATTTTTTTACCAAAGAAAACAAAAATACTAATTTGAAAAAGATACACGTACCTCTCCATTTACTGCATTATTTACAATAACCAAGATATGGAAGCAACCTAAGTATTCACTGACAAATGAATGAGTAAAGAAGAGGTGGTGTATACACAAACATATACACACTGCTATTTGTGACAACATGGATGGACTGAGAGGGTATTATGCTAACTGAAATAAGTCAGACTGAGAAAAACAAGTATCATATGATTTCACTCACATATGGAATCTAAAAAACAAAAGAATAAACAAGCAAAAAGCAGAAAAAGACCCATAAATACTGAGAACAAACTGATGGTTGCCAGAGGGGTGGAAAGTGGGGAGACGGGTAAAGGGGAGCAGGAGATACAGGCGTCCAGTTACGGAATGCGTAAGTCACAGAGACGAAACGTACAGTATAGGGAATCTAGTCAATGGTACTGTCATAGGGTTCAGGGTGAAAGACTGTGGCTCTACTTGTGAGCACAGCGTAACAGCAAACAGAGTTGCTGAGTAACTATACTGTATCCTTGAAATTCGTGTTATCATTGTGTCAACTATACTGATATAAAAAAAAATTTTAAGTTAAAAAAAAAAACAACCACTATGTGACTGCTAATTTAATTAAGTTAGATGAGCAAGTAACACTGAAATCAAAACAAACTATAGTCTAGTTCTGGAGAGCAGAAAGAAGTGCCTCCTTAGCCATGCCCCACTGACACTACTGACACTGTCGAGGCCCGGCACTAGTCACAAGTTTGCTACATCAGCATGTTCAAATAGTCCATGACTACAAAAATCAACCTGAAGTCTAAATTAATTACACAGTTGGCATTAACATTTTATTCTATTAAATATTTTGGTAAATGGTAATAAAAAGACATCAGTTTCAATTAACAAAGATTTAAACATATATTCTATGCCTATATTTCCTTGACTAATTTTACATAAATTCTTTGTATTACTAATTTCAATATTGAAGTTTAACTAAGCACTATTAAACTTCACCTGACCCCTTTAATGTATTTATGATATGTATTTAAAAGTCCAGGTCAGGGGCACCTGGGAGGCTCAGTCAGTGAGGTGTCTGCCTTCGGCTCCGGTCATGGTCCTTGAGTCCTGGGATTGAGCCCCATATCAGGCTCCCTGCTAAGCGGGGAGTCTCCTTCTCCTTCTCCCCTTCCCCCTGCTCATGCTCATGCTCACTCTCTCTCAAATAAATAAATAAAATCTTTTTAAAAAATTAAAATAAAATAAAATAAAGTCCAGGTAAGTGGAAAAGATGAGGGTAAGATACTCCTAATGAAAGTTTAAGTGTTCACACAAATAGGAGGCTGGAGCCAACAAATTCCCAAATTAAACGAAGAAGCAAGAGAAGCAGAAGTGCAGGTGAATCATGGTAAAATGGCTAAGTAATTAAATCACTCTGAATGATGACCCTGGGCACAAGGCCATCTCTGCTCTTCTTTCCCTGTTGTCAGCCACTTTGCAGTATGGGCCTCTCGTGCTTCCTCATGGCCCCCGCCACTTACTTCACTCATCCTCTCGTCTGTTTCTCCAGCCACATCATCCCTTTTGTTAAGCACAGCCAGTTGTCTCAGTTCCCCCACTTGCAAGTAATACTTTCTCTGACACCACCCCTCATTTTCCTTTATTACTACTGTCATTTTGACAAAATAGTACTTTTCTTTCCTACAATGATTTTTTCTTTGGATTCCACTGATATTTGAGTATCATTTTACACTTGTGCTAGCAGTCCCTGTGAGGTTATAGAAAACATACTCATCACACAGGCACAGAACTCCTATAAACCCTTATAATTTCCCAAGTATTAAGAACACTAGGAGCATCTTTTATTCAAAAAGGGTGATTTCTAGCGGCTCCTGCCTGGCTATGTCAGTAAAGCATGCAACTCTTGATCACAGGGCTATGAATTTGAACCCAATACTGGGGCAGAGTTTACCTAAAATAAAAGGGTTGACTTCTAGAACTTTTGCTCTACCCCTTCATTCTCCAGGGACAGGAGAGGGAATAGAAATGGAGTTAGCAATTGAGCATGCCTGAGGAAGCCCCATAAAATCTCAGTTAACAGGGAGTTCAGAGAGGTTCCAAGTTGAGTAAACACAACCCAAACCAAGGACAGTATCTCCTGCCCCTCCCAGACCTGGTCTCTTCATCTGGCTGTTCATCTGTATCCTTTAATGAAACTGGTGAATTTGTTTCCCTGACTTCTGTGAGCTTCTCTAGAAAATTAATCAAATCCAAGGAGTGGGTATCAGAGGAACCTTCGATCTATAGCCAGTTGGGTCAAAAGAACAGGTGACAACCCCATTTGTAACAGGTAACTTGTGGAACTATGCCCTTAACCTGTGGGATGTGGTGCGATCTCCAGGTAGATAACGTCAGAGCTAAGTTACATTGCAGGATACCCAGCTGGTGTCTCAAAACATTGGTATGGAGGGAAAAGTTCCACACACCTAGAGATCGAAGCGCAGGGCTCTGTGTGACAACAAAGGAGAGACACAGGAGAAAGACTCACAGGAGGAAAAGACAGGAATAAACTGAGTTTTCCTTTACTGTCCCAACTTCATAAGATTATTTTTACTTTCTCTCACCCATCACTTACAGCAATTTTCTAATTCTTTTTCTTCTGGTATATATTCTTGGACCAATAGACTGCATCTTGGACTGTATCTCTGTCCTTCCATCCAAATGATCTTACACCCAGATCCCACTAAACACTTCCAACAAGATATACTAACCACTAAAACATACTAACTAACCACCACAATGAAAAGCAAATAGTGCTTGTGAGTGTATAAAGAAATTTTTGTATTAATCTTATGACTGGAGGGGCACCTGGGTGGCTCAGTCAGATAAGCATCTGACTTTGGCTCAGGTCATGATCCCAGGATCCTGGGATGGAGCCCCACATCAGGCTCCCTACTCGGCAGGGAGTCTGTTTCTTCCTCTTGCGCTGCCTGCTGCTACCCCTCCTTGTGCTCTTGTATCAAATGGATGAATAAAATCTCAAAAAACAAACTAACACAACAACCCTGTGACTAGAACTGTAAATGAGCACAACCTTCTTGGTAAAGTAATTTGTCAGTAAATAATTACTTGCTGTTAAAATTCAGACCAGACCCCTCTGGTCCTACAGGTCAGAGGAAGCAATTACTGTGTTCTGAACTGAAAGGGAAGAAATGATACAATCAGATGGGAAACATTACTATGGGTTCACTGAGTAGGATGCACAAACCATAGGAGGAAAAGGAGCAAATATGAGTTTTTTAAGAAGCAATTAAACAGAAACATGATTAATTGGATATGGGAAGAGGATAAGTTATGCACCTCAATGTGATGGCTATTAGAATAAAATTTATCAATAAAATAATCTAGATATTTAGAGCTGTTTTAAGCACTATCAGATTTCCCTAAATGCACAACACCATTATTTTACGTTTTGCCTCAACGTTTTAATTTTAAAAGCTACAAGGAATAATAGAAGTCAAGTATACATTTCAAAAAACTATTTCTTACAGGAGAAATATGATTCAGAGTATAGTTTCTAGCACTCAATACAAGTCAGCTTTCTAGACTGTTGCTGCCCCCTGCTGTTTCTGAACTTACTTTTATTTTTTTCAGGAATAATGTTAAAATAACTTTAAACCCAGACTTAAATAAAAGCCAAAAACAAAGCAGGAGAACATACTCAACTTCTAGCAATATACTAATATACTAAAAAAGAGTGCACATGGGGATGGGCTTGGGCAGAGGGACACAATCTCAAATAGGCTCCATACACAGCACTTCATAGATGGCTCAGTTTGATCTCATGACCCTGAGATCATGACCTAAGCCAAAAACCAAGAGTTGGACACTTAACCCACTGAGCCACCCAAATGCCCATAGAAAGAATTTTCTTATATTATGATTCTACTTTTAAGGACAATGCATGAGCACCTGGGTGGTTCAGTGCGTTAAGCATCTGCCTTCCGCTCAGGTCATGATCTCAGTGTCCTGGGACTGAGCCCCGCATCAGGCTCCCTGCCCGGCGGGGAGTCTACTTCTCCTTCTCTCTCTGCCCCTCCCTGTTGCTTGTGCCTCTCTCTCTCTCTCTCTTAAATAAATAATAAATAAAAAGTCTTTAAGGACAGTGCATTTGGTTTATTTTCCCCAGAAGTTAGCCTCAGTTTTGGCTTTCTCCATGCAATCAATCAGTAGGCTAAAGAGCTACACGGAGCTCGGCAAAATGCCATGCCTGCCCTTTTTTTTTTTTGCACCCAATATGTGGCTCAAACTCCCAACCCTGAAATCAAGAGTCGCACGCTCCACTGACTGTGCCAGACAGGAGGCTCCATTTTGTTGTTTCTAAGAAAAATTCAGATTAGTTAGGTTCCCAATGACTAGGGTACACCTGGGGTCGCCAATGTTTCTTTCTTTCTTTTTTTTTTTTAAGATTTTTATTTATTTCACAGAGAGATAAGGTGAGCAAGAGAGAGAGAAAGAGAGAGGGAGAGAAAGCACAGCAGGGGAGGGGCAGAAGCAGACTCCCCACTGAGCAGGGAGCCCCCTACAAGGGGCTTCATCCCAAAATCATGGGATCATCACCCAAGCCGAAGGCAGACACTTAACTGACTGAGCCGCCCAGGTGCCCCATCCAAAGTTTCTTATAGAATGAAAAGCGGGGTGCCTGGGTAGCTTAGTCGGTTAAGCATCGGCCTTCAGTTCAGGACAGTGCATTTCAGGTCATGATCCCAGGGTGCTGGGATTGAGTCCCACAGGAGGCTCCCTGCTCAGTAGGGAGCCTGTTTCTCCCTCTCCCTGCCACTCCCCCAACTTGTACTCTCTCTCATAAAGAGGCAAATAAAATCATTTAAAAAAGAGAGAGAGAGAGAAAAGAACATAGCTCTTAGCATCAAAACACCTGGAACAGTCTTCCTTTTCTAATATTCTCTAGGCTGGGTGACTTCAAATATCATAAAGCACACATCAGTTGCCAAACTGATAATGTGATGCTTTTGATTTAGATAAATGTTATGTTCTCTTACAGGTATATAAGTGTACCCCCCAAAGTAGGAAATCATTGACCCGTTGCAAAACTCTCAAGTACACTGAGCCACCCACACATTTGCAGGAGGAGGACAGTCAAGCTACTCTTAAGATCAATTCCCAGCTTCTGCGCTTATTTCAGGGAATGAGAAAGATTCCCCAAAGGATGTGCACAGCAGTATATTTTATCCTTTCTCCTGGGAGGAGGGGAGTTTTACAAATGCTTTTGAATATCTGATGAAAGCTACAGATCTCTTCCCAGAAAAAATACACATAAGCAAAATGTGTTCAAAACAGCTGATATACAAGGATAAGAGTGAATTAATTGTTTAATAAGCCTATCGCCATGGAAATCCGATTACTATAGCCTTGCTACCGGTCACTCCCCTTGTGTTCCCAGTTGATCCTGCTGGAATGGAGCCAGAGCACATGGAATCAGAAAAGGACCAGAGTAGAAGATCTTCTCTTACTGGATGAGGAAACTGAAGCACAGGGAGGGTAAATGGCAGCCTAAGCCACACTAAAGAAATGTGGGCATAGGGTAAGACCCATTTTCTTTAATTCCACTTTGGTGGAACAAAATGCAAGGGCTTTAAGTGTCATCAGTCTAAAGAGGAGCCTTGGCTACTAGAATGGGAATACTCTTTATACACTGGTACTTAAGGTAAGTGCTTAAGGCATCTTTCATGCTTTGCTAGATAATTAAGTGAAAAGGCTACCCATAAAATTAAAATTAAATCTATGCTTATTTATATCCTGTGATCACAGAGTTGAGTTTTTTAAGTCTGTCTGCAGAAAAAGCTTTCTCACAATACTGAAAGGTTTAACAGTTCTAAGGGATGGTGATTTTTAAGTCTGAAACTTAAAATGCTATATGTATTAGACATATAATTTCATGTAACCTTCTGCAACAAGTAATTTAGTACTTACGTTCACAAAGTTAAAAACAACACTTGTAAGAGAAAGCTGGTTTTACCCACCAATACCATATTGATTGACTACTGTGTGACTTTTCATATTTTACTCCGGTAACTTCACTTTGATGTCAACTGTTAGATAACCAAAACCCTGTCTCAGGGCACCTGGGTGGCTAGGCTGGTTAAGCAGCTGCCTTCAAGTGTGGGCTGTGATCTCAAAGTCCTAGGCTCGAGCCCTACATGGCCTCCTTGCTCAGCAGAGACCCTGCTTCTTCCTCTCCTCCCTGCTTATGCTCTCTATTGCTCTCTCCCTCTCTCTCAAATAAAATCTTGGGGAAAAAGGGGCGCCTGGGTGGCTCAGTGGGTTAAGCCGCTGCCTTCGGCTCAGGTCATGATCTCAGAGTCCTGGGATCGAGTCCCACATCGGGCTCTCTGCTCAGCAGGGAGCCTGCTTCCTCCTCTCTCTCTGCCTGCCTCTCTGCCTGCTTGTGATCTCTGTCTGTCAAATAAATAAATAAAATCTTTAAAAAAAAAAAAAAAATCTTGGGGGAAAAAAAAAAAGGGAAGAACAATAGGAGCTAGTGCCCCCAGACCTCCCTGGCCCACTGCTGTGAGACTTTGGCTGTGCTGCATTATACTTCCTTTGGTGTTGCTGCTAGACTGTACCTTTCTCCTTTCATAAACTATAGATTTAAGAGCAATGTTGTTTTGGGTCCTGAGAGTCTTTAGCAACTGAACCCTGTTCAACCGCCACTGCTAACGCAATAAATCTAGTTACCCCAATATTCACTACTAAAAAGCAAAAATGCAATGTTGTCTTATGATTCCAACTTCTGCAACATAGCTATAAGTCAATACAAACCCAACTTTAGAAGGACAGCACATTTGCTAAGTATATTGAGAGTGAAGGAAAACAAAAACAAAATCATTGTTACCTTCATATTTTTCCAGAGCCCGGATAACGTTAGGGAGTTGATTTATACCCTGATACAGTCGGTAACAATCTTGTAAGTTTGCTGCTTGTCTCTGAAATTTCTTGGCAAGTCGGTTAAGATCTGGGAATCGACGAAGTAAATCTTCTTGTAAACTCTGCCTCAATTCTGCATCTTCTACAAAAGCCTCCACTAAATTCAGTCTGAAATAAATTGCACTGGAATTAATCTTAAATATTTCAGTATAATATTAACATCTGTCTACTAGGTACATAAGAATCAACAAAATGAACTAAAAAATTCCACGCAGGAAGCCTGAATCTATCCTGAGATGTAAGCTTCTTAAAGAGGATGAAAAGCTCCAAATACTGTGATGAAAGCAGTTTCTGATCAGTTAATAACCAAACTAACATTAAATAATATCAGAAGATACTAATACATACCCAATTTCATTTGCCTTTCATCAAATTGCCTTGTCTTAAACCAAAGAATTTTATTATTGAGACACTGTTGTTACTGACACATTAGTGCACATGTAAACAATGATCTTCAATAAAACAATTACAATTCAAGAATGCTGCCAAATCTAATACTTATTCTATCAGAAGGTCTTATAAATTTTCAGAATGCATTCTAAAATTACCTTATGACAGTACAAAGCCAAAAATTTCTAATTAAAAAACTGAAATAAGTTTATTGCTTCCCTAAAGTCAATATATAAAATCTTGGCCTGTTCTAAGACCTATAAAGCATGCAGCTCATATTGTCTTTTTGCATTTAATTGGAATCCACAGCTTTCCATTTTCTTACTTGTATCTCACAGCAAGAAATGTTTTGGGGTGGGGAGAATGCAGGAAAAAAAAATGTTTTTACATCATGACAGCACATGCATGTAGATATTGTAGGAGGCATAATAAAACACCTCAAAACTTGCCACTTTAGAGCTGAGGTGACAACAATTAAGCAGCAAAAAGAAAAAGCCCTCTGCCTTTTCCCTGTTTGCCCAAAAGCAGGATATAAACTTACAGATGTCCTCTCCCTTCTCTCTTTACCAGAAAGGACAAAAGTTAACCACAACTCTGAACCCTTATCAGCCTGGAAATGGTACCAGAGGAATCTACACAACAAATTTTAGCTTTTAGCTACCATTAGCTCCCCAAAATTTGCAGCCCTAGGAACTCAAAATCCTTGTCCTTTGTCTTGTCTCTGAAAATTTATTGATCCTTTGCTAAGATGCTATATATGCCCAAATTCTTCTCATCAACCCTGGAGTTACTCATCTCTGAGTGCTCCCACGTATAAGCATAAACTTCAGTTTGTTTTTCTCTTACTAATCTGTCTTTTGTCAGTCTCTAATTCACAGGGCCCCAGCCAGAGAACCTGAGGGTAGTAGGAAAAAAGAGATTTTCCTTCCCTACAATATATAACTAAAATAGGCTTCACAAACAATACTTATTACTCTTACTATAAGTAATGTACGGTTATTTGTCTTTTTTTTTTTAAGATTTTATTTATTTATTTGACAGACAGAGATCACAAGTAAGCAGAGAGGCAGGCAGAGAGAGAGGGGGAAGCAGGCTCCCTGCTGAGCAGAGAGCCTGATATGGGGCTCGATCCCAGGACCATGGGACATGACCAGAGCCGAAGGCAGAGGCTTTAACCCACTGAGCTACCCAGGCGCCCCTGTACTGTTATTTTTCTCACATATTTAACTTATCAAAAAAATGCTAGTTTTTACCCACTAGACTAATTTCATAACCTACTACTGGGTCACAACTCTCAGTGTGAAAAGCTACACTGTATATGTTATAAGGCAGTAACACAAACACACACACACATTAACTGCAAAGTAAGTTTTAGTAATCAAAGGTAGGGTGGGGGTGCCTGGCTGTCTCAGTTGGTACAGCATTCAACTCTTGATCTTGGGGTCATGAGTTTGAGCCATACCTTGGATATGAAACCTACTTTAAAAAAAAAAAAAGGGCAAGGAAAATCACCATGAGCATAGCAAATGGTCTTAGGTTCAGAAGGCTATGTATGAACAACCATTTCCTTATATCTGTAAACTAGAAGAGCAGTAAATTAACCCTTAAATCACACAAGGAAAGGAATCGGCTTTCTAAGTTTCTCAACTGTTTACTGACCTCTCCATTAGCATTTACAACTCCTCCATCACCAAAATGTTAACCCAGCATATTATAGGAGGGGAAAACTATGCTGCCCCCACCAAGTAATCACATAGACAAGATTTCTGAACCTCAAAAATACTGACATTTAGGCTAAACAATTCCAAGCTCTTTAACAGTTTCTCCGAATTCTACATGACAACCTGGTGACAACCCAAAATGTCTCCAGGCACTGCCACATGTCCCCTTACCCCAGGTTGAGAACCAAAGCTTTAAGAAACTTGAATAAAAATCCACTTTTTAAAAGATGGAAAGAGAAAAGTAACTAAAATTCTATAGAAATGTCAAGATTAAAAAAAAGAAATGTCAAGATAATTTCTGGGCAGCTGGCAGCAGATATAAGCACCGTGGCAAATGTCAAATTAGAGGGGAGAAATCTGCTATCAAACTGGTATTATAATGTGTACCAGCTCCTGGGGCTACGAAGAAACATCTAGAACACTTCAGGCACTGACTGCTCCAGAAAACACTCCCATGGCTTGTACTGTAGATTTAAACAACAAAACAGAACTTGAGCAGACAGATGCAGTCAAGTCCCATAACCCAATAAAGCAAATTCGAGGGTTCCTACCTAAGCCTCCGGCTCTAACTGGGCATCTCTAAGTCTGATTCAAGATCACCAGCATGGAAGTCACTTGGGGGTAGATAATACAATATTCCTGGAGGTGAAATTTCTACAAGCTCCTCAGGCACCAACAGTCTGATAAAATCTGAGTCCTAACAATCACAAGAAATCTTTGAGTTCTCATGAGGAAGTGGGGAAAGTGACACAATGGGTTGAGGAAAGGATGAAAGAATCCTGATGGTTGGCTGACCAACCCCTGATCTTTCTTTTTTTCCCTTCTTTTCCTACAATTTCCATATCCTTAAGCCACTCCCAGGTAAATTTAAGAATCCACAGAGAAGGTATTTCTGATCAAGAATCTTCCAGGGGGGGTGGTGGGGTTATGGACATTGGGGAGGGTGTGTGCTATGGTGGGTGCTGTGAAATGTGTAGACCTGGCGATTCACAGACACGTACCCCTGGGATAAAAATACATTATATGTTTATTTAAAAAAATTTAAAAGTGAATTAAAAAAAAAAAAAAAAAAAAGAATCTTCCAGGGGTCCCTGGGTGGCTCAGTCGGTTAGGTGTATAACCCATGGTTTCAGTTCAGGTCAGGATCTCAGCATCATAGGACTGAGTCCCTCATGGGGCTCCACACTCAGCAGGGAGTCTGCTTGAGATTCTCTCTCTCTGCCCCTCCCTAACCTCCACTTATACTTGCGCTAATAAATAAATCTTTAAAAAAAAAAAGGAATCTTTGCATGCTTCTTCCCTATTTCAACTATTTTATCACTGTTTCCTCTCAAACTGACCAGGGAATAGGTCCTAAGTCATCAACACCATCTTTCAGCCCTGTAATCCACCAAAATGACCAACACAAAGAGAGAGGGGCACACACTATATTCTCTAGGCCTTTGGATAACATGTGGGCCTTTGGATAACATGTGGTCCTTTGGCCACAGACAGGCACATCTACAAGCAAGATGATGAATGACACTGTATAGACATCAGGGGAATGGCGGGGTTCGAAAGTTAACACCCCACAAATATTACCATGGCAAAACTCGAAGAGTCTACAGTGTTATTCAGCATGCTGTTAGCATTGTTGCAAACAAGTTAAGGGAAAGATTCTTGCCAAGAGAATTAGCATACGTACTGAGTATATTAAGCACTTGGTTTCCCAAACCTGTGAAGGAGAATCATCAGAGAAAAAGGAAGCAGAGAGAGAGGTACCAGGGTCCAAATGACGCACCAGCCTGCTCCATGCAGAGAAGCACACTGTTTAAGCACAAACAGAAAAGAGCCCAAGCTGCTGGAACCCATTCCCTATGAATTCATGGCATGATAGACATATTAAAAAAGAAAGAAAGAAAAAAAAAAAAGACCTCTGGAATGTAAAACTGTTTCTCTTACTTAAGTAGAAGTGTCACGTCCCCTTCCCCAAAGAAATACTTAAAGCAAACTCTGTGTTCTTAAAAAATAATCAATACCATTCAAAAGCATACAGTTCCATGTAGAACTGTTAGAAGTAAGACAGCAAGGGAATAAAACAGCTTCTAAAACATACAGTATAAGGCAATCTACACAGCCCCTCAATCTTTGGTCCAAGTATCATTAAAAGCTCAATTTTTAGGGGCGCCTGGGTGGCTCAGTGGGTTAAGCCACTGCCTTCGGCTCAGGTCATGATCTCGGGGTCCTGGGATCGAGTCCCGCATGGGGCTCTCTGCTCGGCAGGGAGCCTGCTTCCCGCTCTCTCTCTCTCTCTCTGCCTGCCTCTCCATCTACTTGTGATTTCTCTCTGTCAAATAAATAAATAAAATCTTAAAAAAAAAGAAAAAAAAAAAGCTCAATTTTTAAAAAAAGCTCAATAAATTGCTAGTTTCACAAGACTGTTCAGTATGCCATTTCAAAAATAATTACAGTGTCAGTTTATGTACTGGCTAGTAAGTTTTTAAAAAGGACTACTCTGCTGTTTCTATGACAATGCCACTCTTAAATCAGAATCTGAGAAGCTCCAAAGTTGCTGCTGGCATAACACAATATACCTGTCAATCCTACTCAATAAAATTACTCAGCTGTACACAATTTGACCCAATGGTTTGCAAACTGACTAGAATAAGAAATTTTTAAGGGTCAATTCATCTCTAAAATTCAAACAGAATAGGGGCGCCTGGGTGGCTCAGTGGGTTAAAGCCTCTGCCTTCGGCTCAGGTCATGATCCCAGGGTCCTGGGATCAAGCCCCATGTTGGGCTCTCTGCTCAGTGGGGAGCCTGCTTCCTCCTCTTTCTCTGCCTGCCTCTCTGCCTGCTTATGATCTCTGTCTGTCAAATACATAAATAAAATCTTTAAAAATAAAATAAAATTCAAACAGAATAAATCAAGAAAGTTCTGGTACTCTAAAAAACCCACATTCTGGTCCTTTCTTAGAGGGATGCCTGGGTGGCTTGGTCAGTTAAGCGTCTGACTCTTGTTTTTCAGCTCAGGTCATGATTTCATAGGTTGTGGGGCTCTGTGCTCAGCGTGGGGTCTGCTTGACAGATTCTCTCCCTTTGCCCCTCCCCTGACCCATGACACTCTCTAATAATTAAAAAAAAAAAATTTTTTTTTCAAAACTAGCATTTCTGATCTCTTATTGTAAGAATAGCTGACTAGAGTTGCACAATAGCATGTTTATATGGCTGAGAACAAATGTGGTCCTTAAAGACTACAGTCATAAATTTCTGAGTCTCTTACCTGTTCTTGCATGTCTGATGTGTTTTCTGCTAGGCCTGAGAAGATTAAAAGAAAAAGAGCATAGCAAGATATAAAGAGAGGAACATGCTTTTAAGAATTATTCAATCTAGTTGGAGAAGGACATGCTCCATCTTACAGTTCAGGTTGATTAACAAGTGAGATACAAAATGTAATGAAATGCGCTATGGGTAAGAAATCAAGGATTCCTATGGGAGTGAGAAAACTTCACTCTGGGGCATTTTATTGGCCTATATTTTGAACAGTTGGGATTTAGAGAGATAGGACTTGGGGGGACTACTTGGGATAGGAGGCCACAGCAGTGAGAAAAGTAAAACAGGATGCACTGGAAAACTGAAGCAGAGAAA
Source organism: Mustela erminea (assembly GCF_009829155.1). Lineage (NCBI taxonomy): Eukaryota > Metazoa > Chordata > Mammalia > Carnivora > Mustelidae > Mustela > Mustela erminea. The sequence continues at coordinate 68,282,950 of NC_045620.1, read as the reverse complement.
GAACAGGAAAAAACTATGTCCAAAGGTAAAATGAAGGGGCGCCTGGGTGGCTCAGTCGGTTAAGCGGCTGCCTTCGGGCTAGGTCATGATCCCAGGGTCCTGAGATCAAGCCCTGCTTTGGGCTCCCTGCTCAACCAGAAGCCTGCTTCTCCCTCTCCCACTCCCGCTCCCCCTGCTTGTGTTCCCTCTCTTGCTGTATCTCTGTCAAATAAATAAAATCTTTAAAAAATAAAAAAAAAATAAAAAAATAAAAAAGCTAGCATGCTCTCTACTTAAAAGAAAAAAAAAAAGGTAAAATGAAAAGGTGGCTTTGGAAAGGAAAAAGCACTGTTTCTTCTTCTGACAAAGAAAGAGCCAGGGAGTAAGACTGAAAATACAGATACATTTTGAGATTATAAGGATTAAGAAGGAAATGATCTGCTTAGAGGCAGGAGTAAGCTGAAGGTTTTCCAGAAAAGTGAAAAATTTTGGATTCGGCACTGTAATTTGTCATGTAAAAAAAATAAGAGGAGACACACTCTGGGCCTGGGGCAGAAAAGGGGACCACAGGTGGAACCGATGCCACCTTGCAGCACTTGGAGGACACAAGGAAGAATCCATCATCGGACGCCTGTGCACAGACTCACAAGGATTTAATCTAGGCTCCCATGGGTCCCCTCATGAGCATGCTGGGGTGATTCTAGCCTGACAAGCAGCTAAGCTAACCTCAGATAATGGGAAAAGTCTGATCCAGAAACATGACAGCATCCTAAGGGCAGTACACAAAATGTTCTTCTGACATCTCATATCAGTTCTCCAGCAGACCCGTCACAGGGGCTCCATCCTACTGATGTTAATTATCTTATAGAACTATTACAATTCCAGTAGTTAGGCCATTTCTTTAGTGTGCACTGAGCCCTTTCCTATTAATTCTAGAATAAGCTGCTTTTTTATCCTCGATGAACTGACTTTTCAAAACATTAGTAAGAAAGGATCATGTTTTAAAGCAGCAGGTCCAGATTTAATAAATCTGGTCAGAGGAAAGGAAAAAAAAAGAGCCAGGTAGCAATGAAAGTCAGCAACTCTTAACTAAGAAAGACACCTAAGGAGAAAGGCCAGGTATGACAAAGGACTAATGGAGCACAAGAAATTCTATGGTCCTTATGAAAGCACTGGAAAAGCAGCTGCCTTGTGGCACATGCCAGACAGGAAAGAAAATGAACTTCAAAGCGCCAAGCAGATCAGCCCAGGACCAGAATAAAGGGTTGCCACTGAACTTGATTTAGAAGCAGAGAAAATAATGGTGGGGAAGCAGTGGCATTCAAGCCTTCCTGTTCTTCCTCAATTACAGCAACACTTCACTTTTATAAAGACATATACTCACTGTATTACGCCCAGACCACTGTCTCTACAAAATATGGACCATTAACTAAAGATATGCTTGCACAAGGGCACCTGGGTGGCTCAGCCAGTTAAGCAGCTCAGGTCATGATCCTAAGACCCTGGGACCGAGCCCCACATCAGGTTCCCTGCTCAGCGAGTAGCCTGCTTATCCCTCTTCCACTCCCTGTTTGTGTTCCCTCTCTCACTGTCTCTGTCAAGTAAATAAATAAAATCTTCAAAAAAAAAAAAAAAAAAAAAGATCCTTGCACAAAAAAATAATATAACCTAGGTATACGTACCCTAAGAGTACACCACTGCCTCAAAACCATGATATTCTATCATATAAGCACCACCACTATTTATCTAAATTTACAGGAGCCATACTTTTATTTAGAGACTTATGTTTCTATTAAATCTGCTATATGAGGGGTGCCTGGGTGGCTCAGTCAGTTAAGTGTCCAACTCTTGATTTCAGCTCAGGTCATGATCTCAGGGTCAGGAGACTGAACTCCAAGTTGGGCTCCATTCTCAGTGCAGAGTGTGCTTGAGATTCTCTCTCCCTCTGCTTGTACTGTCTAAAATAAATGAATAAAATCTTAAAAAAAAAAAAAAAAGGCCGCTACATTAATTGTATTAAATTTTATATAAACACAGGGGTGCCTGGATGTCTCAGTTAGTCAGGCATCCAATTCCTGGTTTTGGCTCAGGGTATGATCTCATGGGTCATGGTATCAAGCCCCATGCTGGCTCTGTGTTCAGTGTGGGGTCTGTTGGGCGATTCTCTCTCCTCCCTCTGCCCCGCTCCCCTGCATGTCCACTCTCTCTAAAACCAATAAAATCTTTAAAAACAATTTTTATACAAAAAGAAGTAATTCAATTGTAAACTACAAGACACTAAGAATACCAAATTCAACACAAATTATTTCATCAACAATTTCACGAGTGCACTATCTCACAGGCTACCATATATTCAATGTTCTTTAGAGAATTCTAACTTTAAAATTTTCAAGACTTCATAAAAATCTATAGAAAGACAGAAAAACAAAAACCTAGAAGACTAAGAGCAGTAGTCCTAGCATATATGCAAATATGAGGATTCTTGGAACAGATCAGAAAATAAGTGAAAAAAATAGTAATATGAACAGATTTTTGATTTTTAAGTATTTTTGTTTTATATACAAAGAGGTAGCGTAGGGTAGGTATCTTGGACATCTGTAATTAGTAAGGTAGGTCTCTTGGGATGACCCATTCAAGGAAGTTTACTTAGACCAACTTAATGAAGCCCATATTCTTCATGCACTAACAAACACTAGTGGCACATATTAAGGCCCTATTTCTTTTCCTTTGAGGCCCTATTTCTGGATCAGATCATGCCAGTTTATGCTGCTGAGGGAAGGACAAGAAAGAATCCTGGCTGAATTTCTTTTCTTTCTTTTTTTCTCTTTAAGATTATTTATTTATTTATTTGACAGACAAGCAGGCAGAGAGGCAGGCAGAGAGAGAGGAGGAAGCAGGCTCCCTGCTGCGCAGAGAGCCTGATGCGGGGCTCGATCCCAGGACCCTGGGATCATGACCTAAGCCGAAGGCAGAGGCTTTAACCCACTGAGCCACCCAGGAGCCACCCCCCCCTTTTTTTTTTTAAGTAAACTCTACCCCCAACACAGGGCTTGAACTCATGACCCTGAGATCAAGAGTTGCACACCCTACTGACTAAGCCAGCCAGATGCCCCTTGCCAATTTTTTTTTTTTTTTTAAATGACTCCAGGAAAGTGACCCATCTTGCTCTCTTGGAAGCAATGAAGCAAAGGGTGGACTGAGTTCTGCTAATTTCTAAGCTGACTGTTTGCTGAAGTACAAAAAAAAAAAAAAAAAAAGAAATACATAGATACTCACTCCTGAAAGGCAATAACTTACCATTCTCACTGAAGACAAAAGTATTTAAGCCACTAGCTAAAAATAAAAAGTATCTGTAGTCTCAGTGCAAATAGGTTTTAGTGAATGGAAATAGGAGCATGGCAATAGATAAAGCCATTCTGTGGATATCACTTAAATAAAAGCCAAAATAATATGTTCCATTTCTGATACTGAAGTCCAATCTGGGAGAGGCAGGCTCAGACCAGCCCACCAAGCTGCAGCTGCCCTTCATGCCTCTCCTCACCAACACCATGCTGCAGTTCCTGCTTGGATTTACTCTTGGCAATGTGACTGCAATGTATCTGCTCGGAACTATGACATACCAGACCTGGCTTAAAAACTAGAAGAAATTAAAAAGGACTTGGATGCCAAGAAGAAAACCCCTTGCTCATGAGGTGGACTGCAGCACTGCCTTCTGGATATTCTGATTCTGCTGTTCTTGAGGGCTTCCGTACCATCTGAACCAAAAGTTTTTGTTTTAAATTCCAGCCTCAACAATTTTCCTGTTAGATCCCACACTGCCTGAGAGCATAGACGGGGCCACAAGTTAAGAACTACCCTTTTCTGGGGGCAACTGGGTGGCTCAGTGGGTTAAACCTCTGCCTTCGGCTCAGGTCATGATCTCAGGGTCCTGGGATCGAGCCCCGCATCAGGCTCTCTGCCCAGCAGGGAGCTTGCTTGTTCCTTTCTCTGCCTGCCCCTCTGCCTACTTGTGATCTCTCTATCAAATAAATAAATAAAATATCTTAAAAAAAGGGGCGCCTGGGTGGCTCAGTGGGTTAAAGCCTCTGCCTTCGGCTTGGGTCATGGTCCCGGAGTTCTGGGATCGAGCCCCGCATCGGGCTTTCTGTTCGGCGGGGAGCCTGCTTCCTCCCCTCTCTCTCTCTGCCTGCCTCTCTGCCTACTTGTGACAGACTCTGTCAAATAAATAAATAAAATCTTAAAAAAAAAAAAATCTTAAAAAAAAAAAAAGAATCCTACTTATCTTAGGGGATTACAGGTGCATCTGACGTTACATGACAGATATATGACAAGTTGTAAAAGAAATTTTATGCCTCTTCACATTAAAAATGTTTTTACATTAAAAAAAAAATAGAGTCCATGGGGCGCCTGTGTGGCTCAGTGGGTTAGGCCGCTGCCTTCGGCTCAGGTCATGATCTCAGGGTCCTGGGATCGAGTCCCGCATCGGGCTCTCTGCTCGGCGGGGAGCCTGCTTCCTCTCTCTCTCTCTGCCTGCCTCTCTGCCTACTTGTGATCGCTCTCTGTCAAATAAATAAATAAAATCTTAAAATAAAAAAAAATAGAGTCCAATTTGGATCAAATTAAGGGATCACCAACAGGAATAATAAATACAGTGCAGCATTTAAGCACATGGGCTCTGTAGTCAGGCCAGCCTGCCTTTAAATCCAGTCTCCACCACGGTTACAGATGAATCTGAGATGCTTGCAAAATGCCAGGCACAAAGTAGATACCAGTCTTATCACCCTCCACCTTCTAATAGCTTGACAATAATCTAAGAGTAATCCCATTTTCATCATTATTCCTAAAGCTATCAACTGAGCTACTATCCTTTATAAATGTATACACCAAACTCAAAGATCTAGTCACATCTTCCTCTGCTCTAATGAAAACAGAATAAAGAGAAATTTTTGCTCTCCTTAACAGAATTCACCCATAGCAACATAATTTAAAATTAACTCTTGGCTGCCTGGCTGGCTCAGTCAGTACAGTGTGGAACTCCTGATCTCAGGGTCATGAGTTCGAGCCCAATGTTGGCACTAGAGTTCACTTAAAAAATAAAAGTAAATTAACTCTTCACTTACAGATTCCCACTATTTACTGTTCTGCAAATCACCCCTAAATAATGATAGTAAGAAACAGAAAACATTATTTCACTGTTATCCTGATAAAAGATCAATCCTAAATGCTTGAAGAGGGAGAAAGGAGATTTGCCCCGATGCCCCTGGAAAGTATAAACTTGAGGTAGCAGAGCAGGCAGAGTGGAGAAAGGGAGATAAAACAAGGAGACTGTTCAAACAAGCACCTGAATGAGGAGTGTAACTTTCTCTGTCTACTATGTGGAATTTCAGCATTTAGTCTTGAAAACCAAGGGCTTTCCTACTGGCAAACAAAAAAATTCTCACCAAGATAAAGAGGAGAAAGTATGTCTTCTCATCTCACAGGTTCAGAACAGCAGATCATATTGATTCACAAAGCTCTCCTCACAAGTGTTATTTCTAATTAAGAAGTCTTTTTAGACTACCAGATTTTGGAAGTTACTGCAATGTCTGTGGGGAAAAAACCCTTTATTTACCCTCTTAAAAAACCCTTAATTTTGCTATCTTACTAAGTAATTTGTTATTTTCATCCCAGGTATCAGAAGATTCTAAATGCATACGTGCTCTAGTTGTTAAGCCAGAAGGGGACCACTGACACTTGTTCTGTTCCCATAAAACCAAAGTAAAAAATATAACCAATGACCTAGAGCTTCAGTGTTTAATTTTCTTAAAACAAAACAAAACAAAACAAATAGACTGGCTGCTCCCAGGGCAATGGTGGCAAAGGGTACAATAAGAAATGTGTCCCTGGGGCGTCTGGGTGCCTCAGTTGGTTGAGCATGACTTGTGACTTGGGCTCTGGTCATGATCCCAGTGTCCTAGGATCAAGACCCATGTTGGGTTCCCTGCTCAGCAAGGTGTCTGCTAGTCTCTTTCCCTTTGCCCCTTCCCCAACTTGAGCTTGCTTGCTCTCTTCCTAATAATTAAAATATTTAAGGAAAAAGAAATGTGTCCCTGGAGCTGTACAAGAGAGGCTCTGAGAAGAGGTCCCAGGGAACTGGAGGATAAGAACAGGAGAATTATCACTGTAAATCCCTCTGTCCTGTTTGAATTTTGACACATCTAAATACATCTAAATGTTATTACTTATTCACAGGTAATTAAAATTAAAAATTGTAAACCACCTTGGTGACTTGCAAATATCTAATCCTTCCTATTTAATCTTAAATTACTAAATCCAACTCTTCTTCCCCAACAAACCTGACTTCAGAAAGTCATCTTAGCATCTCAAATTCTGCATTTTCAATAAAATACCAGCACTCCCACAATCACTAACCTGAGTTATTTTTATTGTAAGCCTCTTTAGAATGCACAGGATTAACAAAATGAGCTTAGTAGTTATGTGCAGGGTGTCTTAAAAAACACCGACCAACTACTTTATGTTTGCCTTGAAACGACGCAAATACTGAAGAGATCATTGTGCTTTCGTGTATCATCAATATTCAGTAGGTATTCAACAAATTCTTGAATGATTTGACATGACAGCCATAAAAATAAATCTTCTGCCAATTCTGGCAATGCAATTTAATTTACCAAATGGAAAACATTAGGTACAAAATAAGACCATTAGAAAGAGCCCAGGGATGCCTGGGTGGCTCAGTTAAGCTTCTGCCTTCAACTCAGGTCATGATCCCAGGGTTCTGGGATCAAGCCTTTGCTCGGTGGGAAGCCTGCTTCTCCCTCTGCCTGCTGCTCCCCTGCTTGTGTGCTCTCTCTCTGACAAATAAATTTAAAAAAAAAAAAAAAAAATAGCCTAAGTATTGAGAAAGGTAAAATAAAGTACATCTCGTCAATAAAATATAATGTAATTAAAAATTAAAAACATTGAATATGAAGATAAAACAGCAATGGTAAAAAATGTTTATGATAATATAAGCAGAAGTGGGAAAAACTGGGGCACAAACTATATTGGGGGTGCCTGGGTGGCTCAGTGGGTTAAGCCTCTGCCTTTGGCTCAGGTCATGATCCCAGGGTCCTGGGATCGAGTCCTACATTGGGCTCTCTGCTCAGTGGGAGCCTGCTTCCTCCTCTCTCTCTGCCTGCCTCTCTGCCTACTTGTGATCTTTGTCTGTCAAATAAATAAATAAAATCTTTAAAAAAAAAAAAAAACTATATTAGGATTTATGATTTTTTTAAAAATATTTATGTATTCATTTTAGAGAGAGAGAGATAGAGAACATGTGCACACAAGTTGGGGGAAAGGCAGAGGGAGAGAATCCTCAAGCAGATTCTCCATTGAGCCAGAAACCCAATGCCAGAACCCGAAGCGGGACTCAATCCTACAGCCTATGAGATTATGACCCGACCTTTAACTGACTGAGCCATCTAGGCACCCCTACAACTATGACCTTAAAAAAAAAGGACTAATGTAGTCCGCCATATAAAATGATTCCATTTGGGGCACCTGGGTGGCTCAGTTGGTTGGATGACTGCCTTCGGCTCAGGTCATTATCCTGGAGTCCCAGGATCGAGTCCCACATCGGGCTCCCGGCTCCATGGGGAGTCTGCTTCTCCCTCTGACCTTCTCCTCACTCATGTTCTCTCTCACTGTCTCTCTCTCAAATAAATAAATAAAATCTTTAAAAAAAATAAATAAAATGATTCCATTTATATAAAGTTCATGGAGGACCTGGGCAACTCAGTTGGCTAAATACCCAACTCTTGGTTTCAAGCTCAGATCGTATTTCAGGGTCTTGAGATGGAACCCAGTGTCCAGCTCTATGCTTAGTGCAGTTTGCTTTGGATGATCTTTCCCTTCTCCCTCTGCCCCTCCCCACCCACATGCACTCTCTCTCTTAAAATCTTAAAAATAAATAAATAAAATGAAAATAAAGTTTAAAAACAGGCAAAACTAATCCATAATGTTTGAAGGACATTAATCGCTTCTGAAATGAGGAGGGATAGTAACTAGCAGGAGAATCCAGGAGAGTTACTAGGGACGTAGTCATGTTGTTTCTTGATCTGTTGTTACACCAAAGTGTTGTTCACTTTGTGAAAATCCACTAAGCTGCACACTTAGGATTTGTGCTCTTATGGACATTATACTTCACTGAAAAATCTTAAAACTCCTATCTAGAACAAAAGATAAAAATAAAATATACCCAAATGCTAATCATATTCAGGTGGCAGGATTATAAAACTTTTTCTTTCATTTCCTGGATTTTAGAGATTTTCGGAAATACATGCTTAGGCACCCTTAAATCGTTTCTAAAATAATTAAGAGTAAGTGCTTCCTACGTACTAGACCTACTTCAAAGTACTTAATGTATCTATATTAAACCATCTAGTCTTTGTAACAACCCTATTAAGAGGTTATTATTGTCATTTTAAAAGGAAAAACTACAACACTAAGGTTAAGTAACTTACTCAAGATGACACAGCTAATAACTGGGAGAGCCATAATTTGAACCAAGATACCCAGGCTCCCAAGTTCATGGTTTGAAACACTATCCATCCATCTTCATAATAAAACCTTATTTTTTTTATAGTGGAAAAAACAGTAATTAATAAACTAATTTATTCTATCAATCTGAGTCATTACTACTGTACTACTACGTAGGTAGCTCTCTGCGCAGTCGGATGCTAAAATATAGGAGCAAATTTGCATATTAGTGTAAGTGGCATAATCCTGGAGTAATTAGAAGTTACTTAAAGCTTATAGGAGCATACATGAGAAATATACCTCTCTTCTATTCTGTTCTTATCCAGCAGAGGCTGCTTAATCCACTGGTTGACCAGTCTTTGTCCCTGAGGGGTTTTGCATTTATTCAGCAGTGCAGCCAGAGACTGAGAGCCAGTAGTATCTTCAACAGAACCCTAGCAAACAAAAAACAAAGCAGGAAGAATGGCGTGCCCATTAGTAAAAACCTTACTGTGCCGTGAAAAAGAATTAAAGAATTTTAGAAATAAGAACACTAGTATTCTTCAAATACTAAATGAGAAATTTGCACAAAGGTTCCTCTTCCTCAGCTGGGTCACTGTCAGGCTGGATGTCAGTCTATACTGCAGCACCTGAGTATTTTGAATCCATATAGTCAAAGCAGTAGCTTCTCAGATGCCACCCCTTGTTTAACCTAGCACATCCCATTTCCATTCTTTTATGACCTCCAAAGTATGGTGACCTCACTTTAAATACTGTCCCATTTTGGGACACCTGGGTGGCGCAGTCAGTTATGTGTCTACCTTCAGCTCAGGTCATGATCTCAGGGTCCTGGGACAGAGTCCTGCATCAGGCCCCCTGCTCAGCGGGGAATCTGCTAGAAATTCTTTGTGCTTCTCCCTCTGCCCTGCTTGTGCTCAGGCTCGTGTGCTCTCTCTCTCATGTAAATAAATAAAAATCTTAAAAAACAAAGTCCCATTTTGTCATTCTAACCCATCTCTGGGGAACTGGGACTAAAGGCCAGAAAAAGCCCGTTGAAAGTCTTGGATAAAGCAAACCAGTGATCACTTGAACATGGCACGTTAGAGGCCCCCAGTTGGGTGGAAGCCTAGCCTATGTCTCACAGTGCTTTAAAATGTATTTATGTGTGTATAAATGCATGATACATATTCACATGTGTTGCCACGGCCATATGTTGACAGCCAAAATAACTGGCACACAGGGTCCATGAAAGGAAATGGAAGTCTTTCTGGTGGCTATTAAAGCAAAGCAAAGAAATAAACATTTTTTCTAAAAAACAAAAAAACCCTCTTCCTAAAATCAAATTTTCAACCATTAATCTGTATTTTCCGTAGTGTATTTTCCATAAACCAAAACCACTTAATAATACTACAGTTCTAGACATAAAACTTCTTAAACTGTAATTTTTAAAAAACTGCTGTGATAAAACCAGTCATAAACCCAGGACAAATACTACTTATACAGGTGGCAACTAGCAAAATTTTAAAAACTGCTTATCTAACTATAATATTTTAAAATATTTAAGTTCCTTAACAGTATTCTTCAGTATACAACAAAGGAAACATCTTATAACCATCAAAAAAAAATTTTTTTTTAACATTGTTTATTTACCTGACAGAGATCACAAGTAGGCAGAGAGGCAGGCAGAGAGAGAGGGAGAAGCAGACTCCCCGCTGAGCAGAGAGCTCAATGTGGGGCTGGATCCCAGGACCTTGAGATCACAACCCAAAGTGAAGGCAGAGGCTTAATTAACCCACTGAGCCACTCAGGCACCCCTACCACTCAATATTTTTAATCCATGTGTTTTGTTTGTTTGTTTTACCTGGAAAAGGTTAAGGGCTCTGACTGCTGCAATATCCAACTTCATGTACTGGCTGAAGTCAAACATAGTCAGTTCAAACTGTCCGAAGTTCGATTCATCTGATAGGAGATCTAAAAACTTGATTACTGCAGACAATGATGAAGCTGCAACCTAAGATTAAGAATTTAAAAGAAAAGATTCTATCACTAGAATCCTAGAGATTAAAAAAAAAGAAGGCAAAATGGAAATAAATTCTAAACATGATCATTTTCCTTGGTCTTCCTTCCCAATCTAAATCAAGAAAACGAGAAGAGTTTAAATAAATCTCGCTTAAGATTAGAAAACGACTTTTAGAAAGTGAAAATTTACTTTAACAGTAGCACTATTTACAATACCCGAAAGCAGAAATGACTCAAATGTCTACCAAGTGTGGTAAGTTCACCCCTATGGTATACTGCACAAAAAAGCATATAAGCACCAACAACCCAGAGACACATGACAATATGGATAAATCTCACAAACATAATACTAAACAAAAGAAAACCAGCACAAAAGGCTACAAACTACATGATTCCATTAATATAGACTATTAAAAACAGGCCAAACAAATCTGTGCTGTAAGAGTTGAGAACCAGGGTTATCCTTGGTAGGGTAATGACTAGAAGGAAGCATAAAAAGGTCACTGAGGTACTGGTACTATCTTGTCTCATGGACACTGATTATTTGAGTATTTGCAATTTATGATAATTCCAGTTATACACTTACGATATATGCATTTTCCTACACGTGTATTTAATAGGAAGTTTCAGGGTACCTGGGTGGTTCAGTCAGTTTAAATGCCTGACTCTTAATTTTGGCTCAGATCATGATCTCAGGGTCCTGAGATTGGGTTCAGTGGGGTTCTACATGGGGTTCTACACTCGGCATGGAGTCTGCTGAGATTCTGCCTTTCTATCTGCCCCTCTCCTCATCAGAGCACCCCTTCTCTAAATAAATGAAATCTTTTGAAAGTAAATAAATAAGTATAATAAACTGTCTGTTATTACTGTAACATAAGAAGTTTCCGGACATTAAACTGATAGCCCAAAGACAAATCCTACATATTAAAGTATACTTAAGGGTACCTAGGTGGCTCAGTCAGTTAAGCATCTGCCATCAGCTCAGGTCATGATCTCAGGGTCCTGGGATGGAGCCCCGCATTGCACCCCACATCACATCACCCAGCACACTACATCTCACTGGGCTCCCAGCTCAGTGGGGATTCTGTTTCTCCCTTACCCTCTGCCCCTCCCCCATTTGTTCTCTCTCTGTGCCAAATAAATAAATAAAATCTTTAAAAATAATAAAATGGGGCGTCTGGGTGGCTCAGTGGGTGGCCTCTGCCTTTGGCTCAAGTCATAATCTCAGGGTCCTGGGATCGAGTTCCACATCAGATCAGGCTCTCTGCTCAGCGGGGAGCCTGCTTCCCGCCCCATCTCTCTCTCTGCCTGCCTCTCTGCCTACTTGTGATCTGTCAAATAAATAAGTAAAATCTTTTTAAAAAAATTAAAAAATAATAATTAAGTAAAATATACTTGGTATTAGATTGTGATTTGTAATTTATTTTCCCTAATCGAAAACAGTCATCTATGTGTCCTTACCAAACTCCAGCAAATGCCTAAGACTGTCAGAATTTCCTGCAATGTCAGTCACCACACAGATAAAAACACTTGTTAGTAACCCTAAGAGTTTCTTTATATTTTCAAGAAGTAAGTTTCTAATACCAGTATTACTACTTATACATACTGGCTTTTGATTGTGCCACACACACAAACATTCAAATAATTACTTAAGTTTATAAGAATCAAACTATTACACAACAGTAAATCACCACAAAATCCCGTATCATTAATAGTCCAAGTTCATTCTAGTTCTAACTCTACTTTCAGAGTTCTAAGTCATAAAGCTTGTTCTTTTATTTATTCTTTTTTTAAAAGATTTTATTTATTTGACAGAGAAAAAGATCACAAGTAGGCAGAGAGGCAGGCAGAGAGAGAGGGGGGAAGCAGGCTCCCTGCTGAGCAGAGAGCCTGATTCGGGGCTTTATCCCAGGACCCTGAGATCATGACCTTAGCCGAAGGCAGAGGCTTAACCCACTGAGCCACCCAGGTCCCAAGCTTGTTCTTTTTAAAGCATACAATAGAATTTTTCATTTTACTTATCAGGGATCCACCAAATTATCATGTAAGAGCTTCCAAAGTATTTTTAAATACATAAGAGTACATCTCAAACCATACCCACCCCAAAGATATGAACAAAGAAACACTTCAACCACTGAAAATTCTCTAAGAAATTACATTATTTCCATATTCATTTTTACCACTAAACATACATAACTAGTGCTATTCTTTTAGCCTGTTTAAATGTAATATTTATTATGCGCTACATACTATATTTACTTTCACCCTTATTACTTCCTCATCTTTGTAACAATCCTTTAAGATTATCTATTTAACAAACAATGAAACTGCCTCTCAAAAAAGTGAAGTAATTAATTAAAGAACCCAGAACTTGTACATTATAATGCTGCGATAGGTCTCTTTTCCCTCCTACAACCACTATACTATCTCGTCCAGGATCAGGCTCTTTCCCGTGAAATCAATAAAACTCTTTCTTGTCCCCAAAGACATATGTGTATAAATATAATGTGATTATATTTAAGACTGTTTTAATTTTTCTAGTAATTTCCTTAAGTTTTTCACAAGCTTCCTCACGGTAAAAATAAACTTAGTATCAATGATCCATAGTTTAGACTTTGAGAGAGATGAAACAAGTAGCCTTCTAAAAGTCATGATTATAATTTATACAATTTATATGTAAGAGTAAATTTGTATTTTAATCCACATACCTGATTCTCCATTTCTGGCAAGACAGCACTATTCACCTGCTCTCCCTTTTTGCCTTTCAACAACCGGTTGAGGTCCTGATAGATATCTTTTGTCAAAAAGTCAGCTCTTTTTCTTTCTGTGATCAGAATTCCTCCTCTCTGAATAACCTATTTTACAAGAAATAATTTAAATTACTTCAAGTAAAGGATTTTTTAAAAAATATTTTATTTATTTATTTGACAGACAGAGATCACAAGTAGGCACAGAGGCAGGCAGAGAGAGGAGGAAGCAGGCTCCCTGCTGAGCAGAGAGCCCAATGTAGGACTCGATCCCAGGACCCTGGGATCATGACCTGAGCCGAAGGCAGAGGCTTTAACCCACTGAGCCACCCAGGTGCCCCAAGAAAAGGATTTTTTTAAAAATAAGAAAAAACTATATACCATAATTACAGTAACAACAGCTTAACCAATTATTAGCCCACATTAAGTTTTTATATAATGTGAAAGATACTGGTAATTTATAAACATGTATTTTTAAAATCTATGTTTCCATGACAATTTAAAATTATTTTCACATAAAGCTTTCAAAAAATAGTTTCAACAGTAAAAACTCTAAACAAAATAAGTAATTGTGGAAAGTTGCTTAAATACTAACCTATGCTAACAATGCCCATCATAGTTTTACTTTTTCCCAAGCAGTTCCTATGGCATTTGAAGCCCACAAAAAGAAAAAAGATACCTAAATAAAGCATACACTTACCCAAACAATACAATCAGAATTTTTAAAAAAGACTCAGTAAAAGAGACTAAAAGTTCCACTTGAACTATCAAAAAATAACCCTGAAGCTTTACATCTTACTTATTTGATAAACCCATAGTGTCCTCAAAGATAGAAAGTTTCTGTGAAAGATAAACACCAAGATTATCCTGAAAATACCTTACTGTACTTAGATAAAAAAAAAGTTGAGTTCTGAATTATTTTTTTTCTTTAAATAAAGGTGTTTGTTATGTTAATGAGTCTTTCATAGGCTTAGATTCTCCTCCATCACTAACTTGATTCCCTTACCTGCCTCAGTTTTCCCATGTCTCCAGCAGTCTCTCCTCCTGGTAGAACACATTCCTTTGGTCCAATCTGAATCAGGAGAGCCTCCAAGTTGGAGAACTGATCATTATCAGGGAACTCACAAAGTCCTAGCTTCCTCTGTATGGAGTCAACATACCCAACTCCGACCTGTCTTTGGCCATCAACTGTAGACATTTTAATACCCACAACACCAATGGAAGCTGACATATCATTGTTACCAAAGAGAATGTCTTCGAACTGCGAAAGATTGCCTGGAGAAGCCTTAAAAAAAATAAAGAAAAATTTTCAGAACTATTGAACGTACTTAAAATTTTACTAACAAACAAACATTACCCAACCTTGACCAATTTCATTAACAAAATGTTCTCTTAGAAAAACTGTTTATAACAATATATTCTAATTATTCTAATCTCATTTTCTATAAAGTATCCTCCCTGTTTTTTCCAATTATTTTCATGACATTTGATCAGATCTAAAAATAAATTTATCAGAACAGATTTTCAGGGTGCCTGGGTGGCTCAGTGGGTTAAAGCCTCTGCCTTCAGCTCAGGTCGTGATCCCAGGGTCCTGGGATTGAGCCCTACATCCGGCTCTCTGCTCATCAGGGAGCCTGCTTCCCCTCCTCTCTCTCTGCCTGCCTCTCTGCCTACCTGTGATCTCTCTGTCAAATAAATAAATATAATTTTTTTTAAAAGATTTTATTTATTTATTTGACAGAGAGAGATCACAAGTAGGCAGAGAGGCAGGCAGAGAGAGAGAGAGGAGGAAGCAGGCTCCCTGCTGAGCAGAGAGCCCAATGCGGGACTCAATCCCAGGACCCTGAGATCATGACCTGAGCCGAAGGCAGCGGCTTAACCCACTGAGCCACCCAGGCGCCCCAATAAATATAATTTTTAAAAAAAGAACAAATTTTCAATTTGAAATCCCGCATCTGGATTATACACACTATCATTTAGGTGTCCAAAGTTCCTGAAGGTTTTTATCAGTATGATCATGATAAAATTTATTTTTCTACAATACGAATCTAAATATTTTAAAACTATGGATTGTTGATTAAAATCTGGATCAAAAATCAAATGGAGGGGGGCACTTGGCTGGCTCAGTCAGAAGAGCATGGGACTCTTGATGTCAGGTCATGAGTCTGAATCCCATGTTGGGTACAGAGATGACTAAATCTTTCTTTCTTTCTTTATTTATTTTTGAAGATTTTATTTATTTATTTAACAGACAGAGATCACGAGTAGACAGAGAGGCAGGCAGAGAGAGGGGGAAACAGGCTCCCTGCTGAGGAGAGAGCCCGATGTGGGGCTCAATACCAGGACCCTGGGATCATAACCTGAGCCGAAGGCCAAGGCTTTAACCCACTGAGCCACCCAGGCGCTGTGACTTAGAATCTTTAAAAAAATATACATATATTTTATTTATTAGTATTATTTAAAGGTAGGCTCCATGGCCATATGGGGTTTGAACTCACGATCCTGAGGATCAAGAGTCACATGCTGTACCAACAGAGCCAGCCAGGCCCTCTTTAAATTTTTTTAAAAAATGAAATGGAGAAAGCATCTTGCATTCAAATTTTAAAAGCAATGATTCAATTACAAAATGTAAACATCATATTTTTACATATATACTTTGGATTTGTACAGATTAGGAAACACACCTTTAAAAAAGTCTCTGAACCAGTACCTAATAAAATTGTGTTCTTGAGGGTCTTTGAAAATGATAAAGACTGGTAATCTGTGAACTAGATGGTATCCAAGGTCTTTTCCTGCTCTGAACATACCACTGAGAACATGCAAAAGAAATCAATCATAGAAATCAACTATTTTAAATATCACTATTACTTTATTGTAGACTCAATAAGCTAAAAAAATGTAAAGATAAATCAGTTTATGCAGTTTTAGATCCGAACTTAAAATGTCAGGATGAAGATAACACCTTTTTAATCTGATAAAGATATATATTTGAAAAAACATCCCCCTGACCTAAAATGTAGGCATTAAGAATTCATCTTTAAGGATCTGGATATAGTATAGCCTCGTAAGGTGTGATGGGCTGATAATCATGGTAATCTCTTGTACACTTAGGAGTCCACATTTTGGTGTTAACTAATTGAGCTCTATGAAGAATGAAATAGAAAACATCACTTTGTGGTGATTTCTATTAAAATCTTTCTATTAATTTTCTATTAAAATCTTTCAAGACCTAGGCTAACACTCTAAGTAAAAGCCCCACTGTTCTCAGTAAAACACCAATGAAAATCCCCAGGGAACTCTATAATGTACAATGCTATATTCTCCCAGATATTATCTTCAGTAAATGTCTACACTTACAAAGGCTGGCAGGGGGAGGAGGACACACTATGAAACAAGAATTGAACAAAATTATGTTTGGGGTAGTACCAAGATCAAATGTTAAAGGATTCTATTAAACCTCATAAGGGGAAAAAAAAAAAAATCACAGGACTTTCAAGTTGGAAAGCATCCAAAAAAACCTAATTTTACTGTTTATGGAGAAACAGATACAGGAGAAGGTTGGGAAATCTGCCAAGGACACCCAGAGAGACAAGAGAAGAAAATAAAGAATATATGCTGACTGTAAGCCCAGAGCACAGTCACCCTTATCACACATTTATTCCCTTTCAAGAATAAATCTTGCTCCCCAACAACATTCTGCCATTAATTTATTCCAGTATTTATTTAGAACCTACTCCCCACAGGCACTGCAGTTGAACAACCAAAAACAGGACCTTAGAGACTAACAACGAAGTTAGTCATTATAGCAAACAAAACAGCACTACTATCTCCACGAATGCGTAAAATACGCACGTCAATAAGCCTTTCTAGGGACACCAAGGAATAGGATTACCATTAAACAAAGATCCTGACTTATAAAAAATTACACATTTAATGGAAGAGAAAAGCATATAGAAAGATACAAAGACATTACAAATGTGTACAAATGAGGGGCTCCTGGCTGGCACATGACTCAATCTCGGGATTGTAAATTCAAACTCCACACTGGGAGTAGAAATTACTTAAATAAATAAATAAATAAAGTTTTTTTTAAAAAAAAAAGAAAATTTGAGAAAAAAGAGGAGGGCACACACATGGGTGGCTGATCCTGTTAAGCTTGGGACTCAACTTCCATTCACATCAAGATCCCAAGGTAGCCTGGGGCTCCATGTTCAGCAGGTTGTCTGCTTGAGATTCTTTCTCTCTGCCTCCTCCCTAATTTGCTATTGAGCATTTTCTCAAATAAATCATCAAAAAAAAAAAAAAAATTAAAATAGGGTGCTTGCGTGGCTCAGTCTGTTAAATATCCTACTTGGTTTCAGCTCAGGTCATGACCTCAGGGTCCTAGGATGGAGCCCTGCATTAGGCTCCATGCTCAGTGTGGAGTCTACTTGAGACTGTTTCTCCCTCTGCCCCTCCTATTAACACTGTGTCTCTCTCTCAAATAAATAGAATCTTAAAAAATAATAATAAAAATTATAAAAATCTTTAAAAAGTGTGTAAATGAGGTATTTGGGATACAGTTAATCTGTGTGATACTACTTTAAAAACAAAATCAAATCTTTGTTTAATGCTGGTATTCAATTTTACATAAAATCTATTTTCTTATTTAGGTTTCAGGGATATTGACAAAGCTTCACGTATTCATACTCCTAGTAAGGATTTACTGAATTTCTAAACTGCTATTAAACCATGATTTTAAAAACCACATGCTGAAGAATATTTCTCAAAGCATTTTATCACAACCTGATTAAAATATTAAAACACACAAGCGAAGTCCCTCCCATCTTTATTTTTTCTACTCTTAAAAATAATAACCAAATTAAAGAGGAAGATAATTACCTTAAATGCCAAATACCAATCATTCTCCTTTGAGGCCTTATTTCCAGCTCTATTCTTATAAACTTCGACTCTGTACTGTCGAACTAGAAGAAGATCTTTTACAAAAGACTCAAAATTCATTTTACTAAGCACAACACTCTCCAAGGTCTTTGTTCCTAAAGAAAAATATTAAAAATACATATTACACATTTGAGGATTTAAAGTGGTTAAGTGTTCAGGTACCTAACACGATGGCGCCCCCCCCCCCCAAAAGCAAAGCTACATTCTTCTCTCAGTAATTCATTCCTTCAATAAACTGTTAAGTACTTACTACTCATCTCAGTTGAAGGGTATAAAAAAATGAATAGATGTAGCACCCAACCTTTTTCTGTGGAACCTATGCATCAAAATGAAAATTAAAAAGATACAAATATAGGAGCACCTGGGTGGCTCAGTCAGTTAAGTGTCTGCCTTCAACTCAGGTCCTGTTCTGGGATCGTGGGATTGCAGGGCTCCCTGCTCAGCACGGAACATACTTCTCCCTTTCCTCCCCACTCATGTTCTCTCTTACGATTTCTCTCAAATAAATAAATAAATAAAATCTTAAAAAAGAAGAAGAAGAAGAGGAGGAGGAGGAAGAGGAAGAAAATAATACAAAGACAGGGGCGTTTGAGTGGCTCAGTTGGTTAAGTAAGTGTCTGCCTTCACCTTGGACCATGATCCCAGGGTCCTGGGATTGAGCCTCGTATCAAAGGTAAAAAAGAGTAAATGCGTATCCAGCTAAACTTACCTGTCCTTTCTTATAATTAGTTTCTCAGAATTTTGAATAAAAATCTTGTAACTATACAGTATTTATATGTAATTAAACGTTTCCTGAAAGGCCCATAAAAATGTATGTCATTATTCACTGCAAAATGTTCTAGGTAACGCAGGTTAAAATTCAAAGGTTCAAAGAAGTACTGTAAAAAGAAGGACTTCCCTTTCACCAATGATCCCCTACATATCCAATTCACCAGCCAAGTGCTATCAGTTTATAAAATATATTCCCAAACACAAGCTATACACATACAAGCATTACTTTGTTCCTCTCTTACATCAATAAGGACATACTACAAACACTGTTCTGTATCTTGGCTTTTTTTTTTTTTAACATTTGAATATATTTTGGAGGTTGTTCCATCATTACAATCAGCTTCTTTCTGTTTACAGCTGCAAACATTCCAATGACTCTGAGGATGTTCTATAATTTAATTAGTCTCTTACTGATGGGCATACAGGTTGTTTCCAGTCTCTACTATTACAACAACGCTGCACAATCTTGTACATGCTTCACTCTCCAAATAGGTGAGCACATCTGTAAGACAAAGCCCCCAACTGGACTTTGTCAAAGAATGTGAGTGATTTTGATAAATACTGCCAGAATATTCTCCTTGGTTGGCTGTGCTAATTAGCACCATCATCCATAAAGTATGAGTGCATCTATTTCCCCTCTCCAATCAACACAGTTTTCAAACTTTTGGTCTTTATTTTAGATCAATGGTTTTCAACTGGGAACAATCTTGCTTCTCTAGCAGACACCGGTCAATGTTTGGAGGCATGTGGATTCTTACAACACTGGGTTTCATTCAGCAGAGGTAATACTGATTATTCACTTAATGGTAATACTTCTTAGGGCATCTGGGTGGCTAAATTGTTAAGTGTCTGCCTTCCCCTCAGGTCATGATCCCAGGGTTCTGGGATTGAGCCCCTCATCAGGCTCCTGCTTGGTGGGAGGCCTGCTTCTCCTCTCCCACACCCTCTGCTTCTGTTCCCTCTCTGTGTCAAATAAATAAAATCTTAAAAAAAAAAAAAAAAAGCTAATACTTGTAGATTATTCTGACAATTCTGGATCTTATTAAAAGTTTAACCTAAATTTAATAATAGATCATGCCAAGTACAAATATCAAATACAAACAAGCATAAAGATTAAGTAAATGACATAAGGCAACTGTTTTGTACAGCTAAGCACAGGTGATACTTCCAACAACTCTTTCATTAGTTACAAGTACTAGCAAGAATTCCCACTGTGTGACATGCTGAAAAAGGGCTGAAATCTTGCCTCTCTTAAGGTTCTTCCCTAGAACATTCTGTACCTCACCCAGGACTGGCAAACAAATATCTATAGCAACCAGGCAAGTATCAAACAAGCAAAGGAAGAGCAATAGACCTGACATGGCAGGTGGCTTCAAAAGAGATCATATAGAGTGGTCGGAACAGTGACAAAAGAAGGAAAAGCACATTGGGGTAAAGGGCTATGTTAGAGATCCCCATGGGATCTTTATACCCAGAGTTTTCAACTGCGCAGAATTTTCAAAAAGCAGCTCAAAATATGAAACTTTTTTCCTGAAATCTCCCTATCTTTAAAATATAGTCAATCAGGGGCGCCTGGGTGGCTCAGTGGGTTAAAGCCTCTGCCTTCAGCTCAGGTCATGATCCCAGGGTCCTGGGATCGAGCCCGCAGGGAGCCTGCTTCCTCCTCTCTCTCTGCCTGCCTCTCTGCCTACTTGTGATCTCTATCTGTCAAATAAATAAATAAATAAAATTTTTTAAAAAATGATAATAAAATAAAATACAGTCAATCAGTTCAAACTTGGAGCAAAACACTATTTAGGACACCAATTTCAACTCAGTAAGTTAATAACAGTCACATTTTCTTACAGACTTGAATACCATGTGACTGCTGTTTCTTTAGGTTGCGCTTAGACAGCAAGTTGCATGAGAATTACGTTTACTCTAGAATCCCATTCAACAAGGTCTGTACTCACGTTCTGAGGCATGGGCAAGACTGAAGGCCTCCAGCCTGCAACAGGCTCGTATCTCCCAACTAACACTCAGGATCAGAACCTGAGTGGAATGGTCAGCCCTATCTAAATTACTTCCTGGTTTTGCCTAAAACTCTTACCATTTTGCCCGAGACTCTCCCAGTTTTAATACTGAAAGTTTGGGGGCGCCTGGGTGGCTCAGTGGGTTAAGCCACTGCCTTCGGCTCAGGTCATGATCTCAGGGTCCTGGGATCGAGTCCCGCATCGGGCTCTCTGCTCAGCAGGGAGCCTGCTTCCTCCTCTCTCTCTCTCTCTGCCTGCCTCTCTGCCTACTTGTGAGCTCTCTGTCAAATAAATAAATAAAATCTTTAAAAAAAAGGGGCGCCTGGGTGGCTCAGCGGGTTAAAGCCTCTGCCTTCGGCTCAGGTCATGATCCCAGGGTCCTGGGATCGAGCCCCACATCGGGCTCTCTGCTCCGCGGAGAGCCTGCTTCCTCCTCTCTCTCTCTCTGCCTACTTGTGATCTCTGTCTGTCAAATAAATAAATAAAATCTTTAAAAAAAAAAAAAAAAAAAAAAAATACTGAAAGTTTGGTGTTCCAGAAGCCCCCACAGTCCCAAGCAAATGAGAATGATTGGTCAGCCTACCAACCCATCTAGTTAAATTCCCTGTGAGTAACATTATTCAAAAGATGAGACATCATAAAAATAAAAACAAGGGGAAAAAAAAACTTCAAGAAAAACAGCACATGCACCAGGGTGGCTCAGTCAGTTAAGCGTCCAACTCTTGGTTTCCGCTGAGGTCATGATCTCATGGTCTTGAGATCAAGCCCCACGTTTGGTTCTGCGTGGAGTCCACCAGAGATTCTCTCCCTTTGCCCCTCCTCCTATTAGTACAGACTCGCTCTCTCTCTAAAATAAATAAATCTTAAAAAAAAAAAAAAAAGCAGCAAACTAGAGTTAATATAAAATCAGAGAATTTCTTCCAAAGGTTCTGATAAACACCACTGTGAATTTTACCAGCAACTTCCAGTAAATACAATAGTGAGTTTCAAAAAGTTTTTCATGTCATCCTTTAAATTAAAAGGCAAAATGTAAAATCCAACTCAGCAAAAACAATTCTGAGAGGGGGAAAAAACAAGATTAGTCTGGCAAAATTCTGAAACAGCTCTTAAATCAAACCAGGATATGCCAGGCGAACTGTCTGCCCAGCACAGGGTTTTTCAAGTACTTGATACTGAATGCCATTACAGGATGAACAAGCACTCTCAGACCCACAAGCCCCACCCCTCCCTATTATACCCAACTACTTTGCACATCAATATAATCTACCTGGGTCCAGAGCAAACTGGTCAAAACTTTCTACTGCCACTTTTTAAAAAAAGATTTTATTTATTTATTTGAGAGAGAGAGAGAGAGAATATGAAAGGAGAGAGGTCAGCGGGAGAAGCAGACTCCCCACAGCACAGGAAGCCTATGTGGGATTCGATCCTTAAAGTCCAGGATCATGACCGGATCCGAAGGCAGTCGCTCAACCAACTGAGCCACCCAGGAGTCCCTCTACCCACAACACTTTGAACAGAAACACAGAGTCACAACAGTGGTGATTTCTTAAGAGCTGGTGGGGTGAAGAGACAAGTGAGATGATTCCTCTCCCCCATGGCCTCCTCTACCTCTATTGCTAATAAGACAGTCCAGCCACCCAACTGCCAAGGTTATCCTGCGAAGTTACTATTTCTCTCAAAGTAGTTTTTGTGACACACTGGGTGGTGGTGCATTTAAGTCTTAATTACTGAAAGTGCTACTCTACGTTCCTGGTGAAGAGACTGGCATTGTATGCTTTATCTAACCTGCTGGGAAGTAAAACTGACGTGGTGTAAAATAAGAGAACAGGAACAGAAAGGTACCCAGCCTCCACCTAGGGTACAGCAGAAGGAATAGCCTCAGGTTCATGTAAGATGCTTCAAGAATAATTTGGAGCCCCCAACCTCATTGAAATGACAATTACCATGTGTCTGCTACATGTGGGCATCATGCTAGGGGCTAGAGTTCAGAGGAAGACACTGCTTAAAACACAGGTTCTACTAAGAGCTTTCAGTCTATTGGAATACACAGGCAACAGATAGAATAAATGCTATGTCTAGGGTAAGAAGGCCCAAGAGCAGCAAATACCTAAGGGGTAGGGCAGCTAACCAGGCAGTCTTAACAGGGAAATCAAGAAAGGCTCCCAACAGGAGATGCTTTCTAAGCTGAATTATGACCAAAAAAAAAAAAAAAAAAAAGGAGGCAAAACCCAAATAATTTTCTTTTTCAGTGACTCAGATTTCTTATCCATAAATTGGAGCTCGGTACTGACCCATCTCACAGGGCTTTTTAAAAATAATACTGTGATCATTAAATGTTGAAGATTAAAAGTAGCTTAAAAAACGTAAGTCTACCTGCCAGTAGAATGAACCAGAGGAGAGGAAACAGAAAGCCAACTCTGAAAGAGGGGATTGGGATCCAGACCACAGCAAAAGGCTCATCTCTTCATTGGCACAACAGGGAGGAAAAAATGGGTACAGATGAAATTAAAAAGTACAGGTACAAGAAATAACCCAAATGTCTGTGAACTGGCAAATGGGTAAAAACAAAATATGATATATCCATACAACAGAGTATTTTTTGGCAATAAAAAGAAATGAAGTACTGATAGCAGAGATGAACCTGAAAATATTAAGTGAAAGAAGTCAGTGAAGACCACATATTTTATGATTCCATTTTTTAAAAGATTTTATTTCTTTCTTTGAGATAGATACAGCAAGCAAGCATGAGCAAGGGGAAGGGGCAGAGGGAGAAGCACACTTTCCGCTGAGCAGGGAGCCAGAAGCAGGACCTGGTCCCAAGACCCTGAGATCATGACCTGAGCCTGAGGCAGATGCTTAACAAACTGAGCCACCCAGGTGCCCTTAGGATTCCATTTTTATGCAATGTCCAGGGTAAGTGAAATCTAGATAGATGAGAGGTTAGTGGTTGCCCAGCATTGGGAGAATGAGGGGGGACAGCGGGGGGTGTGACTGCTAATGGGTACAGGGTTTCTTTTTGGGACAGACAAAAATGTTTTGAAAATTTACTGTGGGGGCACCTGGCTGGTTCAGTTGGTAGAACATCCATCTGACTCGATCTCAGGGTCTTGAGGTCAAGCCCACGTTAGGTGTAGAGATTACTTTAAAAACGAATATATAGGGGCACCTGGGTGGCTCCGTGGGTTGAAGCCTCTACCTTCGGCTCAGGTCATGATCTCAGAGTCCTGGGATCGAGCCCCCGCATGGGGCTCTCTGCTCGGCGGGGAGCCTGCTTCCTCCTCTCTCTCTCTGCCTGCCTCTCTGCCTACTTGTGATCTCTCTCTGTCAAATAAATAAATAAAATCTTAAAAAAATAATAATAATAAAATAAAAATAAAAAAATAAAAACGGATATATAAATAAGTAAGATGTACTGTGGTGGGGCACCTGGGTGGCTCAGTCAGCTGAGCATCCAACTCTTAGCTCAGGTCTTGATCTCAGGGTGCTGAGTTCAAGACCCATGTGTGGCTTGCGCATGGAGCCTACTTTAAAAAAAAAAAAAAAAAAGATGTATTGCCATGATGGTTGCTTAACTTTGTGAATATACTAAAATCCACTGAATTATAAAACAGAACACTGAAATGTTTACATGTGTCAATCAAAAGTAAATGCATGAATCATACTGTATGTGAATAGTATCTCAACAAACCTGTTATATTAAAAAAAGTATCCTTTTGGGGCGCCTGGGTGGCTCAGTGGATTAAAGCCTCTGCCTTTGGCTCAGGTCATGATCCCAGAACCCTGGGGTCCAGCCCCACATCGGGCTCTCTGCTCAGGAGGGAGCCTGCTTCCTCCTCTCCCCCAGCCTGCCTCTCTGCCTACTTGTGATCTCTGTCAAATTAAAAAATAGAATCTTAAAAAAAAAAAAAAAAAAAAAGGATCCTTGAAGGCAGGAATTGAGAGAGTTCTAACAATTTGTCTTCTACAGTCAGAGACAAGTTTGACTGCTAAAGAATGTGGGAAAAGGCCGGAGGCTCTGAGATTTGCCTCAAGTGCAAGTGCATGTGACCCTCATCAGGTTATTTATAATTCATCAGGCCTTACAGTCCAGGCATAATTTACCAATCTAGGGTCATTTCTCAATAAGCAATGCTGCCTAGAAACATAACTAACCTTAATTTGATCAGGGTTACCAGGTGGAATAGAGAAGCACAGAAAAAGGTTTTGTTAACCCTTTACCTAAATGGTCTAATGTTGAAATGAAGGAAAATTCTTTCCAATAAACAAGTATTCGCAGCCTCACACCAACATATATTATTTAAAAAGATGCTCAGTTACACTGCATCTTGTACAGTGAAAACCGCAAGACACCCACTTTGGGGATCTCCAAGACATTTTTAAGGACCTCCCTCTTTCACTTATTTCAGCCAGTTTCTAGTAACAAATTATCAACCTTTTTTTTTTTCTCATTTTATTTATTTGACAGACAGAGATCACAAGTAGGCAGAGAGGCAGGCAAAGAGAGAGGGGAAACAGGCTCCCTGCTGAGCAGAGAGCCCAATGTGGGGCTCCATCCCAAGACCCTGAGATCATGACCTGAGCCGAAGGCAGAGGTTTTAACCCACTGAGCCACCCAGGTGCCCCATCAATCTTTTTCTAACTGTTATTATCCAGGGCGCCTGGGTGGCTCAGATTGTTAAGTCATGATCTCCTGGTCCCGGGATCCAGCCCCATTGTCTGGCTCCCAGCTCAGCAGGGGAGTCTGCTTCTCCCTCTCCATCTCCCTCTCCACATGCTTGTGCTCTCTCTCTCAAATGAATAAATAAAATCTATAATTATTTAATTTAAAAAATTTCACTGTTACTATCCTACCCGAACATATAATAGGACAATCTTTTACCTAAAATGTGTGTGTGGCATAAATGTTTAACCTAAGAACTAGATCCTTAAGAATAACTCACATTTACTTGCTAATCTCTGAAAAGTTAACACTGTTAACACCATTCTCAATATGAACAGGAAGTGACTAGATTATTCTTAGGAATGCACCCAGTAAACGCCTACATTTTAACTTTCAAGAGCAATGAAAGGAAAAATTGTTTTTTAAAAAGTCTATACTCCACTATATAAGATACTGGATATTCATACTAAAATTCCTTCCCAGTAAATCTTAGCATCCATTATTCATTTCATAATCTAAATTAGAAAAATAAAAACATTAGAATCATTAATGGGTGCTTAAAAAAAATCAGTGATTCAATTTACAGAACCATATAAGTATGTTTAGAACGTTTTACATCATTTTATTTATTTATTTTTTTTTTTTTTAAAAGATTTTATTTATTTGACAGACAGAGATCACAAGTAGGCAGAGAGGCAGGCAGAGAGAGAGAGAGAGAGAGGGAAGCAGGCTTCCTGCGGAGCAGGGAGCCCGATGCGGGGCTCGATCCCAGGACCCTGAGATCATGACCCGAGCCGAAGGCAGCAGCCCAAACCACTGAGCCACCCAGGCGCCCCAACATCATTTTAAATGCTTAAATTATTCTAAGCTGCATAATACAAAAATAGGACAACTACATTTACTAGCCTTGAGTAACTTTAAAACCGGAAAGTGACTTAGACCATCATTAACTATGAAGCCATCCATCCCTCACTATCTCTGGCTGGTCTTCATTGATCCTAACCTAACACCTCTCCTCTTGCCCCTTCTAACCGAGCCCCCATCTTACAGCCAAACATCCAACACACCTCTCCACCTTTACTTAAGTTATCCAACTTCTGGGCCTACAGCATAAAATTTCAACTCAGCACAACGGATAAAAAGCCTTGGATCCTCTGACCCCACCCACCTGGACCACCCTCCTCCCGGTTTTCTGCTCCAGGGACACCAATCTGCCTTTTTTCAGACCCTCTCCCGAGCGAAAGCCTAGTCCTTCAAGACGCAAGAGAAATTTATTCTCATCCAGTGCTGCTTCTGTGGTCTCCAATCGTTGCCATTCCTGCTTTTCTAGGCCTCTTCAACAACTTGCTATGGAGCACACACTTCCACAGTTCTTCACTTTCAATAACTGATTATTTCTGCCTTGCTCTCCACTAGAGTGAGCTCTGTGAAGGCAGAGATACTGTCTTTCCCAGTGTCCATAACCCTCTCTGACACAGCAACACTCAATAAATTTTTGCCAGATGAATGAAACATTAACATTCCATCTGCATGTGGTAAAGGCAGGACTAGAACCCACGTCTCCTCACTACACCGCCCCCCCCCCTCCGTTATGATGGAAGAATGCTCCATCATAACGGTGCCGGGGAGTAAAGCAACCAACACGAAACCTCTAGAACGTCTAGCTCACATAGTGTGAAAAGTCTGCAGCCTTACAAGGAGAGATAATGCGAGAGACATGCGGCTGCATTACGGAGGTGCCCGCACAGCCGAGCTGAGGCCAAGACAAACGTGACTAGTCCAAAGTCACAGATGTTAAGCGGAGGCGCCGCGACGCGAATCTAAGAATTGTGGCTCCAAGTCCGAGGTCCTGACCACTTGACACTGCTGCCTATCAATAGCAACCCGTTCCAGATCCCGGCACTGAACCAGAGTTAAGTGGAGGGTGGGCAAAACCACACCGACGACATGAAATGTTCTCCCAAGCCCCCTTCTATTTTAAATCTCACTCCTGGGCCGGAGTTTGCGGGGAGATCTACCGGGCCAAGGCGGGGCCGCGGGCAGACACCCATGCGACCGCTGTGCAATTAAAAAAAAAAACAACTAACGTATTAAAACGCCGGGCAGAGGGGACGTTCCTTCCGTGTCTCCTGTTAGTTCAGGTCTGGGGCCGCTGCAAAAGGACCGACTCAAGGGCGGAGGCGGGGCAGGGGCGGATGGCGCCCCAGTTGATCAAGGCAGCGGCCAGAAGAAGCGCCATCCCTGGGAGGCACCGACGTCCCCGCCCCCGTAACTCCTTGCCCTAGAGTCCGCTCGCTGCCCACCGCCCGAGGGGAGCCCGCGCAGTCCCTGCCCTCACCTGCCGGCCCTATGTACTTGACTACCCCCTGGGTCTTGAACACTTCTCGGGCGGCCAGCAGCGCGTCCTCGTGGTGCGCCGTGTAGAAATCGCCCCGGTCGAAGAGGCGCACCGTGGTGGTCGGCTTCTCCGGCATGGCCTGGAAGAAGCGCACGAAGCCGACCTCGGACGCGCTCTCCAGCTGCAGCGTCTCCTTCGGCTGCACCGCCATTTCGGAACCTCTCCGCTGACTGCCAAAAGGAACTGCGCGACCCCGCACCCCCTAAGCTGTTTCCCGCCTCCCTTCCCTCCCTCCCGTGCGGCGTCCGGCCTTTGCTGAGACGTCCAATCAGCACCCACCGCTGCTTTTTGGTGGGTGGGAGTCCGCCGCGGTAGCCAATCATAAGCGGACGCGGCCCAGCTTCCCGCGCACGCTGACGACTCTTGCCTACTGCGCATGCGTAAACCTAGGTCGCGCGCCGACCCTGGCAGACGGCCATCCTGAAAAGATTTCAGGTCCAGGTGCTTCTTTCTGGTGCGCCCGCGTGGAATCTGGGTGGATGCATAGTTAGGGAAGGCGGCCAGGTGGGCCGTTCTGGCGGTTCTTAGTTTGTTATGTACCCAGAAGCATGAGAGTGAAAGCAGAAAGAAACTCGAGAACAAGGAAAAACTAGCCTTTCTCCCCATCCTACTACATTTTTTTAAAAAACTTCACCTCCTCTCTGAGCGCTAATGAACTGAATCGTTGAATCACTATATTGTACACCTGTAAGTAACAACACTACGTTCATGCAACGTGGGAGGTTTGGGGGGTAGGAAAAGAATAAATGAAACAAGATGGGATCGGGAGGGAGACAAACCATGAGAAACTCAATCTCGCAGAACAAACTGAGGGTTGCTGGGGGGAGGGGGGTTGGGAGAAGGGGGTGGAGTTATGGACATTGGGAGGGGTGTGTGCTGTGGCGAGTGCTGTGAAGTGTGTAAACCTGGCGAGTCACAGACCTGTACCCCTGGGGATAAAAATACATTGTCTATTAAAAAAAATTGAAAATTAAAAAACTGCACCCCTCTCTCCCTTTTCCTTGTTAAGCAAACTGACCAACATCAAAATTACAGGTTTTTCCATTGCCTCCTTATTGTTCTGTACTAGCCACATTCTTGTTTCCTCCACTCCTTAAATGACTGATTGATTAAAAAACATGTGACCTTCTATGTGCCACTCTCTTCTAGAATTTGAGGTTCACTAGTAATGTTCAGTTTACACTCAAATAAATAAAGTCAGATGATACAGTAAGTAAATTAACAGTAGTAAACTGTTAGAAGATAACTGTATCGGTGGAAAAAAAAGGATGAATTTTATTTATTTATTTATTTATTTATTTTTAATATTGAGCAAAGACCTACAGGTCAGGATGTGTCCTGCAGTTACCTGCCTTAGGAATGGTATTGCACGCTCTTGTTTGGCTCACACTTACCCTGTGGAAGCGGCCCCAACCCTGACTCAGCAGCAGAATTACTGGGGAGTGGGAGTGGGAGGGCTTTCCAAAGGTATTCCTGGGCCCCATGCACATATAAAGGCTTGGAATTTCTGAAGGTGGGGTATTGGGATCTTTTTAAAAACTTCTCCCTGTGGGATGCCTGGGTGGCTCAGTGGGTTAAAGCCTCTGCCTTCAGTTCAGGTCATGGTCCCAGGGTCCTGGGATCGAATTCTGCACCGGGGCTCTCTGCTCAGCAGGGAGCCTGCTTCTCCGCCTCTCTGCCTACTTGTGATCTCTGTCTGTCAAATAAATAAATAAAAATCTTAAAAAAAAAATCCACTGAGTGGCTCAGTGGATTGGGTCTCTGCCTTCAGCTCAGGTCATGATCTCAGGGTCATGGGATCGAGCCCCGCATCTGGCTCTCTGCTCCGTAGGAATCCTGCTTCTCCCTCTCTCTCTGCCTGCCTCTCTGCCTACCTGTGATGTATCTCTCTGTCAGATAAAAGAATTAGTGGTCAATGTATAATCCGGAGGCGCTTAGCTGTTAAAATACCCAGACAAAACCTTAGGAAAAAAAAAATAAATACAAACCTCTCTGGGTAGGTCTGACAATCAGCTCAGTTCCGAAACCACTGGCCTGCAAGTGAAAATCCAAATACCTTGGGACACAGAGGAAGGTTGGATCATCTGACTTCAGACTACTTTCCAACAGACTTACATCCCCCACAGCCTGCAGTACTCCCCGCCTCACTGCAGCTCTGGAATCTGGGCCAGTAAATTCCCCTTCCCCAGCGCCTGGCTGTCTCAATCCATAGAGCACAAGACTACTTATCTCAGGGTCCTGGGTTCAAGCCCCACACTGGGCTGAGAGCTTACCGAAAAATAATAATTATAATTAAAATAAATTCCCCTTCTCTTTTGACACTTGTAGCTCCAACACAAAATTGTCCCTCTTCTGGAATGGCCCTTTCCTGCTCTTCGTGTAGCAAATTGCTAGTATTCATTCTTTCTTCAGGCCCAAAAGTATCCTCAGTCAAACCTGCCCAGTTCCTGCAGATATACTTAGTTGCATTATCCTCTGGAGTACCACCTTCTTCATATTCATATTACAACAAAATTCGCTGCATTGTTTTAGAAATACCTGTTCGCTTCTTTGAGCACTTAGAGAAGCCACCAATGGGTGTTTATGTTTGTAGTTAATGATAATGGCTACTGTTCATCAGCATTCATTGACTATCAAGTGTTTTCCTTATTTTTACATGTGTTTACTGTTTTAATCTTTGAAACTCTAGGTATTACGTCCTATTGTTATACTTATTCTACAAATGAAGAAATGGAAACATAGAGATATAAAGTCACTTGCCCAAGATTACAGAGTTAGCAATAAGTGATAGAGCTAGAGTTCTGTTTTGCTCCAGATTCTGTATGCTTACTCATCTGTGTGATATAGTTTTTTTAATGTTGGTATGTTGGTGGGGCCCAGAGCCGACAGCCAAGAAAGAATTCCTGAGACATCTTTGGTGCAAAAAGATTTTATTAAAACACAAGGACAGGACCTATGGGCAGAAAGAGCAGCTGCTCTCTGCCTGCTGCCACCTGCTGCCCTGGGATTATGAGGGATAACTGATTATATACCTTAGGGCTGAAGGGAGTAAAGATAAAGGAAGTTCTAAAAGGATTTTCATATGCTAAAGATTCAGGATCCTTTTGTCAAAGGACTGCAGGTAATAAGGGCATTTAATTTTATCTACATTTCCTTCTGCCTTTGTTTCCCACATCATGTAGACCATAAAGCCTGGCACCTATTGGGTATGCAGGAAATGTTTGTAAATGAATGGGCTGTGGATCACAATAACTGCTTCTATATGATAACTTGGCTTTGAGTGTCACCTCATCTCTCCCCCATTTCCCAGTTTGTGTCCTAAATAGTTCAGAGGGAAGCAGCATGGTAATAATAAGATCTTTCTCCAGGGTTGATGTGAGGATTAATGGAGGTAATAGCTTTGAAAATATTTTGCAATCTTGGAGCAACTGGGTAGCTCTGTTGGTTAAGCATCTGCCTTTGGCTCAGGCAGGTCATGATCCCAGGGTGCTGGGATCAATTCCCATGTCAGGTTCCCTGCTAAATGAGGAACCTGCTTCTCCCTCTGCCTGTCACTCCCCCTGTTTGTGTGTGCGTTCTCTTTCTCTGGCAAATAAGTAAATAAAGTCTTAAAAAAAAAAATCATCCACCATCATCAAGTGGGATTTATTCCTGGGATGCAAGGGTGGTCAATATTCACAAATCACTCAACATGAAACATCACAACAATAAAAGAAAGGATAAGAACCATGTGATCAGTTGAGTAGGTATAGAAAAAACATCTGGCAAAGTACAACATCCATTCATGACACAAACCCTCAACAAAGTAGGTTTAGAGGGAACATACTTCAACACAAGAAAGTCCACATATGAAAAACCACAGTTAATATCATACTCAATAGTGAAAAACTAAGAGCTTTACCCCTCAGGTCAGGAGCAAGATAAGGATGTCTGCTCTTGATGAGGGAGCACGAAGCTGGCTGAAGACAAAGCAAAAGCTGTCGCCTTGCACCCCCCCCTCCATCCGCTCCCCCTCAGTCATATGTGTAAGCATTCCTCAGGCAGCCCTGACTGCCAAGAACAATAAGCAAATAGTTAACTTGCAGGGATCACAATCCTGCTAGACAGGAGTCTCCCTTGGCTTACAAATGTCCTAAATCTCACTAACAAAGATGATTGATAGCAGTATTGTGCCATCCCACCAAAAAGTCTCCCAACTATCTTAATGTTAATGGCTGGTCTAAAGACTACATTGATCAAGCTGCAAGGGCAAGGCCTCCGGTAGGCAGGCCTACTTGTGACCTCTGTCTGTCAAATAAATAAAATCTTTAAAAAAAACAAAAAGAAAAACAAAACTTCATCACTCTCACCACTTTTATTTACTCACTGGAAGTCCCAGCCATAGCAACTGGACAAGAAAAAAGAATTAAAGGCATCCAAATTGGTAAGGAAGAAATAAAACTTTATTATTTGCAGATGGCATAATACTACATATAGAAAACTATAAATATAGATTCCACCAAAAATAACTACTGGGGGGCGCCTGGGTGTCTCAGTGGGTTAAGCCTCTGCCTTCAGCTCAGGTCATGATCTCAGGGTCCTGGGATCAAGCCCCACATCAGGCTCTCTGCTCGGTGGGGAGCCTGCTTCCCCCAACTCTCTCTCTGCCTGCCTCTCTGCCTACTTGTGATCTGTCAAATAAATAAATAAAATCCTAAAAAAAAAGCCCTAGGACTGATAATTCAGTAAGATTGCAGGGTACAAAATCAATGTACATAAATCCATTGTGTTTCTATATAATAATAAAGCAGCAGAGAAATTAAGAAATCAATCCCATTTACAATTACACCAAAAAATAATAAAATACTTTGGAATAAACCTAACCAAAGAGGGGAAAGACCTGCACTTTAAAGATTTTGTTTTTAATTTCATTTATTTATTTGAGAGACAGAGAGCACAGAGGAAGAAGGAGAGGGAGAAACAGACTCCCCACTGAGCAGAATGTGATTGTCACCTGAGACAAAGGCAGACACCTAATGTCTGAGCCACCCAAGCACCCTGCTTATAGTTTTTAAAGTACAGGTCTTGGGGCACCTGGGTAGCTCAGTTAGTTAAGCATCTGCCTTCAGTTCAGGTCATGATCTCAGGGTGCTGGAATCGAGCCCCACATTGGGCTCCCTGCTTGGCGGGAAGCCTGCTTCTCCCTTTCATACTCCCCTTGCCTATGTTCCTTCTCTTGCAGTCTCTCTCTCTCAAGTGAATAAATAAGAACCTGGGTGGCTCAGTAGGTTAAGTGTCTGTCTGACTCTTAGTTTCGGCTCCAGGTTATGATCTCAGGGTCATGAGATTGAGCTCCTCCTCAAACTCCACTCAGCGCAGAATCTGCTTGAGATTCTCTCTCTCCCTTTCCCCCTCTTGCTCGTCCTTGCTCTCCCTCTCTCTCCCTTTACTTCTAATAAGTAAGTAAATAAAATCTTTCTTTAAAAAAGCTATCAAACATTGATGAAAGAAATTCAAGGTAACACAAACAAATGGAAGGATATTCCAGGTTTATGGACTGGAAGAACAAATATTGTTAAAATGTCCATACTACCCAAAGCAATGTACAGATTTAATATAATCCCTATCAAAATACTAACAGCATTTTTCACAGGACTTCAATAAGCAATCCTAAAATTTGTGTAGAGCCACAAAAGACCTTGAATAGCCAAAGCAATCTTGAAAAAAGATAAACAAAGCTGGAGGTGTTAACAATTCCAGATTTCAAATTATACTACAAAGCTATAGTAATCAAAACAGTATGGTATTAGCACAAAAACATACACAGATCCATGGAACAGAATACAAAGTCCAGAGATAAACCCATGATTATGTGGTCAATCTTTGACAAAGGAGGCAAGAACATCCAATGAGAAAAAGACAGTCTCTTCAACAAATGGTGCTGGGAAAACTGGACAGCTGTATGCAAAAGAATGAAGTTGGACCAATTTCTTACACCATACACACAAAAAAACTCAAGATGGATTAAGGACCTAAATAGGAGACCTGAAACCATAAAAAACCCAGAAGAGAGCACAGGAAGTAATTTATCCAACATTAGCTGTAATGATAGGTCTCTTCCAGCAAGGTAAAGAAAAGCAAAAATAAACTATTGGGACTATACCTCCAAACAAAAAGCTTCCACACAGCAAAGGAAACTATCAACAAAACTAAATGCCTACTGAATAGGAGAATATATTTGCAAATGATATCCAATAAGGGGTTAGTATCCAAAAATATATAAAGTACTTACATAACTCAACAACAGAAAACCAAACAATCCAATTTAAAAATAGGCAGAAAACATGAAGACATTTCTCCGAAGAAGACATACAGATGGCCAACAGACATAGAAAATGATCCTCAGTATCACTCATCATCAGAGAAATGCAAATCAAAACAATCAGATATCATCTCACACCAGTCAGAATGGCTTAAAAAAAAAAAAAAAGCACAAGAAATAGGGCACCCAGCTGGCTCTGTCAGAAGAGCATGCAGCTCGCGATCTGAGATGTGAGTTTGAGCCCCACATTTGGTACAAAGATTACATGAAAACAAATAGTACATTTATTGTGATGAGCAGAGTAATGTACAGAATCCTAGCACACCTGAAACTAACACAACACTGTATGTGAACTACACTGGAATTAAAATAAAAAGTTTTTTTTTTAAAAAGACTTTATTTATTTATTTGACAGAGAGAGAAATCACAAGTAGGTGGAGAGTCAGGCAGAGAGAGAGAGAGAAGCAGGCTCCCGCTGAGCAAAGAGCCCGATGCGGGGCTCGATCCCAGGACACCGAGATCATGACCCGAGCCGAAGGCAGCGGCCCAATCCACTGAGCTACCCAGGCGCCCCTAAAATAAAATTTTTTAAAAATTGAAAGTTTGGTAAGAAAAGAAAAAGGAATGGTACCTTGTTAGGGAGGTCAGTGGGAATTTTTAAAGGAGTTTGGGGGGATGTTTTAGGATGATGGAAAAGAGTTGTGAAATTATGTTCTATCTATCAGAAGTGTATTTGTGGAGGACAAACTTTCCTCTACCCACTTAGGTCCAGTTCCTGGCAGTATGTGAATTAATCTGACACAAGGCAGATCAACAGGAGGCAGTTTTTAGTATTATATCCACAGGAGCAGAAAATTTTAATAAGGCTAAATCCTGAGAACATCAGTATTTCAGAGTCAGGGGAGACTAACACCAGTTAGAAAATCTGTAAGTGGGCGCCTGGGTGGCTCAGTGGGTTAAGCCGCTGCCTTCGGCTCAGGTCATGATCTCAGGGTCCTGGGATCGAGTCCCGCATCGGGCTCTCTGCTCAGCAGGGAGCCTGCTTCCTCCTCTCTCTCTCTGCCTGCCTCTCTGCCTACTTGTGATCTCTCTCTGTCAAATAAATAAATAAAATCTTTAAAAAAAAAAAAAAAAAAAAAAAAAGAAAATCTGTAAGTAACATCCTGGGGTAGGAAATGAGAGAGTCATCATGGTGATTAGCTGTGGAGAGATCACATGATTAAACACTGGGGGAAAAAGGGCCATTGACAATTGGTAGGTCAGTGTTGTCTTTACAAGCATAGCTTCAGAAGAAAGGACAGAAATGTGAGGGCATGGAGAACATGTTATTATCGATTTATTGCCTTTTAAGTGCACATCCACTTTTTTCCGCCTGCTCTGTAAAGATGCACCTGAAGCTTTGTCAGTAGAGGGCGCAGCACAGACGGAACAAGAGGAAAGGGGTTAGCTCCCCTTGCAACACCTACTATTTCCCCAGGGCACAGCACGCAGGGCTTCTCCAGCACTCGCTCTTCTGTGGGCAACAGCAACCAGCAGCAGCCAGCAGCCTCCACCAGTGCTCCCACTCCCAAATTATAGAAAGGCACCTTTATGGAGGGTCTTTGCTGTCTACACCTCCTTAGGAATAGCTTTTTCCCAGCACTGGTGAGCAGGGGTCAACAAGCATTTTCCTTCAAGAACCAGAATGAGTATTTTAGGTTGTGCCAGCCATTGGGTCAGACACTACTCTTTTTCACAGTACAAAGCAGCCACACACAGTAAATGAACATATCTGTGGCCCAAAAGAACTTTATTAATAGACTGACATTTTTATTGCATGTAATGTTCACATACATGAGAACATTCTTTTCAAACATTTAAAAATGCAAAAACCATTCTTACCTCCCAGACTACGTGAAAACAGGTGGTGGGCCAGGGTGCAGGCTCAAGTTCAAGGTCTCCTGTTCTGGAGAGCATGTTTTCAGTGAGCCCCTCCAATGCAGCCTCACAACAGCAACTTCTTGCTCTTCAGGGAGCCACCATGCCCTCTCCCATGTGGTCTGGATCCCAGTCCAAGGAGTAGGGCTTAGGAGAAAGTAGAGCACTTTGGGTGCTCTCATCCCTGGGGTAATGGCTGCTCCTTAATATCTGCTACTCCCCTTCTCTTTTCATGTTGTTACTTCCTACTGGCTGTATCCATTTCTATTGCTGCATAACAAATTACCACAAATTTAGCATCTGAAGACCATGAACCTTTACCACCTCAGTTTCCATGGGTCAGGGGTCTAGGCATCACACTAGAGGATCTTTTCCTCAGGTTCTCAAGATTCCAGTGATGTTGGCCAGGGCTATGATCTCACCTGGATCCTCTTTCAAGGTCACTCTGTGCTGGCAAAATTCAGTTCCTGAGGTTGTAGGACCAAGGACCGCCCCTCAGCCTGCTGTTTCCTGATAGGCGACCCTCTCCACAACATGGCAGTCTGCTTTAAGGATAAAGGGAGAACACATCTAGTTTCTACTTCTTGTCTCCTACCTTTGGGCACTTTTATAATCTCCCTTAACTAAGTCAAGTTATTACGGATCTTAATCACATCTACACCTAAAATCTCCTGGCCATTGCCAGAAAATGTAACTTAATCTTGGGAGTGAGAATTCATCATATTCACAGACCCTACCCACACTCTAGGGGAGGGGATTATATAGAGGATACACATCAGAGATAAGAACTCTTGGGGCCCATCCTAGAATTCTAACTACACTAGAGAAGGGATAAAAATCTTTGTTCAATCTAGCTTTTACATTTTCTTTAATGTTGTTCTTTTCATAGTGTTTTAAAACATTTCCTACTGAAAGCAAAATACTTCAGGATACTTTAACTTCATATAAAATGTGTTTGTACTACAATTACTCATTACATAAGACGTTAAACGACTGGTGCTTTAATTCAACTAAATACATCATTCATGGTTCACAACATTCTCCATCAATTCTGCCCCAAGGCATAAGTGTTTGCCAAAGTGATTTAAAACAGAAACTTAGATTCATTCAGAATAAAACTCTGATTTTCCTGTTAGAACTTAGGTATTTTAGGTTACACATTTTATATTGAATTCACATGATTATAGGTATTCATACAAAACTCTTGTAATTTGTAGTTAGCATTTAGAGCATTTCTCAACCTGTTACCTTGTGTATATACTGTGAAATTTGATTCAATGACTCAAAAGTTAGGAAATTCAGTTTTAAAATGTTTTATTTCACAGTTTATAAAAAAAAAGTATTATTATGTACAAGACTCAAAGTAAATAGAAAGGCAGCTTTCAATCACAAATGGATGAGACAGTAGTCATTCAAACTCTACTGTGGAAGCATATTTAAGGCACACACCTCAATGTTAGGCATAAATAATTTTAACTATGCAGTTCAAGTTCTGGGTTTTATATCACATCTGCAAATATAAGACCCTGTGGTCAAATTTTAAGATTGGTAAAGTCAATCTGAAACTGCTTATATACTGAGTACAGGCTTTACTATTACAAATACAAGATGTTAACTAACAGAATAGCAGTCCTCAAAGATCTCTGTCCCACGCTTGTACACCAGCAATCTGCTAATTTCCCTTCTTGTAGTTACTCTTCAAATTGTAGTCCTTATGCATTGAGTTCCCTATGCATCTCACCCATCTCCTTTATCTGAAACAGAAGAGAAAAAAATTTTAGGTAATTTTCCAACCTTTTGTTCATCCTGGAAAGTTATTAAAAAAGAGGAAAGCAAGATGAATTATTCAATTTATGAGCCGTATTTGGAAAAAGTAAAAAATGTACTACAAGAAAGCACACACTGAATGCATGACCCAAAGAATTTGGAGGTACGATGGCCAAAGTGACAGGGAAGTAGCAGGTGAGCTAGATCTCTTAAGAATGGATACGGGCTTTATTAAATGTATGCCGTTTTTACATCCAGTAAGAATCAATGTATTTTCTATGATCAATCTTTTAATTTTATAGATGAGGACACGGAGTTCATAATTAGGTGACCTGTACCAGACCACATAGTTAGTTATCTAGGCAGAGCTGAGACAAGATGATGGAAACTACCACTGCTGGCAAACATTCTACCATGTGGCATGCATGGAACCAATACTTTATACCAACTACTTTGTTTAATCCTTACAATAGGTCTGTAGTATCATCCCCAGTTTATAGATAAGGAAACATGGAGGCTTAAAGAAGTTAAATAACTTGCCTGCCCAGCTAACAAGTGGTCAGACCCACATCTGTATCACCATACTATAATACACTGTCATTCCACCTTTCTGTTATGCTTCAGTTCAGGGAGTCTGTCCCCTAGACTTGTGGTCACTAAACCAGGTAAGCCAGATGATCAACTATGACATGGGAAAAAAAATTACAACTTTCTAGTTCTACTGGATTGTTTTCAGTATTCTTTTACATTTCTGTGTTTCTTGGTAAGATATTAGTAAAAAGCACATATACAAGTATAAATAAATGCATAAATATGCAAAATGGTGGGTATACTGAAAATGGTATTGACAGGGTTTAGGAACAAGTGTGTTTCACATCCAGTTCCAAGTGACTGACATACTAATGATCTGACAGTCTGTTTCCACACTAATGTACATGACTAGTTAGCATGCAACTGCTCCAGTAGGACATAAACCAAGGTCTTTTTTAATGATTATTTCACTGGTATAGACAGTAAATCAGGTCATCAGTCGTAAGGAGCTTCTCCAACATGAATTCATAGAGTATGCCTCAAAGATTCCACTAAAAGCTGACACTTCAACGAACAAAAACGTAGGCTTCCTATCCACTCCTCTGAGGCAAAACTCAGTACTAGCTGGTCTGCTGTGGAACTCATGCAAGAGAATGTAAGCATGGGGCGCCTGGGTGGCTCAGATGGCTAAGGGTCTGCTTTCAGTGCATGTCATGATCTCAGGCTCCTGAACCCGCATCCTTTCTCCCCTCAGGAGGGAGTCTGTGTGCCCCTCTGCCCACTTATGCTTGCTCTCTCAATAAATAAAATCTTTAAAAAAAAAAGGGGGGGGGGATGTAAATAATGAAGCACTGACAGACAGTCCCTAACCCTAAGGACTATACTCTAAAGGCGCACCAGCATAACTGAGTCCTATCAGTGTCTAGAAAGGTACGGTGATTATCAGGAATAGGAAATTTTAAAAGGGGCTCTTTATATAAAGTAATCCATTTACCTCAGCCTTCTCATACTTTGCCATTCTGTTCTTTCTGGAAATAACCTGAATGGAAAAAAAATGATTACTATTTAAGGACTGCTATCCAAAGAGAAAGTTGATCTAAATTAACACATAAATGCTTTTTCATGGATACAATTCATATCTGAATAAATCTAACTTAAAAAATCTATCCACAGACATTATTTCTTAAATTAAAATTTCCCTACGAAACTAAAAGAAAAAAAAAGCCTACACTTATCATGAGGTACACTATGTATAGAATTGCTGTATCATCATGTTGTACACCTGAAACTAATGTAACACTGAATATTTTATTTAAAAAAAAAAAAATCGAAAAAACTTTCAAGACCTCTTTCCCCACAAACCACAATCTTTTGGAACAACAAAAGGCCTAGCACAACCAGTGAAACCAAAAAACTGCACTGAGAAAACTATGAATAATCTTTAATAAAATCTAACAGCCTGGTAAGCAACTTTGCATTTTCTGTTCCATCCTTATACAAATATATACAAAAATACATGTGCATGAGTTCTGGGGAAGGGGAGGCAGTCTAAAAAAATGGGATCATACAGTATCATTTCTCTCTTTGCACAGCCTGTATAATCATTGGAACTTTTCCAGATTAAAAGCTATAGATTATACTAATTTTTTAATTAACTTTATTCCATACCATGGATATTCCACAATCTACTCATCAGTTCTCCTACAAATGTACATATAAATCATTTCCAGATTGATCCTTAATAGCAACACTATAATACATAGCCCTGACCATGCTTCCTATGAACCTGTGCTTTTGTTTCTGCAGGACAATTTGATTTCTAGGATTCTCTCATGTGTTTATTTCCCATCTGGATTTCTTCTGTAAATCCTCTATCCAGGCCTTTTACTATTCTTTAAACTCATTATATGTTATGCTTAACAACCTTTTTCATTTTACGCATCATGAAGATTTTCCCCCAGCCGATCATTGACATTTTTCACTTTCCAGTATCTTTGCCGTACAAAATGTTTAATTTCAATTCAGTCAAATATGTGTCTTTTTGTTCATGGATTCCAGATCTCTCCCCTTACTTGCTTCCCTTTACCACTAGATTGTACACACATTTCCTAAATTAATTTTGAGAGTTGTTCTAATTTTTTAACACTTTGGACTATCATCCACCTGGAATTTGGGTTTGAAAATGAGTGCACTGCTCCATGATGTGCCTTTCACACAGGTGGGCAACATGGCCTGCCGTGGCCGGGGTGAAATAGGAACGCACATTTTTTTCCTTCCAGATGGAGAGCCAAGTGTAATTCCACTGAACCGAAAATCCATGTTCCCACATACCCTCAAATCTATTTCTAAATTCTGCTACGCTGTTAAGATTTGTAATGGTGGGGCACCCTTACATTTCTAGAGTAAACCCTGCTGTTACAGGTGGTGCTTCTACTGAAGCACTGCTAAATTCGATTTGTGAATCTTGTTTAGAATCGCTCTTCGTATTTACCACTTCCAATTCTTTCCATGGTAACGTTAACTGGGTTCTGTTGTTGCATTTCACTGAATGGTCTGGGAGTGCAGGGACTTTGCACTGATGCTAGCAGGACTGACTTGTGGACTGTTTGAGCGAAGAGAACTGATGGACATTTGCTGCCCAACAGTCACATAACTGACCTGTGAGGGGCTTGGCTACAAGCTTTTCTCAGATTGGCATCCTTTCTTGCTTTAGAAAGTGACTGTTTTATAAAAAAGGACCAGATGCAGGAGATTTGTTCACTATATGGAATTATAAAAAATGAAGCTTTTGTTTCATGAACATGTTCCAGAACACGCGTGTAGCTCTCTCAAGCTGTCACCTTTTCGTGAAAGAATATGCCCTTAAGAGAAAGTTGACTTGTTCTATACTCACCAGCACAACGATTCCAGCAATAACTGCTAAGGTCACGACCACAATGACAGCAATAATACCAGCTTGTAGACCCTGCATTGAAAATTCAGGTGGTTTTTCATCAACATAGTAAATTGCAGTTCGACCGGGTTCCAAATCCAATTGTTCCCCATTTATTCTCAGGTCCATTCTGTTGGAATGGAACAAGGATTCATCTTTAACCTGTATTGAGAAGGAAAAAAACAATTTAAAATATTTAAGAAAACGCACCATGGGGATGCCTGGGTGGTTCAGTCATTAGGTATCTGCCTTTGGCTCAGGTCATGATCCTTGGGTCCTGGGATTGAGTTCCACATCTGGCTCACTGCTCAGCAGGAGCCTGCTTCTCCCTGCTTCTTCCCTTGCTTGTGCTCTCTGACAAATAAATAAAATCTTTAAAAAAAGAAAGAAAAAAAGAAAGAAAGAAAGAAAACCAAACCCACCACGGCCACACGGAATTACTTGTCAATTATACACCAAAAGAACTGCTGCCAAAGATTTTTGTAGTTTCAGTGGTAACATTCTCATGTGCTCAAACTTAAAAAAAACTTTATTACGGGAAAA
Organism: Mustela erminea; assembly: GCF_009829155.1. Taxonomy (NCBI): domain Eukaryota; kingdom Metazoa; phylum Chordata; class Mammalia; order Carnivora; family Mustelidae; genus Mustela; species Mustela erminea. The sequence continues at coordinate 68,240,936 of NC_045620.1, read as the reverse complement.
TCTCCAACATATATGAAAGTAGAAAGAATAGTGTAACGACGTCTCGTTATCCCTATCATTCCGGATTCAACAATATAAACACGTGGCCAACCTTCTTCAACTCATTCGTCCTTCCATCCTTCCTCCCTCCCTCTCCCCCAGGCCAGTTTATTTTAAAGCAAATACCAGGTTTCAACAGAAAATGGCTCAATAGAATATATTAAAGTTTATAGGAACAAATTATTTATCTTTTTAAGAAGATTTTAATTTATTTGACAGAGAGAGAGAGCAAGTAGGCAGAGCTGCAGGCAGAGAGGGAGGGAGAAGTAGGCTCTCTGCTGAGCAGGGAGCACAGTGCAGGGCTTGATCCCAGGACCTTGGGATAATGACCTGAGCTGAAGGCAGCCACTTAGTCGACTGAGCCACCCAGGTGTCCAAAACAAATTATTATTATTATTATTTTTTAAAGATTTTACTTATTTATTTGACAGAGAGAGAGAGCACAAGTAAGCAGACAGGCAGGCAGAGAGAGAGGGGGAAGCAGGCTCCCCACTGAGCAGAGAGCCTTATGTGGGGCTTGATCCCAGGACCCTGAGATCATGATCCAAGCTGAAGGAAGAGGCCTAACCCACTCAGCCACCCAGGCACCCCCAGAAACAAATTATTTTAATCACACTAGTTCCACATCATTTCTTACTTAACTTCTTGTGCACGGACACCATAATGGGATATACACACAAACTAAGTAACTATCAAGGATGCAATAGGTCAGAATTATGAGAGAAAATATTCTAGGTAAAAGAATTTGAAAAAAAGGCATAAATATCCAACAGGTCAGAAAGGTGTGTGAGAAAGATGAATGGGTCAGATGAGGGCAAAGTTAATCGCAGCATAAGAACCACAAGGACAAAGTTAATTGCAGCACAAGAACCACTCAGGGAACAGAGGGGTGGCTCATATGTAAGTGGAGAAAAAGATGATGAAAGATCTTCAATCCATTGAGACATGACAGACAACATTACATTTCTAAACAGAGGAATAAAACGAAGATTATACTCACATCTTTTTCAAAATAGTAAGCCACATCAGCTATGTCCACATCACTCTGAGTTTTCTGAGATGAATTTTGCATCAGATCAATAGTGATAAGATCATTTTCATACTGGGGGAGAAATGAAAAATGCAAATCATTATCAATACAACCAAAATCATGTAAAAATACGTTTCAAAAATCTGTATATTCAGGGGACGCCTGGGTGGCTCAGTTGGTTAAGCAGCTGCCTTCGGCTCAGGTCATGATCCCAGCGTCCTGGGTCGAGTCCCACATTGGGCTCCTTGCTCGGCAGGGAGCCTGCTTCTCCCTCTGCCTCTGCCTGCCATTCTGTCTGCCTGTGCTTGCTCTCTCTGCTCTCTCTCTGATAAATAAAATCTTAAAAAAAAAAAATCTGTATATTCAGTTTTTTATTTTCTGTAATCCACACTTGTCAGTGTTCCTTTCCATTAGTAGGTAACTGTAATTCACAAATCTTTAGGCGATTTTAAAATCTACCAAAGGGAAGTCAGCAATACTGGCGCCTGAACAGGGACCAGGGCCAGACCAGACCCGATCTCATCAGAAATAAGCCCCAACGTGAGTTTTGCACGGCCGTGCCTTTTTCCCCACTGGTGAGTTGTGGGCAGTTATCGCAGGGTATGGGTAATCTAGAGAGCACAAACGATTATCGCCCTTACGTGTGTTTATTGAGAAGGCTCCTGAAGGCGGGAGGAGCAAAAGTCAGCAAGGGCCAACTTATGGAGCTTTTCAAGGTAATTAAAGAACATTGCTCCTGGTTCTCTGTATTAGGGACTTTAGATTTACAAACATGGGAAAAAGTAGGTCACGAGTTAAAACTTTCGTGTATGAAAGGAAAGCAAACTACTTGGACCCTCATTCGCTCCGTTTTCGAGCCTTTACAAACCCCTAATTTGTAGAGTGATAATGTTCAGGAGAAACTAAAAAAGAGGAACCTGAACATGCCATCCAGGAGTAGAAAGAAACTATTAAGGCCACCAGAAAGGAATACAGAAAGGAGGAAACTCCCCCTCTTCCTCCTCCAGTAACAGAACAAAAGGTGCCCATGTCACTGTTGCCGTCAGCTCCGCCGTTCTGTAAGGCGGCACCCGTTAATGAAAAAGATGGAAAGTACATGCTATCGGCTGTTCAGAAAGGCCTCCTTGAAGCACAGCGAGCAGGAGACCCAGATGCCTTCCCTTTTAATTTCCCGGTTATTATTACAGAACATGTTGCTCCAGGACATGATCCTGACAACCCTAATGGTGTCTATGAGGCCAACCATGAGCAATTTCCCTTCAAATTGTTGAAGGAACTAAATATGTCTTTTTTTTTTTTTTAAGATTTTTATTTATTTATTTGACAGAGAGAGAGATCACAAGTAGGCAGAGAGGCAGGCAGAGAGAGAAGGGAAGCAGGCTCCCAGCTGAGCAGAGAGCCCGACGTGGGGCTCGATCCCAGGACCCTGGGATCATGACCTGAGCCGAAGGCAGGGGCTTAACCCACTGAGCCACCCAGGCGCCCCAAATTGTTGAAGGAACTAAAACAGGCAGTACAAAACTATGGAGCTAATTCTCCATTTACAATGGGAATTATTCAAGGCATCGCAGAAGGCAATCGACTTATTCCGATGGATTGGTCATTGCTAGCAAGAACAGTTCTATCTCCAAGTGAGTTCTTGCAGTTCAAAACATGGTGGCAAGATCATGCAGAAATAGCAGCTGCCCATAAAGAGCTCATAACATTCCTATTTCCATGGAACAGCTCATGGGTCTTGGACCATGGGCCCAGGTTCAAGACCAGGTGTTAATGATCAAGCTGTTGAGCAGCTCCAGCGTTGCTGTTTGAGAGCATGGGAGAGAATAGAATCTAAGGGTTATGATAAGTGCTCTTCTTTTCAAAAAGTGGTACAGGGTCCAAGAGAGCCCTATACTGATTTTATCTCAAGATTACAAGAGGCTGTCAGAAGACAGATAAATAATCTTGAGGCTGTGGATACCATTATGCAACTGTTGGCTAATGAGAATGCTAATTCTGATTTTAAGAAGTTGCTAGCACCCTTTAAAGGCAAGGGAACATTGACAGATTATATTAAGCTATGTCAAGGAGAAGGAACAGAGACCTATAGAGCTGATTTGTTAGCTTAAGCAATGGCTGCTCTGACCATAGGGAAATTTAAAGGACAGTGTTTCAACTGTGGGCAAACAGGGCACAAACATTAATCTTACTTTTGGATATCAAAATAGGCCGATATGTATCGGCAATCATTCCAGCTGCCTTGTTCCTGGTGATCAGAGATGGTTGGTGGACCTTCCTACTAATAATTATTTGACTAAAGCTCAGTTACATTTACTCCCCATTAAAGGATTCCAAGCCTACAAATATCGGGGTCCTAGCTATAACGCAGCACCCCCTATTCCCAAATGCAAACCAGCACAGATATGGTCAGATGAGGGAATTCGCCCTTTATGGAAGGATTGTAGAGCAGCTCACCCCAGTATTGTCATTAATGATTCCTATGGAATTGTATGGGACTGGTCCCCTAAGGGGATGGCAGTCACCAATTGCATTGGGGAACCCTGCTCCCCTCATCGGAAGTTAAAATGGCAAGTTTTTGATGATCCCATTTTACCGCAAACCTTAGCTTCAGGAGATGCACCTCTGGTGTGGTTTGGGCAAGGACTTTCTATGCCATCTCCTTTTGTTGATTATCATAAAAGTCGAAAGAATTTATGGAAGGTTACTACTGCTTTAAGTCACTTAAGAGTTTGGAATGGCTCTTACATTCATCAGTCCAATAATTATACATTTTCTTTTTTCCTCATGGATGAAGAATGGATAAGAGCTTGTGTTAGAGATCCCTATGTTTTTGTTATTGGCAAAATGACTTTTATTCATAGTAATAGAGAAATAGACTGTCTAAACTGTAAGATGTTCACCTGTGTTGGTAAGAATGTTTATAAAGACAATTCTATCATTCTTTTAGCTAGAAGAAGAATAGGCATTTGGCTACCAGTGAAACACCACCGTGTTTGGTAAAGTTCTCCCGACGTACATATACTTTTAACAGTATTGAAAAACTGGGTTCATAGAACAAAAAGATTTGTTGGGTTACTTGTAACAGCTATTCTAGGAATTATAGCCATTACTGCTACAGCTACCACTGCAGGAATGGCCTTGCATCAAACTACAAACTACACAATTTCTAAAGAAGTGGCACGAGAATGCTAGCAAGGCCTGGAATCAACAAACGTCCAAAAATTAGATGAATGTGTCTCTGATTTAGAAACAGCCATGATATATATAGGAGAATATAAAGCTTAGACTTCATATTTTATGTGATTGGAATGTTTCTTCTTTCTGTGTTACTCCCCATGCCTATAATGAATCAGAAGTATCTTGGAGCAAAATTCGTCGACATATTACTAACCATTATGGTAATATCTAACCTTAGATATTAAACAACTTCAAGATACGATCTCAAGTATTGCTCACTCATCATTACAATCTGTTCCAGGAATGAGTTTTACTCAAAGAATTAATGATATTCTGTCTGATCTAAGCCCTTCTACTTGGATCACACAAACTGGTCTTGGTGTTGTAAGTGGATTGATTATTCTTATTGTTGTAATCTTTTTATGCTTAGTCCTCAGAAGCACTCGAAAATCCCTCCAACAACTGAAAAATCAAGAAGCTGCAAAATCAGCTTTTCTACTTCTTCACAAACAAAAGCGGGGAGATGCTGCTGCCCCTCGGAACAATTTGTTCCTTAAACTGTAACCCCTGGAGGATTTTACTAGTTGCCAAGCACATTTAGATATGGCCTTAAAAAATACTGATACTGACAACAGGTCTTTGGGGAGAAGGACGATGTACGACCGTGAAGCTGGGCAGCTGGGGATGCCCGGCTCGCTCAGGGCGGAAGGCTGCCCCTTCACAGAAGCCGGGCAGCGGGGAACGCCTGGCCCACCCAGGGTGGAAGGCCGCCTGCTTCAGGGAAGCCGAGCACCCGGGAACGGCCGGTCAGCTCAGGGTGGAACGAAAACCGCCTGCTTCCCTTTTTCGTGATCGCTCCTTTCTCTTCCCAGAAGTGCTCCTTGTTAGTTAGAGAGTCCTTTGAATGTGCTTGGTTAACTATAAACTTTATCCTCCTTCTTGCATGTCTGCAAGACGGGATTAACGTTTGACCTTCATCAATCCTTCTATTGGCTATTGTTTTCTATCCAATAAAAGCGAGACTGTGGAGTTGCTCGTGGCAGCAGTCCTTTTCGACTGTTGTCTCCTGCTCCCAATCTTTTGCAGCTGACTTGTTTGTGCCTAATTCTTCTCTCGTCGCCGACAGGAAGCGGCAAATACAAATAAAGGTAAAGATGATGCGTATTTTGTTTTCAGAAGAGTATTTTCTTCCCTTGGAAAAAACTTAAAACAAGATATTAAAGTATCTTATTTGAGGACACCTGGGTGGGAGCTTGGTTCTCCCACTTTTCTGCTTGCCATTCCCCTTGCTTACAGCTCTCTATCAAATAAATAATTAAATCTTTAAAAAAAATTTTTTAAATAATGAAGTACCTTATTTGAAAAAAAAAAAAAAATTTTTTTTTTTATTTGAGGGTGCCTGGCTGGCTCAGTCAGATAGAGCATGCAACTCTTGATCTCAGGGTCATGAGTTCAAGCCTCACACTGGTCAAAGAGCTTACTATAAAAACAAAACAAAACAAAACAAAAAATAAAGTATCTTATGTGGTTAGGACTACTTTCAAAATAAAATGCTAGGGATCCTGGGTGGCTCGGCTGGTTAAGCATCTACCTTTGGCTCGGCGCATGATCTCACAGTCTTGGGACAGAGCCCCACATTGGCTTCCCTGCTCAATGGGGAATCTGCTTCTCCCTCTGTGCTCACTGCGCACTTTCTCAAATAAATAAAATCTTTAAAAAAATAAAATGCTTAAGAAACGCAATCGAAAATGCAATATGCATTTACCATGTTCTGCTTTTAAGGAGCAGAAAAGTATAGTCCCTCCTGTCCTTAAAAATGACATCAATTTTCTGTCTTGAAAAAGTTCCATCACATCAGGGCACCTGGGTGGCTCAGTGGGTTAAAGCTTTTGCTTTCGGCTCAGGTCATGATCCCAGAATCCTGAGATGGAGCCCTACATCAGGGTCTCTGCTCAGTAGGGATTCTGCTTCCACCACCCCCCTCTCTATTTGTGAGCTCTGTCAAATAAATAAATTAAAATGTTTAAAAAAATAAAAAAGTTCCATCACATTATTCAAGTATTTTTCAACCAGAGATATTACATTTTCCTTAAGGATGAAACAGGTTTTCAAAGATTATGGAAGGAAAACAGGAAATTTGAATTATTAAGTGTCCTAGGTTTAAAAGGTTGTTCAAATGCAGCTTAACCACTATCATAAGTCATACCCCAAGCACTCTATCTCACTAAGTCTCACCTAAAGCTTTTACTAAAAACAAACATCTTACCAGAATATTTGTGATATATTTTGGATCCAGCTGATAACGAGTTGTGATTATCTCCTTAAGTGCACTGTAAATAATTAAAAAACTGCTATTAAAAAATGCATACTATGTAACATTAAGAAGCACTATTTTTTTTTAAAGAAGCACTGTTTTTTTTTTTTTAAGATTTTATTTATTTGACAGCGAGAGATCACAGGTAGGGGGTGGGGGTGGGGGGAGGGGGCGGGGGAAGCAGGCTCCCTGCTGAGAGGAGAGCCCGATGCAGGGCTCGATCCCAGGACCCTGAGATCATGACCTGAGCCGATGGCAGAGGCTTTAACCCACTGAGCTACCCAGGCGCCCCAAGAAGCACTACTTTTTAACTAAGCAGGTAGTTCAAGCTCTAGAACTGTCATTAATCAAACTCGTCTTAAAAATGTTATGCCAGGGGCACCTGGGTGGCTCAGTGGTTAAGCCTCTGCCTTCGGCTCAGGTCATGATCTCGGGGTCCTGGGATTGAGCCCCATATCGGGCTCTCTGCTCAGCAGGGAGCCTGCTTCCTCCTCTCTCTCTGCCTGCCTCTCTGCATACTTATGATCTCTGTCAAATAAATAAATGAACAAAAATCTTACAAACAAAACACAACACCCCGTTATGCCATTTTGCAACTAACAGTGATGCTAAAACTGCCGAGTTATAGTTTGATTAGAAACTATATTTTATTTAGGGCTCCTGGGTGGCTCAGTTGGTTAAGCAACTGCCTTCAGCTCCTGTCACAATCCTGGAGTGCTGGGATCAAGTCCCACATTGGGCTCCCCGCTGTGCATGGAGTCTGCTTCTCCCACTGACCTATCTCTCTCGCCCTCTCTCTCTCAAGTAAATAAATAAAATCTTAAAAAAAAAAAAAAAAGAAAAACAGGATAATTAAACAGGATCCTAGTTCTGCTCACAGATTATAATTATTAATTACAAAGAGGTGAGGCACCCTGGTGGCTCGGTTCAACGTCTGCCCTCAGCTCAGGTCATGATCCCAGGGTCCTGGGATTAACCTGTGTCAGGTTCCCTGTTCTGCAGGGTGTCTGCTTCTCCCTGTGCCCCTCTCCCTGCTGTGCACACTCTTTCTCTCTTTCAAATAAAATCTTTTTTAAAAATTAAAAAAAATTATTACAAAGAAGTAACCAGTAACTCTACATTACAAACCTGATAGATACCTCCTTAACCACAGTTAACATCACTAATAAAGAAACAAGAAGACATCATGTGCTTCCTGATGTGAAGTACTAAGGAGGACACACAATCACTTAACGAAGTTTTTCTGTCAAAAATGCTTAGCCTGGGGGCACCTGGGTGGCTCAGTGGGTTAAAGCCTCTGCCTTCAGCTCAGGTCATGAACCCAGGGTCCTGGGATTGAGCCCCACATCGGGCTCTCTGCTCGGCAGGGAGTCGGCGGGGAGCCTGCTTCCCCCTCTTTCTCTGCCTGCCTCTCTGCCTACTTGTGATCTCTCTCTGTCAAATAAATAAATAAAATCTTAAAAAAAAAAAAAAATGCTTAGCCTGGGCGCCTGGGTGGCTCAGTGGGTTAAGCCGCTGCCTTCGGCTCAGGTCATGATCTCAGGGTCCTGGGATCGAGTCCCGCATCGGGCTCTCTGCTCAGCAGGGAGCCTGCTTCCCTCTCTCTCTCTCTGCCTGCCTCTCTGCCTACTTGTGATCTCTCTCTGTCAAATAAATAAATAAAATCTTTAAAAAAAAAAAAGAAAAAAAAATGCTTAGCCTGGATTTAATTATGAGGAAACATCAGGTAAATCCAAATCTGAGGGACAGCCTATGAAATCATCTGCCTATACTCTTCAACAGTATCAACACCATGAAGAGGTGAAGGACTAAGAAAGGCCAAGACCGTGTTCCATATTAAAAGAGACTAAAGCATCACAACAACTAAATCCATAACATGATCTTAGACTGGGTTCTGGATGAAAGGGGGAAAAAATTACCATCAAGATCAATGTTGGGGAAAATGACGCAATATGGTATAACATTAAATCTCCTGAATCTGGTAACTGTAGAGTGGTTATATAACATAGTGCCTTCTGGGGAGCCTGGCTGGCTGAGTTGGTAGAGCATGCGACTCTTATCTTGGGGTTGTGAGTTCAAGTCCCACATTGGGCTTAGAGATTACAAGAAAGAGAAAGAAAGAAAAGAAAAAAAAGAGTGTCTTTTATTCCTAAGGAAAGATACACTGAAGCATTTAGCTATAAAGGGACAAGTCTACAACTTGTTCTCAGATGATTCTGGGAAAAAAATATTAATACATGTTTAGGGAGATATACAAAATACACATCAACATAAAAAGAAAATGGGGCAAAATGTTCATTGATGACTCTGAGTGGAGAGTACCTTAGGAATCTGTACTATTCTTGCAACTCTATTTCAAAATAAGGTTAAAAACATTATAGTATACTATTATTTTTTCATAAACACAAAGAAGTATTAAGACTTGTTTTAGTTTCTCTAATGGCTTAGAATGAAAACCTGAATACCACCTGTGCAAATATAATGCACCTAACAGTACGTACGTTCTCAAACTTTCTATATCATAAGGTGTTTCTCTTGTTTTGTGCTTCAGTTCAATGATGATCCAGCTGTAAGGTAAAAATACAGTATTTTATGACTATAACAACTCAGCCTTTTATAGTATTTTCCTAATAAGCTAACAGCAAAATTCCCAAGTGGAATTCCAGTACAATCAACAAAAAAAGATTCATGCAAATAGGTTTGCCCTTCATTTCTTCCTTGGCCCCCACACATTGCTCATAAAGCACTCATCCAGGAGAAAACACCCTTTTGAACACGTCAACTCTGGCTTTGGGTCACCATATTCAAGGTCATGTAAAGTCAAGGCTTAGCTGGTCATGCTAGGCCACATTCATGGGAAGAGACAAAAAGGCACTGAGAGAAAGAGAAAAGTGACCATGAGGCTCCAGAAGACCAAAGGAGAGAGTGCCTTTCTAGGTGTGGATGACTTTCCAGCTCTAGTCACTTTTAATAAAGCCTCTTTTGTTTAAGCTAGCTTGAATGTGGTTCTGTTCCTTTTTACTGTGTAAAATAAATTCTATTAATTTTTACTTAAATTCTAGTTCATTAACACACAGCGCAACACTGGTTTTAGGGGCAACCGTATCTCGCTTTAAAACACAATAAATGAGTAAATATATAAACAACTTAAGCTTTTCACATACACTAACACTAATTGAACTTTCAAATCTGAGGAGTGTTATGGAAAAATAGAATAGGAAAACCATGTTTAGTATACTACCACAAGGAAAATTTTTTAAATAAGAAAAACATATTGCTAGTGAAGGGTCTATAACAAACTGGTGACATCAGTTCTGTGGAGGTAAACTGGGTAGTTGGGGGAGGGGTTGAGATAAAATGGAAACTGCACTGTATACATACCCTTTCCTCTCTTTTGAATTCTAAACCACCAAGTCATATTACATATTCAAAAATAAATTTACTTAAACAAATCTGAAAAGTATGAAAACAAGAATATGAGAGCCCGACTCACTAGGTCCGCACTCGTTCGGAGCAGGATATTTCCTCCTCATTATCCTTATCCGTTCTTCGGACCCCTGCAGTGTTCACACACCAGCACGTGGTGGTGCCATTGCACTGCTTGGCTTTAAAGAGCCCCTTCTCATCACAGTCAGGATCATAGAGCCCATCATTATTCTGGAAAGCCCCCTCAGGTCTCACTCTTCTCCCAGACTTTGAGCTGGTCATTTCCGCCTTCATCACCAAACATTTGGTTGCCACTGTAAAGAAACTTTAATGTCACACTGAAAAGGAACTGCAGTTTTATGCTTAAGGAAAAAAAATTTAATTTGGGGTGCCTGGGTGGCTCAGTCATTATGCATATGCCTAGAGCCCAGCACTCGGCTCCTTGCTCAGTGGGAGGCCTACCTCTCCCTCTCCCACTCCTCATCCCTGCTTGAATTCCCTCTTTCTCTCTGTCAAATAAATAAAATCTTAAAAAAATTGAACTCCAAACTCCCAGAGCCAAAGATTACTGCCGACTTACATGTTCCCATGTCCACTTTTTAAATTTTAAGACGCTTCAGCTACGAGATGATTTTGACAAAATAATATGATTCAAATTTGAGCCCCCAAAATGCTTCCTGACTTGAGATACATAAATTTAAAAAGGCTAGGTCAAAATACAATTTAAAGGCAATGAGGATATTCTACTCACGTTTTGAGCAAATGACGGAATTTTGTGCACCAAGCGAAGTACACTCACACTGACCGTGTGCGTTCAAAGAGCAGTTTGTGGTCAGTTTATAGTTTTCACAGACACATGCTAGATAAATTAAAAAAACAAAATCCCTTTTTACAATGTGAATCCGACTATGAACTCTGGTGTCTCAGCTAAATTACACTCTAACAATAATGCCTAAGTTACAGAGCCACAAAGCCTTAAAATGTTTTATTTTTCAGCTGTAATTTGAGTGGCTGATACTGTGGTGAATGGTTTGTGTATATATATATTCTACAGGCACATAGTCTAATTTGCATGCATTCCCATCTCGATTTTTTTAAGCCAAGAATATAGCCTTCCAAAAATCAGATTCAGCTCTGTCTCCATGATGACACTCCAGTCTCAGATCCTTCCGTCCCCAGGTACTGCTAGACAAACCCTTGCCTGTTAGCTACTGACTCTTCCTGAAAATCAACAATTACAATTCTTAGATCTGGAATAACTCACATTTCCTCCCTCCTCTCAGCCCGTTTCCTTAAAAAGAGATGCTTGCTTTTGAGCTTAATGGTAACACGGCCAACCAACCCTTGGACAATTTTGTGTCTTGGAAAAATTATACTTTCACGTGCACTTGGGGGCACTTTTGTTTGTGGCCTTCCTAACCAAATTAAATCCTAGTACCCAACTTCAAAAGTGATATTACACAGCTTATCTTGGATAGTAATGCCAATTTAATAGTTGTATCTTTGGGCACCTGGGTGGCTCAGTTGGTTAAAGCAACTGCTTTCTGCTGGGGTCATGGTCCCAGAATCCTGGGATCGAGAGTCCCACCCAACATCAGGCTCCCAGCTCAGGGGGAAGTCTACTTCTCCCTCTCCCTCTGCCCCTCCATCTGCTCCTTCTCTCTCTCTCTCAAATAAATAAAATCTTAAAAAAAAAAAAGAAAAAAGGTTTTATCTTTAACTACATCAAAAGTTCGTTTTAACTTCAAAATGGCAAGTCCCCCTAATTCATTCTACTTGTTAGCTAAGAGAACACAATAACAACAAAAACCAATGTGACAAACCAAAGAATTTTTATACTGCTTCATATGTCAAGTTGGCTTTAGTTATTCCCTGTTTAAGTTATAATTAATATGAACCACCTATATAATCCGTCCAGCACTAAACTCAGCATTGGGATCACAAAAGGAGACAGTGGCTGTCCTCAGGGAGTTAAAGCCTTATGCAGCACTTTAATGTATAGAGGCTCAAAAGCCACCTTTTCATGTCCAAGGGATGTGAAATTTAAAACAGACCAATCAGGTATAGATTTTTCTGAACCTAGAGCAACTACCATCACTTTAAAGCAATTTAAGATTAAGTACTTAGACCTGGACTGGAGCTAGAAAAACAGGAGTTGATTACACGCATTATTTTGAAAGTGTAATGAATTAGACCCATGCTCTGTTGGTGAAGGTTTCCTTTCCAGAAAGCTCTGGCCAATTGCCACTCTACCTCTGGCCACCGTCTCACAAAAAAAAAAAAAAAAAATCAAGAGATGGCAGACAAGATGTTTATTCCAAACTAAGAAAACCGTGATCAAACCACATGTCCATTATGGGGATAGGAGCGCGGCGACCTTCCACACCAGAGATTGTCCCGTCACCACTTACACTGTGGTTTCCAAGACTAAAAGAAACGGAAAACTCTAGATGTTATGTGGGACTAAAAACACATATACGCACACAAGATATAGAACTGCGTTTCCGTCTAGGGCAATGTTTACAGCAATGTCTAAAAGAAAAACATACTGGAATTAATAATGGGATTCTCTTCAAGTGCTGGGATTGTGGGTTTGTTTTGGTTTTGGCTTTTACTCTTTACACATACCGGTATTTCTGGGTTCCCTACAGTAAACTTGGCATTACCTACAACATGCTTAAAAAAGGGGAAACACCCCCACTCACACGACAGCTTGTGAAGGCCCAGGACTAGCCTCCGCGCGCAGGTGCGTAGCGGCCCCGGCGGCCTCCCTGCAGCCACCTGTCCCGCCTTCGAGACCCACTTCCGGGGCCAGCCACAGGTGCGGAGGGGCGGGGCGGGCCAGCATGCGGGTCGCCGCCAACTCCCGCTCCTGGCGCCTGCTAGTTTCCGCCCGCTAGGACCCCAAGCGTGCGCCCAGGCCGGAGGAGGTAGGCGCGCACAGACGGCGCCGGAAAGTCCCTGGACATGGCCACTCGGTTCCCTGCCTGCCCCGCGCCCCTGCTCCGGGCCACCTTCTTGGAGAGCGGTGCAAAGCGGCGAAATGTGGCGGCTCCCTCGCGGCCGTGCGAGCGGGTGCCTTCCCGCCGCCTCCCGCGCGCAGAGGGGCCTGGGCTGGGGCAGCCCCGCGCGGTCCGTTCCAGACGGGCAGGCGCGGCCGGCCGTCCCTTCACCACCATCTCCGCCTGGGATGCCGAGGAGCGTCCCCGCCCGGCCCAAGCCCAGAGCTCTGTTCCTTACCTTTCTGAGCCACGGCCACCGCCACGGTGGCCGCCGCGAACAGAAGCCCGAACGCGAGGACCTGGGGGCGCGCCATACTGCGCGCGCGTCGTCGAGAGGGGCGCGAGGCGGGCTGGGGGCTCGCGGGAAGGCGCGCGGAGGGAGCGGGGCGCCGGGAGCCCACTGGCAGGCCGGGGACGCGCGGGACCGCGTCGGAAGTACCGTGGCCAGGTGCTGCGGGGAGGACGGTGTGAGCTCGCCGAGGGACTGCGCACTCTGCAGACGCGGCGGGGCGGAGCAAACCTGCCCGACCTGGCGGCCCCGCCTCCCGGGCCCGGCCCCAGGCTGCTCACCTCCGCCCGCCGGTCCCCGCGGTGAGTCACCGCCTGGGGACTGGCCGGTGGGCGGGAGCAGGCGCTCCTCCCCCACACCCGGCGCGGCCGTTGGGGTGCCACCCCTCCCCAGGTGTTAGCGAGTGGCGCCCAGCCCCGCGCGGCCGGCAGGTGCTTCTTCCCGCGGCAGCCCGTGGGGGCTGGAAGGACGGTGGGCTGCGACTGTGACGGTTGGCAAGGACCGTTGGTGGCCACGGAGAAAAACGGAGTCTTCCTTTTACCAGAGGAAGCACGACGTTGCACCTTGAAGAAATGGGGCCCCAAGGAAAGAGAGGTCTGTGAAGAGGAAGGTGGAAGCTGAAATGGAGGAATACAAAGGGAAGCGGGAATAACACCCGAACCACAATAAAAAAAAAGTCGACCTTTGAGCTTCACCTGGCGGCCATACTCCTTTGAAACTAGAAAAAAGAACTTCCTGGCTTCCGGGGTTGGGGGGGGGGGATGACAAACTCATGTTCTTTATAATTCTCATTCTTTTACCGTTTTTATAAGCACTTTTAGTACTTGAAGATGTAAGAAAAGATGTTCCCATAGAGCCAACTGATGAGAAGTGAGATGATTACGGCTTCCATTAATATCGCAGAACAATGTTGATGAATCTTTTGTAGACATGTTTCAGTGCAAGTGAATTCAAATTACGACATGCTATTATTACGGTCTTAAAATTGTAATGCCTTGAGGCTTTCTAAGTATTGTTTTTAATGTTATTTTGACTAGCTGTAATAGGATAGCTGTTTTAAAAGGCTTTCTTCCCAGTTTTAGAGTTCAAAAGAGAAAGATGAAAAAGCAATTTTAAGATTCAACTAAATTCGATTAATATTTACAAGTGTATATCAACTAAATTATGAGGAATAATTATTGAGCAATAATGTAAGTTGTAGTCCTGTTGCCAGTTGATTAATGTAAATAGTCCCATTACAGTGAGTACCTGTAAAATTTGAGTTTTACGTGGACATTAAATAAGCTGTTTAACTATTTAATGGTTAACTTTGTAAGAAAATCCTGTCAGTCTAAATCTGTAAATCTGAGTTACTAGACCTGATTTTGGAACTTCGCAATCTGTTCAGCAATTTCAGGGAAAAGAATAGTAGTATCAAATCAGGAACAAGTTATCAACCCGCTTTTTTGCATTTTGGATATTTTCAGGAAGTTACACACTGCCAGCCCCCAAACCATACATACTTTTCCCAAGAATAATCTCACTGATTTTTGTGGCTTTATTTGTAAAATGTTCCATTGCGTGGTCTATCTCTGACCTAATCAAGAAGAAACTTGTTGGGCACCTGGGTGGTTCAGTTGTTAAGCGGCTGCCTTCAGCTCAGGTGGTGGTCCCAGGGTCCTGGGATCCAGGCCCACATCTGGCTTCCTGCTCAGTGGGAAGCCTGCTTCTCCCTCTCCTGCTCCCCCTGTTTGTGTTCCCTCTCTGTGTCTCTGTAAAATAAATAAAATCTTTAAAAAAGAAAGAAAGAAAGAAAGAAAGAAAGAAAGAAAGAAAGAAACTTGTCTTTTTTTTTTTTTTTAAAGATTTTATTTATTTGTCAGAGAGAGAGAGAGAGCGCACAGACAGACAAAGTGGCAGGCAGAGGGAGAAGCAGGCTCCCTGCAGAGCAAGGAGCCCGATGTGGGACTCAATCCCAGGAGGCTGGGATCATGACCTGAGCCGAAGGCAGCTGCTTAACCAACTGAGCCACCCAGGCGTCCCAAGAAACTTGTCTTTAAACTTGATGGATGTTTATTAAATTGTTCATTACAAAGTGAATTGAGTATGACTACTAAATAAATGACAAGATACCACACTAATCTCTGACTCACTGTAGCTGAGTATATGACCAAGATAGTTTGTTTTTATAGCTCTTTAACACCTCTGCAGTCACTCACTGCTCAAAATTACTCAAAATTTTATGATTTGATTGTGAATCTTATAGAGTACCAGGGCCATATTGAAGAACATGTCTTAATATTTTTTAAAACTTTCATACCCAAGTATACTCCTATAACTATTCTCAGATTTTACAGATGTTACTTTCAAATGTTGACAGTAGCCAGTTTGCCGTATAATATTTGACTAAGAAATATGACAAGATAGCCCCATTTTGAGCTCCTTGGTCAGTGGGGAGTCTGCTTCTCCCTGTCCCTTTGCCCCTCCCCCTGCATGTGCTAGCACTGGCTCTCTCCCTCCCTCTCTCTCAAATAAATAAAATCTTTGTGGGGACCTGTGTGGCTTAGTTAGATAAATGGCTGCCTTTGGTTTAGGTCCTGGGATTGAGTCCAGAGTCTGGCTCCCTGTTGAGCAGGGAGCCTATTTCCGTCTCTTCCTCTGCCTGCCACTCCCCTTGCTTGTGCTGTCTCTCTGTCAAATGAATAAATCTTTTTAAAAAATCTTAAAAAAAAAGAGACAGGATTAAAAGTTAACCTTTTCTGGGCGCCTGGGTGGCTCAGTGGGTTAAGCCGCTGCCTTCAGCTCAGGTCATGATCTCAGGGTCCTGGGATCGAGTCCCGCATCGGGCTCTCTGCTCAGCAGGGAGCCTGCTTCCCTCTCTCTCTCTCTCTCTGCCTGCCTCTCCATCCACTTGTGATTTCTCTCTGTCAAATAAATAATAAATAAAATCTTTAAAAAAAAAAAAAAAAAAAAAAAAAGTTAACCTTTTCTGACCAAGCACCTGCCATCAAATAAGAACCAAATTAAAAAACCAATACCAAAACCAAAGAATGCATGGAAATGAAAAGAAACTAATTATTAAAAATATAATTGGTAGTAGAGGTGTACCTGGGTGGCTCAGTTGGTTAAGCATTTTTTTTTTTTAAGATATTTGACAGAACAAGTAGGGGAGCAGCAGGCAAAGGCAGAAGAGGAAGCAGGCTCCTGCTGAACAGGGAGTCCAGTGTGGGACTCAATCCCAGGAACTTGGCATCATAAACTCAGCTGAAGGAGCCACCCAGGCACCCAACATTGGCTCTTGTTATCAGACCAGGTCTTCATTTCAGGGTCATGAGGGTCACGCCTGTTGAACTCACTTAAAAAAATAAAAAATAGAAAAAAATAAATGGGATGCTAGGTGGCTCAGTCAGTTGAACGTCTACCTTTGGCTCAGGTCATGATCTCAGGGTCCTGGGATTCACCCCTGCATCAGGTTCCCTACTCAGTGCAGAGCCTGCTTTTCTCTCTCCCTCTGCTGCTCCCCCTGATTGTGCTTTCTCTCTCTGACCAAAAAAAAAAAAAAAAAAAATCTTTACAAAAAATTGTGTGTGTGTGTGTGTGTGTGTGTGTGTGTGTGTGTATCACAAAATATTGATTGAATAGGGGTTTGGGTTTTGACTTTTTCTTGACTATGTAAGGGATACTTTTTTTTTTTTAAGTAGACTCCACACCCATGGAGAAAACTGGGAGCTCAAAACTGGGCTTAAACTCGCAACCCTGAGATCAAGACCGAAGCTGATATCAAGAATCTGACATTTAACCAGCTGAACCACCCATGCACTCCAGTAACTTATAAGTAAAACAGAATCAGCATTGAAGAATCATGTTGCTTAAAAAACAATTAGAAATTTTAAGAAAAATTACCTAGTTACTAACCTACTACTTAATTTTCTTTAAGAAAATTACCTAGTTGGGGCATCTGGGTGGCTCAGTGGGTTAAGCCTCTGCCTTCAGCTCAGGTAATGATCTCAGGGTCCTGGGATTGAGCCCCGCATCAGGCTCTCTGCTCAGCAAGGAGCCTGCTTCCCCCTCTCTCTCTGCCAGCCTCTCTGCCTACTTGCGCTCTATCTCTCTCTGTCAAAAAAAAAAAAAACTTAAAAAAAATTAAAAAAAGAAAATTACCTAGTTAATATCCTATAGTAGCTTCTTCACATAGATTTTAGAGTGTGTGTGTGCATGTGTGCACACGTGTGTGTGTGTGTTTATGGATAATATGTGAATTTAATGAAACCTTAAATTGGATAATTATTATTCTTGCAGATGGCTAAAGGAAAGTATAATGTGTAAATATTTACTACAAAGGATTGCTAGTTTTTAGAATTTTTGTATTTCGGGGAACCTGGGTGGCTCAGTCGATTAAGTGTCAGATTCTTGAATTCAGCTCAGGTCATGCATGAACCTAGGGTTGTGAGATGCAGCTCGGCCCTTTGCTTGCTGGTTATGGAGATTGCTTAAGATTCTCTCTCTCTGGGGTGCATGGGTAGCTGAGTCATTAAGCATCTGCCTTTAGCTAAGGTCATGATTCCAGGATCCTGGGATTGAGCCCCGCATATTAGTAGAAAGGGGTGCCTGGCTGGCTTGTTTGGTAAAGCATGCAACTCCTGATCTAGGGATTGTAAATTTGAGCCCCAAGTTGGGTATAGAGACTACTTAAAAATTAAAATCTTTTAAAAAAGAAAAAAAGAATGAAGAATGAAAGTTCTCCCTGCTCATGCTCTCTCTCTCTCACTTTCTTAAATAAATAAAAAAATTTTTAAAGTGTTTTTGTAGAATCCACAGAGATGTCTTTCTTTTATCCCTGTTATGATAATTTGTCTCTTCCTTCTTTAAAATGACCAGTCTAGCTAGAGATTCATAAATAGTATTGCTTTTTACAAAAAGCCAAATTTTGTTTTATTGATATTGCTTTATTGTTTGTCTGTTTTCTATTTCATTGGTTTTCTCATTTTTATAATTTTCTTTTTCCCACTTATTTTGGAGTTAATTTGCTCTCCTTTTTCTGATTTCCTAATGTAAAAGCTTAGATCAGTGATTTTGGACTTTTCTTCTAACATAACAATTTAAGCCTATAACATCCTTCTAAGCACAGCTTTAGCTGCATCCACACATTTTGTTCTGTTATAATTATCATTCAATTAAGAATATTTTCAGTTTTCCTTATGGTTTTTTTATTGGCCTATAGATTATTAAGCAGTGTATTGTTTAATTTCCAAATATTTAAAGATTTTCTAGATATGTTACTGATTTCTGACTTAATTTCATTGGGGTCAGAGAATAAACTCTGGAAGATTTAAATCCTAAATTTATCAAGACTTGTTTCAAAACCCAGCCTTTCTTGGTGAATGTTCTGTGTGCTCTTGAAAAGAATTTTGGTAGGTGGAGTGTCCAAGTTGGTTGATGATGTTTTTCAGGTCGTGTCTATTCCTTCTGATTTTGTGTTCACCTCTCTCAAATATGGAGAGAAGAGTATTGAAATAGCCAAACCTAGATCATACCCATTTCAGTTATCAAGAAAAGAACATTGAAAGAGCCAAGCCTAGATCATACCGTGTATGCTTTACTGTACTTGTTTTATCACATACCTATTCATCTGTCTGCCCATCTGTCATTAATCTGATGCATTTCCAAGCTAATTGAAGACTTTGTACACATTTTTCTCTAATTGCTGCTATATGTGTACCGTTAATTGAAGATCAGTGTTTGCTTAGAGCTTGTTCTTTCTTTTTTTTTCAGTAAAACAATAAGAAGAAAAAAATGTGTTTGATACATACATACACTTGTGATACAGACTCTTATCAAGATAAATATAACTGGGACGCCTGGGTCGCTCAGTGGTTAGGCATCCACCTTTGGCTCAGGTCATGATCCCAGGGTCCTGGGATTGAGTACTGGATTGGGCTCCCTGATCAGGGGGAAGCCTGCTTGTCTCTCTCTTGCATTCCCCCTGGTTGTGTTCCCTCTCCTGAAGTGTCTCTCTCTGTTGGATGAATAGATAATCTTTCTTTTTTTAAAAAATATTTTATTTATTTATTTGACAGATGGATCAAAAGTAGGCAGAGAGGCAGGCAGAGAGAGAGGGAAAGCAGGCTCCCTGCTGAGCAGAGAGCCCGATGAGGCTCGATCCCAGGACCCTGGGATTATGACCTGAGCCAAAGGACCCTGGGATCATGACCTGAGCCAAAGGCAGAGGCTTTAACCCACTGGGCCACCCAGGCAACCCTGGATAAAATCGTTTTTGTTTTTTTTTTAAAGATATATTTGTTTATTTGAGAGAGAGAGAATGAGCAGGAAAGGAGGGGTAGAGGGAGAGAGAGAGAGATAGGATCTTAAGCGGACTCTGCACTGAGTGTGGAGCCTGACTCGGGGCTCGATTCCACAACCCTGCGATCATGATGATCATGACATGAGCCAAAACCAAGAGTCAAACTCTTAACCCACTGAGCCACCCAGGTTCCCCAGGCATCTGGCTCTTAATATCAGCTCAGGTCTTGATCTCAGGGTTGTGAGTTCAAGCCCCACAATCTCACACTGGGTGATGACCCTACTTAAAAAAAAAAAAAAAAAGATAAATCTAACCATCATTTCCCAAAAGTCCTATTTTTCTTTCCTAGTCTATCCCCACTCCCTGCAGATGTAATCCCAATTTTGATCTGTTTTCCAGTATTCATTAGTTTACCTACTAAGGCACTCAAGGGCAGCTTCGTGGACATGCAACCTAGACAGTCACACAGGACCCCATGTTTAGAAGGGTAACATACTTGGTATAATGCAAACTGTAAAAACCTTGAAATTTTCAATATTCTAACAAGTAGTCCACATTTTCATTTTGTACTGAGCCCTGGAATGTATGTGGTTGGGCTCATTAGAGTTGTCATACAAATGCAATCAAACCATCTGTCATTCTTTGTGTAAAGCTTCTTTTACTCATCATAAAAATTTTTGAAATTCTTCATATTGCATGTGTTGGCAATTTGTTCTCTTTTATAGCTGAGAAGTATTGAACTGTATGAACATGTCACAGTTTGTTTAATCCATCCTGCTATGGGTAGACAGGTGGGATGTGTCCAGTTTGGGGCTATTATAAATAAAGTTGCTATACACATTATTGTTACAAGTCTTTTATGGACACAAGAATGCCTTAGACTAGGTGTCTTAACAGGGGGCACTATATTGTACTTTTGCATAGGATATTCTTCAAAATATTTCAAGGAGATTAACCTCTACCCACTTAATCTACTCAGTCATTTAGACAACTCAAAAAAGGCCTGCATACATTTCCAGTCCTTTGGGCAAGGCAGTTACCACTTCTAATTAAGAACTATAGCTTTAGGGACACCTGGGTGGCTCAGTTGGTTAAGCCACTGCCTTTGGCTTGGGTTGTGATCCCAGGGTCTCAGGATTGAGTCCCACATAGGGCTCCTTGATCAGCTGGGAGCCTGCTTCTCTCTCTGCCTCTGCCTCTGCCTGCTGCTCTGCCTGCTTGTGCTCTCTCTCTCACTGACAAATAAATAAATAAATAAATCTTAAAGAAAAAAAGAACTATAGCTTTAAATTATAGCATATCTTGATTTCAGCAACATATTTTATCTAATTCAGTGTTGCTATAAGATAGAAAAAGTAGACTATGTTAATGCAGTGGATATCTTCTATCTGGTGTTGGGCAGATCCTAGGAACTTTCATCTATCTTTCCTGCACTAACCTGTGTTGCTCAACTTACTGGAGGAAAGAAACTGCCCGGAAATGTTGAATCACTTTAATATTTTTAGACCAATTAGGCTTCTTTAACATAAATACTTATTTTTATCAAGAGGATTCCAATAAAATACTCTAAAGCCACAAAATAACAACAACAACAACAACAAAGAAAAAGTGGACTACACAAATTCTGCTGGAAGAACAGAATGAGGTCAATGGGACTAGAATTTTGTGATTGAGAGGGGAAGGACCTTAGGGCAGGAGTCAGCTCAGGCAAAGGCTTAAGGAATGGTAAGGATTTTTTTCTGTTGTAGGGAGAGAAGCAGGGGACAGACATGAGTTATATTGTGGAAATATCACTTCTGAATGTTTTGTAGAGAATGCACTATAAGTGTGCAGAGTGTAAGAAGGAAGATGAATTTAGAAGCTATTGAAGTAGTCTCAGTGAGAAATCATGTTAACCTGGAGTGTTGGTACCAAGAGTAGTGGTAGTGAAGATGGAGAAAAGTACCAGTACATAGGAGATACATTTTTGGAGTTAGAGCAGGTAGGACTTACTAATTCCAGTGCAGGACATGAGGATAAGTGAGGAATCAAAGATCACTCCTAGGTTCTTAGCTTCAGCAGCCGAGAAGGATAATGGGGCCATTTATTGACAATGGGAAGACAGGTGAAAGGGACTTGGGGAAAAATGTCCAAGTAGTCCATTAATCATCCAAGCAGAGATGTCAAGTAGGGTGTGGCATATGGAAGTCTAAATTCATACAGAGTCATCAGTATAAAGATGGTATTTTAAAGCTAAGTGAGTATATGAAGAAACTAAGGAGAGAGTGTAGATAGAAAAAAGAGGAGTTCAGGAAGTAACCCTAAGGTATCCCATCATTTAAAATTTGAGCTGAAGGGGAGGACCCAGAAAAGAACATTGAGGAACAGTGGCCAGTGAAGTAGGAGGAATAAGCTAGGAGAAGGAGTGCCACAGAAGCCAAGAGAAAAGGGTTTTCAAAATACAGTTATTGGTCAACTGTGCTGAATGCCGCTGAGAAATCAGTAAGATGACAGAATGGTCCACTGGGTTTTGGTAATTTTGGAAGAATCACAGTAAGCATGGAGAGAAGTTGACAGGAAATAGCAATTGAAGAGAGAACGTGTACAGATAAGTCTTGCAAAATGTTTTCCAAGGGGTCAAGGAAAATGGGGTAGCACAATGGGAGGCAGAAACAGGGAAGGGACTACTTACTCTGAGACAGCATGGCATGTGTACACAGTGATGGGAGCGACCCAGGAGGGGAGGGGTCACTGATGCAGGAGAGAAGAGGAAGGGGCATTCTTGAGAAGGGGACAATGGAAAGAGAATGGGGAGGAAGGAGAGGAAGGGTTAGCCCTGGAGAAGAGCAGGGGCAGCTCAGCTCTTCTTCCAGAAGGATGGAGGCAGATGCATACCAGCTAATATGGTCGTGAGAGAAGGAAAGTTCACTCCCACACTTGTATTTGATCGTGGATGTATGAGGCAAGGTCACCAGCTGAAAGAAGGGTATGAAGATGAGATGTAAGAGTTATTAGTTTATGTTTTTATTTTGACATAATTTTAGATTTATGAAAGAGTTGAAGAGGTGCAGAGTCCACAGTGCCCTGTACTCATTTTCACCTAGTGTTAACACCTTATAGGCCCGTAAGAACTAAGCAAAGGTAAAATATTACTAGCTAAGCTATAGACTCTCCAGGATTTCCCAGTTTTTCCACTAATAATCTTTTACTGTTCAGGATCTAAGATCCCATATTGCATTTAATCATCATACGTTGTTAGTCTCCTTCAGTCTGTGACCATTTCTCGGTCTTTCCCTTTCTCTCACGACCTTGACACTACTAGTGGAAGTAAGGACGAGAGGAGACAGAAGTATCTGCCAGATAAGGGTGAAGAACAGGGACAGTGGAGCTCACAGAGGAGGAGCTGAAAGGACAAGGGATAACAGCAAGGGATTTGAAGAAGCTGGATGTTTAGAAGGATGAAAGTAAAGAAATTGTTTGGAAAAGTCAAGCAGAACATCTAGGACACCTCCTGGCCCTGAGGTGCCTAGGAGTTGAGGGGAAAAGTAAAAGAAGCTTCCAGCTGTGGGGGGGTGGGGGGGCAGGTTCACGCACCGCCTGGAGGCAGAAGGGATGTTCAAGGAAGAGAGGCTACCAGGGTGTTGCATGGTGACAGAGCAGGACTCAGTGAGAGTGCAGTGGGAGAGTGTGGGGAGGGCAGAGAGGAACTGTATAAGATCCAGTGAGGGGCTCAGGCGTCCTGCAGTGAATGGCCAATGTGACACTGGGTGGCCTAGAAGTCTTGTTCTTCTGGCAGTCATGGTGGCAAACGGGACATAAGGCATGGTCTGATTAGCCTGACAGGCTCTTGGAAGGAGATGGGAAATCCACCTGAGGTGCAGATTTTGAATATTAGTGCAAAGGTCGAGGATGACTGTCCTGTCCTGCAGAGTATCCTGGTGGGTGGTGGCAATCTTTGGAGGGAGGCGTGGAGGTGCTCTCTCTGGGAGGACACAGTGAAGTGGGGGCTGTGGGGTATCCAGTCTTAGCTTACTAACCACCTGAAGATTTAGTCATGGTCATTAATAAGTATCAAGCCTTTACCTTGTGGCTGACTTAACCATTCAGCACCAACAGCGTTCTTAGAGCTGGCTGGTTCCAGAAATGGTATTGTGTCCCAGACAGAAGGAACTAGGGTGTGGCAAACAGAGATGGACCTTTACCCTCGCCTTATCAGGATCAGAGAGGGGTAGGGTTTTTATGATGGGTCATATACAGGGTATGCCACAGCCGTGACGAACCCGAGAACTTATTTCAGACAGTGTTCAAGTTTAATGACATCTCCGAAGCAACCAGGTGTACATAACATGATTCTGAGGAAGTTCCCTCTCCTGGTAACTGGACAGGGTCAAACAGGACTGTCACCAGGGTTCTCATATTGTTGGTTGAGAAGGAACATGTTGGCAGCTTGCAAGGCATGAGAAAGAAATAACAAAGGAAAAATACACACTTATGTGGCCTTCCTTTCTGGAATTATATGTCCCCATAGGACTTCCTGAGATATCCCTAGAAAATCAAGGTGTGTGATAAGAATGAGCAAAGTATCATAAACTTAATTTCACTGGCACTCCTACTCAGTGACTTATCAAGTGTCATGGCCCAGATGAAACTCCTATAACACACATCACTGTGTACAATACTGACTCAGAAGGTATTCAGTTTGATAATGTTCCTGAGAGATCTAGGCTGCCCAGCCCTAGTGCTAAGGATCAGCAGTCATTGAGGACTGACTGAATTAGAGGGAGAATGATGGCCATGAATTGGTAGAAGAAGGAAATAAAGGAATGTGGGTAGAGGACGGAGGAAGGACATGTCCCATTTTTGTTGGTTCCCTGTTTGTTGCGGGGGGTGGGGTGGGTGGGGGGAGGGGAACTTCCAGAAGTCTGTAGAGAAGTCTATGAACCAATGATATCATTACCACATTTCCACTTCCATGCAAGATTTATTAGGTCAAAAAGATAGCTAGGGGGCGCCTAGCTGGCTCAACTGATTAAGCATCTGCTTTCAGCTCAGGTCATAATCCCAGCGTCCTGGGATATAGCCCTCATCTGGCTCTCTGTTCAGTGGGATCCTGCTTCTCCCTCTTCCTGCCACTTCCCCTGCTTATACGCTCTCTCTCTATCAAATAAATAAATAAAATCTTTTTAAAAAAGAAAAAAACCCGGGTGCCTGAGTGGCTCTGTGGGTTAAAGCCTCTGCCTTCGGCTCAGGTCGTGATCCCCGGGTCCTGGGATTGAGCCCCGCATTGGGCTCTCTACTCAGCCGGGAGCCTGCTTCCTCCTCTCTCTGCCTGTCTCTCTGCCTACCTGTGATCTCTGTCTGTCAAATAAATAAATAAAATCTTAAAAAAAAAAGAAAGAAAGAAAGAAAGAAAAAACCCAGAAAAAAAAACTCAGAAAAAAAAAAAAAAAAAAAACATGTGGTTCTAAATGCTACAAATACCTCATAGAATATCTCAGACCAGTAAAGGGTTAGTAAGCCATCTAGACATGGAGGACATCACACTTTGCTTGTTTCCTTGGGTACAAAAGGCTTTGAAGGAGAAAGCAGTGGGCCCACTGAATGGCAATGGCTAAGCAGTGGAATTATAGGAGTATAGGGAACACAGGCATAACTTGGCTTGTACATCACCCAGGCTGGCTCACTCCTATAGAAATCATCTGTTGAAAAGCACAGGTGAATTCATCTGATGAATGTTATTGGGCATAACATGGAAGGCAAAAATGTGAATGCTGGCCTGTAAGTAAGGCTTAAAGGGATGCAAAATTACCTAAGGAGAATCATATTTCAGAACCAACTGGCAAACAAAAACAAAAATAAAAAAACAGCTGGCGGGGAGGGGAGATTAAATGATTCCGTTTTAACCAACTGGGAGGCTCTGCACTAGTTCTGTGGGGATTCAGGTTCAACAAGACAGGGATCTCAGGATTCACTGTCTTCACGCATTTCCCTGAGGAGTTTCTAGCTTCAGGAGTGAGACTCACAGAGAACTCAGTGCACAGAATTAATAGAATCAAGATTGGTCTGGCTGCTCTCCAGTTGTAAATTATTATAAATGTCCATGAAACAGATTGCTTTCTTTTTGTCGCTTATTTTTTAGATTCTTCAAGAGTTTTCAGAGACTTATTTGGCTACTGATCAGGGATCTTCCTCACCAGCCCGTTCATTCAGTTGACTATGTAAGGAAGGAAGAGAAGGGAAATGAATATTTGTCAAGTGCTCCCAGTGTGCTTTTTTCACTTTATCTTATTTAATCTTCACAGAGACTGTAGCTCTTATTTCCATTTTACAAATGAGAGGGCTGGTTAAGCACAGTGAGGTAATGCCCTGGATGGGTTGGATGATGGGCTGGTGAATGGTGGTGCTTAAGTCCTGACCCTGCACTATACAACTCCCAGCTTTCCCCACACCACACAGCTTCCATGCCAGCAAAACTTAGAGAAATATTTATGCGTGTATCAGATAAGCTTCAGTACTTGATTTCTGACTGATTCCCAAAGAAGCTTGTAGTTAGATGCTCCCCTTTATAGGGGCCTTCATTCTTTGAAATGAGATATCATACTTTCTAGCCAGAGGGCTAGAAAGTATTTGTACTTTGCTTACTTCTTGCGAAAATGCTCAGAAGAATGAAAGCAATAAACCAGCCAAGCCCTGTTAACCATAGGAATCTTCCCTCTCTGCTTCCTCCTGGGGTTCGTAGAGGAGAGAGGACCCGGCCTGGTACCCATGACCACCCCCTTTGGGATGCTGCAGACTTCTGACTTTAGCAAACAACTCACAGGGAAAATAGCCTGGGTTTATAAACATGGGAGCGCTGGAGCATAGATATGTCGTGCGTGGGTATAGTTATGTTTGTGTCCAGATTGCCCAGAATTCAGAAGCTGTATTGGTTGTGGGTCAAAAGCCATACTACATCAACCCAACTTCCCATCATTTTTTTTTAAAGATTGTATTTATCTATTTGAGACAGAGAGAGAGCAGAGAGAGAGAGAGCACAAGCGGGGGGAGGGGCAGAGGGAGAGGGAGAAGCAGATTTTCCACTGAGCTGGGAGCCCGATGCAGGTTCAATCCCAGGACCCTGAGATCATGACCTGAGCCAAAGGCAGATGCCTAACTGACTGAGCCACCCAGGGTGCCCCCATCATTTCTTAAAAAGATTTATTTATTTTCAAGAGGCAGAGGGAGAGAGAGAGAAACCCAACCATATTCTACTCTGAGCACAGAGCCCAATGTGGGGCTCCAGCTCCCAACCCTGAGATCAGGACTTGAGCTGAAACCAAAAATCAGAGGCTCCACAGACTGTGCCACCCAGGCACCTCACCTCTCATCATTTTTGAGGACAATTCCAGATGGAAGCCTGAGTTAATAAAACCCTCTGATTCCCCTTGAAATTCTTTCTCTTCTGTTACCCCACGTTGGTTCTCGTTGAGAGCTCTTTACTACAGATCAGTTCTGGTTGCGTGGAGCCCTCTAACCCAGTTAGGTATTCCCTGCCCCACCCAAAAGAGACCAGGCCCAGTGGACTCCTGCTCTATGCTCCCTCATCTGTCATTGCTGCCCTTGGGCTGCTCCACCTAATTCACACCCCAAAATGGGAGCCGAGGTTCTCCAGCCCTTTCCCCGGACTCAATCCTAGGCCTAAGTTCCCTGCTAGGAAACTGTAAAGACAAGGTCCTAGAGATGGAAACCTCCCGGGTTAGATATTTACATTTTAATACAGTTCTCTTGGAGACAGTGTTTTATCCAAAAGAGCTGAGGGAAGGTGGGATTCTTAGGCACAGAAGCTGGTTTTGAAAGGGTGTTGAGGCAACAGGTTTCTTTGCTACCTGTCAGATCACCCTGCTGAAGCACAGGGCGGGCTGGGGATTAATTTGTGACGTTGTTGATTTAATACATATTCAGGAAGCACCTGAAAGTTACTAAATTTAATGTATGCAACATAATGCTAAGTATTTTTGGTGTCCAGGAAATTAAAGACATAGGCTCTGTTCTCAAGAACCTCCAGTCCTGTTGGAAGAGATCAGGAACATATGTGAAGTTAAAAGTTAACAGCTGTGGGGGTGCCTGGGTGGCTCAGTTGATTAAGTGGCTGCCTCTGGCTCAGGTCATGATCCCAGGGTCCTGGGATGGAATCCCGCATTGGGCTCTCTGCTCAGCAGGGAGACTGCTTCTCCCTCTCCTTCTACCTGCCTCTCTGCCTACTTGTGCTCTCTATGTGTCAAAGAAATAAAAAAAATCATAAATGCCTACTTGTGCTCTCTATCTGTCAAATAAATAAAACCATAAAAAAACAAACAAAACATGAGTCTTCTCTTAAAAAAAAAATTAACAGCTATGTATTAACAACAGACAATAAAACTAGGGTATTGCACTGAGCTTTCCAGAAGAAAGATAAGTCATGGTGCCCAAATCCATCCTGAGACTGGGGTCTGGGGAGTCTATAAACTAACCAGAAGAATCTCTTAGGGGATGTTAATTACTTTTCTTTAGGCTCCAAATTTAGGTCTGGATATTAATCTCCTGAACATCAAGGAAAATTTCACCCATTTATTTGAAAATTTGAACCCATTTATGGCAGACTAGCAAGAAAGCATTTACCCTTTGGCTAAAAATTAAGCATGTTATTATTATATTTTAATTTCTCATGCAAGTCCAGTTTTTTTTGTTTTGTTTTGTTTTTAGAAGATTTTATTTATTTATTTGACAGAGAGAGATCACAAGTAGACAGAGAAGCAGGCAGAGAGAGAGGGGGAAGCAGGCTCCCTGCTGAGAGAGCCTGATATGGGGCTCGATCCCACGACCCTGAGATCATGACCTGAGCCGAGGGAGAGGCTTTAACCCACTGAGCCACCCAGGTGCCACATGCAAGTCCAGTTTTAACAAATGGTAACAATTTGGACCTTAAGTGACATTTCAGTAATTTGTGAAATCATATCTAGCATATATGCGTTAACTTATCAAATACTGCTGTCAGCCCTAAAGTGTATGTCTTAGTCATGAAAATGGGGAGAAATGTTTGTGGATCAGATGAACTCTGGCACTTAATAACTTCCATTTGATTCTAAAAGGAGCCTGTAACTGGGTGTTCATCTTTCCAGGGGACCTTCATTCTTTGAAATGAGTATTAGCATTATTTTTTTTTTTAAGATTTTATTTACTTATTTGACAAACAGAGATCACAAGTAGGCAGAGAGGCAGGGAGGAAAGCAGGCTCCCCGCTGAGCAGAGAGCCCGATATGGGGCTCGATCCCAGGACCCTGAGATCATGACCTGAGCCGAAGGCAGAGGCTTAACCCACTGAGCCACCCAGGCGCCCCGAGTATTAGCATTATTGACTTATTGCCTCCATTTTATAAATACATGGAGGGTAGTAAGGTAGTTCCCTGAAAGTAGAGGCAGTAAGTGGAGACATAGCGCTTCCCCCAAAGCTAGCTCTATCCAAGATCCATGTCTGGTTGGTAGAAACACCATTTTCTTTCTTTCTTTCTTTCTTTCTTTTATTTTAAGATTTTGTTTGTTTGTTTGTTTTTGAGAGAAAGAGAGAGAGAAAGATGAGAGACTGAGCAAGAGAGTGTGAGCAGGGGAAGAGGCAGAGGGAGAAGCAGGCTCCCCGCTGAGCAGGGAACCCACTGCAGGGCTCAATCCCAGGACCCCGGTATCATGACCAGAGCCAAAGGCAGATGTTTAACCACCTGAGCCACCCAGATGCCCCAAAATCTTAATGGTTTTTAAAATCAATCTTTATGAGCAGCTATATGACAACATTGTCATGTTTACAGACAAGTGTTTTTCCCAGTTTGTTGTTTGACTTGTATTTTTATTTTTGGATTTAGAGAAAATTTCCATTCTCATATAGTCCCAACTATCAGGCTTTTTAAGGTTTTTCTCCTCCATGACTGTTATGTTTAGGAACAGATTTCCCATCTAGAAAGCACATAACTACTTGATAAATTTTTCTCCTAGTCCTTAAAAATATTATTTTTGCAGTAATTCTTTAATTCATATGAACTTAATCTTGGAGCATGGCATGAGGTAAGGATTTATTTTATTTTTTAAAGATTTTATTTATGTGTCAGAGAAAGAGAGAGAGAGAGAGCAAGCACAAGTAGGGGAAGCGGCTGGCGGAGGGTGAAGCAGGATCCCCGCTGAGCAAGCAATGGGGAACTTCATCCCAGGACCCTGGGATCACTACCTGAGCCGAAGGCAACTGCTTAACCAGTTGAGCCACCTAGGTGTCCCATGAGGTTAGGATTTATATTAATACATTAAAAAATTACCCATTTTCCCAATATCACTGTGGGGAAAGGATATTGGGGACAGAAGGGACAGTTTACACAGAGGTTGAAAGTTGGGAAGCTGTGTGACAAGTTTGGGAAGCTGAAAGTAGTGGCATAGATCTAGACAAAGGTGCATCCAGGGAATGGTGGGCATGGGGCTGAAGGCAAAGGCCAGATGACTGGGGAGTTTGGACTTTATCTAAGTGATGAGTAATCCAGGGAGCCATGTGGTCAGAGATGGGGAGAAATTCCTCTGGTAGCGATACAGAAGAGAGATTAGAGGGGCAAAGAGGGACCATATCACAGGAGAGAGCAAACAGGGACCTGAACTGACATTGGTAGGGAGGAGGTCCTGGAGAAGAGGATGCAAACCCATGAGGGGCTTAGAAGGTAGAACCAACAGGACATAGGAGATTAAAAAAAAAAAAAAGCACAATTAAGGATGATTCTACTCTCAGGACTTGGTGATGGGGTAAATTGTTGTCCTATTTCTAGGACAGGGAGTGAAGGGGAAGGAACAAGTTTGGCAGTAGATTCCTAAGAGAATGAGTCCACATCTGAGTCTGAGGTGCTCGTTGCACATCTAGGTACAGATATCTAGTGTATTTGAGAACACATGTCTGCAGCTAAGAAGAAAGTTTTGGGATAGGTACATGGAGAGATAGTAGGGTCTTTGGCATCTAAAATCATAATTGGAATTTTAAGTGTATATGAACCAATCAGCCAGGAAGACAAGAAAAGAAACCTGGCAGTGGATCTCTGGGAATGCCGACATTTGAGAGACAGTTGGAGGAACTAGAGCCCTAAGGAATATTGAGAAGAAACAAAGGGAGGGCTAAACTAGCAGAGGACCGTGGAGCTATGGATGCGAGAGCGGAGAAATTTCCACACTCCTTTCACAAGGAGGGAACAGTTAAAAGAAACGATGGGCAGAGGTCAAGCTAAGGCAAGAACTAAAATTGTCCATTGTGTTTGGCTGCCAGGAAGTTGTGGTGATCTTAGCAAGAAAATTTCAGTGGAGTGTTAGGGGCAAAATATGGAGTAGGTGGGAATAAATGCGGCATGAAGAGGTCGATGCAGGGAGCACAGCCTCTCCCTCACCTTGGAGTGAAAACTGGAGGAAGATACTCTCTGGGTCTACAAAGATTTATATGAGAACCTACTATGCATCAATCATTACGCTGAAAACCCTGAGGGGTGAAAAAGCGAGAGGAGTAAAGGAGACTGCTATGGAGAAGTGCTTAGGCTAATGAAAGAGACAATAATAATGCACTAAAATAAGCACCTAGGTAGGGGCAAGACCACCAAGAAGGAACAGAGGAAGGACAAAGGTGCGTGTGAATGAATGGTGTGAGAGGAAGCTGCATTTAATCAGGGCACCCAGCAACATCTGCCTCCTAGTCCCAGTGAGCGACCCCTTCCTACATCCACTCAGGCCCTCCTCTAACTCATTCTGTACACAACACCCAGAGGAATCGTCCAAAACCCAAATCTGTTTACCCGAGTCCCACTCCAGTGGCTTCCTGTTGTTCTAAGGATAAAACCCCAATACCTAACACTGACAAGGCCCTCATGGTGTGGTTCCTGCCCTGTCTAGCCT
The DNA here is from genome assembly GCF_009829155.1 of Mustela erminea. Taxonomy (NCBI): domain Eukaryota; kingdom Metazoa; phylum Chordata; class Mammalia; order Carnivora; family Mustelidae; genus Mustela; species Mustela erminea. Next base: position 68,209,484 of record NC_045620.1, on the reverse strand, counting down.
CCCAGGGCCTCTGCCGCTCTAATCCTATTCTTCCCTCCGCTCTTCTAGCACGACACGCTCCCCCTTGCCCCTCCCTACCCCTGCAGGGCTTTGCCCATCCCTCCAGTCTGAAATGTCCTGTCCCCTCAGTTTTGTCTAATCAATACCTACTCATCCTTCAGACACCAGCATGATCACTGTTTCCTCAAAGAAACCTTTACTGACCCTACCAGACAGGTCTGATCCACCCCTAGAGTCCCAAGTAGCTCTGTTTTGTTATATCTTTAACCAATGTAATGTTGTATTTCAGGGAGTATTTGAACAACATCCATCTCCCTATCAGAACACGAAGTTCTGTAGAGCAAGAACCAGGTCTTTCTTGTCAATTTTATCTTCACCAATTGTTTATGTAGACAATAAATTTATTTATTTATTTTAAAGATTTGTTTATTTGACAGACAGAGATCACAAGTAGGCAGACAGGCAGGCAGAGAGGGGTTGGGGGGGGGAACAGGCTCCCCGCTGAGCAGAGAGCCCAATGTGGGGCTCGATCCCAGGACCCTGGGATCACGACCTGAGCTGAAGGCAAAGGTTTTAACCCACTGAGCCACCCAGGTGTCCCTAGACAATAAATTTAAGTGAGGCTTTGGCCTTAAAACCCAGGTTTTGGGAAAGTAGAACATACAAGGAACCACTTCTGCATGGGGTACAGATGACCTACAGCCAAGAACCAAAACAGACCTGCATTTCTTCTCTCCTCACTTCTTACCCGAATCTTGGCTCTTTCTGCCCTAGCGGAGTGGAAGGGCCTGTGATTCAAGGTTTGATAAACTAAACAGAACCATGATATTTGTTCTGGATTCTCAGGTCAAGGGGAATATGCTTTTCAAGGTGGGCATAATTTGAGCCCCATTATCAGCCAAGGGGAAGGAGTCAGAAGAAGGTGAAGATACAGGAAAGAGACATAGTCTATGAAGCGACTGCAGAGAGACCATAATTAGGCTCACCCACATCTGGCTTTGCTGGACACTGTTGGAGGAAAACCACATCACAGAACAGTCTGGAACAAACGGCCTCATGCACCCAGGATGAGTGGTTTGTAGAGATGACGCTCCAAATGGGCAAGGGGTGAAGGGGTTGAGAACGTATAATTTTTGGAACACCTGTGTGGCTCAGTTGAGCCACTGACTCTTGATTTCAACTCAGGTCATAGTGTCAGGCTTATGAGATTGAGCCCCATGTCGGGCTCAGCATTCGGCTCAGAGTCTGCTTGAGATTTTCTCTCTCCCTCTGCCCTTTCCCTACCAATAAGATAAATAAATAAAATCTTTTTTAAAAAGTATAATTTTCAAAAATTTAAAAATGTGATTCTTATACAAATATGAAATGAACATGCATAAAAGATTCAACAATCAGTGAATGAACCAGTAAGATAGTAAAGCTTGTTCCAAGAGCATTGAGAAACTGGGTATTTATAGGCAAAAAAAATGTTAGAATACATTTGCTAGATTAGATATAAAACTGGTTAATGTCCTATGGTGCAACAAGACTGTAGATTACCTTTCCCATCGGACAGAAATAACTTGCATCTCTATTGGACAAGAATCTGTAGCTTACATGTAACTTCACAGTGTCTGGGCTATAATCAATAGTAAATAGCAAAGTCAAATTTGGATTCTTTCTTCTAGATAAATAGATGATCTTAAGTGAACCTGTTAAATTGTGCTAAACACTGAAAGGACAGGCAGTCATGGTCTTGCTTTATTTCCGCATTTGGATAATTTTTCTTCATGGCGCTGAAGCTGCTGGCCACAAAGTGGTTCAGGTGGTTCTAGGAGGTGTAGAAGGGAGCAGAGGAAAGGGGCGCCAGAAGGGTGCTGAGCAACTAAGATCAAAGAAAGGAGCAGTCAAGAGCAGGCTGATGAGACAAGGTCCAGGAGCAGGTGTAGTGAGGGGAGGAGAGTGAGCAGACAGGAAGAACTAGAACGTGTGCCGGGATTGGAACATTCCCAGGTTCCAAATCTGAGGAGCCAGGAGCATCGGTTTCACGCTGGATGCGTTGTCCACAAGGATCCCGACTTCTAGTGCTTCCTGAGTCAGTCGGGTTTGCCCAGAGAAGCGGAAACTTTATGAATGGCATAGAATAAAGGATTTATTACAGAGATTATTTAGAATTATACAGTTGTGGGAAGTGGTAGGAGACAGCACAGCAAAGATGCTGTCCTGGGATCTAATGTTTGGCTTGAAGTCACTACAGGTCACCATACTGGCTGTCAGGAAAGAAAGCTGGATTTGATTGAGATTGAGGACGGATGGGAACTCATGAGGACAAACCAAGACCCCAGGTCTAATTTTTACCCCTTCTAACCTATATGCTATGGATGCTGTCCAGGAGATGCAAGCACCTTTCCTTGGAGCTACACACACTTGAGCCAACCCGTGGAGAAGCTAAAGGAATTCTGGTGGGAGTAGAAAGTGCTGTGGGTCCTGGGGCCTCTTGCCGGTGAACTAGCTGAGCACATGGACTGTGTCAGCCTTTAGACCCTTCAAATCATGGCTGACGTGCATCTTCCAAACACCACACACTTTTCTCTTGCAGTCAGTGCTCACCTGAATATACAGGCAGATGTATACAAATTAGGGATACCTGCAACAACATGGATGCATGTCCAGAACATTATGCTAAGCAATCAGAGCCTGATAAAAAGAGTACATATCCTACAATTCCATTTGTATGGAATTCCAGAACAGCCAAAACTAACCCAGGATGATAGAAATCAGAACAAAGTTGCCTGGGGACTGGGGTGGGAGTGGGAGGGGAGAGACTGGCAAAGAGCATAAGGAACTTTTGGGTGGTAGGGGGTAATGGAAATGTTTGCTATTTTTTTTTTTAAAGGTTTTATTTATTTATTTGACAGAGAGAGAGAGATCACAAGCAGACAGAGAGGCAGGCAGAGAGAGAGGGGGGACGCAGACTCCCCGCTGGGCAGAGAGCCTGACGTGGGGCTCGATCCCAGGACCCTGAGATCATGACCTGAGCCGAAGGCAGTGGCTTAACCCACTGAGCCACCCAGGCACCCTGGAAATGTTTGCTATTTTGATAGAGTTGTGAATTACACAAGCATATGCATTTGTCAAAACTCTGCAAACCACGCATAACATCTGTCTGTGCATTTAATTATGTTGTGCCCGAGTTTTCGCGTCCGAAAGACCACCAAGGAGCCAAGCACTGATGCAATCACACGAGGGTTTATTGGACAAGCTTAAGCTTGGGCCCAAGTATACCCGACACGGCAGAGTAGGGACTTGGACCCCGAGTTTAACTAAGGCAGGGGTATTTATAGGTTCCTGTTACTAAAGCAAGGTGGGGGTTTCTGGAACCAAAGCAGGTTGGGGCTCCCTGGAACTAAAATAGGGTGGGGGTCTTTAGAACTAAAGTAGGGTGGGGCTTCCTGGAACTAAAGTAAAGTAAGAAAAGTTCAGCCCTTGGGCACAGGGGTCGGACTTGGCTGCCCTGGAGCTAAGATGGCTGTACTTATGCTAAAGCTAAACCTGAGGGGGGATGGCCTTAATTTTTCTCGGCCTCCACAAATTATATGCGAGTTATAGCTCAATTTTTTATGAAATGAAAGTAAAGAAAAATGGTGCCCTTAGAGCTAAGGGCAGACTGATAAGCAACCAAGGAAAACATATCAAATGCTGTTTCCTTTAATCTGTGTCCAGGCCACTTTCAAGAGTCACATCCTTGCTCTGTGATCGGAGAAGGGTAGACAGAGCCTTGACTCCACCATTCCTCACCTTCAGCCAGGAGAGAAATCAGAGGAGAGAAGCAAGTAGGAGCCCAAGGGCAAAACTCTCAATAAAGTGACTAGGTAGATAAATTCAGGGTTGAACTGTAGAGCTGGGATTTTCATTCCTATTCTCCAAAACTTAAATTCACAGGCCGTTCAGCAGAGATTTGATTTCTAAACTCTCATCTAGCTCTCCGGGTGTGTGTGCGTGCTCGAGAGAGACTCACACCTATTTCAAATAATGGTGATCATGGTAATCGTGTAGCTAGAGGACACAGTCTCACCGAACCCAGAGGACAGGGACCCCACGTCCACGCAGACACAGGACCCTGTTCTGCTTTTCCCGGGTCTTCAGGACTGGCCGCCTTGTGCTGTTTGCATTTCTCGGAACACCACCAAAAACAGCAACAATCTCTTTCAGGCCGTTTGGGTGTGTGGTGCTGCCTCTCTGCGGGAAGCAGAGGCCTCTCCCACCTGGCAGGTGGCCAGGGCCTGGGCCCCTGCTCGGACAGCTGCGAAGATGGAGGCAGAGCCTGGAGGTTTGCTCAGAGATCCCAGGGGGGCCTGGGGGTGGAGATGAGGGTGAGGGGTGGGGCGTGGGAGGGGAGGCCCCAAAGGGGTGGTGACTGGGGGCTAGGGCTTATACCAAAGCTCTTTCCTTTGAGCTCTGGCCTCAGCACTGCCAACGAATCTGCCAGACAGGTATCCTCCTAAGTCCCTACAAGTACCTGTGGTGTCCTTTTACAAGCTCAGGTGAATTTTTAACTTCCCTTGGCTTAGATAAAAAAACAAAGGCAGGGGCGCCTGGGTGGCTCAGTGGGTTAAAGCCTCCGCCTTCAGCTCAGGTCATGATCCCAGGGTCCTGGGATTGAGCCCCACATCAGGCTCTCTGCTCAACAGGGAGCCTGCTTCCTCCTCTCTCTCTCTGCCTGCCTCTCTGCCTACTTGTGATCTCTGTTTGTCAAATAAATAAATAAAATCTAAAACAAAACAAAACAAAGGCAGAAACTCCCGCCCAGTAACAGTGGTATCCTCACCCTCAGGCTGGTTTCTACAGCTCTGCTCTTTGTCCCCGAGTCTCCTCCCCTCCTGTGTCCCCAGGCCCCAGGGGCCTGCGGAGAGCGGGATCACGTGGCTCCAATGCGGCGAGCTCCTGGCCATCCCCAGGGCTCCCTGCTGGGACCAGGCTTCCTAGTATTTCAGGCGGCTGCCCCATTTTTCCTCTTCCCTTTTGTTTTTGTTGTTGATGTGGTTGTGTCCCCACAACCCTGGGATTTCCCCCACCTCAAGCTCCAGGATCCAGTTTCTTAGATTTCAGTGTTTTTAAGGCCAGTGAAAACTAAAAAAAAAAAAAAAAAAAAGAAAGAAAGAAAGAAAAAGAAAAAAGAAAAGCAACGTTAAGCTAATATATTCTTACTGTATAAAGGAAGCTCTGTTGCTTTATTTCTCCCTAAAACTGATGCTCAACCGTATTTTTTAGATCTTGAAAGATGGGGGTACTATTTATCTGTAGGAAAAGCACCACATCAAACAAAGTTTCTTTTAAAAACAACCCGTCTCTCAGAAACTTCCATCCCTTTCCTTTCTCGGATACCACCTTTTGAAGACCCCTTTACAGAGCCCTCAAATAACTGAGCTTTCAGGAACTATTTCCTAGGTTGTTTGTACTCTGGTGAAAATGCATGGCAAATATTTAATTAGATGCTTTTCTTTCTGGTAAATCTGGGAATCAGCCTGTGTGATAGTATACAGGAAAATGGCTCTTTACCACCATACACACACACACACACACACACACACACACACACACACACCCATGCGAAGGTGCAGGTATCTAGTAGATGCCACATAAAGATGTTTGAAGGAATGAATGAACAATCTGAAGAAAAGAGTAATCTGGGGATTTCTCACATAGAATTCCTCCCAGAATAATCAAGAATTGGCAGAGTCATTAAAAATAGATATTTTCCTTTTTGCTTAGCTAGTTATTAGGGAAATTTTTTGAGGAAAAAAAGCATTGGAAATTATTGGAAAACATTATTGGAAAGTTTAGGAGCCTGAAAAATTTTAAGATCCCAGAACTGCCGGGATCCCAGGCCTTACCAAGAAGAGGAGGGGTATGATCTTGGACTTGGCGCTGCCGGCTCATCATGAACCTGGGGTGGTGGGGGCAGAAGGCGGGTTGTTGTTCAGAATGTCCTGGCCACCACTTTCTGCTCTGGCTAGAGGGAGGTCAAAAACATTTGGTGAAATGTCACCCAAAGCATCCCTCTCAGACCCTTGGCTGCTGTGGGGGACTAGTACTGGTCGCTCAGTTGACCACAAAGACCTAAGTCCAAATTCTGCCTGTGTTATACAGCCAAGTTATACAGCCTGATAAAAGAAAAGCAGACACGGTGAGGCATGCAAAAAAAAAAAAAAAAAAAAAAATCAGTTAGTTTAAGCATTGGAGTTTTAGTTGGATGGAAAGCTGCCCCTGTGAAGAACAAAGACAAGGGGACGGTGGAGGTGATGTGGGTGGTGGGTGGCAAGGAGCACAAGGAAAGAGGGTTGATGGCTCAGGACTAGTTGGTGTTAGTGCATCTTGGTATGGGCTGCAAGTTCATTTGTTGAGGCTGATAGCACAGTCCCAAGTTCACCATCAAGTTGTTTTTCTGTTAATATTGACCCATTTTTCTGGAAGCAGGAGTCCTTGAGGAGCCCCAACTCTTGTGATCGATCGCATGCTTTCCAGGCTCAGCATCTTACAGCAGGTCCACATGCTCAAGATACTGAAAAATTCATGTATCACACTTCAGCACTATTGATATTTGGGGCTGGATCACTGTTTGGTGCAGGGGGGCCTCTGTCCACAAAGTGTTAGTAGCACCTCCAGTTGTGAAAACCAGAAATGCTTGCAGACACTGGCAAATGTCCCTGATGGCCAGACTGCCCCCAGTTGAGAACCACTGCTTCAGACACATTACCCTCCATGAAAGTCTTTACAGAGGCTGCTGTGATGATTGGTATTAGCTTGTCCAGCTACCAGAACAAAACCAAGAAACTCAGTATCTGTTCATGTCAAGCTGAAGAGCGTTCCTGCCCAATTCTACATTAGACTCAGAGGAACCTAAGGTCAGTCAGCTCAGGCATTGGGCTTTAGAGAATCCTGCTCCAGGCCTGTTCCAGCCATGCCTCTTCCCCCTGGGTTAAGGGTCAAGAGGGCCACGGGAATATGTCTACCAGAGCCTGCACCTCCCTTTTAGACCACATTCTGGGTACTCAGGACACCAAAATTCCTTGTTCAAAAGGGTCATGTTTGCTTTCAGGGTTGACTTGGCCTCTTCTCTGGGTCCTTTTTCCAGACTCTGGGCCATGCCACTGGGGAGGCCCAACTGGGGCTAAGAGGTGCTCTTTTGGGAATGTGGATGGAGCTGGGACATGCAGTCTATTCTCTTACCCTGACTCCTGCAAATTTTAGACAAAGGTCTGCCCTCTCCTCCTTACCCACCAGCTCTCCATCAAAATGCCATTGCTAAGAGATCATGTGCAGTTCCACGTCACTCTGTCCCTCCTCCAACTTTGTCACCTTCCTCAGCCTCCGCAGAATGGGGTGATGAACACCAGCCCCATGTGGAGAATCAGGAGGGAAAACAAGAGACTCTGAGAGCCCAGAGAATCGCCCTCTGCTCAAGCCAGGGCTAGACGGCTTTATACCTCTCCACTGAGCAGCGCACACTACTACCTAATTATCATGAAATGTTCCTGGAAAACCCCCAGCATTCCTGGTAGATTTGTTTTCCTCCATTTGTATCTATTGGACACAGAAGATCAGCTTGTCCTTGGGGTAGCAGACTCTACTGTGAAGCATTATTTGGCGCAGTGTCTCCTCTTCCTCCCTGAAGCCTTCTGGCTGATTTTCCTCTAGGTGGAATGAATCACTCTTGATTTTGAGCCCCTGTAGCTACTCACTTACTTGACTAATTTCTTTGACCTATTTCATTATACCTTTCCCTGAGGTGAGTCCTCCTAGAAAGAGCTTTTCAAGATCGAGGGCATCTGATTCATCTGGCTTTTCTCTGTGGGCCTAACACAGGGATGGGGACACACACACACACACACACACACACACACACACACACACACACACACACGGCAAGCTGTTCAAGCATTACTTGTTAGTCACCGAGTCAATTAACTTTAAAATTCACCCTGGTTGAGATTAAAGTCACTGGGTTTTATGAGAAAACCAGTCGAACCAGTTCCCTCCTTCACCGCTCTTAGATCCTGAAGCTGGTTTGTTTTTTCAACTTAGAGCCTTGCTATCCTCATTCACTTCCTCCCTGGGCCCCAGAGATTTTTCACCTAGCAGACTGGGAACATGACAGAAAAGCAAGTTTTCAGGACTGTATTGATTTTTTAGAACCGCTCTAACAATCTACTACAAACTGGGTGACTTAAAATAATAGGCATTTCTTCTCTCATGGTTCTGGAGGCCAGAAGTCCAAAATCAAGGTGTTGGCAGGACCATGTCTCCTCCGAGGACCCTAGCGGAAGTCCTTCCTTGTCTCTTCAGGCTTCTGGTGGGCTGAGTCAATGCTGGGTGTTTCTGGGCTAAGAGAAGTAGCATTCCAGTCTCTGCCTCCCCATAGCCACGTAGCACTTTCCCTGTGTTTCTTTCCCCTCTGTGTCCAAATTTCTCTTTTCAAAAGGACACCAGTCTTTACATCAGGGCTCACCATAATCCAGTATAGCCTCCTTTATTTTTACTTTTTAAAAATTATTTTATTTATTTTTTTGACAGAGAGAACAAGAGAGGGAACATAAGTAGGGGGAGTGGGAGAGGGAGAAGCAGGGAGAAGCGGGGAGTCTGCTCGAGGAATCTCTCCCTCCCTCTCCCTCTGCCCCAGCCCTGCTGACTCTATCTCTCTCTAGAGATGGAGAGCAGGGAGCCCCATGTGGGGCTTCATTCCAGGACCCTGTGATCATGACCAGAGCCAAAGGCAGATGCTTAACCAGTTGAGCCACCCAGGTGCCCATAACCTCCTCTTACCTTGAAGACATCTGCAAACCCCCCATTTCCACGCAAGGTCACATTCACAAGTACTGCGGTTTAGGACTTAAACATGTCTTTTCAGAAGACTCAATTCCACGGGCTACAGGGATGAGGGGCTTAATTCCGACAGCCTTCGGCACAACTCTGTCTTGGTGCACTGTAGGACTCCCACAGCTGTGTGAGCCTGTTCTCCCATCTGCTTTCTCTATATAAGGCTTCGTGATTGGGAGATTTTGATTTGCTCCCAGCTCCACTGTATGTGCAACCTCGGATATACTACATATCCCAGAATACCTTAAAATGTTATTATACCCCTTCATGTAAAACTTAAGAACCTTACAATGATATACTTCCAATTCTTCTCTCCCATCCACCTTTAGGCTATTGTAATCACATGTTTTACTTCTTCCTTCTTTTCTTTACATTCATATATTTTATTTAATTTTATTATTATTATTTTTTAAGATTTTATTTATTTATTTGACAGAGAGAACACAAGCAAGGAGAGTGGCAGGCAGAGGGAGAGGGAGAGAAGCAGGCTCCCTGTGGAGGAGGGAGCCCCATGTGGGCTCGATCCCAGGACCCTGAGATCATGACCTGAGCCAAAGGCAGATGCTTTACCCACTGAGTCACCCAGGCGCCTCTATTTATTTATTATATATAGAGAGATAGAGTCAGCAGGGCTGGGGCAGAGGGAGAGAGAGCGAGAGATTCCTCGAGCAGACTCCCCACTAAGTGCAGAGCCTGATGCGGGGCTCCATCCTAGGACCCTGCAATCATGACCTGTGTGGAAATCAGAGAGTTGGCTGTTTAATTGACTGAGCCACCCAGGTGCCCCTCTGTTCGTTTTTTTGCAGTCCTTTTTTTCTTCTGCTTCACTTTGGCTGGTTTCTGTTGCCATGTCTCAAGTTCAGTAATTTTATCTCTCATGGTATCTACTCATATTAATTCCCTCTAGAAATTCCCTTTTTTTTTTTTTTCCAGACCTCCCATTTCTCTTCTGTGTTCATATTTTCATGGAGTTTTACTCTATTTACTATTGAGCAAAGATTCAAGGGTACCTTCAAGCTCTTTCTCTCTTGTAACTCCATCCTCTCTGGAATTCTGCCCTACAAATTCCAGCTACTGTCCACCCTCTGCCCCTGTACTCTGATCTCTCTCACAACTCAGCGAGTCCCCTGGGCTCTCCCTGTGCCATGGTCTAGAATATGTCTCTAGGCAGAAAACCAGGGGAATCACTTCATGCATTTCCCTTCTTTTAGGGATCACACACTTGGGCTGCCAGTTGTCTAACATCTAATCACATTTGCTTTATGTGTTTTTGTCTAGTTTTTTGGTTGTTGACAGTGGGAAGGTAAATTCGATTCCTGTTACTCCATTGTGACCAGAGGTGAAAATTCTGGGTAAGTTACTTAACCTCTCCCCACTTCACCCATTCTGCCCATTTCCCCCACTCGGAATGAAAGGTATTATTAACCCCATTATATAGATGAGAGAGTTTAAGTAAATTATCCAATGTCAAATAGATGATAAATGCAAAGCTGGAATCCTATTCCACAGCCCTTGGTATGCTATAGGTTATAAGAGCTTAAAGCAGTACCTGGCGTATAGTAAGATTTTGAGAATTCTAATGTTAGACTCTACTTTTACTCTGTTACCCTCCAGATACCTGGTAGTTCAAAGGATATGAAATTGTATTAGATACGAAAGTTTATATAGGGAAATCCAATTTCTAGTGTAGGGTTCTTTCTCTCCACATCATCCTTGGGATTTTCTCTCTTAAACAGCTCTCCAATCCATTGGCTTTCTTTGCCTTCATTGCCACCCTGTAGTCCAGATGCCTGGCCCTGCCTGACTTCCAGGGGAGCCTCCAGAGCGATGCCCTCTGCCACCTCTGGCCTCTCGGACTTATTCTCTTCATCAAAGCCCTGAAGAGTCTTTCACAATCAAATCTGAACAGGTGTCCATTCTGTGTAAGCCAGGAAGAGAATCATTAGAATAAAGTCTACACATCTTGTCAGAGTTCACAGGATTGGTCAGAGTCCATCAGTCTTCCCCCTCCCCCCCCCAAAACCCTGCTCTCTGTCTACTTCTCACACTGCACTTGAGCACACTCTCCTGCCCCACTGGTAACCCTGGTGTCATGTTCCCAGACAAGCTGTCACACACCCGCATTTTCACCTTTTCTCATGTGTCTCTACAATAATGAAGTGCCATTTGAATGAAAATGTCTAGGTTCTTCTAACTTCTCATTTTACCTGAGACCCTATGCTCATCCCCTTGGACTTGCCAAGGCCTGGCTCTGGTTGACCATCCAGGCGAGCTCTTAAACCTTGGTCCTTGTCCCAAGTCCTGTCACAGAATCCACAGTGATTCAGTTTGCCTTATGAACTCAAGAGGAGAACCCTGGCTCCTGAATGAGGATTATCATCCAGCAAGTTGCCAGTTTCACAAGATGGGCCTAGGATTACCAACTCAAAATGTTGATAAAGCAGAAAAGGGTGACCATCGTTATCCTTGGAGGAGTCTTTTCTTATATCAGAGAAGGCCTGGAAGTTTCTTCCAGTCTCTTTGTTCCCAGATAGAATAAGCCTCACACCTTCTCTTCTACCTTCAGGGCTCCTGTGAGAGCAAATGAGACAGGAACCATAAATGGCTTTGAGTTCCTTGGTGAGAACCAGTGCGTATGTAAATATTATACACCAAAGTTTGTAATGGGAATGTGTAATAAAACCTGACATCACCATTCTGAGCATGCAATGTTGCTCAATGGAGTGGGACTATGGAAATGACCCATTAAAAGCCTATGAGAAAAACATGGAGGGGGAAGGTAGCTTCTGGGAGGAGGTGGGTGGCAGGCTTCTTGAGGGACTGAGTGTTCTTTCACCATACCCTCTTCAGAGCTTAGCCCAGTATGGAATATGTAGGAGCTGCTCAAGACAGACTGTCACCTGCAAAGGTTATCAGAGGTGCTTCTGTGCTCGGGACAGATTAAACAGAGAGCCCAGCCGCTGTGATGAGATCACCTCTGGCTCTGTGAAAGCAGCAGTGCTTGGCAGAGGACCTGGCTGGGTACATGTAGCCCTGTATCAGCTGGGTAGATTCAAAGCTAGTTTTAGTGACCCATGAAGAGCAGCTCCCTACATGGTAACCTGGTCTCCTCTATGTATATATATCTTGCTCCAAAACTAGGGGTCTCACCTCTAGAATTCAATTCTGTTGGGTTATGGTCCCTCAAGCCCCAAGTTGGCTGCAGAGATTACCTAAAAAAATAAAGAGGTGTTTTGTTGTTGTTGTTGTTGTTTGTTTGTTTTTTTAAATGTGAACATCTTGTTGTGAATGGTGCGTGAGCTTTCTTTTTCCCAGCAGGACTTCCAATGGAGCACCACACCCCAGCAGACAAGAGATGCAGAGGTAAAATTTGAGGAAAGCAGCCTGGGAAGAAATCTTTTTCTAGATTCCCTTGGAGCCTGAGGAGGAGTACTGGTTGCCAGAAGGAGCCCAGAAGGTGGAGGAAGGGGAGAGGAGGGGTCTCACAGCCAAACACCAGCCTGCAGCGTGGGCCAGGATTTGGCTAATTGTGGACTGGAACAGGGTATACTTGATCTTAGCCTAAAGGGCTGAGAAGCGATTGGATTGGGATTGGGACAGGGTAAAGAAAAACAGGTCTCACAGAGGAAATTCCCTGACACTCGCAGGCACTTTTACACTGGGCTCAGTCATGGGCATGATTAGGAAACAGTTTGGAAGCCAAGTACTACCAAGGACAGCTGGGTCCGGGGCTAGGAGCCAAGACTTCATGTTAGAGGCTCTGGTGTTACTGGGACCAGAGATTCAGACACGGACACTACTGGCTTGACCTATTACTTCCTCAAATGTTTTCCTCGCCTGCTCACTGATGTCTGACATTCATTTTAATGGGCAGCAAACTTTGCATGTAAAGAAAGAGAGAGGGGATAGGGGAAGGAGAGGGGGAGAGAGAAAGAGTCTAGCGGGTTTACCTAAGTTGGGGTGGGGTCTACTATGGTATGATTTTGCTTGGTCCATCCCAAGAGAGGAAATCAATTTTTTCCCTCACAACAGCAATGGAATAATTTCAGATGGCTTTAAGGTTCCCCAGAATAGGAAACAGAAGAAAGCAAGGCCTTAACGAAGAATACGAAAGGAGTAGGAGTCACAAGGTTGGGGTGGGGGACCTCAAATTGTTGGTGTTTTAAAGGCTCTCAAACTGCCATTCTGAAATACAGTGCTTCCCTCTGGTGGCAGCACTGTGGTATAGCGCATCAAAACCAGGGATGACCGCTAAATCCTTCCCCGCATTGAGAAAGACTGAGGAAAGACAGTGTAAGGCAAGGCAGGAGGCATATCGCACATGGAATGATTATCCAACCACCAGGACTCCTCAGAAAATAGCCCCGAGTGTATTTGGCTTTGAATTTAAGAAGATATATCTAACTTCTCCAGCCTGCGCTTAGTGAATTTGGTCGCACTGGCATAAATGTTCAAAGAACAATGGCTCTCAGCACCACCCAACTGACTGTGGGGGCCTCAGACCCCTTCTGGAGCCCCTCTCAGAAACTCTGCCCTAGTCGGGGCTGGGCGCGGTCTGGGGCTCTGAGTACCCCGGAGAGTCCACCATGCTCTTCTCCTGTCTCCTGGGCCCTCAACACCTCCTGGCCAAAAAGCCCTTTGATGGAACTTTCCTCTGGCTACATTGTTGACCCTGGCACTGCTGATTCCTGACACGGCCACAGCTGTCAGGCCCCCAGGTGCCAGTTTCTGTGCAGACAGAGGACAAGGGCCCAACAGAGATGTGGGATTTATTCAGATACCCTTGTATGACCAAATAAGTTAGACGCTCTCAGTTGCCTGGTAATGTGTTTGGGTATTAAAACAAGCTACTGTAGGGGCACCTGGGTGGCTAAGTGGGTTAAGCCTCTGCCTTCAGCTTAGGTCCTGGTCTCAGGGTCTTGGGATCTAGCCCTGCAACAGACTTTTGTGCTCAGCAGGGAGCCTGCTTCCCACATCCCACCCCCACACCGCCCCGGCCATCTGCTTCTCTGCCTTGTGATCTCTGTCAAATAAACAAAATCTTTAAAAAACAAAACAAAACAAAACAACAAAAAAGGTACTATGCTTAGGGGCTTTTCTTTACTCTTGTAAAACCAGAGATCTGGTTTTACAAGAGTAAACCAGATCCATAATCAAAATAGAAAACTCTACTATTGGTATTTCCTCTCTATTCCCTTATAGGTTTAACTCAAAATCTGCTTTCATTTCCTTTAGAGGCTTTTGAAATCTTCCATAATGAAGTGAAGGTGCATATTCACCCAGGCCCTGGGGTGAGCAATGGAGCCTCAAAGAGAAGGTATTCTCCACACAACTCCTCAGTAGTCAGTGGTATTAAGGTTAAACTGCTCCTTGGAGAGAGAAAAAGTGTTTATGGGTTTATAGAATTTTCTCAAAGGCACACAGGGTTTGAGAAACATGAAACATGGGTCTGATTTCAGAGGCCGGCAGATGGAAGCCTCTCCAGTTTTTAAAAAGCAATCACCAGGCAAGTTATTATATCTGACACAAACCAGGCACCCAAGATGCTGAGGTACTTTTTGCACCTGGAAGGAGCTGATGAGGCAGCAGTGATTCCAATCTGGGGATGGTCAGGTGATACTCCTTGAGCCATGGCGGATGTTTTTATCCTGTAGTGGGGAGCTTCACACCTCTCCTAATGCCAGTCTGAGGATACATCCAGCTCTGACAGGAGCTACTGGGAGCAACAGAGGACTGAAACCATAAGACACGTGTGTTGAAAGTTGTTCCCCTAATGGCTCCATGGGTTGCAACCAGTATGGTCACACAGGCCCCACACTCAGACAGGCCCCACACTCAGACGGGGCCCATATTCAGAAGGTTCTGTATGCAAGATTAATATTCTGTGTCCACTGTCTTGCTACTTTGAACTTTTAATCAATTTAAGATTTATTAAACCAGATAATTTTAAGAATAATTTTACCAGGGATGCCTGGGTAGCTCAGTCAGGTAAGCATCTGCCTTCAACTCAGGTCATGATCCTGGTGGGAGAGGGTCCCCTGCTCTGTGGGGAGCCTGATTCTCCCTCTCCTGCTACCCCTGCTAGTGCTCTCTCTCTCTGACAAATAAATGATTAGAATCTTAACAAAAGAAAAAAGAAAAGACAAAAGACAAGACAAGAGTCTTGATACAGAGTTTCTCTTCCTGGAAGAAAATATCTGCACAATATGAACCTCTGTTGGTTTGTCTCCCCAAATCCCAAGAGGCAGTAATTTCAGAGACTTAACTCATAAGCAACATGTCTAATAGTTGATCAGACTGTCCCACAGTGCATACGGTGCCCATATCGCCTTCTTCCTTTCCTACCCAGCTGGTCTCCACTATCCCTTGAAGCCCTGAGCACCCTGAGCTTTCTCTTCTGAACTCTCACAGCATGGACCGGACTCGACCTTTTCTAGGTGTGCTATTATTTTAGCATTTGCTGTGTGGGCTTTAGAAACTCCTTGCTTCTTTGAGGTTAAGGACTGTGTTGTTCCCCTACCTTGAATTGCTCTGAAGGTTAACCCCAGGCCTGGACACCTAGTACTTTGACTACGCTGCAGCCACTCAGCCTTCCACACTGTTTCTCTATCACCCGGGACCTGTCCACACCACAGGGCCTTTGTACTTGTCTCTGCCCCAGCCGCACCCCCACCCCGAAAGCCTTTCCCCAGCTCTCCATAGGGCTTGATCCCTCCTCTCTTTTAGGCCTTTACTAAATGTCACTTCATCAATGAACCTCTCTCTGACTACCCTGTTGAACTTTCCAAACTTAACTCTTATTCCCTTTGGTCCTCATTCTCATTCCCCAACTTTACTTTCCTCTAAACTACTTTCGCCATCAGGCCTACTAAATATTACACCTTTCTTCTCTAGAAAGGACATTCTAGAAGGATGGTGATTTTGTCTGTTCACTGACACATCCTTACTATCTAGACCATAGTAGATATTCTAACAAAACATGTGGAATTAAACAAAGAACATGTTCAACAGGTTCTTATTTATTCTAGTTGAAGTCCTACTGCATGGTTTGTGGTCCTTGGAGGACCACAAGATCAGTTCCTGTCAAGATCAGAGACAATAAGGGAGTAACTTGGGGGATAAGGAATCCTTTCTCTCTAAAAATTAGTTTGTTACTTTTCTGAGTTCCTAGATCATCACAGAGACTGGCAGTCAGTGTACCCAGTGCCCATTTGTGCTCCAGGCCCTGTTGGCACAGCCATTTAGGGCCTGTGCTGTGGAGGCCAGAGTCACATGTCCCCTCCTTGTGTGAATCACAGCACCAGGCTCTGTTCCATAGTCTAGGCGGGGAGCGGGGAAACAGAATGAGAAAATGTGGTCAGACTGCAAGAGGGTGGAGCCGGATACATGCAGATCTTTGGTCGTCTGTTCCCTCTTTCAGTCCCGCTGGAGTGAAGCAGGAGGCCCGCAGCTAGGAGGCCTGTTTTGCTCTGGGGCAAGTTGGAGATCCTTCTGTTCTATGAGCCACTTGACGACCGGAGCACAGTGTCCCACAGGAGCCATGAGGGAAGGAGCTACAGGCTTCCCAAGACGCTGGGATGCCTAGGGGCCTTTGGCGGGGCTCAGCTTTAAGGTTAGCATTTGGCTGGAGGAGAATGCAGGAAGAACAACCCAGGATCAAAGGCTACCTTCAGGAAATCTCCAGGAGCAGTGGCTCTTGGGAGTGGGTGGGGGAACCAAGGTGGAGAGGGACAGTGGCGCAAAGTCGTGGGGACGTGGGCCACTGCCAACTGGGGGAGTTCAGGTAATGAGAGAGGACTTTCTGAGGAGAAGCAGGACATAAAGGTGTGAGTTCTTCCAAGGGGAGCATGTAGCAGCCGCTGAATCAAACAGGACTGTGTAGGGGTTCCTGGCTCCCAGAGATGGACTTCAAAAGTCCACAAACCCTCCAAATTTGTAGGCACACCTTTTTGTCACCAGTTTCCAAAGTTAAAGAATGACTGTGTGGTGGGCATTATTGGTGGTCTACCCAGGCTTCATGTCTACCCCTTCTTCACACAGCCCACATCCGACAGAGGAAGGGGACCCCCACCCCAGCTCCTGCACAGCCAGTCAGCATGGTCACTGCTTTCACAGGGGCCCCTGTGCCCTGAGCTGACCACTTAGGGTGACTCTTAGTATTCTTGCTTCTCATGTTGGCCTGGACCTGTTTCCTCTCTTCCTGGGGACATTTATGGCCCACCTGAGCCATCTGACCGCCAGGCTGGGGGTGTAAGCAGAGTGGGGAGAGAGGGTAGAGCCTAGGGAACCACAGATAAAGGGAGCCAGACCTGGATTAAAGCAGCTCTGAAAGGCAAAACCCTCTGCATGCATTTTGGGGGCACTTAGGGACAAAATCAATAGAGAGTCTAACAAGAGGCCCTGCGGAGTCCATTATTCAAAGCATGAAAAACATGGAAACACTGTTGCTTGCAAACTTCTGTCACTTATGCAGATAGCACAACCTATAAGCAAGAGCAAAAGCATGTTACCTTTGTGGGCTCCAAAGGTGGCATCAGCAGCTGACTCTCCAGAGCGTGGAGCTGGGGACTAGCTGGCATTCTCAGCTTGTTCTTAAAGTCCAGGATCAAGCATCTTGTCTACTTATGCTCAAACGCGGCTGGGCTGTACCCAACCCAGGGCCGGCTGTGCGTTCTGTCTCACTTGGATAGAGCACTGGTGGCAGGTGTGTGCCCCAGCTTCCCGCATGTGTGCAATCACAGGGAAGACACACCGCACGGTCTTCTTAGTGAATGACTGAGAGCACACATGTTGGCCACGAGCGGAAGGGATTGTGAGTCTGCGTCCCGAGAAAGGGAAACTAAAGGTAGAAAAGGACTCCCTTCAAGCAAACAAACCAAACACCTGGCCTCCGCCAGTCAGGTATTCCTCTCTGGTCTTCAGCTTTCAATTTCCCTTTCTGGCTTAGCTGTGGCAGAAGATGGCTGAAAACCTGAAAGCGATTCTTCCTTTGCAAGTCAATGGACAGAGTCTTAGAAGGGAGGGAAAAATGAAAGTATAGTTAAAACCCTTCCTTCTACTTATTGGGAACAGTCCTGTATGTTTCCCTCTCCAGAAATTTCCGGGAGAAATTTCTTGGCCCCTAAAGGCAGATCTGGAAAGGCTGTGGAGACGGAGACAGAGAAGCAGAGGGCATAGCGGTTTAAGGCTTAGCACAGGCAGCTGTTACCTGGAAGCTAAGGGTTGGGAGGAAAAATCATTATATAATCACAGCTCACACTCATGGAGTACCCATATGTGCCACACGCTGTTTTAGTGCCTTACTTTTTTTTTTTTTTCAAAGATTTTTAATTTATTCATTAGAGAGAGAAAGAGGGAGAGAAAGCACAAGTAGAAGGGAGGGGCAGAGGGAGGGAGGAAGCAGGCTCCCCGCAGAGCAGTGGGAGCCCGATGTGGGACTCCATCCCAGGATCCTGAGATCATGACCGGAGTCAAAGGCAGACACTTAACTGAGCCACCCAGGTGCCCCATATGTGCCTTACTTTGAATCTTCATTATAGATACTGAAACTCAAGCATAAGCGATGTGTCATTGATCGTACATACATAGCTAGAAAGTACATGACTGGTGGTGAAGCCCTAATGGTCAGATTCCAGAGTCTTCGCTTTGAATGCCAGGATGAGAAGGCCACCACCAAGGACACATACTGTGGCCAGGAGTCCGGGAGGTGGGGCAGCAGGAGCAGTACCTGTGGTTTTGCAGAGGGCTTTCTTGTTCCCTTATTTGGGTGGATTTGGGGTTTCACAGAGCTCCAAGTTTCCCCAAATAGAATAGTTACCCTTTCATTTTGTCAAGGGAAAGCATTAAAAAAATGTTCTAACATCATTTCATAAAAGTAGATGCAATGTCTTTCTTTTTTTAAAGATTTACTTGAGACAGATGGAGAGGAGAGAGAGCGAGGGTGCGTGTGAGAGTGAGCATGGCGGAAGGGACAGAGGAAGGGAGAAACTCAAGCAGACTCTGCACTGAGCACGAGGGGCTCAATCTCATGACCCTGAGATCATGACCTGAGCTGAAACCAAGGGTCCGATGCCTAACAACTGTGCCCCCCACCAAGCCCTCAAATAAATGTAATGTCAATGCAAAGAAGGACACAGGCTGAGAATAAAGGCCGGTCCTTCCAGTGGAGTGAGTCTACCTTTGGGAACACGTCCCTCCATTGTCCTCATTTTCCTCAGCTTACTGTGGGCTGGTGAAGATGTCCTCATGGGTGGCACCCATCTCAGGAGCCTCATCTGGGGACCACTGCAGTGCCTCACCTGATCCTCAGAAGCCCTCTGCAGAGGAGGCAGAGAAAGTCTTGTTCCCCACTTCATCAATGAAGAAATCAAAGCCCAGAGAAGTTGAAAAATTTAAGGACACACAGATTAAAAAAAAAAAAAAAATGGCAGGGACAAGTTACAAACCCAGTGGTTTAGACTCCAGATGCCATGCTCTTTCCTTTTGTACCTCAAGCCACCTGCCAGATGAGCTGGCAGGGCCCCAGGCTGATTCCCATGTGTGGACCTGAATGTTCAGAAAGAGAGGGAGCGTGTGTAAGTGTTGCTTCCATCAGCAGGGCTCAGAATGTGCTAGTGCAGAGCTGAGAGCCAGTCTCTGGATTCAGGACAAGAGCCGCTGAGGGTTAAGGAAGGAGCATATTTTCCCCTTTCATCCCTGCCCCGCCAGAAATCCTTGCAGCTTAGGCATGGGAGTGTGATTTTGAAGGCCAGATTTTACTTAGGATTTTTTGTGGGAAGAAGGGAGAGAGGGAAAACGTCTCTGACACAGTTGATAGGATGCTATAGAGAAAAGGCAAAAAAAAGCTGGAGTCCGGAAAAGACTGAATGGAGGCATCCGGGCAGTGAGGGGCTCAGGAAGGCAGCAAGAGGGGTCTGTCCCAGCGGGCCCGGGAGTGGGTGGGTGGGCAGGAAGGTGGGAGTGAGGCAGAAGCCCAGAAGGGTTCTCGTTCTTACTGCCCTGCCTATTGCTCTGGCCTTACTATCCCTGCCCGTGATTGCTGTGTGCCCTGATGAGCCATGAGATCCCTCTTCAGGACCTCTGAACTGCTCCTGGAATTGCTCTTCTTAGAAACCAGCACTTACTAATGCATGTCCATCCTTTGGTGACTTCCCTGAGTACTGTTTACCAACCAGAGGAACAGAGAACCCAGAGCTACATCAGCACATCTCCAAAAAGTAATAAACATTTCAATGTATTCCAAGAACACCCAGCTTTGGGGCAGCACCTTAACCAAGAGAGGTGCTCCTGATACCCATGGGAGCAGTGAAGAGCACACCTTATCGGCTTCTGGGTGAAGTCAGCACCCTGACCCTCTCCTTCATAACTTTATTATGATTTGCAATTCTGTATGCAGGCGATCATTTGGCCAAAGTCCTTATGCTGCTAAATAGTTGGCTACCTGGGGGCTGGGCTTCATATTTGCTGGCCATGGTGCCTGCAGCCTGGTGTGGAACCAGAGGCTTGCTTGGTGCCCAGTGTTTGATGAATGGCGTCCCTCCTTGTGCTGCTGGGGAAGACCTGTGCAGCTGGCATTTTGCTTTCAACTGACACTATTCCTGGGGATAGGGTAGAGGGGTTGGAGGTCATGGACATCTCTAGAAAACTGTTCCCAGGCTACTCCAGGGTGTGTTTTCTTCCTAGCCCAAGGCTCAGAACCCACGGGGTTTGAGGTCCTTCAGTACTAGGACAGTGGAGCCTATCATCTGCTGACCAGAGTGGGGTTCAGTCTCTTCTGAGAGGTGCATGCTGGCTTGGTCCTAGGGGTTGTCAGCTCTGATTGTGGAGGACAAAGGAGAATTTGAAGCTGTGCGATGTGGGGTGAAGGAGGAGCAGGGCCTGGGCACCTGGAAGACCTGTCATTCCCGGTTCAGCCACTAAAGGACACTGTTGCTCTACAGGGCAGCGCCAGGTTGATGGCAGCCATCCCCATGGAGAAACCGGGACAAGCTAAGATCACTGAGTGCCGACTGTGGGCTAGGCACTTTGAATACTCTAATGCCATAATCGCGCAAGCTGAGATATCACCTTACACCAGTTAGAATGGCCAAAATTAACAAAACAGGAAACAACATGTGTTGGAGGGGATGTGGAGAAAGGGGAACCCTCTTACACTGTTGGAGGGAATGCAAGTTGGTGCAGCCTCTTTGGAGAACAGTGTGGAGATTCCTCAAGAAATTAAAAATAGAACTTCCCTGCAATTGCACTCCTGGGTATTTACCCCAAAGATACAGATGTCGTGAAAAGAAGGGCCATCTGTACCTCAATGTTTATAGCAGCAATGGCCACGGTCGCCAAACTATGGAAAGAACCCAGATGCCCTTCAACGGACGAATGGATAAGGAAGATGTGGTCCATATACACGATGGAGTATTATGCCTCCATCAGAAAGGACGAATACCCAACTTTTGTAGCAACATGGATGGGACTGGAAGAGATTATGCTGAGTGAAATAAGTCAAGCAGAGAGAGTCAATTATCATGTAGTTTCACTTATTTGTGGAGCATAACAAATAGCATGGAGGACAAGGGGTATTAGAGAGGAGAAGGGAGTTGGAGTAAATTGGAAGGGGAGGTGAACCATGAGAGACTATGGACTCTGAAAAACAATCTGAGGGGTTTGAAGTGGCGGGGGGTGGGTGGGAGGTTGGGGTACCAGGTGGTGGGTATTATAGAGGTCATGGATTGCATGGAGCACTGGGTGTGGTGAAAAAATAATGAATACTGTTTTTCTGAAAATAAATAAATTAATTTAATTAAAAAAAAAGAGAGGGATGATGAAATCTATTTTACAGATGTGGTAGAGAGAATCAGAGATTAAGTGACATTTTCAATGTCTGACGGCCTTTAACAGAGGAGCCAGATTTCAAACTCAAGTCTGCCTAAATCCACAGTTAGCATCTCCCCCTGGGCACTCTCTCAGCCACAGTGCCAGATCCTGTCACGCTTGTCCTCCTAGCAGCCCCCTACCACAGCTGTTGCCCACAGCACAAAATTCCCTCACTCAGGTTAGCTAATTTTGATTATCCAAATTAATATAGAGGCCACTGACTTGTATCTAAGATTTAAAACTGGGCTATTAAAATGGTTTATTTGAGTCTAGAAACCATTCTTCTATGTGTGGGGAGGAGGAGAGGGACAACAGATTTGCCCTCCAGAGCTGTTTCTTCTGGTCTCATTCTGCAGTCCGACCTCCTTACTCTGCCCCCCTGTCACACAGCTACCACCATACTTCCCTCTAGATGTGATCACATCAGACCGCCCTTGAGCAGTTCCTGCAGCTCCCAGGAAAGTCCCACTCCTTACCCAGCACCTGAGGCCCTTCATGAGGGGGAACTGCCCTGTCACCTTATCACCCATGCCTACAACAAACCACTCACAAACCTGCACTCTCTGCCCCAGCCCTGGAGCACAGCACAGCCCAGCCCTCAGAGCTGTGATCTCCGGGGCAGCAGAGGAGAACCCTGAAGCTTCAAGCCACCAGGTGGTGTAAGGAGGAGAAACCCGGTGAGCTGCTGCTACAGGGCTGACCCACAGGGAAGTCCGGGAATGTTTCTGGTCATCCCTTCCTCAGCCCACGGAAATGTACAAGGACAGTACAACTGCAAAAGCAGATGCATATGGTGTAACGCTCCATACAGTGCGATCTTCATGTAAACATTTCCAGAATAGGCAAATGTCCTCAGGCTGACACCAGGGAAGGCATTTCCTGTACTATTTTTTTTTTTTCCTGGTGCCCATGGTGAGCTCCAAGGTGACTCAAATGCCATCTGGAGGCTAACCTCCTTGAGGACAGGGACAGGTTTGTGAACCCCTGGGTAACCTCCTAAGCTCTACACAACATTGGGTCTTCAGCAGTGTCTTTTCTAAGGATATTAGTCAGTCAATTAATAATTAATTCGTGACTAGGTGCATGAGCAGCTGTAGGGATGGGCAGGTCATTTCAGGGTAACATCATCTGAAACAGAAACAGCATTGTTTTGAGAGCCTGTTGAAGTCCAGAAGAAATACAATACTTTTTTCTTCCTGTTGCAGGAGATGACTATTTAAAACTGCAGGGCACTAGACCCAGAAGGCCATGAGCAAACAAGTGAGCAGCTTGAACTGAGCACTGTGGGCTTGTGGAGCTGACGTGTTGGAGTGTGGAAATCAGCAGGACCCACCCCCTGTTTGGGCAGTCATGCCTTGGCCCACTGTCTTCTCCTATTTCTCAGTTAAGTCTTATTCTGAGGTCCGAAGAGACAAAGCCTATGGGGTATTTCCCCAGCTTCCAGAAAGTCCAAAACAGATGAGCTGGGATCATGGGACTCAGTCTCTTCTAGGAAGGGCTGCCCCAGAGCAGGTGAGAAATCAGAATCCGGTTCTCAGCGCAGGCTCTCCTGACTCCAGCCCAGCCTCCGTCCCTCACCAGTAGGGTTCCAGCTTCCCCGCATTCAGTGTCACAGGGAACCTGCCTACTCTGGATTGGCAGGTCGGGGAAATCTTCTGTCAGTATGCATTTGCCTATCTCTGTTCCACAACCAAGGCAGCTATGATGTCTGTCAGTCGGTCTGCCTGCATATGTTCTCACAGTCTCATGTCATCAAATGCCCTTTGAACCTTGTAAATATGTTATATACAACTTACGCTTGCCTTCTCAGTGACTGTTATATGACATTTAAACTATCTGGATGGTCTTGGGCGCCTGGGTGGTTCAGTCGGTTAAGTGTCTGACACTATTTTTTTTTTTTTTAAGATTTTTATCTTTTATTTGTGAGAAAGAAAGAGAGCACAAGCAGGCTTCCCACTGAACAGAAAGCCTGAAGTGGGATTCAATGCCAGGACCCCACCGTAGGCAGACGCTCAACCAACTGAGGCACTGAGGTGTCCCTAAATGTCTGACTCTTGATTTTGGCTCAGGTTATGATCTCAGGGTCATGAGATGGAGCCCTACATCAGCCTCTGAGCTCAGCAGGGAGTCTTCTTGAGAGTCTCTCTCTCCCTCTCCCTCTGCTCCTCCTTCCTTGTGGGCACTTTCTCTCTCAAATAAATAAATACATCTTTAAGCTATCTGGCTGGTCTTGTATACTCTACCTCCTTTAGAACCACAGATAAAACTGATTGCTATCATTCCCATGAGAGATGGGAACTTTCTAGGGTCTTGTCCAAGGTCACCCTGTAAGGTAGCAATTGATGGGCAGGACCTCTGGCTCCAGTATCTGCAGCCTAACCAGCGAGAGTTCTGTCCATGCTGTGTAGTAGTCCCAAGCACCAGATGCAAGTGTGTTGCTGTGGCAGCTGGCAAAGACGAAGCAACTGCGGAAGCTGGCACAGGTGGGCAGGTGGGTATGGACAGGGATGGCCAACCAGGTAGAGAATTCCAGAGTGGGAGGCTTCTGAAGGATTGAGATTTGGGGGCTGGAAAGAGCTCCTCAGCTCCCAGATGTCATCTAAACAGAGAATGAAGTCTTATAGTCCAAGTTGAGAGGAGTGGATACAAATCCCAGCTGTGTTCCTTATTGGCTGTACACTTACTCTATCTGAGACTGTTTAATCACTTATTAGAGATTTAAATAGTACCTATTGTATAGGGTTGTTTGGATTAAATTTAAAAATGCACATGATGGGCTGAGCACTGTACTTAGTTTGTACTGTTCAACAATTGGATGTTATTGTAAACATGCAGATGGGGGGTTATGAAGTTTTTGGTGTTTCTTTTTTGCTTCTCTAGGTTTTCAGAAAAATTAACATGCACTGCTTTTGCAGTAAAAAGGATTTTTGATAATAAAAGTATTAATTAATATCCACATTTGCTTTTGATCTATTATAAAAATGACTTATTGGTGGACCAGGGAAAGACATCTAGATTTTTCTTTTATCAGCATCATCATCATCACCATTATCATCATCATCACCACCATTATTTTAAGTAGGTTCCACGCTGAGCATGGAGGCCATCACAGGACTTTAATTCACAACCCTGAGACCAAGACCTGAGCTGAGATCAAGAGTCCAATGCTTAACTGACTGAGGCACCCAGGTACCCCTGGATTCTTCTTTAAGAATTTGTATTTACCTCTTGGGGAGAGCTAGCTTTTCAAATATTTTAACCACTGTCCCCAGCACAAGACCAGACACCCCTATGCCCCCTCCAGAGTATTGAGCAGGCTCTTACCTGCACACTCTGAGCTTCAAAAGCAGGACTGGCTGGTTGTGAAAGGTTTGTGAGAGCTGGAGGGGGAGAAAAGCCTTGGGGAACGAGGCTTCACAGTGGTGGTACATTGTATGACCGAAAGAAGTTAGCTTTCTGTTGGTCATGACTCAGCTCTGTTGCTTCAAAATGCACCGAGATTTCACACTTTCTTTCCAAGCAAGGGCTAAGAAGTTAAGAGGTCTTGTCTCAGAGTCTGAGGTTATAAGAAGAGTAAACAACAGAGACACAGAAGAGGTTGCCCTTGGAAGGGTGCAGGTGTTCACACGGATCTGGGAGCCACAGCTGCCCAAGAGGAGAGCCAATGTCACTTGAGTGGCACTTCTTCATCTTGGCGGCTTCATGAGGCTGCTGTTTGTTCCCTTTATCAAGGCTTGGGATGCCAGGCTCAAGGAGGCTACAGCACTCTCTCTGTATTGAAGTCTCGGACAGCAGCTCACTTGAGAAAGTCAGTGGGAAACCAGTGGCCTGAGGCTTTCAGGAAAGAACAGGGGTGTTGAAGAATAATGAGGAGCTTCAACAGTGGGCAGGGCAGGAGACCCTGGTTTGCTAGGCTCAAGGGCAGGCGGCTGCATCCCGTTGTGCTTTTCATGCCAAGGTGGCATCCATACCGTGTCCCCAGGACTCTCCACCATTTGTCCCAGCAGGCTACCTGTTAAGTGTGCACAAAGCCAGGGCACCCTGCTAAGGGTGAGACTGAGTATTTGCTAAGATCAATGCATTTCAGGAAACAAGTCCTCCTGGGTCTGTTCAAGATACATCAATGCTTCACAACAAGGGCAACAGCAACAACACAAGTGTTAATAACCAGACATATAGGAAAAGGAAGATATGATTCAAATTACTACTAGGCCTTAAATAAATGAAAGCAGCACTTTCTAGAGAGAAAAATGGTGGAATCTGCCTTTATTGAACATCTACTATATGCCTGATACTCTGTGCATATTTTTGAGTAATTATCATAGCAGCCTTCTCCACTAAGTGCTATTACATCAGCTAAGTATCATTATCCCCATTTTATTTTATTTTATTTTATTTTATTTTATTTTCATTATCCCCATTTTATGGATAGAGAAGCTGAGGCTCAAATGGGTTTTGTTACTGGCCCAAGTACACATAATTAGCCAGGAACTGAATCCAGATCTGTCTGACCACCAAGTCTATAGTCTTTCTAGTAACTTAAAAAAAAAAAAAGATTTATTATTTTAGAGAGAGAGATATTGAACAGGGGAAGGGGCAGCAGAAGATTTTTCAAGGAGGCTCCCCATTGAGTGTAGAGCTCAAAGTGGGGCTCAATCCCATGACCCTGAGATCATGACCCAAGCTGAAACCAAGAACTGGACACTGAACTGATTGAGCCACCCAGGCACCCCATCAATAAATTTTCAAATTAAATGAAAGGGTAGAATGGGAATGGAATGAGGGTGAGGTGATAGAAGAAGGTAAGCAGAGAACTGGGGATGTTGGACACGTAAAAAAAATGTCAAGCAGGCAGGGATGCCTGGGTGGCTCAGTTGGTTAAGTACTGGGCTCTTGGTCAGCTCAGGTCATGATCTCAGAGTCATGAGATAGGACTTCACGTTGGACTCCCCACTTGGTGGGGAGTCTGCTTGAGATTCTCTGTCTCCCTTTACTCCTACCCCTCTGCATGCTCTCTTTCTTAAGTAAATAAATCTTAAAAAAAAGTTAAGTGGGCACAGAAAAGGGGAGAAAAAAGCAGAGTGGGCATGGAAATATCTCAGAGTTGCTTAATTTCACAAATGTTTGGATGGAAGATTAACATCTATAGCTTCAGTAATTCTATATGATCTTCATTAATTAAAAAAAAATTTTACAACTTCTTTTTGCAGAGTGTGACTGTGCGCATGTAAGCGTGGATTGCTAGGTTTGCAAACGGGCTTTCAGCCCCACTGGGTAGGTGAGAACATGTACACTGAGTGGTCTGCTTGTCTGTCCTAGCCCTATATGGGGAACACTGAGGCTGCAGGAGATTCTGCAGCAGCTCTTGGAGTCACCTCTGTCCGCCATTCTTTTTCATTGGCAGACACTTCATTTCATCTCCTGTAAAGGTACAGATCCAGTGGTCTCTTGGCCAGTTAAAATTCCTTTAAGGTGGGTTTCATTCAAGTCAGGTGTAATTTTTCATGTTGTTCATTGCATAAGAATAAGCACCTGAAAGACTATTAAAATCCAGAATTCACTTTGGTTTGTACAAAGTCATGGTAAGGACCAGTGGCATCTGCAGTCACTTCACAAATTTATGAATTTCCCTGAAATTCAGAACTGACCCATCTGATTACAGGTACTGAATGTAGCAAGTGACTGGGCCATGGTCATATGAGCTCCAAGACAGGACTAAAATCTAGGCCTTCTGATTCCCAGACCTGTGATGTTTCTCCTGAACCACTTACTAATACCCTGCCCCACCCTCCATCTAAAGGCACAGAGAAGAGATAGTCCAAGATGGTGGAGGAGTAGGAGACCTTAGTTTTGTCTGGTTCCAGGAATTCAGCTCAATAGCTATCAAATCATTCTGAACACGTGCAAACTCAACCGGAGATCTAAGAAATGAATAGCTGCAACTCTACAAATAGAAAAGTGACTACTTTCTGCAAGAATGGCAAGATGGAAAAACTTACCTCAAAAAAAGAGAACTAGAGTACTGACTGCTAGGGACCTAATAAGTATGGATATAAGGAAGACGTTGAAACTAGATTTCAGAATAATGATTATAAAGATACTAGCTGGGCTTGAAAAAAGCATGGAAGATGCTAGAGAATCCCTTTCTGGAGAAATATTAAGAACTAAAATTTAATCAAGTCGAAATAAAAAAAATCTATTAATGAGATGCAATTAAAAATGGAGGCTCTAGGGGCACCTGGGTGGCTCAGTGGGTTGAGGCCTCTGCCTTTGGCTCAGGTCATGATCCCAGGGTCCTGGGATCGAGCCCCATGTTGGGCTCTGTGCTCAGCGGGAAGCCTGCTTCCTCCTCTCTCTCTGCCTGCCTCTCTGACTACTTGTGATCTCTCTCTGTCAAATAAATAAATAAAATCTTTAAAAAAATCCACTCGTTATTAAAAAAAATGGAGGCTCTAACTGCAAGGATAAATGAGGCAGAAGAAAGAATTAGTGATATAGAAGATAAAATGATAGAGAATAATGAACCTGAGAAAAAGAGAGATAAATAGGGTGCAGAAACAGGATATCAGATTGGATAAAAAAGCAAGACCCATCGATTGGCTGTCTGCAAGAGACTCATTTTAGACCAAAGACACCTCCAGATTGAAAGGAGGTGGAAAACCATTTATCATTCTAATGGACATTAAAAGAAATCTGGATAACAATCATTATATAAGGCAAATTAGATTTTAAACCAAAGACTGTAATAAAAGATGAGGGAGGACAATATATCATAATTAATGGGTCTATCCAACAAGAGGATCTAAAAATTGTAAATATTTATGCCCCTAAAATGGGATTAGCCAATTACATAAAGCAATTAATAACAAAATTAAAGAAACACATTGATAATAATACAATCGTAATTGGGAACTTTAACACCCCCCCTTCACTGCAGTGGACAGATCATCTAAGAAGAAGATCAACATGAAAACAATTGCTGTGAATGACACACTGGACCAGATGGACTTCACAGTTATAGTCAGAGGATTCCGTCCTAAAACAACAGAATACACATTCTTCTTGAGTGCACTTGGAACATTCTCAAGAATAGATCACATACTGGTCAAAAATCACATCTCGACTGGTACCAAAAGATTGGGATCATTCTCTGCATATTTTCAGACCAAATGCTTTGAAACTTGAACTTGATCACAAGAGGAAATTTGGAAAGAACTCAAATACATGGAGGCTAAAGAGTATCTTGCTAAAGAATGAATGGATCAACCAGGAAGTTAGAGAAGAATTTAAAAAATTCATGGAAACAAATGAAATGAAAACACAACAGTTCAAAATCTTTTTGGGATGCAGCAAAGGCGGTCATAAAAGGGAAGTATATAGCAATACAAGCCTTTGTTAAGAAACAAGAAAAGATTCAAACACACAACCTAACCTGACCCCTAAAGGAGCTGGAGAATGAAGAGCAAAATAAAACTCAGACCCAACAGGAGAAGAGAATTAATTAGATTAGCACAGAAATCAGTGAAATAGAAACCAAAAGAACAGAAGAACAGATTAATGAAACTAGGGGCTGGCTCTTTGAAAGAGTTAAGAAGACTGATAAACTCCTGGCCAGACTTACCAAAAAGAAAAGAGAAAGGACCCAAATAAATAAATAATGAATGAAATAGGAGAGATCACAACCAACACCAAAGAAATACAAACAATTATAAGAATATTATGAGCACCTATATGCCAACAAATTAGATTAGGCAATCTGGAAGAAATGGATGCATTCCTAGAGACATAAACTACCCAAACTGAAACAGGAAGAAATAAAAAACCTGAACAGACCAATAACCAGCAAGGAAATTGAAGCAGTAATAAAAAATCTTCCAACAAACAAGAGTCCAGGGCTGGGTGGCTTCTCAGGGGAGTTCTACCTGACATTTAAAGAAGAATTAATACCTATTCTTCTGAAGCTGTTTTAAAAAATAGAAATTTAAGGAAAACTTTCAAACTCTTCCTATGAGGCCAACATTACCTTTATCTCCAGACAAAGACTACACCAAAAAGGAGAATTATAGACCAATATCCCTGATGAACATGGATGCAAAAATTCTCACCAAGATACTAGCTAATAGGATCCAACAGTCCATTAAAAGGATTATTCACCACGACCAAGTGGGATTTATCCCAGGACTGTAAGGTTGGTTCAACATCCACAAATCAATCTACATGATACACTACATCAATAAAAGAAAGGGCAAGAACCATATGATCCTCTCAATAGATGAAGAAAAACCATTTGACAAAGTACAGCATCCTTTCTTGATTAGAACTCTTCACAGTATAGGGATAGAGGGAACATACCTTAATATCATAAAAGCCATACATGAAAAGCCCACAGTGAATATTATTCTCAGTGGAGAAAAACTGACAGCCTTTCCCCTAAGGCCAGGACCATGGTGGGGATATCCATTATCACCACCATTGTTCAACATAGTACTAGAAGTCAAAAAAAAAAAATAGTACTAGAAGTCTTAGCCTCAGCAATCAGACAACAAAAAGAAATAAAAGGCAACCGAATTGAAAAAGAAGAAGTCAAACTCTCACTCTTCACAGATGACATGATACCTCTATGTGGAAAACCCAAAAGACTCCACTCCAAAGTTGCTAGAACTCATCCAGGAATTCAGCAAAGTGGCAGGATACAAAATCAATGCACAGAAATTGATTGCATTTCTATACACCAACAATGAGACAGAAGAAAGAGAAATTAAAGAGTTGATCCCATTACAATTGCACCTCAAACCATAAGATACCCAGGAATAAACCAAACCAAGAGGCAAAGGATCTGTACTCAGAAAACTATAGAATGCTCATGAGAGAATTTTTTTTGAAGATTTTATTTATTTATTTGACAGAGAGACAGTGAGAGAGGGAATGCAGAGGGAGTGGAAAAGGGAGAAGCAGGCCCTTTGACTAGCAGGGAACCTGATGCAGGGCTTGATCCCAGGACCCCAAGATCATGACCTGAGCTGAAGGCAGATGTTTAATGACTGAGCCACCCAGGCACCCCTCTCATGAAAGAAATTGAGAAAGACATGAAGCAATGGAAAAACATTCCATGCTCATGGATTGGAAGAAAAAATAGTGTTAAAATGTCTATGCTACCCAGAGAAATCTATACACTCAATGCAATCCCTATCAAAATACCATCAACTTTTTTTTTTTCAGAACTGAAATAAATAATCCTAAAATTTGTATGGTACTAGCAAAAAAACCCAAATAGCCAAAGGAATGTTGAAAAAGAAAACCAAAGCTGGTGGCATCACAATCGTGGTCTTCCAGCTCTATTACAAAGCAGTGATCACCAAGACAGTATGGTACTGGTGCAAACACAGACACATAGATCAATGGAATAGAATAGAGAACCCAGAAGGGATTCAACTCTATGGTCAACTAATCTTCTACAAAGCAGCAAAGAATATCCAGTCAAAAAAAGATGGTCTCCTCAACAAATGGTGTTGGGAAAATTGGACAGCCACATGTAGAAGAATGAAACTGGACCATTTCCTTATACCACACACAAAAATAGACTCAAAATGGATGAAAGACCTAAATGTGAGACAGGAATTCATCAAAATCCTACTGGAGAACACAGGCAGCAACCTCTGTGTCCGTGGTTGCAGTACACATCTCCAAAGGCAAGGGAAGCAAAGGCAAAAATGAACTATTGGGATAAAAGCTTTTGCACAGCAAAGGAAACAGTCAACAAAACCAAAAGACAACCAACTGAATGGGAGAAGATACTGGCAATGTCTTATCCGATAAAGGACTACTATTCAAAATCTATGAAGAACTTATCAAACTTAACATCCAAAGAACAAATAGTCCAATCAAGAAAAGGGCAGAAGACAGGAACAGACACTTCTCCAAAAAAAACATCCAAATGGCCAGCAGACACGTGAAAAAATGCTCTACATCACTTGGCATCAGGGAAATACAAATCAAAACCACAATGGGATACCACCTCACACCAGGCAGAATGGCTAAAATTAATGTCAGGAAACAACAGATGTTGGTGAGGATGCAGAGAAAGGGGAATCTTCTTACACTGCTGGTGGGACTGCAAGCTGGTGCAGCCACTCTGGAAAACAGTACAGAGGCTCCTCAAAAATTTGAAAATAGAGCTATGCTATAACAGAGCGATTACACCACTAGGGATTTACCCTGAAGATACAAATGTAGTGATCTAAAGGGACACCTGCACCCCAATGTTTATAGCAGCAGTGTCCACAATAGCCAAACCATGGAAAGAGCCCAGATGTCCACTGACAGATGAATGGATAAAGAAGGTGTGGTATATATACATCTATCTAGCTATCTATCTATCATCTATCTATCTATCTCAGACATCAAAAAATGAAATCTTGCCATTTGCAACAACATGGATGGAACTAGAGGGTATTATGCTAAGCGAAATAAGTCAATCAGAGAAAGATGATTATCATATGGTCTCACTCATGTGGAATGTAGGAAACAAACAGGTTCATAGGGGAAGAGAGTTAAAAATAAAACCAGGTGAAATCAGAGAGGGAGACAAACCATAAGAGACTCTTAATCACAAGAAACAAACTGAGGGTTGCTGGTAGGGAAGAGGATAGGGGGATGGAGTAACTGGGTGATGGACATTAAGGAGGGCACATGATGTAATGTGCACCTGGTATTATATAAGACTGAGGTGGCTCAGGCGTCTCAGCATCTGCCTTTGGTTCTGATCATGATCATGATCCTAGGGATCAAGCCCCACCTCAGGCTCCATGTTCAGTGTGGAATCTGCTGGAGATTCTCTCTCCCTTTCCCCCTCCTGCTTGTGTTCTCCTGCCCTCAAATAAATAAACAAATCTTAAAAAAATAAAGTTCCTTAGATGATTCCAGCCTGCACCCAGGGCTGAGCAGCACACACTAGCTAGCAAGGTCCTAAAAGAGAGAGACCTGGCTTCTTCATCTCTCTTCCCTAACACAACAGCGCTCTGCACATAAAAAGGTTGCACATGCACCTGTGCTGGACTAATAATATTGAGTGATGGACATTCACATGAAGAGTGATGGCAGCCACTAAAGCCTGCTGGGCTGAATGATATGTAGTGAAATGGAAGCAGGACGACTCTTACTCCACAAAAATAAAATAAGTATACATGCAACGGAAGAGGACTGGAAGTTTACACATCAAAGTGTTATTGTGAGTTACCTCTTGAGTGGCAAAGTTATGGGGGGAGGGTTTTTGGAGTAGACTGCCTGTGAGAATTCCTGTAATTCCCATGTCATTCTACATCTCTGGGCCCCAGTTTCCTCATCTATAAATCAGGGGGAATAATGGGGCAAACCTACATCATAGTTTGTCAAAGGAAAGCTGGGAAGCTTTAAAAAACAGAAGAAGAAACTTACTTGCAAAGAGTGCAAGAGAATCAGATTTAAGGAACGGCTCTCAAAATAAATAATAACATTTAAGTAAGTAAGTGAACACACACACACACACACACACACAGAGTTACCAAGGCTACCAGAGTGGGTTGAATGGCAACCCCCCAAAAGATATGTCCATGTCCTCACCCCAGACCTTGTGAATGTGACTTTATTTGGAAAAAGGGTCTTTGCAGATGTAATAATTTTAACATCTCAAGGTGAAATTATCCTGGATTATCCTGATGGGCCCTAAATCCAATGACAAGTGTCCTTGTGATAGATAGGAAAGAAGAAGACAAGGCAGGCACAGAAGGCAGGCCGTGTGAGGACACAGGCAGAAACTGGAGGGATGCAGCCCCAAGCCAGGAATGCCTGGAACCACCTAAAGCCAGCAAAGATGAGGATGGATTCTCTCCTAGTGCCTTCGAAGGCAGTGTGGTCCTGCTGATCCTCAATATTGGTCACCATGGAGATTAATTATGATAGAAGAGCCATGAGTGCCTGAACCTGTTTCTCCAGGTCAGAACACAAGAAACCTCAGTTAAAGTCCCCTGCTTCATTCCACCTCCCGTGTAGTCCTGTGACTCTGTTTCATTTCTCTGGGTGGGAGATAGATTCTGGCATCTGTCATTTCCCCTCTTTTTAATGAGAACATTTTGTTTTTGTAGAAAGATTCAGGAGTGTGGCTGGGAGGTGGAAAAGCCCAGCCTGAGGCAAAAGTGAGCAAGGTCTAGTGGAAAAGGAGAGGAAAAAAGGGTCCGTGTCAAAGGACATCAAGGAGTAAGCTGTGAGCAGGGGACGACAGGGATCCATGGGGACTTGTGTGCCCTGTGGCCAATCCCACAGGAGCAAGGCTGGACTGGGTAAAGTTGACTGGAATCCGATGGGACAAGTGTGCACATGAGCAAGAGGCTGGGAACATAGTTGCAGGAAGCCTGGAGCCTAGCATGGGTGTAGAGCAGCCTTGGGCTGTTCCTTGGGGTCAAACATCTGGACGTTTTCCGGAAGTTCTTTCATTCATTCGCTCATTCATTTATTCATTTATTCATTCATCCAGTAAGCATTTCATTCACTGAGTCCCAAAATATTGATGGAGCAACTATTATGTCCCAGCCCAGGTGCTGAAGCTGTATCAGGGAACAAAACAGACAAAAATCTCTGCCCTTAAGGAGCTTGTTTTCTAGTGGGGAGGATAGATGACAAGCAAGATAAATGACTGAAAATTCAGTGGGTTACACAGTGACGTGTGCTAAGGAGAAAACCGAAGTGGGGAAGGAGGATAGAAATGAAGAGGGAGCTGTGATCTTGTCCCCACGGAAGGCCTCACGAAGAAGTGACACTTGGGTAAGCACCCGAGGGTGGTGAGGTAGTGAATCAGGCACGCTTCTGGGGAAACATCTGTTGAGCTCCTGAAGAAGCACAGTCTCCATGGGCAGGAGCAGGGAGGGCATGAGCTTCATGAAAATCCAACCGCATGAGGACCCAGCACTTGGGTTTTTATTCTGCAAATGGAAATGCAAAGGGTGCCCCTCATGTGTTTATAAATGAAAACCTAGGATGGTAATAAACTGCATTCAGTAAATACAAAACATAGAGTTTCAAAGTCATCATCTTATTGCATCTTCTTTCTAAAAAATTATCTGTGTAAATTATAGAGCATAGTGCAGAACAAGACTTTAGCAACCATCTGGTATTAGTGTTTTCCAAACTTGCTGGAAGCTAAGAATCCAGTGGATCCTGTGGTTTAAAGATACAGATGCCAGCCTCCCCTGCCATCCAGGCAAGGGGTCTGGCGTTCTGTGCAGTTAACCAGAGTGCCTTTTGATGTTGTGACAGGCAAGTTCAGGAGACACAGACAGCTCACAAATGAGGAAATCAAGGCCCCGAGAAAGAATGTCTTGCTCAAAGTAGATCAGTCAGGCGGAGCCAGAAATAATGGTCAGATTTCCCAACTCTTCCAGATCAAAGTTTTGCACAGTATCAAGACTGCTTATGATGTTTAAACTTGGGATGTGACAAGACACAATTCATAAACAAACACCCAGGCAGATACTTAGCGGGGGAAGCAGATATGCCTAGGATGAATAAGTGGCTCACCAAACTCAGTACGGAGCATTCTCACAGCCAGATCCGCAGGAGAAATGGGCTGGGGGGATTCCATTTACAGGGTGCAAGAAAATGATACCTAATAACTTCATTTGATAAGAAAAGATTTTCCCTTTAACAAACACATTTTAAAACCCTTCAAGCCTCCAGTTTCCTATTATGGCAATTACAGGAGGAAAGGGAAGGGGAGAAAGGAGAAAATGGCCAGAGGAGAGGTCTACCTCTCCAGTCAGTGAGAAATATTTCTTCCATGGCCCTTAGGTGGTCCATCTGGAGTTTAAACCCAGAACTTGATGGGCCAGAAAGAGCTGCGTTTGAAGGAACCTCAGGACAGACTTCTTGTAAACAGGTCTTTCTCTGATGATATATATATTTTATATATATATACATATATATATATATATGTATATATATATATCTCCTGAAGAGAAGATGTGACCTCAGATTTTTTGTGGCCCCAGCTGAAAAGAGGAAGAATAAAATGATGGCCCCTGCAGGAGCCTGCAGTGGGATGCCTGCCTAAGGCCCCTTGCAGTTGTGACACGGGACTTACAGCCCTGCTGGGCTGGGCAGCAGCTTACTGGGTTTCGTGTGTGTGTGTGTGAGGGTGTGTACAGTGTGTGTGAGAAGCACCCTGTCACACATATGGGAACTCACACACGACATGGCTTCTGCATTGTGTGGCTGTGGAACCACATCTCTGATTGTAGCTGCTTGGGCAAACTGGCCTCTTGGGGAAAGAAGTTTCTCTTTCCAGGCCTGCTATATGGGCCTGCAAGGAGACCACAACTGCCTTTGTTGTTTGTTCTTTCTACTGGGGACAAAAGGCCTTTTGGTTGCTGTGGAATGTACAGAAAGTTCTGTGCCACAGGGCTGCTGGTCCTGGATTGGAACTCCACAAAAGGGGATCAGTTTGGGAGGGGGTAGCTCTCTGCTTCTATCTGCAGCTCCCCTCCCCTGCTCTGCAGCCAGCCTGCCAGCTGCCTGTGTGACTGCAGAGCGCTGAGCGGGTCCCCTGGTGTGTGTCCCCACAGTGGCCTGCAACAGCCCATTCTCACTGTGGCCCTCAACTTCTGATGGCCTGTGGCAAGTGAGCGTGGTGTCAGGCATGGGGCTTTGGTCCCTCCTTCCACCCCTGCCAGCTCTCCAGCCCTTCACTTTGAAGCTAAAGGGACAGGTTTACGGACAGGGAGGTCAGGGGAAGACAGAGCTGAAATGGAGGAGCCAGGTAACTACAAGGAGGAGAACAAACACAAGTGGGACAACTAGGCCTCAAATCATGGTGCTTATACTTTTATCCAGTTTAAACAGTTTAAACAGAACAACAGTTTATCCAGTTTAAACAGAACAACAAAAAATGCAACTGATGCTTTGGTGGGGGCAGGCAGTGGTGGGGGTGGTGGTGGGTGGGGATGAAGTAGTGCCACAAATCTTAATAGTGGTGCAAGTGGCCTTTTTTCATGCTATTTACATCCCTGGGTGTTGCCACTGTTGCAGAGCTGGGAGACCCATCGCAGGGAAACCTGCTGCCAAAATGCTGGGGGGCTGGGCTATTTCCCAGGATGCTATTGTCTGCAATTTTCCAGGGTTGGACAATTCATAGGGTGCTGAAGCCAATGGGTGTTCAACTTTGCTCTAGTTTGTTTGTTTTTAAAGATTGCATTTATTTATTTGACAGAGAGAGAGAGAGAGAGATCACAACTAGGCAGGCAGAGAGAGAGGGGGAAGCAGGCTCCCTGAAGAGCAAGGAGCCCGACGTGGGGCTGGATCCCAGGACTCTGGGATCATGACCTGAGCTGAAGGCAGAGGCTTAACCCACTGAACCACCCAGGCACCCCGTGGGTTTGATGTTAATACTAAACTGCTTGAGAACTTCCCATGTGTTTTTGCTTTATATCTTTGTTTAGATGTTTCATCTCCACTCAGATGGCAGGCTCTTGTTAAAATCTTGTTAATACTTATCTTGATGCATTTTCCCTGTTCTTTCCCCTTTCGTGTCATTCTCTATGCATGTTGAAGTAGGGGCCGGTGAATAAGGAAACCACCCACAACTGGACCAGTGAGACCAACAGGAAGATGGATTTTCTATGGACTGTGTAGGTCACCGCCACAGGGCCATGAGCACAGGAGCCCTGATGGTGTATGGAAGAATGAAGCCAGTTCACAACAGACCTGTCGACCCTGAGAAAAATCACACACAGATTGCACACGCTATCGCCACCCCCTAACACAGTAGTTCTAAGCTTACTGAACAATTTTGACCCCGAGGGGACAAATGGCAATTTCTGAAGACATGTTTTTGGGTCACAACTGTGTGGAGAGTACAACCGGTGGTAAGGGTATTATTGGCATCTAGTGGGTGGAAACCAGGGATGCTGCTCACCATCCCCAACTAGAAGAGAGTTCCATCTTCTCTCCTCTACTCCCCACACAGAAAGAATGATCTGGTTCAAAATGTCAATAGTGCCGAGGTTGAGGAACCCTGAGTTAAGCTGATTCAGCAGTCAACCCCTCCATTATACATGCCTCTAACCCACATTTGATCTACGTGGCCCAGAGATGGGTATTTTATAGATTTCCAGCTCTTTTGATCAGATCAGCAGCTACTAATTTTTCATATAAAAACTCTGTGCTGACATACATGGATAAATAATAATGTAATGCTGCCAAACTGCATGTTCAGCAGCAGACCAGCAGGAACTAAGGCTGACATTCTTCATTTCCCCCATGTCAGAACAAGAGTTTTACCAGTCTGGGGGAATCTGGAGGAGTGGCCCAGCTCAAACTTTATAACTTTATGACCTTATGATGTTCTACTCTCTTTGATTATACTGCACAGTTTGAGCTGACAAATCTGTGTGTGTGTGTGTGAGAGAGAGAGAGAGAGAGAGTGGGTCACACAGTCGGAGAGAAAGAACTTTAAAAAGGAAAAGAATGAGCCATGGTGTCAGGAGTGAGTGAACTGCAGTTCTCTTATGTCCTAGCTATGAAACCGTAGGCAATCTCTTTAACTTGCAGAGGCTTAGCTCAGTTTTTCATCTGTAAAGTGGGATGATAACACATGTCTGACTATGGTTCTAGCGAGGATTACCTAATGCAAATTGGTTGGCACAATGTGGTAAATTGGCAAACTTACAATAAATGTTATTTTTCTCTGTGTCACTTTCCTTCCTTTCTCAGCCAACAGTGATATGATAATAATAACACTAGTAATAACAGCAATACCAATATTATAATACTATGTAAGAATCTTCATATTTACTTGACTTTCATCAGTCCCTTTAGAGTAGCTGAAGTAAAGTAAATCCCATTTCTCAGATGAAGGGACAACTCCAAGGGCAGTGCTGCAGTGAAGTAATAGAAATAATACAGTTATAATTGCTTAGAGGTCCCGTCTGCAAATCTCAAAATGGATTGTTTTCCTGCAACTAGCTTTCCTTCTTCTACATCTTTCCCCCCACTCTTTTTCCTTTTTTTTTTTCCCATCCTTTACATTTAAAAAAAAAAAACTTTTTTGTGGAGCATAACAAACAGCATGGAGGACATGGGGAGTTAGAGAGGAGAAGGGAGTTGCGGGAAATTGGAAGGGGAGGTGAACCATGAGAGACTATGGACTCTGAAAAACAATCTGAGGGTTTTGAAAAGGCGGGGAGTGGGAGGTCGGGGTACCAGGTGGTGGATATTATAGAAGGCATGGATTGCATGGAGCACTGGGTGTGGTGCAAAAATAATGAATACTGTTATGCTGAAAATAAATAAAAAATAAATTTAAAAACTTTTTTCTTTAAGATTTTATTTATTTATTTTAGAAGGGAAAGAGAGAGAATATGTGTGTATGTATAAGAGAACAGGGAGGGGGGGAAGGGCAGGGATGGCAGGATAGAGAGAATCCCAAACAGACTGAGCTGAGTGCAGAGCCCAATGCAGGGCTTAATCTCAGGACTGTGAGTTTATGACCTGAGCTGAAATCAAGTCAGATGCTTAACCAACTGAGCGAACAGGCACCCTCTTTTCTGTTCCTTCCTTCCTTCCTTTCTTCCTTCCTTCCCTCTTTCCTTCCTCTATCCCATTTACAGGTGAGTGGGAAGGAGCATTATGTTCCTATACATTCTTTCCTTAGGCAATCTCAACCACACACTGGTCTGTAATTACCATCTATATGTAGAAGACTCACACAAAGGTTTTTAGAGCTCTCCTCTGAGTTCTAAGTGGGTACATCCAGCTAGCTTCCCATTTATTCACCATCAACTCTTGGAGTTCTCAAATGTTCCCCAAGATCAACATATACAAATCTAATCCTGTAGTTCTGCTTCAAACCTTTCAATACTTCCCATTGTCCCAAAGAAAAGGATGAAACTAACATAGCCTAACATATTGTTGTGTGCCGTTTCACCCCTGTTACCTCTCTGGCACCACCTATGGAAACACACTTAGAATCCCAGAAATGGTGTGAAGATTATTTTAAGCTGAAGATATTTGAGATTCAATAGATGCAGAAAGAAGCCTTCTTAGAGCTTTCCTTATCTGACTAAATATAGAAACTTTTGGGAGATAGGGATGCTACAAATTCCCTCTTCAGGGTGACTTTTGCTCCTGGGAAGGAGATCAAGAGTTAACCTGCCATAAATCTCTTTCTGGGGGAGTTTTATGACCATGAAAAAGTCAGAATGACCACTTGTACATGCATATACAAGCATTATCACAAACTCTCTCATCTCCTATTTCTCACCTCCTTCTAGAAACCCATTTGTCTCTTCTAAAGAAACTTATTTTTTCTTCTCAGAGAGGTCTTCTCCCCATCTGTTTTCCCTACTAAATGAGGTTTATAAGCCTCTGACTTTAAATATTTATTGAGCTACTTCTTTTGTAAGCTCATATATATATATATGCTGTAAGGGCCTGATTAGCCAGAGTGAGCCATTTTGTTGTTTAAGCAGTAAATTTAGATTGACCCTGCCCCTCCAGAAAAACTTACTTAGAAACAAGTCTGGGAAAAATATGACTGACCAGCCCCTGATAACAGAGCCCATATACCAGGACATGTCAGGTCAGGGGGAGGTAATAGAGTCCAGAATACAAGGATGAGCCAAGACAGGTGGAGACATCCAATCAGGAAAGCACCTCCCTAACCACCCAAGAATGTGGGCCCTGCCTTTTAGGCGCCAATTCTGACCAGAGTGATAAGCTAGTTTAAATAACTACTATAGGGTGAATTGTAATTCAATTGGCCACCTGTGTGTGGCCAGGCTCAACCACATGGCCTTTACTATAAAATTTAGTCTGTGAGGCTGGGAGGGGTTGCCTCTTTGCAAGAGATGGCTCTGGCAGGTCAGTTTGATTCTCGATGCTTGGCATAAAAATAAAGCTTTGCTTGACCTTCACTTTGTATCAGTCTTGCTCCCTTGACCATGGACCCAACATATACGAATAATTTTTTCTCCTGTTTTCTTTTACTAGTTTAATTCACAAGCCCCTAGTACTTAAACTAAGAAGGTAGAGAAAAATTTTCCTCCGTGACATGCTGTTGATCTCTGTGTTCAACTACACTGGCTTTCTTTTAGTTCCATGATTCTTCCTTGTATAGACTCCTGCCTATACTTTTTCCTCTTCTGGGAAAGTTTTTCTTTTTCCTTGGCACTTATTTAATTATCCTTATTTTTCAGAACTCAGTTCAAGTAGCACCTCCCTAAAGACCATCTTTGAGCTTTCTATTTTAAGTTCTCAGGGCACCCTGTAACAGTCCTTTGTAGCACTGGTTACAGTCACAATGAAAATTTGTAGGCTTATTTAATTAAAGTCTTCTCCCTCAATGTAAGTTTCTTGGGGGTAGAGATCCTGTCTAATATTGCTCACACTGTATTCTAAGTTCTTGGCATAAAGTGGGCTCCCCAGAAAAACAAATTACTAAATGAATGAATTCACAAAAGTCCATGTATGACAGATAAGAACCTTCAAGATACCCCTTTCAAAAAAGACACGTGGAGCCCGTCCATCACAGTTCTTGAAGGCCATTCAGATAATTGGGACAAAGCAATCTCAAAATAGCCAAAGCTACTGTGGAAAAAATTGTTACTCTATAGGGACAAATGTTCTGGTCATGGATTAGATGACAGTTTATCTGAGAAAGGTTGACCCAAAAAAACCATCCTGTAACATGCAACATGCATAAGGGGACCAGATCAAATCTAAAAATAGTTTTATCACTGGAATTGGAAACACTCTAGTGAGGACTCAGCCTCTCTTCCTGCAAACACTACCCCTATGGAGACTTTTACCCTTTTTATTGAACTACAAAATGTCGGTGCCCTAGCGGCTTGTAGCGCATGCGCGGTGATGCTTCTGGGCTCCGCCGTTCCCGCTCGTTGCCTCGGCCGCCGCTGCCTCAAGCCATCCCCGCTGCAGGGTGGCAACAGTGCGGAGCTGCTCTGGCTGGGCCCGCGGGGGCCCCGGGCGCCACACGACTTTTTCGGTGCCCGAAAGTAAACACGCCATTAAGATGGCGGCTGGATGCGAGCCAGTAGGCGGAACTTAGGATTTTGTATCTATGTGGCTGCGAGTGATTGGTTGTGCAACCTTGGTATATATAGACATGCAGGGGGGGGGGGAGGGAGATCCCAACAGCTGCGCAGAAATAAAGCTTGCTTCGCTGAGGTCTCCTGGTCGTTCTTGCTGGCGAGAGCGACAACAAAACCATAGGATGGTAGTGCTAAGACACGATCTGATGTACTGCTCTCATTTTAAAATGAGAAAATTAGGTCCAAAGAGGCTTAGCAACTTCTCCCATATTACCCAGGTAGACGTCTGCAGAACCAGGGCTCAGACAGGTACTATGGTCTTCTCCTCCACAGTGGTGGATGGGTTTGATACCTCCTAGGTTTTAGACAACTTGGGTACTGAAGACCCTGAAAGATTTATATTTTTGTGTGTCACCCAAATGGAAGGCAAGAGAGGTGGGTTTATTTTCCATTTCTTTGGTCCACTGTCAACAGGAGCAAATGTTTGGGTAGGGGGAATTCTAGCCAACCACTCAAAGTCTAGCGGAAGGATATCTGGAGTGTAGGCTGGGCTATGGCAGCATGGAGGGCAGGAGCTTGGATTCTGAGGTTTGGTCTTAGCTTGGTCACATGATAGCTTGGGCTATCTCCTAATAGAGAATTGTGACACCACAATTCTCCCTCTTAATATTTGTTAAATAGGCTAATACTTGGGCTACAGCCTATTGTGAGACCCAAATATGATAATGCACTAAGATGTTTAACCCAATGTCTGGCATTTGGTAGTCAATGAATGGAGGTCTTGTTCATTGCCATCCTAATTCCAACTCATAAACCCTTATGGGAGGTCTGCTTTAAAGGCAAGCAGTTGGGGGAGTAGAGTAATTACTTTGGAGGGGAAATTCACCCTCCTTCCAAATAACACACTCTTTAGATATGTTAATATATTTAATCAGGTTGCAATCAAGCTGGGTTGGGCTGCTGAGCCTCTTTCAGTGACTTTGGATATCTACTCTCTGATCCATTAGTCACAGGGTTTACAGTTCACCATCTGGAGCAATCTCATGCCCATATTCTCTAGTAGTTTATTCG
Source organism: Mustela erminea (assembly GCF_009829155.1). Classification (NCBI taxonomy): domain Eukaryota; kingdom Metazoa; phylum Chordata; class Mammalia; order Carnivora; family Mustelidae; genus Mustela; species Mustela erminea. Next base: position 68,166,618 of record NC_045620.1, on the reverse strand, counting down.
TGTAACACTGATCATTGACAAGGAGTACTCATGTTTAGGAGAGGATTGAAGGGGTCTTCTTTTAAGTCTCTGGGACTATGGTATAAAAATTATTTTGAGTTGGAATGGAAATATTTTGAGTACCTGAAATCTCTTATCTGCCTAAATGCAGAGCCTCCCCAAAGAACTCAATTGGCATAAATCCCCTCCCCAGGAACCACTCTAATCTTCCCAGAGAATGTCTGCCCAAACAGACATTGCCCAAACTATCCTGTCTCCCATCCTCTCCCTCATGGCCCATTTATTTTTCCCATATCATGCCCTTCTCCCTCTCTTCTGCTTCATCTCTTCATATGGTATGTAATCCCCGAATTCTAATGGCTCCTTTGAATCACACTGCTTTGTGAACTCCCATACTTTCATGATTAAAATAATCTTTTCTCTTGCTAATCTCTCCTGTCAGTTTAATTCACAGATCCCAAACTTTAAATTTAGTAGGGTAGAGGTAAAGTTTTTCTCCCCCCAACAAGATCATGGTTAACAGCACTATGTAATAAACTAAAAACAAAAACAAACAAAAAAGCATAAAATAAGCATAAGAAAGTATACTTTATTCTAACTATTTTGGTGTCCCTCCCCCCCCATCAAACATTAGATTTTTTCTAAAGCATTTTCTTTGGTGCCCCTGCTTTACTAGTGCCTGAACACATCTGCCTAGTGGATAATCCAGCCCTGGGCATCATTATTAGTCTTAATTTTACAGAGTAAGAAGGAAAGACTAGGAGTTCAGGGCACATTATTGGTAAGGAGTGGGCTGAGGATAGTCGCAGCCTGTTGAAGGAGTCAAAGCTACTACATGTTACAAATGAAGCCTTTGGACTGTTTCCAGTTCTCTGGGCACTGAGACAAACATCTTTGGGCATGAAAATTTAGGTACATGCATCCCCGAATACTTCTGTAGAATGGGTTTTTAGCAGTGGAATGTTGAAGTCAAAGCCAATGAACACTTTCAACATCTGTTTTAAAATTATCTGGTGATTTTTTTTTCATTTCTAAAGAATCAGAAAATCTACCACTTGAAGTTCCTTTTACTTGTGGTTGTTACTTCTACTTTCCAGAAATGAAACTTTGCTCAGGGAAAATGGTACAAAACTTGGAAATAAGGCAGAGAAGTGATGTTTTAATATTATCTGAGAATGTGTCCTAATAGCCAAACTAGGGCTTGAGTTTGAGGAATTCAAACTAATTTGCTGAGGAATATAACTTCATTTGATGGACAATTGATGATCATTGTCATTTTAACAATTTCACAGTTTTGGAGGTCCTGCCCCTTCACAAGGACTGCCTAAAACAGACAGTAGGCCCTAGATCAAGAACCTCACAGAAAGCATAAGTTTGAGATACTTTGTGCCTCCCTGGCCTTCTGATTGCTTCAGCCAACTGATGTGGGAAACAAAGGCAGAAGAGAAATTATTAAATTTCCTTACTCCCTACAGCCCTCTGACAAGTCCTTGAAACAGAATGACCTTCCCCTAGGGATTCAATTGCCTCAATGTTAATACTTTGTTAAAGGCAAAAGATAATCCTTGTCTAACCCTGCCCTGTCCTGCTCTAGGATACTGTGAACCTACTTTACCATATAAAAATCCCTTTAGAAATTTCCAAGATACACATTGGCAATCACACCCCAAGCATATGGCTCCCCAATATACATCTGAAGGGTCCCATGACTAAGGTTTTATTAGATGGTAATAAGTGAGCTTTTCCCGACAATAGCTAGCCCCCTCAAGGTCCTGGAAACTTTGTTTCCAAAATTCCTTAGAGACTTACACTATCCCTAACCCCCTCTAAAACTTGAAAGTATATAATGGGCCATTCCTCATGGCACCAGAACAGCTCTTTCTGCCCATTGGTCCTGTCCCTGTGCTTTAATAAAACTGCCTTTTTACACCAATGACTCTCAAGAATTCTTTCTTGGCGTTCAGCTTCGAACCCTAATGTCTTTTCTACATCACAGCCATCGAATTTTTGCCAAGATACAGCAAAATTTGCTCATTTTCAGTCTGTGAGTTTCCAAAGGAGAAGTCCAGACCTGGGCTTGCAGTCTCTGTCAACATTTTAAAGGAATTTCATGGGATGGGACCATGAATGATTCCCAGACTGGTGTTTACCTACAGAGGTTTATTTTTGATTTTTTGTTTTTGTTTACTGTAGGCACATGTGTTAGTGTGTGTATTTGTGTCTGATCCATGGCTAAAGTTAGAGCACTGGGGCTTGTGGTTCTTGCTTGTGCATCTGTATGTGAGGGTAAACTCTGCCCCTCCCACACAGGAAAAGTATTGGCAACAGATGATAATCTCTCGTTTATCTGTGACTGGCACTGTTGAAGGAAACTTGGTTAACAGATCATAGGAACCTGTCACTAGTACTTGTTATGGGGATCTCAGGAGAAGGAAAAGAAATGTAAATAGGCATCGAGCTAACAATTCTGTTCTAAAAATGAATCTAAGATTTTTGGGAAAGATTTTATTTTATTTTATTTTTTATTAACATATAATGTACTATTAGTTTCAGGAGTACAGGTCTGTGAATTGTCAGGCTTACGCACTTCACAGCACTCACCATAGCCCATACCCTCCCCAATGTCCATAACCCAACCACCCTCTCCTTACCCAGCCACCCCCCGCCCCGCAACTCTCAGTTTGTTTTGTGAGATTAATAGTGTTATATGGTTTGTCTTCCTCCCAATCTTATCTTGTTTCATTTTTTCCCTCCCTACCCCTCAAAACCTGCACTTTGCCTCTCAATTTCCTCATATCAAGGAGATCATATGATAATTGTCTTTCTCTGATTGACTTATTTCGCTCAGCATAATACCCTCCAATTCCATCCATGTCATTGGAAATGGCAAGGTTACATTTCTTTTGATGACTGCATAGTATTCCATCACATATATATATATCTTCTTTATCCATTCATCTGTTGATGGACATCTAGGTCTTTCCATAGTTTGCTATGGTGGACATTGCTGCTATAAATATTCAGGTGAACATGCCTCTTTGGATCACTACATTTTTATCTTTAGGGTAAATACCCAGTAGTGCAATTGCTGGGTTGTAGGGTAGCTCTATTTTCAACTTTTTGAGGAACATCCATGCTGTTTTCCAGAGTGGCTGCACCAGCTTGCATTCCCACCAACAGTGTAGGAGGGATCCCCTTTCTCTGCATCCTCGCCAGCATTGTTGTTTCCTGACTTGTTAATTTTAGCCATTCTGACTGGTGTGAGGTGGTACCTTACTGTGGTTTTGATTTGTATTTCCCTGATGCTGAGTGATGTGGAACATATTTCATGTGTCTGTTGGCCATCTAGATGTCTTCTTTGCAGAAATGTCTGTTCATGTCTTCTGCCCTTTCTTGATTGGATTATTTGTTCTTTGGGTGTTGAGTTTGATAAGTTCTTTATAGATTTTGGATACTAGCCCTTTATCTGATATGTCATTTGCAAATATCTTCTCCTATTCTGTCAGTTGTCTTTTGGTTTTATTGACTGTTTCCTTTGCTGTGTAAAAGCTTTTGATCTTGATGAAGTCCCACTAATTCATTTTTGCTCTTGCATCCCTTGCCTTTGGCAACGTGTCTAAGAAGTTGCTGTAGCTGAGATAGAAGAGGTTGCTGCCTATGTTCTCCTCAAGAATTATTTTTTTTAAAAGATTTTATTTATTTATTTGACAGAGTTCACAAGTAGGCAGAGAGGCAGGCAGAGAGAGGGGGAGGAAGCGGACTCCCTGCTGAGCAGAGAGCCCAATGCAGAGCTCGATCCTAGGACCCTGAGATCATTACCTGAGCCGAAGGCAGAGGTTTAACCCACTGAGCCACCCAGGTGCCCCCGTAAGAATTTTGATGAATTCCTATCTCACATTGAGGTCTTTCAACCATTTTGAGACTGTTTTTGTGTGTGGTGTAAGGAAATGGTCCAGTTTCATTCTTCTGCATGTGTCTGTCCAATTTTCCCAGCACCATTTGTTAAAGAGACTGTCTTTTTTCCATTGGACATTCTTTCCTGCTTTGTCAAAGGTGAGTTGATCATAGAGTTCAGGGTCTATTTCTGAGCTCTCTATTCTGTTCCACTGATCTATGTGTCTGTTTTTGTGCCAGTACCGTACAGTCTTGATGATTACAGCTTTGAAATAGAGCTTGAAGTCCAGAATTGTAATGCCACCAGCCTTGCTTTTCTTTCTCAACATTCTTCTGGTTATTTGGGGTCCTTTCTGGTTCCATACAAATTTTAGGATTATTTGCTCCATTTCTTTGAAAAAAGTTGACGGTATTTTGATAGGGATTGCATTAAATGTATAGATTGCTCTAGATAGTATGGACATTTTCACAATGTTTGTTCTTCCAGTCCCTGAGCATTGTATGTTTTTCCATTTCTTTGTGTCTTCCTCTATTTCTTTCATGAGTATTCTGTAGTTTTCTGAGTACAGATTCTTTGATTCTTTGGTTAGATTTGTTCCTAGGTATCTTCTGGGTTTTGGTGCAATTGTAAATGGAATCAACTCCTTAATTTCTCTTTCTTCCATCTTGTTGGTGTATAGAAATGCAACCGATTTCTGTGCATTGATTTTATATCCTGACAACTTACTGAGTTGCTTTACGAGTTCTAGCAGTATTGGGGTGGAGTCTTTTGAGTTTTCCACATAAAGAATTGTATCATCTGCAAAGAGTTAGAGTTCAACTTCTTTGCTGATTCAGATGCCTTTAATATCTTTTTATTATCTAATTGCGGAGGCTAGAAATTTTAGTACTATGTTGAATAGCAGTGGTGATAGTGGACATCCCTGCTGTGTTCCTGACTTTAAGGGAAAAGCTCTCAGTTTTCCCCCATTGAGAATGATATTTGCTGTGGGTTTTCCATAGACAGCTTTTATGATATTGAGGTATGTACCCTCTATCCCTACACTGTGAAGAGTTTTGATCAAGAAAGGATGCTGTATTTTGTCAATTGCTTTTTCTTCATATATTCAGAGGATAATACATTTTTTGTTCTTTCTTTTATTACTGTATATCACCTTGATTGATTTGCAGATGTTGAACTAACTTTGCAGCCCAGGAATAAATCCCACTTGGTAATGGTGAATAATCCTTTTAACGTACTGTTGGATCCTATTGGTTAGTATTTTGGTGAGAATTTTTGCATCTGTATTCATCAAGGATATTGGTCTGTAATTCTTTTTTTTGATGGGGTCTTTCTCTGGTTTTGGGATCAAGATAATGCTGGCCTCATAAAATGAGTTTGGAAGTTTTTCTTAAATTTCTATTTTTTGGAACAGTTTCAGGAGAATAGGTATTAATTCTTCTTTAAATATTTGGTAGAATTCCCCTGGGAAGCCGTCTGGCCCTGGGCTCTTGTTTTTTGGGACATTTTTGATGAGCGCTTCAATCTCCTTACTGGTTATGGGTCTGTTCTATTTCTTCCTGGTTCAGTTTTGGTAGTTTATACGTCTCTAGGAGTGCATCGATTTCTTCCAGATTGTCACATTTGCTGGCATATAGTTGCTCATAATATGTTCTTATAATTGTTTGTATTCCTTTGGTGTTGGTTGTCATGTCTCCTCTTTCATTCATGATTTTTTTGGGGGGTTCTTCCTCTTTTCTTTTGGATATGTCTGGCCAGGGTTTATCAATCTTATTAATTCTTTCAAAGAACCAGCTCCTAGTTTCATTGATTTGTTCTACTGTTTTTGTTTTTGTTTTGTTTTTATTTCATTGATTTCTGTTCTGATCTTTATTATTTCTCTTCTCCTGCTGGGTTTAGGCTTTCTTTGCTGTTCTTTCTCCAGCTCCTTTAGGTGTAGGGTTAGGTTGTGTATTTGAGGCTTTTCTTGTTTCTTGGGAAAGGCTTAGGAAAGGTTTATATCACTATATACTTTCCTCTCAGGACCGCATTTGCTGTGTCCCACAGATTTTGAACAGTTCTGTTTTCATTATCATTTGTTTCCATGAATTTTTAAAATTCTTCTTTAATTTCCTGGTTGACCCATTCATTCTTTAGTAGGATGTGCTTTAGCCTCCATGTATTTGGATTCTTTTCAAATTTCCTCTTGTGATTGAGTTCTAGCTTCAGAGCATTGTGGTATGAAAATATGCAGGGAATGTTCCCAATCTTTTGGTACCAATTGAGACCTGATTTGTGACCCAGGATGTAATCTATTCTGGAGAATGTTCCATGTGCACTAGAGAAGAATGTGTATTCTGTTGCTTTGGGATGGAATGTCCTGAATATATATATCTGTGATGTCCATCTGGTCCAATGTGTCATTTAAGGCCTTTATTTCCTTATTGATCTTTTGCTTGGATGATCTGTCCATTAAAGTGAGGGGGGTGTTAAAGTTCACTAATATTATTGTATTATTATTGATGTGTTTCTTTGATTTTGTTATTAATTGGTTTATATAGTTGGATGCTCCCATGTTACAGGCATAGATTTTTAAAATTGTTAGATCTTCTTGTTGGACAGACCCTTTAAGTATGGTATAATGTCCTTCCTCATCTCTTTTTATAGTCTTTGGCTTAAAATCTAATTTATCTGAAATAAGGATTGTCACCCCAGCTTTCTTTTGATGTCCATTAGCATGGTAAATTGTTTTCCACCCCTGCACTTTAAATCTGGAGGTATCTTTGGGCCTAAAATGAGTTTCTTGTACACAGCATATTGATGGATCTTTTTTTTTTTTTTTTAAATCCATTCTGGTATGCTGTGTCTTTTGATTGGGGGCATTTAGCCTATTTACATTCAGGATAACTATTGAAAGATATGAGTTTAGTGCCATTGTATTTTCTGTAAGGTGACTTTTACTGTATATTGTCTCTGTTCTTTTCTGATCTGTTACTTTTAGGCTCTCTCTGCTTAGAGGACCTCTTTCAATATTTCCTGTAGAGCTGGTTTGGTGTTTGCAAGTTCTTTTAGTTTTTGTTAGTCCTGGAAGGTTTTTATCTCTCCTTTTTATTTTTTTAAAGATTTTATCTATTTATTTGATAGAGATCACAAGTAGGCAGAGAGGTAGGCAGAGTCTGTGTGTGGGGAAGCAGGCTCCCTGCTGAGCAGAGAGCCTGATGTGGGACTTGATCTCAGGACCCTGAGACCATGACCTGAGCCAAAGGCAGAGGGTTAACTCACTGAGCCACCCATGTGCCCCTCTCCTTCTATTTTCAATGACAGCGTAGCTGGATAAAGTATTCTTGGCTGCATATTTTTCTCGTTTATTGCTCTGAACATATCATGTCAGTCCTTTATGGCCTGCCAGGTCTCTGTGGATAGGTCTGCTGCCAATCTAATATTTCAATCACTGTATGTTACTGACTTCTTGTCCCAAGCTGCTTTCAGGATTTTCTTTATCACTGAGACTTGTATGATTTACTATTAGATGACGGGGTGTGGACCTATTTTTATTGATTTTGAGGGGTGTTCTCTGTGCCTCCTGGATTTTGATCCTTGTTCCCTTCGCCAAATTAGGGATATTCTCTGCTATAATTTGTTCCAATATACCTTCTGCTCCTCTCTCTCTTTCTTCTTCTTCTGGGATCCCAATTATTCTAATATTGTTCCATCTTATGGTATCACTTATATCTCAAATTCTCCCCTCATAGTCCAGTAGATGTTTGTTTCTCTTTTGCCCAGCTTCTTTATTCTCCATCGTTAGGTCTTCTATATCACTAATTCTCTCTTCTGCCTCATTTATCCTTGCAGTAAGTTTCCGTTTTTGTTTGCACTTCATTAATAGCTTTTTTGATTTCAACTTGGTTAGGTTTTAGTTCTTTTATTTCTCCAGAAAGGGATTCTCTAATATCTTCCATGCTTTTTTTGAGCCCAGCTAGCACCTGATAATCATCATTCTGAACTCTAGCTCTCACATATTACTAATGTCCATATTGATTAGGTCCCTAGCTGTCTGTACTGCCTCTTGTCCTTTTTTTTTTTATGGTGAGTTTTTTCCCCCTTGTCATTTTATCCAGATAAGAATAGATGAATGGGAGAACAAAATACTAAAAGGGTAACAATGACCCCAGAAAAATATAAACTAACCAAATCAGAAGAGACCCAAATCTGGGGGGAGAAGATGGGGGGGAAAAGGAAAAAGAAATATATATCTATATCTATATCTATCTATCTATCTATCTATCTATATATATATACACATATATATACACACACACACACATATATTAAACTGGTGAATAGAACAGAGCTGCATAATTGATTTTGGGTGCATTTTGGTCTGTTAGAAGAAACTGCCTCCCAAAGTTTAAAGGAAAGAAAAACAAATATATTAGAAAAATAAGCGTAAACACGATGAAGGGATGGAATATGACTGTAAAGAAGAAAATTGAAAAGTATTAAAAAAAAGGCATTGATAAGATAAGCAGTTTGTTGAAGAAAGAAAAAAAAAGAGGAAAGAATGTGATCAGGCTGAAGACTAGAATGAAGCCATGTGCTAGATTTAGGGCATATTTTAATCTCTTGGAAGAAATTGTATTCTGACATTTTAAAGAAAAAAGTAACCTATATGTATACAAAAAATAATGTTAAATACAATGTAGGGAATGTGACTACAAGAATAAAAATTTAAAAAAGATTTTTTAAAAAGGTAGTGATAAGATAAAAGAGTTAAAAAAGGTTAAAATAGGAAAGAGAAAAAATTAAAAAGAAATAGAATAAGAAAAAAATAAAATAAAAAATATTTAACTATGAGCGGTGCCTGGGTGGCTCAGTGGGTTAAGCTGCTGCCTTCCGCTCGGGTCATGATCTGGGAGTCCTGGGATCGAGTCCTGCATCGGGCTCTCTGCTCAGCAGGGAGCCCGCTTCCCTCTCTCTCTCTCTGCCTGCCTCTCTGTTTACTTGTGATCTCTCTCTGTCAAATAAATAAATAAAATCTTAAAAAAAAATATTTAACTTTGAAAGACTAAAGAATCATGGGGGAAAAGCCATGAACTCTATGTGTTGCATTCCTCTCCCTGCGGAGTTCTGCAGCTCTCACTGATCATTGAACTTGGATGGATGTTCTTGCTGATATCCTGAGGAAGGGGCCTGTTGCCATGATTCTCAACTGTCTTTGCCCAAGGCGGAATTGAACCACCTTTGCCAGGAGCCAGGCTAAGTAATCTGTGTGGTTTTAGTCTCGGGAGCTTTTTTTCCCTGAACGCTTTCCATAGAGCTTTGGAGGATGGGAATGAAAATGGCGGCCTCCCTATCTCTGGCCCCATAGGAGCGAAGAACTCGGGACTGCTCCACAGTGCACCCTCAGAGAAAAGCAGTCAATCCCTCCTGTCTTCCTTGCCTCCGGCCACACTCCTTGCTTACCTGGCCTGTGACTGAGCATTTCTATCACAGGCACATGACCCCGTTTGGAGTCTCCAAACCCAGCAGATTCCTGCTGTTCGCTCCCGTCCCAGGAAGGAAGGGGTCTCCACAGATCTTCCGCTTGTGGGGACACGTTTTTTTTTTTTTTTTTAATTTCTTTTCAGCGTAACAGTATTCATTGTTTTGCACCACACCAAGTGCTCCATGAAATCCGTGCCCTCTCTAATACCCACCACCTGGTTCCCCCAACCTCCCACCCCCTGCCCCTTCAAAAGCCTCAGATTGTTTTTCAGAGTCCATAGTCTCTCATGGTTCACCTCCCCTTCCAATTTCCCTCAACTCCCTTCTCCTCTCCATCTCCCCTTGTCCTCCATGCTATTTGTTATGCTCCACAAATAAGTGAAACCATATGATAATTGACTCTCTCTGCTTGACTTATTTCAGTGGCCTGGCTGTGACTGGGATTACAGTTTAAGGTAAGTCTCAGCTGAGAACTGAATCCTTGGCCCCATCTGTGGAGCTGGCTTCCTTGCTCCAATACCTGGGAGCTCTGCCACCCTCAGACACTCCTGGTCTTTTTGTGACCCTGTGGGTCCTGAGACCACACTGTCCCCGTGACGGCTCCACTCCCCACTGAACCTCTGGAGCAACATCCCTCAGTGGAGCAGACTTCTAAAAGTTCTGATTTTGTGCTCTGCTGCTCTCTCACTTGCTGGGAGCCGGCCCCTCCCTCTACGGTCTTTCTGTAGGTTGCTTTGGATCCACTTCTCTGCACATTCTACCTTCCAGAAAGTGGTCAGTTTTCTGTTCCTAGAATTGTTGCTCTTTTTATCTTCTACTTCCTATTGAGTTTGCAGATTTTCAGTATGGTTTGACAACTATCTAGCAGAACTCCTGGGACAGGGTGAATCTTAGATCTCCTACACCTCTGCCATCTTGCTCCTCCCTCCACATGTAGTGTTTTAGTCTATCCTTTTCCTTTCCTCTCTGAAGGGAAAATAGAGTGGTGACTGGTGCTTCTTTCTGATTTGAAGGAATGGGAGACAAGAGATTTGAAAGAGCAGTGTTCATGCTGATGTGGTGCTCCATGCCCAGTAGGTGAGGGTTTGAAGCTTGGACTTGAAAGTGTTGGTGTTCAGGGAGGATGTTTTCTGTGTTTCCCGCACCCAGAGTCACTCGGCTTTCTGTGCAGATGGACCCGTTCCTGCCTTTTGAAGGGCAGCTTGAAGGTGGCTTGAAACCCTAGGACACTGGAAGAATGATCTGGAAGGAACACCTCAGTGGGCCAGTGTAGACAAAACCAGGAAATTCCAGAGCTAACAAAGAACATGTTTCTGAGACTGGAGTTGGCTTCTCTGTGAGCAGCATTGCGCTGGGGTGGAAAGCAGTCTCTGGGTTTTAGGAGTCATTATGTCAGCAGGTGTGAGCCTGAAAGGGAAGTCTGATTAGATAGCTGGGAGATTGTGAGGCTGTGGCAGAGGACCTTCGCTCTTGATGCACAGGCCAGTTTGCTTCAGGGACAGGGCTCTGCTTCCCAGCCAGCCCTCCTGCTGCAGATATGATAGGAAACTTGCTTCCTGTTTGGTTCTCCAGGCCTCTTCTCAGCAGGGGGCTTGGTGTGAAGCAGCCCACAGACAGCATTCTGGATTCTTGCCCAGTGTGCCCCTTGCTTCCTTGGAAGAGGCACTGCAGTTGTCCTTTGCCTGGTGCCCGTGAATTCAGCCAGCAGAAGCACTTCTTCCAGAGCCACACCCCTGAGAAACCCTCCCTTTCCCATGTTCTGTAGAAGAGGCCGGTTTTCATTTGGAACTGAAATCTCAGCTCCAGTCATTAGGTTCCAAGGCCCCTAGTCTCCTTGAAGTTCTAGTTCCACGTGGGCACTGACATCTGAGACTGACACCAATCCTGGGCAGCCTGCTGCTGTTGCTGCTGCTGCTGTATGTTCCTTTCTGAAAAGTGTGCAGCAAAGCCTGGTTTGTGATGACATCCCAGGAAAGAGGGGCATGTGCACCATTCTGTCGCAGCATGGGAGGATGTTGGACCTCAATCACAGGTGGCTGGTAAGGGGTGGAGAGGTGTCTGTTTCCCAGGACCTTGGCCAGAGGGAGATTTGGGCCCTGGGATGCTTCTCTGCTCAGCTTTCTGTGCTCAGGCAAGGGGAGGACGTGTGTGTGCTCACCTGGAATCAAGGAACATGTCTGGTTTCAGGTTTCATGTGCAAGTGGTTTCCTATTATGGCTCATTTTTCTGATGGTTTTCAGAGTGCTGGGGGGGGGGGGGAAATCACTGTACCAGGCATCCTGGCTGTGCAAGAGCTCTGGTCACCTTTTCCCCCAGGGCTCTGGACTAGGAAATGAGAGGGAGTCCATGGTGAAACCATCCGAGTAGTGCTCTGTTCCCCCTTGCCAAGATGGCCTGGTGACTATGATAACTGGCCTGGAAATAGAAAGCTGGAGATAGGGATGGGGAACTGAAGGGGAAAGTGGCTGTGATGCTTGCTATTCACATAGGGGCCAGGTGGGTCTTCACTAGGAAGGTGATGCTTGAGTCAAGTTCAAAAAAGGGTGAATGATATCAGTGAAGAGTCTTCTAAATGGTAGGGAAAGCATATGCAAAGGCCCTGGGCCAGGAGCATACCACCTATGTCTAGGAGCAGCAAGCCCTGTGGCCACAGGAGACAGCTTAGGACATGACCTCAGGGAGGTGACGGTAGGGTGACAGAAAGCCATGTCAGGGCTGTGACCCCATGGGACCCTGTTTCACTGGGCCATCCTAGCTACAGTGTTGAGAACAGATGATACAGAGTTGAAGATGGGAAAGGGAGGTCAATGATGAAGCTTTTCCAGGAACTCAGGCAAGCGATGGACTCCAGTGTGGACCAGACAGGCAGCCTTGGAAGGAGGGGTTAGTGCTATTCTGGGTACCTATTGAAGATGGAGCTCACAGGACTTGCTGATGGGTTTGATATTGGGAATGGGAGAAAGGAGGAATTGAGTTAAGTCCGAGCTCTTGTGGGTTGTCCCGAGCGAGGTGAAGGAGTAGGTTTCTGGGGATAGGAGGTAGTCCGTGTTCCACCTGCTGAGAAAGGTGCTTTTCACAGTGGTCCTGTTGATGTTTGTGTCCAGAAGAACTCTGAACTTCTACCCCCTCAGCGACTTTCAAGTACAAGTCTTCCCCACTTTTCTCAAAGTTCATGGTAAGACACTTGGCTTTTTCGAATGATCTATGTTATTACACAGCTCCAGTAGCAGGAAGAAACCTGAAGAGGATTTTTCTCTTATGAAAAAAGTCAAAAAGTGGGCATCGCGTTCAGCATTTGTTTTGTTGGGAACCACTACAGAGGCAGCGTGCACCCCAGCCAGCTCCTTCCTGGGCACTGCTCTCCACTTCCAACTACCAGCGCTTTGAATTGTGTCTGTGAGCATCTGCTGTGCTTTATCTCCATTTATTTTGGGCATCCATTAGGATGTTGTGTCCTGAGTCCTAAGAAGAGCCAAAGAGAAGGAACTTTTGCTGTCTGAGCATGCTCACTCATTTTTCTGTAGAAATGAATGGTCATTCCTTTTTCCATTTATTCCACTTCTGCTGTGAAAGTTTTCCTAGGAACACTGTACTTTCAAGTAGCGGGGGAGCCTGTGCCTTGTCCTGCAGGGTTAGCTTTTGTCTCAATGCTGCACAGAACATTCCATGACTTGTGGATTTTATCACTCAAACATGACACCTTTGAGTACCTTCACCTGTTTCCCCCACCATCCCTGCATCTGGAACCACCCATCTGTTCTCATTATCTATGCATTCAGTATTTTTTTTTCCCATGTGAAATGTCCATGAGAGCCTCTGGTGTTTGTCTTTCTGTGTCAGTTACTTAGCATAATGCTCTCAAGGTCAATGTTTCCGTGTCTGGTTATTGTGAATAATGCTGGCATGAACATGAGAGTGCATCTCTCTTTTGGAGGGAGTGTTATTGTGCTCTCCAAAGAAATACCCAGTAGAGCAATTACCAGGTCATATGGTAGTTCTATTAATTTTTTCCAAAAACTCCATAGTGTTTGTCACAGTGGGTGCACCAGTTTCTAATCCCACCAACAGTGCACAGTGTCCCCTTATGCACACACCTTTGACCACACCTGCTATCTGTCTCTGGGCCAACTGGCATTCCCACACTTGTGAGGTGAGAGCTGATTGTGGTTTTGACTTCTGTTTCCCTGAAGACAACTAGTGATGCTGAACAACTTTCTCTGTGTCTGTCGGCCACATATATGCCATCTTCAAAAAGTGTCTATTCACATATTCTCCTCAGTTTTTATTCAGTTTTTGTTTGCATTTGGAGGAGTGTTTTGTGTATTTTGGATACTAGCTTCTTCTCACACATAGTATGTGCAGATATTTTATCTCATTAGAGAGGTTGCCTTTAAGGGTTTGATGGTCTCTTTTGTCATGCAGAAATTTCAGTTTGGTGTCCTTCCACTTGTTTATTTTTGCTTTTGTTGCCTTTGCTTTTGGTGTCTGATGTAAAAGTTTCTACCCCAAAACCAGTATGGAGAAACTTACTACCTGGGTTTTCTTTTTAGAGGTTTATAGATTCAGTTCTTATGTTCAAGTCATTCATCCATTCATAATTTGTATGTGCCGTGTAAGAAAGTGATCCAGTCACATTCTTCTGTGTTTAGTGTACAGATTTCCCAGTACCGTTCACTGAAGAGACAGTCCTTTCCCCATTGTATATTTTCTGCTGTGTTGTAAGTTAAGACCATACATGTGTGGGTTAGTTTCTGAGGTTTCTATATTTCTTTCTTCCTTTCTCTCTCTCTCTCTTCTTTCATTTTCTTCTTTCCTTCCTTCTTTATTTCCTTCCTTCCTTCTATCTGGTCTTACAGTTTATTTGTTGGGAAAATATTTTTCCTGTCAGCATATATGCATTGTGGACTTCATTGGCGACATCTTTGGTAGGACTTTTCTCTGACATCTGTGTTTTTATAAATGAGTAGCTGGATCTATAGCTTTCATCAGGTTGAATATTTGGGCAGAACTACCTAAATAATATTCTATTCTTCCATCAGACACTAGATTGTGTCTGATTGTCTTCTTTTGTGAGGTTCTCAGTTGTGATGATGGATATCTATATTTCCTTTTCTGTGGTAGGTTTATTAAAGTGAATTTAATTTTTCCTAAAAGAGTGGATTCTAAATCATCCTTATTTTATAATATATATGTATATAGAACAACATGTTTTAAAAATGCATTTATTGGTAACAAACATTGGAACAGGACATCAATATTATAAATTCCCATTCAGAGTTAATTAATTCTATCAGAGCTAAGAGTAAATGTACCTTTAATATATGAATGAATAAACTTTGTCAAAAGTACTATGATTATGAGCTTCCAAGCTTTCTGCTGTGTTCCATTGACCTGTGCATCTGTTTTTCTGCCAGTACCATACTGATTGATGACAACAGCTTCGTAATCTAGCTTGAAATTGGAGGGTGGTGACTCCTGATTCTTAGTCGCTTGTTTGCTTTCATGCTTGTTTTCTTTCTTCCTTTCTTATCAATGACATTATTTATTTATTTTTATATAGTTTACATTTGCATTCTAAATGTTTTTCTTTCACTTCTTATTATGATCATATAGTGTGCTATTTGTTTCAGGAGTACAGATGAGATCCTTCTGTTTCACACACCACACAGTGCTCACTACAGCACATACCCTCCCCAAGCCCATCACCCAGCCATCCCATTCCCTCACCTTCCTCTCCTTCAGAAACCCTCAGTTTATTTCCTGAGATTAAGTGTCTTTTTGCTTTGACTCCCTCTCTGATTTCATCTTGCTTCCTTTTTTTCCCTCTTCCCCTATGATCCCCTGTCTTGTTGCTGAAATTCCACATTTCAGTGAGATCGTATGAGAATTATCCTTCTCTGATTGACTTATTTCACTTAGCATAATGCCCTCTAGTTCCATCCGTGTCATTGCAAATGGCAAGATTTCATTTTTTGATGGCTGCATAATATTCAATGCTGTATATATCCATATAAAGCCACTCATCTGTTGATAGCTGTCTGGGCTCTTTGCATACTTTGGATCTTTTTTTTTTTTTAAGATTTTATTTATTTACTTGACATACAGAGACCACAAGTAGGAGAAGAGGCAGGCAGAGAGGAGGAAGCATGCTCCCTGCTGAGCAGAGAACCTGATGTGGGGCTCCATCCCAGGACCCTGGGACCATGACCTGAGCCAAAGGCAGAGGCTTTAACCCACTGAGTCACCCAGGTGCTCCATATTTTGGCTCTTGTGGGCTTTGCTGCTATAGACATTGGGGTGCAGGTGAACCTTCAGATCACTACATTTGTATCTTTGGGGTAAATACCCAGCTGTGCAATTGCAGGGTTGTAGGGTAGCTCTATTTTCAACTTCTTGAGGAACCTCCACACTGTTTTCCAGGGTGGCTTCACTAGCTTGCATTCCCTCCAATATTATAAAAGTCTTCCCCTTTCTCCACAACCTCACCAATACCTGTCTTTTCCTGACTTGTTCATTTTAGCCATTCTGACTGGTTTAAGGTGGTATCTCATTACAGATTTGATTGGTATTTTCCTAATATCGAGGATGTTGAGCACCTTTTAAAGTCTCTGTTGGCTATTTGGATTTCTTCTTTGAAGAAAGGTCTGTTCATGTCACTGGCCTATCTCTTGATTGGAATATATGTTCTGTGGGTGTTGAGTTTGGCAAGTTCTTTCTAAATTTTGGATATAAGCCCTTTATCTGATATGTCATTTGAAAATATCTTCTCTTGTTCTTTTTGTTGTCTTTTGGTTTTGTTGATTGTTTTCTTTGCTGTGTAAAAGTTTGCTATCTCAATGAAATCCCAACAGTTCATTTTTTCTTTTGCTCCCCTCACCTTTGGAGATGTGTGTAGCAAGAAGTTGCTGTGGTTGAGGTCAAAAAGGTTGCTGCCTCTGTCTCCTCAAGGATTTTGATGAATTCCTGTCTCACATTGAGATCTTTCATCTACTTGGAGTCTATTTTTTGTGTGTATGGTATAAGGAAATGGTCCAATTTCATTATTTTGCATATGGCTGTCCTGTCTTCCCAACACCATTTATTGAAGACACTTTTTCTCCCCATTGGATATTCTTTCCTGCTTTGAGGAAGATAAGTTGATCCTAGAGTTGAGGGTCCATTTCTGGTTTCTCTATTCTGTTCCATTGATCTATGTGTTTGTTTTTGTGCCAGGACCATATTGTCTTGATATTATAGCTTTGTAATAGAGCTTGAAGTCTGCAATTGCATTGACATCAGTGTTAATTTTCTTTTTCAACAACGCTTTGGCTATTTGGGGTCTTTTCTGCTTCCATACAAATTTGGGGATTATTTATTCCAGTTCTGTGAAAAATGTGGATGGTGTTTTGATAGGGATTGCATTGAATCTTTGGATTGTTCTGGATAGCATAGACATTTTCACAATATTTGTTCTTACAATCCATGACCATAGAACGTTTTTCCATTTCCTTGTGTCTTCCTCCATTTCATTCATGAGTATGGTATCACAGGACCTGTGACCAAGCATTTCTGTCTCTGGCACATGACCCAGTTTGGAGTCTCCAAACCCAGCAGACTCCTGCAGCAGGATCAGGCACCACTCCTCCTGGGGTAGGAAGGGGGCTCTCCCCAGTTGTGCTGCTTCTTGGGCCTCTTCTCAAACAACAGTGGCCAGACTGTGCTGTAGATCACAGTTATGGCAAACTTGAACTTAGAGACCACTCCTGGGCTCACTCTTTGCAGCCGGCTTTCCTGCTCCAGTACCTGGGAGCTCTGCTGCCCTCAAGTGCTCCTGGTCTTCCTGGGAGCCCGAGGATCCTGCAACCACACTGTCCCATTGAAGGTTCCACCCCCTGCCCAGCCACCAGAGCGACATACCTCACCACAGCAGACTTCCACAAGTTCCGATTTTGTGCTCTGCTGCCCCTAGCACTTGGCAGTAGCCAGCTGACAGAGGCTCCCTCCCACCAGGGTTTATCTTCCCACCTATCAACTTAGACTCACTTTTCTCTACTTCCTACCTTGTGGAAAGTGGTCGCTTTTCTGTTTGTAGAGTTGCTGCTCTTCTTTTCTTGGATCTATGCTTGAATTTGCAGGTGTTCAGAATGGTTTGAGAGCTCTCTAGCTGAATTGTTTGTGACAGATGAAATGAAGATGTCCTACTCTTCTGCCATCTTGAACTCTCTCTCTTCTTTCTACAGCTTGCTTTGGGTATGGTGGACATGCTAAGATTATTAACTCTTTCAGTTAATAAGCATGGTGTATGCTTCCATTTATTTGTGTCATTTTCCAAATCTTTGACCCATACATTCACCCACCAACATGCACATATTTTTCCTTCCTTTTCCACCATGTGTTCAGTGTACCAGGTGTTCCTCAATCTTTGTTACTAGTTTTGTTTTGTTTTGTTTTTTGCTTAATGCACTTCTCAATGGCATTGCTTTCTTAATCTCTTTGTGAAAGTTGTTCATTGGTATATAGAAATACAAGTTGGGGGGACGCGTGGGTGGCTCAGTGGGTTAAAGCCTCTGCCTTCGACTTGGGTCATGATCCCAGGGTCCTGGGATCGAACCCCACATTGGGCTCTCTGCTCAGCAGGGAGCTGCTTCCCCCTTTCTCTCTGCCTGCCTCTCTGCTTACTTGTGATCTCTGTCTGTCAAATAAATAAATAAAATTAAATTAAGAAAAATTAAAATAAAGAAATACAAGTTGGAGAACTTGGGTGGCTCAGTTGGTTAAGTGTCTGCCTTCAGGTCAAGTCATGATCCTGAGATTCTGGGAATGAGTCTGGCATTGGGATCCCTGCTCAGAAAGGAGTCTGTTTTTCCCTAACTCTCTGCTGCTCCCCCTGCTTATGCTCTCTCTGTGTGTCTCTCTCTGTGTCAATACATACATTCTTTAAAAAAAGAAATGCAACATGTCTCTGTATACTGACTTCTTTCCTGCAGCTTTACTGAATTTATTTATTCTAATTTATTCAAATTTGTTTGATTTTTATATTTATTTTTTAAATTTCTTTTCAGTGTTCCAGAATTCATTGTTTATACACCGCACACAGTGTTCCATGCAATACATGCCATCCATAATACCCACCACCAGGCTCACCCAACCTCCCTCCCCCTTCCCATCCAAAACTCTCAGTTTGTTTCACATAGTCCACAGTCTCTCATGGTTCATCTCCCCCTCCAATTTCCCCCAGCTCTCTTCTCCTCTCCATCTCCGTATATCCTCCATGTTATTCCTTATGCATCACAAATAAGTGAAACCATATGATAATTGAGTCTCTCTGCTTGACTTATTTCACTCAGCAAAATCTCTTCCAGTCCCATCCATGTTGATAGAAAAGTTGAGTATTCATTCTTTCTGATGGAGACATAATACTCCATAGTATATAGGGACCATATCTTCTTTACCCATTCGGACATTGAAGGGCATCTTGGTTCTTCCCACAGTTTGTTGACTGTGGCCATTGCTGCTGTGAACATTGGGGTACAGATGGCACTTCTTTTCACTACATCTGTATCTTTGTGGTAAATACCCAATAGTGCAATTGCAGGATCATAGGGAAGCTTTATTTTTACGTTCTTAAGGAATCTCCACACTGTTTTCCAAAGTGGCTGCACCAACTTGCATTCCCACCAACAGTGTAAGAGGGTTCCGCTTTTACCACATCCTCTCCAACACATGTTGTTTACTGTCTTGTTAATTTTGGCCACTCTAACTGGCATAAGGTGGTATCTCAATGTGGTTTTGATTTGAATCTCCATGATGGCTAGTGATAATGAACATTTTTTCATGTGTCTGTTAGATATTTGTATGTCTTCTTTGGAGAAGGGTCTGTTCACGTCTTCTGTCCATTTTTTTGATGTGATTATCCTTTTTGTGTGTGTTGAGTTTGAGGTGTTCTTTATAGATCTTGGATATCAGCCCTTTGTCTGTAGTGTCATTTGCAAATATCTTCTCCCATTCCGTGGGTTGCCTCTTTGTTTTGTTGACTGTTTCCTTTGCTCTGCAGAAGCTTTTGATCTTGTTGAAGTCCGGAAGTTCATTTTTGCTTTTGTTTCCTTTGCCTTTGGAAACATATCTTGAAAGAAGTTGTTGTGGTCGGTGTGGAAGAGTTTACTGCCTATGTTCTCCTCTAGGATTCTGATGGATTCCTGCCTCACATTGAGGTCTTTTATCCATTTTGAGGAGTTTATTTTTGTGTATGGTGTAAGAGAATGGTCGAGTTTCATTCTTCTACACATAATGTCCAATTTTCCCAGGGATAAGGATGGTTCAACATTTGCAAATCAATCAATGTGATAGAACGAATCAATAAGAGAAGAGAGAAGAACCACGTGGTCCTCTCACTTGATGCAGAAAAACCCTTTGACAAGATACAGCAACCGTTCCTGATTAAAATGCTTCAAAGTATAGGGACAGAGGGAACATTCCTCAACCTCATAAAATCTTTCTATGAAAAACCCACAGCAAATATCATCCTCAATGGGGAAAAACTGACAGCCTTCCTTTGAGATCAGGAACAAGACAAGGATGCCCACTCTCGCCACTCTTGTTAAACATTGTATTAGAAGTCCTAGCAACAGCAATTAGACAACAAAGAAAAATAAAAGGTATTCAAATTGGCAATGAAGTCAAATTCTCTCTTTGCAGATGATGTGATACTTTATATGGAAAATCCAAAAGACTCCACCCCCAAATTACTAGAATTCATACTGTAATTCAGTAAAATGACAGGATACACAATCTATGTAGAGAAATCAGTTGCTTACTTATACGCTAACAATGAAAGTACAGAAAGGGAAATTAGAGAATCAATTCCATTTACTATAGAACCAAGAACCATAAGATACCTGGCAATAAACCTAACCAAAGAGGTAAAGGATCTGTACTTGAGGAACTACAGAACACTCATGAAAGAAATTGAGGAAGACACAAAAAGATGGAAGACCATTCCATGCTCATGGATTGGAAAAATAAACATTGTAAAATGTCTATACTGCCTAGAGCAGTCTACACTTTCAATGCCATTCCGATAAAAATTCCACTGGTATTTTTCAATGAGCTGGAGCAAACAATCTTAAAATTTGTATGGAACCAGAAGAGATCATGAATTGCTAAGGAAATGTTGAAAAAAACAAAACAAAACTGGGGGCATCATGTTGCCTGATTTCAAGCTTTACTACAAAGCTGTGATCACCGAGACAGCATGTTTACTGGCATAAAAACAGACACATAGACCAAACTTGTTTATTTGTTAACAAAATGATTTATTATTATTATTTTTTCTGGTGGACTCCTTAGGGATTTCTACATATAGTATCATGTTATCTGCAAGTAGAGACCATTTTCTTTTCCTATTTAGATTTCATATATATATATATTTTTTGTCTAAATGGTTTGACGATGGCTTTCAATGTGATGACAAATGAAAGTGGTAAGAGTGGGCATCTTTATCTTGCTCTTGTTGGTAGTGGGAAAGTTTTCAGCATTTCTCCCTCAAGTATAATGTCAGTTGTGGGCTTTTTGAATAGGGCCATTGTTTTGTTGAGGTATGTTCCCTCAGTACCCAGATGGTTTAAGGTCTTTATTGTAAATGCATGTCGAATCTTGTCAAGTGTTCTTTCTGCATCTATTGTAACAATCCTAGGATTTTTATCTTTTATTTTGTTAAGGTGATGTATGCTATTGGTGGATATGCAGATATGGAATCATCCTTGCATCCCTAGAATCAATCTCACTGGATCATGTTGTGTGATTCTCCTGACGGATTGTTTAATTGATGTTGCTGAAAATTTGTTGAGGATTTTTTTGTATCTCTGTTCGTGAGGGATATTGGCCTTTCCTTTTCTTGTAGCACTTGTAGTCTTCTTTTGGTAGCAGGGTACTACTGCCTTTATGAAATGAGTTTGGACATATGCCTCTTTCTCCTTTTCTAAAAAGAGTTCGGGAAGGTTGATATTAATTCTTCTTCTCCCATCTGGTTGAATTCCTCAATGAAACTGTCTGGTCTTCGGCATTTGTTTTGTGGGAGGATTTGATTATTGAATCAATCTTTTTACTAGAGATCAGTCTGTTCAGATTTCCTTTTCTCTTCACAGTTCATTCTAGTTAGTTGTTACAAATTCATCCATTTCTTCTAGGTTGTCCAAAGTGTTGGTCTCTACTTGCTCATAGTACCTGTAACAATCCTTTGTATTTTTGTGATATTCCTTGTAATAGCTCAAGTTTCTTTCTTTTTTAAAGTTTTTTACATTTTTAATTTAAATTCAGTTAGCCGAGGTATAATTTTTGATGTGATGTGCAGATATGGAATCATCCTTGCATCCCTAGAATCAATCCCACTGGATCATGTTGTGTGATTCTCCTGACGGATTGTTTAATTGATGTTGCTGATAATTTGTTGAGGATATTTTTGTATCTCTGTTCATGAGGGATATTGGCCTTTCCTTTTCTTGTAGCACTTGTAGTCTTCTACAAGTCTACAGGTCTTCTTCTTCTTCTTCTTTTTTTTTTTTAAAGATAAGCCAGAGGGAGGAGGATTCCTAAGCAGGTGTTAATTCCTGAGTCTAGGATATTAGCATGGTTTACAGGCTGACAATTATTCTACAGTTAGAATCTCAACAGCTGGACAGCTCTTTCTGCCCACCGGTCCTGTCCCTGTGCTTTAATACATACACACACACACACATACACACACAAACACAGAGGCACGCATGCAGAAAAGAAAGGAAGAGAAACAATAGCTGTGGTGAGTAGACTCACATAGTTTCCTGCCTCATCTCCCTCCAGAACTCATGCTGTGTTCAGGCAGACCAACTAATGCAACCATTAGTTGCATGTAACATCCAGGGCTCATCACCACATGTCCCCTCCTTAATATCCATCACTGAACTACCCCACACCCCAACCTACCTCTCCTCCAGTTTGTTTCCTATGATTAAGAGTCTCTCACAGTTTGTCTCCCTCTCTTATTTCTTCCATTCAGTTTTCCCTCTCTTCCCCTGTGGTCCTCCACACTATTCTTTGTGTTCCACATATAAGTGACACCATATGACTATTGTTGTTCTCTGCTTGATTGATTTCATTTAGCATAGCCCCCTCCAGTTCTATCCTTGTTGATGCAAATGGTGGGCATTCGTCCATTCTGATTGCTGACTCTTATTTGACCAAGAGTCAAATAAGAAATCAAAAGAAAATTTTTAAGTACCTTGAAACAAATGAAAAATAGAACCTATGAAAAGTTATGGGGTGCATAACCATTCTATGGTACATACATACCAAGGTATGTATGTACCACATCTTCTTTATCCATTCCTCTGATGAAGGACATCTCAGTTCCTTCCACAGTTTGGTTCTTGTGGACATTGCTGCTACAAACATTGGGGAACATGTGTCCCTTTGTTTCACTGCATCTATATCTTTGGGGTAAATACCCAGGAATGCAATTGCTGGGTTGTAGGGCAGCTCTACTTTTAACTTTTTGAGGAACCTCCATGCTGTTTTCCAGAGTAAATGCACCAGCTCATATTTCCACCAATAGTGTAAGAGTGTTCCCCTTTCTCCACATCCTTGTCAACAGTTGTTTCCTGTACTGTTAATTTTAGCCATTCTAACTGCTGGAAGGTGGTATCTCATTGTGGTTTTGAATTCCCTGATGATAACTGATGTGGAAAATTTTTTCATGGACTGTTGGCCATTTGTGTGTCTGCTTTGGAGAAGTGTCTCTTTTTGTCTTCTGCCCATTTCATTGTTTCTTGGGTGTTGAGTTTGAGGAGTTCTTTGTAGATCTTGGATACCAGACCTTTATCTGTCATGCCATTTGCAAAAATCTTCTCCCATTCTGTAGGTTGCCTTTTAGTTTTGTTAACTGTTTCCTTTGCTGTGAAGAAGATTTTACCTTGATGAAGTCCCAATAGTTCATTTTTGCTTTTGTTTCCCTGGCCTTTAGAGACATGTCTTGCAAGAAGTTGCAGTGCCCAAGGTTGAAGAGGTTATTGTCTGTGTTCTCTTCTAGGATTTTGATGTGAGACAGGAATCAGTTATCTTTCTTGCTTCATTGTATTTGAGCCCTCTCTAATTCTTGGTGAGTCTAGCCTAAAGTTTGTCAGTTTGATTTATCTTTCCAAAAAAGGCAGCTCATATTTTCATTGATCTTTCATCTTTTTAGTCTCCATTGGATTTATTCCACTTTCCTTTTTGTTATTTCCTTCTGTCTACTGATTTGGGGGTTTACTTCCCCCCCCACTACTTCTTCCCCATGTATATTAGGTTGGTTATTGGAGAGCTTTCAGATGAGGACCTGAATTTCTATGAACTTCCCCCTTAGAGCTACTTTGGCTGTATCCCATAACTTTTCATAGGTTCTATTTTTCATTTGTTTCAAGGTACTTATAAATTTTCCTTTGATTTCTTATTTGACAATGGGTTGTTTACTAGCATGTTGTTGAATTTCCCCATCTTTGTGACTGTCCCATTTTCTTCTTGTGACTGATTTCTACTCTCATACTATTGTAGTTGGACAATATTTGAACCACAGTGTGAAGGGAGCATTCAGTTTAAAGGTTAGTTTCCTGGGGTATTATCTGAGGGCAGACCATGAATTTCATGGGGACAGAGGAAGGTTTTGTGAGACTGGGGGTGGTGGTGGTCAACCTATATTAGAACTATTGATTACTACCATGCCAGCTGTGTACCACTGTTCACACTGTAGCCCTGATGGACATGTACTTCCTTAGAAACATTTTCCAGGAGGTGCATGTTGGCCTTCTTTAACAGAAAGGTGCCATGTGGGTTCATGGCATGGCCCCAACTCATAAACCAGGATGTATGGTAAATTGGGGCATCAGAATCCGACTTTCTTTGGAAGTGACAGGAACAGGGCATGGTGAGTTTCATGACAATAGCCAAGGTCCAGAGTGACAGACTGGGTGTTCATGGTTGATGGGGAAGTGGGGCCTGTGGTCTGTCTCATCAGAACCTGTGGAATTCAGGGACATTCCTGTCTGCTAAGTTGTGTGGACAAAGGTAGACAGCAGTCTCTGGCCAGGCATGAGGGTCACAATAGACTGCCACCAGAGGGGCAGTGTGTGGTGGGAGCCAGTGTGCAGTTTCCGTGAAAACCAATTGGGATCTGGTGGCTGATTCCTAGCAGCAGCATGCGGAGAGGAGGGTGGTGGTGGTGCACACTTCCGATCAGCACTAAACTGGGGTCCAGTGAAGTGAACTGTGTCTGGTACAGAAGGTGCCCAGTTACTGTAGCTGTGGGCACTGTGTCCATGGCACTTTCACACCAGGGGCTCGCATGCTGCCGCCTCCTACTTTTCATCATTTTCATGGTCATGAGCCTCTGCTCTTCCCCCATGCCCATCGGGGTATTGCCCTCCCTCCATCTGCCCCTCATCCTGTGTACAAGCCGATGCCAGGGTAGACTTCTCAAGAGGCAGCTCTGTCAGTCCCCTGATGGAACACTTCCATCGATCCCCTGTGAGGTGAGGATAATGTGCTGCCCTGGAAGGAGGCTGCAGGTTCCCAATCAGGAGAGCCACATCTTCCTTTTCAGACTGGCCTGTCCTCCCCTCCATTGTCCTCTGGGAAGCTGTCGTCCCTCCTCAGGTAACAGATCTGACCTTAAAAACCAATATTGTTTTCTGTTTCTCCATGCCTTAGTTCAACCATGGCATGTCTTTCAAATCTCTCAGTGGGTTTTCAGCAGTCCTGCAGGGATGTCTGCTCAAAGCGGGGATGACCTGGGAGGGCCAGCCTTCCCTGCCACTGCCCGCTGCATGTCCCCTGAGCCCTGGAGCCAGCTGCCCCACTGAGTGCTGAGGGACCCAAGCCAGCCCATTCTGAGCCCAGGCTGTGTCAGCAGTGTAGACTGATGTGTGCCAAGAGCAGTGGGCAGGTGGCATGGGCCAGGTGCAGGCAGTTTCTCTTTCTATTCCTTCCCCTCTCTCCATGCCAGAGGTAACTCAGAGCAGCCTCCACACCCCACATCACAAGATCCCTTGACCTGTGCCTCCAGCATTCAGCCAGGGAGCTTGGTGGCTTCCCATTTCTTCTGTCTTCTGTACC
The DNA here is from genome assembly GCF_009829155.1 of Mustela erminea. Classification (NCBI taxonomy): domain Eukaryota; kingdom Metazoa; phylum Chordata; class Mammalia; order Carnivora; family Mustelidae; genus Mustela; species Mustela erminea. The sequence goes on along the minus strand of NC_045620.1, from coordinate 68,141,165 downwards.
TGCACCCATGACAGTTCCTGGATCAGGGGAAGGATCATATGCTTGTCTGTACTTGACCCTCTTCCTATCCCGTACTGAGCCCACCCACCTTTGTGTCTTCCACGGATGTGCTTGGAAGCAAGCTCATCCACAGCAAATCTAGTAGCCCAATGGATCCAAGTAACAACTGCTGAATTAGTGATCCAGGATAGAGAACAAACCAGCTCTGAAACCTGTTCCACAGTCTGTGACCATCTCATACTAAAATAGATGCAGTAATAACTTTCTGGATCATGGCATCTTTCTCTACTTACACTCTCTGGAATGCATAGGTGCTGAGCCTGTATGAAAAGGGACCACGGCTCCTGTAGGCTAGGATTAACAGGTTAAATATAAGAATTTAGTGAAATTTGAATTCGAGGCATAGAATGGATAAATATTGATGAAAAAATACTCTGAAGTAGGGTATATGAACATTGTGTATTAAAGCTTTTTCAAATAGGTTACTGAAAGAAAAATCCTTTTTATTGTTTACTTTTAGTCGAGTTAGCATACAGTGTTATATTAGTTTCAGGTGTACAATAGTGTGAGTCATAATTTTTTATATTACTCACTGCTCATCAAGACAAGTGTGTTCTTAGTCCTCTTCATCTATTTTACTTGTCCCTCCAATCACCTCCCCTTTGGTAACCATCAGTTTGTTTTCTATTGTTAAGAATCTGTATTTTGGTTAGTCTCTTTTTTCTCCGATATTTATGTATGTTTATTTCTTCAATTCTACATAAGAGTGACATCATATGGTATTGTCTTCTCTGACTGACTGATTTCACTTAAGATAATCCTCTCTAGATCTATCCATTCGGTTGTAAATGGCAAGATGTCATTCTTTTTATGATTGAGTAATATTCCTGTGTGTGTGTGTGTGTGTGTGTGCGCATGTACACATCTCTGATCTCATTTGGCACTTTATCAATGGACACTTGGGTTGCTTCTATATTGTGATCTTATAAATAATACTGCAAGAAACAAAGGGGTGCATGTATCCTTTCAGGTTATTGTTTTCATATGCTTTGGGTAAAGACCCAGTAGTGTGGTTGCTAGATCCTAGGGTAGCTCTATTTGTAATGTCTTGAGGACTCTCCATACTGTTTTCCAAAGTGGCTGCAGCAGGTTGCTTTTCCACCAGCAGGGCATGGGGGTTCCCCCTTTTCAGCATCCTCTCAGCACCTGTTGTTGCTTATGCAGTTGATGGGAGCCATTCTGACAGTATGTGGTAATGTCTCATTATACTTTCCCTGAGCTTGGGTAATGGTGAGCACCTTTTCATGGGATTGTTGGCCATCTGTATTTCTTCTTTGGAGAAATGTCTGTTCATGTCTTTGGACTATTTTTTAAAAAAATATTTTATTTATTTATTTGACAGACAGAGCTCACAAGTAGGCAGAGAGGCAGGGAGAGAGAGGAAGGGAAGCAGACTCCCCGCCAAGCAGAGACCCCCAATGTGGGGCTCAATCCCAGAACCCTGGGATCATGACCTGAGCTGAAGGCAGAGGCTTCAACCCACTGAGTCACCCAGGTGCCCCTGGACTATGTTTTAACTGGATTGTTTGTTGTTTGTTGTTGAGTTGTATCCACTCCACATATTTTGGACATTATCCCTTTACTACATAGGATACTGGCAAATATCTTCTCCCTTTCAGTAGGTTGTCTTATTATTATTACTTCTTCCTAATTCTTCCGTGTGCAGAAACTTTTTATTTTGATATAGTCCCAGTTGTTTATTTTTGCTTTTATTTCCTTTGTCTCAGGAGACAGTCTAGAAAAATGTTGCTTGGTCCATGTCAAGAAGTTACTATCTGTGCCCTCTTCTAGGATTTTTATGGTTTCAGGTCTTCCACTGAGGTCTTGAAACTGTTTTGAGTTATGGGTCTGTATGGTGTAAGGAAGCAGAGTAATTGCATTCTTCTGTGGGTAGATGTCCAGTTTTCCCAACACCGTTTGTTGTAGAGATTGTCCTTTTCCTTTTCAATATTCTTCCCTGCTTTGTGGAAGACTAATTGGCCACACAATTGCGGGTTTATATCTGAGCTTCTCTCCTGTTCCCTAGGTCACTGTGTGTATTTTTGTGCTAGTGCGGACTATTGGGATGACTACAGCTTTGTAGTATAACTTGACATCTGGAACTGTGACTTCTCCAGCTTTGTTTTTCTTTCTCAACATTGTGTTGGCTGTTCAGTATCTTTGGTGGTTCCATACAGACTTTTAGGTGTGTTTGCTTGAGTTCTTTTTGTTTAACGGAATGTCAATTGTTATTGATAATGGGTCCGTGATTAAAGGAGCGAGACTGATACAAAGTGAAGGTCAAGCAAAACTTTATTTCGCGCCAAGCATCAAGAATCTAACCGAACGTTCAGGGTCGCACGTCTTACAAGAGAGGGCAACACTTCCCTGTTCCACAAACTAGCTTTTAAGGGCAAAGGCCATGCGGTTGGGCCTGGCCACACACAGGTGACCAATGAGATTGTAACACACACAGGAAACTCCACAGTGATGCTAGGTGACCAACTGAATTACAATTTACCCTAGTAGACATTTGTACCAGCCTATTACACCTTGATTAGGATTGGCACCAAAAAGGCTCCCAAAGGGCGGGGCCCATACTTCTTGGTAACCAGGGAGACAGTACGCAACCTTCCCACTGATTGGAGGTCTCCACCTGGCCTGACCTACCCTTGTATCTGGGCTTTGTTACCTGGAGCTGGTTTCCGGGACTTGTCTCCAAGTAAATCCCCTGGGGGAAGGGGAGCAGGGACAGTTTAACTTTAATGAAAGCCTCTTGCTAAATAGGTCCTTAATTCAATGAGCCAACTTATAGTACATCATTAGTTTCAGATGTAGTGTTCAGTACTAGATCACGTGTGCATAACCCCCAGTGCTCATTGCATCACGTGTCCTTAATGCCCATTAACCAGTTACCCCATCCTCATACACCTCCCCTCCAGCAACCCTCAGTTTGCTTCTATAATGAAGAGTCTCTCATGGTTTTTCTCCCTCTCTGATAACTTCCCATTCAGTTTTCCCTCCCTTACCCTCTGATGCTCTGTGGTGTTTCTCCTATTTCATATATGAGTGAACCCATAAGCTGATTGTCTTTCTATGATAGATTTATTTCACTGAGCATAATACCCTCCAGTTCCACCCTCTACATCCAGGGGGATGTGATGGTAAGTCTTCATCCTCTCTGATGGCTGAATAATATTCCATTGTAGATATGAACCACATCTACTTAATCCATTCATCTGTCCATGAACATCTGGGCTCTTTTCATAGTTTGGCTAGAGTGGATAATGCTGCAATAAACACTGGGGGGGGTAGGTGCCACTACTTTTCACTCAATCTGTAACTTTGGGGTAAATACCTAGTAGTGTGATTGCTGGGTTGTAAGGTAGCTATATTTTTAAATTTTTTAAGTTCTGGGCAGTCTGCAAGATGGATTCTATCTCAGGAGTTCGGACTCCCATTGTCCCTGCTCCTATGGAGTTCCCCCATTGGACACAATGGCTGTTTCCATGGAGATTTCCCAGAGCAACACTGGACTAGTCAGTGTCTTCAGGGTGTGCCCGCATGCCATCTGATGTGGTGGAGGGGCCATGAGCATTCTGAACCCAAACAAAGTTTCGGCTGTTCTGCCTTACTTGCACCCAAATAGCAGTGCCTGTGTCAGTCCTTCATGGCAACAGCTAAGCTGGCTCAGTGAGGACCTTGCCCAGGACACTAGCCCCATGACACTGTGAGGGCACTCAGAGTCCACAGTGAAATCAGGCAGTGCGACAAGGGCTTCTATATCAGGGTAGATGATGCAAGGTATCATTTTCCAGAAAACAAGACAAAAAACATTTAAATGACAGAGTAGTAAGTAGTTCAACATACTCTATATGATGGCAGTGATGGGAAAAGTGAAGGATGGGGTCAGGAAGGGGAATGGGAGTTCCAAGAAGCAGGCTCGAGTCATCAGGGGTTTGGGAGTGTCTCAGGGAGGAAGGGACAAGGAGGTTCATCACAGGTTCCAACAGGACAGTATCAGGATGTGTGCTTGGCACTGGGGCCATTCTAGCTCCAGAGGATCTACAGAAATGCAAATTGACCTAGGCAGAGCCTTCCCAGTATGTTTTCTTTGTTCCTGGGGGTGGCTCTTTCTCTGCTTCTGCAGGCTGTTGATTCTCCTTTGTTTTCCTCTGAGTGGCACTATTTGGTATGGATTCAGTGCTGGTAGTTGACACAAATTCCTCCTGCAAGGAAGTGGACTAGAAGCCATCCTTGTTTCCTAAGTAGACCTGAATGGATTCCCATAGTCATAACCCTTTCCCAGACCCCTGGGCCTTCACATGCTCTCCAAGTCCAAAATTTTACAAAACCTCATGTATTCTTAACAGGTTAATAGATTAGTGTGGTTGTTAAAAAATTCAACAAAGTCACACTTTTCATCACCTCTATCTTGATCTGTAAACATTGAATGAACAAGGTTTGACAGGATTAGGAAAGAATGGGCTTTGCAGTGGGGTTTGGGGCAATGTTTACTTACTGTTGCCGCCATGTGGCCAATCTACCGACAGCACGTGGCCGAGTAGGTTCTGATTTACCGGATTCAAGGGAGAATAAGACTGAAGAAGGTTGGTCCCTGAATTCCTTAGCATCCAAAAACCATCCTCTAATTTATGAGCAGTATTCTAAGTCGAGTATCTCTTAACTAGATATTAGGGTTAGGGTCAGGGTCACGTTATATACATTAACTAGGGACAGATTTTTGTAGGCAGTATTATCTGCCTAAGGGGTTTTTAAAAACAAAAAGATACAAGGGGAGAGGATATAGTCACCAAAGCACTGAGCACATGACCTTTCCCCGGAAATAGGTCACTAAACATTATGATTGTTTCATCTTAGCTGAGGACCAGGAGATGGTCCTATAGGTACTTGGCAGGTAGCATCTGTGGCCAGCTGGCTATCTCCCTTATACAGCCACACCAAGCTCAGCACATCCTCTGCTCTGCTCAAGGGCAGCAAACAGATGGAGCAGGTGCAGGTGGGACTCCCTCCTGTCAGGCATGCCTTGCTTCCGACTGGTAGAGAAGTGGGCCAGCTCACAGGCACATGACATGTTCCTTGCTATCAGCCTCCCCTTCCTATCACCCTGGTACTGAACATTTAGCTCCTGTGAAAACTTGGCTTTGCAGATTTCTGTGGACATTCTGACATGCTGATCTGTTTTGCTTTTGTTCCCTGTCCTGGGGTTGGAGATGAAGGCAGGAGAAGTCATTCTACTCTGAAAGCAGCCAAAAGAAATATCAAGAGTGTTCTGCCCCTGGGACTTCAGGTTTGAAAGCCATGGCCATCTACATACTTCATGTTCTATACAATCAGATTTAGGCACTAACAGATGCATGTGACATGAAAGGGCACTGAAAGAAACCTTGTCACTGAACTTTTGCCTTGCAGAAGACAGTTTAGAGACACCGCCCCTTGACTGCCCTGTCATTTCCAGTCTGGCCAAGGCCCAGTCACACTGACACGTGTAGCCACACAAGGGCACAGCTGAGACATTCTCCTGGATCATCCCTGGTTACCCTGCTGCCCTCTCTGGCCAACCCTCCACACCCCTAGTCCTCCTGATTATCCCCTGTCATGGCCCTTGTCACACAAGGCTGTCACTCAATGTCTCTCTGTCTCTCCTTTTTGCTTGAAGTAGATCTCTCTCACAGATGCCTGGCTGGGTAACAGATGGATGAATGGTTTGGGGATCTTTGGTCCTAGAACAGCAGGCATCCTTCAAAACCCTCATGGGCAAGGGGAGTCTCTGTCCCTCTGTGTGCCCCCAGTCTCGGTGGAACCTTGTGTTCAGAACAAGGGACTTAGGAGTCCTCCCAGATGAGGTTTGTTCTATGAAGGTGGCTTCCTTCTGAGATCACTATGCAACCACATTGTGTGGCCATTCCTGTGGGACAGAAAATGTGCTACTGTATTGTATTCTCCTTGCACACTGTGGTTACCGAGGAGGAAACACATACTCACCCTCACAAGTTCACATTTACACCTCCATTTCTGAGCTACACTACCATGGAAATGACAGTGAATTCCCTTTGGGCTGCAGACTTGTAGCCATGCCATTCTAAGTGTCAATAGAGGAGGATGGAGATGGCGTTATGGCTCAAAGGATGGAAGTCCTTGCCTCTGGGGGTGAGGACATTAGATTTGACCCAGAAGGTGCTATGTTCTACTTAAAGAAGAGACATGATCCTAGGATCTTTGAGACCAGGGATTGGTACAGATTTTCTGGAAAGTCTTCTGTAACGATTTCCTGTTCAGTGTTGCAGTCCATGTGGTGTCTCTGATAATGACTCCACTCTTGCACTGTGGCTTGAAAGCAGCCACAGACCATCCACAACTAATGTTCCAGACACACTGGATTGAGAGAATATGGGGGGAGATCCCATTTGGCCCATGGGTGATAGTTTCCCACACCCCAGATCTGCAACATGATGGATGATGGGGGAGAGGGCTCTTCTTTTCCAGTGGCAGAGTGGGAAGACACTGGGGTCTATCCTGCCTGGCCCTGGCCCCTGCACATGAAAGGAAAAAAAGATAGTGACACTGGCCAAAAATGAAGGCCTCAGAAATTCCACACCCCCCCCCCCCATTTCTCTGTAGGTCTCATGATTCCCCCAACACATTTGTCTGTGGTTGACTTCCATGTAGGTATTTTTTGGCTGAGTCAGTCCCCATTGCTTGGGTATATCTCGTGGGCAGGTTTGTGGGGGGAGGGGTCAAATGGGTGATGGCTATTAGGGAGGGCACTTGATGTGATGAGCTCTGGGTGTTCTCTGCAGGTGAGGAATCATGAAATCCTATCCCTGAAGCAAAGGAATTAACACTGCATGGAAACGAATTGGAATTGAAGTCAATGAAGAAAAGAAGAGGACCCTGTTCTGCTTCATGAAGAGTGAGGTAAAAATGGCATGATTTTCGCTTTCCTCTTCTGTAGATGATCATTTTCAAACACACTGTGGTAGGATATGCTAGTTTCCTTTTGCATGAGGAGTCCTCAGAAAGCTGCCATGAAAGATTCAGATGTCAGAGCATGTCCATGTTCCATTGATATGTTTGCCCAGGTACAGAGATAAGTGGAGAGAAATAGGACAGAAGAGGAAAGGATGTGTTAAGCACTCAGGAGGTAGCCTTTTTCTGTTCTCATGAAAGACTTGAGTCCATGTAATTTTGGAAGAAGGAGGGGGGAATCCCAAAGCTTGGTGGCAGGTGGGAGCTCCAGGTCTGCCTAGAACTGACAGGGGTCCCTGAGGTGAGCTGAGTGAAGGGCATGGCAGGCCCGATCTGCTAGTGCTGAGGCAGGTTCCTTGGGGTGCTGGGTTGAGGGCGGGTGAGGCGGCATGTCAGGCTGTGGGTTTGTAGCCAGAGGGCTGAAGAAGGTGGGGGTGTCCTCAGGGAGGCATGCAGGTTTCTCTGGCTCTGAAAGGTTCTGCACAGCTCCAAATGGCACAGTTTCCATCTGGATGGCAAGCAGATGCCTGGGATGTGGCTCTGGGGTCCCGAATCTGGAGGGCTTGGGGGTCAGGCCTCTGGGGGTGGAACACTGACAACCCAAAATAGAGTTAGAGTTCAGGCCTCAGTGCATGGCCAGTCCTATCTGCCAGTGCTGAGGCTAGATCACTGGTGGCTGAGTGGAGGGTGTTGTTCAGATAGGGTGTCAAGTCCAGGTTTGTGGCCCAGGGGGCCACCGAGTATGGGGTGGCCTCAGGGGTACATGCAGGTTTCTCCCACTCTGAGAGTTCTCTGCAGCTCCAAAGGGCACAGTTTCCTCATGGGTGACAGGCAAAATCCTGGGTTGTGGCTCAGGGGTACTCTATCAGAAGGCCTTGAGTCCTGGCCTCTGGGGGCTGAAGCCTGAGAACCCAACCAGGCCATAGGGTTAGAGCCTAGGGGCACGATAGCTCATCATCCAGTGCTGAGGTGGGCTCCACAGAAGACTAAGTAGAAGAAAGACTTGGTCGGCATTCGAAGGCAATCCTGGAGGATTCCCATTACCATAGCACATCCCCAGTTCTCCTGAGTGTCCCCTGTAGTGGCACTTGTCACTCAAGTTGTTGTCTTTTGACCTGTTGTTGTCTTTTGACCTGTTATTTTTGCTTGGAGTAGATCTCTCTCAGAGATGTCTGGCTGGGTGACAGGTGGATGAATGGTTTCAGGATTATTGTCCTGGAACAGCTGGTATCCTTCAGAACCCTGATGGGAAGGGGGAGGCTCTGCCCCTCTGTGTGCCCCTAGCCTTGTTGGAACCTAGTGTCCAAGGCAAGGGATTTGGGAGTCCTCCCAAATGAAGTTGGTTCTATGAAGGTGGCTTCCTTCTGAGATCACTATGCAACCACATTGTGTGGCCATTCCTCTGGGACAGAAATTGTGCTACCGTACTGAATTCTCCTTGTACACTGTGGCCACCAAAAGGAAACACATGCTCACCCTCACAAGTTCACACTTACACCTCCGTTTCTGAGTATCACTACCGTGGAAACAACAATGAATTCCCGTTGGACTGCAGACCTGTCGACGTGCTATTCAAGGTGTTAATAGAGGAGGGCAGAGATGGTGTTGTAGCTCAAAGGATGGAAGTCCTTGCCTCTGGGCATGAAGATATTAGAATTGACCCAGAAGGTGCTATGTTCAACTCAAAGGAGGGACATGGTCCTAGGATCTTTGAGACCAGGTATCTGCTCAGACTTTCCTGGAAAGTCTTCTGTAAAGATTTTTCTGTTATGTGTTGCAGTCCATGTGATGTCTCTGATGATGACTCCACTCTTGCATTGTGGAGTGCTTGAAAGCAGCCACAGACCATCCACAACTAATGTTCGAGACACACTTGATTGTGAGAATACAGGGGGAGGTCCGTTTGGCCCATGGGTGGTAGTTTCTCACACCCTAGATCTGCAAGATGATGGTGATGGAGGAGAGGGCTCTTCTTTTCCAGTGGCAGAGTGAGAAGATACTGGGGTCTATCCTGCCTGGCCCCGGCCCCTGCATGTGAAAGGAAAAAAAGATGATAGTGACATTGGACAACAATGAAGACCTCAGGAATTCCCCTCCCCCCCAATTCTTTTTTAACCTTAGGCTTACCACAACATGTTTGTCTGTTGTTTAATTCAACATAAATATTATTTGGCTGAGTCAGTCCCCACTACCTTGTGTGTATATCTTGCAGGTTATATATCACACTGATGGTCATCTTGTTCAGGCTAAGGTCATGAGCACATTTCAGGTCTCCTGAGTTAGCAGAGGATCTAGCATGTGTGGGCTTCAGGACGAGTCTGGTTGAGCCCACAGCAATGTTATGGAGCACCTGGCTTCCTGGGCCCTCTGTGGCACTGGCACGGCCCTGGTCTAGGCCACTTGTGCTGTCACTGTAAAAAAGCCTAGCTTTTTCCATCTTCCTCTACCCTGTCAGCATGTGGGTTTCCCACCAACTGTGTCTTTGCTCACAAATTCTGAGATGGTTTATGGCTTGGGACTCCATTGACATCCCAGAGTCTTGTTATAACCAGTGCCCAAGGTTTCTGTGGCCCTGACATGACAGTTGTTCCCAGAATATGCCCTGTGAAGAGTCCCATGAGAGTCTGGGAGTACAGGAAAGATCTTCGGGGACTGAGGCGGGATCGCTAGGGTGGTAATGGAGAGCTGTGTTCAGATGGGGCATCAGAATCTGGGTTTGTGACCATGGGGCTACCAACATTGGTGGTGGCCTTAGGGAGGCATGCAGTTTCTCTCATTCTGTGTTTTCCTGCAGTTCCCAAGGGTCCAGGTTTCTTCTGGATGGCAGGTGGATGGCTCAGGTGTCCTTCATCTCAGAGCTTGAGGGCTAGTCCTCTAGGAATGGAAGCCTGAGGAACCTAACCAGGGTTAGGGCCCACTTGGTGGCATGGCAGGCCCTACCAGCTGTTGCTGAGGTGGACTCCCTGGGTGCTGAGTAGAGGGTGGATTTTACCAGCATTCGGAGGTGACAGGGACCACACGAGCACATGGCATTTAGAGTGCTTTATCCCAGGCTTCAGGTGATACCATGTGGGACTCCAGGCCAGGCCCAGGCATTCCCTGGAAGGACCCCACCATTGGAAGACAGTTTGGTGGGGCTTTCCGGCCAATTCTCATGAGGGTTCTGTCCAAATCTATGTGGAAATCTCATGAGAATTGGCCAGCGCTGGATGGCAATTCAGGACATGTGCTTGCGCCCTGCTGGGAGTGCTTTCTCCCTAGGTTCACTTTGGGGGTGTGCGGGACACGGAGCTCAGCCCAGGTGGCTACCTGGGGGCACCAGCAGAAGAAAGCTCCCTGGGGCATATGTGAGGCAGGGGGCTGCATATTAGCTTCAGGATCCGGGTTTTTCTTTTTTCTTTTTTTTTTCTTTTGGCAGAAGTGGGCGCTAAAGGTGAGGGTGGCCTGAGATGGGTATGCAGGTTTCTCCCACTCTGAGTGTTGCCCACAGCTCACAAGGGTACAGTTTCCTCCTGGGTGGCAGGAAGAATTGTGCTATATGGCTCAGGGGTCCCCAAACTGGAAGACATGAGGGCCAGGCCTCTGGGGATGAAGTTTGTGAACCCAACCCAGGGTTAGGGTTCAGACCTGGGGAAAGTTAGGCCCTACCTGCATGCCTGAGGTGGGCTATCCGAGGGCCTGAGTAGAAGGTGGGTGTGGAGGGCATTCCAAGACCTAGGCTGTGCGTGTATACCGCATTTAGAGTGTTTTCTCCCAGGCTTCAGACGATACCATGCAGGACCACAGGCTGGGCCAGGCGGCTCTCGGAAGGTCCCCGCCACTGGAGGTGAGTTTGCTGGGGCTTTCTGGCCAATTATCATGAGCTTTCTGCCCAAATTGATGTCGATTTGGGCAGAAAGCTCATGAGAATTGGCCAGCACTGGGCGGTGACTCAGGCTATACTCTTGCACTCTGCTGGGAGTGTTTTTTCACTAGGTTCATGTTGGAGGTGTGTGGGACAGTGAGTCAGGCCCTCCTAGCTCCCTGTGGGTCCCTGCAGAAACAAGCTCCCGGGGGGCAGATTTGAGGGAGGGGGTGCGCATTAGCGTCAGGCTCTGGCCTTTTTGGCAGAAGGGGTGCTGAAGGTGAGGGTGGCCTGAGGTGGGCATGCAGGTTTCTCCTGCTCTGAGTGTTTGCCCCAGCTGCCTAGGGCACAGTTTCCTACTGGGTGGCAAGCAGAATCGTCCAGGGGTCCCCAATCTGGATGTTTTAAGGGTCAGTCCTCTGGAAACAGAAAGTTGTGAACCCAACCCCGGATTAGAGTTCAGGTCTAGGAAAAGTCAGGCCCTACCTGCCTGTGATGAGGTGGGCTCTCTCGGGAGCTGAGTAGAAGGCAGGTGTGACTGCCATTTGAGAGGTCCAAAGCTGCGCATGTACATGACATTTAGAGCGCTTTCTTGCAGGCTTCATGTAAAACCATGCGGGAGCCCGGGGTGGGCCCAGGGGGCTCACTGGAAGGCCGCCACTGCAGCAAAGAGTTCACAGTGGTTTTCCGGCTGCTTGTCATGAGCTTCTGCCTAAATCGACATCAGTTTGGGCAGAAAGCTCATGAGAATTGGCCGGCGCTGGGCGGTGATCGGGCCGTGTGCTTGTCCTGAGCTGGGAGCCCTTTCTTGCTAGGTTCATGTTGAGGGTGTGTGTGACTGTGAGTCAGACCCTCCTAGCTGCCTGTGGGTCCCTGCAGAGGAAAGCTCCCTGGGGGCAGATTTGAGGGAGGAGGTGCACATTAGCATCAGGCTCCTGCTTTTTTGGGCAGAAGGGGGCGCCGAAGGTGAGGTTGTCCTCAGGTGGGTATGCAGTTCTCTCCCACTCTGTTTCCCGCAGCTGCCAAGGGCACGGTTTCCTCCTGGGTGGCAGGCAGAGTCATGCCCAATGGCTCAGGGGTCCCCAGTATGGAAGTCTTGAGGGCCAGGCCTGTGGGGAAGGAAGATTGTGAACCCAACCTAAGAGTAGTGTTCAGGTCAGGGGAAAGTCAGGCCTTACCTGCCTGTGATGACGTGGGAACTCTGAGGGGTTGAGTAGAGGGCAGGTTTGGCTGGCATTCCAAGAAGATCCAGGCTGCACATGCACATGGTACTTAGAGCGCTTTCTCACAGGTTTCAGGCCATATTGTGGGGGGACTCAGGCTGGGCCCAGGCGGCTCCTCTGAAGTCCCCCGCCTCTGGAAAAGGCTTCGCTGGACTTTCCAACCATTTCTCATGAGGTTTCTCTCCAAATTGACATTGATTTGGGCAGAAAGCACATGAGAATTGGCCGGCGCTGGATGGTGGCAACTCAGGCCACAAGCTTTCACTCTGCTGGGAGTGTTTTCTTGCTAGGTTCATTTTGGGTGTGTGCAGGACTTGGAGCCAGGCTCCCATGGCTCCCTGTGGGTCCCTGCAGAAGGAAGCTCCCTGGGGGCAGATTTGAGGGAGGGATGTGCATTAGCGTCAGGCTCTGGCTTTTTTTGGCAGAGGGAGCACTGAAGGTGAGGGTGGTCTGAGGTGGGCATGCATGTTTTTCCTGCTCTGTTTCCCGCAGCTGCCAAGGGCACGGTTTCCTCCTGGGTGGCAGGCAGAGTCATGCCGAATGGCTCTGGGGTCCCCAACTGGAATATTGGAGGGCCAGGCCTCTGGGGACAGAAGCTTGTGAACCCAACCCAGGGTTAGGGTTCAGCCTGGCGGAAAGCCAGGCCCTACCTGTCTGTGATGATGTTGGCTCTCCATGGGTCTGAGTAAATGGCAGTTTGGCTGGCATTCCGTGAAGACCCAGGCTGCGCAGGCATATGGCATTTGGAGTGCTTTCTCTCGGGCTTCAAGCCATTCCATGTGGGACCGTGGGCTGGGCCAAGGCGGTTCCTTGGAAGGCCCTCTCTACCAGAAAAGAGTTCACTAGGACTTTCTGGCCAGTTCTCACAAGATTTCTGCCCAAATCAACATTGATTTAGGCAGCAAGCTGGTGAGAATTGGCCAGCGCTGGGCAGTGATTCAGGCCGCCCGCTTGTGCTCTGCTGGAAGTGCTTTCTTGCTAGGTTTACTTTTGGGGTGTGCAGGACATTGAGCCGGGTCCCTGTTGCTCCCTGTGGGTCCCCGCAGAAGGAAGCTCCCTGGAGGTAGAATTGAGGGAGTGGTGCGCATTAGCGTCAGGCTTTGGTATTTTTTTGGCAGAAGGGGGCACCGAAAGTGAGGGTGGCCTGAAGTGGGCATGGAGGTTTCTCCAGCTCTGAGTGTTTCCTGCAGCTGTCAAGGGCATAGATTGCTCCTAGGTGGCAGGCAGAGTCATGCTGTATGGCTCAGGCATCTCCAATCTGGAAGGCTTGAGGGCCAGGACTCTGGGGACAGAAACTTGTGAACCCAACCCAGGGTTAGGGTTCAGGCATGGGGAAAGTCAGGCCCTACCTGCCTGTGATGAGGTGGGTTCTCTGGGGGGCTGAGGAGAGAGAGGATTTGGCTGGCATTTTGAGAAGACCCAGGCTTTGTGTGCACATGGCATTTAGAGCACTTTCTCACCAGTTTCAGATGATACCATGCAGTACCCAGGGCGGGGCTGAGGCGGTTCCCTGGAAGTCCTCTGACGCCATAAGAGAGTTCGCTGGGGGTTTACATCCAATTCTCACGAGCTTTCTGCCCAAATGGACACTGATTTAGGCAGAAAGCTTGGGAGACTTGGCCAGCTTTTGGACCGCCCGCTATGCCTTGCTGGGAGTGCTTTCACACAAGGTTCATTTTCGGAGTGTGTGGGACATGGAGCCGGGCCCCCGTGGCTCCCTGTGGGATCCTGCAGCAGAAAGCTCCCTGGGGGTAGAATTGAGGGAGCGCTGTGCAATAGCGTCAGGTTCTGGCTTTTTTGGTAGTAGGGGCTGCCGAAGGTGAGGGTGGCCTGAGGTGGGCATGCAGGTTCCTCCTGCTCTGAGTGTTTCCCTACAAGTGGCAAAGGCACGGTTTCCTCCTGGATTGCAGGCAGTCGTGCCGTATGGCTCAGGGGTGCCCAGTCTGGAAGGCTGGAGGGCCAGGCCTCTGGGGATGGAAGCTTGTGAACCCAACCCACGGGTAGGGCTCGGGCCTGTGGAAAGTTAGGCACCTGCCTGGGATGAGGTGGGCTCTCTGGGGTCCTGAGCAGAGAGCGAGTTTGACTGGCATTTCCAGAGGACCCAGGCTGTGCATGCACATGACATTTAGTGCACTTTCTCCTAGGCTTCAGAGGCTTCAGGCCATACCAGGAAAAACCCCGGCCTGGGCCCAGGTGGTTCCCCAGAAGGCCTCCCCAACAGAAGCGAGTTCGCTGGGACATTCTGGCCAATTCTCACGATTTTTTTTTTTGCCAAAATCGATACTGATACGGGCAGAAACCTCGTGAGAATTGGCTGGCATTGGGCGGTGATTTGGACCACACTGTCACCCATGGTCTAGAGCCCTTTTTCCCTCGGTGCATGTCGACGCCCCCAGGAAACAGGCCGTAACCACGTGGATCTCCTGAGGGCCCCAGCGCAGGGGAGCTTTCTCAGGGGAGAGTTGAGGGAAGTGTGTTGGGCGGGCGTCAGCCTCCCGAGTTTTTGGCCCAGTGTGGCTCCAATGGTGGGGTCTGGCCTCTGGGGGGTATGCAGGTGTCTCTGGCTCTGAGGGTTTTCTGCAGCTCCAAAAGGCACAGTTTCCTCTAAGGTGGATTGAGGCCTCATGGAGTGTGTTTCATGGTTCCCCCAGCTGAGCGCTCGAGGGACAGGACCCTGGGAAAGAAGACTGAAAAAACAAGCGAGGGTTAGGACCAGGGCCTAGGGGCATGGCAGACTCCAACTGCCAGTGCCAGGGAGGGTACCCCAGGAGGCTGAGTAGCAGGAGACCTCGGCCTTGCATGCACCAGACTCATTGAGTGTTTTCTGGCAAGGTTCTAGCGGGGACAACTGGGGATCCCAGGCCAGGCCCAGGGGGAAGCCCTGGAGACATGCATCATGAGAAGCGAGTTCAATGGGGTTTTACCTGCCAATTCTCAGGAGCTTTCTGCCCAGATCAATATCAATTTGGGCAGAACGCTCCTGAGAATTGGCCAGCATGGGGCGGCGATTTGGACTGCACTGTCCGGTTTGGCACAGCTCCAAATGGCTTGGTTTCCTACCATGTGGCAGTCGGAGTCCTCGTGTAGCTCATGGGTTCTTAATCCATGGGGCTTGGTGGCTAGGCCCCTTGGAATGGAAGCCCCAGAACCCCAACTAGGGTTATAGATAGGGCCTAGGGCATGGCATGACTGATCTTCTGACACTGAGATGGGCTCCCCTCAGGGATGAGTTGAGGACATGCATTCCCTGGTGCGGTGGAGTTTGGCTTTATGGCTAGGAAGCATATCATAAGGGCATGCAGGTTTCTCCCCCTCTGGTGGTTTGGCACAGTTCCAAACTTCAAGTTTTCCTCCTGTGTTGTGGACGGAGATGTGGGTTGTCACTCAGGGTTCCTTAATCTCAGGGGCTTGAGGGCCAGGCCTCTTCAGATAGAAGCCTGAAAACCGAACTAGGGTTAGGGTTAGGGCCCAGGGGCATTACAGGAATGATCTGCCAGCACTGAGGCAGGCTTCCCTCAAGGCTAAATGGAGGGCATTCATCCAGCACTGCAGCAGTATCTGGCTTTATGGCCGGGGACTGCTGATAGTTGGGGTGGCTTTAGTGGGGCATGCAGGTTTCTCCTGCTCTAAGGGTTTTGCGCAGCCACATTGGGCATGGTTTCCTCCTGGGTGGCAATCAGAGTCCTGGAGTATGGCTAAGGTGTCCCCAGTATGGAGGGCTTGGGGGCCAGTTCTCTGGGGATGGAGGCCTGAAAAGGCAATGTAGGGTTAGGGTTAGGGCCTAAAGGCATGGCAGACCCAATCTGCTGGTGCTGAGGCAGGTTCCTTGATGGGCTGAGTTGAGAAATGGGGTCAAGTGACATGTCAGTCTCTGGGTTTCGTTGTTCTGTGGGCCGTCTGTAGTGAGGGTGGCCTCAGGAATGTATGCGGGTCTCTCGCGGTCTGAGGGTTCTGGGCAGCTCCAAATGGAAGGATTTCCTCCTGGATGGCAGGCAGAGTCCTTAGGTGTGGCTCAGGGGTTCCCAATCTGGAGGGCTTGTAGGCCAGGTCTCTGGGCATGGAAGCCTGAAAACACAAACTAGGGTTTGGGTTAGGGCTTAGGAGTATCCAGGCCTGATCTCCCGGCCCTGAGATGAGAACCCTGGGGGCTGAGTCAAGCACAGGGTTCAGGAAGTATGTCAGGCCGCGAGTTTGTGACTGGGGGGGGGGGGTTGTTGAGGTTGGGGGTATCCTCAGGGAGGCATGCGGGTTTTTCCACACCTAGGGTTCTGCATAGCTTCGAATGACATGGTTTCCTCTTGGGTGGCAGGCGGGCTACTAGGGTGTGGCCCAGACGTCCCCAATCTGGAGGGACAGTGCCAGTGTGGCTTTAGACCTGTGGAGGGTTTGTGAGCTGCGCGAGGAGTCTGTGGAAGGCCCGACTGTGCCAATTCACGCCACTGGAGGGAGTGGTGAGCTGTGGTGCAAGAGACCATGATAGGCGTGGCAATGCTTCCTGCCACCACTGGAGGCAGTGGCGAGCTGCCATAGGAAACACAAGAGAAGAGGAGTCCCTGCAGCCTGCTGGCCCTGAGGGCAGTGATGAGGTCCTGGGTGAGAGACCCTGAAAGGTGAGGCACTGCAGCTCGTTTTTACAGGATGGAATGTTGAACTGAAGATTCTCTTTCCCCAGGCTCAAGAGTGGTGGTAACAACCACTGGAGCCAGGCCCCCACTGGGCATTGTGCCCCGTTGCCCCAGGTTGATGGGAATGTGCTGTCAGGATGGTTCGGAGGATCCTCCCAGTGGGTCTGGAGTCGGGGGGAAACCCGACACATGGTGCCTTTGGAACTGAGGAGTTGAGTGTTTGTTTGGAAGAGTCTATTTGCTTCTCCAAAAAGGACAAGGGCATTGGCCGGCTTGAGAAGGAAGTGGATGACCACTTAAGAAACAAGCATTTGTCTTTCCTTCTCCCAGGAATTGGAGCAGGTGTGCCGGCTTTAGGTGGGAGTTGCCTGCTTATCCCCACCTGACAACCCTTCTTCAGTCTGGCTCCACGAGACCTGAAGTTTCGAAAACAGCATCTGAGTCAGTCATGCCGCTTGTCCCAGGACGTCAGCATTCAGAGAAAACAGCAGGCCTGTGGGGCAGAATGGCACATCCATGCTAGCATGGGAGGTAAAACCTCTTTCACCCCAAACATCCTGGGTTTTCTCTCATCTCCAGTGGAGCCCAAAAGTCACACTAATGCAGCTGTCAGCAATGTAGAGAGGGTGCTAGAGTTCCTGAGTTTCCCTGCAGGGGAATCCCTTGGATTCGAAAGGGAAGATGAGATGGACTCAGTGTGTGTTTGGAACCTAGAATGTGTTCCTTCACCAAACAGTGTTTATTCCACTGGTCCCAGGCTGTGGTGGAATGACTGGCATCTAGAGTGAGGTGGCTGTTTGTGGTCAGATGGAGGCTTGGGTTATAGCTTCTCCTTTGTCCAATGTGATGTATCCTAATGATTCATCTTTTTTATCCAAAGAGTTCCAATGAGGGCAGAGGGAACATTCAAAAGGATTCCAAGGAGTCTTGGACAATTGAAAAGGGAAGCTTGACTTTCTAGTTTCACTCAGTGGACAATCTAGAGAGTTGGACATGTCATTCTTTCTCTGCAGTTTCATGGGTGGTGAAGTCAGAAGGAGAGTCTTTGGGAATTCTACTGGATAGAGGCATTCTGATGGCTTCCCAGGGCATGGCTTCAGGAACCCTGGGGTGAATTTCTGGGGCTGCTTGCCGGACATGGGTGAATCATGTTATCCCCCAGGTTTTCTGTTTCCTCCTTAGGAAATTGCTGGCAGGGAATGTTCTGCTTCAAGTGGAACCCTCCTATACTGCCAGTGGGCAAGCGGGTTGCTGCAGCCACTCTGGAAATGAGCACATTGGTTCCTCCAAATGCTAAGAACTAAACAACCCTAGGATCCAGCAGTTGTCCTCCTAGGTATTTTCTTAAATGGCACAAAAATGCACATTTAGTGGGGTACAAGCACTGTGATATTGACACCAGCATTATCAACCATAGCAAAACGATGGAGGGAGTCCCAAAGTCCATTCACTTATAAGTGATATATATATATATATATATATATATGAATGTAGGTATATAATCTTCCACATCTTCTTAATGGAATAGGAGCCAGGCTTAGAAAGAATGAAATCTTACTATTTGCAAGGATGTGGATGGATCTAGAGTGGATTTATCTAAGCAAAATCAGTAAGAAAAGAACAATAGCCTATAATTTGACTTCTATGGAATTTCAGAAAGAAAACATCAACATAGTGAGGGGAGAAAGATAGGTGAATGAGGAAAGAGACTCAAACTTAGGGCGCCAACCTATGGCAGCTAGAAAGCAGGGGTGGTGAGGGGAAGGGTTCAATGGGTGATGGCTATTAGGGAGGGTACTGGTTGTGAGGCACTCTGGGTGTTCTATGCAGGTGAGGAATCATGAAATCCTACCCCTGAAGCAAAGGAATGAACACTGCATAGAAACAAATTGGAACTGAAGTCAAGGAAGGAAAGAAGAAGACCATGTTCTACTTCATGAGGAATGAGGTAAAAATGGCATGATTTTTGCTTTCCTGTTCTGTTGATGATTATTTTCAAATGCATGATGGTAGGATACACTAGTTTCTGTTTGCATAAGGATCCCAGAGCTTTGTGGCAGGCAGGGGAGTTCCAGGTCTGCCTAGAGCTGACAGGGGTCCCTGAGGAGAGCTGAGCGAGGGTGCGGTAGGCCCGAACTGCTGGTCTGGAGGTGGGTTCCCCGAGGAGCTGAGTTGAGGATGGGAGTCAGGCAGCGCATCAGACTCATGCAGACACGCAGATTGCTCTGGCTCTGACAGCTCTGTGCAGATCCAAAAGGACTGGTTTCCTCCTGGGTAGAAAGCCTATTCCTGCGGTGTGAATCCAGGGTTCCCAAGCCAGAGGGCTTGGGGAACAGGCCCCTGTAGAAGGAATCCAGAAAATGCAATTGAGGGTTAGGGTCACGGCATTGGGGAATGGCAGCTCCGATCACCCAGCACTAATGCGGGCTCACCTCGGAGTTGAGTTGAGGAAATAAGTCCTGCACTGTGGCAGAATAGGGGTTTCTGGCCAGGGGGAAGGCTGATGGTGGGGTGGTTTAGAAGGGTGGGAAAGTTTCTTGCTCTCCAAAATTGATACCTTTCTGGGCAGAACTCTCCTGTATTGGCTGGCATTGGGCAGCCCACGGGCCGCCCTGTCCCCTGTGGCCGAGGATCCTTTCGCACTCCGGGCATGTCTCGGCCACCCGGAAAATGTGCCAAGGCAACGCGGCCCACCCGGGGGCCCCAGAGCAGAGTTGAGGGAGGGGGTGTGGCCGGGCGCTTGCCTCCTACTTTTCCGGCGCTGGGGCACCCAAGGTTGGGGCTGGCTGCAGTGAAGACAGGAAGGTTTCTCTCACTCTGAGGCTACTCTGCAGCCACGAAAGGCACCGTTTCTGCAGGGATGGCAGGGGGACTCATGGCGTGGGACTCAGGGTTCCCCAGTTGGAGGGCCCGAAGGACGACCCTGGAAATGAAGACTGAGAAAGCAGGTGAGGGTTCATACCCGGGCCTCAGGCGGGCCGGGCCCCATCGGCCAGCGCCAGGGAGGGGACCCCCGGAGGCTGAGGAGCCGGAGGCGTCGGCGACCCCTGCACCTGACTGACGAGGGTTTTCTGGCCGGGTTCAGATGCGACCCCTCGGCATCCCAGACCAGGCCCCGGAGGGCGTCCCTGTAGACGTGCGGTGCCCGAAGCGAGTTCACCAGGCCTTTTCCGGCCAATTCTCGCGAGCATTCTGCCCAAATCAGCATTGATTTGGGCAGAATGCTCGTGAGAATTGGCCGGCGTTGGGCAGCTCTGCGGATCGCCCTGTCCCTCGTGGGTGAGGGCCCTTTCTCACTGGGGCATGTCGCGGGCACCTGGAAAATGTGCCGAGACGACACAGCCGCCCTTGGGGACTCAGCGCAGGGCAGCATTCACTGAGCAGAGTGGAGGGAGAGGTTGTGTCCGGGCGTCGGCCTCCGACATTTCGGGCCGCTGGGGCGCCCAAGGTTGGGCGCAGCAGTAAAAGGCACCATTTCCGCCCGAGTGGCAGGGGGACTCATGGCGCGGGACTCAGGGTTCCCCAGTTGGAGGGCTCGAGGGACAGAACCCTGGAAATGGATGGCTGAGAAAGCAGGAGAGGGTACCGGCCAGGGCCTAGAGGCAGGCCTGGTCCCAAATGCCAGCACCAGGGAGGGGACAACCAGCGGCTGAGGAGCCAGAGGCGTCGGCCTCACCTGCGCCTGACTCATGGAGGACTTTCTGGCTGGGTTCAGACGCCATGCCTCGGGATCCAGTCCAGGCCCCGGGGGGCAGCCCTGCAGCCCTGCGGCTCCCAAAGCGAGTTTGTCAGGCATTTTCCGGCCAATTCTCAGGAGCATTCTGCCCAAATCCGCATCAATTTGGGCAGAAGACTGGTGAGAATTGGGCAGCATTGGGCGGCCCTGCAGATCGCACTGTCCCCCGTGGGTGAGGGCCCTTTCATGCTCGGGGCCTGTCTCGGCCACCTGGAAAACGTGCCGAAATGACACGGCCCACCCGGGGGCCCCGGCGCTGGGGAGCTTTCCCGGAGCAGAGTTGAGGGAGGGGTTGTGGCCAGGCGCAGGCCTCGGACTTTTCTGGCCGCTGGGGCGGCCAGAGTTGGGGCTGGCCTCATTGGGAGTCCGAAAGTTTCTCTGGTTCCGAGGCTTGTCCGAAGCGCTGAAAGGCACCATTTGTGCTTGGGTGTGAGGGGGAGTCATGGCGCGGGACTCAGGGTTCCGTAGTTGGAGGCACCGAGGGACAGGACCCTGGAAACAGAAGGCTGAGGAGCAGGCGCAGGTTCATACCCGGGCGTCGGGGCAGGCCCGGCCCCAACGGAAAGCGCCAGGGAGGGGACCCCCGGAGGCTGAGGAGCAGGAAGCCTCGGCCTCGCTGGAGCCTGCCTCCCAGAGGGCTTTCTGGTGGGTTCGGACGCGACCACTCGGGATGCCGGGCCAGGCCCAGGGGGCGGCCCTGCAGACGAGCGGCGCCCAAAGCAAGTTCGCCGGGGGCTTTCCGGCCAATTCTCACGAGCGTTCTGCCCAAATCGGGATCGATTTGGGCAGAATGTTCATGAGTATTGGCTGGTGTTGGGAAGCTCTGCACACCACCCTGCTCCCCGTGGCCGAGGGCCCTTTCTCGATCGGGGGGTGTTGCGGCCACCCGGAAAATGCGCTGAGGTGATGCGGCCCACCCCTGGGTCCTGGCACAGGGGAGATTTCCCAGAGCAGAGTTGAGGGAGGGTTTGTGGCTGGGCGAATGCCTCCGACTTTTCGGGCGGCTGGGGCACCCAAGGATGGGGCTGACCTCAGTGGGGGCACAGATGTATCTCTCGCTCGGAGGCTTGTCTGCAGCTCTGAAAGGCACCGTTTTTGCTGGGTCTGTAGGGGGACTCATGGCGCGGGACTCAGGGTTCCCCAGTTGGAGGCCCCGAGTGACAGGACCCTAGAAACGGAAGGCTGGGGAAGCAGGCGAGGGTTCGTGCCCAGGTCTCAGTGCACGAATCCTGCCGGGCTCCATCGACCAGCGCCAGGGAGGGGACCCCCTGAGGCTGAGGAGCAGGAGGCGTTGGCCTCGCCGGAGCCTGCCTCTCAGAGGGCTTTCTTGCACTGATGGAGCCTAGACCACTCGGGATCATGGGCCAGACCCAGGGGGTGGCCCTGCAGACGTGCTTCGCCTGAAGCGATAAGAAATTTTTGGAGTCTGATCATGCTTACTAATTTTTCTGTATAATTTAATGGTAATTCCTTCTTTACACAATTTTTGTTGTGAAAGTTTTCCTAGGAAAACTGTACTTTCAGAGAGCAGGGGAATCTGTACCCCTCTTGCAGGGTTAGTTTTACCCTCCAGGTTACACAGAACTTTCCATGACCTGCAGGCTTTATCACTCAAACATTGCTCCTTTGGCCACCTTCATCTGTTTCGCACCTCCCCACCCGCTGCTTCCCTGAATCTGGCCACCACCAATTTGTTTTCAGTATGTATGTGTTCATTATGTTTTTGTTTCCATGTGGAACGAACATGAGAACGTCTGGTGTTTGTCATTCTGTGTCTAAGTTACTTAGCATAATGCTCTCAAGGTTTATGTTTCCATGTATGGTTATTGTGAATGATGTTCCAGTGAACTTGGGAGTGCATCTCTCTTTTTGAGGGAGTGTTTTTGTGTTCTCCAAAAAATATTCAATAGAACAATTACTGGGTCTCGTGTTGGTTGTGTTTATTATTTTCAGGAACCTCCATACTGTTTGCCACTGTGGCTGCACCAATTTACATTCCCACCAACAGCCCATAGTGTTCCCTCATCTACACATGCTTGACCACACCTGGTGTCTGTCTCTGGGACAATTCCTGTTCCAACAGTTGTGACAGCTGACTCCTGTTGACTTACAGTTCCCTGATGATGATTAGTGATGTTGAACAACTTTTTCTGTGTGTCTGTTGGCCATATGTTTGGTATCTATCATTGGAAAAATCTATTCACATATTCTCCCCATTTTTTATTTTGTTTTTGTTTAGATTTGTATGTGGGTTTTGTGTGTTTTGGATATTAGCCTCTTCTCACGCATATGATTTACAGATTTTTTGGGTAGGTTGCCTTTTAAGTTTTTGATGGTTTCTTTGCCGTGAAGAAGATCTCAGTTTGATGTCGTTCCACTTGCTTATTTTTGGCTTTGTTTCCTTTGCTTTTGGTGTCTGATCTGAAGACTTTGCCAAAACCGATGTCGAGAAACTTACTACCTGTGTTTTTTTCTTGTAGTTTTATGGATTCAGGTCTTCTGTTCAAGTCATTCATCCGTTTAAAATTTCTGTGTGCGATGTTGTGATCTAGTTACTTTCTTCTGCATATAATGTCTAATTTTCTCAGTATTGTTCACTGAATAGACAATTTACATTGTACATTTTCTGTTCTTGTGTTGTAAGTTAAGACCATATATGTGCTGGTTAGTTTCTGAGCTTCCTATTTTGTTCTATTCTATTCTCTGTGTGTGTTTTTATGCCAGTGCCATACTGTTTGGATGATCATAACTTTGTATTCTAGCTTGAAATCTGGGAGTGTGGTGACTGCAGCTTTCTTTCTCCAGATTGCTCTGGGTATTTGTGTATCTTTTGTAAAATAGTATGAATTTTAGAACTGTCTTCTATTTCTTTGAATAATGTCATTGGGATTCAAATAGGGATCTCATCACATCTGTAGCTTGCTTTGGGTGTGATGAACATGTTAACATTATTAACTTTTCCAGTTAATGAGCATGGCATATGCTTCTGTTTATTTGTGTCATCTTCCATTTCATTGACCCACACATTCCTCTCACCCCAACACACTCATGCACTTCCTTTATTTTCCACCCTGTGTCCAGTGTACCAGGTCTTTCTTATTCTTGGTTACTCTTATTCCTAGATATTTTTTCTTCATGCAATTGTAAATGGCATTCCTTCCTTAGTTTCTCTTTTTTAAAGTTTGTCTTCAGTATATAGAAACACAACAAGTTGGGGTACCTGCGTGGCTCCATTGGTGAAGTATCTGCCTTCAGGTCAAGTCATGATTCTGGGGTCCTGGGATGGAGCCCTTAATCTGGCTCCCTAATCCGTGGGGAGCCTGCTTTTCTCTCTCCCTCTGCTGAGTGACCCACTGGGTGTTGGTGGTGGGTGGGGTAGTGGGGTCTGTTAATCTGTCTCATAAGATCCTGTGGAACTCAGGGACACCCTCCTGTCTGTTGAGTTGTGCAGAGACAGGTAGACAGCAGTTTCTGGCCAAGCACAACTGTTGCACTAGACCACCACCAGAGGGGCAGTGTGCCGGGAGCCACTCCTTCATTTCCATGAAAGTTGACCAGGGTCTGTGACTGCAATTCCTAGCAGCAGAATGGGGAGAGGAGGGCGGTAGTGGTGCACACTTTTAAGGTTGTGGTCAAGACTAGTCTGGAGCCTCTTGAAGTCAGCCTTACCTGGCACAGAAGGCATCCAGTCACTGTATCTGTGAGCACTGTGCCAACTCCCATGCTGCTGCCTCCTATTTTTCATCATCTTTATGGTCCTGAGCCTCTGCTCTTGCCCCATGGCCTCCAGGGTATTGCCCTCCCTCCATCTGGCCCTCCTCTTCTGCCCTGTGTACCTGATGCCAGGGTACCTTCTCAAGAGGCAGCTCAGTCAGTTCCTTGATGGAACACTTTCATGGATCCTCTGTGAAGTGAGGACAATACCTTGCCCTGGAAGGGGGCTGCAGGTCCCCAATCAAGAAAGCCACATCTCTCTTTTCAGCCTGACCTGCCCTCCCCTCAGTCTTCTTCAGGGAAGATCTTCTCACTTCATGAGCTGAGAGCTCTGAACTTAAAAATTAATATTGTTTTCTATTTCTCAATGCTTTAGTTCATCCATGGCGTGTCTTTCAAAACTGTCAGTGGGTTTTTAGCAGTCCTGGAGGGCTGCCTGCTCAAGGAGGGGATGACCTGGGAGGGGTAGCCCTCCTTCCCATCTCCCTCAGCATGTCCCTGAGCCCTGGAGCCATCTGTCCCACTGAGGGTTGAGGGACCCAAGACAGCCCATCTTGAGCCCAGGCTGGGTCAGCTGCGTAGACTGATGTGTATCAGGTAGTGGTGGGAAGCTGGCATGGGCCAGGTGCAGGCAATTTCTCCTTCTCATTCCTTTTTTCCTTCCTGCCCAGAGGTAGTTCAGAACAGACTTGGCTCCTGTGGGCTACAATTAACAGGAAAAGTATAAGAACTCAGAGAAATTTGAATTCCAAGCATAGAGTGAATAATTATTGTACAGTAAATACTCTCAAGTAATTCTTATGAACATTGCATAGCAAAAGCTTTTTCAAATAGTTTACTGAAAGAAAAACACGTTTTTATTGTTTATTTTAATTCAGGTAGAGTTAACATACAGTGGTATATTAGTTTCAGGTGTACCAATAGTGATTCAGTGAATCTATATATTACTCAGCGGTCATCAGGAAAAGTGTACTCTTAGTCCCATCATCTACTTCACTCATCCCTCCATCCACTTCCACTCTGGTAACCACAGAGTCGGTATTTTGTTTGTATCTTCTTTCTCCTTTATTTATGTATGTTCATTTCTTAAATTCCATGTAAGAGTGACATCAAAAGGCATTTGTCTTTCTTCGACTGACTGATTTCACTTAGGATAGTACTCTCTAGCTCCATCCATGTGTCTGCAAATGGCAAGATTTTTTTTTTTTATGGCTGAGTAATTTTCCACTGTGTGTGTGTGTATACATGTATCATCTCATTTATCAAATTATCAAGAAATACTTGGATTGCTTCCATATTGTAATATTGTAAATAATGTTGCAAGAAACATAGGTGCACATGTATCCTTTTGAGTTATTGTTCTTATATTCTTTGGGTAAACACCTGGTAGTGTGATTGCTGGATCATAAGGTAGTTCTATATTTAACATTTTGAGGAACAGTCATACTTTTTTCCACAGTGGCTGCAGCAGCTTGCATTCCCACCAACAGTGCAAGAGGGTCCCCTTTTATCCACATCCTCCCAACATCTGTTTTCTTGTGCTGGTGCTGTTAGCCATTCTGATAGTATGTGGTAATATCTCATGGAACTTTTCTTTTGGATTTTCCTGTTGATGGGTGATGGTGAACATCTTTTCATGTGACTGTTGGCCATGTGTATTTCTTCTTTGGAGAAATGTTTGTTCATGTCTTCTATTTTTTAACTGGATTACTTGGTTTTTGGGTGTTGTGTTGTATCAGTTCTACATATTTTGGACACAACCCCTTTATTGCATATGATATTTGCAAACATCTTCTCCCTTTAAGTAGGTTGTCTTCTATTTATTACATTTTCATTGTTCTTCTGCTGTGCGATAAGTTTTTATATTGATGTAGTTCCAGTAGTTTATTTTTGCTTTTGTTTCCTTTGCTTTCGAGGCATGTCTAGAAAATGTATGGTTCATGTCAGAGAAGTTACTGTCTGTGTCCTTTTGTAGGATTTTTATGATTTCAGGTCTCACATTGAGGTCTTGAAACTGTTTTGAGTTTATTTGCCTGTCTGGTGTAAGAAAGCAGTCTAATTTCATCCTTTTGTGCATAGCTGTCCAGTTTTCCCAACACCATTTGTTGTAGAGACTGTCCTTTTCCCTTTTAATATTTTTGCCTGTTTTGCAGAAGATTAATTGGGCACATGATGGTGGATTTATGTCTTCTATTCTGTTACCTTGGTCGCTGTGTGTATTTTTGCACCAATCCCATACTGTTAGGATGACTGCAGCTTTGTACTATAATTTGAAATATGGAACTGTGACTCCTCCAGCTTTGTTTTTCTTCATAACATTGTGTTGGTTGTTCAGTATCTTTTGTGATTCCGTACAAATTGTTAGGGTAGTTTCTTTGAGTTTTTTTGTTTTTTAAAAAAATTTAAATTCAATTAGCCAAGTTATCATAAGTCATTAGTTTCAGATGTAATGTTAAATAATATATCAGATGTGTATAACACCAAGTGCTTATTGCATCACGTGCTCTCCTTAATGCCCATTACCCAGTTACCCTCTCCCCCCATCCATCAACCCTCAGTTTGTTGCTCTAGTTAAGAGTCTGTCATGGTTTTTTCTCCATCTCTGATGACTTCCCATTCTGTTTCCCCTTCCTTTCCCTACGGTTCTCTGCCTGGTTTCTGATATTTCACATATAAGTGAAATCATATGATAATTGTGTTTCTTTCATTGACATATTTTACTCAGCATAATATCTTCCAGACCCATCCAGGTTGATGTGATGAAAAGTATTCATCCTTTCTGATGGCTGAGTAATATTCCATTGAATATATGAACCACATCTTTATCCATTCCTCTGTCCATAGATATCTGGGTTCTTTCCATAGTTTAGCTATAGTGGATATTGTTGCAATGAACACTGGGGTGCAGGTGCCAGTTCTTTTCACTACATCTCTATTTTTATGGTAAAAGCCCTGTAGTGCAATTGCTGTGTTTTAGGGTAACTTTACTTTTAACTTCTTGAGGAAACCCTGTACTGTTTTCCAGAGTGGATGTAATGGTATGCATTCCCACCAGGAGTGTAGGAGGCTTCTCCATTCTCTGCATCCTCAGCAACATTTGTGGTTTCATGTCTTGTTGATTTTAGACATTCTGCCTGGTGTGATAGGATACCTCAATGTGGTTTAGATTTGCATTTCCCAGAAGCCATGTGATATGGAACATTTATGCATATATCTGTTGGTCACATGTGTGTCATCATTGGAGAAGTATCTGTTCATATTTTCACCTATGTCTAGAACTTACCTTGGGTTAAGGCCCTGAAGCCTGGATATAATCAGCCAGAATTGTGGAGATCTTCACAAAGTCTGAGTTAAAATGGAGTTTTAGGGTGTGTATCAAGCTCAGGGATTGTGTTCAGAGGGTGGATGAAAGTGTAGGTTCACTGACATTGTCTCAGGTTTGCATTCAGATTTTTCATGCTCTGAATCCAGTCTGGAGTAAAAAAGGAAGTTTCCTTTTGTGTGGCAGGCTGATCATCTGGTTTTGCTGAAGTGTTCCCAATACCTGGGGCTTGGGAGCCAGGCCTCTACAGATGGAACTCTCAGAACTCCAAAAAGGGTTATGGTTGGGACCTAGGAGCATGGAAGGTCTCAACTGCCAACCATGTGATAAGTGTCCTGGAGGGCTGAGTTGACAGCATGGGTTGGGGTGAGTGTCCGGCTCAGGGTTTCAATCCATGAGCCCTCCAAAGTGGGAGTTCACTGAGATGGAAACAGATGGGCCTTTAGATTTCTACTGACCTATATACTTATTGGAGTCCATTATGGACAGATTTCCTTCCGGGTGGGAGGCTGAGTCCTCTGGTATTGCTCAGGCATTCCCAAATCCTGGGGCTTTGGAGCCCACCCTTAAGAGACGGATACCCGAGAACCAAACCTAGGGATAGAGTTAGGGTCAAGGGGCATTGCAGGCCCAAACAGCTGACAGTGTGTGTGGTTCCTAGAGGTTGGAATTAAGGATGAGTGTTCCGGTTCAGGTCAGGCACAGGGTTTGTGGCCTAGAGGCCACGGAAATTGGGGGTTTGCTGGGATAGGCTCAGATGGGCAGGCATTTTCTCCTGCTTTGAATACTTTCTAGAGGTCTACATGGCACGCTTTCCTCCTGTGTGTTAGGCTGAGTCCTGTGGTATTGCTAAGGTGACCCCAGTTCCTGGGGCAGGGGGCCAGGCCCCTAGGAATGGAATGCTCAGAACACCGACTAAGCTTCATTTAGGGGTTAGGAGCATGGCAGGCCCAATCTGATGGTGGTGTTGCAAGCTATCCAGAGGGCTGAATACAGAGTGATGGATAGAGTGTCAGGTTCAGGTTTGTGTCCACGGAGCTGCTGACTCTGGGTGAACTCAGTGGTGCATGGCAGATTTCTCCTGCTCATAATCCTTTGCAGAGTTCCAAATGGTATGGTTTCCTTCTGGGTGGCAGGCAGAGATCTCAGGTATTGCTTAGGTGTCCTCATCCGTGGGACTTGGGTGCCAGTCCTCTGGGGACAGAGCCTGAAAACCCAACCTAGGGTTAGGGCTAGGTCCCAGGAACATGAAAGGCCTGATCTGCTGGTGCTGTGCAGAGCTCTCAAGGGGACTGAATGGAGAACATGGGTCAGGCTGAGTCAGGCTCCGGGTTGGTGTCCATGGGGCTACAGAAGATGGGGGTGGCCATAGAGGGGAAAGGCAGATTTATTCTGCTCTGAGTCCTTGGCAGAGTTTCAATTCTACTGTTTCCTTCTGGGTAGAATGCAGAGTCCTCTGGCATTTCTCAGGGGTCCCACATATGTGGGGCTTTGGTACCTGTATTCTGGGGGACACAAGACAGAAAATGCACCTAAGTTTAGGTTAGGGATGAGGGTCATGTCAGGCTCAATATGCCACCCTGAGAGGAGCTACCTGGGGAGCAGAGCTGAGGACGTGGGTCAGTGTGAGTGTTAGGATCCAGGTAGTGTACAGGGGGTTGCTGAAAGTGGGATAGCCTCAGGGGGCCATGAAATATTCTGGTATAGTTCAGGTGTAACCCAAAAGTGAGGGTTTGGTGTCGATCCTCAGAGGACAGAAGACTGAAAACACAACCTAGGGCTAGGGATAGAGCACAGGGGCATGGCTGGCCTGATCTGCTGGTGCTGAGGCGGGATGTCTGGGGCACTGAGTTGAGGGCCAGAGTCAGGTGGTGCATTACGCTCTGGGTTTGTGCCTGGGGGGCTGCCAAAGGTGGAGGTGGCTTCAGGGGGCATGCAGGTTTCTCCCATTCTGAGGGTTCTGTGCAGCTCCAAACAGAAAGGTTTCCTCCTGGGTGGCAGACGGAGTCCTTGATTGTGGCTCAGGGGTCCAAATATGGAGGAATTGGGGGCCCAGCCTCTGGAGATGAAGACTGAAAACCCAACCAAGGTTAAGGTTAGGGCCAGAAGCATGGCAGACCCAATTTTCTGGCACTGAGAAGGGATCCCAAGGGGCTGAATTGAGGGCAGGGGTCAGGTGGCACGACAGGGTCCAGGTTTGTGGCCATGGGGCCGCTGAAGGAGGGGGTTGTGCTCAGGGAGGCATGCAGTTTCTCCCACTCTGAGTGTTCTACTCAGCTTCAAATGGCACAGTTTCCTCCTGGGTGGTAGGCAGGCTGAGTGTCAGCCTCTGCATTTGTGGCCCAATGGGACGCAGAAGGTCAGGGATGGCCTCAGGTGGAGCATGTAAGTTTCTCCAACTCTGAGGATTTGGCACAGCTTCAAACAGCATGGTTTCCTCCTGCATGGTGGGCAGAGTCCTGGGTTGTCATTCAGGGGTCTTTAATCTTGGGGACTTGGGGTCAGGCCTCTTGGGATGGAAGCCTGAAAACCCAAATTAGGGATAGGCTTAAGGCCTAGGGGCATGGTAGAACTGATAGGCCAGTGCTGAGACAGGCGCCCTGGTGCACTGAGTTGAGGTCAGGTGTCAGAGGGTGCATTAGCCTCTGGGTTTGTGTCCAGGCGTTTGCATAACCTGGGGGTGACTTCAGGGGTGCATGGAAGTTTCTCCAGCTCTGAGGGTTCAGCACAGCTCCAAACAGCACAGCTGTGCCCTGCATGGCAGGCAGAGTCCCAGAATGAGTATCAGGCATCCTCAATCTGACGGACTTAAGGACCAGGCCTCTGGGCGCAGAAGCCTGTACACCCCACCTAGGGTGAAGGTTAGGACCTAGGGGCATGGCAGGCCAGATCTGCCAGCACTGAGGCATGATCCCCTTGGGGCTGAGTTGAGGGCATATGTCAGGTGGTGCCTCAGAATCCGGGTTTGTTGCCAGGGGGGCTGCAGATGGTGGCGGGGGGGAGTCACTTTAGTGAGGTATGCAGGTTTCTCCCTCTCTGAGGGTTCTGTGCAGCTTCAAATGGCACAGCTTCCTACCACATAGGGGGCTGAATCCTGGGGTATCACTCAGGGGTCCTTAATGAAGCTGGTTTGGGGGTCAGGCCTTTTGGGATAGAAGCCTGAAAACCCAAACTAGGATCAGGGTTAGGGCCTGGGGCATGGCAGGTTCAATCTGTTGGTGCTGAGGCAGGTTCCCTGGTGGGCTGAGTTGAGGGCACATGTTTGGAGGTGCATCAGATTTCAGGTTTGTGTCCAGGGGTTCCACAGAAGCTTGGGTGGCCTCAGGAGTTAATACAGGTTTCTCCCATTCTAAGGGTTCTGTGCAGCTCCAAGTAGCAGAGTTGTGCCCTCAGTGGGAGGCAGAATTCTGGTGTGAGTCTCAGGGGTCCCCAATCTGGCTGGGTTGTGGGCCAGGCCTCTGGGCATGGTAGCCTGTACACCTCGCCTAGGTTTAGGCTTAGGGCCTAGGGGCATGGCAGGCCTGATCTGCCATTTCTGAGGCATGCTCTGCTCAGGGTCAAGTTGAGGATTTGTCAGTCATTGCATCAGAGTCCGTTTTTGTGGCCAAGGGGCCACCGAAGGTGGTGGTGGCTTTACAACGGCTTGCAAGGTTTCTCTCACTCTGGGAGTTCGGCACAGCTCCAAATGGTCTGGTTTGCAACCACATTGTGTGCTGAATTCTGTGGTGTTACTCAGAGGCCCTTAATCTCGGGGGCTTTGGGGCCAGGCCTTTAGGGTGGAATCCTAAAAACCCAAACTATGTTTATGGTTAGGGCCTAAGGACATGGCAGGCCAGATCTGCTGGTGCTGAGGTGGGCTCATGGTGGGCTGAGTTGAGTGAGGGCATTGTGGAGTGCCTCAGTCTCTGGGTCGGTGACTGTGGGGGCCACTGAAGGTGGGCGTGGCCTCAGGGAGGCTTGCAGGTTTCTCCTGTTCTGAGGGTTGGGCACAGCTCCAATGGCATAGTTTCCATCTGGGTAGCAGGTGGATTCCTGGGGTGTGGCTCTGGGTTCCTCAATCTGGAGGGCTTGGGGGATAGGATCCTGCAGATGGAAGCCTGAAAACCCAACCTAGGGTTAGGGTCTGGGGCATGGCAGACCTGGTCTTAAATTGCTGAGACCAGCACTCCAGGGGGCTAAGTAGAGTGAGGGTTTGGCCATGTCTGCACCTGGGTTTCAGACTGCTTTCTCATGGGGTTTGTGCCGTGACCACTTGAGATCATGGGCCAGGCCCAGGTGGCTGCCCTGCAGATCCGTGCTGCCAGAAGCCGTTTCACTGGGGGATTTTCTGGCCAATTCTCATGAGCTTTATGCCCAAATGGATATTGAGTTGGGCAAGAATCTAATGAGAATTGACCAGCATTGGGCGGCAATTTGGGATACATTCACACCCGCTGTTTAGAGTGCTTTCTCCCTAAGTGCATGTTGCAACCATCCAGGAACTTGGACTGGTCCATGCAGCTCCCCTAAGGGCCCCAGCTGATGGGAGATTTCTGGGGGTAGAGTTGAGGGAGGGTCTCAGGCTGAGAATGAGGCTCCATGTTTGTGGCCCATTTGGGCTCTGAAGGTGTGGGTGGCCTCAGGAGGGTATGAAGGTTTCTCCCCATCCAAGGGTTTTCTGCAGCTCAAAACAGTACTGTTTCCTCCTTTGTGGCAGTGGAGTCCTGGGGTGCAGCTCTGGGGTTCCCAATCTGGAGGGCTTGGGGGTCAGGTCTCTGGGGATGTAAGCCTGAACACCCAACCTAGGGTTAGGTTTAGGTCCTAGGGGCATGGAACACCCATTCTGCCAGTGCTGAGGCTGGCCACCCAGGGGACTGACTAGAGGCAAGGATTGCCAGTGTTCTGGGGCAATTTCTCGCATGTGTGCATCTGGAGTTTAGAACTCTTTCTGGCAAGGTTTGGGCTTACCCCTGGGGACCATGGCTCAGATCTTAGGGCTCCCACCTTTGGATGTGAGGTTTCCAGCCAATTCACATGAGATTTCTGCCCAAATTGATATTGATTTGGGCAGAAATTTTGTGAGAATTGGCCAGCATTGTGGAGCGATTGTGGTTATGTGTGCTCCTAGTGTTTGGATTGCTTTGTCACCAAGTTCACGTAGCAGCCACCGGTGACCATGGGCTGGGCCCACACAGGTCCCTGAGAGCTCACACTGATGAGTGGAGAGTTGAGGATGGGGGTCAGAGTGAACACCAGGCACTAGTTTTGTGGCCTGTGAGGGCTCTGAAAGTGGTGGTGGCCTCAGGAGGCATGCAGATTTTCCTGATCTGAGGGTTTTGCACAGCTCCAAAAGTCACGGTCTCATCCTAGGTGGCAAGCGTAGTCTTGCAGTCTGTCTTGGGGTCCCCAGTCTGGAAGGACAGTGTCATTGTGGCTTGAGACCTGTGAGGTGTTGTGAGCTGCATTAGGAGACTCATGCCAGTTCATGAATCCCAGATGAGATTGACTCGGTGTATGTTTTGAATATAGAATGTGTTCCTTCATCTAACAGTGTTCATTCCATTGGGCCTACGCGGTGGGGGAATGGCAGGCATCTAGAGTTATGTGGCTGTTTGAGGTCAGATAGTGACTTGGATGATGTCTGTTCCTTTGTCAAAGGTGATGTAAACTAATGGATTCATCTTTCCATCCAAAGAGTTCCAGTGAGGGCAGAGGGCACATTCAAAATGATTCCAAGGCGGCTTGGATGATTTAAAAGGGAAGCTTGACCTTCTAGTTTCACTAAATGGACCATCTAGATAGTTGGACAGCCATATTTTCTCTGCAGTTTCATGGGTGGTGAAGTTAGAAGGAGAGTCTTTGGGAATTCCCCTGGATAGAGGCATTCTGGTGACTTCCAAGGGCTTGGCATCAGAAACCCTGGGGTGAATTTCTATGGCTGCTTGCCTGGCACTCGGTGAGTCAGGTTATCCCACAAATTTTCCATTTTGTAGTAGGGAATTGCAGGCAGGTAATGTTCTGCTTAAAGCAGAACCCTCCTGCACTGTCAGTGGGCATGCAGGTTGTTGCAGCCTCTTTAGAAAAGAGTATGAAGGTTCCCCCAAAAGCTAAAATCTGAACAACCCTAGGACCCAGCAATTGCACTTAGGTATTTATCCAAAGGACACAAAAATGCACATTCATGGGGGTACAAGCACCGTGATGTTTATAGCAGCATTATCAACAATAGCAAAACAATGGAGGGAGTCCCAATGTCCATTCACTGATGAATGGTGAAAGATGTGAAAGATCTATCTATATATTCAATGGAATAGGACCCAGCCTCAAAAAGAATGAAATCTTGCCATCAGCAAGGATATGGAAGCATCTGGAGTGGATTAAGGTAAGCAAAATCAGTAAGAAAAGACCAATGGCCTATGATTTGACTCCTATGGAATTTCAGAAAGAAAACAGATGAACATAGCGAGGGGAGAAATATAGGCCAATGAGGGAACAGTCTCAGCCTTAGAGCACAAACCAAGAGTTGCTAGTGGGCAGGGGTGTGGGGGGAAGGGTGAAATGGGTGACAGCTATTAGGGAGAGTACTTGCTGTGATGAGCTCTGGGTGTTCTATGCAGGTGAGGAATCATGAAATCCTACCCCTGAAATAAAGGAATGAACACTGCATGGAAACGAATTGGAATTGAAGTCAAGGAAGGAAAGAAGACCATGTTCTACTTTATGAGGAGTGAGGTAAAAATGGAGGGATTTTCGCTCTCCTGTTCTGTCAGCGATCGTTTTCAAACATACTATGGTATGATACACTAGTTTCTGTTTGCATAAGGAGCCCTCAGAATGCTGCCAGGAAGATTCAGATGTCAGAGCA
Source organism: Mustela erminea (assembly GCF_009829155.1). Classification (NCBI taxonomy): domain Eukaryota; kingdom Metazoa; phylum Chordata; class Mammalia; order Carnivora; family Mustelidae; genus Mustela; species Mustela erminea. Next base: position 68,106,828 of record NC_045620.1, on the reverse strand, counting down.
TGTCCATGTTCCATTGATATGTTCCTTCCAGTCTGCCCAGGTACAAAGGTAAGTGGAGAGAAATATGGCAGAAGAGGAAAAGGAGGTGTTAAGCATTCAGGAGGTCGCCTTCCCCCTTTCTCAAGAATGCCTGGGCCAGTGTAAATTGAGAAGAAGGAGGGGGGATCCCAGAGCTTTGCCAAAGACAGGGGAGTTCTAGGTCTGCCTAGAGCTGACAGGGTTGCTGAGGAGAGATGATCTAGTGGCATGGCAAGCCAGAACTGCTGGTGCTAAGGTGGGTTCCCTGAGGGGCTGAGTCAAGGAAGGGGGTCAGGCGGTGCATCAGGCTCTGGGTTTGTAACTGGGGAGCTGCACAACGTGGGGGAGTTCTCATGTGGACATGCAGGTTTCTCCAGCTCTGAGAGTTCTGCACAGATTTAAATGGACTGGTTTCCTGCTGGGTGGCAGGCGGACTCCTACAGCGCAGCTCCAGGGCTCCCAATCTAGAGGGCTTGGGGGACAGACCCCTGGGGAAGGAAGCCAGAAAATGCAACTTGGGGTTAGGTTTAGGGCCTAGGGGCATGGTAGATCCGATCTGCCTGTGTTGAGGCAGGCTCCATGGTGGGCTGAATTGAAGGTGGATATCGGGTGGCATGTCAGACTCTGGGTTTGTGTGCAGGGGTGCTGCAGAAGCTGAGGGTGCCTCAGGTGACATGCAGGTTTCTCCCACTCTGAGGGTTCTGCACAACTCCAAATGGACACGTTTCACTCTGGGCAGCTGGTGGAGTCTTGGGGTTGAGTCTCAAGGGTCCGCAATCTGGCAGGCTTAGGGGCCAAGCCTCTAGGCATGGAAGCCTGTTCACCACCACACCTAGGGTTAGGTTTAGGGCCTTGGGGCATGGCAGGCCTGATCTTCTGATGAGGAGAGGGGCTCTCTGCTGGGCTGACTTTGGGGCAGGCATCAGGCAGCATGTCAGAGTCTGGGTTTGTGTCCCTGGGCTGTAGAAGCTGGGGGTGGCCTCAGGGTGGCATGCAGGTTTCTCCTTGCCTGAGGGTACCGCTCAGCTACAAATGGCATGGTTTCCTTCCGCATGGTGGGCGCAGTCCTGAGGTGTCACTCAGGTGTTCTTAATCTGTGGGGCTTGCGGGCCAGGACTTTTTAGATGGAAGCATGAAAACCCAAACTAGGGTTAGGGTTAGGGCCAAGGGGAAATGGCAGGCCCGATTTGCCGGCACTGAGGCGGGATCCCTGGGGGGGGCTGAGACAAGGACAAAGGTCAGGCGGGGAATCAGAGTCCCCAGGTTGAGGGAAGGGGTCTGTCTGAGGGTCAGCCTCTGTGTTTCTGGCCTGCTGGAGTGCTGAAGGTGGGGGTGGCCTTGGGGAGGAGGCATGCAGGTTTCTCCTGCTCTGAGGCTTTTGGTCACCTCATAATGGCATGGTATCCTCCTGGTGGCAGGCGGAGGCCTGGGGTGTGGCTCAGGGGTCCTTAATCTGCAGGGATGGGGGACCAGTTCTATGGGGACAGAAGCCTGAGAACACACCCTATGGTTACCATTAGGGCCTAGGGGAATGACAGGCCTAATCAGCCAACTCTGAGGCATGATCCCCAGAGAGGGGTGAATTGAGGGTGAAGGTCAAGCGGTGTGTCAGACTCCAGGTTTTGTGGATGGGGGTGGGCCACCAGAGGTGGGGGTAGCCTCAGGGATGTATGCAGTTTTCTCCCAGTCTGAGGGTTCTGCACAGCTCCAAAAGTCATGGTATCCTTCAGTGTGGCAGGCAGACTCCTGGGTGTGGCTCTGGGGTCCCCAATCTGGAGCACTCAGGGGACAGGTCCCAGGGTCCGAAGCCTGAAAATCCAAAGGAGGCTCAGGGCGAGGGCCTAGGGGCCTGGCAGGCCGGATCCAACAGCGCTGGGGCAGGCACCCCACGGGACTGAATAGCAGAAGGGTAGGCTGCGAGTGGCCCTGGCTCCTAGAGAGCTATATTGCAGGGTTCAGGTCACAAGAACTCGGGATTTAAGGGCAGGCCCAGGCGGTGGCCCTGTGGCGGCCCACGGCACTGCCAGCTAGTTCGTTGGGGGTTTTATGAACAATTCTCATGAGCTTTCTGCCTAAATCAATATCGATTTGAGCAGAAAGCTTATGAGAATTGGCCAGTGTTGGGCGGCGATTTGGGCTGTGCTGGTGCCCACAGTCTAGAGCAGTTTCTCGCTAGGTGTGTCTTCTGGCCATCCAGGAACACTGGCTGGGCCCATGTGGCTCCCCCAAGGGCCCTCACCCAGTGGAGCTTTCTGGGGGCTGTGCTGAGTCAGGGTGTCTTGCTAAACATCAGCCTCCATGTTTGTGGCCTTGTGGGGCAACGAAAATTGGGGGAGCCTCAGGGAGTCATGCAGGTTTCTCCTGCTCTGTGGGTTTTGTGCAGCTCCGAATAGCATGGTTTCCTCCTGGGTGGCAGGCGGAGTCCTGGGTTGTGGCTCAGGGTTCCCCAATCTGGAGGGCTTGGGGGCCAGGTCTCTGGGGATGGAAGCCTGAAAAGCCAAACTAGGTTTGAGGTTAGGGCCTAGGAGCATGGCAGGCCCGATCTTTTGGCACTGAGGCAGGATCCCCATTTGGCTGAGTCAAGGATGGGTGACAGGCATTGTGTCAAGATCTGTGTTTTGTGACTGAGGGGCCCCCAGAGGTAGGGGTGGACTCAGGGAGGCATGAGGGTTTCTCCTAGTCAGAGAGTTTTGAGCAACTCTGATTGGCATGGTTTCCTCCTGGGTGCCAGGTATACTCCTGCAGTGTGGCTCAGGCATCCCCAATCTTGATGGCTAGGGGGACAGGCTCCTGGAAACGGAAGTGTCAAAAGCAAACTGAGGGTTAGTATGAGGGCCTAGGGGCCTGGCTGGCCTGAACTGCCAGCGCCGGGGTGGGCACCCCAGGGGAGTGAGTAGCAGGAGGGATTGGCCACCCATATGCCTGGCTCATAGGGGGCTATCTCTTAGGGTTCAGGCTGCGACATTTGGGACCCTGGACCAGGCCCAGGCAGCAGCCCTGTGGGCCCGCGCTGCCAGAAGCAAGTTCACCGGTTTTTTTGTGTCCAATTCTTATAAGCTTTCTGCCAAATTTATATCATGGTTGGGCAGCGAGTTGGGCCATGGTGGCACCCGTGGTTTACAGCTCTTTTTTGCTAGGTGGGTGTCGCAGCCATCCCGGAACATGGGCCAGGCCCACGCAGTTCCACTGGGGGCCCCTGTGCAGGGGAGCTTTCCAGGGACAGAGTTGAGAAAGGGTGTCTGGCTGAGTGTCACCCTCTATGTTTGTTGCCCTTTGGGTGCCAATGGTGGGGGTGGCTTCAGGGGGGATATGCAGGTATCTCCTGCTCTGAGGGTTTTGCACAGCTACAAATGGCATGGTTTCCTCCTGGGTGGCAGGCATAGTCCTGGGGTATGGCTCAGGGGTCCCCAACCTGGAGGGCTTGGGGGCCAGGTCTCTGGGGACAGAAGTCTGAAAACCAAAGTAGGATTAGGCTTAGGACCTAGGGGCATGGTAGGCTCAATCTGGTGGCACTGAGGTGGGATCCTGGGGGTGCTGAATCAAGGATGGGGGTCAGGCAGTGCATCAGGCCCCAGTTTTTGTGGGCAGAGGTGGCTGCCAGAGATGGGGTTAGCCTCAGGGAGGCATGCGGATTTCTCCCGGCCTGAGGGTTCTGCACAGGTCCAAATAGCACGGTTTCCTCTTGGGTGGCAGGCAGACTCCTGGGGTGTGGCTCTGGGGTCCCCAATCTTGAGGGCTCAGGGGACAGGCTCCTGGGGATGGAAGGCTGAAAACCAAAGTGAGCTATGGGTCCAGGGCCTAGGGGCATGACATATCTGATCTGCCAGTGCCAGGGAAGGCACCCCAGGGGGCTGAGTAGCAGAAGTGGTTGACCCACATGCACCTGCCTCGCAGAGGGCTTTCTCTCATGGTTTGGTCTGCAACCACTTCGGACTCTGGCTCAGGCCTAGGGGGCAGCCCAGCCAGCCCATGTTGCCCAAGCAAGGTCTCCTGGTGTTTTCCTGCCTATTCTGACAATTTTTCTGCCCAAGTTGATATTGATTTGGGCATAAATCTTGTGAGAATTGGCCAGCATGGGCGGCTTTATGGGCTGCATGTGTGGCTTGGTCTAGAGCACTTTCTTGCTAGGTGCATGTCACGGCCATGCAGGAACACAGGCTGGTCCCACGTGGCTCCACCAAGTGCCCCCACCAGGGGAGCATTCCAGGGGCAGAGTTGAGGGAGGGGGTATGGCTGAGCATCAGCCTCCTTGCTTCTGGCCTGGTGGGGTGATGGATGTGGGTGGCCTTGGTGGGGCATGCAGGTTTTCTCCCACTCTAAGGGGTTTGGGCAGCTCTGAACAGATGTTTCATCCTGGGTGGCAGTGGAGTCCTGGGGTGTGGCTCAGGTGTCCTCAATCTGGAGGGCATGGGGGCCAGGTCTCTGGGGACAGAAGCCTGAAAAACCAAGCTATGGTAGGGTCAGGGCCTAGGGGCATAGGGGCATGGCAGGTGCAATGGCCAGACCTTTGCTGGCACAAAGGTGAGATTCCCTAGAGGGTGAATCGAGGATGGTGGTTTGGCGGTGCATCAGTCTCCAGGTTTTGTGGCCAGGGGGCTGCCACAGGTGGATGTGGCCACAGACTGGAATGCAGGTTTCTCCCTGAAGGTTCTGCACAGCTCCAAAAGGCACAGCTGTCCTCCTGGGTGGCAGGCGGTCTCCTGGGGTGTGTCTTTGTATCCCTAATCTGGAGGGCTCGGGGGACAAGCACCTGGGGATGGAAGCCTGAAAACCCAACTGAGCATTAGGGTGAGAGCCTGGGGACATGGCAGGCCTGATCTGCCAGCGCTGGGGTAGGCACACTAGGGGACTGAGTAGCTGGAGTGGTTGGCCACATGTGCACCTGGCTCGTAGATGGCTTTCTCATGGGGTTCGGGCTGCACTACTCCAGACCCCATATCAGGCCCAGGTGGTCGCCTGTGGCTCTGAGCCACCAGCAGCAAGTTTGATGGGGGTTTTCCAGCCAATTCTCACAAGCTTTCTGTTCAAATCGATATCAATTTGGCAGAGAGCTCGTGAGAATTGGTTGTTGTTGGGTGGCAATTCGGGCCACACTGGCACCTGTAGTCTAGAGCACTTTATCACTAGGTGCTTGTAGTGGACATCTTGGAAACATGGGCCAGGACCATGAGGCTCCCTCAAGGGCCCCCACATGGGGGGTTGTCCATGGAAACAGTTGAGGCAGGGGTTCTGGCCGAACATCAGGCTCCATGTTTGTGGCCCAGCTGGGTGCCAAGGTGGGGGTGGCCTTAGGGGGGACATGAAGGTTTCTTCTGCCTGAGGGTTTTGGGAGGCTCCAAATGGAACTGTTTCCTCCTGGGTGGCAGGCAGAGTCCTGGGGTGTGGCTCAGAGGTCTGCAATCTGGAGGGCTTGTGGGTCAGGTCTCTGGGGACAGAAGCCTAAAAAGCTACTCAGCCTCTGTTTTTGCGGCCCAGTTGTGAGTCAAAGGTGAGGGTGAACTGGGGGGGGGGCATGCAGGTTTCTCCCGCTCTGAGAGTATCACACAGCTCCTAATGGCCCAGTTTCCTCTTGCGGGGGGCGGGGGTTGGTGTACTCCTACAGTGTGGCTCTGGGGCTCCTGATGTGGAGGACGCAGGCGACCGGCCCTTGGAGATGGAAGCCTGAAAACCCAACCGAGGGTTAGGACAAGGGCCTAGGAGCATCGCAGATCTGATCTGCCAGTGCCAGGGCACGCATCTCGGGGTGGAGTAGCGGGAGTGGTTGACATCACGTGCACATGCCTCACAGAGGGCTTTTTTGCAGGGTTTGAACCACAACTACTTGGGACCCAGGGGCAGGATCATGCAGTGGACCTGCCAGCCCATGCTGCCGAATGAAGTTCGCTGGGTTTTTTGGCTAAATCTGACATTTTTTCTGATCAAATTGATATCGATTTGGACAGAAAGCTGTGAGAATTGCCCAGCATTGGGCAGTAATACAGGCCATGCTGGCACATGCAGTGTAGAGCTCTTTCTCCCTCAGTGAGTGTCATGGCCATCAGGGAACATGGGCCCTGCAGACGTGCGGTGCCCGAAGCAAGGATGGGGCTGACCTCAGTGGGGGTATGAAGGTTTCTCTCGCTCCAAGGCTTGTCTAAAGCACTGAATGGCACCGTTTGTGCTGGGATGGGAGGGGGAATCATGGTGCAGGACCCAAGATTCCCCAGTTGGAAGCCCGGAGTACCAGGATCCTGGAAATGGAAGGCTGAGGAAGCAGGCGAGGGTTCGTGTCCAGGCCTCAGGGCAGGCCCGGCCCCACTGGACAGTGCCAGGGAGGGGAACCCCGGAGGCTGAGGAGCAGGAGGCCAAGGCTTCACTGGAGCCTCACTCCTGGAGAGCTTTATGGCGGGGTTTGCGTGAACGCTCAGGATTCCGGGACAGGGCCAGGGGTGAGCCCTGCAGACCTGCGGCGACTGAAGTGAGTTTGCCGAGCATTTTCCAGCCAATTCTCCTGAGAGTTCTGCCCAAACTAGGATCGCTTTGGGCAGAACGCTTGTGAGAATTGGCCGGCGTTGGGAAGCACTGCAGACTGCCCTGTTCCCTGTGGACAAGGGACCTTTCTCGCTCGGGGCATGTCGTGGCCACCTGGAAAACGCACCGAGAGGACGAGGCCCACCTGGGGGACCCAAAGCAGGGGAGGGTTCCCGGAGCAGAGTTGAGGGATGGGTGGCCGCCGGGAGTCCGCCTCCGACTTTCCCGGTGGCTAGGGCGCGCAAGGATGGGGCTGCCCTCAGTGGGGGCACAAATGTTTCTCTCACTCCGAGGCTTGTAGGAAGCACTGAAAGGCACCGTTGGCGCCAGGGTGGGAGGAGGAGGCGTGGCACGAGACTCAGGGTTCCCAAGATGGAGGCCCCGAGGGACAGGATCCTGGAAACAAAAGGCTGGGGAAGCAGAGGAGCGTTCGAGCCCGGTCTTGGGGCAAGCTCCGCCCGTTGGGACAGCACCAGGGAGTGGAACCCCGGATTTTGAGGAGCAGGAAGCGTTGGCCTCGCCGGAGCCTGCCTCCCAGAGGGCTTTCTGGCGGGCTTCGGATGTGAGCGCTCGTGATGCTGGGCCCGGCCCAGGGGAGCAGCCCTGCAGACCTGCGGCGCCCAAAGCGAGTTCGTTGGCATTTTCCGGCCAATTCTCACGAGCGTTCTGCCCAAACCGGAATCACGGCAGAATGCTCGTGAGAATTGGCCGGTGTTGGGCAGCCCTGTGGACCGCCCTGCTCCCGTGGTCCAGGGCCCTTGGACCTCGCCCGGGGCATGTGGCGGCCACCTGGCAAACGCACCGAGACGATGCGGCCCACCTGGGGGCCCCGGCGCAGGGAGCGTTCCCGGAGCAGAGTTCATGAATGTTGGGGCCGGTCAACTGTGTCTGATTTTTTTGACCGCTGCAGTGCCGATATTTGGGTGTGGCCTCAGGTGGGTCATGAATTTTTCTCGCATTCTGAAGATTTTATGCATCTCTGGAAGGCGCCAGTTCCGCTTAGGTGGCCTGTGGATTCGTTGGATTGGCCTAGAAGTCCCAATCTGCAGGAAGGGAGTCAGTGTGGTTTTAGACCTACAGAGGCTTTTCGGAGCTGCGTAGGATTCTTTGGAATGCTCGGCAGTACCAATTCATGCCACTGGACAGCGTGGTGAGCTGTGGTTCCCGAGAGCATGGTAGGGTGCAATGCTGCTTACCACCAGCAGGGGCAGCGGCGAGCTGCCATCGTCAACACACCAGAAGAGGTGACTGTACAGCCGGCTGGTTCTGAGAGCAGTGGTGAGGGCTGCAGGAAACGTGAGGTACTGCAGCTTGTTGTTCCAGGACAGAGTGTTGAGCTGAAGACTGTTTCCCCATGCTCAGGAATGGTGGTAAGAATTGCTGGAATCAGGCCCCCACTCAGTCAACACTGTGACCCGTTGCCCCAGTTTGATGGGAATGTGCTGTCAGGATGGTCCAGGAGGGTCCTCCCGGTGGGGGTCTGGAGATGGGGGAACCCAATTCAACCCATGGTGCCTTTGGAACCGAGGGGTTGAGTGTCTGTTTGGAAGAGTCTATTTGCTTCTCCAAAAAGGACAAGGGCATTGGCCGGCTTGAGAAGGAAGTGGATGACCACTTAAGAAACAAGCATGTGTCTCTCCTTCTCCCAGGAATCGGAGCAGGTGTGTAGGCTTTAGGTGGGAGGTGCCTCCATATCCACACCTGACAACCCTTCTTCGCTCTGGCTCCATGAGACCTGAAGTTTGGAAATCAGCGTCTGAATCTGTCATGCTACTTGTCCCAGGATATCATCATTCAGAGAAAACAGCAGGCCCATGGGGCACAGTGGCACATCCATTCCAGCATGGGAGGTAAAACTTCTCTTTCACCCCAAACATCCTGGGTTTTCTCTCATCTCCAGTGGAACCAAAAAGTCCCACGAATGCAGCTGTCAGCCATGGAGTGTGGGTGCTAGGGTTCCTGAGTTTCCTTGCAGGGAGCACCTGACAGGGGAATCTCATTTTCTCTGTTTCTTTCTGGCTCACAGAGGTATTTGGAACATCTCTTTCCTAGGCAATCCCTTGGATTTGAAAAGGAAGATGAGATGGACTCGGTGTGTGTTTGGGACCTAGAATGCGTTCCTTCCTCGGACACTGTTGATTCCATGGGTCCTAGGCTGTGGTGGAATGGCTGGCATCTAGAGCGAGGTGGCTGTTTGTGGTCAGATAGAGGCTTGGAGGATGGCTTCTCCTTTGTCCATCGGGATGGATCCTAATGGATTTGTCTTTTTTATCCAAAGATTTCCTATGAGGGCAGAGGGAACATTCCAAAGGATTCCAAGGAGCCTTGGATGATTGAAAAGGGAAGCTTGACTTTCTACTTTCACTCAGTGGACCCTCTAGAGAGTTGGCCATGGCATCCTTTCTCTGTAGTAACATGGGTGGTGAAGTCAGAAGGAGTCTTTGGGAATTCCCCTGGATAGAGGCATTCTGATGGCTTCCCAGGGCATGGCGTCAGGAACCCTGGGGTGATTTTCTGGGGCTGCTTGCCGGATGCTGTCTGAGTCACGTTATCCCCTACGTTTTCTGTTTTTGGTAGGCAGGGGAGTACCAGGTATGCCTAGAGCTGACAGGGGTCCCTGAAAAGAGCTGAGGTAGGGGTGTGGCATGCCCGAACTGCTGATCTGGAGGTTGGATCCCCGAGGAGCCGAGTTGAGGATGGTGGTCAGGTGGCACAACATGCTCCAGGGGGCAGCAGAACCTGGGGTAGGACTCAGGGGGACACACCATTTTTCACTGGCTCTGACGGCCCTGTGCATCTCCAAACAGACTGGTGACCTGCTAGGCGGTAGGCGGACTCCTACAGTGTGACTTCAGGTTTCCCAAGCCAGAGGGTTTGTGGGACAGGCCCCTGTAGAAGGAAGCCAGAAAACACAACTTAGAGTTAGGGTGATGGACTTGGGGAATGGCTGCTCAGATCTGACAGCGCTGAGAAAGCTCCCGTCGGGGTTGACTTCAGGAAATGGGTCCTGCAGTGTGGCAGAATCTGGGTTTCTGGGCAGGGAGACCAAGGGTGGGGGTGGTTTACAATAAAGACCAGGCTGGTTCCGCTCCAAAATCGGGATCAACATGGAGAGGATGCTCGTAGGAATTGGCTGGAATTGGGCGGCCCTGAGGACCGCCTGTCCCCCGTGGCCGAGGTCACTTACAAATTGGGGCATGTGGCATCCATGGGGAAAAAGTGCCAGTACGAAGGGGCAGAGGAGAATTCCAGGAGCACATTTGAAGGAGGGGTTGTGGCTATGCGCCCACACAGACTGTCCGGACCACTGGGGGACACAAGGATAGGTTGGCCTCAGTGAGGTCAGGAATGGTCCTCTCGATCCGAGGCTTTTCCACAGCTCGAGGTGAACCATTTCCACCTGGTTGGAAGCGGAATTAGTTGCGTAGATGCAGGGATCCCCAGTTGGAGGCCCGGAGGGAAAGGACCCTGGAAACGGAAAGCTGGGGCAGCAGGCGAGGGTTATTGCCCAGGCCTCAGGGCTCCCCGCCCCAAAAAACAGCGCCAGGGAGGGGACCCCTGGAGGCGGGGGAGCAGGAGGCGTCGGACTTGCTGGAGCCTGTCTCCTGGAGGGCTTTCTTACGGAAGCGCCGAAAGGCACCACTGATGCCAAGGTCAGGGGGAGGCGTGGTGCGGGACTCAGAGCTCCCCAGTTGGAGGCCCCGAATGACAGGACCCTGGAGGAAGTCTGGCGAAGCAGGCAGAGATCGACTGGGGCCTACGGGCAGACCCTGCCCCATCAGCCAGCGCCAGGGAGAAGAACCTGAGGCTAAGGAGCAGGAAGCGTTTGCCATGCCTGTGCTTTGGACAAGCCTCGGATGGAGAGAAACCTTCGTGCCCCCACTGAGGTCCGCCACATCCTTGGGCGCCCCACCCGCCTGAAAAGTCGCAGGTGGACCCCCGGCCACCACCCTTCGCACAACTCTGCTCCGGGAACGGACGCTGCGCCGGGGCCCCCAGGTGGGCCGCATCGTCTCAGTGCGTTTTCCGAGTGGCCGCGGGTGAAAAAGGGCCCTGGGCCATGGGGAGCAGGAATGGCTAGAAAACGCCCGGCGAACTCGCTTTGGGCGCCGTACATCTGCCGGGCCGCCCCCTGGGCCTGGCCCCAAATCTCGAGCGCTCGTGTCTGAACCCCGCCAGAAAGCCCTCCACCGGGGAGGCTGCGGCGAGGCTGACGCCTCCTGCTCCTCAGCCTCTGGGGGTCCCCTCCCTGGCGCTTTCCCATGGGGCCGGGCCTGCCCCTGAGGCCCAGGCTCGAACCCTCGCCTGCTTCCCCATCCTTCGGCTTCCGGGATCCTGTACCTCGGGGCATCCAACTGGGGAACCCTGAGTCCCACGCCACACCTTCCCCTCCCGCCCCGGCGCCAAGGGTGCCTTTCGGAGCATCAGACAAGCCTCGGAGCGAGAGAAACCTGCGTGCCCCCACTGAGGTCAGCCCCATCCTTGGGCGCCCCAGCCGCCGGAAAAGTCGGAGGCGCACGTCCGGCCACCACCCGTCCCTCAACTCTGCTTCGGGAACGCTCCTCTGCTCCGGGTCCTACAGGTGGGCCGCGTCCTCTCGACGCGTTTTCCGGGCGGCCGCCCGATGTCCCGGGCAGAATGGTCCGCAGGGCTGCCCAACACCGGCCTATTCTCACGAGCGTTCTGCCCAAACCTATCCCAGTTTGGGCCGGAAACGCCAGCGAACTCGCTTAGGGCGCCTCACGTCTGCAGGGCCGACCCCCACCCCCCCATCCGGCATCGCGAGCCCTTGCGCAGGAACCACGGCAGGAAGCCCTCCGCGAGGCAGGCAGCAGCGAGGCCGACGCCTCCTGCTCCTCGGCCTGCATGGGTCCCCTCCCTCCCTTGCCTGCTTCCCCAGCCTTCCGCTTCCGGGGTCCTTCCCTCGGGGCCTCCAACTGGGGAACCCTGGGTCCCGCGGCTACACCACCCCCTCCCACCCCGGCGCCAACGGTTCCTTTCGGCGCTTCGGACAAGCCTTGGAGCGATGGAAACCTGTATGCCCCCCCCTGAGGTCAGCCCCATCCTTGGGCGCTCCAGCCCCCCCGAAAAGTCGGAGGCTCACGCCGGGCCGCCACCCGTCCCTCAACTCTGCTCCGGGAACGCTCCCCTGTGCCGGGGCCCCCGAGTGGGCTGCGTCCTCTCCGCGCGTTTTTCGGCGGCCGCTCCATGCCCCGGGGGAGAAAGGGCCTTGGGTCACAGGGAGCAGGGTGGTCCGCAGGGCTGCCCAATGCGGCCAATTCTCACGAGCGTTCTGCCCAAACCAATCGAAAACGCACGAACTCGCTTCTGCAGGGCCGTCCCCTGGCCTGCCCCAGCTTCGGGAGCTCTTGCTCCCGAATTCCATCAGGAATGCCGCCGCGAGGCAGGCTGCGGGGAGGCTGACTCCTCCTGCTCCTCGACCTGCGGAGGTCCCTTCTCTGGCACTGTCCTATGGGGCCCAGCCCGCCCCGAGGCCCGGTCTCGAACCCTCACCTGCTACCCCAGCCTTCTGCTTCCGGGGTCCTGTCCCTAGGGCTTCCATCTGTGGAACCCTGAGTCCCGCGCCACGCCTCCCCCTCCCACCCCAGCGCCAACGGTGCCTTTTGGCGCTTCGGACAAGCCTTGGATCGAGAGAAACCTGCGTGCCCCCACTGACGTCAGCCCTAATCTTGGGCACCCCGGTCGCCTGAATATACAGAGTCGCACTGCCTGCTGCCACCCGTCCCTCAACTCTGCTCCAGAAATGCTCCCTTGCCCCTGCGTATTGGCCCTTTTTTCTTTTGGACGCCAAATGCCCTGATTTTTAAGCTACCTTAGCCACTGGGGTCACGTTGGTCCTCAGGGCCTTTCAATTCCAGCTAATTCCCACGAGCGTCCTCTCTATGTTGATCCCGAGTTGTAGCAGAACCAACCTGGTCTCTCTTGTAAACCACCTCTACCCTCGTTTTCCCTGCCCACAAACCCAAATTCTGCCGCACTGCAGGATCCATTTCCTGAAGTCAACCCCGAAGGGAGCCCTCTCGGCACTGGCAGATCGGTGCAGCCATTCCCCATGTCCATCACCCTAACCCTAAGCCGTGTTTTCAAGCTTCCTTTGACAGGGGCCTGTCTCGCAAACTCTCTGGCTTGGGAAACCTGAAGTCACACCATAGGAGTCTGCCAGCCACCTAGCAGGTCACCAGTCTGTTTGGAGCTGCATGGGGCCGTCAGAGCCAGTGAAAAATGCCGTGTCCCCATGAGTCCTCACCCACGTTCTGCTGCCCCCCAGAGCATGATGCGCCACCTGACCACCATTCTCATCTCGGCTCCTCGGGGATCCAACCTCCAGATCAGCAGTTCGGATATGCAACACCCCTACCTCAGCTCTCTTCAGGGACCCCTGTCAGCTCTAGGCAGACCTGGAACTCCCCTGCCTGCCAAAAACTCTGGGTTCCCCTCTCCTTCTTCTCGATGGACATCGGCCCAAGGCTTCCTTGACAAAGGGGGAAGGCTACCTCTTGACTGCTTCACACCTCCTTTCCTCTTCTTCCTTATTTCTCTCCACTTACCTTTGTACCTGGGCAAACTGCAAGGAATATATTCATGGAACATGGACATGCTCTGACATCTGAAACTTCCTGGCAGCTTTCTGAGGGCGCCTTATGCAAACAGAATCTAGTGGATCGTAACACAGTATGTTTGCTAATGATCATCAAAACAACAAGAGAGCAAAAATCACTCCATTTTTACCTCCGTCTTCATGAAGTAGAACACGGTCTTCTTCTTTCCTTCCTTCACTTCCATTCCAATTCCTTTCCATGCAGTGTTTGTTCCGATGCTTCAGGGGTAGGAGTTCATGATTCCTCGCCTGCACAGAACACCCAGAGCTCATCACAATGAGTGCCCTCCTTAAGAGCCATCACCCATTGAATCCTTCCCCTCCATATCCCTGCTCTCTAGCTACCTTCGATTGGTGCTCTATGTTGGAGTCTCTTTCCTCACTGACCTCTCTTTCTCCCCCCCACTATGTTCATCTTTCTTTCTGAAATTCCATAGATGGCAAATGATAGGCTATTGGTCATTTCTTACTGATATGGCTTAGCTAAATCCACTCTAGATCCATCCACATCCTCGCAAATGGTAAGATTACATTCTTTCTGAACCTGGCTCCTATTCCAGTTAGAATATGTGGGATATTAGATGTTTACATTCATATATATATATATATATATATATACACATATATACATCGCTCATCAGTGAATGGACATTGGGACACCCTCCATCGTTTCGCTATGGTTGATAATGCTGGTGTTCATATCATGGTGCTTGCACCCCATTGGTTGTGCATTTTTGTGCCCTTGAGGGAAATTCTTAGGAGGGCAACTGCTGTTTCCTAGGGTTGTTCTGTTTTTAGCATTCAGAGGAACCACCGTGCTCTTTTCCGGAGTGGCTGCAAGAACCCGCATGCCCACCGACAGTGCAGGAGCATTCCTCCTGAGGCAGAACCTTCCCTGCCAGCAATTTTCTAAGGAGGAAACAGAAAACCTGGGGGATAACGTGACTCAGACAGCGTCCGGCAAGCAACCCCAGAAAATCACCCCAGGGTTCCTGACGCCATGCCCTGGGAAGCCATCAGAATGCCTCTATCCAGGGGAATTCCCAAAGACTCTCCTTCTGACTTCACCACCCATGTTACTACAGAGAAAGGATGCCATGGCCAACTCTCTAGAGGGTCCACTGAGTGAAAGTAGAAAGTCAAGCTTCCCTTTTCAATCATCCAAGGCTCCTTGGAATCCTTTGGAATGTTCCCTCTGCCCTCATAGGAAATCTTTGGATAAAAAAGACAAATCCATTAGGATCCATCCCGATGGACAAAGGAGAAGCCATCCTCCAAGCCTCTATCTGACCACAAACAGCCACCTCCCTCTAGATGCCGGCCATTCCACCACATCCTAGGACCCATGGAATCAACCTTGTTTGAAAAAGGAATGCATTCTAGGTCCCAAACACACACCGAGTCCATCTCATCTTCCTTTTTGAATCCAAGGGATTTCCTAGGAACGAGATGTTCCAAATATGTCTGGGAGCCAGAAAGAAGCAGAGAAAATGAGATTCCCCTGCCAGGTGCTCCCTGCAAGGAAACTCAGGAACCCTAGCACTCACCTCCATGGCTGACAGCTACATTCGTGGGACTCTTTGGCTCCACTGGAGGTGAGAGAAGACCCAGGATGTTTGGGGTGAAAGAGAACTTTGACGTCCCGTGTTGGCATGGATGTGCCACTGTGCCCCACTGGCCTGCTGTTTTCTCTGAATGCCGACGTCCTGGGACAAGCTGCAGGACGGATTCAGACGCTGATTTCCAGACTTTAGGTCTGGTGGAGCCAGAGCGAAGAAGGGTTGTCAGGTGCAGATAAGGAGGCACCTCCCACCTAAAGCCTACACACCTGCTCCGATTCCTGGGAGAAGGAGAGACACATGCTTGTTTCTTAAGTGGTCATCCACTTCCTTCTCAAGCCGGCCAATGCCCTTGTCCTTTTTGGAGAAGCAAATTCCCATCAACGTGGGGCAATGGGTCACAGTGCTGACTGAGTGGGGGCCTGACTCCAGCAATTCTTACCACCATTCCTGAGTATGGGGAAACAGAGGCTTCAGTTCAACACTCTGTCCAGGAACAACAAGCAGCCGTACCTCACATTTCCTGCAGCCCCTCACCACTGCTCTCAGAAGCAGCAGGCTGCATAGTCAGCTCTTCTGGTGTGTTGGCCACGGCAGCTCGCCGCTGCCCCCGCTGGGGGCAAGCAGCATTGCACCCTAATGAGCTCTGGGAACCACAACTCACCACGCCGTCCAGTGGCATGAATAGGTACTGCCAAGCATACCACAGACCCCTAAGGCAGCTCCGAAAAGCCTCTGTAGGTCTAAAGCCACATTGACTCTGTTCCTGCAGATTGGGGCTTCTAGGCCAACCTGACGAATCCATAGGCCTCCAAAGCGGAACCGGCGAGGCCGACGCCTCCATCCCCTAGGCCTGCGGTGTTCCCATCCTTGGCCCTGTCCCATGGATCCGGTCCAGCCTAGAGCAATCTATCCTTTTAATGCCATTTCTGATCAAAATTCCACCGGAATTTTGCCAAAATTGGTGTGGAATCAGAAGAGACCCCATATTGCTAAGGAAATGCCAAAAAGAAAAACATACCTGGGAGCATCACGTTGCCTGGTTTCAAGGGTTACTACAAAGCTGTGATCACCAAGACAGCATGGGACTGGCATAAAAACAGACCCATAGGCCAGTGGAACAGAGTAGAGAACTCAGATATGGACCAACAAGTCTACAGTCAAATAATTTTCCAACAAAGCAGGAAAAAAATATACAGAGGAAAACAGACAGTCTCTTCAATAAATGGTGCTGCGAAAATTGGGACAGCTATGTGTAGATGAAAGAAACTTGACCATTCTCTGACACCATACACAAAGAGAAACTCATAATGGATAAAAGACCTCAACATGAGGCAGGACTCCATCAGAATCGTGGAGAACATACTCAGTAACCTCTTCAACATTGCCCACAACAACTTCTTTCGAGATATGTCTCCAAAGGCAAAGGAAACAAAAGCGAAGATGAACTTTTGGGACTTCCTCAAGATCCAAAGCTTCTGAACAGCAAAGGAAATAGTCAACAAAACAAAGGGGCAACCCATGGAATTCGAGTAGATATTTGCAAATGACAGGACAGACAAAAGGCTGATATCCAGGATCTAGAAAGAACACCTCAAACTCAACACACACAAAACAGATAATCATATCAAAAAATGGGCAGAAGATATAAAAAGACACTTCTCCAATGAAGACATACAAATGGCTATCAGAAACATGAAAAAATGCTCACCATCACTAGCCACTCACCATCACTTTAGTTTGCAGAGATGCAAACTAAAATGACCTTGAGATAGCACCTGACACCAGTTAGAACGCCAAAATCCACAAAACAGGAAACAACATGTGTTGGAGAGGATGTGGAGAAAGGGGAATACTCTTACACTGTTGGTAGGAATGCAAGTTGGTGCAGCCTCTTTGGAGAACAGTGTGGAGATTCCTCAAGAAATTAAAAATAGAACTTCCGGGACGCCTGGGTGGCTCAGTTGGTTGGGCGGCTGCCTTCGGCTCGGGTCATGATCCCGGTGTCCTGGGATCGAGTCCCGCATCGGGCTCCTTGCTTGACAGGGAGCCTGCTTCTCCCTCTGCCTCTGCCTGCCGCTCTGTCTGCCTGTGCTCGCTCTCGCTCCTCTCTCTGACAAATAAATAAAAATAAAATCTTTAAAAAAAAAATAGAACTTCCCTATAACTATGTAATTACACTCCTAGGTATTTACGCCAGAGATTCAGTTGGAGTGAAAAGAAGGGCCATCTATAACCTAATGTTTAGAGCAGCAATGGCCACGGTTGCCAAACTGTGGAAGGAACCAAGATGCCCCTCAACGGAAGAATGGATAAGGAAGGTCCATATACACTATGCAGTATTATGCCTCCATTCAGAAAGGATGAATACCCAACTTTGGTAGCAACATGGATGGGACTGGAGGAGATTCTGCTGAGTGAAATAAATCAAGCAGAGAGAGTCAATTATCATATGGTTTCACATCTGTGTGGAGTATAACAAATAGCATGGAGGACAAGGGGAGATGGAGAGAAGAAGGGAGTGGAGAGAAATTGGAAGGGGAAGGAAACCATGAGAGACTGTGGACTCTGAAAAAGAATCAGCAGGCTTTGAAAGAGCGGGGGTGGGAGGTTGGGGAAAACGTGATGGGTAAAAGAGAGAGCATGAATTGCATGGAGCACTAGGTGTGGTGCCAAAACAATGAATACGGTTACACTGAAAAGAAATTGGAAAAAAAATTATATGTGAATAAGCTAAGCAACCTAGGTGAAATGGATGCATTCCTAGAAAACTGTAAAATCCCAAAATTGATCCAGGAAGAAATGTACAACCTGAAGAGACCGTTATTTTGTAACGAGATTAAAGCAGTGATCAAAAACCTCCCAAAAGACAAGACCCCACGACCTGAAGGATGGCCTAGCGAATTCTACCAAACTTTAAGAAAAGAACTAACACCTCTTCTCCTGAAGCTCTTTCCAGAATATGAAGCAGAAGGAAAACTTTCAGAACTTTGTATGAAGCCAGCATTACCCTGATCCACAAACCAGGCAAAGACCTCACCAAAAAGGAGAATTTCAAACCACTATCACTGATGAATATGGATGCTAAGATTCTCAACAAGATTCTAGCTCCTAGGAACCTACAGTACATTAAACAGTCATTCCACCAAGACCAAGTAGGCTCTATCCCTGGGTTGCAAGGTTGGTTCGACATTCGCAAATCAATCAATGTCATAGAACCAATTAAGAAGTGAAGAGAGAAGAACCACATGGTCCTCTCAATTGGTGAAGAAAAAGATTTGGACAAAATCCAGCTTCCGCTCCTGACTAAAATGCTGCAAAGTATAGGGATAGAGGGAATATTCGTCAAGTTCATAAAATGTTTCTATTAAAACCCCACAGTGCATACCATCCTCAAAAGGTAAAAGCTGACAGCCTTTGCTTTGAAATCAGGAATGTGAAAAGGATGCCCACTAAACCACTCTAGTTCAACATAGCATGTGAAGTCCTAGAAACAGCAATCAGACAACAAAGAGAAATAAAAGGTATCCAAATTGGCAATGAAGAAGTCAAACTCTCACTCCTCAAAGATGACATACTTGATATGGAAAACGCAAAGGACTCCACCCCCAAACTACCAGAACTCGTACAGCAATTCAATAATGTGGCAGGATACAAGACCATGGTAGAGAAATCAGTGGCTTTCTTCTACATTATCAATGAAAATAAAGAAAGGGAAATTAGAGAATCAATTCCATTTACTACAGCACCCAAACCATAAGATACCTGGGAATAAACCAAATAAAGGCTTAAAGGATTTTTACTCGAGGAACTAGAAAACACTCATTAAAAAATGCAAGAAAACAAAAACATGGAAAGCCATTGCATTCTCATGGATGAGAAGAATAAACATTGTTAAAATGTCTATACTGCCTAGAGCAATCGGTCCATTTAAGGCCATTTCAATCAAAATTCCACCAGCATCGTTCAAAGAGCTGGAACAAACACACGCCTAAAATTTGTGTGGAATCAGAAGCGACCCCGTATTGCTAAGAACTGCTGAAAAAAAAAAAAACAAACTAGGAGCACCACGTTGCCTGATTTCAAGGGTTACTATGAAGCTGTGATCCCCAAGACAGCATGGGACTGGCATAAAAACAGACCCATAGACCAGTGGAACACAGTACAGAGCTCAGATATGGACCATCAACTCTATGGCCAAATAATCTTCAAGAAAGCAGGAAAAAAATATACAGTGGAAAAAAGACAGGCTCTTCAATAACTGGTGCAGGGAAAACTGGGCATCTCTATGTAGAAGAAAGAAACTCGACCATCCTCTTACACCATACACAAAGATAAACTCATAAGACCTCAATGTGAGACAGGAATCCATCAGAATTCAGTGGGCTAAGGCCTCTGCTTTCGGCTCAGGTCATGATCCCAGGGTCCTGGGATCGAGCCCCACATCGGGCTCTCGGCTCAGCAGGGAGCCTGCTTCCTCCTCTCTCTCTGTCTGCCTCTCTGCCTACTTGTGATCTCTGTCTGTCAAATAAACAAATAAATCTTAAAAAAAAAAAAAAAAGAATCCTAGCGGAGAACATAGGCAGTAATCTCTTCGATATCAGCCACAGTGACATCTTTCAAGATATGTCTCCAAAAGCAAAGAAAACAAAAGCCAAAATAAACTTTGGGGACTTCATCAAATTCAAAAGCTTCTGCGCTGCATAGGAAACAGTCAAGAAAGTAAAGAGGCAACTCACAGAATGCGATAAGATATTTGTAAATGACAGGACAGACAAAACGTTGATATTTAGGATCTAGGAAGAACTCCTCAAACTCAACACACACAAAACAGATAATCATATCAAAAAATGGGCAGAAGATATGAACAGACACTTCTCCAATGAAGACATACAAATGGCTATCAGACACCTGAAGAAATGTTCATCATCACTAGGCATCAGGGAGATTCAAATGAAAACCACATTAAGATGTCACCTTACACCAGTTAGGATGGCCTAAATTAGCAAGACGGGAAACAACATGTCTTGGAAAGGATGTGGAGAAAGGGGAATTTTCTTACACTGCTTGTGGGAATGCAAGTTGGTGCAGTCTCTTTGGAGAACAGTGTGGAGATTCCTCAAGAAATTAAAAATAGAACTTCCCTATAACCCTGCAATTGCACTCCTAGGTATTTACCCCAAAGATACAGATGGCGTGAAAAGAAGGGCCATCTGTAACCCAATGTTTAGAGCAGCAATGGCCACAGTTGCCAAACTGTGGAAAGAACCAAGATGCCCTTCAACGGAAGAATGGATAAGGAAGATGTGTTCCATATACACTATGGAGGATTATGCCTCCATTCAGAAAGGATGAATACCCAACTTTGGTAGCAACATGGACAGGACTGGAAGAGATTCTGCTGAGTGAAATAAATCAAGCAGAGAGTGGCAATTATCATATGGTTTCATTTATGTGTGGAGTGTAACAAATAGCATGGAGGACAAGGGGCGATGGAGAGGAGAAGGGAGTGGAGGGAAGTTGGAAGGGGAGAAAAACCACGAGAGACAATGGACTCTGAAAAAGAACCTGAGGGCTTTGAAAGAGCAGGGGAGGGAGGTTGGGGAAAGACGTGGTGGGTAATAGAGAGGGCACGGATTGCATGGAGGACTGGGTGTGGTGCTAAAACAATGAATACAGTTACACTGAAAAGAAATTGGGGAAAAAAACCCACAATATATGCCAAGAAGCTAAGCAACCTAGGTGAAATGGATGCATTCCTAGAAAACTGTACAATCCCAAAATTGAACCAGGAAGAAATGTACAACCTGAATGGACCGTTACCCAGTAATGAGATAAATGCAGTGATCAAAAACCTCCCAAAAGACAAGACCCCATTATCTGAAGGATGCCCTAGCGAATACTACCAATTTTTAAGTAAAGAACTAACACCTCTTCTCCTGAAGTTCTTTCCATAATTTGTAGCAGAAGGAAAACGTCCAGACACTTTTTATGAAGACAGCATTACCCTGATCCACAAACCAGGCAAAGACCTCACCAAAAAGGAGAACCAATATCACTGATGAATATGGATGCTAAGATTCTCAACAAGATTCTAGCTCCTAGGAACCTACAGTACATTAAACAGTCATTCCACCAAGACCAAGTAGGATCTATCCCTGGGTTGAAAGATTGGTTCGACATTCGCAAATCAATCAATGTCATAGAACCAATTAAGAAGTGAAGAGAGAAGAACCACATGGTCCTCTCAATTGGTGAAGAAAAAGCATTGGACAAAATCCAGCATCCGTCCCTGACTAAAACGCTACAAAGTATAGAAATAGAGGGAATATTCGTCAACTTCATAAAATGTTTCTATGAAAAACCCACAGTGAATACCATCCTCAAAGGGTAAAAGCTGACACTTTGCTTTGAAATCAGGAAGATGACAAGTATGCCCACTCTCACCACTCTTGTTCAACATAGGATGTGACGTCCTAGCAACAGCAATCAGAAAACAGAGAAATAAAAGGTATCCAATTGGCAACCAAGAAGTCAAACTCTCTCTCCTCAAACATGACATAATTGTTAGGGAAAACCCAAAAGACTCCGCCCCCAAACTACCAGAACTCGTACAGCAATTCAATAATGTCCAGGATACAAGATCATGGTAGAGAAATCAGTGGCTTTCTTCTACATTATCAATGAAAATCCAGAAAGGGAAATTAGAGAATCAATTCCATTTACTACAGCACCCAAACCATAAGATACCTGGGAATAAACCAAACCAAAGAGGTAAAGGATTTGTACTTGAGGAACTAGAGAACACTCATGAAAGAAATGCAAGAAAACCAAAAAGATGGAAAACCATTGCATTCTCATGGATCAGAAGAATAAATATTGTTAAAAACTCTATAATGCCTAGAGCAATCGATCCATTTAATGCCATTACAATCAAAATTCCACCGGTATCTTTCAAAGAGAACAAACACACGCCTAATATTTGTGTGGAATCAGAAGTGACCCCGTATTGCTAAGAATTGCTGAAAAGAAAAACAAAACGGGAGCACCACGTTGCCTGATTTCAAGGGTTACTATGAAGCTGTGATCCCCAAGACAGCATGGGACTGGCATAAAAACAGACCCATAGACCAGTGGAACACAGTAGAGAGCTCAGATAAGGACCATCAACTCTATGGCCAAATAATCTTCAAGAAAGCAGGAAAAAATATACAGTGGAAAAAAGGCAGTCTCTTCAATAACTGGTGCAGGGAAAACTGGGCAGCTCTATGAAGAAGAATGAAACTCGACCATCCTCTTACACCATACACAAAGATAAACACATAATGGATAAAAGACCTCAACGTGAGACAGGAATCCATCAGAATCCTAGAGGAGAACATAGGCAGTAATCTCTTCGATATCAGCCACAGCGACTTCTTTCAAGATATGTCTCCAAAGGCAAAGGAAACAAAAGCCAAAATAAACTTTGGGGACTTCATAAAAATCAGATATTTGCAAATGACAGGACAGACAAAAGTTTCATATCCAGGATCTATGAAGAGCTCCTCAAACTCAACACACACAAAACAGATAATCATATCAAAAAATGGGTAGAAGATATGAACCAACACTTCTCCAATGAAGACATACAAATGGCTATCAGACACCTGAAGAAATGTTCATCACCACTAGGCATCAGGGAGATTCAAATGAAAACCACATTAAGATGTCAGCTTACACCAGTTAGAATGGCCTAAAATAGCAAGACAGGAAACAACATGTGTGGGAGAGGATGTGGAGAAAGGGGAATCCTCTTACACTGTGGGTGGGAATGCAAGTTGGTGCAGCCTATTTAGAGAACAGTGTGGAGATTCCTCAAGAAATTAAAAATAGAACTTCCCTATAACCCTGCAATTACACTCCTAGGTATTTACCCCAAAGATATAGATGGCGTGAAAAGAAGGGTGGTCTGTAACCCAAATTTATAGCAGCAATGGCCACATTTGTGAACTGTGGAAAGAACCAAGATGCCCTTCAACGGAAGAATGGATAAGGAAGATGTGGTCCATATACACTATGGAGTATTATGCCTCCATTCAGAAAGGATGAATACCCAACTTTGGTAGCAACATGGACGGGACTGGAAGAGATTCTGATGAGTGAAATAAATCAAGCAGAGAGCGGCAATTATCATATGGTTTCACTTCTGTGTGGAGTATAACAAATAGCATGGAGGACAAGGGGAGATGGAGAGGAAAAGGGAGTGGAGGGAAATTGGAAGGGGAGGGGAACCATGAGAGACTATGGACTCTGAAAAAGAATCTGAGGGCACCTTTTATTTCTCTTTGTTGTCTGATTCCTGTTGCTAGGACTTCTAATACTATGTTGAACAAGAGGGGTGAAAGTGGGCATCCTTGTCTTGTTCCTGATCTCAACGGGAATGCTGCAAGGTTTTTCCTATTGAGGATGATATTTGCTGTGGGTCTTTCATAGATAGAATTGATGAAGTTCAGGAATGTTCCCTCTATCCCTATACTTTGAAGCATTTTAATCAGGAACGGATGCTGGATTTTGTCAAATGCTTTTTCTGCATCAATTGAGAGGACCATGTGGTTCTTCTCTCTTCTCATATTAATTTGTTCTATCACATTGATTGATTTGCGAACGTTTAACCATCCTTGTAGGCCAGGGATGAATCCCACCTGGTCATGGTGGATAATCTTTTTAATGTGCTGTTGGATCCTGTTTGCTAGGATCTTGTTGAGAATCTTAGCATCCATATTCATCAGTGATATTGGTCTGAAATTCTCCTTTTCGGTAGGGTCTTTGCCTGAAAAACAATCTGAGGGGTTTGAAACGGCATGGGGGTGGGATGTTGGGGTACCAGGTGGTGGGTATTGTATTGGGCACAAATTGCATGGAGCATAGGGTGTGGTGAAAAAAATAATGAATACTGTTATGCAGAAATTAAATAAATTTGATTTAAAAAATATGTACAACAGTAAAAAAAATTATCTGAGGCATTGATAGAGAAGGGATGGGAGGTTGGGGAATATAAAGGGCACGGATTGCATGGAGCACTGGGTGTGGTCCTAAAACAGTGAATACAGGTGTGGTGCTAAAACAATGAATACCGTTACACTGAAAAGAAAGTGGATAAAAATAACAAGTATATGCCAATAAGCAAAGCAACCTAGGTGAAATGGAGGCATTCCTAGAAAACTGTAAAATTCCAAAATGGAACCAGGAAGAAATGTACAACCTGAATAGACCGTTATCCAGTAACGAGATTAAAGCAGTGTTCAAAAACCTCCCAAAAGACAAGACCCCGGTACCTGAAGGATGCCCTAGCGAATACTACCAAACTTTAAGAAAAGAACTAACACTGCTTTTCCTGAAGCTCCTTCCAAAATTTGAAGCAGAAGGAAAACTTCCAGACACTTTCTATGAAGCCAGGATTACCCTGATCCACAAACCAGGCAAAGACCTCACCAAAAAGGAGAATTTCAAACCAATATCACTGATGAATATGGATGCTAAGATTCTCAACAAGATTCTAGCTCCTAGGAACCTACAGTACATTAAACAGTCATTCCACCAAGAGAGTAGGATCTATCCCTGGGTTGCAAGGTTGGTTCGACATTTGCAAATCAATCAATGTCATAGAACCAATTAAGAAGTGAAGAGAGAAGAACCACATGGTCCTCTCCATTGGTGAAGAAAAAGCAACGGACAAAATCCAGCATCCATCCCTGACTAAAACGCTACAAAGAATAGGGATAGAGGGAATATTCGTCAACTTCATAAAATGTTTCTATGAAAAACCCACAGTGAATACCATCCTCAAAGGGTAAAAGCTGACAGCCTTCGCTTTGAAATCAGGAACATGACATGTTCAACATAGGATGTGAAGTCCTAGCAACAGCAATCAGACAACAAAGACAAATAAAAGGTATCCAAGTTGGCAACCAAGAAGTGAAACTCTCTCTCCTCACAGATGACATACTTGATATAGAAAACCCAAAAGACTCCGCCCTCAAACTATCAGAACTCATACCGCAATTCAATAATGTGGCAGGATATAAAATCATCGTACCGAAATCAGTGGCTATCTCCTACATTATCAATGAAAATACAGAAAGGGAAATTAGAGAATCAATTCCATTTACTACAGCACCCAAACCATAAGAAACTTGGGAATAAACCAAACCAAAGAGGTAAAGGATTTGTAATCGAGGAACTAGAGAACAGTTATGAAAGAAATGGAAGAAAACTGAAAGGACGGAAAACCATTGCATTCTCATGGATCAGAAGAATAAATATTGTTAAAATGTCTATACTGCCTAGAGAAATCGATCCATTTAATGCCATTCCAATCAAAATTCCATCGGCATCCTTCAAAGAGTTGGAACAAACACACGCCTCAAATTTGTGTGGAATCAGAAGTGACCCCGTATTGCTAAGAATTGCTGAAAAGAGAAACAAAACTCGGAGCACCACGTTGCCTGATTTCAAGGGTTACTATGAATGTGTGATCCCCAAGACAGCATGGGACTGGCATAAAAACAGACCCATAGACCAGTGGAACACAGTACAGAGCTCAGATATGGACCATCAACTCTATGGCCAAATAATCTTCAAGAAAGCAGGAAAAAATATACAGTGGAAAAAAGGCAGTCTCTTCAATAACTGGTGCAGGGAAAACTGGGCAGCTCTATGAAGAAGAATGAAACTCGACCATCCTCTTCCATCATACACAAAGATAAACTCATAATGGATAAAAGACCTCAACGTGAGACAGGAATCCATCAGAATCCTAGAGGAGAACATAGGCAGTAATCTCTTTGATATCAGCCACAGCGACTTCTTTCAAGATATGCCTCCAAACCAAAGGACACAAAAGCCAAAATAAACTTCGCGAACTCATCAAAATCAAAACCTTCTGCACTGCATAGGAAACGGTAAAGAAAGAAAAGGGTCAACCCACAGAATGTGATAAGATATTAGCAAATGACAGGACAGACAAAAGGTTGATATCCAGGATCTATGAAGAACTCCTCAAACTCAACACACACAAAACAGATAATCATATCAAAAAATAGGCAGAAGATATGAACAGACACTTCTCCAATGAAGACATACAAATGGCTATCAGACTCCTGAAAAAAATGTTCATCATCACTAAGCATCAGGGAGATTCAAATTAAGACCATATTAAGATGTCACTTTACACCAGTTAGAATGGCCTAAATTAGCAAGACGGGAAACAGCATGTGTTGGAAAGGATGTGGAGAAAGGGGAATCCTCTTACACTGTGGGTGGGAATGCAAGTTGGTGCAGTCTCTTTAGAGAACAGTGTGGATATTCCTCAAGAAATTAAAAATAGAACTTCCCTATAGCCCTGCAATTACACTCCTAGGTATTTACCCCAAAGATATAGATGGCGTGAATAGAAGGGCCATCTGTAACCCATATTTATAGCAGCAATGGCCTCGGTTGCCAAACTGTGGAAAGAACCAAGATGCCCTTCAATGGAAGAATGGATAAGGAAGATGTGGTCCATATACACTATGGAGTGTTATGCCTCCATTCAGAATGGATGAATACCCAACTTTGGTAGCAACATGGACAGGACTGGAAGAGATTCTGCTGAGTGAAATAAATCAAGCAGAGAGAGTCAATTATCATATGGTTTCACTTCTGTGTGGAGTATAACAAATAGCATGGCGGAAAAGGGGAGATGGAGTGGAGAAGGGACTGGAGGGAAATTGGAAGGGGAGGCGAACCATGAGAGACGATGGACTCTGAAAATGAATCGGAGGACTTTAAGGGATGGGGGTTCGGGGGTTGTGGGAACCAATACATGGGTATTAGAGAGGGCACGGATTGCATGGAGCATTGGGTGTGCTTCTAAAACAATGAATAGAGTAACAGTGAAAAGAAATTTAAAAAATGAGGGAGGAGTCAAGATGGCGGAGAAGTAGCAGGCTGAGACTACTTCAGCTAGCAGGAGATCAGCTAGATAGCTTATCTAAAGCTTGCAAACACCTGCAAATCTATCGGCAGATGGAAGAGAAGAAGAACAGCAATTCTAGAAACAGAGAAACAGCCACTTTCTGAAAGGTAGGACTGGCGGAGAAGTGAATCCAAAGCGATGGGAAGATAGACCCCGGGGGGAGGGGCCGGCTCCCGGTAAGCGGCGAAGCAACAGAGCACAAAATCGGGACTTTTAAAAGTCTGTTCCGCTGAGGGACATCACTCCAGAGGCTAAACCCGGGCGAAGCCCATGTGGGGTCAGCGTGGCCTCAGGTCCCACAGGGTCACAGAAGGATCGAGGGTGTCTGAGTGTCGCAGAGCTTGCGGGTATTGGAATGGGAAAACCGGCTATAGAGACAGAGCCGACAGTAAGCTCACAGCTCGGTGTTACCTTGAAACAGCCACAGGCTCGGTGAGCTCGGAGCGCGGGCGGAGGTCAGGCAGATGGGAGTTACTGGGCGCTGTTCTCTGAGGGCGCACTGAGTAGTGGGGCCCTGGGCTCTCGGCTCCTCCGGGCCGGAGACCAGGAGGCCGCCATTTGTATTCCCGTCCTCTGGAACTCTACGGAAAGCACTCAGGGAACAAAAGCTCCTGAAAGCAAAGCCGAGCGGATTACTCAGCCCCTGGTAACGGCGGTGCAATTCCGCCTGGGGCAAAGAAAATTGAGAATCACTACACCAGGTCCCTCCCCCAGAAGATCAACAAGAAATCCAGCCAAGACCAAGTTCACCTACCAAGGAGTGTGGTTTCAATACCAAGGAGAGCAGCAGAATTCCAGAGGAGGAGAAAGCAAAGCACGGAATTCATGGCTTTCTCCCTGTGATTTTTTTAGTCTTGCAGTTAATTTTATTTTTTTCTTTTTCATTTTTTTTCTCTTCTTCTGCTAAAATTTTTTTTAACTTTTTAACATTTTTTTAAAAAGATTTTATTTATTTATTTGACAGACAGAGATCACAAGTAGGCAGAGAGGCAGGCAGAGAGAGAAGAAGGGAAGCAGCTCCCTGCTGAAGCAGAGAGCCTGATGTGGGGCTTGATCCCAGGACCCTGAGACCATGACCTGAGCTGAAGGCAGAGGCTTAACCCACTGAGCCACCCAGGCGCCCCCTTTTTTTTTTTTTTTAACATTTTTTAACTAGTGATCTAATATATATATATATTTTCTTTTTTATATTTTTCTTTATTCGTTTTCTTTTTAAAATTCTTTTCTTTTCTTTTCTTTTTTTTTTCTTTTTTTTCTTTCTTTCTTTTTGAACCTCTTTTTATCCCCTTTCTCCCCCCTCACGATTTGGGATCTCTTCTGATTTGGTTAAAGCATATTTTCCTGGGGTTGTTGCCACCCTTTTAGTATTTTCCTTGCTCCTTCATATACTCTTATCTGGACAAAATGACAAGGCGGAAAAATTCACCACCAAAAAAAGAACAAGAGGCAGTACCGAAGGCTAGGGACCTAATCAATACAGACATTGGTAATATGTCAGATCTAGAGTTCAGAAAGACAATTCTCAAGGTTCTAGCCGGGCTCGAAAAAGGCATGGAAGATATTAGAGAAACCCTCTCGGGAGATATAAAAGCCCTTTCTGGAGAAATAAAAGAACTAAAATCTAACTAAGTTGAAATCAAAAAAGCTATTAATGAGGTGCAATCAAAAATGGAGGCTCTCATTGCTAGGATAAATGAAGCAGAAGAAAGAATTAGCAATATAGAAGACCAAATGACATAGAATAAAGAAGCTGAGCAAAAGAGGGACAAACAGCTACTGGACCACGAGGGGAGAATTCGAGAGATAAGTGACACCATAAGACGAAACAACATTAGAATAATTGGGATTCCAGAAGAAGAAGAGAGAGGGGAGCAGAAGGTATACTGGAGAGAATTATTGGGGAGAATTTCCCCAATATGGCAAAGGGAACGAGCATCAAAATTCAGGAGGTTCAGAGAACGCCCCTCAAAATCAATAAGAATAGGCCCACACCCCGTCACCTAATAGTAAAATTTACAAGTCTCAGTGACAAAGAGAAAATCCTGAAAGCAGCCCAGGAAAAGAAGTCTGTAACATACAATGGTAAAAATATTAGATTGGCAGCTGACTTATCCACAGAGACCTGGCAGGCCAGAAAGAGCTGGCATGATATTTTCAGAGCACTAAACGAGAAAAACATGCAGCCAAGATACTATATCCACCTAGGCTATCATTGAAAATAGAAGGAGAGATTAAAAGCTTCCAGGACAAACAAAAACTGAAAGAATTTGCAAACACCAAACCAGCTCTACAGGAAATCTTGAAAGGGGTCCTCTAAGCAAAGAGAGAGCCTACAAGTGGTAGATCAAAAAGGAACAGAGACAATATACAGTAACAGTCACCTTACAGGCAATACAATGGCACTAAATTCATATCTCTCAATAGTTACCCTGAATGTTAATGGGCTAAATGCCCCAATCAAAAGACACAGGGTATCAGAATGGATAAAAAAACAAAACCCATCCATATGTTGCCTCCAAGAAACTTATTTCAAGCCCGAAGACACCTCCAGATTTAAAGTGAGGGGGTGGAAAAGAATTTACCATGCTAATGGACATCAGAAGAAAGCCAGAGTGGCAATCCATATATCAGATCAATTACATTTTAAGCCAGAGGCTATAGTAAGAGATGAGGAAGGACACTCAAAGGGTCTGTCCAACAAGAAGATCTAACAATTTTAAATATCTATGCCCCCAACGTGGGAGCAGCCAACCATATAAACCAATTAATAAAAATATCAAAGAAACACATCAATAATAATACAATAATAGTAGGGGACTTTAACACTCCCCTCACTGAAATGGACAGATCATCCAAGCAAAAGATCAACAAGGAAATAAAGGCCTTAAACGACACACTGGACCAGATGGACATCACAGATATATTCAGAACATTTCATCCCAAAGCAACAGAATACACATTCTTCTCTAGTGCACATGGAACATTCTCCAGAATAGATCACATCCTCGGTCCTAAATCAGGACTCAACTGGTATCAAAAGATTGGGATCATTCCCTGCATATTTTCAGACCACAATGCTCTGAACCTAGAACTCAACCACAAGAGGAAGTTTGGAAAGAACCCAAATACATGGAGACTAAACAGCATCCCTCTAAAGAATGAATGGGTCAACCGGGAAATTAAAGAAGAATTGAAAAAAATCTTGGAAACAAATGATAATGAAAATACAATGGTTCAAAATCTGTGGGACACAACAAAGGCAGTCCTGAGAGGAAAATATATAGCAGTACAAGCCTTTCTCAAGAAACAAGAAAGGTCTCAGGTACACAACCTAACCCTACACCTAAAGGAGCTGAGAAAGAGCAAAAAAGAAAACCTAAGCCCAGCAGGAGAAGGGAAATCATAAAGATCAGAGCAGAAATCAATGAAATAGAAACCAAAAAAAAAAAAACACAATAGAATAAATCAATGAATCTAGGAGTTGGTTCTTTGCAAGAATTAATAAAACTGATAAACCCCTGGCCAGACTTATCAAAAAGAAAAGAGAAAGGACCAAAATAAATAAAATCATGAATGAAAGAGGAGAGATCACAATTAACACCAACGAAATACAAACTATTATAAGAACATACTATGAGCAACTCAACGCCAACAAATTTGACAATCTGGAAGAAATGGATGCATTCCTAGAAACATATAAACTACCACAACTGAACCAGGAAGAAATAGAAAGCTTGAACAGACCCATAACCAGTAAGGAGATTGAAACAGTCATTAAAAATCTCCAAACAAACAAAAGCCCAGGGCCAGATGGCTTCCCGGGGGAATTCTACCAAACATTTAAAGAAGAACTAATTCCTATTCTCCTGAAACTGTTCCAAAAAATAGAAAAGGAAAACTTCCAAACTCATTTTATGAGGCCAGCATCACCTTGATCCCCAAACCAGACAAGGATCCCATCAAAAAAGAGAGCTCTAGACCAATATCCTTGATGAACACAGATGCGAAAATTCTCACCAAAATACTAGCCAATAGGATTCAACAGTACATTAAAAGGATTATTCACCACGACCAAGTGGGATTTATTCCAGGGCTGCAAGGTTGGTTCAACATCCGCAAATCAGTCAATGTGATACAACACATCAATAAAAGAAAGAACAAGAACCATAGGATACTCTCAATAGATGCTGAAAAAGCATTTGACAAAGTACAGCATCCCTGCCTGATCAAAACTCTTCAAAGTGTAGGGATAGAGGGCACATACCTCAATATCATCAAAGCCATCTATGAAAAACCCACCGCAAATATCATTCTCAATGGAGAAAAACTGAAAGCTTTTCCGCTAAGGTCAGGAACACGGCAGGGATGTCCATTATCACTACTGCTATTCAACATAGTACTAGAAGTCCTAGCCTCAGCAATCAGACAACAAAAGGAAATTAAAGGCATCCAAATCGGCAAAGAAGAAGTCAAATTATCACTCTTCGCAGATGATATGATACTATATGTGGAAAACCCAAAGACTCCACTCCAAAACAGCTAGAACGTGTACAGGAATCCAGTAAAGTGTCCGGATATAAAATCAATGCACAGAAATCAGTTGCATTTCTCTACACCAACAACAAGACAGAAGAAAGAGAAATTAAGGAGTCAATCCCATTTACAATTGCACCCCAAACCATAAGATACCTAGGAATAAACCTAACCAGAGCGGCTAAGAATCTATATTCAGAAAACTATAAAGTACTCATGAAAGAAATTGAGGAAGACACAAAGAAATGGAAAAATGTTCCATGCTCCTGGATTGGAAGAATAAATATTGTGAAAATGTCTATGCTACCTAAAGCAATCTACACATTTAATGCAATTCCTATCAAAGTACCATCCATCTTTTTCAAAGAAATGGAACAAATAATTCTAAAATTTATATGGAACCAGAAACGACCTCGCATAGCCAAAGGAATATTGAAAAGGAAAGCCAAAGTTGGTGGTATCACAATTCCAGACTTCAAGCTCTATTACAAAGCTGTCACAATCAAGACAGCATGGTACTGGCACAAAAACAGACACATAGATCAATGGAACAGAATAGAGAGCCCAGAAATAGACCCTCAACTCTATGGTCAACTAATCTTTGACAAAGCAGGAAAGAATGTCCAATGGAAAAAAGACAGCCTCTTCAATAAATGGTGTTGGGAAAATTGGACAGCCACATGCAGAAAAATGAAATTGGACCATTTCCTTACACCACACACACAAATAGACTCAAAATGGATGAAGGACCTCAATGTGAGAAAGGACTCCATCAAAATCCATGAGGAGAACACAGGCAGCAACCTCTTCGACCTCAGCTGCAGCAACATCTTCCTAGGAACATCGCCAAAGTCAACGAAGCAAGGGCAAAAATGAACTATTGGGATTTTATCAAGATCAAAAGCTTTTTCACAGCAAACGAAACAGTTAACAAAACCCAAAGACAACTGAATGGGAGAAGATATTTGCAAATGACATATCAGATAAAGGACTGGTGTCCAAAATCTATAAAGATCTTAACAAACTCAACGCCCAAAGAACAAATAATCCAATCAAGAAATGGGCAGAGGGCATGAACAGACATTTCTGCAAAGAAGACATCCAGATGGCCAACAGACACATGAAAAAGTGCTCCATATCACTCGGCATCAGGGAAATACAAATCAAAACCACAATGAGTTATCACCTCACACCAGTCAGAATGGCTAAAATCAACAAGTCAGGAAATGACAGATGCTGTCGAGGATGTGGAGAAAGGGGAACCCTCCTACACTGTTGGTGGGAATTCAAGCTGGTGCAACTACTCTGGAAAGCAGCATGGAGGTTCCTCAAAATGTTGAAAATAGAACTACCCTATGACCCAGCAATTGCACTACTGGGTATTTACCCTAAAGATACAAACGTAGTGATCCGAAGGGGCACGTGCACCCGAATGTTTATAGCATCAATGTCCACAATAGCCAAACTATGGAAAGAACCTAGATGTCCATCAACAGATGAATGGATCAAGAAGATGTGGTATATATACACAATGGAATACTATGCAGCCATCAAAAGAAATGAAATCTTGCCATTTGCGACAATATGGATGGAACTAGAGTGTATCATGCTAAGTGAAATAAGTCAAGCGGAGAAAGACAATTATCATATGATCTCCCTGATATGAGGAAGTGGTGATGCAACATGGGGGCTTAAGTGGGTAGGAGAAGAATAAATGAAACAAGATGTGATTGGGAGGGAGACAAACCATAAGTGACTCTCAATCTCACAAAACAAACTGAGGGTTGCTGGGGGGAGGGGGTTTGGGAGAAGGGGGTGGGATTATGGACATTGGGGATGGTATGTGCTTTGGTGAGTGCTGTGAAGTGTGTAAACCTGGCGATTCACAGACCTGTACTCCTGGGGATAAAAATATATGTTTATAAAGAATAAAAAATTAAAAAAAAAATAGAAACAGAATGAAAACTTCCAGACTCTTTTTATGATGCCAGCATTACTGTGATCCAAAAACCAGGCAAAGACTCTACCAAAAAGGAGAATTTCAGACCAATATCACTGATGAATATGGATGCTAAGATTCTCAACAAGATCCTAGGAAACAGGATCCAACAGCACATTAAAAAGATTATCCAACATGGCCAGGTGGGATTCATCCCTGGGCTACAAGGATGGGTCAACATTTGCAAATCAATCAATGTAATAGAACAAATTAATAAGAGAAGGGAGAAGAACCACATGGTCCTCTCAATCGATGCAGAAAAAACATTTGACAAAATCCAGCATCCATTCCTGATTAAAACACTTCAAAGTATAGGGATAGAGGGAACATTCCTGAACTTCATCAAATCTATCTATGAAAGACCCACAGCAAATACCATCCTCAATGGGAAAAAGCTTGCAGCCTTCCCATTGAGATCAGGAATACGACAAGGATGCCCACTCTCACCACTCTTGTTCAACATAGTATTAGAAGTCCTAGCAACAGCAATCAGACAACAAAGAGAAATAAAAGGTATCCAAATTGGCAATGAAGAAGTCAAACTCTCTCTCTTCGCAGATGACATAAATTCTTTATATGGAAAACCCAAAAGACTCCACCCCCAAACTACTAGAACTCATTCAGCAATTCAATAACAGGATACAAAGTCAATGTACAGAAATCAGTGGATTTCTTATACACTAACAATGAAAATACAGAAAGGGAAATTAGAGAATCGATTCCATTTACTATAGCACCAAGAACCATAAGATACCTGGGAATAAACCTAACCAAAGTGGTAACGGATCTGTACTCGATGAACTACAGAACACTCATGAAAGAAATTGAGGACTACACAAAAAGATGGAAGACCATTCCATGCTCTTGGATCGGAAGAATAAACATTGTTAAAATGTCTATACTGCCTAGAGCAATCTATACTTTTAATGCCATTCCGATCAAAATTCCACCGGTATTCTTCAAAGAGCTGGAGCAAATAATCCTAAAATTTGTATGGAATCAGGAGAGACCGCAAATCGCTAAGGAAATGTTGAAAAACAAAAATAAAACTGGGGCATCACGTTACCTGATTTCAAGCTTTACTACAAAGCTGTGATCACCAAGACAGCATGGTACTGGCATAAAAACAGACACATAGACCAGTGGAACAGAGTAGAGAGCCCAGATATGGACCCTCAACTCTATGGGCAAATAATCTTCGAAAAAACAGGAAAAAATATACAGTGGAAAAAAGACAGTCTCTTCAATAAATGGTGCTGGGAAAACTGGACAGCTATATGTAAAAGAATGAAACTCGACCATTCTCTTACAGCGTACACAAAGATAAACTCAAAATGGATAAAAGACCTCAACGTGAGACAGGAATCCATCAGAATCCTAGAGGAGAACATAGGCAGTAATCTCTTCGATATCAGTCATAGCAACTTCTTTCAAGATATGTCTCCAAAGGCAAAGGAAACAAAAGCGAAAATAAACTTTTGGGACTTCATCAAAATCAAAAGCTTCTGCACAGCAAAGGAAACAGTCAAGAAAACAAAGAGGCAACCCACGGAATGGGAGAAGATATTTGCAAAGGACAATACAGACAAAAGATTGATATCCAGGATCTATAATGAACTCCTTAAACTCAACACACACAAAACAGACAGCCATATCAAAAAATGGGCAGAAGATATGAACAGAGACTTCTCCAATGAAGACAAACAAATGGCTATCAGACACATGAAAAAATGTTCATCATCACTAGCCCTCAGGGAGATTCAAATTAAAACCACATTGAGGATACTGTTTCTTATGAGGTATACTGGCTGGGTCCTTTAAGATCACCTTGATGGGTTGGGCTGTAAGAGCCCGTCATGGGACATCACAATCCCAGACCTGTGGGTTTACTTCCTTCCAGATATTGGAAGGATTAGTAGGGTATGGATCAAGCTCTTCAGATGTTAAAGAGAACAAGCCATCCCCTTCTACTGTAAGAGCAAATCGGCTACCCAGTTTATACATTAAGTCTCATCCAAGTAATGGAGTGGGACAAAACAGAAGGACTAGAAAAATGTGAGTTACCAATTGACTCCTATATTTACAGGTTAAAGGCATTGTCTGATGGCATGTTTAGTTTCTCCCTCTATTCCAACAATTTTAAGGCTAGAAGGACAAGTAGGGCTGGAGTGCTGAATAAGGACAGAGTAAGTGGCTCCAGTATCAATAAGAAAATTGATAAACTTACCTCCCACGTCCAGGGTAACCCAGGGCTCAGTCATCTTGATGACAAAGGGAGCCAGACCAGCCTCAGGGATCCGTCATGCCAGTTCCTCCTCCGGCGTCGACTCTCGGGCAGGGAAGTGAGTTCTTGTCCCCCTCTCTCTCTGGAGATGAAGACAGTCTCTCTTCCAATGTCCTGTTTCTTTACAGACAGGACATGGCCCTGGTGGAGAGTGCTTGTTCGGACATTTTTTGCTCCAGTGTCCAATCTGGCCACACATGTAGCATGGGGACTTACCTAGTTCATTTCCTGCTGCTGGCCCCTTCTTTGGCCCCTGGTTAGTCTGGTGTTGTGGGGAATCTGCAATAGCGGCAGCCATTATTTGAGCCTGTATCTTACCCTGCAATTTAGTTCTCCGGTCCTTTTCTTGCCTTAAGGCCACATCTCTATTGTTAAAGACCTCAGTCGCTACCTCTAATAGGCACTGGATGAGAGTTTGAGGACCTAAAGCCATCTTAGTTAATTTTCGGCGGATGTCAGGTGCCGATTGACTTATAAAATACATATTTAGTATAGTTACTTCCTCAGGTGAGGCTGGGTCCAGATTTGTGTATTTACGGATGGCCTCCACCAATCGCCCCTGAAATAGGGCTGGATTTTCATTAATTCCCTGCGTAACTTCCAGGAGTTTGTCAAAGTTTACAGGTTTAGAAAATCCTTTTTTCATTCCTTCTATCAAACAAGTGATCATATGGTTCCTTTTCTCTCTTCCTGAACTATCCTCCTGATAGTTCCAGTGCAGCTCAGTGTTAGGGACAGCAGTACCCCCAACTGGGTAATGATTCCTGTCTCTTATTGCCAGTTCATCAGCGAACTCCTGGGCTCCCTCCCAGATTCATCTCTTTTCCTCAGGGGTGCAACAGTGAGTTAACATGATATATATGTATATATATATCCTTCCAGGTCAAATCGAACATAATATATATTTCCTGAAAGCCATCAATAAGTTGAGAGGGATTTTCTGAATACCGTCCTAAATGCTGTTTTATCTGAGCCAGGTCTGCCATGGAGAATGGGACATGGACCCTAATTGTGCCTGCTTCTCCATTAGCAACTTCTCTAAGAGAATGCATCCCATACTTAGATGGAGCTCCTAATAAATAGGGAGTCCCACTCCTGGTATGTCCAGCGGGGCTAGGGGCAGAGGGTTCTTGGGGTTTATAAGGAGGAGGGATAGTATCAGAGCCAGTGTCCTCTTCTTTGAGACTGTCTGGCAATTCCCCTAACATCCCGGGTTTGTTGAGAGGAATCGGCCTGTTTAGACAGTCATCATCCAATATATCCTGAGGGGGGAGGGGCCCGCTAACCTGGCTGAGGGTTAGACACATTTTACAAGAGGCCTGCAAGTTTGGGTCCTGATTTAGGGCCATAAAGGCTTGGACATATGGAACTTCAGTCCATTTGCCCTTTTTCCTGCAGAAGAGATCTAACTGATAGATTGATTTAGAATTTAGAGTCCCATTTATGGGCCAATTTTCTCTGTCTCCTAAGGAGTACTGAGGCCATTCAGTATTACAGAATAATATCATCTTTTTCCTTCTTAAAACTTGCAGTTTGAATTGCTTCCAGTGGGTTAAGAGGCATCCCAAGGGAGAGTCCTTGGGCACAGAAGAGGAGGATCCCATGTTCCTAAAAAGTAAAGAAGGTCCATTACCAAAATTCCCCTGAATCCTGGGTGGCGTTCAATACAGGGTATGTCAGAGGTTTCAGGTGTCAAAAGCGACCGGAGGCGTCCCTCAACAAAAATCGCTATTGATCACCATCCTGCCTTCCCTGGGAAGGCATTTCTGCCATAAAAGGCCCTGGCGACTCGAAAGGGTGTGCTATTGCCCTGCCGATTTTAACCCGCAGAAATACTAGAAAAGTTTGGCAAAGGGAAATTACACAATTTTTATAGCTTTAAGCAGTTTGTAGAAGACACGGAAAAGAAACGGTAAAGACTGAAATCCATCATGGTCTAAGCGACATTCCAACACATGTGGTCCTTGCAGCCAACTTCCCTAGGAAATGGTCCCCGGTTGCGTTTTAATTCAATCGGGTACTGGTTTCTGATGAGGGAGCAGGAGGCTGGCTGAAGACAAAGCAAAAGCTGGCACCTTGCACCCCCTCTCCACCCGCTCCCCTGGATAATATGTGTAGCATCCCTCAGGCAGCCTGACTGCCATGAACAATAAGCAAATAGTTAGATTGCAGGGATCACAATCCTGCAAGACAGGAGTCTCCCTTGACTTACAAATGTCCTAAATCTCACAAACAAAGACGATTGATAGCAGGATCGTGACACCCCACCAAAAAGTCTCCCAACTATCTTAATGTTAATGGCTGGTCTAAAGACAACATTGATTAACCCACAAGGGCAAGGCCTCAGGTAGGCCTCCGGCATCCTGGCACCTTGTAGGCCCTCTTTAGCATATGAAAGCTCTGTTGAAACCTCCCTTCCCCTCCCCTTACCCCAACCGCAAGGTACATAACCTGCCATCTCTCACAACCCTGGGCAGCAGCTCTTCCTGCCCACGGGTCCTGTCCCCGTGCTTTAATAAACCACCATTTTGCACCAAAGATGTCTCAAGAATTCTTTATTGGTCATCGGCTCCGGACCTCAGCCCACTGAACCTCACTTAGGTTCTAGAACTTCATCAGTTTCGGCCGGCTCCCAGTGGAGGTCTTGTGGCCAGAAGTTGCTAGACCAGGGATGTGGAGGAGATCACATTAGATCAATCAGGAGGAAACCTCACACAGGAGTCTTAAGATTGGCAGCCATCCTAGTGACTTAGGTGGGTGTCCCGTGCTCAAGAAAGACAACTTTCTATAAGAACAGGAATAAAGAAAGGGTATCAAGTTTCTGGGTCTGGGTCTTATTACCATTCCAGCCAGGGTACTAACTTATAGCCAAATGGCAGATGCTCTCCTCCCCATAGAGCAGCCACGGGCTAGAGGATTACAGCCTGAGCAATTGACATGCAAGTGTTCCAATAAGACCATACTCCTTGAAAAGCCCCTGAAACGAGAGTAAAGGAAGAAGAGAGAAAATACTCACCACTTTTGCACTGAAGCTCAGAGTCCAAATGTAAAGACTCACAGTCCCTTCGTGGTCGCCAATATGACGAAGTCCCAGAACCTAAGTCAGGTACAGTGGGGTGAGGTTCAGAGCCGAGGGCTAAGAAAGAATTCTTAAGACATCTCTGGTGCAAAAAGGTGGTTTATTAAAGCATGGGGACAGGACCTGTGAACAGGCGGAGATGCAGCTGCCCCAGGTTGTGAGGGATGGCAGGTTATGTACCCTGCGGTTGGGGGAAGGTGAGGGGAAGGAAGGTTTCAATGGAGTTTTCATATGCTAAAGAGGGCCTACAAGGTGCCAGGATGTCCGAGGCC
Source organism: Mustela erminea (assembly GCF_009829155.1). Classification (NCBI taxonomy): domain Eukaryota; kingdom Metazoa; phylum Chordata; class Mammalia; order Carnivora; family Mustelidae; genus Mustela; species Mustela erminea. Next base: position 68,067,957 of record NC_045620.1, on the reverse strand, counting down.
TACCTGAGGCCTTGCCCTTGCGGCTTGATCAATGTTGTCTTTAGACCAGCCATTAACATTAAGATAGTTGGGAGACTTCTTGGTGGGATGTCACAATCCTGCTATCAATCATCTTTGTTAGTGAGATTTAGGACATTTGTAAGCCAAGGGAGACTCCTGTCTAGCAGAATTGTGAGCTCTGAAAGTTAACTATTTGTTTATTGTTCATCGAACCAGGGCTGTCTGAGGGATGCTACACATAAGACTGAGGGGGAGCAGATGGAGAGGAGGGTGAGGGGGGTGCAAGGCGCCAGCTTTTGCTTTGTCTTCAGCCAGCCTCGTGCTCCCTCATCACTATTAAACATGAACTTCTTTGCTAAAAATAACACACATTTATTCATAAAATTTCATGCCGAGTATATGAGTGTTACAAAGTTTTTGTTTAAGCTTTTTTTTGAGGGGGTGGGTTAAAAGCACTATGGAATTTATTATATACACTGTAAATTTGCTTAGCAAAGCATTTCTTCCCACATAGTGAAATACATACTTTAGGGTAAGCCATATAAAATAATGCTGAATAATCCTGAACTTTCTCAGTGTAGTTTGGAAAATTATAGGATCGATTATTCTAATTCTTTAATGTGCGTTTCTTTTAAAAAATTTTTTTATTTTCAGCATAACAGTATTCATTATTTTTTCACCACACCCAGTGCTCCATGCAATTCGTGCCCTCTATTATATCCACCACCTCTTACCCCAACCTCCCACCTCCCCCCGCCACTTCAAACCCCTCAGATTGTTTTTCAGAGTCCATGGTCACTCATGATTCACCTCCCCTTCCAATTTCCCCCAAATCCCTTCTCCTCTCTAACTCTCCTTGTCCTCCATGCTATTTGTTATGCTCCACAAATAAGTGAAACCATATGATAATTGACTCTCTCTGCTTGACTTATTTCACTCAGCATAATCTCTTCCAGTCCCATCCATGTTGCTACAAAAGTTGGGTATTCATCCTTTCTGATGGAGGCATAATACTCCATAGTGTATATGGACCACATTTTCCTTATCCATTCGTCCGTTGAAAGGCATCTTGATTCTTTCCACAGTTTGGTGACCGTGGCCATTGCTGCAATAAACATTGGGGTACAGATGGCCCTTCTTTTCACTACATCTGTATTTTGGGGGTAAATACCCAGGAATGTAATGGCAGGGTCATAGGGAAGTTCTATTTTTAATTTCTTGAGAAATCTCCACACTGTTCTCCCAAGTGGCTGCACCAACTTGCATTCCCACCAACAGTGTAAGAGGGTTCCTCTTTCTCCACATCCCCTCCAACACATGTTGTTTCCTGTCTTGCTAATTTTGGCCATTCTAACTGGTGTAAGGTGATATCTCAATGTGGTTTTAATTTGAATCTCCCTGAGGGCTAGTGATGATGAACATTTTTTCATGTGTCTGATAGCCATTTGTTTGTCTTCATTGGAGAAGTCTCTGTTCATATCTTATGCCCATTTTTTTATATGGCTGTCTGTTTTGTGTGCGTTGAGTTTAAGGAGTTCATTATAGATCCTGGATGTCAACCTTTTGTCTGTATTGTCCTTTGCAAATATCTTCTCCCATTCCGTGGGTTGCCTCTTTGTTTTCTTGACTGTTTCCTTTGCTGTGCAGAAGCTTTTGATTTTGATGAAGTCCCAAAAGTTTATTTTCGCTTTTGTTTCCTTTGCCTTTGGAGACATATCTTGAAAGAAGTTGCTATGACTGATATCGAAGAGATTACTGCCTATGTTCTCCTCTAGGATTCTGACGGATTCCTGTCTCACGTTGAGGTCTTTTATCCATTTTGAGTTTATCTTTGTATACGCTGTAAGAGAATGGTCGAGTTTCATTCTTTTACATATAGCTGTCCAGTTTTCCCAGCACCATTTATTGAAGAGACTGTCTTTTTTCCACTGTATATTTTTTCCTGTTTTTTCGAAGATTATTTGCCCATAGAGTTGAGGGTCCATATCTGGGCTCTCTACTCTGTTCCACTGGTCTATGTGTCTGTTTTTATGCCAGTACCATGCTGTCTTGGTGATCACAGCTTTGTAGTAAAGCTTGAAATCAGGTAACGTGATGCCCCAGTTTTATTTTTGTTTTTCAACATTTCCTTAGCGATTTGCGGTCTCTCCTGATTCCATACAAATTTTAGGATTATTTGCTCCAGCTCTTTGAAGAATACCGGTGGAATTTTGATCGGAATGGCATTAAAAGTATAGATTGCTCTAGGCAGTATAGACATTTTAACAATGTTTATTCTTCCAATCCAAGAGCATGGAATGGTCTCCCATCTTTTTGTGTCTTCTTCAATTTGTTTCATGAGTGTTCTGTAGTTCATCGAGTACAGATCCGTTACCACTTTGGTTAGGTTTATTCCCAGGTATCTTATGGTTCTTGGTGCTATAGTAAATGGAATTGATTCTCTAATTTCCCTTTCTGTATTTTCATTGTTAGTGTATAAGAAATTCACTGATTTCTGTACATTGACTTTGTATCCTGCCATGTTGCTGAATTGCTGTATGAGTTCTAGTAGTTTGGGGGTGGAGTCTTTTGGGTTTTCCATATAAAGAATCATGTCATCTGCGAAGAGAGAGAGTTTGACTTCTTCATTGCCAATTTGGATACCTTTTATTTCTCTTTGTTGTCTGATTGCTGTTGCTAGGACTTCTAATACTATGTTGAACAAGAATGGTGAGAGTGGGCATCCTTGTCTTGTTTCTGATCTCAATGGGAAGGCTGCAAGCTTTTTCCCATTGAGGATGATATTTGGTGTGGGTCTTTCATAGATAGATTTGATGAAGTTCAAGAATGTTCCCTCTATTCCTATTCTTTGAAGCGTTTTAATCAGGAACGGATGCTGGATTTTGTCAAATGCTTTTTCTGCATTGATTGAGAGGACCACGTAGTTCTTCTCTCTTCTCATATTAATTTGTTCTATCACATTTTTTTTAAATTTTTTTATTTATTTATCAGAGAGAGAGAGGGGGAGAGAGCGAGCACAGGCAGACAGAATGGCAGGCAGAGGCAGAGGGAGAAGCAGGCTCCCCGCTGAGCAAGGAGCCCGATGCGGGACTCGATCCCAGGACGCTGGGATCATGACCCGAGCCGAAGGCAGCTGCCCAACGAACTGAGCCACCCAGGCGTCCCTCTATCACATTTTTGATTTGCGAAAGTTGAACCATCCTTGTAGCCCAGGCATGCATCCCACCTGGTCATGGTGGATAATCTGTTTGATGTGCTGTTGGATCCTGTTTGCTAGAATCTTGTTGAGAATCTTAGCATCCATATTCATCAGTGATATTGGTCTGAAATTCTCCTTTTTGGTAGGGTCTTTGCCTGGTTTGGGGATCATGGTAATGCTGGCTTCATAGAAAGAGTCTGGAAGATTTCCTTCTGCTTCAATTTTTTGAAACAGCTTCAGGAGAATAGGTGTTATTTTTTCTTGGAATGTTTGGTAGAATTCCCCAGGGAATCCTTCAGGTCCTGGGCTCTTGTTTTTTTGGGAGGTTTTTGATCACCGCTTCAATCTCGTTACTAGATATCGGTCTATTCAGGTTGTCAGTTTCTTCCTGGTTCAATTTTGGGATTTTATAGTTTTCCTGGAATGCATCCATTTCATCTAGGTTGCTAAGCTTATTGGCATATAACTGTTGATAATAACTTCTGATGATTGTTTCTACTTCCTTGGTGTTAGTTGTGGTCTCTCCCTTTTCATTCATAATTTTATGAATTTGGGCTTTCTCTCTTTTCATTTGGATTAGTATGGCCAATGGTTTATCGATCTTATTGATTGTTTCAAAAAACCAGCTTCTAGTTTCATTGATACGTTCTACTGTATCTCTGGTTTCTACCTCATTGATCTCAGCTCTAATCTTGATTATTTCCCTTCTTATGTGTGGAGTTGGTTTGATTTGTTGTTGTTTCTCCAGTTCTTTAAGGTGTAGAGACAGCTGGTGTGTTCTGGATTTTTTCAATTTTTTTGAAAAAAAAAATTAGGACAGCTTTTGCTGTATCCCATAGGTTTTGGACCGAAGTGTCTTCATTCTCATTGGTTTCCATGAATTGTTTCAGTTCTTTGATCTCCTGGTTGATCCCAGCATTCTTAAGCAAGGTGGTCTTTAGCTTCCAGGTGTTTGAGTTCCTTCTGAACTTTTCCTTGTGACTGAGCTCCAGTTTCAAAGCGTTGTGATCTGAGAATGTGCAGGGAATAATCTCAGTCTTTTGGTATCGGTTGAGTCCTGATTTATGACCCAGTATGTCATCTATTCTGGAGAAGGTTCCATGTGCACTTGAGAAGAATGAGTATTCTGTTGTTTTAGGGTGGAATGTTCTGTATATACCTATGAGGTCCATCTGGTCCAATGTGTCATTCAATGCTCTTGTTTCTTTATTGATTTCTGCTCCAATGATCTGTCTATTTTGGAGAGAGGTGTGTTAAGATCTCCTACGATTAGTGTATTCATATCAATATGACTTTATCTTGATTAACAATTTTCTTATGTAATTGGCTGCTCCCATATTGGGGGCATAGATATTTACAATTGTTAGATCATCTTGGTAGATAGTCCCTTTAAGGATTATGTAGTGTCCTTCTGTATCTCTGACTACAGTCTTTAGTTTAAAATCTAATTTATCTGATATGAGTATCGCTACCCCAGCCTTCTTTTGAGGCCCATTGGCATGAAAGATTTTCCTCTTTTATAGAACCCCCCTTAATATTTCCTGCAGTGTCGGCTTGGTGGTTGCATAGTCTTTTAAGCCTTGACAGTCTTGGAAACTCTTTATCTCTCCATCCATTTTGAATGTCAGTCTTGCTGGATAAAGTATTCTTGGCTGCATGTTCTTCTCATTTAGTGCCCTGAATATATCTTGCCAGCCCTTTCTGGCTTGCCAGGTCTCTGTGGACAGGCCTGACGTTATTCTGATGGGCTTTCCTCTGTAAGTAGGAGCCTCTTTGTCCTAGCGGCTTTCAAGAGATTATACCTACAATTATGATTCCTCAATTTGACTATTAGGTGTCATGATGTTTTTTTGGAATGTATAATCTTGGGTGGAGACCATTCAGCCTCTAGTACATAAACACTGGTTCCATTTGTGAGATTGGGACAATTTTCATGAAGAACCTGTTCCACTATATCTTCTAGACTTCATTCTTTCTCCTCCCCTTCAGGGATTCCAATAATTCTGACATTGGAACGTTTCATGGCATCATTTATTTCCCTGATTCTGTTTTCGTGGTTTATAAGCTGTTTGTTCCAGGCTTCCTCCTGATCCTTTCTCTCTATCTGTTTGTCCTCCAGATCACTAATTCTGTCTTCTGTCTCAGTTACCCTAGCTTTGCAAGAATTTAGATTAGATTGGAACTCATTGAGAGCATGGTGAAGCTCATCCCTGATAGCTCTCAGCTCTTCCCTAACATTGAAAACATGATCTCTGGTTGTTTTCAGTTCGGCCCTAATCAATTTCGTTTAGCTTTCTCCAAGCTAGCTATTGCCTGGATAATTGTTAGCCTGAATTCTCTTTCTGACATATTGTCTATGTTGATAGCCATTAGCTCTGTTGCAGAAGGTCCATCCTCTGTATTTTTCTTCTGTTGGGCATTCCTCCTCCTAGTCATTTTGGTGAGAGATGTCTGAATGGATACAGATGGATGTATCGACCATGGTGCAGTCAAGGTGCACCCCAGAATGCTTCTGAGCAATCAGGATTCCCCACCCAAATGAGAGAAAAAAAGAAAAGAAAAAGAAAGAAAAGAGAGAAAGAGAGAGAGAGAGAGACAGGAAAGAAAGGGAAGATGAAAGAGAAGGTTCAGCCCAAATGGGCCCCAAGGTAAGATTTATGAAGTAGACAAACAAAAACAGACAAACAAAATGTCTGATAAAAGTATATGATAAGAGAATAGAAATATGTATATATGCAAATAAAGGAAAAACTTCATCAAAAAGAACCCCAAGTGTAATATTTATATGCTATCAGGACAAATACAAAAACGCAGAAACAGTGGTGGAAGAAAAAGATGGGAGAGTGGTTATAAATTCTCAGTGTGGGCGAGGAAGTTTGTTTTGATTCTTCCTGAATATATCTTGATATCTTTGTTAAAGGACTCAACTTCCCTAAGATAAAGGGGGATTAAAAATTGGTTTAACTAACCTGGTGATTCACAGACCTGTACCCCTGGGGATAAAAATATATGTTTATAAAAAATAAAAAATTATAAAAAAAATAAATTAAAAAAAAATTGGTTTACCTATAGCGGTAGTATTGATTGGGGAAAGGGGATTACTTTGAAGGTTAACTCTATACGAATATTAGAGAATAAAAATAAAAAGGAATAAACTAGACTAAACTAAACTATAATTTAAAAAAAGAAATTCAAAAAATAGAAATGCAAAAGAAAAACATAGGTGTATGTATCAAAAAGTTCAGGTTAGAAGGTTGTTATGGAATTTGATGTACTGGACAACTCACTGTGATGGTAAATAGGTTAAAAAAATTATCTATATAAAAAAGATGAACCAGAATAGTGGGATCGAGTTAAAAATAAAAGTTTTCCTATGAAGTAGTGGTGGTTGTTCTCTTGTCCTTTTTTTTTTTTCTTCCTTTCTTGGTTTGTTTTCTGGGGGAGGGGCCTGCCACATGGGTTTTCAGTCAATGATGTTCCCTGAGTTAAGTCCTCCTGTCCCCCTCAAGAGGGTGGGCTCTGAGGAAACTAGGCATTTGTTCTCTGGCGGTTTTTATGTTTGTTCACTTTTTATTTCTCTCACCTTGACTGCTTTTGATGGTTTTTGTAGTTGTAGAGGAAAACAAAATGCACCCTGACCTCCCTCTCAGAGAGAAGCCTCAGTCTGGCTGCAGAGCCCAAATAAGTTCCCCCTTGGCCACTGGCAGAGCAGGTTCTGAGTCGCGGTCCCTGGGGACGCAGGATCTTTTGCTTGTACCCAAAGCCACAGCAGTGGAGGCTGTCTGGGCTGCTCTAGATTGCCAGAGAGGTTCCAAGCAGCGATCACAAACTGAGATTTTCCCGCTGGCCCCAGGTTGGGAGTGCCTGGTCTTTCTGGGTCTAAGAGCACCCGGCTTGCACGCACCTCTTTCAGGGGAGGTTGTGGGTCCTGCGTGGGTCTCAGGCTCTGAGAATGGGGCACAGGTCTTAAATCACCAGGCTGAGCCTTCTCGGACCTCTCTGGGGGAGTTTGGTGCACACGTCTTATGCTCTGAAACAATGGCGCATATCAAGGGAGCCGGCTGGGCCTTTGTACCTCTCTCAGGGGAGGATGAGGGGCGCGCGCATCTCAGGGCTCTATAGCAGGGCTCGTGTGTTCTGCCATCCAGCGTGGCTTCCATCCCCTCACAGGAGCTGGACCCCATGCATTCTTGGACACGCTGGCAGCTTAGGGACCGAGACCTGGTTTCTCTGCCGCACTCTCTCTGGCTCAGTGCCAGGGGAGGCTGTCCTGGGACCAGGGACTTAAGCCCCTGTCCCTAGCCACCCCGATTCCCACAATTTCCCCCCCTCTGCAATCTTTTGCTCTTTTGGAGTGCTTTCAACCAGTCTCCAAGTTAATGCTGGTCCCCAGATGCAGGGCACTCTCACTCATATTGGGGTTATTACTTTCCAACCGGTCGCCTCTGGTGGCTCCCTCCCCCTTTTGTTTATCTTCCGATATCAGTCCGCTGTTCCCACTCCACTTTACATGCCCACTGGTGTCTTCTGCCCCTGTAAAGATCCAGACGTGTATAATTCTGATCTCAGGCTAATTTCATGGGTGATCAGAGTTATTTGGTAGGTAATGAGCTCACTTTAGGATACATGTTGAAAAGGCGCCTCCTCCTACTTCCCTGCCATCTTGTCCCCCCAATCTGTTTAAGCCTTTTAAAATTTAGTCTAAATATACCTTCCAATCACTTTTGACTCTGGTAGTTTGTTATGGCATCACCATGACTGATATTTATGGCCTGTATAAGTGATCAATAATAATTTACTACCTTTTGGTTAAGAGTCAAATGTTGAGGCATATTGAAGAAAACCCCAATGTTCCATTTTGTTTCATTTTTAACTATAGTTGCACTTTTTTCTCTGTCTTGATCCCCTTTACCTTAAGTAGATTATGTAGGGGCCTATTTAGCCAGAGCGGCTCCATCTCAGTTGAACAGCCATTTTGTTGTTCATGCAATAAAACTTAAACTGACCCTGCCCACCCCCCTCCAAGGGACTTACTTAAAAGCAAGTCTGGGAAACTAGTAAAATATGGTCGACCAGTCCCAGGTAACAGAGCCCAAATACAAGGGTGGGTCAGGCCAGGTGGAGATATCCAATCACTATCTCCCTAAAGAATGTGGGCCCCGCCTTTTGGGCACCAATTTGGACCAAGGTGATAGACTAGTTCAAGTATCTACTATAGGGTGAATTGTAATTCAATTGGCTACCCGTGTGTGACCTAGCACGACTATGCAACTTTCTCTGTGTGTTAAAAATCTCATTGGCCACCTGTGTGTGGCCAGGCTCAACCACATGGCCCTCGTCCTTTAAAAGTTAGTCTGTGAGGCTGGCAGGGGTTGTTCTCTCTATAAGAGGTGGCCCCGACCAGTTGGTTTGATTCTCAATGCTTGGCTCGAAATAAAGCTTTGCTTGACCTTTGCTTTGTATCAGTCTCTCTCCTTTGATCACAGACCCTAACAGATTATATGTCATTTAACTTCATGCCTTCAAAGCATTTCATCAAACTTAGCCAGAAGCAAATTTCAAGCTTATTAATTCTCAAAGCAAAAATCCATTTAGGACCTACTTTGTGCCAGGTACTTTTCTTGAACTGGGGATTTGGTGGTGAACAAGGCAGGGAGACTTCTTTTGGGACTTACATTCTTGCTCTTTGAGTGTGTGTCTTTGGTTTTCTTTTGAGTCAGGGAAATTGTCTTTTTTTAGCTAACTCTGATAGGCTGCCTAATTATTTTCTCTTCCTGAAAATTCGAGTATCATCCTATTTGGTTTTCAGATTTTTTTCTCCAAGTCTCATCTTTCCTTCATTTGTTTTATTTCATTCTTGATACTTTAAAATATTCTTTCCACTTGATTTTATGAGACTAGAGGTTTTGTCCCATATGGACTGGAATTTGTTATTTGGGAAGACATTTTTCAGTTACCATAATGTCCCTGGTGGGATGTGATGGGCTTTGTTTTCTACAAAGAAGACAAAGACCTTTCCCTTGATGCCTGGCTGGGCAGTGAGAGCATCAGGAGAAGCTCAGAGCTTTCCCAAAGCCAGAAGCAGCCCCAGGACCCAGCCCAGGCAGCTGGTAATTCCTTATCTCCCAGAGGGCCAGTCAAGTTCATACACACACTCTAGTCAAGTTCCCTTGAACAGCACTCTCCAGGCTCTGCTGGAGGGAAAGACCAGCACCAACTCTTCAATGGAATGGGCTCTGAGCTCCACACCTGCCCTGCAGGTGGGTGGTTCAGAAGAAGTGACAGAGAAATGTGTGTACAGCTGGGTGAATATATGGTCAGTACCATGTCGTCCCAGAACTTCTGTGGGAAACGGCAGAGTACTATTTTTTTAAAGAGAAATCTCATCACATAACTCTCTCTTACAGAACATATCAGTAGAATCTCACTGCCATTGAAACTATTGAAAATGAACGTTGCATCCTTGTGCTCTCAGAGTAAGGATTATTTCTAAATCTTTTCTGTCCTTTTCCTGTCAGTCAATCATACTGGACTGGTCAGACTGCTTACAGGTCTGCATACCACATTCCTTCTCACATCAGAGTCCACTACTCTGTTTTCCCCTCTGCTATCATTCTCCTCTCTTCCTTTCATTTGGCTCCTGCTTACTCAACATTTCCCCTCTTCTCTCTTTCCTTCAATGTGTGCTTACTGAGTGCTATTACGTGCTAAGGGCTAGTGATACTCTGGGGATCCAAATTCTTATTGTTTAGTTCTTTGACTAAAAGAAGCAGACCAAAAAAGTGTATATGAATATATAGACTTTATCATAAATTCAATTAAAAAAATGATACATTTGTCTATGGACACACAGTTAACTGAGTGAAGGGGATGAGATAATGAACTCTCTGTTTTCAAGAACTTTTCACAATCACAACATTATTCCATATTTAATAATTAGAATTATATTAGTTTACTTCTCATACTATCATTTTTCTTTTTAATAGTCACTAATTAGTATATATCCTGAGCCAGTTAGAAAAACACAGCAAATTACCACAACACAGTAAAAAATGAATTGCATTATTTTTCACACCTTCCCATTTTTGTCTGCCAAGTGACTTTGCAGTCCTGTCTACTAAGAATCTACAGCATTTCTCCACCTCATGGATGCTGGGTACATAGATTAGTAAGTGGCTTGTTATGTAGCATTGTTTGTGACAATAATTGACAAAAACTGTAGATTCTGCCAAGTCCCTTCCATAGTTTAGAAAACCTCTTGGTGTATTCTAATCTTCAGTGTAAGAAGGCATTCTTACCTCACCAACATTTCTTTGTGGCATAATATAAAGAGAATTACAAATTACTTGTTTAAAATCATTATGGATGCACATTTTTAGTCACAGGAACCTGAACTGCAATACTCCCACTATGTCCCCCAAAGTATGATTTACCGGTAACAAGGAAGCAAAACTATTGACTAAAATTAGACATCCTTGTCTTGTACCCCCTGTAGTGTTTATTTTTTGAGATGTAGAAAAAAGGAGTTTAGATCTCCGCATTTCCTGTTCAGAAAGACATTTGTATTGATGTGAAGATGCTCCCATACTCCAATGAAACTGGTGTTTGCAACCCAAACCTTTATTGATGGTTTGACTATACGAGGAAAAAATAATTCAGTACGGTCATGAATTCAAGAAGATTTTAACAGAGATGGTGGTGAGAGAGGTTGGTGGTAGATTAAAATAAAGTTTAAAAGTCAGGTCAAAGATGCAATAAGTTGACTTTTATAGGGTACCAATCCCAGAGAATAAAATCTGCTTGTGATATGTGCTGTCTTAACACACACACAAACAGGCCCCATTTCTCCCTAAGCATCACTCTTTCTCTGCTCCATTTAACAGACAATCTGCAGTCTTACTCTCTGCAGCCTGTTCTCCTCAAGAATATTCCAATGAGACTTTCATGCCACAACTACTTCTATCAAAATCACCTAGAAACACATTGCTAAATGCAGGAGTCCTCAGCTTTTGCCATCCTTTATTTATCAGCAGAATTTTACGTATTATTCACTCCCACTTTTCATACTTGAGAGAATTAACGTATAGCATTATAATAGTTTTAGCCATAGCCATTTTCTAAAAATCCTTCTTCAGTGTTGTTCCAGGGCCTTCCCCCTCCCAGCATTTTCCCTTCTTTATCAGTGGTTATTTCTTTTAGCTTCCCATGATCCTAACATCATAGAACTTTAAACAAAATATTTGGATATTTCTCCCTTATTTAAATCCACTCCTTGATAATCATAGCTTTAAATATTATCTAAATATGAATGAACTCTAAAAGTATTCTTCAGCCTGGATTTCTCTCCTAAATCCCTGAATTCCAGACCTGTGCAATACCACCTACTGTCTTTACCGAAGTAGTCAAAGACACCTTGAACTCAATGTTTCAATCTCCCAAAGAGATTGTCCTATCTCCCAAAGCCTGCTTCCCTGGACATCTAGTCCAAATGGATTATAGCTACATTGCTTTCAGCTGCCTAAGCTAAAAATTTGGTATCATCCTTAATTCTTCTTCTTTTATAGCCAGCATACACTTTGGTCACTAATCCTATCAGTTCTACTTTCAAAATACATTTAAAATTCAATAGCTTACTATATCCACCACAGTGACATGATCCAAGCCACCCGGGTTTCTAGTCTAGATAATTGTGACGGCCTCCTCATTCCTTCCCTGATTCTGATTTTGACCCAATTATCTGTTCTCCACACTGCAGCTGGGAGAAATTATCCATATCTATATTTATACTGACACCAATATATAAATATATAGACACTCGTCTTTTAGAATGTCAATCATATAATGCCACTCCATCCTTCAAAACTTATCAGTGACTTGCCCTACTAATCAGAGAGAAAGCAAAAATCATTACAGTAGCCTATGATGTCCCAGGAGATCTACATATCATTCTCCTCTAATCATACTAACTTTCTGACCACATGTCCTATTATTATCTCCCTTATTTCTTGTGTGTTAGCCACACTGGAACTTTGCTCTTCCAACACACCAGGCAATAGACCCCTAAGAGCTTTATATCCATAAGTGTTTGGGTTAGGGTTTTGGCTTTGCCTAGAAAGCTCTTCTGTGGATAACACTCATGCTCACTGCCTGAGGCTTCTGTCCCCAGACACTTCTTCAGTGAGGTGTTTCCTAATCATCTGATTCGAAATTAAGCTCCCTCATTCTTTTTAGCAATTCTTTTCCCTATTTTATCTATGGCTCTTAATGATAACTGACGTCATACCTTTTTGCTAATTATTTTTCGTTTTTTGGTCCTTCTTTTCCTATTTGAATGTAAAATTCATTAGAACTGGGATTTTTGCTGTTTCTCCATTGTATCTTCAGAGCACGGTATGGAATAAATATTCACAGAAAAATGGATAAATGAATGAATGTCATGAATCTTGTTTGACTGAAAACATTGGTGAATAAGTTAGCTAATTAGTTAAAACTGTCAGAGCAGATTCCAGGATCAAACAGGAGTAAGGATCTAGGTTTCCTGATCTTTAGATATCCCTTATACCTTAAAATCTTAGGGTTCTCTGGAGACAGACCACATATTGGATAAGAAAAAAATTACATTAGTGCTTTCTTTACTTTCTCCTCCTCCAGATCATGACAACACAGGAAATACAGCTGATAATGCAAAACAACAGCTCTGCTTCAGCACAGCAGAGGACAATGGGCCATAGGAAATGGGACACACTGAAGAATGAAGTATGTCTCCCTAAATGCTGAGTGAGCACCAGCCCGTAAGTCCCATGCTGGGTAGGCCTATGTCTGCCTTCCAAAAGCCATGATAACCAACTGATAATCACCCTTATTAATTTCACATATTAAGTAGAAATTTGATAACAGGATGGTTTGGCCTTGCGGGTACTACTTGTAAAGACAGTCTCATATCACTTAGTGGCAGTGTTGAATTTCTATTCCTGTCAAGACCTAAACCCACAAACATTTCATTCAACACTGTAGGGATTTATAGTGTCAGCAGTCTCAATGCAGTTTTCATCTGCTGTGCATGGAGAAGGATTTGAAACAGCAGGAGCATACCATCATGAGCACTGAGGAATGAAAGCAGCAAAGAGTATGTGCATGCATGTACACATATTAAGTGCAAGGGCACTGGAAAGGGGGAGGACAAAAACATACTCAGCTTCTCAATTATTTTCAGTCAAAAAGCATATGTAACAATTGATTTGACTGTCTGTATAGAGAGTTTACATTTCTAGATTCTCAAATTCCCTTGACTTCTAAAAATACCACTATTATACTATGGCTTTAGTAAAAGATCAGAGAAACATATTCCTGATTACTTGGGGAGTCATAGAGGTAAGTGAGTGGGTAAAAACTTTTAGTTTTATAGATGACTTTGACAAAAATGGAAGTTCACAGAAGTGAACAAAGAAAGTTTTCTCTTTCACGCAATCCTGAGGATCACAAGTAAGCATCATGAAGGGAAGCTAGCCAGTGCATAGATAGCCAGTCTTAAAGTACATGGTGAATCCTCTTCCTGCCTCAATGCCATAAAATAGTTAACTGCACGATGCTTGCAAAATTACAAAGATCAGTAAATGGAGAACTATTCAATATCAGGGGAAAGATGCTGATTCAGAATTCAAATGGTCAGGAACTAAGAAAACATATGTAATTCCTGTGCCTTGCCTCTTACTTCTTCCTAAAAAACACCACATGTCTCAGAACAGAAATGTTGGATTTGAGATTTCAATTTGACAGGTGTCAGTTTGCAAGATGTCCAGATGGTGAAGTACTTGGCACAAGGTAAAATAAATGAATAAATACATAAAAAATTAAAAAAGAAAAAACAGAAAACCTAGGCCAGGAGACTCTGTATTTCCAAACAGACTCAAGGGAATAAAGCAGTCAGGGCTTGTATACATGATAATTGAGAACATGGCAGAAAATAGCACATCAAGAACATGGTTAAAAATGACTGTGCCCCTCAGGAACACCACCTCTATGGTTCAGAAAATAGGAAAGGTGATAAAGTGGTTATGAAGATCAGGATGTTCATATACTGCACCAGGAACACCTCTAAATGAACCTCGGCCATAGGGATACTGGGATTTGCTTGAGGCAAAGAAATTTTATGGTCTTATCCTTGAATATGACTGTGTTTGTTATCCAGACCTAGAAAATCAAGTTCTCTTGGAGAAACTTTAATCACTGATGTGATAACTATTTTCTACTCAACAGAGAAATTTCATAGAGAATATAGAGGCTCATGAAATGCATTTTGAAAGTACTGTAAGAAAATATGGATTGGCTTACAGGGAGTGTTCTGAACTCCTCATACAAAGATCATAAGGTAAAATGGAGTTCTGAATGTGGCTTATCAGCCCAAGAAAAAATTCTAATAACTTTATTCAATAAGTGATATATAAAGTATTATATTTGTCACGGACTCAAGACTCCTTTTTTGGTCAATCCTTTTTTTGTTGTGCATTTAAAAATGAATGTCTAGAGGCACCTGGGTGCCTCAGTGTTTAAGTCTCTGCCTTCGGCTCGGATCATGGTCTCAGAGTCCTGGGATTGAGCCCTGCGTCAGACTCTCTGCTTGGCAGGGAGCCTGCTTCCCCTCTCTCTCTGCCTGCCTCTCTGCCTACTTGTGATCGCGCTCTCTTAAATAAATAAATAAAATCTTAAAAAAAAAAAGGAATGTCTATGTGCAGTACGTTTTATATATAAATTATTTCTCAATAAGCTGTTAAATAATTAGTAATAAATAAAGTAATGGATAGTTCACCCCAAAAGAAGAGTGAATCTCTAGTTTTCAGAATATATTCTGTGGAGGGCACCTGGGGGGCTCAGATGGTTCAGGGTCTATCTTCAGGTCAAGCCTCACATAGAGTCCCAATTCAATCTCCCTGCTCAGCTCTCTCTCTCAAATGAATATATACAATTGTTTTTATTCTTTTAAAGATCTTACCTATTCATTTGACAGAGAGATCACAAGTAAGCAGAGAGGCAAGCAGAGAGTGGGGGAAGCAGGCTCTCCACTGAGCAGAGAGCCTGATGCGGGGCTCAATCCAAGGACCCTGAGATCATGACCTGAGCAGAAGGCAGAGGCTCAAACCACTGAGCCAACCAGGCACCCCATAAAATCTTCTCTAAAGAAAGAATATACGCTATGGAAAAAATCAGAGGAGACTCATCTTGTAAGCTCTACCTTCTAAATTTATTTGGCTACTACTTTAAAGTGATACAGAAAATTCTATGGACTCATAATCTGTTGTAGTTATTTGTGCATTTTTAGGAAGCTTTACTATGTGATGGCACAGGGGAAAACAACAGTGAATAAGATAGATAACTTTCCAGCTCTCAGAACTTTCAACCTCGAGGAATATAAAAAATACATATATAATTACCTTATACAGTTTTAAGTCTGGATGAAAAAGTACAAAGGAGACTGCAGCAGGAATGGGAGCTAGGCTTAGCTGAGCAGGGGAAGGGTAACAGAAAGGGAGGCTTCCACAAAGTAATTTATGGATGGTGACAGAGAGCAGGACACCGAATGGGCAAATCTCTTAGATAAAGATTATGATGTATAAGGCCGCCAAGAGGCAAGTGGAGAATTTAAAGATTTGAAAGCAAGTTTGAGAGTGTTCTTTTTGTTGTTTCATTGTTAGTTTTTTGTCACAGATAGTGAGAGCTGAAATAGAGCAGAGATGTGATTTTATTAATATGATGCTTCGCCAAAGTGCTCTGTCATTTTCAAAGATTTGTCAAGTAAGTCCTGTCCTTTGACCCCTTGAACAGCGCTGAAGTAAGTGGTGCTGTTCCAGTTGCACTCTTTTGCTGTTGAGGAAACTGAGGCTCATGTGGTATCTCGCAGTTATTAAGGAAGCAAACACCAGAATGGAAATTAACATCTATATCTCTTGGCTCTTAGATCACTGTGCCCCCTTGCCTTCTTTCCACTTGTCTCCTAGAGAAACATAAACAATGGCTGTCAATGAAGTACATAAAATCCATTACAATTTAATGGAAATTTTAAACAGTGGAAATAGAGTGATGACTCCCTTAAGGAACTGTTTTATATTCT
Organism: Mustela erminea; assembly: GCF_009829155.1. Classification (NCBI taxonomy): domain Eukaryota; kingdom Metazoa; phylum Chordata; class Mammalia; order Carnivora; family Mustelidae; genus Mustela; species Mustela erminea. Next base: position 68,051,653 of record NC_045620.1, on the reverse strand, counting down.
GCTCTAGTGTGGTTTAAGCATGGTAAGTGATGTTACTTGATGGCATTGTAACAGTAAGGAAAAGCAGAATTGTGGCAAGTCCTGGAATTGGGAAAAATCTTCAGTTTCTGAGCAGAACCTATAATTTGATCTTATAATTCTAGGATGAAGTAATTATAGCATGTTGTAGACAATTAAGGCTGAGGAATAACTTCATTTTAAGTGCTAACAATATTCATATAGGAAAAGATGTCAATGAAAGCCACACTGAGAAAGTCAGTGAAAAGTTGGCCTGAAAAAAAAAAAAAGAAGTATTTAACATCTGAGGGAGAAAGTGATCTCAGTTTGAAGATGATGCTAGATTTTGTATGTGGAAGAGATCAAAGAGAGAAGTAAAAAGTTTATATGTAATATCATAACTTAAAATAGAAAGCTTGTTTTCTTATTTTGGCTCCAGTAATTTATGTGAACTGACAATGTAAACTCATCATGCAATGCTTTGTTTTCATCTGTACAATGGGAGGAAAATGACATTCTTACTTCTAGTGAAGCTGTGCAACTCAAGAAGGAATCTCTTAGAGCATTTCTAAACAGAAAATATTATACAAGTGATAAATTTGAATGAGATGAAAAATAGGGCAGAGGAGAATTCCCCATCTGGACTAAAATGAAAGAAATGGAAAATAAAAGTTCCCTGTAACTCTTAGAAACTATCTTCTAGGTTACTGGGGTTTCCATTTAGAACTTTTGGAAAACAAAATTTCATCTTGGTGCCTCAGAGTCTAGAAAATAAGTAATGGATCTTGCCATATTTCCTTTTGTGTATTTTGTACTTTGTATTTTTCATACTTCAGTGTATTGTGGGTTTCCACTTTACCAATTTTTCAGTTTTTGCAGGTTTTAAGGTCAGCCTGTTGCTCCATATATATACATATATACACACACTGAATTTTTACTTTTACTTGTTGAATAAAGATTTTCATGGTTTAATCAGTGGACAGTAATTAAAGTATTTATTGAGTCCTGGCATAAATTCTGTGTCTGAAAAAATAAAATGCATCAATTAAAAAAAATTGATAGCTGCCTCCATTTAATTTATTAGCCCTTCACTTACAAAAGCAAATTAATGAATGGGACAGCACTAATCACAACATAGATGCTTCTGATTATTCCAAAAATAAGGCTTCATATATGATAGTTTTCATGACTTAAATTTTGAGATACCTTATCACAAGTTCTTAGCAATCTGGCCACAGAGAAACTGAAACCTTTACAGTCTGAGTTTCATTACCCCTCCAAGATTCTCATTAACACAGTTCCTGTTTATTGTTCACTTCCCTTTCCATGCCATTAGTAATTCCATGCCACTATGAATTTGTTCCTGTATTTTTGCTTTCTTCATCTCATTTACTGTAGGAAAATTCCACCTCCCTGATACCACATTAGGTTTTATACCATTATTTCATCAAACTACCCATCTCAGTATGCCCATCTTCAGAGTTATCCCTGGGCTTTTCCAACAAGCCTAAGATAATAGTATGCTATTAAAATACCTTTCCTTGTATCACTGATCATTTTTATAAATTTTAATTCTTTGCCTCAATTGAAATCTTACTTTTTCCTCCAGCTCTCTTCACTGGAGAGTAATGTTTTATAGCTTTCCTAATTCATTAGAAGACTGAGTAGATCTCCATTGTAATTGCAGACCATGCTTTTGCCTCCACTAGACAGCAGTCACTTTTTGGAAATCGTTACCAAATCTTGACACTAGCTTTTTCATAAGTGGTGTCAGCAACTAACAGTCAAAATGCAATCCCTCTCATTGACGACTTCACCAGCAAGCTCCTAGCTTTTATCACTATCTCCTACCTTGCCAAATATTTTTACAATTTTACCATCAGAAGCAATGACCCTCTGCCACCTGAAATGTCAATCACTTCTAGATATTTCCAGGCCATTTTTATATCACTGGATTCATCCTTGAAGAGATGGGTCATGCTTTTCATGTTTGGAAATGATCAATCTCCATGAGCTCACACTTTGTGCACATCAAAATCCTACTTATTGCATCTTTTCTTTTATCTTTTTGCAATTTTCCATCCTATGTGTTTTTCCCATTCCTCAATTAATTAGCTTGGCCGCCATATTAATTGGCTAACGATTGGTTTTATTCAGTTAATTGTCCAGTTATTGCAGGTAGGTACTCTATTAGAGAATTAGGATTTGAAGAATTTAAGACAAAAACAACAAAAGATTGACAAACATAGTTCCTCCCCCTAGAAAATGTAATTCAGTAAGCACTAGAAAGTACTGCTGCAATAGTTGGATACCCAGCATGTTGTGAAACAAAAATCCAACAGTGCCAGCTGAGGTGGCTCACTAGGAAAGATGACAGCCTCTGTCAAGAAGCCCAGAAAATATCTGTGTGATGACAAAGTAAGATACTCGGAAGTTTTAGCATGGTAATGGAGAAGTTACAAGGTTTAGAGGCAGGCTGAAAAAGGTTCAAAGAAGGATTTCTTGACTGAGGACAAATGGTTTACACCAAGGCATCCAAAAGTAGATGCCTGAATACTGTCCCCACAAAGACCAGTCAGAAAGTCACATCTCACTGATTTTCACAAGTACAGATTCTGGACTATGCCAGGGATAACACAGCAAATATGAGAGGGGTGCTCAAAATCAAAAGGAGATTCAAGGCCTCCTTTTCCTCTGTGACTATAAGAACACTGAAAGACTTATTATGTCATGACCTCATTTTGAAGAAAATGAGAACAAGAAGAAAGCATTGGAAGGGCAGAATTCTCCCTCCCACCCCCTGTTTTAGTATGAAATAACTGACATCTGTCATTGTGTAGGTTTAAGGAATATATATCATGATGGTGTGGTTGACATGTATAGTGAAATGATTGCCACAAGAGGTTCAGTTAACAACCATCATCTCATTTAGATCCAGGAAAAAGCAAAGGAAGAAGAAAAAAGAAAAAAAAAGGTGCTCCTTGTAATGAGAATTTTCATGGTTTAATTCAACAACTTTCCTATATATCCTACAGCAGAGTTAGTTAGATCTATTATGTCCCTACTACGTACTTATCCTGTAATTGGTAATTTGTGCATTTTGATGATCTTCCTCCCATTTCTCCTCCCCCCAAAACTCCATCTCTGGAATCCTCAAGTCTGATCTCTTTATTTATGTTTAGATTATTTGTATATTTAGATACATATATATTTAGATCCCACATATGAGATCATATTGTATTTGTCTTTCAATCATACGGTATTTCTCTTTCTGTCTGGCTTATTTCCCTTAGTACGTTGCCTTGAAGGTCCACCTATGTTACTGCAAATGGTAAGATTTTCTGGATGTGTGTGTGTGTGACTGAATCATATTCCACTGTCTATGTGTAGACCACAACTTCCTCATCCATTCATCCATCAATGGACACCTAGGTTGTTTCCAAGTCTTGGCTACTATAAACAATGCAGCTGTGAACATGGGGGCGCAGCTACCTTTTCAAGTTAGTGTTTTAATTTCCTTTATTGCCAGGAGTGGAATTGTTGGATCCTAGGATAGTTCTATTTTTAGTTTTTTGGATCCTCCATTCTGTTTTCCATAGTGGCTGCCTCAGTTTACAATTTTTACCAACAGTGCACTAGGGCTCTCTTTTCTTCACATTCATGCTGACATATCTCATCTCATCTTTCTGATAATGGCCATTCCAACAGGTTGAGATGATACATCATTCTAGTTTGAACTTGAGCACATTTACTTGTACCCACTGCCCTGAAAGTCAGAGTATTTATCTGAAAGTGACTAAATCATTGAAAATAAGTTTTTATACTTGTGAAGCCTGTGAGATCATATGTTGACAGATTAAACTACACAACTGACCCTTGAACAATGTGAGGGTTAAGGTCACTAACCCTTGTCAAATTGAAAACCCAAGTGTAACTTTTGACTCCCCAAACACTTAATTACTAAAAGCCTGTTGACAAAAAACATTATGGATAGCTTAAACAGTCTATTAACACATATTTCATAGGTTATGGGCATTCTATACTGCATTCTTATCATTAAAGTAAGGAAATCTTAAGAAAATTACAAGGAAGAGAAAAAAAAAAGACATGTACAATACTGTACTGAAAAAGTTCGCACATAAGTAGACCTATGCAGTCCAAATCTGTTGTTCAAAAGTCACTTTTTTTTATCCTTCTTTTGAAACACAGCAAAAGGGAAAACTGCTAGCAAATTTAGATCTTTTATAGAGAAGAAAAATGCTAGCTTTCCTTTACATGTTTAAGGAGTATTATGAGTAAAGCTATAAACCTGCCATTACTATCTGTTTTCTCTTCAATATAGGTCTCTGTTATGTGTCATCAGGAAAATAGGGGTATAAAACAAACACTTTCTGAGATACAGCAGAACTTATATAATCAAATGTGAGTTGACTTCCTAAGTCATCAGTTACCTGACACTTACTCTCCCTGAAGTGCAGATATTCTAGAAGAGATAGATCAATGGAGGTAGTAAAAATGCCCAACAGTTTGCTAGGGGGTTGAGGGGAGGGACAGAGGGAAAAAATAGGCAGAAAATGGCATTTTTAGGGCCAAGTATCATGTAGGTTACTGTAACAGTGGATAATGTAGTTCTGCATTTGTCAAAAGCAATAGAACTGACAATAGGAAGAAGGTAAATTAAGAAATTTGGTTAATAATAATGTAACGGGATTGGCCCATCCTTTGAACAGCTCTATCTCACTAATGCAAGATACTAACAGTGGGAAACTACATATATGGAGGTGTGAAGGATATATAGGAACTCGCTGCACTTCCAGCTCCTTTTTCAGTGAAATTAAAACTGCTCTAGGGGCACCTGGGTGGCTCAGTCTGTTAAATTTACAATTCTTGATATCGACTCAAGTCATGGTCTCGGAGTTGTGAGACTGAGCCCCATATTGGGCTGTGCATGGGGCATGAAGCCTGCTTGTGATTCTCTCCCTCCTCTTCTGCCTCTGCCCCTCCCCAACTCTCTTTCAAATAAATAAATAAATAAATAAAATGTAAAAAAAACCCCACAAAAAACCTGCTCTAAAAATATAGTCTATTAATAAAAATCATAAAATAAATAAAAATTCAAACATTTAAATCACTGCAGTACAAGTAGACTACTCTCAGAAGACTGAGATTTCTAGGCTAGGTGAAAATATAAACTCAAGTATACACTTTTACTAAAGATACCTGTTAAATCGAAAAGCACCAAGACACTGAAACTAGAAAGAAGCAAAATTATGTACTATGCATCTTGAATTATAATAAAGCTAGAGTGACTAGAATAATTGTCTAAATATAAGAATAGATAGAAACAAGAAATATGACCAAAAGGCAGAAGTGACAATTCATAATGAATACAGGCTCAATGTATCAGAAAACTTAACATTGATAACTATGTATTCCCCAAATAATGGAAATAATGGAACTGCAAAATAGCTGAAGTATGTTTTGGCAAAACTACCAGGCAAATCCATGATCATAATTATGATCTTTAACACCAGTCAGTAATTGACAGACCAACTGGATGAAATAGCAATAGAGATACAGAAGACCTGAATATCACTATTGATGACTGTATCTCAAATGGTATTCCTAGAAAACCACATCCAATAGCTAGACAATACAAGCTCTTCTCTAGAACACATGGAACATTTACCAATGTAGACACTGAGCTGGGCAGAAAACAAATGTCCTTCAATTTCAAAGGACAGCACTCTTTCAGACTATGTCCTCTGACACAAACAGAAGCAAATTAGAATCAGTAAAATTAGATACCCAAGAAAGTCCTAAGTATTTAAAAATGCAACTGGCTTTTTAATAACACATATGTCAAAAAAGAATAATTCACAGATCAACTTAGAAAATTACAAGTAATTTTAAATAAATTATGATGAACATATTACATACCAATATTTGCAGAAGGCTAATTTAATATGCTTAGAGAGAAAAACATAGCTTTACATTCTTACAATAGAAAATAGGAAAAGCCTGAGATTAATGATCTAAATGTTCATCTTATAACACTAGAGAAGAACAAATTAAATGACAAGGATGGAGAAGGGAAATAATTCAGTAAGGAATCAATGATATAGCAAATAATCAGTAAATTCACAAAGCCAAAAGTTCAGAAGTTTGTCCTTTGAAATAGAGAAAATTGTAATAGCCTGTAACAACAGTGAGCCAGAAGAGAGAGAGGAACACCAATACAAAGAAAAAAGAGAAGGCAAACTGCTATAGTGAGAATGTAAAAAGGTCTTACCACGAAAATTCCAAGAATAGAAAAAATAAGTAACTATTATAAACATTTTTGTTCCGTTACTTTGTTGAGGTACAGAAATCATCCCAATTTCTCTCTCATTCTTAAGGCTTTCAGACAACTAATCTCATACCAAATGAACAGCTCAACATAGAGGTCAAACACCATATGAAGTTATCACAGAAGAAAGAGCAAAAAGTAACACCTTACCTACAATTAAAATCTGACTTAGGTTCACACTCATAAAGCAGATGAAAGTAATTCTTTACTATTTTAAAATGAAAATCTCAGGAATGAGGTGAGAATAAGTAGGAAAGAGTTAATAAATGAAAAAACACACTTCAGAAATAAAACAATAAGTGGTAAGAAGTCCTAGGATGACTAAATCCACTTATGACTCCTGAAATAAGATGTTGAAATTTTTTGGCCTAATTTCAAAAGTCACATGTGGCACTGAGGACTAGGTGTTACAGGTAACTCATGAATCATTGAACACTGTATTGAAAACTAATGATGTCCTATATGTTGGCTAATTGAACATAATAAAAATAAATAAAGAAAAATAAAGTTAAAATATTTTTAAAAAATTAAATAAAAAACAAAAGTGTAATACAAAACTTAAACAAAACAAACCTTACTTTTTAAATAGTACAATGTACTAATTAAATATGCCCCTTAATCATTTGTTCAAGAAAAATAAAAGATGCAAAGGAAAAATAACAAACTATAACTATCAAGACTAAATAGGGAATATGATGACAGGTCTGAAAAGGAGATCATATGAAGCAATCATTAATATATTTGCTAATTGATTTAATGGCAAACTCCTTCAAAATAACACTGGCTAAAGCAGACAGAAGAAACATGAATTCGCACTCTCTCTCTAGTTCCTAAACTGTACACCGAGGTGCATTAAGATAACATAGTGAACTCTGAGGTCTGACACCATGTATTTTAAATATATGCGATGCATGCATGAAATGCAACTTCTGGAGACAAAAGTTGCACTTCGATGACACTAGAGAAGATCAAAGTTTCTGTACTGGATGCAAAATGTGTTAACCATTAAGGGATTATAGTAGAATTAAGAACTTCTGTTTATCAACTATGAAGAGAGTAAAAAGCCAATAGATAAAATGGAGAAGTATATTCCCAGTATTTCTGAGGAAATACATATAAAGATAACTTAGAAGAGACTATGTACAAACACACACAACAAAAACCGAGGTTTTTTTGGATCATTTGATAAATGTCAGTTAAAACCACCATGACATACTAACCACAAATCCACCAGATTTGTAAAGATCAATAATAATGACAAAAATTCTACATTTTAGAGAAAGTATAGAGAATAGTAACTCTCTTGTATTACTGAAAAAAGTGTAAGTTGGTACTTCTTTGAAAATATGTTTTTGCAATCTCTTAAATGCATTTCAAATGTTCTTGGATTTCTGCTCCTATAGTTATGCCTAAAAGAAATGCACACAAAATTCCATTCACAAATATGTACTAGAATGTTCATTGAAGTAGCAATATCTTTTTAAAGATTTATTTACTTGAGAGAGAGCAAGGTGCACGAGCAGGGGGTGGTGGCAGAGGGAGACAAGGAGAGAGAGAAAACCTCAAGCAGATGCCCCATGAGTGAAGAGCCAGCCAAACCATGAGATCATGACCTAAGCTGAAATCAAGAGTTGGACATTTAACCCACTGAGCCATCCAGGAGCTCTAGCAATAGCACTATTTGAAGTAGGCAAAATCTTAGAAACTAATCAAAAAACTTTCAGCAATAAAACGGGCAAATAATGGTGCTATAGTCATACCAATTATATGGCAATAAGAGGAAATATCTAAATCATGTAACAACATAGCCAAAACTCATAAATGTAATAAAAATGAATGAAAAAGGACCCAAACACAAAGGACACTGTTCATCTCATTCACATATAGTGCCAAAAAAAAAAAAAAGACCGGTATCTTAGAAGTCAAGACTGTGGTTATCCTTTCATGCATCAGTGACTGGAGGGAACATAAGAGGTAATTAGGAGATATGGATAGTGTTCTAGTATTCTCTTCATTTTGGTGCTATTTCTGCAGCTATAATCTGTTTGTAAAAATTCAGCCTAATTTCTCTGCCCTACCTCTTAACACTCACCACTGCTGTCAAAGCAAATCATTTATAACTCAACCAGATCAAGTCAATACCCTGCTAAAAACACATGTGTTGCTCATGATGTTTCTTTTATCTGGACTACGTCATCTACACCTTACTCTAAGTCTCACACCTTCCTAAAACTTATTTCAATTGTCAGCACCTCTGTCAATGCCAAAGTGACCATCCAGGTCCAGAGATGACCCTGTGTTTACCTCTGCTGTATCACATTGAATGTAAGTTTCAAGTCCCGGGTAAAAAAAGAATGGGCTCTCTCAGTGTAGTAACATTTATGTCTTTAAGAAGCAAAAAATGGGTTTTTATTAATACTTCTCAGTTACTCAAGAGCTGCATTTGAATCATGGAATGATAGCAATTATTAATTTAGAAATATTATGACTATTGTTTTCTCTGCTTTTCTACCAGAAAGGAAGATTCCCTAGTCTGCAGTCTTGCTTGCTGGTCACCTGCCTTCTTTAAAGCCAGTTTGTCTGCCAGTGTCTCTATCACAACTGGAATGTTTCTGTATTGTTGGTGATTCACTGGGAATGATAGGTTCCAGTAATGTGGTTTCTGATTTCTTTTAAATTTTAGCTAGGGGCTCACTGATATTTCTGAGTTCACTTCTATGACAAAAACAATTTGAATCAACATAAAGAAACTTCAGCTGGTTTACCTCAAATTCCTCAGGGAGGAGGAAGCATTAATATATCTGAATCGGAGAACAAGGTTTCATTCTTGAGTCCAAATCTGGGAGATAATGGCATTTCTGCAATGCGAGGGCAGTTTTCCTGATAAAGTGAACCTTGTTTATGACTGACTTATTTCCATCTCTACCTGTTGTTAAACAATTCAACAAATGCCTATCGATTCGCCAATCCTGATATAGGCAATGCTAATTTTTTTTTTTTACGATTTTATTTATTTATTTATTTATCAGAGAGAGAGAGAGAGAGCGAGCGAGCACACAAGCAGATAAAGGCGGAAAGAGAAGCAGGCTCCCTGCCAAGCCAGGAGCCTGATGCGGGACTTGATCCCCGGACCCTGGGATCATGACCTGAGCCAAAGGCAGTAGCTGAACCCACTGAGTCACCCAGGCGTCCCAGCAATGCTAATTTCTGAGAATGCAATCTTACAAATAATGATGGTTTTGTGTAAAAAAAAATTACAGTTTTAATGGAGATGGCAGTTTAATCATTTAATAAACAAAAGAAACCAAAATGTGGTGATCATTAAAAGGCAAAATAAATGAAACCATAAGGCCATTTAACGAGGTGTTTTACCCTACGAAATCAATGCTGACTAGAAGGTAGCCAATTTCCTTCCCCAATCTCTGCTGATCACTTTCTTCTCATGCTTGGCTTAAGAATGGATTTCTCTAAGAAGACTTATTTGAGTGATTCTATTTCATTTTGAATGTTCCCTTACCCTGAGTATGCTTAGGCACTTGTACCTTGATAGGATATACTTGCTTACACAGAACTTTTTAATGATGGTTTAGCATATAAATTTTAGGACTTCTATTAGATTACCAACTTTCTGGAGTATTCTGTTCATTTTACTTCTCATAATACCTCCCATTATGTAAACTCCCCTTCACACAAAAAACTTTCCTAAGTGCTCATGTATAGTCCTTAATGAATCTGCACTGAGTCAGGGAGATTAAAATAGAAGAAGAGAGAACACTTTACATGTGAAACGTCTTTAATGCTAGAAATAGAGCAGTAAATTATTAGGGAACTCATCCCTGGGAACTGTCACATGCAGACAGTCACTCTATTTCACTCATTGATTTCCAAATTCACTCTGCATGTTCCTGGCTAGGAGAGAGGTCTCAGAGCTAAGCCAAGCTTCCTGAATCAGTAAAAGGAATTTTAGGACATCTAAGTTATTCAGATTTCATGCTCCTAAGGAACACAATCTGCAGATATTAAATTAGCCAACAGGAAGTCTACTTGCTGGCCTATAAATGTTAGGGAAGCATACTGAAACAGATAAAAGAGAAGAAGCATTTGCATAGGTGATGTGAAAGTTAAACATCATTCCATAGATGAGAACTGTTTTCATCTATGGAGAAATTTTAAAAAGGTGTTTTACTTTCTTCAAGCTTTTCGAAGGGCAAAATGATAAATGAAAAAAGGTTGCTTCCCTTTTATGTTGCTCCATGTAATTCTCATATTAAAAAAAAGAGTGATGCATGCATTTAACTGCATTTTTAAAAAAGATTTATTTATTTGCCAGAGACCACAAGTAGGCAGAGAGGCAGGCAGAGAGAGAGGAAGCAGACTCCTTGCTGAGCAGAGAGCCCGATGCAGGGCTCTATCCCAGGACTCAGAGATCATGACCTGAGCCGAAGGCAGAGGCTTTAACCTACTGAGCCACCCAGATACCCCTTAACTACATTTTTAAAGGCCATACAGTAGCACCCATAGGCCTTAATATCTCCATCCCTTGCATGATCATCTGCTGTGTGAATGTCACCTGAAACCAGGTGTTCTTGTTTAGTGGCTCATCTGCATGTGATGTCTCAGACCCATGGTGTGAGCTGATTTAATTGCAGACTTTTGTTTGCTGATATTTCTATTGTTTTGTTTTAGAGGTTCTTCCCATTAGGAATTCCCATCCCTACATGCAGAATGAAATTCTGAAATTTAAGAATGTGAGCTCAGGGATAATTGTTTTAAAATAGCTAATATTGAGGAGCACCTGGGTGGCTCAGTGGGTTAAGCCTCTGCCTTGGGCTCAGGTCATGATCTCAGGGTCCTGGGATTGAGCCCCGAATCGGGCTATCTACTCAGCAGGGAGCCTGCTACCTGCCCCCCACCCGCCTGCCTCTCTGCCTATTTGTGATCTCTATCAAATAAATAAATAAAATCTTTTTAAAAAATAACTAGTGTTGAAATAGAATTATAAGAAAAAGAAGAAAACTATGACTTTGGAATAAATATGTCTTTATATCTTTATAATATATTTTATATGCCACGGAGTGGGCTTTCCCATGTATGAGCTTTAAGAGCAGGAAAAACAAAGCTTAGAAAAATAACTAACAGTATTAAGTACTCACAGATACTGGGAGTGGCACAACTGTTTTCAGTACATTACCAAGTGGAAAAAAGTAAGCTATGTGATGACAAGCCTTTCTGAAATTCTTTTTTGAAAATTTCCTGAATATTTTTATGAGACTGTGAAAGGCAATATAAGAAGATGGAATTGATAGGATATAGAAACTCATACCTGTCACAAGAACATGCGTGTGGCACAGATGGTACAAGCTGATTAGTGGAACAATGTAGTAGGTCAGGAGAATTAATTAGTAGAACAAATCTATTATTAGTTTATTACTAATTAGTAAAATTAATTGTAGAAGAATTAGAATTAATTAGTAGAACAAGACTATTGACAGGTTGATTAGTAGAATGTTCACATGCTCTCAAAGACAAACATACTGACGATCATTGATCTGTGTATTTGGATTAAAGAAATTAATACAAATTCAGAAATACAGCAATTGTCTTCTTCTCTTCTTCCTTCACAGCTGGAAAAATGAAGAAATTCTGAGAGAAATCCAGCCTCTCTGTTTACTCTTCAATCAATATGAACACAAAAAGTATCAACCAGCTCCTTCGTTTTGCCAAATTAGTTTCATTGCGTCAGAAGAGACAAGACTGTGTTCACTGTACAGAAAGGTGAACTGTTTTTAAGCATCTCTAAATATGTTGCAAAATGCTAGTGTGAAATATATTATAGTTAGGTTTCACACGCTTTACTTGACCTTTCAACACCTTTCCCTTGGTGCTAGAGAAAGTATTACTTTAAATTAGGTGGGAGAGCAGGATTGGGAGAGCGAAAAAATAGTACCAGAGTAAAGGTTCGGAAATCTTCATCTGTAGCCTGCCCAGAACGCTGACCAAACTTGGTGTAGTATAGAACCCCTCATGCCACTCAAGTGCATAAAGAAAACATAAATAATAAGAGCAAAGCCAGCTTTTAAAAATATAGACAAAAAATAGTTTTCAATGCAATGCAAGATTTTTATGGCCTTAGAAACACTCTGCCAGAATTTGTTTGCTGTGGTATTCATGAGAACTGAGTACAAAACTTAGTCCTGTGGTTAATAGGAAACAAAGGTAGAAATAATCCATTCCAAATACTGCCTCCTCACCTCAGGGAGCAGAGGCAAGAACTCAGGTATGCACAGCTCCAAATCATTAATAAATTAGACCAGTGACCCTCAAATGTTTTTCTGTTGCTGCTGCTGTTGTCCTTTATTGAGTGGAAAGCTTTTAATTCAAAGAAATCTTTATTGGGGATCTACCACATAACAAAGAAAGCAGAGCTGCCCTGGATAAAAAATGTCTGGGTCACCTGGCCTGCTTTAGGCAGCTAAGGTCCTGTATTATACTCACATGAAGTCCCTCTCTAAATTAGATGGAGTCCCATAGATTGGTCACAAAAGGCTCTTTCTGATGCATCTATCTATCCATCTTATCCATAAGGTAAGATAGATCCATCTTATCTATCTTTCCGAAAAGATAACAACCTTTCCATTAACCTTTATTGCTAGTACAAATAATGACAGTTTCTTTGGTTATGATGATACACTTGTTAAAACACAAATGTCCTTGCAGGGGTAATTAATTCAATTCATTATCACTAAAATAAATTACTTTTCATAACCTTTCCTTAAGGCAAGAAAATAGATAAAACATACTCTACCCTAGAAATATTACAGGAGAAACTTCAACTATTTAAATCAAACTTCTGCTTCATCAGTTTTCTGTGAGATGCAGATCAGTTGTATTTTAATATGATTTTAATTAAATTTTATTAATAACAGGTACAGAATCCTGGATTTGGAAGCTCCAAAGAATGAGGGAAGTGGTCAGAGTTTAAGACACGCTGGCTAAAAGAAAAGGAGTCAGGACGACAAATCTCAAGGGTAGCAGGCAAGTCTTAGCATTTGGAAAGTTGCCCATCAGTTAAGAAGCTGGCCGAAACAATTTTCGGCAGGTCTTTGTGATTCTACATATCTTGTGAAGAGCTGCTGAAGGCCTTTGTTCTGAACTACCACTTCCAAGGGTCATATGGAAAACAGCCTTAGAAGAAAGAGACAGTGTCCTTTCCAGGGTGGATGCAGATGCATTTCTCTGCTAGGTTATTCAAGATAATGTCTCCTTTTGGGGAAAAGGTAAAGCAGGTTTGCCAGCTCTCCCTTCCTAACCATCTTGTGTTTCCTGCTAGGCCAGAAGTATATGGTTGTCTCTGGCCCAGGAGTCTTGTATGTTCTGCCACCATCTATAAACTTATGGAGGGTTAAATTGTTAGAATCTAGTGTAAAATCTCACCCCCTTCTACAATGTTCACACCAGTGTGTTATACAGAAAAAGTCAGGAACAGAAAATATTGATCCCAATAAGTAGTGCAATGGGGCCTCTACTGGCCAAGAATTAACATGAAAATTCTACTAAAGCATGGTTGAACAAAAGAAAAAAATGAGCTCTCACAAGTTCCTGGAAAAGATAAAAGACAAGCAACTGTTCACAAAAAGGGGTTCCTTCTGTCTTGGACATGATTATTAGCCTTGAGACCTTCAGGCCTAATTTTGTTGTGCTCCTTAGTCCCATTTCTGTAGGTTATCACAAAGAAACCCAAATCCAGAACATTCTTCAATGCCTTTGTTCTAATACCTATATGGTTCTCCTGTCTCCCCGTCCCTCCCTGAACAAAGTCCTTATCCTACTTCCTGATTTTTTATTTTTCCCCAGCATTCATGACCATATTACTATATTGTGCATGTTTTGTAGGACTTCGTTGTTTGAGTTCTCCCACTAGAATCTAAGCTCCAAAATGGTAGAGAATTTTGTCTGTTCTGTTCACTTAATTAAGCTTTACTTCTGGAATAGAGTCTAGCATTGAATAAGTAATAAATAAACATTTATCAGGATTAATTAGTTAGTCGGTAAATGAAGGAACAAGAATGGGGGATTGTGGTTAAACATTTCCATTTTTTTCAAGACTTTCATTTCCTTTGAGCCTTCCCTCCCAGACCCACTTCTTAAAGCATGGCTTTAATCTGGACCCTTAAATGGCTAATATGGCTGGTTTTCAAATTTATCTAAATAGAAAAATACATCCAGCTTTAAAAGGAAAGCATAAATATGGAATGCTTAATTAGAGTGTACAAATTTGAAGCTGGTGATCAGACAACCTTGGCTGGATGACAGTGCACAGAAAGAAAAAATGACTTGGCCATCAGAAAGGATGAATACCCAACTTTTGCATTGACATAGATGGGACTGGAGGAGATTATGCTGAGTCAAATAAGAAGGTCAATTATCACATGGTTTCACTCGTGGAACATAAGGAGTAACATGGAGGACATTAGGAGAAGGAAAGGAAAAGTGTATTGGGGAAAATTGGAGGAGGAGATGAACCATGAGAAACTGTGGACTCTGAGAAACAAACTGATGGTTTTAGAGGGGAGAAGGGTGGCGGGAGGGGTGAGCTTGGTGGCAGATATTAAGGAGGGCACATATTGCATGGGGCGCTGGGTGTTATATATAAACAATTAATCTGGGAACACTATCAAAAACTAATAATGATTTTAATGGTTAATAACATAACACAATTAAAAAAAATGTATTTCACACCTGTCTGAAATGGAAGAAATTTGTGAGGGATTAATATTAGTCAATTGTCATTTTTTCCCCCTATAAAGAAAACTACATCTTTGTTAGCAGGTGATTGTTTAGTCTTTGTCCACACAGTCCAGTTGCATTTAGTAACTGATTAATATACACACACACACACACACACACACAAACATATATACACATGTATAAATATGTATTTTTTAAAAGATTTTATTTATTTATTTGATAGACAAAGATCACAAGTAGGCAGAGAAGCAGGCAGAGAGAGAGGAGGAAGCGGGCTCCCCAATGAGCAGAGAACCCGATGCAGGGCTCAATCCCAGGACCCTGGAGTCATGACCTGAGTTGAAGGCAGAGGCTTTAACCCAGTGAGTCACCCAGGTGCCCCTAAATATGTATTTTTTTAAGGTTTATTTGTTTTAGGGAGAGGAAGTTCAAGGGGGGAGGGACAAAGGGAGAGTGAAAGAGAGATAATACAAAGCAGACTCCTTGCTGAGCAAAGAGCCTGATGCTGAGTGCAATCTCATGGCCCTGAGATCATGACCTGAGCCAAAACTGAGAGTCAAATGCTTGACCACCTGTGCCGCCCAGTGCCCCTATAAATATGTATTTTTAAAATATGTATGCTGTTATTTTTCAATGATAAGAACAAAACAAAACAAAACAAATAAACAACTTGGATGTAATTACTCTAGGACCACTGTGTGAAATTAGAAGAACAAGAATTTTAGAATTAGTTTTTTTTAATGCATAAGAAGAAATATGACATGACCTATTATGTATAAGTATTATATTTTTGGTTGTTATGAAACTTTAAGATGTGTTCCTGAAATTTATTGTTCTAAGAATAAATTTTGTTTTTTTTCCAAAAAGTAATATTCACATTATGACATGTAACTTAATTTTGACTGTTAGACTATCCAAGTTGGATTTTTAAACCTCAATACCTATTGTTATACTGTACTCAAATATTAGTTTAATATTTCTTTTTTTTAAAGAATTTTTAAAATTTGACAGAGAGACCACAAGTAGAGAGGCAGGCAGAGAGAGAGAGAGAGAGAGAGAGTGACAAAGACAGGCAAGCAGGCTCCCTGCTGAGCAGAGCCCAATGTGGGGCTCAACCCCACGACCCTGAGATCATGGCCTGAGCCAAAGGCAGAGGCTTAACACACTGAGCCAACCAGGCACCCCTAGTTTAATATTTCTAAGTAGATTTGTAGCTAGACACATCATAAGAGACTACTTATAATTCTTAACGATTAACTAAGAATACAAGAGTATTAAATCCTAACAGAGGCTCAGAGAATATTCTTCATTTACTTTTATTCTGTAAGAAACGACTTAAGCAAAAAATACCTGCCAGTGATGACCTACCCTATTCAACCAACTGGGTCATGACCTGGGTCATGATCCCAGGGTACTGGGATCGAGCCAGCGTTGGGCTCTCTGCTCAGCAGAGAGCCTGCTTCCTCCTCTCTCTGATTGCTTCTCTGCCTCCTTTTGATCTTTGTCAAATAAATAAATAAATAAATAAATAAAATCTTAAAAAAAGAAAAAGATAAAGCTATAGTTGCACTGTTTTGTTTTGTTTTTTTAATTTTTGGAGCCAACAATTAATGATGAAAATAATAGTCCAGATTGGTGGTTTGAAGTCTGCATCACAAGTTGCACATCAAGTATGTAGTTTTGCTGATAGGAGGTTGAAATTAACAGTTTAAACTAGTGAGAGAGAAGGTATTTTGTTCAGTAAGTTGACCTTAAGTTCTTTAAATGTCATGGCATGGCTTTAAAATTATCCAAAAATAATGTTCTCATTATTTTTATGTCTTATCCAACTGCTTTTCATTTCTCTCCCACCTGCTCTTCCTTCCATGCCCATATTGAGGTGAAAAGGGGGACCAGAGTATTAAAATTATTTAAAATGCCATGACTTATTTTTATGCTGGAAAGGAAATGTGTTAAGGTAAAAGCTTATCAGGGAATTCTTGAATTTCAGAACTCAGAAATATTTGCATGTCATTAATATTTTTTTTCATTAATATTTTTTAAGCCTTGGATTTTCAAACATTTGAAAAAAAATCTAGACTTTCCCCAGAGGAAAGAAAATTACAAGTCATGCATATAATCTCATCATATCCATATCCATATACTCACAGACACTATTATACACATTTGCATATATTTGGACTTGCACACATTAAAAAATGCTTGTAAATTCATATGTTTTTATAAAGAACCACATATTCCTGATTTCTGTTTAGAGAATCAGAATAACAATTTCATTTAACCAGAGGTCAGCAAAATATGACCTATGGGAAAAATCCAGCCCAGTGGCTGATTTTATAAATGAAGTTTTATTGGAATATAGCCTAAGTCAGTTATCTTGTATATTATTTATGGCTGCTTTCATGATATAATTACAGAGTAGACAGAGGACTATAGGACCACAAAGCCTAAAGTACTTGCAATCTAGGGATTTAAAGAAAAAGTTAGCCAAATCTAGAACAAAAATCTTTATGTGTGAGGAAACAGAAAATTCAATTTGTAACCTATTCTTTTTTTTTTTTAAGATTTTATTTATTTACTTGACAGACAGAGATCACAAGTTGGCAGAGAGGCAGGCAGAGAGAGGGTGGGGGGATGCAGGCTCCCCACAGAGCAGGGAGCCTGATATGGGTCCTAGGACCCTGGGACCATGACCTGAGCCAAAGGCAGAGGCTTTGACCCACTGAGCCACCCAGGTGCCCCAATTTGTAACCTATTCTTAAGAGTGCTCTGACAGCATGGTGAACTGAGTAAGACTGTTTTCTGCCAAAAGATCCTATAATGATGGATGATATGGAAGAAAATTATAAAATAAGGCTTTACCTCTGCACATACCAGGGAACTGCAAGTGAGATTGCTACATAGATTCTCCTGAGGCTGCCCCAAGTGACAGGAGGCAGAACTCCAGCCACTGATCAAGAAACCATGAGGGAGGCTAATGTGTACTCAGGGTCAAGGTTCTCTAGGAGGGGAAGGAGAATAAAAAAAAAATAATAATAAACCATCACTTATTAAAAAAAAATCAAACTTCTGGCCTATGCTACCAAAAAGTAAGAGTCGGAACTTATACTGCCAAACCAAAATATTAATATGGTCAAATCCACTGGTCAAATCAAGTGGTCTTTCCTTTTTTGCTTCCCTCTTTCCCTCTTTATCTCCTTTTCCTCTGTCCCTCCCTCTGTCCCATCCCCCTTCCAATCTCTCTTCCATCAGTCCTTCCCCAAATCACCTGCTATACAGAGAGGTATTTCCAAAATCAAGCTTTCATAGAACTACCATAAATTAACTAATCTACATTGAAGATCAGTTTACAACCCAAAATCTAAAAAAAAAAAAAAAGAATTTGCAATTATATAGCATCAAAGACAGCCCATAAAGGAAGAACAGCCCCCAGAAACTTAATAAAAAAATGTACACCAAAAACAACAGCATATCTAGGAATAAAGTTAACCAAATATGTAAAAGAACTATACTCTGAAAATTATACAACAGTGATGAAAGAAATTGAAGGTAACACAAAGAAATGGAAAAACACTCCATTGTCTTCAATTGGAAGAACAAGTATTGTTTTTTTTTTTAATTTTCTTAAAGATTTTATGTATTTATTTGACAGAGAGAGAAAGAGAGTGCACACAAGCAGGGGAGTGGCAGAGGGAGAGGGAGAAGCAGATGCGGAATTGGATCCCAGGACCCCAGGATCCTGACCTGAGCTGAAGGCAGACATTTCACAGACTGAGCCACCCAGCTGATCCAGAATAACAACTATGGTTAAAATGTCTATGCCACCAAAAGCAATCTACAGATTTAATGCAATCTCTATCAAAATAGTGACAGCATTTCTCACAGAACTAGAACACTCAATCCCAAAATTTATATGGAACCAAAAAAAGACCCTAAATAGCCAAAGTAATCTTGAAAAAGATAAAAACTGGAGGTCTCATAATTTCAGACTTTGTTATATTACAAAACTCTAATAAAGAGTATGGTAGTAGCACAAAACAGGCACGTAGATCAACACAACAGAAATCCCAGAAATAAACCCACAATTATGTGGTCAATTAATCTTCTAAAGGAAAAATGAGTATCTGACCGGCAGCAAAACAGTCCTTTCAACAAATGTGTTGGGAAAACTGGCCAGCAACATGCCCAAGAGTGAAACTGGACCACTTTGCTTCAGTGCACACAAAAATGAACTCTAAATGAATTAAGAAACCAGGTGTGAGAATATAAAAACCCTTGAAGAAAGTACTGGCAGTGATCTCTGACATTGGCTGTAGCAACCTTTTTCTAGATATGTCTCCTGAGGCAAAGGAAATAAAAGCAAAAATAAACTATTGGGACTACATCAAATAAAAAGCTTCTGCCCAGCAAAGAAACAACAAAACTGAATAATGACCTACTGAATGGGAGAAGATATTTGCAAGTGATGGATCTGATAAAGGGTTAGTATTCTCTCTCTCTCTCTCTCTCTCTCTCTCTCTATCTCTATCTATATCTATATAGATATCTATATCTATATATCTATATCTATATCTATATCTATATAGATATCTATATCTATATATCTATATCTATATCTATATCTACATATAGATATAGATATAGATATAGATATAGATATAGATATATAAAGAAAAGTTCTACAACTCAACACCCAAAAGCAAATAATCTGGTTAAAAAATGGGCAGAAGACATGAACATTTTTCCAAAGAAGACACCTAATCACCACTGCTATTCAACATAGTATTAGAAGTCCTAGCCTCAGCAATCAGACAACAAAAAGAAATTAAAGGCATCCAAATTGTCAAAGAATAAGTCAAACTATCACTCTTTGCAGATGATATGATACTATATGTGGATACTATATGTGGAAAACCAAAAAGGCTCCACTCCAAAACTCATAGAACTTGTACAGGAATTCAGTAAAGTGTCAGGATATAAAATCAATGCACAGAAATCAATTGCATTTCTTTACAACAACAACAAGACAGAAGAAAAAGAAATTAAGGAGACAATTCCATTTACAATTGCACCCAAAACCATAAGTTACCTAGGAATAAACCTAACCAAAGAGGTAAAGAATCTATACTCAGAAAACTATAAAGTACTCATGAAAGAAATTGAGGAAGACACAAAGAAATGGAAAAATGTTCCATGCTCATGGATTGGAAGAACAAATATTGTGAAAATGTCTATGCTACCTAAAGCAATCTACACATTTAATGCAATCCCTATCAAAATCCCATCCACTTTTTTCAAAGAAATGGAACAAATAATCCTAAAATTTATATGGAACCAGAAAAGACCTTGAATAGCCAGAGGAATATTGAAAAAGAAAGCCAAAGTTGGTGGCATCACAATTCCAGGCTTCAAGCTCTATTACAAAACTATCATCATCAAGACAATATGGTACTGGGACAAAAACAGACACATAGATCAGTGGAACAGAATAAAGAGCCCATAAATATACCCTCAACTCTATGGTCAACTAATCTTCGACCAAGTAGGAAAAAATGTCCAATGGAAAAAAGACAGCCTCTTCAATAAATGGTGTTGGGAAAATTGGACAGCCACATGCAGAAAAATGAAATTGGACCATTTCCTTACACCACACATGAAAATAGACTCAAAATGGATGAAGGACCTCAATGTGAGAAAGGAAGCCATCAAAATCTGTGAGGAGAACACAGGCAGCAACCTCTTTCACCTCAGCCACAACAACTTCTTCCTAGGAACATTGCCAAAGGCAAGGGAAGTAAGGGCAAAAATGAACTATTGGGGGGCGCCTGGGTGGCCCAGTGGATTAAAGCTTCTGCCTTCAGCTCAGGTGATGATCCCAGGGTCCTGGGATCGAGCCCCACATCGGGCTCTCCGCTCAACGAAGAGCCTGCTTCCTTCTCTCTCTGCCTACTTATGATCTCTGTCTGTCAAATAAATAAATAAAATCTTTTAAAAAAATGAACTATTGGGATCTCATCAAGATCAAAAGCTTTTACACAGCAAAGGAAACAGTTAACAAAACCAAAAGACAACTAAAAGAATGGGAGAAGATATTTGCAAATGACATATCAGATGAAGGGCTAGTATCCAAAATATATAAAGAGCTTAGCAAACTCAACACCCAAAGAACAAATAATCCAATCAAGAAATGGGCAGAGGACATGAACAGACATTTCTGCAAAGATGACATCCAGATGGCCGACAGACACATGAAAAAGTGCTTCACATCACTTGACATCAGGAAAATACAAATCAAAACTACAATGAGAGGGGCGCCTGGGTGGCTCAGTGAGTTAAGCCTCTGCCTTCGGCCCAGGTCATGATCTCAGGGTCCTGGTATTGAGCCCCAGGTCAGGCTCTCTGCTCAGCGGGGAGCCTGCTTCCCCCCACTCTGCCTGCCTTTCTGCCTACTTGTGATCTCTCTCTCTGTGTCAAATAAATAAATAAAATCTTAAGAAAAAACAAACAAACAAACAAAACCCACAATGAGACATCACCTCACACCAGTCAGAATGGCTAAAATTAACAAGTCAGGAAATGACAGATGCTGGCAAGAATGCAGAGAAATGGGAACCCTCCTACACTGTTGGTGGGAATGCAAGCTGGTGTAACCACTCTGGAAAACAGCATGGAGGTTCCTCAAAAAGTTGAAAATAGAACTGCCCTATGACCCAGCAATTGCACTACTGGGTATGTACCCTAAAGATACAAACGTAGTGACCTGAAGGGGCACGTGCACCTGATGTTTATAGCAGCAATGTCCACAATAGCCAAACTATGGAAAGAACCTAGATGTCCATCAACAGATGAATGGATAGAGAAGATGTGGTATGTATACACAATGGAATACTATACAGCCATCGAAAGAAATGAAATCTTGCCATTTGCAACGACATGGATGGAACTAGAGGGTATCATGCTTAGCGAAATAAGTCAGTCGGAGAAAGACAACTATCATATGATCTCCCTGATATGAGGAAGTGGAGATGCAAGATGGGGGGTTTGGGGGGTAGGAAAAGAAAATATGGAACAAGATGGGATCAGGAGGGAGACAAACCATAAGTGACTCTTAATCTCACAAAATAAACTGAGGGTTGCTGGGGAGAGGAGGGCCGGGAGAGGGGTGTGGGGTTATGGACATTGGGGAGGGTACGTGCTATGGTGAGTGCTATGAAGTGTGTAAACCTGGTGATTCACAGACCTGTACCCCTGGGGCTAATAATACATTACATGTTTATTAAAAAATTTAAAACTTTTTAAAAAAAGACCTCTAGATGTCCAACAGACACATGAAAATATGCTTGACATCACTCATGACCAGGAAAATGCATATCAAAACCACAATGAGACGCCACCTCACCCCTATTAGAAGGACTAAAAACAAAAATCAAAGAACAACGTGTGTTACTGACAAAATGGAGGAAAAGGACACTTGGTGCACTGTTGGTAGGAATGCAAAGTGGTGCAGCCACTGTGGAAAACAGTATGAAATTTCTTTACAAAGTTAAAGACAACTACCTTATGATCCAGTGATCACACTATTGGGTATTTACCCCCAAAATGCAAAAACACTAATTCAAAGGGATACATGCACTCCTATGTTTATTGCAGCATTATTTACAATAGCCAAGTTATGGAAACAGCCAGTGTCCATAGATAGATGAATGAATAAAGAAGATGTATATGTGTGTATATATATATATATATATATATATATATGCACATATATATATATATATACATATATGTGTGTGTGTGTGTGTGTACATATTACACACAACAGATTGTTATTCAGCCATAAAAAGAATAAAATCTTGCCATGTGCACAGCATGGATGGAGCTAGAGAACATAATGCTAAGTGAAAGAAGCTGGAGAAAGATCAATACCATATAACTATCAATGGGTAGAATTTATTTTTTTATTGTTTTTTAAAGATTTTATTTATTTATTTGTCAGAGAGAGAGTATGTGCACAAGTGGTGGGGGTGTGGGTGGGGAGGGCGGCAGGCAGAGGGAGAAGCAGGCTCCCTGCTGAGCAAGGAGCCTGGTGCAGGACCAAATGCCAGGATGGAGGCAATATGAGCCCTGCTGAAGGCAAATACTAAACGCACTGAGCCACCCAGATGTCCCCCAGGTAGAATTTAAAAATCAAAATGAATAAGGAAAAAAAAAGAGAGACAAACCAAGAAACAAACTATACAGAGCCAACTGATGTTTACCAGAGTGGAGGTGGGTGGGGGAGAAGAGGGGAGATAGGTGATGGGATTGAAGAGTACACTTATCACTATGAGCACTGAGTAATGTATAGAATTGTTGAACTGCTCACTGCATTGTACACCTGAAACTAATTTAACACTCTGTGCTAACTGTGCTGGAATTAAAATAAAAACTTAAAAAAAAAAGTGGTCCATAATCAATGAATGTTGGGACACTGAAAAAAAAAAGTAACAGAAAATCCAAAATCACTTTACAATGACTCCGCTTACAAACCTAAAAAAGAAAATATATTAAAAAGTTAGACACCAGGGAAACTGGCAAGGGGATGGGTAATATAACCATTAGAATTTCTGCAAGTTACAATACCACTCTTATAAGTTAAAAATTCAGCAGAATACTTAGAAAAAAGAGCAAAACTGAAGAATATGTTTATAACCTCTGGAAAGTAAGTAGTACTGGATCATCTGACCTCAACACAGCCCATAGGGATTTCCCCCAGATTCATTTACATTTATTCAACGTACAACACTGCATGAGTTTAAGGTATGTGTGTGTATATATATATAGATTTTATCCATTTATATATTGCAACACAGTTACCACTGTATTATTAGCTAGTGGATCCATCACATCTAATAACTATCATTTCCAAAAGAATATAAAAAATAGAAAAAAAGGTATAAGAGACACCAAAATAGAATGGAAAATTATAGTATAAATTCAACAAAATGAAATAAGAAATTTTTGTGAGGCAGTATTAAAAGAAATACAATTAATAATTTTCTAGAACTTTTGAAAAATATTAATCCTCACGTTAAAGAAGCTTAAGTTACTCTCTACATAAATATATAGAAAAGGAGATACATATCTCTCTCACTCTCTCTCTCAATACACATGCCCCCCCCACACAGGTGAACTCCTTATATGTGTACATTATAATAAAAAAAGAAGAAAATTCAAGCAAAGAATGTTAAAGCAGAGAGAAAGGGTAGTAGTTCTAAATATGACATGACAAATGAAACAAGATGGGATTGGGAGGGAGACAAACCATAAGTGACTCTTAATCTCACAAAACAAACTGAGGGTTGCTGGGGGGAGGGGGGTTGGGAGAAGGGGGGTGGGGTTATGGACTTTGGGGAGGGTATGTGCTTTGGTGAGTGCTGTGAAGTGTGTAAACCTGGCGATTCACAGACCTGTACCCCTGGGGATAAAAATATATTATATGTTTATAAAAAAATTTTAAAAACACATAGAATTATATAGCAAAAGAGTTATTTTTTATGGTTTGTTACTTAAAGTTTTAATAGTGATAAAAATAATAAAAACTTGAATTAAGTGGCTGTAAGTAATTCCAAAACCATCTCTTCTGTTATTTAGTTTTCTTGGAATGTTTTGCTACTAAAAACAACCATGAAACTAGTGTTAATAAATGTATTTAATAAAAATTATAATAGTTAAAAAAAAAACTTCAGATCAATGTCAGGATTCATGTTCACAATACAGACCAGACCCTAGAGATTATTTCCCATGTGCTCAGTGATAACAATTTAGGTGTTCATATGCCACTAAGGTATCATTCAAGACTAAGGAAAAAAAGAGCATTTCCAGACAAAAGAATGCACAAGAAAGTTTACTACTGGTAGACTATGGTAGAAAGTATTACACATGGTTTATGTCAAGACAAAACTTATGTCAAGACAAAGCCTAGAATGAAAACAAGAGATTTAAGAAGAAATGGTGACAGAAGAAATGCAGCATTCCAACAGTGAAAAAAAAAATTTAATTGAAAATTACTGTGCTATTTCTAAATAGGCAGTAGCTTCAAAATAAAGTTCATCAAAAAATAGAAAGTAAAAGTTCTGAAGAGGAATGGATAAAATAGGAACAAAGATAATTGTTGAAGAGGGGTCTGAGCACATATTTAAAAATGAGATTCATTAAATGTACTTGTCACAGCCAAGAAATCTGGGGATGTATGAGTGAGCTGGGGATGAGAAGCACAGTGGGTAACAGAATTAAATCTATTTATGGGAGAGTAAGAGTTGGTAGACACTTCTTTACTGATGAAGCAGAGGAGGAAGTGGCCAGGCAGTTCATCTGGAAAGGCTCCTGGATCCAGCTCTGCAAAAAACCAAGACAGAAAGCTTGCAGGTAGGGGCGGCCGGAGGGGGACAGGAATTGAGAGTGGTCTATAGGAAGTCCATATATGGAACAAGTGGAAAAGGTGACACCCCTCCACTCACACTCTTGGTCCCATATCCTCTACCTGGCCATTTTAGATTACACAGAGGACAGAGATTACCCAGAGGACAGACTTTACCCAGGTCAAGAGAGAACTACATGCTTCAACAGAAATTTATCACAATTCCTGAAGAATGAGAGATCCTATGGTAGATGCCGATTCCAGAATCCAAATTATCTTCCTATTGCTACATGCATGATGCAAATCAGCAGCTGAGTAAGGAATGATCAAGAAGAACTAATAGCATGAAAGCAATGAAAACAACTAGAATTGCAGGCTTCAAGAGAAAATTTAAACATTTCAAATTCATATTTTCAGAATGACTCAAGAATGTATTGGTTACATAACACCAGACTAGTACACAAAATGCACTTCAAAACAAGTAGGATGGAGTGGGGAAGAGAGTTTTAAAATTGTATACTCACTATGTAAATTAAAAATTTTAAAGCATTAAAAAATGCAAAAAAAAAAGGAAATTTTATCCAGAGTTAAAAAAAAAAAAAGACTAAGAGATTGATTTTGTGAGAAAAGCAGCCTAATGCAGCATTCCAATAGTGTCTATATATGAATGTCATGAACTTGAGCTGGAGAAGTGGCGAAGAGGGGAAAAATGGAGAAGCCATTTATAGAAGCTGAGGGGAAAAAAACACCCCACATTTTTCACAATAAAAGGGACTGCTCAGTGCCCTTGAGAATAGATGGAAAATACACCTAAATAAATCTTCCCCTTGATTCATAACTTTGAAATGCAGAGCATTAAGTTTCTAGAGAGAAAGTACAGGAGAACTGCATCATATTTTCATCAGAGTGGAATCTACAAATAAAATTTTGGTGTATCTTTAACATTGATTGTAAAATACGATTTGAACCTAAAATTCTCTGTCTACCAAGACCACCAGACAGAACCTTCTATGTTTTCTCTCCTCCTGTGTCTTCCATGCTCTGTGTATCTTCCTGCCTGCCTGGCTCTTTCCCTATCTTCTTTTCTTTTTAAGGATGTTGTCTGAACATATTAATAAGAGAAATAAAAGTGAAAAGCAAAATAAAGGAAAGCTATACCCACAATAGTGAAGTTCACCTAGAGTTCCAACAAAACAGAAATGGTAACTTGGTATGTGCACTAAGGAGACCTTGAAATACAACATTAAAATAAGAACACAAGTTGAGTGACATCTAAAGGAAAAATAGTCTTGAAGAAAAGGAACCGCTTAGATACCAAAAAATGTGTATGGAATAAATAGTCCACACTAAAGAAAGTTCATGACTTGAGTCAATAAGGACAGCATAAAGGCGAAATAGAAATTCTGGAAAAAGACAAACCAGACAAACCTGATTGAAATATAAAATAACTGTAACAATCACACTTTTGAGACCTTGATGACGAGTAAGAAGACAGAATACATTTCAACAAGATGTGAGTTCCGTTCTCGAGCAGCTCAGAGCCAGGGCACTGGCCCACAGAGAATCAAGTTTGGCATCAGGATACTGCTGCCTGTGCAAGTAGCATGGTTCTAAGTCATAGAATTAACATTTATTGCTTTTTGTCTTGGCTGAAAACTTCAATATTCAGCAGTGTAAATTTTAATCCACCTAGACAACATGAAAGTAAAGATTATAACTGCCAGAAAAGGATTGAAGAGAAGGAGAAAGAACTGTAGACAGAGGAATTTTCTTCATCTGAGGGGCAAATCAAGAGGCAGCATGTTAACCAGTTATGACCAAAAAATAGAAATTACAATTTATCTTTTAAATATCCCAGGAGTAAAAAATTTTAAATGATATGAGTAGTGAAAGGATGGTGAATTTGATCTGCATTCTTAGCCATCCTAGCTATAAATCATGAGAAAATTTCTAAAGATAAATAAAGAACACAGACCATATTACTCAGTGATATGGAGGTAATAGATTGGTGAGAAGTGGCAATGGACTGGGCTAGGGCTCTGGCTTCCAATTATGATCACTTGTTTTTTTTTTTTTTTTTGTGCCATGCATATATCCATTGTATATTAAATATGAAAAAACAAGTCAATGCACTGTATACATGGAATTTTAATTATAAAATTAATAACCTATGACAGATATACATCAAATATAGGTGAAGTTTCTTTTTATGTGCCATAAAGTAATAGATTTATTTTAAATTAACATAGGAAAACTAACATAATTTTTAGTAGCGACCTTTACTCACTCTCAATTTACTCACATGTTCTGCCTGTATGTAAATTTAAGTTTGCATATAAACATTGTAGTGCTCATTTCTTTATTACATTTAATTGGTCTCAATTTGTCAGTGGGTACTTAACAAAACTTAGTCCACATTGCAGTGATATTAGATAAAATACTGTCTTAAGTGTAATAGACAAGGGCTAAATGATTTTATCTAAATAAATCAATTACAGAGCAACTGATATCAATTCAAGTAGGAAGTTCATCATTGGCTTTACTTCAGCCAGTATTTATAACTAAGGATAATTTTCTTGAATATATCTGCCAATCAATAAACTCACCAAATACATTATAACATTATTCTTCTTTCACATAAAAAATTATGAACATGTTTAGTGTTTTTAATCAATATTCATCTATTTTCTAATAAGGGCTAGTGTGGTTTTAAAATGGAAGAAGGCCAATAATTGACAAGTCATTTTACAATCAGAATTTTACAACCAGAAGAAATTACATGGAAAATACCTAAGTAGTAGGTTTTGTGGTTGTTCAACTTAGACAGTCACACAGAGCCCAAAGCTGAGGAGAACCTCACACTTGGTTTCATGCTCTGCTGTGGTTGTCCTGCAAATGTTAAGTCATTTAACACAAGGCCCTACATTTTCATTTTCGATTAGGTCCTGTAAATTATGCAGTAGGGCCTTCAACAAATGGTGTGCTTAGACAAAGAACACAAGTACACCTTTCTGGAAGAAAAATCTGAATTACTATATTTTTATTCTCCTAAAGTCTTGACTTTTTCTCTTTATTTTTTTTTTCTACAGTTTTCATTTCTTGGGTCCCTAGAGGCCAAATAATGACTGAGTTTCATACTTAAAATACATAGTTTAGAAAAGGGAAGGCTATTATAGGGGTGAATTTTTTCTAGAGTTTTAAGTATTTTTTTCTCTTTTATTTTAATAAGTCATTATTCAACATTTTCTTTAGTCCAGATATGGGTGTGAGGTCTAGAAGATACACACATACAAATAGTTTCCTCTAATGTTAAAAATAGAGACATTTTTCTGTGTCTGTGTCATGTTTAGGATCTGTTAAAAAAGACTTTGAAAAACAATTTAAAATTTAAACACAGATTTATTAGGTCATATCTCTGGCCAGGTAGACTTTAGAAATAATGTATTAAAATTAATATGCTTTATTATTTCTTTGCTCTTAGGAAACAAGAATCTTAGCTTTATTTAGATTATAATTATTTTTCTAAACTAATTTAGTCCTAGTGTTCCCAGATCAAAGGATGAATACTCAACTTTTGTAATAGCATGGATGGGACTAGAAGAGATTATGCTGAGTGAAATAAGTCAAGCAGAAAGAGTCAATTATTATATGGTTTCACTTACTTGGGGAACATAAGAAATAACATGGAGGACATGGGGAGATGGAGAGGAGAAGTGAGTTGGGGGAAATTGGAGTGGGAGATGAACCATGAGAGACTGTGGACTCTGAGAAACAAACTGAGGGTTTGGGAGGGGAGGGGGGTGAGAGGTAATAAATGAATAAAAATTAAAATATCGGGATGCCTGTGTGGCTCAGTTGGTTAAGCCACTGACTTCGGCTCAGGTCATGATCCCAGGGTCCTGGGATCGAGTCCCACATCAGGTTCCTTGCTCCGCAGGGAGCCAGCTTCTCTCTCTGCCTCTGCCTGTTTCCGCACACGCTCTCCCTCTCTCTCTGACAAATAAATAAATAAAATCTTAAAAAAAAATCTATTGTTCTGTGCATGCTCAAAATCTTTATTAACAGAACTTGATACTTTTCCAACTCGATCTTTTCATTCACTCTCTTACTGTCGAGACTACGTGTTGGTATTGACTGTATTCTAGTGCATGCATTCAACAGTTTGGACACCTAGGATTAAACAAATCCACATGGAGATAAATTACATATAAAACCATTCCAGTACTTCCTGCAACACATGTTTCCATCACCTTGAGAGACAATATGGTGAGAAAAGAGCTGAAATGATTACCACTTCATTTTACCTCCTGCTTTGATTTACACTTAAATAAGAAACATTTCTTACTACTACCAGTATGGCTATTTTTATTTAAGCCAAGTTAAGATATGAATCCTCTAACTATAAATGTAGATCAGTAAATCAAAGATTTAATATGTCTACTGGCCTCAGATTGCAATGCCGTTTGTAGTGCACCTGTCAGAGATACACACTGTGTTGAATCATAACACTATGATTCATATCAGCTTAACTCAGGCACCATGTGATCATCAGGTGTTTTACATATTATATGGATTGGGAGCTTAATCATTTTTCAGCATAAAGAATATTTAGTATAAAATTTTATGAAAGCTACACAGATCATTTCACTAGGAGAGCAGTAAAACAGGTCTGTATCCAATGAAGCTGTGTATGCCATATTTTATGAAGAATCTTAGAAGAATTCTTTCTTGGAACTGATAATCATAATTCTAAAATGAAATACATTCTAATTATTTTCAAATAGGTCATTTTACCATATTCTTCTACACATTTCTAAAATAGGCAAGGTAAATATTGTTATCCAAAAAAGTGACTTTTCTTTTTTTTCTTATTTAAGATTTTTTAGTTATTTATTTGACAGAGAGAGATCACAAGTAGGCAGAGAGGCAGGCAGAGAGAGAGAGAGAGAGAGAAGCAGGCTCCCCGCTGAGCAGAGAGCCTGATGCGGGACTCTATCCCAGGACCCTGGGATCATGACCTGAGCCAAAGGCAGAGGTTTAACCCACTGAGCCACCCAGGAGCCCCAAAAGTGAGTTTTCTTATGACACCAGATGGGTTAAATAGCAAGCAAACCATTTTTCAAAGAAATAAACTTTGAAAGAAAGTAAACAAAAGAAAGAAAGAAAATGAACATTTTTATATGTAACTCAGAGTTGCTAGAGGATACTCATTCATGTTTTCCCTTGGAGGGGGGAAAGATTTGGTATTAATGAAACAATAGATTTCATTTTCAAGCATGCGCAAGATGGGGAAGCCCATTCAATGGTTTTTATTTAGCTCCTCCAATATTTGGACTCCACCATGTTTTGGAGCTAAACATTCCCTCTTTCAACCCAGCTTGGGCTTTGAGAATCTCTGAAATATTGTGCTAAGAAGGATTGAGGAATATATTTAAATCACATTAAATATGCATTTTAGTGTAGATATAGTATCATTCTAAATATACATACACACATGATAAACAAAAGTCTGGGAAGCTATAGATCAAAAATAAACACGGAGTATAGCTGCAGTGTGATTACAGATGTGTTTCCCTTTTTGGCTTTTATAAATGATAGTCCTTTAAACAAAAACTTTATTCATTTATAAATGTTTAGTAAGAACTACTATATCAAAGCTATTGTTTTAGGTTCAAAATAGTGAACACAATAGTCTTTATTATGTTGATTATAAAGTTAGAGTAATTTCTATTTGAAAATATAAATTTGATATGGTGACAATTTTGTAGAATTTTGTACTTGAAAACCATGATTGTTTCTGCATGATAAGAATAATTCTTACTTTATTCTTTCTGTGGTTGTTAGAAATTTTCTAAAATACTTTAAGACTATTTTTACAAAAAAATCAAAAACTATCTTAAAACATTACATTCAGCTCAAAATTATGATTTACGTTTGTCTGTTCCAATTGTTCTATCATCTGTCATTGAAAAAGCTCTTATTCTGGAAATATTACCACCTTGACAGCCATGTTTTTCTTCCTCACTATTTTCAACAGTTAGTGTCTTTTTGATTTTTTAAAACTCAATTTCTGCCTCACTTACAATAAATACTTGAATACATAATTTTATTACTAAATAATTTAAATTTTGCTTTATTCACTCTCTTCCTTTTTATCTTACATTCTTTTCCTTTCAGCTTTCTTCTTCCCTTGTGAAATTTTGCTTGAGTTTCATGAATTTGTGTTTTACTGTGAACTTAAAAAAGTAACTTAAAAATTAATTTAAGTTTTTATTTAGATTCCAGCTAGTTAACATACAGTATAATATTAGTTGCAGGTGTACAATATAGTGATTCAACACTTCTGTAAGATACTCTGTGCTCATCATGACAAGTGCCCTCCTTACTCCTCATCACCTATTTCACCCATCTCCACTTGTAACCATCCATTTTTCTCCATAGTTAAGAGGCTGTTGGGGCACCTGGGTGGCTCAGTGGGTTAAAGCCTCTGCCTTCGGCTCAGGTCATGATCTCAGGTTCCTGGGGTCAAGCCCCGCATTGAGCTCTCTGCTCAGCAGAGAGCCTGCTTCTTCCTCTCTCTCTGCCTGCCTCTCTGCCTACTTGTGATCTCTGTCTGTCAAATAAATAAATAAAATCTTAAAAAAAAAAAAAAGAAAGAAAAGAAAAGTGAGAGGAGAAAGAAACCTCCCTAAATGCTGTTAAGAGGAAAACAGCTGAAATTTAAACATGGGAAATGACTGTCTGTCCCAGGAGAAGTATGGGTCACTTGTTGTCAAGGGACAGCAAGGGGCCTGGTAGAGTAAGGATGTATGTAGAGGAACAGGAGAAAGTTAACATGGGGCTGAACCTTACACAATGCATCAGGCACTCTATCCTCCAATCCCAGATGAGTAAATTGGCAAGATGAAACAGTCTCATTTTTATGGGAAACAATTTTTATCAGTTTTTTTAAATACAAAGTCCCTCATGTTTAATGAAATATTAAGATATGTGAAAACACATTACTATCATAATAATGCTATCAGACCCAGAAATGTTCAGATGTTGGAATTATCAGAAATGGATTAAGGTAATTATGATTAGCATGTTAAATAATTTAGAGAAGTAAGCATCATGAGGGAATAAATAATGCTTTTCAATAAAGAGACGGAAATTTTCAAAAGCACTGAATGGAAATGCGACAGTAAAAAAAAAATCACATTGGGCATTAAGATTTTTTGTGGGGGCTTTCTAGAGAACTGTAAATAGCAGATAAAGACCAATGAATACATACATTTCAGACAAAATGTGGAAGAATTTATCTCCAGCAGACCTGCTAAATAAAGTCAGTTAAAAGAATTTCTATAGGGGCACCTGGGTGGCTCAGTGGGTTAAAGCCTCTGCCTTTGGCACAGGTCATGATCTCAGGGTCCTGGGATAGAGCCCTGCATTGGGCTCTCTGCTCGGCAGGGAGCCTGCTTCCCTCCTCTCTGCCTGCCTCTGTCTACCTGTGATCTCTGTCTGTCAAATGAATAAATAAATAATTTTTTTAAATAAAAAGAATTTCTTTAGACTGAAGAGAAAAGATGCCATATAGAAAACTAATTCTGAACAGATAGCAATGCCTAGGAGAATAAATATATGGTAAATACAACAATCTCAAAAAAACAAAACTAAAAAACCTCTTCATAAATTAGTAGTTGGCCACATTAATAGCCTTCCTCCGGTCTTTAATTAGGCAAAGAAAGTCAGTAAATATATAGCAGATTGGAAGAGCTGTACCATTTTGATGCAACTGTTATTATATAACATCACACCAAATATTGGTAAAATACACATTTCTCTCAAATGTACTGGAAATACTCAGTGATAAAAGCCATATGCTGAGCCACAAAACAAGTCACATTTTGTTAGAAGAGAATTTGTACAGAATTTGTTCTGTACTACAGTAGTATCCAATTCTAAGTCACTAAGTAGTATAAATCTAGAAAATCTCCATGTGCCTGAAGATTATACAATCTGTTTCTAACAGATCATGGGTCTAAAAATAAAAACCTCAAAAATAGTTGATGAAAGCACAACTTATTAAAAGTTGTCTCATAAACTAACTGGTGCTTAGTTTTTTAGCATTAAGTGCAATAAAGAAAAAGGAAAAAGGAGTCCAATCTAGAATATAAACTTCCACATCAATGGAGGGATGATGAGCTACCTCAGTGGGTGGAGCCTGGGACTCTCCATATGAATTCAAACCCCATATTGGGTATTGAGAGGACTTTAAAAAAAAATCTTAAAGAAGCTAGTAGAACAAAATAATCCCAGAGTAAGTCAGACTTGTCAACATAAAAAAAAAAACCTTCTACATATTTAATTTATTCCATTAAAATTAAAGGAGAAATATTATATGCTAATTACAAAAGATGTGGTGAATGCACCTGAGAAAATGCAACATATATTCATGATAAAATTGCTCAGTGAATTAAGAATACTAGTCAATTTTCTCAACCTCATAAATTAAATCTCAAAAGCAAAATTGAAACCAAAAGCTATAGCTGTTGCCATAATTAATGCTGAAATACAGACCACCTTACACATGATCAGGAACAAGACAACATGTTTCAGTCTTACCAGGGAAATTAAACAGTGTATCCAAGACCACATATCTAGTTCAGTAAGTCAATACTCCTAAAGTCAAATTATACCTCAAAATAATATTTTAATAGCTAAGAAAATAAGAGCCAGAATGGTATTTTGAAAATTAGGTATTACAAAGACCAAACAACCACCACCACAATAAGCCACATAAGGAATAATCATCTAAGGCTCTCATTCTCATGTTTTCCACATATATAGGTGAATACACACCACACACACACACACACACACACACACACACACACACACACACACATGCATATCTCCAACTCCTCAATACCAAAATTATCTGAGGTTTTCCAAAATTAAATTAGCAGCTGATCTCCATTTTCAGTGTGATCTCTCTACTATCAGAAAACTATGGTACATATGTGGGGTTTCTAATTCATTTGTAATGCTTTCTCAGAACTTTCAGAGTCACTGAAGAGAAGTGATTTCACAGTCTTGGCTTCAAAGAGGACCATAAAAATAGTTCTTGACCCATTTATTAAAGTATTTGGTACTCTTAGGAGTCACTTAAGAAATTTAATATTTCAAACTGTAACACTTGGAGAAAATAAGGACACAATTTAATTCATAATGAAATTAAGTTTGGGGATATTATATAGATTTATAGATTATGGCTTTATATACAACAATCAGATGGTTAATGGTAGCACATAAGCATGAAACCTTTCTTATGTAGAGTAGCAGCACTGTCATCTTTTAGTCACATAAAGCAAGTATTTTCCTAACTCTGTTAAATCTCTCTCTAACTTATCATAATTATTTATTTCCATGCCTCATTTCATATTCTTTTGTCCACTCCCAAGGGAAACTCATAGGGGACTGTTATCCTACTCAGCCTCAGAGCTGAGCACAGTTCTTAACTCAATATAGGAGTTCTCAATTTAATTAAATTGGATTTTAAGAATAAAGCAGACATCCCTAAATCCTAGAGAGAGTAGAACAAGACTCATAGGATCAAAGGTGAAAACATGGACTAACTAGAAAAGCCAACACACAAGGTGGATTTAGACATGATAGCATTTAAAAAAAACCTCTGAAAAACATTTTGGTAGCCAATTACAGAAAACAAAAAAACAAAACAAAAAACAATTTGTTCAGCACAATGGAACATTTTAGTAGTTAAATCATAATGTTAATCTTTCATGGGACAACTATTTATATACACATAAATCCATTATGCATTCTGAAGAAAAAAATCTGGAAAAACTTGACTTAAGTATCTATATAGATGTGTCCATCTGCTGTTGATCATTTTGAGATTGCATGGAGTAAACCCTCAGGGGTTACTCAACAATCGTCAGGTGAACTATTACATTTTTGGATTTTAGGGACTAGGGACAAATTACCTCCTCTTAGAATGGAGCAATGGTGTAGTAACTTGTAAATGGATTTAAGTAGCAATGGCGCAGCACTGAAGACTTACATAAAAGTTTCAAGTATGGATCCATATTTTTTGAAACTAAAAGGAAATACATTGCCTCTTAAATTGGATCAAGTCTTCCTTTGTTATTCTTAAACAGAAATATCTGTATTCAAAGCACAGACTGTACATTTACAAAATTTGACACTAATTAGGCTGAAGACATTTTTTCACTGACAGGTTTGAGCTTTTTGGATGGATAACCATGAAATTAAATTTCATGAACATAAAGCAGAATGAAAGTATTTCCCTTCTGGAGAATTAATGAATTTTATCAATTTCCTTTAAAAGTTTTTAATAGTACCAACTATCCACGTACCCACTTTATACTAAAATCATTTTATAATATAAAAACATTGAGGTCAGAACTGTGTTTTTGTTTTTGTCTGATGGATACATACATATTATAGTAAATAGGTAATCTCTAAAAAAGTCAATGTAGAACCCAAGAAGGGCTATTTATTTAGTCCTCCTTAATCAGAAGCAAAATTCTCATGCATAGAAATAAATACAAGTTTAGGTTCTGCATATACTAGTACCATTTAAAGAAAATTAAACAAATTTTGGTAAGAAAAGTGAAAGTTATATTTATTTGGTCATTTAATGAATTAAAAAAATTTTACACATCTATCATTGGTTCTTAAAGTCATGGTGAGAATGTTAAAAGAAAAAATAAGTTTTTGTCCTATAAAACATTTTAACCTATATAAGGACATCAGTGGATATGAATATCTTGGAGGTGAAAACAAATGAAAATCAAGTGTCAGAATGTGTGGTGCAGAGCAGAAGGAAACGCTAGTATTTCCTTTGTATCTTAAACATCACTTACAACACAGATCTGGAAGCCAGATGCAGTAATATTTCTAAAAATCAAGGTGATCTATGTGCTCTTTATGACCATAGTCTGGTTTCTGAATGATTTATGGTCTTCCCAAACCAATGAAGAAGTTAATAATAACAGTATTTCTTTAAAGAACATTTTCATTTCTTGTATTGCTATTTAAGTGACTAATATAAGTATAAACCAGGTAAAATCACATAGTTAATGCATAACACATTTCAAAAAAAAGTTAGTGTAATTAAAAGTAGTAGCTGTATTATCAAAAGATCTAGGTCTTTCCTCAACTTTCCTAGGAGCTAGAAAATTGCCTCTATTAGTTTTCTAGACTCAAAATTTTTGAGTCTAGGGGCGCCTGGGTGGCTCAGTGGGTTAAAGCCTCTGCCTTCGGCTCAGGTCATGATTCCAGAGTCCTGGGATCAAGCCCCACATTAGGCTCTCTGCTCGGCGGGAACCTGCTTCCCCCTCTTTCTCTCTGCCTGCCTCTCTGCCTCATTGTGATCTCCATCTGTCAAATAAATAAATAAATAATCTTTAAAAAAAATTTTTGAGTCTAGAAATTTGATTTGGTCTAACTCACAACATTATGAAGATCAGATGTGCCCAGTGTGATAGCATTTTTTAATGAACAAAAATGCACAGTATACATAAAATATTGGGAAGGTTAGAATTTCTGTAGAGAAATAATAGTTTTAATGGTTCTTTGTCCCTCATCCTATACTACACAACTCCTTTTCTGCTGCAGAAATCAACCAAATGCCCCATGAATTACAAAAATCATATCTATTTTTAACTCATATTATGTGAAGTCAGCTGAATGGTTGTAGCTCAGATAGTTCAATTTTTCTAGGCTCTGTTAATTTGACCAGTTTATAGGAAATATGAAATGGAATGTCCATATGAAAGTATTCCCTAAGAACTAAATTAATGTACATATATTAGGAATGAATTTTATAGACATGCTTCCTTTTATGTTCTCTTTGTCCAAGACAGCACTGTAAGTAGAAAATTGCTATTCATTGCCCTTCTCAAACTAATCTGTTATGATTTTATAAAGAATCAGTCCCAAATTTCCATGCTGATTGTTCTAGAAAATCTGTGTTTTATTTCTTTCAGTGAGTCCCTGATTGCCAACAGTTAGATTCCTTTTTAAATTCAACTTCTTATAGTCATTAATAAGATGAAATTAGTAACATATCACTTGCAGTATTAACATTCTGTCTCAAACTTGTTCTTCCAAAGCTACTTCACTGGATGTATTTTCTACCTCCTGCTTTAGCCAGGCTAACACTTTTAACTTTGCCAAAACAAACTGTGGACCACTACTTTTTCAGTTTTCTTTAACAGTAAAATTTATAAGCCTCTAGTCAGGTTACAAGAGAATATACAAATTACAAATATCAGAAGTTGGAAGGTGCCCATCACTACGGATTCCATGAAGATTGCAACATTAGTAAATGAATATTATTAACAACTCCATGCCCACCAATTTGATAACTTGATGAAATAGAACATTGCCTCAAAGTTACCATCTAAAGAAACTCCCACAAGAAGATGTATAATCTGAATAGAGCTCTATTAAAACCAATTCAGTGATTAACAACCTTCCTAAATGAAATTACCTGTTGCAGATGAT
Source organism: Mustela erminea (assembly GCF_009829155.1). Classification (NCBI taxonomy): domain Eukaryota; kingdom Metazoa; phylum Chordata; class Mammalia; order Carnivora; family Mustelidae; genus Mustela; species Mustela erminea. Next base: position 68,013,626 of record NC_045620.1, on the reverse strand, counting down.
TTCACTAGTGAATTCTGACAAACATTTCAATAATAATGATACCAGTTCTGTACAATCTACCCAAAAAGTAGCTAGCAAACCCTTCCTAAGTCATTCTGTGAGATATTACTCCAATAACAAAACTGGATGGCAACATGGAAAAAAAATACAAAAAAAGATGTTTCACGAAAACAGATAAAAAAACCTACAACAAGCCATTAGTAAATAAAATTCAACCCTGTATGAAAACAACCATACACCATGAACAAGTGGAATGGATTCCATGTATATAAGTCTGTAGCAACATTTTGAAATTATTATAATCCATCACAACATGTTAGACATGAAAAATTGTATTGATACAGAAGAATTATTTGAAAAATGCAATACCATTAATGATTAAAAAAACCAAAAACTTCCAACTAGACATAGAGGGGAAAGAAATCAAGTGGATTTAAATTAAAACTAATGTCCTATTTAGTGGTGAGAAATCAGATGCTTTCCCCCTAAGATCATCAACAAGGCAAGGCTATCTCCTTTCACTACCCTTACTAAGCATTGTATTGGAAGTCCTTGCTAACATAGTAAGAAAAAAAAGTACATAAAAGGGACGCAAGTTGAGAAGAAAAAATAAAGGGCAAGTGAAAGCATGTAAGAAGCTGCTCAGTGTCTTAGGGCATTAGGGAATTGCAAATTAAAACAGCAAGATACCACTGCGCATCTAGAATGATTAAAACCCAAAACACTGACAACACCAAAATACTGATGAGAGTGCAGAGCAGCAGAAACTCTCAGTCATGCTTGCATGAGAGAGAATGATCTACCGCTTACATGTGGAACACAGTTTGGAAGTCTTTTTTACAAAGTTCGTCACAGATTAGCACATGATCCATCAGTTACTCTTCTAAATATTTAGTCACATGAGTTGAAAATGTATGTTCAGCTTTACTACAAAGCTGTGATCACCAAGACAGCATGATACTGGCATAAAAACAGACACATAGACCAGTGGAACAGAGTAGAGAGCCCAGATATGGACCCTCAATTCTATGGGCAAATAATCTTTGACAAAACAGGAAAAAATATACAGTGGAAAAAAGACAGTCTCTTCAATAAATGGTACTGGGAAAACTGGACAGCTATATGCAGAAGAATGAAACTCAACCATTCTCTTACACTGTACACAAAGATAAACTCAAAATGGATAAAAGACCTCAACGTGAGACAGGAATCCATCAGAATCCTAGAAGAGACCATAGGCAATAACCTCTTAGAAGTTGCCACAGCAACTTCTTTCAAGATATGTCTCCAAAGGCAAAGGAAACAAAAGCGAAGATGAACTTTTGGGACTTCCTCAAGATCCAAAGCTTCTGAACAGCAAAGGAAATAGTCAACAAAACAAAGGGGCAACCCATGGAATTCGAGTAGATATTTGCAAATGACAGGACAGACAAAAGGCTGATATCCAGGATCTAGAAAGAACACCTCAAACTCAACACACACAAAACAGATAATCATATCAAAAAATGGGCAGAAGACATGAACAGACACTTCTCCAATAAAGACATACAAATGGCTATCAGACACATGAAAAAATGTTCATCATCACTAGCCATCAGGGAGATTCAAATCAAAACCACATTGAGATATCACCTTACAACAGTTAGAATGGCCAAAATTAGCAAGACAGGAAACAATATGTGTTGGAGGGGATGTGGAGAAAGGGGAACCCTCTTACACTGTTGGTGGGAATGCAAGTTGGTGCAGCCACTTGGGAGAGTAGTGTGGAGATTCCTCAAGAAATTAAAAATAGAACTTCCCTATGACCCTGCCATTGCACTCCTGGGTATTTACCCCAAAGATACAGATGTAGTGATAAGAAGGGCCATCTGTACCCCAATGTTTATAGCAGCAATGGCCACGGTTGCCAAACTGTGGAAAGAACTAAGATGCCCTTCAATGGACAAATGGATAAGGAAGATGTGGTCCATATACACTATGGAGTATTATGTCTCCATCAGAAAGGATGAATACCCAACTTTTGTAGCAACATGGACAGGACTGGAAGAGATTATGCTGAGTGAAATAAGTCAAGCAGAGAGAGTCAATTATCATATGGTTTCACTTATTTGTGGAGCATAACAAATAGCATGGAGGACAAGGGGAGTTAGAGAGGTGAAGGGAGTTGAGGGAAATTGGAAGGAGAGGTGAACCAAGAGAGACTATGGACTCTAAAAAACAGTCTGAGGGTTTTGAAGGGAAGGTTGGGGGATCCAGGTGGTGGGTATTGGAGAGGGCACGGATTGCATGGAGCACTGGGTGTGGTGCTAAAACAATGAATACTCTTATGCTGAAAAAATAAAAAATTAAAAAAAAAAGAAAATGTATGTTCACACAAAAAGCTGCACACAAAGTTTCCATCATTTCCTTTGTAATTGTAAAATATGGGAAACAACCAAAATGTCATACCACAGGTGAACAGATAAATTGGTACATCCTAACAACAGAAAATTATTCAGCAATAAAAAGAAACAAACTATCAAATTTTGAAAAAACAGGAAGAAACCCTCAATATTTATTACGGAGAAGCCTGTTCACAGAGACTACATACAGTATTCTTCAACTAAATGACATTCTGAAAAGACAAATATATGGAGATAAAGATTAAGTGGTTGCTGTGTATTAGGGGTAAGAGCAAAAGATAAGTAAATAAAGCACAGGAAATTATAGGGCAGTGAAAATACTCTGTAGCACACTGTAATGAAATATATACATGACACTACGCATTTATCAAAACTTCCAGAATATACAACACAAAGGGTGAACTCTAACATAAACTATGTAGCGTATCAGTAATGATTCAATTTTAACAAAGGTATCACACTAATGCAGCAAATTACCAACATGGGAAACTAAAGGACACTATATGTGAAGAGGATATATACCAAATTCGCAGATTCTGCTTCATTTTTCTATAACCCAAAACTAGTCTAAATATAATCTATCAATTTAAAAAACCCCTAATTTCCGGTCCCAGTTCCACATGTAAAGAACTTGGAATTTCTTGCTAAGTTATGACAAATGAAAACACTAATCAGACTGAAAAATCAGTAACTCTTCATTGCTCTCTAAGAGAAGACAGGGCACAGGGCAAACAAATCACCTGCCCCCAGCACTAGAGAGACAAACACAGAAGACCCAGGAGCTACAACTTACCACGGTAGAAACCCTAGCAGAAATCACCACTGAAGAACTAGGGTAAGAAAACCCAAAGTGTAGTCGCTCAGTTCCTACAGGCTCAACACAAACAACTCTAAGAGTTAAAAACTCCTGGGGAGAAGGGTCATAAAATGGCCCCCACCAGCTATACCTCCAGGAGCTTGACCAGGTTTCCTCAATAAGTAATGGAGTAAACTTCCCCCGCTTGTGTTTTGGGCAGGGGCCGGGGAAAATTTGATGTTGGTAAATGTAGATAATTATTCAGGATGAAATGCTTGGTATTTTGGAAGTTATTATACTATTCCTTCTACTTTAATGAATGTTTGAAATTTTCCACAGTAATAAAAACAATGATAGAAAGTTAAAAAAAATTTTTTTGAAAAGAAAAAGAACCAGAGCAAACTGCTTCCCCCTTAACAAAGCCCGCCCTCAAGGGAAACTATTTAACCAGAGTCTAACCTGCTGGGATGTTAGGAGATCCAGCTCACCCGCTGAAAGAAAAATAATCAAGTCCAGCTGTCTAATTTTCCATGGGAAAGAAGGGAAATCGCCAAGTATAGACCATTCTAGCCATCCTGTACCACCTAAAGGAAAGGAAAAGCAAACAAAATAAAATTGAGAAATGCTTATGAAGTTCATAGTTCAGAAGAGACATCCATTAACTAAAAGACTCACGCAAATATCATGAGGCTTAATCATAGGAGTATAGAATACTTCCCCTCTCCTCATACCGTGACATCAAAGGTCTATTTATTTTTTATTTTTTTAAGATTTTATTTATTTATTTGACACAGAGAGAGAATACAAGCAGGCAGAGCAGCAAGCAGAGGGTGAGGGAGAAGCAGGCTTCTCACGGAGCAGGAAGTCCCATGCTGGGGCTTGATCCTAGGACACTGGCATCATGACCTGAGCTGAAAGCAGCCACTTAACCAACTGGGCCACGCAGGTGCCCTGCAAAAGTCTATCTATAGCTGGTCCATTTACCCACTACATCATGTCTGGCTATTGGGAAAAAACAAAGCATACCAAAAGGGCAAAGAACACAATTTGAAGAGACAGAGCGGACATCCATAACAGACATGGTAAAGATATTGGAATTATCAGGCCAGGAATTTAAAACAACTGTAATTAATATTCTGAGCGTTATAATGGATGGATAGCACATAAGAATACATGGGCATGTGAGCAGAGAAATGGAAATCCTAAGAACCCAAAAGAAATGTTAGAGACAGAACACACTGGGAAAAAAATGAAGAACACATTTGATGGGCTTGTTAGTAGACTAGACACAGCTGAAGAAAAAAACTCTGTCCTTGAGAATATCTCAATAGGAGCCTCCAAATCTGGGGAGGGGGGAAACACCTCAAAACAGACACAATACAGTCAGTAGCAATAGCATCAATGTAGTCAGGATTGCCTACTAATAAATTCTCTAACTTCCACAAATTTGATGAAAAAGTTGTCCTCAACATACACAATGAAAAGGAAAGCTATTCAATTTGTTAATTTCTAAGATGTTTTATTTCTTTTACTAAAACTGCATACTGAAATGCAACAGATTCAAACATAAAACAATCTTTTTTGTCTTAAAGATAGTAGTAAATTACAAAAAAGAAAAAGAAAAAAAAAACAAAGAAAACAGGAACTATTGGCCAATGGTGCATATTTACTACATAATAACTTCATATTTTCAGTGGCACTAAAATTTCAGACAACCATAAAAAGAAAAAATACACACATATACACACACACGTGTGTGTGTATGTGTGTGTGTTTGTTGTTGTGTTTGTTGTTTTAAAGATTTTATTTATTGGACAGAGAGAGAGAGGGACAGCAAAAGAAGGAATACAAGCCAAGGGAGTGGGAGAGGGAGAAGCAGCCCTCCTGCTGGCATGGGGCCCAATGCAGGGCTCCATCCCAGGGCCCTGGGATCATGACCTGGGCAGAAGACAGACGCTTAATCAAATGAGCCACCCGGGTGCCCCTGTGTGTGGGTTTTTTTTTTTTCCTTAAATATTTTATTCACTTATTTGACAGAGAGAGATCACAAGCAGGCAGAGAGGCAGACAGAGAGAGAGAGGGAAGCAGGCTCCCCGCTGAGCAGAGAGCCCGATGCGGGGCTCGATCCCAGGAGCCTGAGATCATGACCTGAGCCGAAGGCAGAGGCCTAACCCACTGAGCCGCCCAGCCGCCCCCCCGTGTGTGGTTTTATGTTGGTAGATAAAACATGCTAATTTACTGGTTATGTTCAAAGTTTGGGAAAATAAGTGAAGAGTTTGGAATTGGGGAGAGATATTTCTAGTTAAATTGAAAAATAACTAAAAGAAATTTTCATAGAAAAATATAAAATATAAGCATATTAAAATAATCTATTTTGAAGAAGAGACTATTAAAATTGAATGAAAAAGAAAACCTGTCATATACAGAATATAATCAATATATTTAAGGTAAAATATTTTCAAAATTTTAAAATCAAAGGAGTGTAAAAATATTTATTAACCAAATGAAAGGTGAATGGGGAAGACATTTGATTATATAATACAAAATAGAACTAAGACATAAATCGTGACATTTAGTACTGCTTAATATTAAGTGCAAAGAGAGACTTGACCAAATTACATAGTATGTAAATTATATCTCAATAAAACTGTTTTTTTTTTCTTTTTTAAAAGATTTTATTTATGTATTTGACAGACAGAGATCACTAGTAGGCAGAGAGGCAGCAGAGAGAGAGAGGAGAAAGCAGGCTCCCCGCTGAGCAGAGAGCCCGATGCGGGGCTCGATCCCAGGACCCTGAGATCATGACCTGAGTCGAAGACAGAGGCTCAACCCACCGAGCCGCGCAGGTGCCCCAAAACTGTTTTTTAAAAAAGGTTTCTTTTTGGCATGACCATTAAAGGTAGCAAAGAAGAGCATTGCCTGGGGACGCCTGGGTGGCTCAGTTGAGCAGTTGCCTTCGGCTCAGGTCATGATCCCAGCATCCTGGGATCGAGTCCCACATTGGGCTCCTTGCGGAGCCTGCTTCTCCCTCTGCCTCTGCCTGCCATTCTGTCTGCCTGTGCTCGCTCTCTCTCCCTTTCTCTCTGATAAAAAATTAAGAATCTTTAAAAAAAAAAAAAAGAAGAGCACTGCCTGACATCCAAACACAGGCTGGAATTGAAAGCCTACATCAATGTATCACACCGTTTCCATTTCTTCTCCCCATTCTTTTGTTTTCTCTTTTTAAAGATTTTATGTATTTATTTTAGAAAGAAAGAGAGAGCACACGAGTGGGGGGCGTAGCAGGGGGAGAGGGTTAGAGAAAATCCCAAACTGAGTATGGAGCCTGACTCGGGGCTCCCTCCCAAGACTCTGAGATCATGACCAGAGCCAAAATCAAGAGTCACATGCTTAATCCATTGAGCCACCAGGGTGCCCTCACTTCATTCTTCTTAAGCATCACGGGACTTCTATTTCCTTTAGGTTAAATGGGGAAGGATTTATGGTGCCTTTGAAGAGAGGCAGCCACCTGAGCTGGGATTCATTACCATTGTGGTCTGGTGATTCTGTATCAACAGTAGTTAAGAACAACAGTGCCAATTTCTTTTTTTTTTTTTTTTTAAGATTTTATTTATTTACTTGACAACAGAGATCACAAGTAGGCAGAGAGACAGGCAGAGAGAGAGGAGGAAGCAGGCTCCCTGCTGAGCAGAGAGCCCAACGTGGGGCTTGATCCTAGGACCCTGAGATCATGACCTGAGTGGAAGACAGAGGCTTCAAGCCACTGAGCCACCCAGGTGCCCCAACAGTGCCAATTTCATTCTGATTTTCATCCTGTTCTTTAACCACCACCTAAACAGTTGACTCACCTATGTCATTTTTTTTCCACTTCTCTCATCATTTTTATATTTCTGTTAGTCTTCTTTGTTCTTTGAAATGGCTTCTCATTACTAAAGCAATACCTGGTAGATATGGTAGCAAGAGGTTGTTTCCTATGTGGTTTATCACCCTCTGAACATGAGGTTGAAATAAGGCGGGCCAGGCAGAAAGAACTGCCTGTATCTCAAGGTATATGGTTGTTAGGACCAGAGGCACATCATTCTGGCTGATGATTGCTTGTCATCATAAAACCAATCTCCTCTTGCTTATACATGTAACATTCTAAGGGCTTCAGGGGTTATTTCAGTATTTAAAGAAGGCAAGACAATCAAGTGGTATAATTTTCAGCATAAACTTGCTCAATTCATGACTTCATTCATTCCAAATTGGTCAATTCAATTACATCTAAATTCTGGAGAATTTTCTGTGTATTGAATTCTGCTAGGACTCTGCCTGACTAGTCCATTCTGTTCAAATAAGTCTACCATGAAATTGTAAGTCTCCCTATCATTTAACTAACAAATCTGAGAGAATGAAGATTTATCAGGGACTTGCTAATATTTTCATACAAAGTGTCACACTCCTTTGAACTACATTCACAGACTTCTATGGTCCCCTCTCTCCTGTGTCAGATGTCTGGGAGTATGGCTAGTGACCTAATGACCATAGCTGAATAAAATCATAAATGATTACAGTATTTCTCAAATTCCTAATAGAATCTTCCTCGTACAATAACACTTTTTTCAATTGTCTGTTTTACCTACTATGATTGACTCCTTTTTTCTGTTTTCAGCAACTCTACTTACACTAAAAATCAATTAAGTACTAACACAGTTATAGTCTTTCTTGGTCTCCTCTTCCCAATCGTCCTTTCCTTATGAATTTATTTTGCCAACTCAACAGGAATCAAAACTTTTCACTCATAAATAATAAGCAAACACACAAACAAACAAATAAACAAACCTCTACCACAGAAGTTTTGCTGCTTCGTAGTTGCTGACCCACTCAGTTGCTGAGTGGGTCAGCAACTGTCCCGGCGTTGAAACCTGAGCTCTTTCTTCCCTCCTCCTTGGCTAACTGCAAAGTACCCTTGCCATATCGAGTTGTAGGTCTGAAAGTCAATCCTTTCTCTTCAAGATGCCAGCCTGTAAGATCTACAGTGATTAAATAGCAGCAGTGGTCTTGGGTTCTGACTGATAATCAAACTCATAAAGCACAATAGCCTTCACAAAGTACCAAGTTCATTAGCTTTCATGAAGGTTAAAGATCAGGGAACAACATGCACAGTGGCCAAAGAGTTAAGGGAAATTTGAAGGGGAGATGAACCATGAGAGACTATGGACTCTGTAAAACAATCTGAGGGTTTTGAAGGGGCAGGGGATGGGAGGTTGGGGGAACCAGGTGGTAGGTATTATGGAGGGCACGTATTGCATGAAGCACTGGGTGTGGTGCATAAACAATGAATTCTGTTGTGCTGAAAAGAAAAAAAAAAAGGCAAAGCAATTGTCTCTTGACTCTCAGAACCAGCTTCTGAATATTCCCTAAATTCCATATAAAGATTATGGCTGAGATCTGATTGGAGATAGAGAGAGAGAGAGAGCACAAGCCAGGGAAGGGGAGAGAAAAATGAACAAGCAGACTCCCTTCTCAGCAGGGAGCCTAACTCAGGGCTCCACCCAGGACCCTGGGATCATGACCTGAGTGGAAGGCAGATGCTTAACTGACTGAGCCACCCAGGAGCCCCTGATATTGGATTAAGTAACACGGAGTCTGACTGGTTGGTTACTGTGACAAAAAAAGTTATGGTGTTGGGGTGCCTAGGTGGCTCAGTGGGTTAAGCCTCTGCCTTCGGCTCAGATCATGATTTCAGGGTCCTGAGATCAAGCCCCATATTGGCTCTCTGCTCAGTGAGGAGCCTGCTTCCCCCTCAGAGAGGCAGAGCCTCTCTGCCTACTTGTGATCTCTGTCAAATAAATAAATAAAATCTTAAAAAAAAAAGTTATGGTGTTATCATGGGGTGAAAATCTGATTAGAGAGGGTTAATGAGAAATAGAGGAGGCAGTAGAGGCAGAAAGGATAGAAAACACTCTTAATGAGATGTACAACAAGGGAATGGGCAGAGACTTGAAGCAAAGGTCAAGTCAGAAACGGCTTTGAAGTGGAAGAATTTCCTGATGGTAATAAACCAGCAGAGTAGGAAAAATACTCAGAAGGAAGAGGGAAGCATCACTAGAATGATGATGCATTTGTGTGGGCAAGAAGTGAGTACTGCACATTGTTGGACTACTCAGAATATTTCCAGATTGTTCTCGTGTGTCATTATGCTACTTACTGTCATTTCAGGCTTCAAAAAAGATAAAGAAACGTTAGCAACTTTGTTTCATTGCTAGTATTTTTGGTTCCTTTTTGAATATTTAGTATTATAATTTCTTATTGAAATGCTTTAGGGTGAATTTTAATTCAGAGAAATGGGGAAATCCACTAATCGTGTCCCTCTTCCATCATCCTGTGAAGAAATATTTCCCAAGATTTTAATTGCTCAGAGAAAACTATGAAATCAACATCAGTGTAAAAGGATCCATGAATAGCTGAGATTTTCTAGGCACTTGGGCAGGAAAAAAAATTGTAGCTCACACAACAAAGGCACTGTAATCAATGATTTCTGCTGAACTCTTTGCAGAGTATTCACTGGAATTCCAAGTGGGTTTAATATGCAGGAGACCGATCCAATCAGACAAAGAAGGGGAAGGCTTTGCAAATAGGAGGAAGGCTCTTCTCTGCTCTGGTTTTTAGTCCCAGATTGTGTTGATGGAGTTTTATTTCTCCCATTTGTTCTTGCATTTGTTGTTGATGACATTATTGTTGATGATATTATTGTTGATGACATATATTTTTAGGAGCCAAGAGGTAACCAGAGAGATGTAGCTCATATCATGCATTACTAGGATGACAGCAGAGATATTATTAGCTGAAAATTTGCTCTTTCAGTACAAGACCAATGGTGGGGGCGTTTAAGGAGGGCACATATTGCATGGAGCACTGGTATGGTGCATAAACAGTGAGTCTGGGAACACTGAAAAAAAAATTAAATTAAATTAAGGTGTTGGGGGCACCTGGGTGAATCAGTGGGTTAAGCTTCTCCCTTTGGCTCAGGTCATGATCTCAGGGTGCTGGGATCGAGTCCTGCATCGGGTTCTCCGCTCAGCAGGGAACATGCTTCCTCCTCTGTCTCTGCCTTCCTCTCTGGCTATGTGTGATCTCTCTCTCTCTGTAAAATAAATGAATAAATCTTTAAAAAAAATTAAGATATTAAAGAAATAAATAAAATTTAAAAGATTAAAAAATAAAAATAAAAAATAAAGCAATGCCAAACAAAACAAAACAAAACATGGAAGACATTCTTTTCCTTTTCTATTATTTGTTTACCAGCAATCTTGTTCTTGCTTCTAATCAGATTTCCTTAAGTCCAGAGCTATTTAAACATAGCCATATTTCTTATCCTGGACACTCAAAGTAAATAAATGAGAGTTTTACTGATTTTAAGTTAGAGCATAAGCAATCTGGCCATAGTTACCAGCATCTAGTATTTAAGGAAAGGATTTGACTCCAACATTATGTTCTTTCATTTTACCATCACCTAGCATAGATTTGGCTAAAAATGGATCCAGCAACATGCATGTGACCCAATTTGAAACACGCCTTTCAAGCAACTTGACTCCTCAGCACTCTCACATTCCCAGTGATTTAACGATAATGCTTTCCAACATGTCATTGGTCTCACATATCAACAAAGTCCTTCATCTAATTCCAGTACATGTTTAACATCTTTTTTAGATTATAATCTTGTTTTCCAAATAAAAATGAAATAAATTACAATTGTAAATGTCTAGATGAAATTCTGCCAAATAGAGTGTTCTTAATTCATATGATTAGTATAGTTTTGCCATTTCTTTTCTGTGTGGCTCATTTTACAGATGCTAGCTAATTGATCTCAGAGCACAGAGGTTATGGAGCATCTTGTCCTATTAGTGCTTCTACACAGCTACCAGGAAAAGGCAGCAGCATGACCAAAAAAATGCCATGGGACATGAGGTCTTCTAAATAACCTCATTGTAATTTTTCAAATTGCTGTCAAATGTCTTCTTCAGAATAGAACCAAATGTCAATGAAGACTCAGGTATCTGTTCAAGGTAGAATCACTGTTGTTCAAAGAGCAAGAGAAAAACAGACAAGATGCTCTCTGGTGCTGAAGAGAGGAAGAAAGAAAGGCCACTGATTCTACCTATCATTTTGGAGACAGTATCTCTCTTTTCTGAACTAGAAGATCAGTGTGGAATTGGCTTTGCCTAAACTAGGCTATTAGTGTGATGACCGAATTTAACAGTATGTGAGATTCTTAACTATTATCATAAAAGTGGCATCGAATACTACCTTGCTTCTGTGAAGCATACTTAAATGCTTTGGTTGACTTATCTGCATGCTTTTCTAGACATCATCTCATAGAAATAGTTAAACCTATGTGTTTGGAGAAAACTTTGATTTTGTGGTGGGTGCTCCGATATAAGGATCAAAATGAAATTTAGATCATTTCTGTTTTTATCATCTTTATCATTTATATAAAAAGTTTCAAGATATTGAAGCAAGGGTTGGGGGTGATATATAAACAGAGGATTTAGTGCTGGTCCAAAGAAAAGAATTCAATTCTTTTGTCTGATCTCTTCAAATGCCTCCTGTACCCCCAAATGATTTAATATTTCATTTTGCCATGAATGAAAATCACAAATACTACTATCCCTTAGTAATCTTTTTCCACCTCCACAAACTGAGATGAAAACTGTTCCCTTTTTTTTTTTTTGGTGGACTTTTTTTTTTGTATATATATTTTTATTTTTATTTTTTATTTTTTTATTTAATTTCTTTTCAGCGTAACAGAATTCATTGTTTATGCACCACACCTAGTGCTCCTTGTAATACGTGCCCTCCATAACATCCACTACCAGGGTCCCCCAACCTCCCACCCTCCACCCCTTCAAAACCCTTAGATTTTTTTTTTTTCTGAAAAACTTCCTTTTAAAACCACGGTTTAACAGAGAGGAGAGGAAACTACGATAAAACCACACCTCCTCACCAGCTCCTGGTGCCTCTTCCCACTGACCTCACTTGAGTTTTTCCAGAGCAGCAATCACTACCTGGTACTTCACGTGATTGTTTCTCTATGATCTCTCTCTCTCTCTTTCCGAGAATGGAAGTGCCAAATGGGCACAAATTTTGTTTTGTTCATTTTTGGGTCTCCAGTAAAACTAGCATGTAATATACCCTCAGTGAACATCAGCTGAGTGAATGAATAAAGGCAGAAAATGTTATAGAGTGCCAAGAAATGATGGAGAGAAACACTGAACAATGAAGGCTAGAATTTATAAAGAGGAAAATGGATGCTGGTGATTTTGTTTTACACCTTTGACTTCTCTCAGTTTGGTGGAGAATACTGATATGTCTGTGTATATAATATATACACATATATGTCAAATATAGTCTTGGAAATGTTTATATTGTGAGAATAAATATACATAGAAGGAAGATACACAAGTAAAAGTGATATAAAAAGAAAAGAAAAAGATAACTGCATCCAAATCCATTTTCTGCCCAACTCTTTTGCTTTCCAAGACACTATGTTTTACTACACATCTCCTTACCTTCCTGTGGGTGAAAACCCTTGTTTATCTTTCTGATATGCAGGTCACTATAGTAATTGTGTCCCTTGGCTTCTGGAAGTTATAGACTCCCACCTCTACACTATTGCTTTGGTGTTCCATCTTTTCTATTGCTATAAAGCCAATCTCTGTGATCATCTTTCTTACCGTTAGTCCTGGCCTACAGAAGAAATTCTCTACAGTACAAAATGGTACCAGTAGCCCTTTCACCAGTGCTGTTCCTGATGACTTTGGTAAATGGATGTGCCCTCTGGACATTCTTACAGAATATAATCCTCCACTGAGTGGTCTGGTCACACATAACATATTCCCTCCTGCAAAGTCACTTTTCTGAGCCATTTTGACTCCTTCTAGAACTGTATTCCAGGGAAATTCAGGCATTCCCACTTTGTCTGGTGTGGACAATCATTCCTTCCAGGCTATTAAGGGCCACTCTAGCAGTGAATTTGCCCTATTTTCTGGGTCTTCACTGTTTGTTAACTCTAAATTGGGAAAGTGCCCCCAAGTCTATGAATTCTTGTTTACTGGGCCTCAAGTTTTGTTCTCTCTGCCCTGACACCCTTAAGCAAGCACCATTGTATTTCTGCTGGTACATATTAGCTCATTCCTGCGCCTCCTTTGGAATGTTCATGACCAATTACTAAGGTTCTTGATTAGCTTCAAAATGTGCTTATTCTTATTTATGCAATCCATATTTCCCACTTATCTATACACTCTTTCTACTTCTGATCTGGTCTGACTCTAAAAGCATTGTAAAATAGAACAAAGAGGTGGAAGAAAATCATGCTCTATTTTTAATAAATGAAATACCATCTTTAGGAAGAAATACAATGTTTAGAGGTAACATAGCTATGAACTAGAAGAGTCTAATAAATGGAGATTTTCTATTGATAGTATATCAACAAAAATACTGATGAATGTTGACCTTTAAATTTTCTCTTCAGTATTGCTTTGAATTTGAGTTGCTAGCACTTTACTTGGAATATTATTAGAAATGTATATAAATTTTGGAAAGTTAAAAGAGAACCCTGCCCCTGTTGAAAAACTCGTGCTTTGCTTTCTCACTTGGAAACGGTAAATCGCAAAATGCATTTAATTTCCTGCTTGAAAATACTAAATTGCTTCTTCTGATTTCCCTTTTGTGCTTTGCTAAGAGGGAACTTTAATCTTGTGCCCTAGTAATGACAAGGTGTATACTTTTTGTATTTGTGTTAGGTGCTCTCATTAACATCACTTATAACCTTATATAACAAAGACCATCAATACTCTGGTTTCTCTTCAGATCGCATAAATCTTTCGCCTTTTACAAAGACCATCACCCACAAGACAAAACAGAGATTGGAAAAATAAAAAACAACATGAGATTTACAAAATACATACATACATATATACATGCATACATACAAAAACTTGTCAGCCAGCCCTGAGTGATGGTACCAATTACCCAATGCAAATTGCATACATTCATGCTTTAGTTTTTAGAGCAATGTTGTCAAAACTTTGTTATTGTTTCATAAAAATCTTTTTTATTCTTTACTTCTATGAGTGCTACTTGTTTTATGTAGCCACTAGTTTTGTATAATCAGGTTTAAGTACTTTGCATTAAATATTTTTGGTCTATATATAAATACTCATATATATTGATAAGTAAAACTGTAAAAAGGTATAATTTTTGCTAAGCACCATATTCTATGAATGAGAGATCTACTTTATTATTTAATTCATGCCCCATAAGATAGTCCCAAAAGGTTTTTCTTCCTTTTTTCTTGGGGAAGGGAGGGGTTGATAAGGTTGTTCAGTTGATGTAATAGATTTATGGCAGCTATAATTCACATAAATAATGTCATAATCTCTCCTTACCAAAAGGCATCTGAAGTTTTCCATGTCACACTTTCAATAAATGGTCCTATAGTTTGGAGTTTTGAAGAATAACGATGGTGAGTTTAAAAATATTTTATTTTATTTTTTTAAGATTTTATTTATTATTTATTTGACAGACAGAGATCACAAGTAGGCAGAGAAGCAGGCAGAGAGAGAGAGAGAGAAAGAGAGAGGATGAAGCAGGCCCCCTGCTAAGCAGAGAGCCCAATGTGGGGCTCAATCCCAGGACCCTGGGATCATGACCTGAGCTGAAGGCAGAGGCTTTAACCCACTGAGCCACCCAGGCACCCAATGAATACAATGTATTTTTCTCAAGCTGGAAGCTCAATCTGTTCTTTAAGCTTTAGGTATATTTCATAGTTTATCGATATGAGCTAAGATTGAAAACCACAGTGGATAAACTGAAAAGCATCACCAAATAAAAAAATAGGAAGTAAGCCAATGATTACTTTCCCTCTTATATAAATAAGTGAAGAAACATATTGAGCACACATCAGTTCCATCAACAATATCATTGAGTAATCTCACTTGTATTTTTATCCAAATATTTTACTTATTTAAGTTATCATACTTTGATTTAATTTGAAGTACAGTGACTGACTCTCCCCTGAAGAACAGAAGAGAATCTGTGATAACCTTAATTTCAACATGTCAAGTCTTGTTTATTGATAACCGTGAAATGTTAGTTTATGTTCTAATAGCACAAATGCATTATTTATACAATGAATTTGTAATTAATTTCCGAAACAAGGAAAATTTTAGAATAAAAGAAGTACTATTGATTGTAATAAAAGAAGAGAGGGAATAACCCAGGACAATCCTGGCCATAATGACTTCAATTATTAAACATCGTTGACAGTTAACCAATATACCCATTTCTAAATTCCACAGTCCCAATTTACCTTCTTTTTGCATTCATGATGCCTCCTATAGAGTCTAATTTAGACAAAATAGAATGAAGTTGAACAGGAAAGCGTCTATACCCAAACTGTACTGGTTCAAAGCTCAGTTCTTTCACTTACTATTTGTGATGTCTTGGAAAATTTACCTAAACTCTCAATGACTTATTTTCTTTATCTTTAAGTGGGACTGAAGATTTCAGTAAATATTTCACATATTTGTGAGGATTGATTAGGATACAAGATATTAAAACTGTGCCTAGCACATAATAAATGGTCAATAAATATAAATTACTGTTATTGGCTGAAATATACTACAGTCAGTTCTGTATATAAAAATCAGAGGGGAGGAAGCCCAAATTGTATTTTCTTACTATATTATCTTACTTTTTCATAAACAGAAGAATGAATGGTAAATTAAGTATATACAATGAAGAATGAAGCTTTGATGACTAGATATGAGGAAGAATCTCAATTTTGCTCCATCTTACATCCCTGCAGATTTGTGTATGCACATTATAAGAGAAGTTTATTTATTTCCGAAGACTTTAATTGCTTTTTTTTTTACTTTAATTGCTTTTTAAAAAATTAACATAAAATGTATTATTTGCCCCAGGGAAATTTGTGAATCATCAGTTGTACACATTTCACAGCACTCACCATAGCACATACCCTCCCCAATGTCCATAACCCAGCCACCCTATCCCTACTCCCCACTCCCCAGCGACCCTTAGTTTGTTTTGTGAGATTAAGTCTTATGGTTTGTCTCCCTCCCAATTCCATCTTGTTTCATTTTTCCTCCCTACCCCCCATGACCCCTTGCCCTGTCTCTCAAATTCATCATATCAGAGAAGTCATATGATTATTGTCTTTCTCTGACTTACTTATTTTGCTTAGTACAATACCCTCTAGTTCCATCCACGTCTTTGCAAATGGCAAAATTTCAGGGGTTTTGATGGCTGCATAGTATTTCATTGTATCTATCTATCTATCTATCTACCTATACCACATCTTCTTTATCCGTTCATCTGTTGATGGACATCTAGGCTCTTTCCATAGTTTGACTATTGTGGACATTGCTGCTATAAACATTTGGGTGCACGTGCCCCTTCGGATCCCTACATTTGTATCTTTAGGGTAAATACCCAGTAGCGCAATTGCTGGGTTGTAGGATAGCTCTATTTCCAACTTTTTACAGAATCCCCATAATGTTTTCCAGACTGCCTACACTAGCTTGCATTCCCACCAACAGTGTAGGAGGGTTTCCCTTACTCTGCATCCTCGCCAACATCTGTCATCTGTCAACATATATCGTCCTCTCCCCCAGAGGCCTGTTGCCAGTATATGTTATTCTTAAGGCTATATCTAAACATGCTTGGTAACTAGTATAATTTCTCATGGGTTATATTTTAAGTAATACATTGTTCTGAGGGACAGTTTTTTGTTTGTGCAGAAATAGGAAAGTCAGTTTTTCAACTTCTTAATCCATCAGTCATTGGAGGGATTTTTGCACGCATCTGAGGACTAAGCATTAAAAGGTTATAGCAATAAAAAGAACAATCATTCCACCTATAATGCCAAGACCAGTTTGTTTGATCCAAGTAAAAGGGTTTAGATTAGACAGAATATCATTGATCCTCTGTGCAAAACTCACTCCTGGGACTGATTGTAATGATGAGTGTGAGTAATTTCTTGAATAGTATCTTGAAGTCATTTAATATTTAAAGTTAGATTATCACCATAATGATTGGTAATATGACAGTGAATTTTGCTGCATATTTCTGATTCATTTTAGGCATGGGGAGTAACACAGAAGGAAGAAACATTCCAATCACATAAAATGTGAAGCCTAAGCTTTATATTTTGGAGATCATCTCCTATATACATCATGGTTCCTTCTAAATCAGAGATTCTTTCATCTAATTTTTGATCTATGATTGTTTGTTGATTTCGAGCTTTGCTAGCATTCTTGTGCCACTTTTGTACAAATTGTGTGGCTTGTACAGTTTGATGCAAGGCTATTCCTGCAGTGGTAGCTGTAGCAGTAATGGCTGTAATTCCTAAAATAGCTGTTATAAGCAGCCCAAGAAATCTTTTGTTCTATGGACCCAGTACTTCAAAACTGTTAAAAGTACATACATATCTGGAGAGCTTTCCCAAACATGGTGGTGTTTCACTGGTAACCAGATGCCTATTCTTCTAGCTATGAGAATGATAGAATTATCTGTATAAACATTCTTATCCATGCAGATGAGCATTTTACATCTGGGACAGTTTATTTCTCTATTGTTATGATCAAAAATCATTTTTCCAATAACAAAATCATAGGGATCTCTAACACATACTCTTACCCATTCTTCTCTCATTAGGAAAAAGGAGAATGAGTAGTTATCAGACTGATAAATGTAAGAGCTGTTCCAAACTCTTATGTGATTTAAAGTGGTGGAGACCTTCCATAGATTCTTTTGTTTTTTATGATAATTAACAAAAGGGGATGGCACCGAAAGTCCTTGCCCATGCCAGGCCAGAGGCGCATCTCCTGAGATTAAGGTTTGTGGTAAAATGAGGTCATCAGGTGCCTGGGTGGCTCAGTGGGTAAAATAAGATCATCAAAAACTTGCCATTTTAAATTTTGATGAGAGGAGCAGGGTCTCCCAGTGCAATTGGTGACTGCCATCCCCTTAAGGGACCACTCCCATACAACGCTGTAGGAATCATTAATAATGATACTGGGGTGAGAAGCTTGACAATCCTCCCATAAAGGGTGAATTCCCTTATCAGACCACATTTGTGTCAGTTTGCATTCGGGAATAGAGGGTGCTGCTGTGCTATAGCTAGGACCCTGATATTCATTGGTTAGGAATCCTTTAGTGGAGAGTAAATGTAACTGAACTTTAGTCAGATAATTATTAGTAGGAAAGTCCACCAACCATCTTTGATCATCAGGGATAAGACAACTGGAATGACTGCTGATACATGTTGGTCTATTTTGATAGTCAAGGGTAAGATTAATGTTTGTGCCCTCCTCTTGGGACAATAGAGGCAATCTAGGACCCAAAATTCCAGGTACCC
This sequence comes from Mustela erminea, assembly GCF_009829155.1. Classification (NCBI taxonomy): domain Eukaryota; kingdom Metazoa; phylum Chordata; class Mammalia; order Carnivora; family Mustelidae; genus Mustela; species Mustela erminea. Next base: position 67,995,007 of record NC_045620.1, on the reverse strand, counting down.
ATTTTGAGGCATTCAAATAAATTGGTATTATATCTTCTCCCCACTCTACTGGATCGAACAGGGGAGGATTGGTTACAATCCTCGTAATTTAATTACTCATAATTACTCATAAGCCCAATGAGTAAAGTGCATAACATCCAGGAAGACTTACAGCTACCATGATGAGGGCCATCATAGTTACTGCCATGTTGTTAGAGGTGAAAGGTTGCTGCTCATTCTCCAGAACTTCCTCTGCTTTCTTGGTCAGCTTCTTTATCTGGCCCCAAGTTGGAATCTTTGCTCAGTCTGTCCCAGGCATTGTGATTTGGGTGCTCTTTAATCTGAGACCCTCAAAACTGATGATCGGTGGGACCGGTTTGAATCCAAATCTTTTCCTCTTTCTCGTGATGAACCTTTATGGAATGAGAGGGCACCCAGATGGGCTTGACAGCCTACTTGGGTAATATACATGCATATCTTTTCCCCCAGGTAACTAAGTTACCAGGGAGCCATTGATTAGAAGTAATATTTTCCCACCAGATTGGAGGACATATTTTGTCTTGTGTTTGTTTCCTAAAATGTTTTTCTATTGCTGCAGTGTTTTTATCATCACGATTCCAAAAATTAAGAATAAATAATGGTTGTGCTAATATTTCTTGAGGAGGACCTTGTATTCCCCCTTTTTGTTTATGAAGCTTTAATTTTAATATTTGATTAGCACGCTCTGCAATTCCTTGTCCTTGAGGATTATATGGGATGCCTGTGGAATGTTTCACATTCCATAAATTAAAGAAGGATTGTAGCTTATTGGAAACATAAGCAGGTGCATTATCAGTTTTTATAGCTTTGGGCATCCCCATGACTGCAAAGGCAGAGTGGAGATGTCTAATAACATGTGCAGCAGTTTCTCCTGTTTGAGCTGTTGCCCATATGCTACAAGAATGTGTATCTATAGTAACATGAACAAAAGATTGTTTCCCAAATGAAGGGATGTGAGTAACATCCATCTGCCATATTTCATTAGCTGTTATGCCTTGTGGGTTGATGCCTGCTGGCTGTGTGGGCAGATTGATGGCAGCACAAGAAGGACAGGAGTGGACAATAGAATTTGCTTGTTCCTTAGTGATAGGGAATTTGTGTCAAAGGCCTTTTTGGTTTACATGTGTAAGAGAGTGAAAATTGGCAGCTTCCTGAAAAGCTGAGAAAAAAGAGAATCAGCTATTTTATTACCTTTGGTTAATGGCCAAGGAAGGCCAGTGTGACTTCAGATATGAGTAGCATAGAAGGGGGCAGAACGCTGATGAATGAGGGATTTTAAATGATGAAATAATGAGTGGAGGGAGACATTATATGTAGAAATAGCAGTTTTGATATGCTATAAAACATACACTGTATATAAAGAATCAGATAACAGATTAAATGCAGAAGAAACATCTTGAAACAATGTAATAACTGCCATTGAGTCTGATTTCTGTGCTGAGAGATATGTAGTAGATATGACCTTTGAGGTAGGATTATAATAACAGGCTTTGCCTTTGACAGAGCCATCAGAAAAGTAGGTGAGGGCATCTGTTATTGGATTTTTAGGAGTAATTTTAGGAAGGACAAAAGCAGTATGTTTTAAAAAGGAAACAACAGGTAAAGAGGGATAATGAGAAGAAGTGTTTCCAATAAGCCACTAAGGGCAACTTGCCAATTTAAATTGTTTTGGAATGCTGTTTCAATTTGTGTCTAATGGTCCTTAGGCAGTACAATAACCTTCGGATCATATCCCTGTATTTGGCAAGTTCTTTTTCTTCCTAATTAAATAATGCTGTCAATATGGTCCATATAGGTGGTGAGGGTTTTAACAGTATTTAAATAACAGTATTATTTGGAAGAAAAATCCATTCTATGATTAGTTGTTCCTGAATAATTAATCCAGTGGGTGTATGTGGAGTATGAAAAATAATATCTAATGGTATCCCAGGTTGGACTCTATCCTTTTGCATTGATTGAATCTGGTTTTCAACAAATTGTAATTCTTTTAAGGCCTCTTTTTTTTTTTTTTAAGATTTTATTTATTTATTTGACAGGCAGAGACCACAAGCAGGCAGAGAGGCAGGCAGAGAGAGAGGAGGAAGCAGACTCCCAGCTGAGCAGAGAGCCTGATGCGGGGCTCAATCCCAGAACCCTGAGATCATGACCCAAGCCAAAGGCAGAGACTTTAACACACTGAGCCACCCAGGCGCCCCTTAAGGCCTCTTTTGATAGGGTCCTAAGGATGTTTAAATTAAGATTTCCCTTTAAAGAGGCAAATAGATGCTGCAAAGCATAAGTGGGAATTCCAGTTTTAGGTCTTATTCAATTAATGTCTCCCAATGATTTTTTACAAATCATTCAAGGTTGTAATTTTATCTCTATGGATTTGAACTTTCTGTGGTTTAATTGAGGTTCTGTCCATAATGAACCCCAAATATGAGAAAGGTGTGGTGACTTGTATTTTTTCCAGAGCTATAATTAGTTTGTATTTTTGAAATTGTAATTGATACATTTTAAATGCATCCTGCAATTGTACGTTATCAGGAGCTGCACATAATATATCATCCAAATAATGGATAAGATAAATTTGTGGAAATTGATCTCTGACCGCCTGTATAACTTTTGCCACATACTCCTGACAGATAGTGGGTCTATTTAACATTCCTTGTGGTAAAACTCTCCATTGATATCGTTTGGCTGGTTCTTTTAAATTTACACTGGGAAAAGTGAAAGCAAAATGGGGACAGTCTTCCTTAGCAAGTGGTATAGTATAAAAGCAATGCTGTAAATCTATGATAATTATTGGCCATTCACATGGAACTAGAGTAGGTGAAGGCAATCCATGTTGGAGAGACCCCATGGGTTGGATAACAGAATTAGCCATATGCAGGTCTGTTAAAAGTCTCCATTTTCCTGATTTTTTTCTCAATAACAGATGAATTCCAAAAACTGTGATTCTTCAATATGCCCTTTTCTTATCTGTTCCTCTACTAGGGCTTGCAAAGTAAGTAATTTTTCTTGTGTTAAGGGCCACTGCTCCACCCAAATAGGTTTGTAATTCTTCCAGTTTAACATAATGGGTTCAGGAGCAATGGCCCTCGGTGAAAAATCTGGGAATATTCCTTAGGGGAAGGTATAACCAGAGAGGCTCCCCATTGACTTAGTAAATCTCACCCACAACGGTTAATGGATAAGTCTACAATATATGGTTGCAGATAACCCTTTTGACCCTCGGTTCTTCACAGAAAAGAATATTAGAGCTCTGACGCACATTGCTAGCCTGTCCTAATCCCATAACAGTAACAGAAGGTGAATTATATGGCCTTTTTTTGGCCAATGTAATGAGCTTATGATAGACACATCAGCTCCAGTATCAATTAGACCTGAAAATTCCTTTCCTTATATTTTAAGATGACAAATTGGTTTACCTTGATAAATTTTCTCAGTCAAGTATGCCCCAGTTTTACCAGTGCTTCCAAACGCATTAGAGTTTCTTTGTTTTCAGACTGACACTGGAGATAGGGTAAAAGTAGCAACTGGGCAATGCAGTCTCCTTTTTGAAAATGGTATGGAGCCTTGGTAGTTAACATCACTGAAATTTCACCAGTATAATCTGAATCAATAATGCCGGTGTGAACTAGTACTCCCTTTGACGTAAGGCCAGATCTTCCCAAAAGTAAACCAGTGGTTCTCTTCAGTAAGGGGCCAAAAATATTAGTTGGAATTTTAGTGGGAAGCTTGGCAGGCATTAAGAGATAATCTTTGGGAATGGGGATATCTAGTCCAGCACTACTAGGCATAGCATGTAATAAATTTAAAATGGTACATTTGTTTAAAACCTGCATGTTAAGGGAGAATTGGCCCCCTTTTTTGGGGACCTGAGGGCTTGCCCCAAAATAAATTCCCTGAAGGGGGGATCCATCCTTGTGAAATTTGGAGTGACATTGACTTGCCCAATAGTTTCCTCTTTTATATTTGGGACAGAGACCAGGTGGTTTATTTCTTGCATTTTGCAGAGGGAATTTTCCTTTTCCCCTGCATTGAGCTTTAGTATGCCCTGCTTGCCCACAGCTGAAACATTTTCCTTTAAATTTTCCTGTGGTCAGAATAACCATTGCTTGAGCTAACAAATCAGCTTTATAGGTCTCTGTTCCTACTCCTTGGCATAGCTTAATACAATCTGTCCATGTTCCCTTGTCTTTAAAGAATGCTATCAATTTCTTACAATCAGCATTGACATCCTCATAAGCCAACAGCTGAAGAATGGTATCAGCAGCCTCAAGATTATTCTTTAATAGCCTCTTGTAAACTCACAATAAAATCAGTATAGGGTTCTTTTGGACCTTGTACCACCTTTTGAAAAGAAGAGCAATTCTCTCCTTGGGATTCTATTCTCTCCCGGGCTCTCAAACAATAATGCTGGCGCTGCTCAACAGCTTGATCATTCATTTGTACCTGATCTTGCACTTGGGCCCAATGCCCATGAGCTGCTCCAGCTGTTATGGGCAGCTGCTATTTCTGCATGATCTTGTCACCATGTTTTAAATTGCAAGAACCCACTTGAAGATAGAACTGTTTTTGCTGCTAATGACCAATCAATTGGAATAAGTCAATTGCCTTCTGCAATGCCTTGAATGATTCATGTTGTAAATGGAGAATTAACTCCATAGGTTTGCACTGCTTGTTTTAGTTCCTTCAATAATTTGAGGGCAATGGCTCATGCCTGGCCTCACAGATACCATTAGGGTGGTTAGGATCATGTCCTGGAGCGACATGTTCTCTAATAATAACTGAGAAATTAAAATGTAAGGCATCTAGGTCTCCGGTTTGCTTTGCTTCAAAGAGGCCTTTCTGAATGGTTGATAGAATGGATTTTTCATCCTTTTCACTAAATGGTGCCTTCTCATAGGATAGTGGAGCCAATGGCAGCAGTACCATTTGCATTTTTTGTTCTGTTATTGGAGGAAGAGGAGGAGGAAGAGCACATTCCTCCTTTATATATGCCTTTATGATGATGATATATTCCTTTATAATTTCTTTTCCCTCCTGGATGGCACGTTCAGGTTCCTCTTTTTTAGTTTCTCCTGAACATTCATTATTGGTCTCCAAATCAGGGTTTTGTAAAGGCTCCAAAATGGAGCGATTGAGGGTCCAAGTAGACCATATAGTAATTGGAATTGGTTTTCCTTTAGCATGCAAAAGTTAACTAATGACCTGCTTTTTCCCATGTCTGTAAATCTGAAGTCCCTAACATAGGGAACCAGGAGCAATGTTTTTAATTACTTTTGAAAGCTCCAAAAGTTGGCTTTCACTGACTTTTACTCCTCCCGCCTTTAGGAGCTATCTCAGTAAGCATACACAAGGGCAATAATAGTTTGTGATCTCTATTACCCATACCCTGTAATAAGTACCCACAACTCACCAGTGGGAAAAAAACATGGCCGTGCAAAAACTCACGTTGGGGCTTCTTCTCCTGTTTCATTTCCCATCCCTGTTTGGGCGCCAGTCTGTGAAGTCCATCTAGTCCAGTGTCATTTAAAGCCTTTATTTCCTTGCTGATCTTTTGCTTATATCTGTCCATTTCAATGAGGGAGGTGTTAAAATCACCTGTTATTATATTACTGTTGATTTTTTAATTTTGTTATTAATTGGCTTATATAATTGGCTGCCCTCTTGTTAGGGGTATAGATATTTACAATTGTTAGATCTTCCTGTTGCATAGACCCTTTAAGTATGATAGTGTCCTTCCTCATGTCTTAGAGTATTTGGATTAAAATCTAATTTGTCTGATATAAGGATTGCCTACCCTAGCTTTCTTTTGATGTCCATTAGCATATTAAATAGTTTTTCCACCCTCTCAATTTAAATCTGGAGGTGTCTTTGTGTCTAAAATGAGTCTCTTGCAGACAGCTTATTGATGGGTCTTGTCTTTTTATCCATTCTGATATGCTGTGTCTTTTGATTGCAGCATTTAACCCATTTACATTCAGGGTAACTATTGAAAGATATGAATTTAGTGCCACTGCATTGCCTATAAGGTGACTCTTACTGTATATTGCCTCTGTTCCTTTCTGAGCTTTGTTATTTTAAGCTCTCTCTTTGCTTAGAGGACCCCTTACAGTATTTCCTATAGGGCTGGTTTGGTGTTTGTCTTGGAAGCTTTTTATCTCTCCTATTTTCCATTACAGCCTAGCTGGGTATAGTATTTTTGGCTGCATGTTTTTCTCATTTAGTGCTCTGAATCTATCATGCCAGTCCTTTCTTGCCTGCCAGGTCTCTGTGGATAGGTCTGCTGCCAACCTAATGTTTCTCCTTTTCTAGGTTACAGACATCTTGTCCAGAGCTACTTTCAGAATTTTCTCTTTGTTTCTGAGACTTGTAAGTTTTACTATTAAATGAGGGGGTGTTGACCTATTTTTATTGATTTTGAGGGGGTTCTCTGTGCTTCCTGGATTTTGATGCCTGTTTCCTTCCCCAAACTAGGGATGTTTTCTGCTGTAACTTGCTCCAGTATACCTTCTGCCCCTCTCTCTTTTTCTTCTTCTGGGATCCTAATTATTCTAATAATGTTTCATCTTATGGTATCACTTATCTCTCAAATTCTCCTCTCATGATCCAGTATTTGTTTATCTTTTTCTCAGCTTCTTTATTCTCCATCATTTGGCCTTCTTTATCACTAATTCTCTCTTTTGCCTCATTTATCCTAGCAGGTAGAGCCTCCATTTTTTTATTGCACCTTATCAATAGCCTTTCTGACTTCAACTTGGATTTTAGTTCTTTTATTTCTTCAGAAAAGGATTCTCTTGTATCTTCTAAGCTTTCTTCAAACCCAGCTAATATCTTGATAATTGTCATATACTGTACTGTCATGAACTTTTGTTCCAACACCTTACTCATGTTTGTATTGATTAGGTGCCTGGCAGTTGGTACTGCCTCTTGTTCTTTTTTTAAATGATTTTATTTATTTATTTGACAGACAGAGATCACAAGTAGACAGAGAGGCAGGCAGAGAGAGGAGGGGAAGCAGGCACACCACTGAGCAGAAAGCCTGATGTGGGGCTTGATCCCAGGACCCTGGGATCATGATCTCAGCTGAAGGCAGAGACTTTAACCCACTGAGCCACCCAGGTGCCCCTCTTGTTCTTTTTTTGAGGTGAGTTTTTTCTGTTTTGTCATTTGTCCAGAAAAGAATAGATGAATGAGAGAACAAAATGCTGAAAGGGTAATAACTACCACAGAAAAATATACACTAAACAAATCAGAAAAGACCTGAGACTGGAGGCAAGAGATAGAGGGGGAAAAATAGGAAAATAAAAATTAGGGTCAGGGTGGTGAATAACACAGAGCCAAGTTTATTTTGGTGTGTTAGAATAATCTACCTCCCAAAATTTTAAGGAAAGAAAACTTACCTTTACAGTCATACCATTAAAGGATGGAGTATGACAGTCATGATGAAACTTGAAGATTTTAAAGAAGGAGTTGATAAGAAGTTCATTGAAAAAAGAGGGAAAAAATAGAATGTGAATAGGCAGGAGACTATAACAAGCCATACACTAGATTTAGGGTCTATTTTGGTCTGTTAAGAGAAGCTGTATCCCAACATTTTCATCATCTCAAAAGATGAGAAAAGGCACTTGACAAAACACAACATCCTTTCAAGAGAGGAATTCTTGACAAATTGCCTACAGAAGGAATGTATCTCAATGTAATAAAAGCCATGTAGGACAAGTCCATGGCTAACATACAGAACAGTGGAGGATTTAAGGTTTTTCCTATAACATTAGGAACAGACATGCCCGTTATTACTACTCTTATTCAACTTCGTACTGGAAGGCTAGCTAGAACAATTGGACAAAACAAAGAAAAAACATCTATTCAGAAAGGAACAATTAAAATAGTTACCATTTATAGGTGATACTATCTCTTATTTTTAAAAAATCCCAAAGTCAACCAAAAAACTGTTGGAACTATGCAAGGAATTCCGTAAAGTTACATGATATAAAAATTAACACAGAGAAATCTGTTATGCTTCTATAACAGTGAAATATCTGAAAAAGACAATTATCCTATCACAATAGCATCAAAAACTAATCATAGGAATGAATTTAACCAGAGAAGTGAAAAATCTGTACAATGAAAACCATGACTTCAATGAGAAAAATTGAAGACTCAAACAGATGGAAAGATATCCCATGTTCATGAATTAGAAGAATTGTTAGAATAGTCATATTATCCAGGGCGCTTGGCTGGCTCAGTTGTAGAGCATGTGACTCTTGATTTAGAGTCCTGAGTTTGAGCCTCACATTGGGTGTGGAGAATACTTTTAAAAAATGTCCACTCCATCCATTTGCAATTAATTAATTTTAATTAATGCAGTTCTATCAAAAAATCAATGGCATATTTCACAGAAACAGAAAAAAAATCTAAAAAATATGTATAGAGCAACAGAAGACTCCAAATAGGCAAAGCAATCTTGAGAAATAAGAACAAAGTTAGAGCCATCACATTTCCTTATTTCAAACTATACTACAAAGCTTTAATAATTATATCAGTATGGTACTGGCATAAAAATAAACAACTAGACCAATAGAATTGAATAGAGAGCCAAGAAATAAAATCCTGCATATGTGATCAACTAATATTTGACATAAGAGCCAAGAATGCTCAAAGTGGAAAAAATGGTCTCTCCAACAAATGGTGTTGCAAAAACTGAACAACCACATGCAGGAAAAGGAAATTGGAGCCTTATCTTACACCACACACCAAAATAAACCCAAAACAGATGAAAGTCTTAAATGTAAGACCTGGTACTTTAAAACTCCAAGAAAAGAGGACAAAAAATTTCTTGACATTGGTCTTGACCATAATTTATTTGAATAGGACACCAAAAAACAAATAACAAACGAAAAAATCAACAAGGGGACTACATCAAATTCAAAGACTTCTACACAGCAAAAGAAATTATTTATAAAATGAAAAGGCAACTTACGGAATGTGAGAAAATGTTTGCAAACATACTGGATAAGGGGTTAATATCCAAAATATATGAAAAGAACTCCTACAGTTCAGTAGCAAACAAACAACAACAACAAAACCCCCAAGCAATCTAATTAAAAATAAGAAGAATGATTGAATAGAAAAAAGACATTCAGAGTGGCAAACAATGAATGAAAATATACTCAACATTACTAACCATAAGGGAAAGACAATCAAAACCACAATGAAATGGAATGAATAAGTCATGGAAATAAAAGGTAGAGCATAGGGACACCTGGGTTGCTCAGTTGGTTAAGTGGCTGCCTTCATCTCAGGTCAGGACGTCTCCACACTGGGCTCCTTGCTCAACAGGGAGCCTGCTTCTTCCTCTGCCTCTGACTGCCATTCTGTCTGTCTGTGCTTGCGCGCTCACTCTCTCTCTCTCTCTCTGACCAAAAAAAAAAAAAAAAGGTAGAGCATAGGAAATAGAGCCAATGGTATTGAAATAGTGTTGTGTGGGACAGATGGCAGCTATGCTTATGGTGAGCCAGTGTAAGGTATAGATTTGTTCAGTCAATATGTTGTACATAAGAACAAAGACAAACATAACAATTGTGCCTCAACTGTACTTCAGTGAAAAATAACTGAAAACAAAACAAGAAACAACAATAAGACATCATATCACACCTGTTAGAATGGCTATCATCAAGAAGACGAGTGATAACGAATGCTGACAAGGATGTGGAGATAGAATGTGGCAAGGATTGTGCAGTGTTAATGGGAATGTAATCTGGCATAGCCACTATGGGCAATAGTATTCAGTTTCCTGAAGAAAAAAAAAAGTTCTATTTAAAAATAAAGCAACTGGGGCACCTGGCTCTGTTGTTTATGTCCCACTCTTTTTTTTTTTTTTTAAGATTTTATTTATTTATTTGACAGAGAGAAATCACAAGTAGATGGAGAGGCAGGCAGAGAGAGAGAGGGAAGCAGGCTCCCTGCTGAGCAGAGAGCCCGATGCGGGCCTCGATCCCAGGACCCTGAGATCATGACCTGAGCCGAAGGCAGCGGCTTAACCCACTGAGCCACCCAGGCGCCCTATGTCCCACTCTTGATCTTGGCTCAGGTCTTGATCTCAGGATCATAAGTTCAAGCCCCACACTGGGCTCTACACTAGGTATGGAGGCTACTTTAAACAGAAAAGCAAAATATGGGCAACTGGGTGGCTCAGTCAGTTGGGCATCTGTCTGCCTTTGGCTCAGGTCATGATACCAGAGTTCTGGGATCAAGTCTTGTGTCAGACTTCCTGCTTCTCCCTCTGTCTGCACCTTTCTCTCAATCTGTGTCTCTCATGAATAAATAAAATCTTAAAAAAATAAAAAGAAAGAAAGAAAAATAGACTACCATATGATTCATCAATCCTGCTTCTAGGTATATATCCAAAGGAATGAAAGCAAGATGTTGAAAAGCTATCTGCAACCCCATGTTTATTGCAACATTATCCACAATAGCCAAGATATGGAAATGACCTAAATTCTGTCAATAGATAAGTAGATAAATTAGATGTTGCACTTTCTCTCTCTCTCTCTCTCTCTCTCACACACACACACACACACACACACACACACACACACATATTCCTTAGCCATAAAAAGGAAAGTCTGCCATTTGGACAACATGGATGATCTTGAGAGCATTAAGCTTCCTGAGATAAGTCGAACAAAGACAAATATTATACAATATCACTTACATGTGCAATCTAAAAACCAAATATCCTAGAAACAAAATATAACAGTGGTTACTAGAGGCTGGGGTAATTTGGGACATGTTAAAGCGCACAAACCTGCAATCAGAAGATGAATAAGTTCTGAATATCTAACACACAGGATAGCAATTATAGTCACAATACGTACTGTATGCGTTAATATTGCTAAGAGACTAGATCTTAATTGTTCTTACCACAAAAGAGAAATAAGTATGTGATATCACAGAGGTTTTGGCTAAAAGTATGGTAGTAATAAATTTGCAGCCTATAAATCTATCAAAACTACACCTACACCATAAGCTAGTGCAGCGTTATATGTAAAGTAGATCTCAGGGGTGCCTGGGTGGCTCAGTGGGTTAAAGCCTCTGCCTTCGGGTCAGGTCATGATCCCAGCATCCTGGGATGGAGCCCCACATCGGGCTCTCTGTTTAGCGGGGAGCCTGCTTCTCCCTCTCTCCCTCTCTGCCTATCTCTCTGCATATTTGTGATATCTGTCTGTCAAATAAATAAATAAAATCTTTAAAAATAATAAAGTAGATCTCAATTTTTAAAATTTAGAAAAAAAAGTAAAGGAGAACTGGAAACAGTTGAGGTAAGTCCCTTTCTCTCAGGAGAAGTCACATCCAGAAAGATGGAAAAATGACTTTGGCAAATGACGGCTGTGAGCCAACAAAAACTGCAGCTGTAGCTGTTAAACTTGGATGCATGAATCCATTTCTGTTGTTGCCTAAAAGTTACTGTAGACACGATGACCTAAAGCAAGTTTATTACCTAACTGTTGTAGGGGGTCAGAAGTTAGAAATGGCACTCACTGAGCCAAAATCCAAGTGTCAGCAAGGCCACTGTCCTTCCAGAGGCTCTATAAGAATCCATTTTCTTGCTTTTTCCAGTTTCTCTAGACAGACTCCTTCCCTGGCCCATCGCACCCTCCTCCATCTTCTAAAGCATCTACAACTTGTGGAACCTCACATCATGTTGTTCTGACATCTTTCTTCCGTGTCCCTCTTCCACATTTAAAGGGCTTGGTGATGGCTCGTTGGGCCCACCTGGATCATCCAGGATAGTCTCCCTATTTTAATGTCGGTTGATTAGCAATCTTAGTTCCATCTGCTACCTTGATTCCCTTCTGCTGTGTAACACACTTACAGAAAACATGTCACAGGTTCAAAGGATTAGGACATGGACTTCTTTGGGAGGTCATTTTTCTGCCTACCACAGCTGGGGAACTTCAAAAGGTACTGATGCCTGGGCCCCCACCCAGAGATTCTGATGTCATTGACCTAGAATGTGCCATGGGCATCCTGCTGTTTTTAAAGCTCCCTAGGCAATTTTAATGAGCAGCCACTAAAAACCACTGATCTAAAAAAATAGAATGTAAAATAGAATATATAAATATATGATAGATAATATATTCTATTATTGCATGTATATTCTCTCTCTCTCTCTCTCTATATATATATATACATCATGCACTCTTCTGCTTTTATTATTTACATACCATTTAGCCTTTCTAACAATGTATTTATATGTAACAACTGCTAAAGTAACTAGATTAGGTCCAAGATGGAATGGCTCATTTTAAGCTGATATCAAAAGTCCAAAACTTTAACCCACTGAGACACCCAGGCACCCTCAACAGGCCAAAACTAACTAAAATTCTATGCTTAGCTCACTCAGGAGAGGAAGGCATTAGAAAACCAATCAGTTCTTGCCTGCTCAGCGAAGTTACCTGACCCAGCTCCAAAATGTCCCTTTGCTCCATATAAGGGATAACCCTACTTTAACCAGCCAGCAAATGCCCAGTATAACTTCCTTGTTTCTGCTCACTTTGGTCCATAAAAATCTCTCACCTGGATGCAGCGTGGGGGTTTGGGAGGTAGGAAAAGAATAAATGAAACAAGAAGAGATCAGGAGGGAAGACAAACCATAAGAGACTCTTAATGTCACAAAACAAACTGAGAGGGGTTTGGGGGGAGGGGAAAGGGAGCGGGTGGTGGGGTTATGGACATTGGGGAGGGTATGTGCTATGGTGAGTGCTGTGAAGTGTGTAAACCTGGCGATTCACAGACCTGTACCCTGGGGCTAATAATACATTATATGTTTATTAAAAAATTTTTAAAAATCATATAAAAAAGTCTCTCACCTGGTGTAGTTCTCTGAAACTCCTTTCTGTTAGGCTGGATGCTGCCTAATTCACGAATTGCTGAATAAATTAGATCTCTGTAAAATTTATGATTGTTAGATTCTCTTTGTCAAAATATAATTAACATTTATATGCCTGGCATTGTGATAAGTTAACTGTGCCAACATCGTGCTGATATTTTACAAATATTTCCTCTCAAAGAATTCCCACAACAACACTATGAAGTAGATATTGTTTTTATTCCCATTTTACAGACAAAGGAAGAGACTCAGAAATTTGCCCAAGATCATGTGGTAGTAAGCTGTTGAGCAAAGATCCTGGTTGTTTGCTTTTTGATAGTAGAGCTACAATAATATTTAGAGTTTAGACTTAGAAACAAAAAGGTGTTAATTAGATATTTAATGTCTAAATTCCAGGAGGATTATAAACTATGATGAGTGCTAGAAACTAGAGCTTTGGCCTGAGGAGTTCTGATACAGGGAGTCAGTGTTTTGAGTAGTAGTAATAAGCTCATAACCAGGAACTTTAAAGTGGTCTTTTTTATTTATGGGACAGGTTACATTTCATGATTTATAAGCCAATACTGAGGTTAACTAATTTTAGGTGTGCATTTAAAATAAAACTATATATACATAGTTTTTACACAGAACATCCCTGATTTTTGCTAGGGTTCCATGTCATAAAGTCAGCCAAACTTAGCATAATTTCCCAATCAAGCACCATTCCTCAGCTTTTGACAGTTTTCTTGTGAAGAACTAGGAAGTTTCTCTAGGCCTTACTGGGAAGCCCCAACCCCTTCTAAGTGATTTAGAAACACCTCCATGACCACGTTTGTGGCTTACTATAATTTTTTATTTAACACTTCGGCATCTAGGCTTCCCTTGATCTCCATCTTTGAGAGTAGGAGAATGAGTGACCATGCAAATACCACCAATGGGAATTGTGCTGTGTGGTCATGGATCCTCTCTAGAAAGCAAATGGATATTAAGGCTGAGCAAGGTTCTGGCTGGTTAACCAGACCTCATAGCCTTACACTGACTGTGTAACCTGGCCTTCCATCCCCACCTAGTGCTAATAACGTCTTCGCCTTTTGGAGCAATGTCAGAGGAAGCTAGTTAAAACAGGTTTAGGTAAGAACCAGTTTCATACATAGCACCTCAAATGTCCAGGTTTCAATGGAAAAATCACTCATGATTCCAAGAACCAGTAATATCTCCCAACTGAATGCAAAAAGGCAATCAATAGATACCAATATTCAGATGACAGAGATGTTAGACTTATCTGATAAAGATTTCTTTTTTTTATGTTGTTGCTTTTGTTTTATTGTTTTTTTTTTAAAGATTTTATTTATTTATCAGAGAGAGAGGGGGAGAGAGCGAGCACAGGCAGACAGAATGGCAGGCAGAGGCAGAGGGAGAAGCAGGCTCCCTGCTGAGCAAGGAGCCCGATGTGGGACTCGATCCCAGGATGCTGGGATCATGACCTGAGACAAAGGCAGCTGCTTAACCAACTGAGCCACCCAGGCGTCCCGTTTGTTTGGTTTTTTATCTGACAAAGATTTCTAAGCGCTTCATCAATTACAAATACATGTAAACAAATGGAAAGAATCTGGGGCACCTGTGGCTCAGTCAGTTAAGCATCTGACTCTCCCAATCTCAGCTCAGGTCTTGATCTTGGGATTGTGAATTCAAGTCCCACATTGGACTCCATGCTGGGGAAAGTACTTAATGAAAAAAGTCTCAGCAAAAGAAAAAAGGAGGAAAGATATATAAAGGAGGACCAAATAGAGTTAAATAATGTAATAACACTCATTTCCAGAAGTGTAGTGGATCCCATTATAAATTATTAATTTGAGGATCCTAAGGCATAATAGCCAATTGGCATGTCTCAACCTAAATTAAAGTTAATTCAGAGCCAGTGTGATAGGAAGCCCTAGCAGCCTTCAACAGGCTCCTTCTGATATAGATATCAGACAGTTCCATTTATTGAAGAGACTGTCTTTCTTTCATTGGATATTCTTTCCTGCTTTGTCGAAGATTAGTTGACCGTAGAGTTGAGCATCCATATCCGGGCTCTCTATTCTGTTCCATTAGTGTATGTGTCTGTTTTTGTACCAGTACCATGCTGTCTTGGTGATCACAGCTTTGTAATAGAGCTTGAAGTCAGGCAATGTGATACAACCAGGTTTGTTTTTCTTTTTCAACATTTCCTTGGTGATTCGGGGTTAGCCCAGTGAAAGGTATTAAGGAGGGCACATATTGCATAGAGCACTAGGTGTTACATGCAAACAATGAATCATGGAACACTACATTAAAAACTAATATATACTGTGTGGTGACTAACATAACACAATAAAAAAATCAGAAAAAAAGATATCAGGCAATTATATCTCAAAGGATTACCTGTGAATTATAGGATTTCCTGATTTCATTAGTCAAGTGGCCACTGTTAAAGAGACCCTAGTGACGTGGAATTTTTGGCTGCTAATGAGCTCCTGACACTCAGGCCTTTGCTTCTCAAGGCAAACAAATCCTAATACCGAGATAAGCCTCCATTTCAGTATTTCCACAGTCCTTCTTGACTTGGTATTAATGACTCCGTGATCTGGGCTTCCCCTGTCATCTGACTTCATGTAATAACCACAAAAGTTTCATGCTCTTCTACAGAAGCTATAGAGAGCATCCAATCTCCTCCATTCCTGAATACAAATCCTGAAGGTATGGGACACGCAGCTCCATTTCCTGACCTGAGGCAAGAGTAATCTCTCCAGCCTTGGTAGGGATGTATCCTAACCCTGCGTTCCTAGTCACCATCTGAGGACAATCACCTCTATATCATGGTGGACCATTCTGCCCACATAAAAAGCAATGTTCTGGGGCCTTGACTGATGCTGGTTCCCAAATCATGGTACTCCCCAGAGATCCCACTAAATTTAAGAGAGGAACCCTATGTTCTCTGAGGAGTCACAGGACAAAAAGATTGAAGGCAAACAAGTCTATCTTAATCAACCATTGACCTGTTGGTAATTTGGTAACCCAGACAAGTCATTTAATTACTGAGTTTCATACTTTGTTCATCTGTAAAATATGGGTAATAGTTATGCCTGCACATGTGAAAGTATTTTATACCCTGGGAAGTAATCCACAACTGTGAGGTGTGACTGAGTGATCCCTTGGGCATTTTCCCATATTTGGGATATTTTAAACAAATTGCATGAATCACAGCATCTAAAAGTTTTATTGGTTCCTGGATAAGACAGTTTTATTCGTCTCACTCTTCCATGTGCCTTTGGACAATAAAGAATTTACTTAGCATTGCTTCATCATTTTGTTGCTGGATGGCTGATGGATTCTGTGGAGTTTTATGGTCAGCACATGAAAGGTTTAATGTGGCTTCAGGAGGAGCCATCAATTTAGCCCCTTTGAACAAAAGAACTTGGGAAAAAGCACATTAACTCTATGACAGAGAGCTTCTTGAGGGCAGAGACTGTCTTATTTTATTCCTGGCCTGTAGCCCAGTGGCTGCTCCACTGTAGGCACTAAGTAAACATTTATTTAATCAGTGGACAGAAATATATATATTTTTTTAATTAATTTTTTATTTTTTATAAACATATATTTTTATCCCCAGGGGTACAGGTCTGTGAATCACCAGGTTTACACACTTCACAGCACTCACCAAAGCACATACCCTCCCCAATGTCCATAATCCCACCCCCTTCTCCCAAACCCCCTCCCCACAGCAACCCTCAGAAATATTTTGTAAGGAATAACGTTGTTCCTTGCTTCCTCTACTTGCCTCTCTCCAAGGTTAGCCTAGGCATTTATTTTTTTGCCTTGATTTTGTGTTATATTTTGTTGTTGTTGTTACATGGGGTCAGTATTTTACTTTACACCTATTAGAGAAAAGACATCATATGAATATAAACTGAAAATACACACAAAAAAACGTGTACCAGGTTCACAATTCCATTCTTTTTCTTCATAAACCAGAAGAAACTAAAAACACACTAAAGATCCAGGCTTCCTTCACAGTTAATACCCCAAATGCTTTTAGGCAAAATTAGTTTCAGGCTCGTGTGACAATTGAAAAGTACTTCTCTTGGACATTTTATTAGTAGTAAGGGGAAATAAAAGAGGTGTGTTTACATATCTAAATTTATATAATTACCCACACACTTACAAATTGGTATTAAATCATTGTTCTCAATGCACAAGGGAATTTCACAAGTCAGGGATGTGCCAAGCCAAAGATAAAAAGTTGGAATGCAAAATAGAGGATTTTTTTTTTTCCACAGAAAAAGACAAACATGGTAGAATCTCTCAATGAACTGGGGTTTGACATTTAGAAAAAGTCAACTCTCTCTGAGCCATAAATTTGGCAAGAGGTTTCTCATGAGCAAGAGAGATCAATCTACTTCTTCTCCAGCAATTCCACACAAGAATAGCAGCAAGATTTTTGAGTGGTCTTTGCTGCAACCAGCAGTGTATTTAGACAAGACACCTT